>NC_088885.1:103285470-104647510 GCF_037157495.1 Lathamus discolor | reverse complement strand
AGATTGAGTGAATTACTTCTTTTGCTCTGGTGTGGCACATCACCTGACCATACAATGTTGAATTGACTATGTAAATTAAAAAAAAAGAAGATACACGTAAGTCAGAAAAATATTTGTCACATTGTAAATTCATATAGTGTTGTTTGGCTTTCAAACAAAACATGAAACTGCTGTCATTTCACATAAAATACAGTGACACTGGGTTATTTAGTTTTTGAGCTATTTCATCAGCATGAAAGGGTTTTTTTTTGAGACAGAAAGACAGAATAACCAATTGAATTAATTCACATTTACTACTTGCTTTGTTGCATACATAAATCACAGATTCAAAGGGAAAATGGAGTTCAGGCCAACTTTTTCTCTCAGCTTGAAGCACGAAATCTTCAGACTAACACCTTTCAAAAGGCAATGAAAAATTTCAAGTTTAGCCAGCATTTCTTTGTGCCAATCTTAATTCTTGCCAAACACACATATGTCCTAGCATTTAAAAACAACAAAATATGTTTGTTACAGTATACTTTTGTACTTCAGAAGAAGGAACAATTTTCCCTTTCATAAACGTAACTTTACTTTCTTTTAAAGGTAGTGTTTTTATTAGGACACGGTAGCAATAAAGAAGTAAATTATAACATCATCTAAGCATTGCATTTATTGATATATGTTAGTACCAATGAAAAATGAAAGGTTATAACAGTTCACTGACTCTGGATCATCCCCCACAGGAGCAAGAAAACTTGGTTACAAAGTGCCCAAGTTAGGCATTATCAATTTATTGTGTTTTAAATGCACTCTTTGAACCTTAAATAATGCTGAGGGACAATTTAATCTCCTGCTGCAGTCCCACTGAAGTGAGTGGAATTGCACCAACAATTCAATTTGTCTCTTTGTGCTTGTGCATTTCTGCCTGTACTTGTCACAGTTTATTGTTAGATTTACTTCTGGAACTATGAAGTATGTTGGCATCATAATCCAAATCATAGAGTATATAATAAAAAAGCATCTCAAAAGCCATATAAATAAGAATTCACCGATTTTCTCCAGCCATGAAGGGAAAGCAGTCTCTTTCTATTTATCTTCTTAAAGCTAAGTCCAGTACACCCATTGTTTTACCACGATAATGGAAAGATGGAAAGTTCCCAGCCATTCTGTCTGTGACCTGCCTTTCCTTGAGTGATTTTTCTAAAGATCAGGCAAAATTCTGACCAACAGTTTTCCCCTGTGATGGGAAGGAAGGGTCAGAAACAGCAGGTCAGGGAAGAAATAGACAAGAATTACACTGATTTAGAAGAAACAGTAAGGTTTTTTTTCAGTCTGTTCTTCATGACTTTTGATGCTCCAAGAGACATGTCACCACATTGGAAGAATTCTCCAGTCCTCCCTCTAAGGAAGTGTTGTTTCACACTTTCTCTAACACATAAAACAAACACAATGTTCCCCTACAAAATTTGCACAAGATGGAATTGGAGAAACTCTACGTACTCCCAGAAAACACTTGAGTGAAAGCTAGTTTATCTCTCTGTTGCCCTTGAGAATATGTATATGTGTGTATAAAGGGACTCAGACATCACTGTGATTGGAATTATTAGAAGGCAGACAAAGCAGGACAGCTTTAAACTTTAAATTTCACTAATTGATTAGCTACTAGAATACTACCTGAAAATGGTTAATTCTTATGCATTCTTAATTTTCACCAGTACATATGCAATACTGTTGAGATTAACACTTATGTACTAAATTATACATGTATACAGACCTGATACTCTTTAGTTAGCACCAATACCTGTGATCCTTGGTGGTTCATTAATGTTTTCATTTAGGCCTTATGTCTTTACGCAGGTAGCTATGGTTTTGGTATTGCTTATCTGTTATTTTTTCATTTTTTCCCAGCCATCCTTCTTGTGCATTCAGCAGGATGCTTGCTAATTCACAGTGCCATGAACTTGCCTTTTCCTTTGGCAACTTCTTGTTACTTGAGTGCTAAGTTCAACTATTCTAATCTTCGTTTTCCCCACTGGTGGTTGCACTGCTCACATATGCGTATAGAATGACATTCAGAGTGTTATAAAACACTTGCATACAGTTTTTAGTTTTTAATATATTCATGTTCAAATGAAGTTCGCTTTCATAGGTCCTTTGTTTTGGCTACATCCAAACATGTCTTTGTTTTGGCTACATCTAAGTGGAATTAAGTTATTGCTACTGTGGAATAAGCATATACATTTGGATAGCTACTGTGTAATACTAGTGTGTTGCACATCTACACTTCAGTTTGCTTCACTTCTGAGTGAAGCACACAGAATGTCCCTGAAAAGTTACTGGTCATTTTAAAAAACCTTTGATATTTGAAATGCCAGTAGTATTTTGCCTCTTAATTAAACAACATGACAGGTTCCTTCTTTTTTCTGTTTTACGTAAATACACTAGAGAGCTCATGCAAGAAATGAAATGAGCAAAAATATTCTCCATCGTTGCTGAAGCTTATGGCATATACAATTCTCCAGCATTAAGGTTTGGTCTTTGTTCTGTCTCTTTTCTTAGTCTTTCTTTCATTCTGTCAGACAAAAAAATCCTAGGTTATAGGATGTTAGGTGTTAGTTGGCCTGCAGAAAAATCTCCCTCCTACAAGTAAAACAGACATCGTTATAAACTTTTCTCTCTGTTCTGAAAAACAAGATGCAGGACCGTACTGAATTAGCAGCACTGGAAAACTTCACCTCCTGTATTCAAGACACAGAAACATCTGATATTTCCCACCACCTAATTTCAGAGGCCTCTGCAGCTCTTTGCTCTTTCCCATCTCTGTGTGAGTAAAACAATAAAACCCCAAATCAACATCAGAAGAAAAAAACATCATTTACAGGGAACATATCCCCTGGGTTTCCTAGTGTGTCTTATCACTCATGTTTGTCTTCCAGATTGTAAACCCTGAAGGGAATGGATTTTTTTGATATCTGTGTGTTGTGCAAGGTTAAGAATGCAGTGAATGCTGAGTAAACAAGTAAACAGTGGTCAATCACAATCATAAAAGCTATCCAGACAAAGATATATATACATTTCTTTGTATAAACAGTGTCTAGGAGTTCAAACTCGATGTTCTCTGTCCCATCGGTATTATGACCCTAAAATAACATCATGCCTTCTGCAGGCATTTCTTTGTTTTTAAATGAAAGATGCTAACGATTAATTGGTATTAATCCTCCTGATTTGTTTGTGATAACATTAAGCTTGATGAGCTTAGATTTTTTTAATTAGCGTGTTACAATTTTAGGGCTTACTTTCAAGGACACTTGGAATAACATTACTTTACCTACCTGCAATTCTGTATAGAGCATTTAACAATAGCAACAAAAGTTCTCTAAGAAGAGACATTTCCTTTATTATTATCTGAACGTTGCATATTTAAAATTGTAGTAAAAAACCTTCAAAGTGCTGTATAGTTTCCTTGGAGAATCCAATGTCCTTGGAGATTTTTTTTTTAGTACATCATTCTGTGGTATGTTGCAGCAAAATGTGAAAGAGACAAGAGAAATAGAAAACTGATAATGTTAAAACATGATCATCTCACATCTATTCTGTGTTCATTCCACAGATAGCAGTAAATGTCTCTTGAGATCATTCTATAAGCAGGGCAAGAAAGATCAGTGTAAGATCAGACTATCGGGTGTATTTGCTCCTTTCTGTTATTCTAAGTGTGACTGCTATACCATTCATTGCTGAGGAAGTATCAGAAAAACGTTTTAAGTCTTTGCTTTCTGTTCATGACTGAGTCATATTTGAATTACTTTGAAATGTTATACATATGTGAAGAAGACTTCACGTTTCATTTTCTTTGCAGACTTCAGCCACAGTAATTCAGCTTCACTGTACTTCTCAAAAAACATACATGGGACAATTACATTTATTGATGTTTTCAGGATATTGCCTGGGTGTCAAATATGTCTTCTGCAGGCCCTCTGAATACTCCATTCACATTCAGGCAGATACAAATACTTCCAGAGCTACAGTTTTCAGTTTTTTTGAAAGGTTTTTAAAGGTGTTAGTACCCAAAGAAATTGAAGGTGATGCATTCCCTCAAAACTCACAAAAGACAGACACTTTTCTCATGGATCAATTGAATGATCTCTTTTCATCTCATGGAAGGAAATTGCCTTTTCTAGTAAACCCTGATTTCAAGAACTCTAAACAGACAGCCTCCATGAGGAACGTCCAGGCAGCAAACATGAGGGAGGTGGGGAGATTTCATTTGGAAAAGGGTAAGCAGGTCAGGTGCGATGGTATAAGTCATGCCAAGCTAAAGCTGTCTTTGGGCATAAGCAAAGTTAATGGTGACTCTGAGCTCTAATTTTCCATCTGCTCTCTCACTGGGGGTAGTATTGAAACTCTACTGGCTAAACCTTGCCTTGCAATAGGCTCTGGAGCTCCTAACACAGTATATGCAGCCTGTGCCAGTGCTGAATGCTTAGTATATTTCTGAGCCCCAGCTGCCCACAACTGGACTAATCAACTCCAAATAGCAGAGGGTGTTGCTGGAATTTTTGGTAAGGCAATACAGAAATCTTGGTCTGGAGCATAAGGTGAACTGAATACTTTTGCGTTCATATGTTGAAAAATTTTTTTTTTTTTTTTTTTTTTTTTTTACTTAAGCTGGCAGAATAAATATTCATTAAGATCACGCCCTGGAAATCAGTACATTTGGGTGCCTTCTGTCCTTAAATCTATTTTCAGCACAAGAAGCAACACTACTGTCAGAGATACAGAGCTTTCATGCAATTTACTCTGGAAATTACAGTTGCTGGAATACCCAAGACCTGCCAGTTATTATGAGTTCATATGGTAAAGAGTAAAAGCTTTGACCTATATGAAAATTAAAACACAGAAAAGAGTGGGCTCACTTTTGTAAAGAAGAAAGATGAAGTCCTATTCCTAGTTCAAGTTTTCAAGAAATGGTAGCAAAGAACTGCTTCAGCAATGGGGTAGGCTGTTTAGGGTCACACATAATGCTTAGTAGAATAAAGCTGTCATTGATCTAGAGGACATTTATGACAGATGAATTTGCTACCTTACTTGACCCTGGCATCTTTCTGTTGTTTTTTTGGTTGGGATAATTCACCACTACTGGCTGTAAAGAGCCACTATACTGCAGTTAAATATCATTGGCAGGAATTTTCAGTCAGAAATACTTTTTGTACCTGTAATAAAAAGCATAGTAGTATGAATAAACATTGCTGAAATATTCTTGCATCTTTTACTAAATATATATGATGGTATATGTCTATCTATGTCATATGTTTTGTATATGCGGAGGGATAAGGAAAAAGTTGATAGCCAAGATCTTAAAGGTACTGAATGGGAATGAGAGTAAGCTGCCTATAGCTGAGTTCTAAGATTAGATTTGTCGCTTGGTACAGAAAGATATAAAGTAAGTTTCTAGGTTCCTTTTGGAAGTGATTTTTTTATTCATATTTTTTAATCCTTCATCAACAGGTAGAGGAAGAGGCAGGTAGAAAGAATCTGGAGAAGCCAGCTTTAATTTATCATGAACATTTCCTCATCAAAATCAGAGAAAGGCTACTCTGAGTCTTCGCCATCACTGCTGCTTTATCTTACCTACTTTTCAATTAGTTTGGTCTCCTTTGGGCTTCCTGGAGCAGAAATCAGCCTATACCATGTTGCTTTGGTCTCATTTCCCACTCACAGAAATCTGCTTTGCAGTAGGAACTGGATTTAAAAACAGGAGGGACAAGCAGATGGAGACAGAGAAACTTAGATTAAGAAGGTGATAATAGAAAATATGTTATATGGTATTCTTGATGTTCTGTAGACTGGCCACAGTTTGAATGTGGCTATCAGATGTGATATTAGCATTCAGAATTGCCCATAAGAAAATGCATGATGTTAATATTTTTAAACTGAAAATATAAATGTATATACTTTTGAACATGTGATAAGGAGAAATTAAAACATTAAAAATAAAATTAATAAGTTATGATGGTAAGTCAAAAATTCCTGTGTGGGCAGAGACATTTTCTGCCTCTCAATGTCTGATGTCAGAAGACAAGAGATTAAGTGGATCACAGCATATGTTAATTTGATACCTTTTTATATTTTCCAGTTTGTTGCTTCCTGCCACATCCTTCTGTTTCACAGGATGTACAATATGCTAGTAGAGATAAATAACAATGTATAAATCAACTACTAAACATAAATAATATATGCTAATGCATATAAAGTGTAGTGTATTGCTTTCTGCATCAGCACTCTATTGGTCTACAATTTAAAGCACAGGTTTAGGAACAGTTTTTTAATGTATTTTTGTATTTGGTTGATGATCTTTTTGTTTTGCACCTGTGTTGCATTCTATAATTTCATAGAAAAACCCAACCCCAAATAGATTTGCAACTTCTGTGAAAACAATTTACTCTCTTAGTCCAAATCACTTAAAATTGTGAAAACATTTAAAACTGTAAAACAAAACATTATTTAGAGTAATGTAATTGAGTAAAAATACTGAGTAGGTTCTTTTGAGATATTATCCATTCTATAATTACTAGCTATGAAGAATAAAAGAGCATATACTTAGTCTGTACAATAGTTTGTCTTCCCTGGCACTGCTGTAATTGCACCTATTCACACAATCTCAGTATTTAATATAAGATAGAACCTGTCTTTGGTAAAAAGAATATATATATCTTATAGAAGTCCATGAATATCTTAAATATTCTAAAAATGCTAAATGAAATACATCCAGAACTCTCATTTAAATATGAGGAAAATATTTAAAAATATCTCATAAATTACAGGTTCCAAAGTGGTCGGAGAATGGATGGCTAGCATTTCTGTGCAAAACACAGACTCATGGCCGTCTCGTGATTATAAACCTGCTAGCAATAAATTTCCACAGAATATTACCATTTTAGTAATTCACTTACAAAGTAAAGATGTTGGTGGCACAGATTTATTTTTTTTTATGGTATGTCTTCTTTAACTAAAGTAAGAATGTGTCAGTCATCATCATGTGTCCTGGGTTTACCAGGAGCCGTTTTGCTCCTTCTTAGTAACTGGTGCAAGCTCTGTGTTTTGACTTCCAGCCTGGGCAGAGAGCTGATAACACCGATTGTTTTTAATTGTTGTTAAGTAATGTTTATTCTGGCCAAGGACTTTGTGAGTCTCATGCTCTGCTGGGGACGAGGGGAAGCTGGAAGGAAGTAGAGACAGGACACCTGACCCAAACTAGCCAAAGAGGTATTCCATACCACAGCACGTCATGCCCAGGGAGGTAACTGGGAGTTACCTGGAAGGGCACTCTCTCTCTTCAGGGGGGTCGAACTCATTTGGTGGTGGTATCGTATTCTCTTGTTATTTTCTCTTATCAATATTATCATTGGTGGTAGCAGTAGTGATTTGTGTTATACCTTAGTTACTGGGCTGTTCTTATCTCAACCCGTGGGAGTTACATTCTCCTGATTCTCCTCCCCATCCCTCTGGGAGTGGGGAGGATCGGGGGTGTGTGTGTGTGTGTGTGTGTGTGTGTGAGTGGATGAGCTGTGTGGATCGGTTTAAACCACAACATCATGAAAACAGAGAAAAAAAAAAATCCTCATATGAGAGTTCCTGAACAGCACAATTACCTTAAAAATAGATGTAAAAATGCTCTATAGAGCAACATGTTGAGCTCTGGTAGTGTAATACTACTGTTAGAGGCTAATGAACAGCCTCAATAAACTTTTGAAACTGCAGTCATAAGCCCCAGAATCAAATGCACCCTTAGAATTAGTACACATTTTCTTTTTCCATGTCTTCCACTTGAGAAGCACCATGTGTTCAACACAAAGTATGTCTTTCTTTAACTATTAAATGTTGTGTTCCTTTGCTACAAGAATCATGGAGAGTCAGAAGGGATTTGCAGACAGCTGGTGCTATACTATTTTTTTTTTCAATAAATGGAGAACACAGGATGTCTAACCTAAAGTCTGAGCTTTAGGTTAGACATGAGAAAAATCTCGTCACACCACATTAGACAAAAATTGGGATTTTATTAATTTCATTGGGAAAATTACCTGAGTTAGAACTAATCTTCCTCTGATGCTATTTGATCTGAATCAGATGTCCAAGCTGTTCAGTTCTCTAGCTGAATGAACAATTTTTCTGGTGCATGTGAAAGAACAGTGAGAGGGTGAGAACAAGAAACCAATTGGAAAAATGAGGCAGCTACTTTTGAAGGCAGCACTGATCTACAGCCTATGGTTCCCTTTTAAATGCACAACCCCATGGTGTGGAGTCACACAGGAGGAACTGGTTGTGTTTGTGACAGCCTAGTGTGAGAGGAAAGAGACTTCAAAAATTCCACACAAAATTTTATATCTTGCCAGGGGAAAATTATTGACTTCGGTCTCATTGGCTTCTTAGAGAGCACTGAAGAATTGCCCCCTGTAAATCAGTTCTACAGATACTTATTTTGTTCCCTCTACACTTCCTTCTCCGTTCTTTCCTCAGCTTTGTGTTAAACACCTTTTTTGTACTTTTTTTTTTGTTTTCTATTCTTTTTTTAATTGTCTTTTCCTTTCTTCTTTTACAATTCCTGACAGAAAAGTAGGCTTAAAGGTTATTGCAAGTACATTCCATCATCATGAAGATTATTTCTGTGATACATCAAGAGAAGAAATCTAAACAACTGCAGCATATGCCTGTGTTTGAAATTAGGTCTATCTGGCCTTCTGTTGTTTTCAGAGCTCTCCACAGTTTCAGTAATTTCAATGGGGGATGGTGTAGCTCTAGTGAGTAATTACTAGAAGACAGGTTTAAACATAGAGCAACTCTCTTGAACCGTAACCATCTCTGTGGAGTGAACTAAAGTTACATGACAAGAAACACATGTGCTATCAGTAAGGATTATGGCAGGCCATATGTATGAAAAACATACTTGAATTTTTTTTTTTTTCCTGGAATACAACTGGTTGAAATCTGATGCTGTGTTCTGCAGTGTAACAGCAACTGTACTATTTCAAAGCATAAGGATAGAAGGGATCAGTAACAGTATATTGTGTCTCTGTCCAATTAAGAAAAGCAAAATAAATTTCCTGAAATAGCTTTCAATTAACACTTACTAGGTACCATAGTATTTTTAGTTTCTTAAAGGGCCATTAATAGTTAATATACTGCAATTAGCCCTTAAGTATGTGATTAATATTCTGTTAAATGCTTATTTAATGTTATTTGGCATTCATTACCAATTAATAGATATTTAATTGAAGGCTGCTTCCTCCTTAGCAGAACGGCTGGTCTCCTTTTGCCCCTTCCATGATTACTTTCTGCTATTTGTTTTTCTTCAGACCATTGCCTTTAAGGTTGTAGAATTATTCTTCTCCTTGTGGTTCACTTGGCTAAGCAGAAAATAATCAGTTTTTTAGTCCCTAATACCTACTCAGATAAGTGTGCTGGGATTATAGATGCATCAAAACACATCAAAATTCATTCAGCAAAATACATCTTCACCACCAATATGCAGGATTTGATGAAAATAAATAAAAATGTCGTAGCCCTTTCTTTTTCCTGCTCACTCCTCCTTTGCTCCCTTCCTTCACTCCCTCCTTTTCCAGCATCACCAGTTGCAATAGATGTGAGTAGGGCAGACAAAATACAGCAGCAAATAAGTATGGCAATACAACTGCCTTATGATGAAACTTCGAAATTGCTTTTCAAGATGATCCTCTTTCTGCTGTGTGGAACACAAAGCTGATGCAGAATGGAGAAATAGTGAGAGTTATGAATCATACCATTTTCATGAGTTTGGCACCCTGTTGGTTGGCATTTGTATTCGCAATTGTCCTCTTTCAGTTTAAAATCAGAAAACATAAAGTAAAATTGTCAAGTCAATTGTTACATGCCCAACTTTGGATACATTAAAGGAGTCCAGTATTCAACAGCAGCAACAATCTACACCTTGAAAATCCAGCCACCTCGGAAGTCTTTCTTTTTTTGTAGGCAGTAATGGCTAATCTCTAAGCACAAAATAGTTTTGAAGGACCATTAGCTGTACTTATGTTACTAGGTGATCAATAAACATCAAATTCACTAAAATGTGCTTCAAACTGTTGAATGAAGTTTGAATACATTCTCCTAGTTATGAGTTTTGTGTGCTTGATTCAGAAAGATGAGTAATAAAGAACTATCTGAAGAATAAAATTATGTAAAAATATTACCAAGTTAATGGTATTAATTTCATTCTTTAAGCAGCTCCCACAGATGAAAAAAATCTATAACCTATATACCATGAACAGTTAAAATGTATAATGGATTTATTAAAAATGTGATTATATTCATATCTTTTTAAACTTTGTGAAAGCGAAGTGATTATTTTCCAACTGTGGTTCTAATGTATATTCTCTTTCACTGTGAAGGAAAATCCCTCCAAAGAGTGAAATGTTACTTTCACTGGCAATTCAAATTACGTGAAGAAGCACTTTAGCTCTTTCTTGAACTTTATAACGGTTTAAACTTAAAAAAATAAAGGTCTTACCTCTGCCAGAATGTGCTGCTCTAGGAAGGTACTGCATTAACTCTTCATAAGAGCTTCCCTGTCCGTTTCCTGCTTGTTTTCATAGTATCCAATGCTTCAGTACTTTTAATCTCACTAAACTGCACTGTTCAGCTGAAGAAATCTCAGGAATCTTTTTCTTTTTTGGAAGACTCATCAAATGCTGGAAGGCAAACATCATGTCAATCTTCAAAGAGGTCAAGGAGTTAGGAAAAAAAGTCAGAGAATTGACAGCTAGGCAGGTTATTTCAATTCCTCAGAAGGATCTGGAACAAATAATTCAGCTATCTGTTTAGATAACAAGGAACTGAGCAAAATCAAACCAGTATTTTCCTTAAATTCTGCATAACAAGAATAATGATGAAAACGTGTTATTTATCATGCCCTTTTGCAGTCACAATACATTCTAAAAATAAATCTAGGGAAATACTGTTTGATAAACTGCACTTAAAATTGGATTTATCAATGGTTCATTGTCAAAATGGAAGAAAGTATTGAATAGAATTAATTCAGCGACAGTCATGATTTTAAAGGTTTTGATATCTTCACTGATGATCTTGCTGATTACAACAATGGATTTGTTAACATTCAAGGGCCACCTGACGATAGAAGGGACTGTATGTTGGAAAACTATATCAGAATTCAAACTCTGCTCAGCAAACTGGTGTCTCAAAGGCTGGAATGTTAGTATGAAGTTTTTCTTTTTATGCAGGAATAATTAGATGTATAAACACAGGATGGGAAAGAACAAGATGGCTAAATGAGATGAGGTATAGTGAAATACAAATTGAACCAGTATCAACAATTACACCACCTTGTGAAAAAAAAAAATGAATGTTTGACTTGGTTACATAACAGGTGTTGCATGCTGCAGTTTTGAGACAATCTTCTCACTCCACTGAGACTTGAGGAGTTAGGGGACCATTTAGTGATGTTTGGGCATTCTGCTTTGGAAAAGTTGAACACCACAAAGAAAAATTTCAGTGACAGCAGGAGCATAGTCAGGACCTAGCACACTCTGCCTGTTAGGGACATGGGAAAGAATTAGAATTTTATAAGAGGAACAAAACAAAACAAACCAAAACCAAAACCAACCAAACAACCCCCCCCCCAAAAAAAAAACCCAAACCCCAAGAAAACAAACAAACAAAAGCAAAAAAAAAAAAAAAAAAAGCCAAAAAAGTTGATTATAAAAACAATTATGTGGTTTACCAAAACGGAAAGGAGGAACATGTTCTCCAGGTCTATGGTGACTATAGTTCCTTGTAGTAATCCCATGAAATAGTTACCTGAAAAAGGTAAAAAACTAAAAAAGGAAGAATCTTTCTAATCAGTGCAATAGTTCACCTATGGGGATCATGAAGTCTCTAAGACCAGATGCTGTTAGGAACAGTTCAGTGAGATATTAGTTTAGTGGAATACTAATGAGGACATGTAAAAATAACCCCTCATAGCTCCTTACAATTTCTTTTATCAATGATCCTACAATTGGATGAAGGATTCAGGGAACTCCAGGGACTGAAGTTAGGGTTTCTGAAACTCTTATTTTCTTCCTCACCTCCCTTCTCACTGTATGATTGATTATACAAAGAATGCTAATATCAGCCAAGGGTCACAGGACAGACCTGAATGAACAAGTTTGGTCAAGAAGTCCAGGCTTCAGTTATTTTCCTGTAGAAAAGAATAATGTTCAGAGCAGAATGGTACAAGAAGTTTCCTGTTACACTGAATGCAGGGCTGTTAATTAATACTTAAGTATACGTAATAATTTACTGGAGGAAAAAAAAAAAAACCCTGTCAAATCAGCCTCGTAGAGAAAACCTGTCAAAGGGAGAAGTTAGAGTCAGTTCAATGAAGATCCAAAATAATTTTTCAATTAGATTCACCAGTCACTTCTCTTCACATGTGAATATGTGGCTAAATGGGGTTATACACAGAGCTCTGAAGCTTTGAAGGCTGGCCCACAGTTCTGTCAACGCAGTCTGGCTCTGTCAAGACAAGTCAAGCTAGCACCCCATTCAACTGCTATGTTGGTGTTTTGAACTGTTTAAACCATGAACATTTTGACCTTGAGTTTCAGGTTAATTTAATCATCAATATTATTAATGGAAAATGTTGTGGCTCTGGGGGTCACTGCAGCCAGAATTACTCTTTGCCTGGCTACACAGTCATAGTTCTTCTGTGGGAAGTTTGATTCTACAGTGTTTTAAACAGGTCATTCTGTTTAAACAGTATTTTTGATTAATGCCTGCTTCCTAAAGCTTAACTTAAATATGTTATTTTAAGCAGTTTCATTAAAAAAATATAATGCTTCTCTCTTGAACAATATATCACTCAATCGATTTGTAGTTAATTGAGATTATCCCTCATTGGTAAATAGAAGGCACTGCTGTATACATTCTGTGGATTTGTACCTGTCTGCTGTGGGTTAATGGCATGATTAAAAAAACATTTCATACTGAGTTTCCAGCATCAGAAAAACAATATTGTTCAGTGATTGACTTTTACCTTAGGCTTAATGTTCAACTCATTCCTGTGCAGCTATTCTCGAAAAGAGAATACTAACCTTAACAAACACAAGTAATTATATTTCAGTAATGCATAGTATTATAATGGTATTTATTTATCTTTTCGCTCTGTAGGAACATCCTGCACCTTAATTGGGCATCATTTTTTTAAGCTTACATCTGACATTTCAGTACCTCTGAGTATTCAAAAAAATGCCCTGAATGTCACTGATTTCAGATGGTTCGATGTTTCAAACTAGGACTTCCAAATGTCTACATAAGCTTTGAATGATCTCATGTCATTACCTTATAGCTTCCTCTGACACTTCTATTTTTATTATATGCTTTGTAGCCAAATTCAGCACAGAAATATAACCTGCACTTAACTGTATCAGTACTGAATTGGGATTTCAGCATCCTTTGACCTTCCCTTGTAATGATTGTTGCCTTTTCAGGTTTCTTTCACCTTAGAACATTCAATATTTGCTATGGAACCCATTAAAATGTGTATGTTCTTCCTAATTGCATCTGAACAGAACTAAATTTCCCAGGAAATTATTAAATAAATTGGAAGCAAAAAAAACCTCTTTGAAGGCTGCACCAGTCTTAATTCCTAACTTCACAATTACAGCCATCTAAAATTGAAGAGAAGCCATATCAGTTAGCAACACTATTTCTTGTTAGAAAATGTGGATTTTGTTTTGATGACATTTAAGGAAAGAAAAGAAATAGTTTAGCATGTTTGCATGCTTTTTCCCTTTAAGCAAGAAATACCTAACTTTGAGAAGATATTAATGTACGATAAACAAGCTTATTCTGCATTAATCCTCAGAATATGTGTGACTGAAACAAAAAAAAGGGTGTTTGTTTCCAGCACAATTCCTGTATGATCCCTGTGTGACTTGTTCATGCAGTGGAGATGTCACAGTTGCAGTGAGAGACATGAAAGAAAAAAGAGGGTTATTGCATATCATACACTTCAGCTGAATATTAAGTGCTCCAGATTCCCATTGTGAAAGAGGAAGAGGGTGCACAGCAGGCAGAAGAACACATTTCTGAGCAATATACTCTTGCTTGAATATGCAGTGTTTTATTGTACATCAGCTAGTCTGCCACGTTTTCCCAATGCAAGAAAACAAGCTCAAAATAAGCTAAAGAAACTCTTCAAACCCAAGTGGCTGATTTTCTATAAATGTAGACAATAAATAAATAAAAAAGTGATACTCAGTGTAATACTGCTCATGTAGTTTTATTATTCATGTAAGTCTGCTCCCAACTCTGTTTTAGTGATGTCAGCAGACACCTCAGACAGGCCTTTCACTTTTAAAATGGTGACACTCACAGCTAGCTCCTTCCTTGCTGTGTGCTATTCTGACACATGCTTTTTCACTAGCTGTTGCTCTGTGTCCTTCTGACTTGAATCAGCTGTCAATACCACACAGCAATCCCAAGGACATACTAACATCTCCTTATTTCAAAATCTAATAAAATGTTGCAGCCCACCTTCAAAGTCAGGTTTCTCACAGACACAATTAGAAAGGACAATATCCTGGAGACACTAAAGAGCATTAACACGAACTCAAAGAAAGAAGCTACAATCTGCCCAATGAACTCCCCCACAATATATTAATTATATTGGAACAGTATGGAAATCTTCAGCAAATAACCTCCAATATGACCTTTGTAATAAGAGATCAGTTAACAGTAATGCAAGTAAAAAGAAATGTGTGTGTCCTTTTTGAACTTGAGGGAGTGCAAGGAGTCAAGCACAATTCACATTCTGTTCCGCTTCACATTCCCAGTCCCTATACTTCTGTCTGGCTGCCTGAGTGAACTCTCTGGATTTGATAGCAGGTGTAAAATGCAAGGTTAAGAGAGATGACCATTTGGCCTTCATTTTATTGTAGATTGTTCCTAGAATGTTTGCCTTTGTTCTGTTGTTTGCTTTTGGTTAAGAGCTAAGCTCTCATGGTTCACCCAAATGTGCCCTGGAGTCTTCTGTACTTCCAACTTATCACCTGACAGCAATGATTGTATAGTGAAATTAAAAGTCAATGCTAGCTTTTGGGTTATATGCTATAATAAAAGAGCCATCTGAAATTAGGACTTAAATAATGAAGGGTTCAGGGACATGGAGGCTGGTATTTGTTATGCATTTTAATAGAGCAAGTTTGCAGCTAATTGGAGGCTAACTAAACCCTTTGGATACATTTCAAGGCACGTCAGTCTTTTTTTTCTCCCCAAGGAATCAGATAGGCCATGCAGCTTAGTACTGCCTTTTTCTATCTTAATTACCACATTGAGTTGTGCTAATGTATGTTTACTTTGGAGGCATGTGTTATGATTATAACCCAAGCAAGAGTTTCTACTACAGGCGTCAGAATCTAGTTTAAACACCTCTCTATCTGCATATACTAGTAGAAGAAAAAATGAAGACCAATTTGTTTCTCAAACTAATGCATTGTATCTTATGCCCATGTATCTGGAGAAAGTAGGTCACCTGAATTACTGTGACCCACCCTGACAGCTCATAAACAAGGTCTTTGTTATTCTGTATTTGAGACATTATTGCATCTGATTTTTGTATAATGTTACACATTCACTGCGTTGCAAGAACTGTCCTTGCCCTGAACACATACTCTTCCTGGTGGCACTGAAAAGACTCATCAGTATTAAATATGTTAAATCTGTGCTATGTAGTTTCAACTACAAATGTGTATCTAATAGGGAAACCCCCCTCACATTATCACAATCCCATTTATTTGCTGCTTGTAGTATTTTTTCAAAGCTTGGTCAATGAACCCAGTAGGCTGACCTTTATTATTCAGGGTGAAGTTAGGGAGAAGAAGCACATTAACAGGAAAATGAAATGAAAACTCATTGAGTTTCATAAATGCCAGTGAAAAATGCTGAACAGTGAAAAAATCTCAAACAAGGAAAAAGCTATCATACTTTACCATGACATGCAGACGCATGCACTTCATTTTTAAGGAATAAGCAAAAGAGTCGAGCTTAAAAATTAAAGAATTTGATCTTCCTTTTTGGGAGATTAACATTGAAATGTTGATTGAACATCAAATAATTACCTCTTCTTCTCCAGTTTTACATAAGTCTGGAAGAAAAGTGGTTTATGTGAGTATACACAGACAGAAATCCAAGTCTTGGGTACTTCTTCATTCTATAGAGATGTTGAGACTCTTGGCCAAGAACTCTACCAACAGCAAGCACACATTTCTCAGCAACCCCATGTGTTTCTCCGTCTTTCCTGACTCCAAAAAATAAATGAAGTATATTTAAACTGTTCATATGCACCAAAGATTTTCATTCATAGGAATTTTATAGCTAAGCTATATTTCAGGATAAGGAAAAGGCACAACTACAAACATCCTTTGCTTTTTCTGCTCTATTGAATTGTCTATTTATTGCTGTAACAATGCTCTGACCTTCCAATATCACTGTGCACTGTTGTGCAATTCAAGTAAAACTCTGACAGTTCAGTTCCACTTAATAGTAGATTCCACTTCTGTGGACAATATGACAGTACAGAAGCTGAAAGAGTTTGAATGACCCCCATCTCCTGGATCACAAGACAAGTTCACATGTATGCTGTACTTTGGCTACTTTAAATTTGTGCAAGACCAGGAGACAGCAAGAGGGCTTAACTCATTTCCCAGGAGGCTCACATCACCTTGGCCTACTAGGTAAAACATCAGAGGACACCCCTGCCCCAACTTTCTGAAAGGTCAACCCTCTGATTTTTATGATCATTTTCCTTAGGGAACGAGGGCTGCTGTTTCTTTGCAGTGGTTTGCTGGGACTTGGTGTAGGGCTATTAATATAGGATGGTTAGGCAATGTGCAGAGAATTACGTTGAATAAAATGAAATCTTATTAGTGAATGATAGTCCATGTCGAAACTCACTCTTTCATTTCATGGTCTCACAGACCAGCACTGAATATTTCCAGTGCTGAAACACTCCTTCTGCTATCACTTTTTGAGAGTGCTTCTGCCAGGAAAAAGTAGTCTGCCCAAGTATAAAAAAAGAAACAAATTGCTGGAGAAATAATAGCAAAAAAGCTATGCCAATGATATTTGAAAGAATACTGGCAAATACTTCTGGCTGAATTCAAGCAATTATAACTAGTAGTAAAGCATGGTACTTTCAGTATTTAGTCTGAATTCAACCACTTTTTATGGTTAAATCTGGTATGGTTTATATTTTAGAAAGAACAATAGCTGTTTTCAATAGTTTCATAAAGGGGTAAAAATCAATTTTATTAAATATTTGTTATCAATTATGTATAAGAACATAAGTCCTATTTTGCTATTTCTAAATTTAAATTGACATTAATAATGTCAGTTGACTGTGTTCAGTCCTTTTTATACTTTATTGGCCTTTCTTACCTTTACAAACATTTTTCCTAAACATGCTTTCTTGTGTTCTGTGCAACAGAAGGATCTTATTTTTCCTGCTTCTATTTCTTTTTATTTCATTCAATTATTCTTTGGCATGCTAGACCAACTAACATAGGTCTGTTAATATGCAGTAGTTTCTTACACTTTATTATGGCTTCTTTAGCCTCCTGTGCTTTGTCTTCATAGATTGATAGGTCCACAATTCTGCAATAATTCATGCTTTCTCTATTTACATTACCTTCCCTGTTGTCTTTTCCCCTTGATTAGAAAGTCACCATCTGCCTAGCTTTTCTTTTTATTCCATAATCCCATTTTGATTTGAACACTGACTTGTTAGATATGTGCTATAGAAGGTTTTATATTTAGTTCTCATTTTCATCTCTGACTTTAACAATTAGAAAAGTTTTTACCAAGTAATGTCAATTTAGTTATTCTTTTCTTGGTTAAACACAATTGCATTTTCCTGGCTTCAGCTCTGTTCTCTCTCCGAAGATCAGTTAGCTTTTTAACATAAAATTCCCATATAATCTAATGTTTCAGTATCTATTAACCTCTGCCTCTTGATTGGCAGCTGAAACTTCCATCTAAATCCTGAAATATAATTGAAGGATCAAGAAAAACAAAGGTAATGAAAATGGCAGATATGACACTATACTGCGAATATACCTGAGTGGTGCATAGAGTTCATCCTGGCAATTCATCTTCCCTTAGAATCCTTTTACACCTAGTACCTGCAGTCCTCTGACAGTTCTTTTAATTGTCAGAGTGGAAAAAGGGTGCTTTTCTCTTTTTAATTTTTCAACTTGAAAAACTCTCTTTCTCTTCAAAAATAATTTATTAAGTCTGAGCCAAGTTCAGGTGGCAATGGAAATATCGGTTGTATATTGCTATACATTTATGAAGTTATTTCACAAAAAATGTTTGCTGACAGTAACAGCTCCACATATTAACTGTTAATTGGGGCTAAATTACTGAGGTCCTATTAAAAGCTGAAAGCCCTATTGAAAGGCTACCTTTATGCCCTTTGAAAAAATAACTCCTTGAATAATTAAAAGTTTTGCATGATATTTTCCTGCATCCTCACAGGTGCTTTATGTGCTCATGTTTCCAGTGCTTTGGGGTTACTTCAATATTCATAGCACAATTTGCACAATTAGTCCTGATTTAGAATCTCATATCTCTACCTGGGATTAGCAGGAATCTTTAAACAAATCTTTTTTTTTATAATTTTCCTTTGATAAAATGATCAAAAGGATGAAGCCCAGTTCCTGTGCCCTAGGAGGTAGACAAAAATTTCAGAATGTACCTCACGCTCTCTTTCTCTTCATTGCTCTCCGTTTTTGTGAAGCAGCTGGCTCTGTTCCAGTCACCTTGAACAGAAGAAGAGGAAGAAAGAGCAGGGATATCATATCTGATGATTATTACCCATTTTCTACCTCCTATTTACTTAATCTCTGAGAACTGGATAAGCAGTATTTGCTTTTCCCCTCTGTTCACACACTGGCTGAATCTTGCTTTTGTACAGCTGAGTAATGGCAGTTTACACCTAATTCTTGGGGAACTTCTAAGCAATTTTTTAAATATTCTGCCTGATTTGATGTTGTTTTTTCATATCTTCTATGCAAAATGCTGGATGCTATTTTAAAAGTGAATTAAACTGAATGATACTAAATAGCCAGATGAATATTTGATAAAATATGTTATCATTTCCCTTTTTTTCACAGAAGGATCAAAAGATCCAAACATCACACGTATCTCCTTGCAGAATATTCTGAGGCACAGTGGTATGTCACTTTGAAATCAGATGATAGATATAGCAATGCTTATCAAACTAGTACAATTCAATCTCAGGCTGACATGCAGAGCTTTATATAAAGACAGTAAACACAACATGCTCATGGAATAGGTCAGATACAGCTTTATAAGCAAGAAGTAAGATCTGAAAAAAAATCAGTTCCATGCTTGATCACAAGCAAGTGACAAGAGAAAGACAAAGAAAGAATCCAAGGCAAGGCAGAACATGCCTGGCACATTTGAGATGAACAATAAATCAGACTGGCTCTATGAGATATTCAACACAGTGGCATTTTTCTATGGCATAAACTGAACGGTCAGGTTTGCAGATATTAATAATACTTTTTTTGCAGAGAAGAGAAATAGCAAACATACAGAGAAAATTAAAGGACAACATCAAGACCATAGAAGGGTCAACTGTTGGAATAAGGATCAATGGCATAATGCAGCTAGAAATGGTCCTAGAATCAAAAGCACAACCTCTCCTTTTTAGTTGTTACCAAAACTTTCTTCTCCTTTCAGCCTGTATGATTGAGTATCTTGTGGTAATGAGGCTTTGTGTTGAGTATGGTACTACTCTTACTGTTGGTGAGTCCAGCAAAATATGAATCAGGGACTAAGGGCAGAACTATGCTCTTCACCAAATCAAAGCTGTACAGGTAGAAACTATGTGGAAGAGAGTATCCTCAAGAGCTAAGTTGAGTGGCTACAACCTCACCTACTCTCCAGGTCAGCTGGCAAAGTCTTAAGAGAGCACACAGATCTTCATGCTTTGTAATCCTGTTGGCAGAGGAAGTGTTGTAATATGGACAGCAGGGCCCAGTAGGCAGACTTTACACCTCTGCATAATTTAGTACGAGGATTATGTACAGCAAATGTGAACAAAGTGACAGATACAAATTGAACTTTGAGGATTAAGGTTAAGTGCAGTGAAATACATCACCATGATTATTAACCCACTCTCCTGAACTAACAGCTAGTTTGCTGTTCGTTTCACCCAATTTAATATCACTTTAGCCAGTGATATTAAATAGTAAACTAATATTTGGGGGATGTAATATGATAGTCTATGCCACATGATTATACTGAGGTAATTCTATTAACATAATGTGATGTTATTCCTCAATCAGTACCAAGATAATTGTTAGAAATATAGGAAAAATTCCAAAGAAAACATTGTCAATGGAAATCCAGCAAATACTCTTTAAGATGAGAGTGAGCTATAAGTGAGAGTACTTTTGTCAAGATCATTCACTGCAGTGTGGAAGAATGCCTCAAATTTGTAGATATACAAGAAAACCTGGAGTTAGATTTTGAAAGTAATATTTGACTAGCCCTGCTATCATTTGGACATGTTCACATTTATTTTTCTATGCATTATTAAAAAAAAAAAGAAAAAATATGTGTCATCTGTGGCATTTTGAGGTTAAGATATGCAATGGATGTCCTGAAAAATGACATGGACTAGCAATTTGTTAAATAGATACAGATAGATGCCAGGTTTAGAAAATTTGGATCTAAAGCCTCTGGCAAAATATTCACAAAAATGAGATAACAAATACAATTCTGTACTATCTAAAATGCTACCCTCTGTACAAATTAGTTAAAATTACTGCAATATCCTATTTATTAGTGACTGACAATTAAATCCATTAGATCAATATGAGAAGCTGCCTTCCTTCAGATTTTATATATTGTTAGTACACCTATCATACCCATGCTTGTCTACAGAAGGGATGAGACTTAGACTTTAGAAAATATAATTGTAATAATAGAAATATTTCTGTACGTAGGCCTAAAAATGATTTATTGTGAAAGAAAATAAATACTCCTTCAGTTATATGGAAAAGGAAACTGATAAAACCCCTAAGTGGTTAGAATCAGGTCTATATAGTAAATATAAAAGAGCATAAACAAGATTTTTTCTTTCTTGAGAAAGACCATTGCCAAATGATGGCAAATGATGGAAGTTATGCAGCAATGCACTGAAAACTGTTAATAGAGAATATGGGAAAGACAAAGATACTGCTAACTCCATCAGGCGTTTGTGACAAACAAAAAAACCTCTTATGTAAAGGAGAATTGTCTCCAGAAAGATCAACTTATTTTCCTTGCTGGCCTCATTTCACAGTTACATAACTGAGGGTGTAAAGGAGCGACAACTTTTTACCACTACAGTTAGATTCTGAACAAGATTTCAGAAGCACGAGGTAAAAATCAATGTGCAAAAAGATAAACTTTAAATGTGATTTTTTTTTCCTTCTGTACAAGCAGGAGGGACAAGAAAGGACGAGAATTTTGCAATATGTTGTGATATTTTTCTTACTCAAACAGCACTATTACATGTCTTTAGGAAACAGCATAATTTTTTTATGTGTATATAAATCTTTGGATTCTGACCATTAGACAAAGTACTGAGTTCAACTACAAGCATTAACATAGCTCAAACATTAGGTGATTATTCATTAAAATATCACCAAAAGTCACAGAATCATAGAATAGTTAGAGTTGGAAAGGACCTTAAGATCACCTAGTTCCAACGCCCCTGTGATGAGCAGGGACACCTTACACTAAACCATGTCACCCAAGGCTCTGGCCAACCCAGCCTTGAACACCACAATGGATGGAGCATTCACAACTTCCCTGGGCAACCCGTTCTAGTGCCTCACCACCCTTACAGTAAATAACAACTTCCTTATGTCTAATCTAAATTTCTGCTGTCATTAAGAAGTCATTAAGAACCTCAACCTTATCAAAGATAAATCTTTATTTATAAAATAAAGAACAAACTCTGAATATAAAGTTCTTTGTCCAGAAGTTCAATCTGAATAATTCTCTCTTATACCCCTCCTCTGGGGACAAACTGTAGCTGTTGAAAAGTATTTTGAATTAATTTTCTTCCTGAAAGACCAATCATATACATGCTACTTTGTTTTTAATTAGAGTAAATAAGGTCGGAATGGTCATTTTAAGCATTGGAGTGAAATTATTAAGCTTTCTGACAGCCTGTAGCTGTCTGTAGTTGGGTCTATGCAAATCATCAAATTTGTCTTTTGCACAGACAATCAGATCTATATGCTTTTTCAAACACCTTTAAATCAGAATGTTTCCTTCTAAAACATCCACATAAAACTCATATATGCAGAATCTATGCATATGTTTATGCTGAACATAAAAAACAATTATAAGGTGCAATAAAATAAGGAAGAATCGGCTTAGTGACCAAAGATTTAACTCCACATAGTATGATAAGTACCAGGCCATGCAATTGCAGTGATTGCAGCTGCCTAGCCACATAACACTTGCTTACTAGATAGTCTGAAGAAGCCCTTAAAATATTGTCCCTTTGTGAATTCTTACAAAGCATGTTGAAAGTCCATGACTTTTCTACAAACTGTTGTTTTCACTTCTGGTGTAGGTTTATTTTAATCGTTTCACAGAATATATACTCTTCAGTGAAATGCTACCTAACAAGGAAAAATGTGCAACAAAGATAACACATCTGAACTCATTAAAGTGATTTCAGAAAAACAGTGCTGGTGCCTATCACAGTCCTGGAATAGACTTTCTATGAGATTTTATTTTGCATTGTCATCTATGACGAGAAAGAAATGAAGTGAAAAATTTTGGAAAGTTATAATGACACTTCCACAGTCTGCCATTTGGTATTGCTCCGAAAACCAAGGACACCCTTTACATTTCTCAAGTTATTTATTTTATTGTTTGTAATGTACTATATAATGTTCACTTAATCTCCAAATAAAATGAATTTAAGTGCATTGGTCTTTTTTATGATTTTTTTTTTTTAAATAAAAGCTTCTACATGTGTGAAGTACTACCTCTCATATCAGTGCATGAAGACGTACCCAGCAGAGCACAATTTTATAAAGGATGTGCAACTAAGTATTGTAAAGCAGCCCTTATGAAGCATATGATGTAGCTCTCAGGGGGAGGTCCAATTGTCATTGGTTTCTTCAGTTATCTTTGTGGGACATAGTATTAATCCATTTACAAATCCAGCTTTTCAGTTGTCATGTTCCTTTCAAATGTGAAGGTAAACAGCAACAGAAAGGACAGCAAACAGTAATGAAGTATAAGTCAGATTACCTAGTACGGATCCCTGACAATAAACAAATACACACTGGCCTGCCAATTTACGATCAGAAGGAGTTATGTGCATAGCATTTAACAAAATTGAAAGTACCCTTGGCTTGTTCCCCAAAGCATTCCAAACTTTTTGGGTATACGCTGAGGTCACACTGCAGTCAGTGCAGAACTGTACTGTAGCTTATCTTGCATCCTTGAAACCATCTCGTGTAACTGAGGGAGGCGAAGGAAGGCAAGTGGGAGCCATAGGCTCTGAGCTAGAATCATCTATTCCTCATTAAAAATCTATTGTTCTCAGTGAGATTGTTCAAAATAACATCAGTTCATTTGGTTATGGTTTGATGGGGAGACAACTCATACTGACATTAAACTTTTTCCTGGTATGGAAAGAATGGTAACACTGAGTACACTGAATCAGGCTAGCCTTGGGGCTTTTATAAATGAGTTAGTTTATGCCAGACAGCAAGAGTCTTAAATAAGGTGTATGTGAAGTTCCATTGCCCTGTCATCTCCTCCTCATTTCCCAAAGATTTGTGAATAGTGTTCTTAATGGCTACTGTATTTTCTGGACTTGCAACCACTTAACTAGAAATTTGTCTACCTCTTCACCAGCAAAAAAAGGTGGATTTTTATGAGATAAGACACGCAAACTAAGTATTTTTTGTGAAAATATGATAGAGTTAGAGATTTACCACAGGCAACTGCAGCTCTAAGACCTGCTTGGTTGTTTAATAGAAAAGCAAGCTGTAATTATTTCTCAAATTTGTAATGCTCTATTAAAACTAAGAAAGTCACTATCAACATATCACTTCACTTCTGTAAAGATAAGGTCTTTCTAACCGGCGATATTATTAGGCAGAAAGCAGTAAACCTACAGTGCAGTCTGTCTGTATTGTCCTGAGACCAGGGAGCTCAGTGTTACAAACACTGCAGAGGAGGTGGTTCTGAGAGGAGACAAGCTGCTGAGATCCTCTGTTCTCCCTGTCTGGTCTATGATGCCATGATGCTAGAACTGATGAGATCAAGTTTGCAGCTGATCAGTTTACTGTTTTCAGACTGCCACTTGTGCTTGAGTGTTCTTTAAGACAGTAAAATTTCACAGTGAAGATACAATGAGTTTCTCAAAAGTCTTATTTATGTCTGAGAATTTTATGTGTCTGTACACATGTGTTTTTCTGTACCTACCTGTACATATAATTTCCATTTCACATATTTGCTGACATACATTTATTTTTCCTGCAAATGTAGCAGTATACCTATATAAGTGGAAAAGTATCTTGAGAATTCAAATACTTGTGCTAATACCAGCAGCAACTCTGCATTCTAAAAGTCTGCCGTTTGTAGTTCTTAGCTGATTCATTTTTAAGTGGGTTTTTTCCTATTCTTTTAAGAGCTGTTCATAGTTAATAGGCAGAAAGCTATTCAGTGGAGCTAGTTCTTCACTTTCAGAACACATACACAGCCAGAAAATGAGAGAGAGACTTCTACTTTCTATAAAGCATTTCAACTGGCTACCTATTAAGTCAGATAAATGGGCAGACTTAGAAGGGAAATGATAATTGATAGGAAAGATAACAATGCTCTAGTTCTGTACTGTGTCTCGAATGGGGCCTGTTTCTGCAGGTAGTAAAACCAGACAGTAGCATATGCACATAGATTTCCCTGACTCTTACGTATTTCAGGTGTTTAAATGGGCTTTCCCCCCTGCTAGCATTTTTTAAGATGCTCAAAAGACCAGAAAGGGCACCTGCTGCATGCAACTCCTTAAGAGTTCCCCTACTGAGACCCTGAAATCTTCAGGCAAAAACCCTTTTACACTTAATGGGTCACTAAGGCTTGGCTGCTAAGTCTTCTGCTACAATGCCTCTGTGTTGCTCTCTAAATGTGTTTGAATGAATAAAAATCCTTGACTCCAGACCCCATCAAAAGATAGCATCTTCCTGCTCAGGGTGATGAAATCACTCCAGGTGTAGATGAGGACAAAAGCGTGGCACTTGCAGTTGTCATCTCACTAAATAAACACTTGAAGGTATTACAGTGATGTGCTGGGAGAAGGTATCTTGCAGGGGTCAAGCCCTATGGGTTGCCCAGAGGAGCCATGAAGTGGTGTTATATATCTCTGCACTTTCTTAGGTAAAAACACAGACAGGTTTAAAATAAAATGAACTACACCTTTAATTCTGTGCAAAGATAGTAGGCAAGGTATAAGTGGGGGTAGGGAAAAGCAGAAAGGGTAGAAAGATCTATTGATTTGAATATTCAGTTACAAGGTAAACAGCATATGTGTAGTGTCTTTTTCAAAAGATCCTGTCTCCTTTACTTAATGCTCCTTTTCCACAGGGATACACTTGCAAATGTAGAAATAAAACCACATGGAAATAGTTCAAATGAAACAATGGATTATTTTGCAAGGCACCAAACAGATACTTCAGAAAAAAACTCAGAGATTTTGTGACATGCTGAAAGGCAGCACGCTGAAAGTGAGTGGTCAGCCAGTTCCAGATAAAATGAAACTCATCTGGATTCTAGGCTGAAATGAAGTGAGAATGCCATCAAAGTTTCCTTATATCTGTCTCATTACAGAGAGTCACACAGTAGCACAGAGAAGTAATACATTATTTAGAAGCTCCATGACTAGTTTTCTGTGTATTTCAACCAGCTGAATCTTCAGTGGGACACAATTCAACCTGCCTTGAAGAAAGTCTAAGAAGTATCCGTTGCACTAAGCTCCATACATTCAGGGGGACAGGAAATGTAGGTTGTGATCAGTCCATCATACATTATCTCTGCTGCTCCTTCCTCCTCAGGGTGGGACTCCTCACACCCTTCCCTTGCTCCAGTGTGGGGGCCCTTCCACAGGAGACAGTTCTCCATGAGCTTTTCCAATGTGAGTCCTTACCACAGGCTACAGTTCTTCATGAACTGCTCCAGTTTGGGTCCCTGCAAGGCCACAGGTCCTGCCAGGGCCCTGCTCCGGCTTGGGCTTCACACAGGGTCACAGACTCCTCTGGGTATCCCCCTGTTCTGGTGTGGGGTCCTCCATGGGCTGCAGGTGGATATCTGCTCCACTATGGACATCCATAGGCTGCAGGGTTACAGCCTACCTCAGAATGGTCTGCACCATGGGCTGCAGGGGAACATCTGCACTGGTGCCTGGAGCACCTCCTGCTGTCCTGCACTGACCTTAGTGTCTGCAGGTCTCTCTCTCACATATTATCACTCTCCAGGTGCAGTTGCTCTTGTACAGTAATTTTTTCCCTATTTTAAATAAGTTTTTTATAAAGGCTATGACTATTGCTGATATGCTCATCCTTGGCCAGTGGTGGGTCCATCTTGGAGCCAGCTGGCATTGGCTGTATTCAACGCAGGGGAAGGTTCTAACATGTTCTCACAAAAGCCACCCCTGTAGCTCTCCCCTCCCAGCTACCAAAATCTCACCATGCAAACCCAATACAGGCATGCAGTGATTGGACAAGCATTAATTGCTTTAAACTAGAAGAGCGTAGATTTAGATTAGATATCAGAAAGAAGTTCTTTACTGTGAGGGTGGTGAGGTGCTGGTGCAGGTTGCCCCAGAGAAGCTGTGGCTGTCCCATCCCTGGAAGTGTTCAAGGCCAGGTTGGATGGGGCTTTGGGCAGCCTGGTCTAGTGGAAGGTGTCTTTGCCCATGGCACGGGGGCTGGAACTGGGTAATCTTTAAGGACCCTTCCAACCCAAACCAGTCTATGATTCTATGAAGTTTGTGATAACGAATTAGAAATACCTTCTTTCTTCATCTGGAGTGAAATGAGTGTGGCACCATACGTAGCTCTGAACAGAAATCTATGTACTAAATCTGCAGTAACCTCATGACCTGAAAAGACTTCTGTGTGTCAGTAATACTATATTATATGACTGTCTTCACCCAAAAGACAGGGGAGAAAATGCATATTGGTACAATTGTAGATGTATTTTTGGCAAGACAAATGTTCACTGGCAAATTGGAGTCTGACTCCAAAAAGAATGTGGCTCAGAGATTTACAGTCAGTAAAACATCTCATTAGGGCAGCTCTCTCCCACCTTCTGTGTTCTGAAGTAATGATTTTAAACACAGTACTGTGATCTAAAATAAAATATTCTCACCTCCTACAAGAATACACTCTTCTATTTCCTTGTACAAAGGTTGTTGCTATTGAAGATTTTGTTCTTTTTTATTTCACCTGCTTCACAATTTGTTGGTTTACTACTTTTTGGTCTATTTATCAAAACACAGGTTTGTTGTTTTTTTTTTTTTTTTTTGAGGGGGAAGGAGGAGGGGTGGTTGTCTCCTTTTAAGTTTCAAAAGAGGACAAACAAGTTTTGCTTTGAAGTTTATGAGCCTGACTGAACTGCACACTACATTAGTTTCTTCCAGTGTATCTGCTGCGTTATCAAGAAAGTACAATTTTACCTGTTGATAGAAAAAAGTAATTTTCCATTTTTCAGTAGGGAGTATTTTTATGATGTTATTTTTTCTCTACATTGCAGCTCTGCAGTTAACAATCCTTTTACTGTGGAATAGCATTGACAAATTCTTGTTACTCACCACAGGGGATATTCACAAGTGTCTGCTTCAGGCATATAAATAAGGCATCTTTAGTTTCTCTGAATTGCCTTCCTATTTATTCCTATTTATGCCAGTCTATGGAAAAGAGCTCTGGCTTTAGCCTTCGGTCCTTTGACTGGAGCCTACCTTAAGTGTCCCAGGCAATTGGTTTGAATGCCCGTTGCTCCCAAGTGAGTTAAGCGACACTGCTTGCTGTTGAACAGTGTTCATCCTCAGTGAAATTACACACTGTTTAAACAGTGACCCCTTAGCTACCCTTTTCTTTGGCTCTTCAAACAGTCATGACACCATACCTTGCAGTCATAGCTTTCAGTGTTTTAAAGGCATCTTCCCACTGCTGAGTTTGGTCTACAACAGCCCTTACATGTCAGGATGGAGTAGAACAGGAAAGGGGTTTTGCTGCAGACATCTGAACCATGTGCATCACCTGTTGGGTCAAGCTCTCCTCTCACCTGTCATATGAACACCTGTGCTACCTACGACCATTTCATAAACAAATTGAGCTTTGCCTGTGCAAGTTATTTTAAAAGTCTGAATGATTTTTTTCTGTCTTCTTACTTCTCAGGGCAGGAGAGGGTTTGCTCAGGCATGCTTAACTTCTTAAATGGTCCAAAATTTGTGTGGTCACAATTTGACCACAATGAAGTCACAGTATTTTGGGTGGGCACAAAAAGATTCCTTCTTCTTCAAATTACAGTCCACTGTTTCACCTTGTGCTTAAAACAATACTTTTTATGATTTCATCCGAGAGAACCTGCTGGTTTTCACCTTCATAGTACTTACACTGGGCCAGCTTGGGGAGAAACGTCTGAGCTTCTGTGCAGCCCATAGATCCAGACAACTAGTTCTGCATACAAGGTCATGACTGGCAGGCACAGCTTCAAATGAGATATGGAGTTGACAAGTATGGGAAACCAGTGTGGTCTGCATCCTGAGAAGGAAAAAAGCAAGTCTGCTGCTCTATTCTTTCTTCCTTTGATCTGCTTTATAGGTTGGTATGCTAGGTGGTGGCTTGTGACCCAAATTCTTCTCTCCATCTTCATATCATAGACTGGACATGCTAAAAGTGCACAGTCCTTCCACCCCAGTATTAATGAGTCTGGATGTATTTATATATTCATTGAGCTAGACTGAAAGAAACCAAATTCTTATCTTTCCTCACATAAAAGGAGGTCTATTCCCTCACTCATTCTAAGATGTGAAAAATGCAAGTCCCCTATATGTGAAATTTCTTTTTTATGACCTCTAATGAAAATTCCCAGATAACAATTGCATCCAATTACCTGTTTTAAATGCTCTGAAAGTCACTATCTGATTAAAACAAGGAATCTCATGCCTTTCTCACAATAAGGGAGATAAAATGCCAGTTTCTGGAAGTTGCTGGAGTTAGCTTTCTGTGAAACATAAGCAAATGAGATCAGATTGGAAAACAGTTTCTAAGTTGTTGATAAAGTGCTGTGATTAAATTTTGCAATAGAAGAATTATAAATATGCCATTTGGATTTCTGAAAACTTCTACCATATCACTCATTTATGAGAAACGTTCAGTCACACAGTTGCAGAAACTATACATGTCTGAATATAAATAATTTCTAAAAATGTGACAATTTATTATGGTTGTGACGAGGAGGTGACATAATCACTGGAAAAAATAAGGTAAATTCAGCCATTATAAATGTTCTGGGTGATGGGGATGAGAGAGTACTTGTTAGTTTGAATCACTGAGCTAATTAAAAGAGGCTTCTGTGATACTTGATGTTTATAAAATCTTCAAAATAAATCTTGTCTCTTTAAAAAACACATTTTTTGATATTAAGTGTACCAGTTCGTTAAGTACTCAATGGCTTAGTGATATAAGGTATTGTAAAAGAAAATTTAAAAAGGAAAAACTTCAAAGAGAAATTATGTTCAAGCTAAAATACCTGTTCCCTTATTATGCAGCTGTCACCAGAAGAAAATAACTGAAAGGTAGATTTTTCCTTCATAATTTTACATTTAAGAGTTCGAGGTCACCCAGTGTAGCTTGAGATGGCTAGTGATGACTGTAAGTACTTTACAAGTGAACTAATTTTAGAATATTTCAAGGCAAATCAGATTTATAAGACAGTTCTGTATTTCTTAAGGCAAAATCAGTGTCCTACATTTCCCTTTTCTAAATACATTTACAGAGAGAGAAAGGGAGAGCAAGATATCATACACACATATGTGTAGACATAATTATGTATATATTCCTTGTGACATATTTTAAATACACAGGTGCATATATATATATATATGTACACAGATACATATTCGGGGAGACATAAAGTGAGCCCAGAAAGATTTTATTCAGGTGTTATAAGTTAATACAAATATTTTAATGAAATATACTACTTTTCAATAAAAGTTGGATACAATAAATATTTTTCTAAAGATCAGGGAAGGGATTAGGGGAGAAATGTCTTTCATTTTCTCTATTATCTTTGTTCAGCAGAGACAGTGTACTCTTAGGGATACAAACTGGGGGTAAAGCAGACCTATTGACATCTGCAATTCATATACTTAGGGTTGCAGACTTAATTTCTACATGTCTTCGCAGAAAATTCCAGTACAGAATGTCATCGACATCACCAGAGAAATGGTACTGTCAACAATTGTCTGTGTGATCAGGCGCTTATCTTTTGATGTTCAGTTACCTTCTGCTTGTTAACCTTGTCAAGGAGGGGCACAGAGCAGAGTACCAGCCAAATGAAACCTGCAGTAATTACTGTAATTCGGAAAGAAATATCTTCACTGAAGGCAGGCAGATCCACCCTCACAATCAACCTTTCTGCAACTCAAGGAAAACACAAACATGGCCTGGCTCAGACAAATTAGGCATGAACAAATGTTGCACATTAAATGAGTTAAAGGACCTTGCTGAAAATTACAAGGGCTGCTTAGGGAAGCAATGAATCCCATTAAGGCAAAAATAGGCTGAAAGAAAGTGGGCTTTACAGAGAGACTTGCATACATACCGTACTTGGTTATCTTACCCAAGACAATTTTGGGCACAACACTGCAAATGTATCAAGATGATAACAATATAGAATTCTTTGGGAGACATTGGAGAGGGGAGGGAGGGGGTGGGAAGGGGGGAAAGAGGTCATCATATTCATCCTGCAGAACTGCTATTTCTAATAGCAATACCATGCTTTTCCATAGCACTTTCCATCAATCTAATTCCAAGTAGAAAACCTAATACAAAAGGATTTAGACAGATACAAAGCAGATTATTTAGAAAGCTAAGAAACATTTAAAGTTAACTTGTACAAAAAGGTCTTCAAACAAGCACACAGTCATTAATGTAAAAGTCACATTCTGGTTTTGTTGGCTTTTCCCAAAGTGCATTCCTACTGCACAGCGTGTGTAAACATCTATAGCTGATGGAATTGTTCCTACATTACTACATCTCTTTTAGTTCACAAGTACTTCTAAATGATCTTGTCTGCAAGAGACATTTTGCTTTAATACACATTAGCCTTTCTTCCTACTACATTTATGGGAAAACTAGTGGAGATTATTTTACTTTAAACTGCAATGGCAATGGATTTTCTCCATTTCCCACTTTCCTCAGCTTTTATATGAAGTCAATTAATGAGAAACAATGCTATGTTATGTTTATTTTTCATGCTTGGTACATTCTGAAAGAAAAACTTTAGCAGGAATGCATTAAAACCTGTGGGTCTTCAAGCACTGTTTGAAGGTGGAGTCAGCAGGTGACAGGGCAGAACGCCATATGAATATGTAAAATATGCATATTTGTAAATATGTTTTGAATACAAAAGTTAAAGAGAGGACAAGCTGAGCTAAGTCACAAAAGCATTATGAAAGGATGGTGGAAATACAGATCATAAGGTGCCATGTTCAGCATAAATCATGTAGCGTGTAATACATAATAGGGGTTATCCAGAGAGAGCTTTGCTGCAGCATGTAACCTCTCTGCAATGAAGACAATAATAAATTCTACAAAGGGGGAAAAATTTCCATCAGGGTGAGGGTGTCCCTTCCCTCTTGTCTTTATTTTTAAATGCTTGATGATCACATGCTAATTGTGTAGACCTGTTACTGTGAATGACAAATAGCCACTTTCCAAAAGGACATTATGGCTAACAGCTCTTTAGGGGTCGATTTTGTTCCCCGTCATTAAAATCCCCATTCTGTACAGAATTAGGAAGTATAGTCTTGCCACAGTAGCTTGTTGTCTAAAGAATAAATAGAGCATGTTGAATTAGGGGTGAGCAAGTGCTGTTGTGAAAGTGATCTGCACTAAATGGACTGAAAAAGGTGGTGAGGGAAACTGGTGCTTGGAGACGTGGAAGGTTTTAGGAAGGCAAGGGATTCACCATAGCCAGCCAACACACTGCAAGGGCAGTCTTAAGGGTTATTCCACCTCTGAATTTCCTCCAGGTTTACAGCTCACCCTGGCCATACTCTGGGACAGCGAAAAGCTGTGTGCTTGTGTTACTGTAGTGCAGAGCCTCACCTTATACAGCTGGCTTAGTGCTCTACTAGCACTGCCAGCAAGCCAATAGCTTGAGCCGGGCAAGACTGCATCTGCTCAGTGTACCAGCAGAGCTTTCCTGTGTCTGCTGAGAAATGACATGTGGCCATGATCCCAGTTTAGGTGGTTTCACCCGTCTTTGAGCAGTATCTGGCACATCAGAGAAGGCGTTTCAGAGCTGCTCAGCAGTACACAAGTCCAGTCACTAGTGGACTACTCCTTTGCCAGGCTCCCTGCTTCTGAGGGATACCTGAGAAACACAAGGAACGAATAAAACTGACTGAGAAAATAAGTACCAAGACTAAAGAAAAGCACAGTTAAACATCCCATCAGAGCTGAGACCTCAGACCAGTAGGAGGCACTGTAAGCCAGCCCCAGGCAACTGAGTGCATCATGTTATGGGATACTAAATACAATGGATTGCCAGCTTTTCTTTAAAGTCAAACAGCGGACTATGGAAGACTGAAACATCAACATCGCCCCCAGGGACGTGTTTAAATGGCAAAGCTAACACGAGGTGGCAGAAATATAAGATATTCTGGGACCAAAACAAGACCAAAGAACTAGTCTCACAATTTATATGGCAAATCAAGATGCAGTTTATGACTGAAATCTGCAACAAAATATGATTAACTTTTCTATTAACCCATGACAGAGCCGTTAGAATTTTCAAAGGGGATAACATTCCACAGTCCAGACTGAAGCTTGCAGAGGCTGAAAAATTATTTGCCCCTTTGAAGGGGGAAGAGGATTTGAAATACAGCATGAAAAGGAGCCTTCAGCAGGTGGGTGCAAAATGTTGAGGAGTATTTTCTGCAGTGTGCAATAGAAGCCAAGACAGCCCCAACAAAGAAGCTAGAGGAGCAGCAGATTTAATGACATGCAGCTATGGCACTGGGCATGACTTTTGTGTTTGGGGAAGTAGAGGGGTGAATGCATGTTTAAACTATTAAATACACCTGAACTGAGCAGTCTGAGTAGGTGCTTGGTCTATGCTGTTTGGAGAGACTCCTCACACAGCTAATTTCAAGAGAACAGTATCTGCAAGAGTGATTCATCCCCTTCTATGATGAATTATGCATATATTTTTGCTCTAGTTTGTCCTATTCTGGTTTTCATCATTAAATGCATTCAAGAAATGAACTAATCGCAACCTGACCATAAAGCAGAAATTTGTTTTCTTTTACAGCAGTTTAGGCCCAGCTTTTCAGAGTCAAGGTGCTTGGATAAAGACATATGTTTCTGGATACTTCAGAAGTGTACTGAGAGTACTACTCAACCAATCTGCATAGTTAAATTTCTAATACTATTCATTAGAATGAATACAATGGCAATACTGCTTTTACAGTGTTAATTTCCTGAAGTATCAAGGAAACCCATCAGGAATTGGGCATGAGATTTAGCACTGAAATGAGAACCAAGAAGGTGACGCTACTATTTTATTAATTCTCTAGACTCCTTTTAAATTAATACAAACTATGTAGTTACTGATCTACTGTTCTGCTGTCTTTGTCAGAGTAAGTTATGCGTATAACAGTGTCTTTCTAGGGTTAAATTTTATAGAAGTCTTTAAATCTCAGGCTTTTTTAAACAGAAGAATGGGATTCAATTCCACATGTTTTTCTGAAGTTTTAAATTGCTGCAGCACAGGTCTAGTAACAACACTGAAATACTTCTGTGGCAGTGGATTTGTTGCACTATTTAAAATGAAAAGTAGAGCTGTCTAATGAAGTAAAAATGCAGTCAAACGCAGACCTTGTCAATCACGTAGATTAACAAGGGTAGGAACAGTGCCTTCAAAATGCTGTAAGTAATCAAAAAGACAGGATCCTTTTGAATGTTTTACTGCTGAGGAAGTGCTGTTTTCCTCACATGAAAAAACATTTCTTTAAAGATTCTTTCACCCCAGTACAGGAACTAGTACATCTTTTATTTATAGTATCTATCTGTAGAGACTGTCATATTGGTATCTGTGTCTTAGGAACATGATTGCCTCCACTGAAATAGCCAAAAGTGCTAGCTGGTATTTTTTAGCTGACATCAGGTCAGTAAAACATGGACAATAGGAAATGCATACTTATGCAATAAGAGGGACTAGACCTGGCAAGTTAGGGTCACTGATCCCTGTACCAATTTCCCTTACACTTTCACGGCTACGGCAGGATTGCTTCATGCATTCGCCTGCATGAAGTCTCTCTAGAGTGAGTGAGTACAATGTTGTTGTCAGCAGTTTTAACTCTAAAATTGTTTTTTGCATTCAGCTAGGTTTCAGCAGTGATGGCCATCAGGGATACTCCCCTTAATATTCACATCTTCAGTTTTTCCTCATTGAGGAATCAGACCTGTACATTTACTGTCCACATTTTCAATGCTCAATATGACAGTTGCTAGCTGCTTCAACTATTTCTTTTTCTAGGTCCTGACACCCCTATTATAGAATCATAGAATAGTTAGGGTTGGAAAGGATCTTAAGATCATTTAGTTCCAACTCCCCTGCCATGGGCAGGGACACCTCACACTAAACTATGTCACTGAAGGCTCTGTCCAACCTGGCCTTGATGACTGCCAGGGATGGAGCACTCACAACTTCCCTGGGCAACCCATTCCAGTGCCTCACCACTCTTACAGTAAAGAACTTCCTGCTTATATTTGATATAAACTTCCCATTTAAGTTTTAACCCATTACCGTTGCCATTTTCCACTGGAAAAGTGTCAATATCAAACAATACGCAAGATTTTTTAAAGCTAGATTGGGAATGTGGAATATACACTGCTCTGAAAAGGGTCTGTTCACCTGAGGTAGTACCTTACTTAATCCAGTTTCTCTAACAGATGTAATCCATTAAAAACAAACAAACAAAACCAAACAACAAAAACCCAAAGAACAAATTAGTTTATCTTGTCAAAGATAATAGAATCAGAGACTTATAGAATGGTTTGGGTTGGAAGAGTCCGTAAAGATCACCTACTTCCAACCCACCTGCCTTAGGCAGGGACAACTTCTACTAGACCAGGTTGCTTAAAGCCCTATTGAACCTGGCCTTGAACACTGGCAGGGATGGGACAGCCACAGCTTCTCTGGGCAACCTGTCCCTCACCACTCTCACAGTAAAGAGTTTCTTCCTAATAGCTAATTTAATCTGCCCTCTGAAATTTTAAGACTCTTCTTCCTTGTCTTATCCCTACATGCCCATATAAAAATCCCTCTCCAGAATTCTTGTAGGCCCCCTTTAGATACTGCTCTAAGGTCTCTCTGGAACCTTCTCCTCTTCAGGCAGAACAACCCCACCTCTCTCAGCCTGTCTTTATAGCAGAGGTGCTCCAGCCTTGGATCATCCTCATCACCCTCCTCTGCACCTGCTCCAACAGGTCCATGTCCCTCTTGCATTGGGGGCCCCAGAGCTGAACTCAGTTCTCCAGTGTGGGTCTCACGAGAGTGGAGCAACGGGGTAGAATCACCTCCCTTGACCACCTGGTCATGCTGCTTTTGTTGCAGCTAAGCATATGGTTGGCTTTCTGGGCTGCAAGTGCACACTGACAGCTCATGTTGAGCTACTCACCAAGCTCTCCATGACAGAAAAATGAAAAAAGAATTGTGGAAAGGGAAGTTATTAGATTTTTAGACTAGATTAGATATTTTTGAGGGTGGAAAAAAGGGAAAGTATAGTCTTAAAACAGCTGGAGGTGTTCAGATATAAAGCTGAAGAAAGACATGTTTATGTAAATAAGGAGACAACAACAAGTTAACTTAAAAATCAGTATTCTTCATATGCTCCCCAAGACAGAAATTTTTTGGTGCACAAGGCCATCAAAAACTCCCTATAAAAGAACAAAAATCATGTTGCATATGTGATTCTCCATCTTTTCAAAAAATGTTAGACTCCAGGATGAAAGCAACACAGAAGATCCTTCCTCAAAAGATTTTATTTTAATTAAAAATTGGATTTGAAAGAAAATCAAACTACAACATCTCGCTATCTGAACTAATAATGCAGGAAACTTTCCTTGGGCAGGAAAATCTAAAGCTGTAGTAATGACGAAAAAAAGAATATATGCAACACTGCATTTCTTCCTCAACCTTTTTCTGTGAGAATTTCTGTGAGACCACATGGGTTTAAGAGTAACAGGCAGCTTATTTCCTGTAATAGTTTATGATCTTACAGATGCTTTCAAGAAGGAAGAAAATTGTTATCTCTCAAAATGCAAACTGTTGTAAGTGACCTTATAAACCATAGGGTTTCTTTGTTGTAAAAGAAATCAATAATGTAGCAGTGTGTCTGGATATCGGAAAAACAGCATTCATTCCTGTGATGTCTCAATTCTGTAAAATGGGCTGTTGAGACCAAATTCTCTTGCATGAAGACATTCAATCAGCTGAGAACATTAATTTTTTACCACAGTAATGCTTAGAACACTTTCAAATTTCATACAACACAGAACTGTAACCTATAATTACATTGTAAAAATAAATGTAATTAGTAAGCAGATTGATCGTCCCCCCTTCCTGTCATCAATGACATAATCACAGAGTTCATGTTTGAAAATAGGCCTTTTTGAAGCTGGCAAGTAGTCTTTGTTTCACAAGGAAGATTTAATAAATCTTTTTTTCATTTATGCTGGTTTAATTATGATTTTATATGAATTTAATGTTGAATTATAGGATTGTATAAGTTATCAGTGTTCTTAAGTCTTAATGACTTTCTAAGGTATTTTAACATTTGGGTGAGTTAAGCCCCTTTGAATTCCTTATGCTCATTAATTAATGACATTTGTTTGTTAACACAAACAAAACCTTGGAAGATTTTCATCTCATTAATATAAACTTACCTGCAGAATTCAAATAGATGCTGCTTGAGGGGTGACGTCTAGGAGGTGGACATGAAATCTTTACAATCATCAACCTGTTACTTGCAATTACAGAATAGAACAGAAAAATTCTGCATAAGGCTTTTTTTTCAAGTCCCAAAGTGGATTCACGGGACTGCTGTTTCTTGGCAATAGTTTACAGTACCTTCAGTTTCCAGATGCAGCTATGTCTTATCCAAACAATCACCAAGATTATTAATATGAAGAGCAAACAGTGGAAGACACAGTGTGAATCTCTGCAGAAGTTCTTTGGGAATGAGCAAATATTCACAGTAAATATTTACTGTGTTGATAATTTGGTAACTAACTTTCATGAGATGAAAAAGCATCCGGTATGTCTGGACTAAGATCACCAAAATAAATCACAAAAGGACTTCTCAGATATTTTTGATGATTATAGCATTTGACCACTGCTGTGGTAGACTCTAATCAGCAATTAGAAGTTTAAACATTCCATGTCATTCTTCTAAGCTCTTTATTACTGCATTTTTCAAAGTCAGTTATGATTCATATGAAAGAGACCTCTTGTCCCTGTCTGCATCAGATTCATGTTAATAAACTTCAAGTTGCTTCATGACCTTGTTCATTGTTGGTCCTATGTCATGCCAAAATTTTGGCAGAAGATCCATGTCAAGTATGTTTTCACATTGCAAACCCAGCTTTACTTGCTTTGTTCCACTTCTGATTTTCTGCCTACAGCGCTTGATATGTCTACAGGTCCTCTTTTTCTTCAGCTTCTGCATCCTTACAAATGTTCTATAACCTGTGCATGGGCAGGACTTCTTCACAAGTAAAAGTTAATTGTGGAGAGCTGATTTTACTGCTCTTGATGTACCCTAAAACTTGACAAAAAGAAAATAGATAAACATAAAATTTTAACTAATCAAGTTAATTTTTTTAACATTGGTCAAAAAAAAAAAAAAAAGTGAAATTTAAAAATATGTCTCTCTTTGAATAATACTTCTGTAGTCTTTTAGAGAAACAGCTGTAAAGGGAGATGGTGGAAAACCTCATTATTACAGCCAATCAAAGAAAATTTTTTACATCCTGAAGAGTGTAATAGCTATGTGCAAACCTAAGATTGTGGGTATGTCTGTTAGTTTGTCTCTCTTAAATGCATGTATTGCATTAATCTTCAGATCTCTTGACACTGATAAGCAGTGGTGAACACTTGACACACGTTTGAAATGGTAGATTGCACCTTAATTTATTAGAAATGTGTAAGCCCATAATCAAGCATAAAGGTGTATAAAGCATGTTTTCTCTAATGTAAATTTCTCTAACTGATGACTTGGTCTGCATAGAGCTGGTGTTTAGCAAAGACTTAGAAGTCCTAGTCCACAAGACCTGAAGGAGATTACATCTTTCTTATGAAGGTTCAGGTCTTAATAATGTTTGATATCAAGGGTTAACTGCTGTCATCTCTTTTCAGTCCTTGAAAATGGAGCAAGATTTTATGTATTTGTCTGCATTTTGTGGGTAAAGGGGAACTTTTAGGTGCTGAGAACAAAGGAATCATGAAATCTGTGTGTTTGAGAAGGGACGCAAGAAAAGCATGTTGGCAATTTCTAGTGAAATGAGCATAAAAATGTACCTATTGAGGCTCATAGCAAAAAACATCAGTGTAGGAAGATTTCTCTTTCCATAATACTTCAAATTATTATCATAAATCTCCCAATACGTATAAAAGTGTTTCTAATCAGTGCCACCCAAAGTAATGGTAAAGGAGAGAGAAGAAGAAAGCAGAAGGTCTTAAAGAGTATTTTAAGTGTTCCCTAATTGGATGAGACTGCTAGGACCTAGCCCTCCACTGTAATAAATCACAGAATCACAGAATCCCAAAGGGCTGGAAGGGACCTCAAAAGATCATCTAGTCCAACCCCCCTGCAAGAGCAGGGTAACCTACAGTACATCACACAGGAACTTGTCCAGGCGGGCCTTGAATATCTCCAGTGTAGGAGACTCCACAACCCCCCTGGGCAACCCGTTCCAGTGCTCTGTCACTCTTACAGTAAAGCAGTTCTTCCTGATGTTAACGTGGAACTTCCTATGCTCCAGTTTACACCCATTGCCCCTTGTCCTATCACTGGATATCACTGAAAAAAGCCTAGCTCCATCATCCTGACACCTACCCTTTACATATTTGTAAACATTGATGAGGTCACCCCTCAGTCTCCTCTTCTCCAAGCTAAAGAGACCCAGCTCCCTCAGCCTCTCCTCATAAGGGAGATGTTCCACTCCCTTAATCATCTTTGTGGCTCTGCGCTGGACTCCTTCAAGCAATTCCCTGTCCTTCTTGAACAGAGGGGCCCAGAACTGGATGCAATATTCCAGATGCGGCCTCACCAAGGCTGAGTAGAGGGGGAGGAGAACCTCTCTTGACCTACTAACCACTCCCTTTCTAATGCACCCTAAGATGCCATTTGCCTTCTTGGCCACAAGAGCACATTGCTGGCTCATGGTCATCCTCCTATCCACCAGGACCCCCAGGTCCCTTTCCCCTTCACTACTTTCCAGCAGGTCAACCCCCAACCTGTACTGGTACATGGGGTTGTTCTTCCCCAGATGCAAGACTCTACACTTGCCCTTGTTAAATTTCATCAAGTTTCTCCCCGCCCAACTCTCCAGCCTGTCCAGGTCTCGCTGAATGGCAGCACAGTCCTCTGGTGTGTCAGCCACTCCTCCCAGTTTTGTGTCATCAGCAAACTTGCTGAGGGTGCACTCAGTTCCCTCATCCAGGTCATTGATGAAAATATTAAACAGCACCGGTCCCAGCACCGACCCCTGAGGAACTCCACTAGTCACAGACCTCCAGCTAGATTCTGCCCCATTGACCACAACTCTCTGCCTTCTTCCTTTCAACCAGTTCTCGATCCACCTCACTACTTGATCGTCAAGCCCACACTTCTTTAGCTTATCTATGAGGATGCTGTGGGAGACAGTATCAAATGCCTTACTGAAATCAAGAAAAACTACATCTACCGCTCTACCATCATCCCTCCACCTAGTCACTTCCTCATAGAAGGCTATAAGGTTGGTCATACATGACTTCCCCCTCATAAAACCATGTTGGCTGTTCTTAATGACCCCCTCGTCCTTGATATGCCTAGTGATGGAGTCAAGAATAAGTTGTTCCATCACCTTTCCAGGGATGGAGGTAAGGCTGACCAGTCTATAATTACCCGGGTCCTCCTTCTTGCCCTTCTTATAGATTGGTGTGACCTTTGCCATCCGCCAATCCTCAGGCACCTCGCCCATTTCCCACGACTTACCAAAGATGATGGAAAGTGGCCTAGCAATGACCTCCGCCAGCTCCCTCAGCACCCGTGGGTGCATTCCATCCGGACCCATCGATTTACAGATGTCCAGATTGCATAGCTGATCCCTAACCCAATCCTCATCTACCAAAGCAAACTCCTCCTTTGTCCTGACTCCTTCTGGGGCTATAGAAATCCGGGGTCCTCGGGGAGAGTCTGCAGGAGTAAAGACAGAGGCAAAGAAGGCATTCAGCACCTCTGCCTTCTTTATATCCTCTGTCTCCAGGGCACCCACTTCGTTCAGCAGTGGGCCTATATTGCCTCTTGTGTTAGTTTTATTTGCTATGTATTTGAAGAAGCCCTTTCTATTGTCTTTAACCCGACTAGCAAGATTGAGTTCCAAGGAGGCCTTAGCTGTCCTAATTGCCTCCCTACATCCTCTAACAACTGTCCTATATTCCTCCCAAGCGGCCAGCCCCTCCTTACATAATCCATAGATTCTCCTTTTCCACTTGAGTTTGCCCAGCAGCTCCTTGTTTAACCACGCCGGTCTCCTAGATCCCTTACTTGATTTCCTACTCATTGGGACGCTCCGATCCTGAGCTTGGAAGAAGCGGTCCTTGAATGCTAACCAACTATCTTGAGCCCCTTTACCGCCTAGTACACTTCCCCATGAGACTTCCCTTAGCAGTTGACTGAAGAGGCCAAAGTTGGCCCTTCGGAAATCCAGAACTGTGGCTTTGCTAGGTATTCTATTCCTCCCACACAGGATCCTAAACTCCACCATCTCATGGTCACTGCAGCCAATGCTGCCATTGACCGTCACCGCTTCGACCAAACCCTCCTTGTTGGCGAGTACTAAATCTAGCAGCGCTGCTCTCCTAGTTGGTACGTCCACCATTTGCATTAAGAAATTATCATCAATGCACTCGAGGAACCTCCTAGACTGTGAATGACTGGCTGTGTGAGTCTTCCAGCAAATATCGGGGTAGTTAAAGTCCCCCACGACGACTAAGGCATGTAGTCGCGAGGCTACTTCCAGTTGCCTGTAGAAAGCCTCATCAACTCCTTCGTCCTGATCAGGAGGTCTGTAATAGACCCCCACAACTGTATCACCCGTGCCAGTCTGCCCCTTGATTCGTACCCACAGACATTCCACTTGCTCCTCATCCAACCCCGGACAGAACTCAATACATTCTAGTTGCTCTCTCACGTAAAGAGCCACTCCACCACCTCGCTTCGCTGACCTCTTTCCTAAAAAGGACATAGCCATCCATGACCACATTCCAGTCATGTGAACTGTCCCACCATGTCTCTGTAATTGCCACTAGATCATAACCTTTAGCCTGCACACAGACTTCTAACTCCTCCTGTTTATTCCCCATGCTGCGTGCATTGGTGTACAGGCATTTCAGGGAGCCAGTCCTAGTACCCTTTTTCCCCTGCGGGACAGGGTCTAAAAAGCTATCCTTTCCCACAAGTGAAACAAGAGATTGATAGTCCTCCTTAGCCCGCCATCCTTCAATCCCTAGCATGTTCCTCTTGGGCTTGTCCCCAACAGGCCCAGTTAAATCCCCTCCCCCCTTCATAACTAGTTTAAAGCCCTGTCAATAAGCCCTGCTAACTCCTGCCCCAAAACCCTTTTTCTTCTCTGGGACTGGTGTATCCCGCCTGTCACCAGCAAACCAGGTGTCCCATACAGCAGCCCGTGACTGAAAAACCCAAACCCCTGCCTTTGGCACCAGTCACGTAGCCATACATTAACCTGCAGAGTCTTCTTATATATCCCTTCACCCTCGCTTGCAACAGGTATGGAGGCAAACACCACTTGCGCTCCAGACCCTTTAACCAGCCGTCCCAGGGCCCTGTAGTCTCTCTTCATTGCCCTTACGTTCCTCGTAATAATTTCGTCACTGCCAACCTGAAAAACCAGCAGCGGATAGTAGTCAGAGGGCTGCACCAGTTCAGAGAGTTTCTTTTTAACATCTCTAATCCGAGCCCCAGGCAGGCAGCAGACCTCCCTGTGGGGTGGATCCGGTCGACAAATGGGCCCTTCTGTTCCCCTCAGAAGGGAGTCACCCACCACAATTACTCTTCTTTTCTAGAGTAAGAGGTGTCAGTGAAAGGACAAACATTGTTAGAAAAGGTACTAAACAGAATGGTAAATTTTATTTATTTATTTATTTATTTATTTAACTCCAGTGCCTGTAACTCTCTAAAGCACAGTGCTTTTAAGTCATCTAAACTTTGTTGTGCTGTATGTATTCATCCTTTTGGCCCTGCCCATCAGGAGGGCCCTGTATCTTCAGAGTATGGATTAGCCCAGGGAGAGAGTGGGTAAGGCCTTCACCTGGGAAAAAGTCATGAAATGCGTTAGAAGTCAGCAGAAGGCATGGATTTCTGTTCCTGTGTCAAGGAGTTTGGTTTCAGTACCATAAACAAATCAAACATAGGAGATTATAGTTTTAAATCAGTCTAGATTTTGACCCCTAGAAAGCAGGAGAGATATAATTCCACTTTTTCTCCGGTTGTTGTACAATGCCATTACCCATGCATGATCTCTGCAAAACCAATGAAGCTTCACTAATTTGCATGAGCTGAGTATCAGGTCTGCGTGTTTGTGGTGCAGAAGGGAAAACTGTGATTTACAAGTGCTTCTCTTTACTATGCAAGACCTCCCTGCACAGTTAGTTCAACTAAACCCTTTTACAATATCTGAGAGATTCTTGTCAATTAAGGCTTCTCCCAAAATATTTTGTTATTTTATTATTCCCAACAGCCATTTCCCTAAAAAGTTCATTGAATTTTTATAACCCTTATCCAAGGAAAAAAATAATTTTCAAGATACAGGACAAAGACAGAAACGAGCAGACAACATTTTTATATCGAATTTCTTGCACTTGGCAGAGTTAATGAGCTATACACTGATTTATAGTTACCAGCTATTCTGGTGTGTATACAAACACACACATATATATGTATGCATATATACAAATATATTACATTTGTAGCAAGGTGTATACTTCATGTTTATTTCTTCATGTTAGTTACCCTGTTGTATGAGTATAAAATCTGGAACTCCCATTTTCTCACCCTGTTTCTTAAGCATGACATTTCTATTTTTCTCTTTGCTGTTTCTAATGGATTTCTAATGGATTCAATTTGTTTCTTTTTCTATAGAACTAAAGTTCTAAATTTAGATATTTTCCCATCAAGTAATTTCTATATACAATGCTTTCTTTTCACATGGCTCTGGTATACCATAAATAGGCACCAGAAGGTTTTTTTGAAGATTATTGAGCCTAGTGATAATCCAGATCTATTCTATATCTAAATTTGCTATAAAATACAGGCGGCATTTAAAACACAAAATACTTGCTGACAGTGTGTATTTTGGCACAATTTTGTGAAACAATGCCAAAAGGTTGGGGTTTTTTATGCATTATCAATGCTTTCTACTTTTCCTTTACTCATCGACCCATACTATAATGCAAATCAATGATGACTATTTAGGGTAGATTTAGTAGAATTAGTTTTAACAGCTACTTTATTTATACACAGTTAGTTTAAATGGAGAAGAAAATTAGTTAGGTTAAATATAGGAATATTTTCCAGTCCATTTGCTTGTGAGTCTTCTCTCCAGGGTACTTTAGCAAGGACAATGTCTATGTCATTATTACGGCTATTGATTTCCTGTATTTTTTTCTTGTCATCCCTATTATTGACTACAGACTCCCCTGTGTTGCTGGAACAAGCCTAGCCAAATTGGGATGACTTGGTAAGGATTTAATATTACATTTTTAGTTAAGCATGTGGTAAGTATTGGAGATTGCTGAAACGTCTTTTCCTTTCTTTTGTTTAAAGCTTGCTTTGAAACTTTTGTATTGTTTTATAGAATCTTGTGAACTTGGCCAGGTATTGGTTTGATTAATGAGTCATTATTCAGATGAGCACCCATCACCAAAAGTAAAAATGTAACTTATCTTCCCATAAGGCTGTAGGATAGATAGATTAAAATAGTAATAAAAGTTGCTGTAGTTCATCATTGCTACTAAAACTATGGGGTTAAGCCATGACACATACCGTAGTAAGCCGGCATATAGTCACTCTCAAAAGAAATTTCCAACAAATGTTGGATCACCTTTTTATGCCACCACTGGATTTTTTCATATGCCACAAGTCAGAAAGTTCCCTGTGTGTTTTTTTTTTGTTTTATTTTTTTTAGTTTTTTTTTTTTGGGGGGGGGGGGGGGGGGGCGCGGGGGGGGCAAAATTGCTAGGTGACATGTAATAGCTCCTATCTTCCTATTATTTTTCTGTTATCACAGGTGGAAAAGTGTGAAAATATGAGGTAGAACTGGTTTGGGAATTTATAAGAAAATGTATTTTATACACAAAAAAATCAATTTTAAAATGAAAACTTGTGAGAGACAGTTGATGTGAAGGAACTTTTACTTTCTTTTTTGTGAGGAAGATTAAAAGTGTGAGAAGTTTTGAAGCATTTTCACATTTTGTAGGTGAGTGATTCTGTTTCTGAAGAACAAGTCAAAATTTTATTTGGAAATTTATCAAATTATGCTAGCAAAATTAAATACAAGCTGAAATAAAAATTAAGTCTCTCATTTATTGTAAATTAGCCTTTTATCTCCTTTATTAGTTTGCATGTGGTTTCAGTTTTCATCTTAGATTCAGAGAAGAAAACATTTTTAGGATTGACCTCATCAATGTTTACAAATATGTAAAGGGTAGGTGTCAGGATGATGGAGCTAGGCTTTTTTCAGTGATATCCAGTGATAGGACAAGGGGCAATGGGTGTAAACTGGAGCATAGGAAGTTCCACGTTAACATCAGGAAGAACTTCTTTACTGTAAGAGTGACAGAGCACTGGAACAGGTTGCCCAGGGGGGTTGTGGAGTCTCCTACACTGGAGATATTCAAGGCCCGCCTGGACAAGTTCCTGTGTGATGTACTGTAGGTTACCCTGCTCTTGCAGGGGGGTTGGACTAGATGATCTTTTGAGGTCCCTTCCAACCCTTGGGATTCTGTGATTCTGTGATCATGGGAGAATAATTTTCTAACTCTACACCTTCTCGACTGAAGCTTTAAGGTAGGTGTAGAGTTCAAGTGAACAGGGTCAGAAAAATTACCTCCTTTTTCCTCATCTCTGGTGTCACCACATCTATGATGCTGGGTTTCTGCCACTGTAGCTTAAGCACCCCGAGTACAAAGGATGCTTTATACTGTTTGTTAAAGGGTGAGGAGGATGAGGATTGAGGGCTAATCACACCCATGGCTTTGTTATGGATCTGCTCACACAGTGGTGACCCTCAGGGCTTGGTCTTTGGACCAATCCTGTTCAGCGTCTTTGTCAGCAACACAGACAGTGAGATTGAGGTGCCCTCAGCAAGTTTGCTGACGACACCAAGCTGTGTGGTTCGGTTGATACGCTGGAGGGAAGAAATGCCATCCAGAGGGACATGGACAAGCTTGTGAGGTGGGCAGATGCCAATCTTATGAAGCTTAACCATGACAAGTGTAAGGTCCTACACCTGAGTTGGAGCAATCCCAGGCAGAGCTACAGGTTGGGCAGAGAAGAGATTCAGAGCAGCCCTGCAGAGAAGGACTTGGGGTGTTGGTTGATGAGAAACTTAACATGAGACGGCTTGAGTGTGCACTCACAGCCCAGAAAGCCAACTGTATCCTGGGCTACATCAAAAGAAGGGTGACCAGCAGGTCAAAGGAGGTGATCCTGCCCCTCTGCTCTCGTGAGACCTCACTTGGAGTATTGTGCATAGTTCTGGTGTCCTCAACATAAAAAGAACATGGAACTGTTGGAACAAGTCCAGAGGAGGGACACAAGGATGATCAGGGGACTGGAGCACCTCCCGAATGAAGACAGGCTGAGGAATTTGGGTCTGTTCAGCCTGGAGAAGAGAAGGCTGCGTGGAGACCTCTAGCAGCCTTCCAGTATCTGAAGAGGGGCTTAAAGGGAAGCTGAGGGGGGCCTCTTCACTGCGGACTGTAGTGATAGGACAAGGGGTAACGGGTTAAAACTTAAACTTGGGAAGTTTAAATTGGATATAAGGAGTAAGTTCTTTACTGTAAGGGTGGTGAGGCACTGGAATGGGATGCCCAGGGAAGTTGTGAATACTGGCGGTGTTCAAGGCCAGGTTGGACGGAGCCTTGGGTGACATGGTTTAGTGTGAGGTGTCCCTGCCCATGGCAGGGGGTTGGAACTAGATGATCTTGAGGTCCTTTCCAACCCTAACTATTCTATGATTCTTTGCTTCTGCATACCCATAAGAGACCAAACACTTGTGCTGCTCACTGTATTTCTGAGTTTCAGAAAAAGGTATCTGAAAAGTCTGTGTTTATAATACAACCCAGAACAGAAGGGTGATACTCCTTTCAGTGGAATGAATTGCCTGAAGTGAATAGGGTAAAGAAAGACACAATTATTTTACCACTGAAATAGTCTAGGACTATAAGAAACATGAGCTATGTGAGTTGAGCAGTATACATTTCTAGAATGCCAACATTATTTCCATGAAACAAACGGACAGCCATGACTGTTAACAGTTAACTGAACACACAGTTCAGAAAAGAAACCTAAAGTATTTTAGTCAAGGTTTTGATAAAAGCAATAGCATTCCGAAGGCACCACCTAGATTTTATGAGCTACCCAACACTCAAAAAAGGACTGCCTGCTAAGACCCATAATCACACAGTGAAGACTGTGGAACATCCTCTGCATTCAAAAACAGTCGAAACACCAAAATATGTAGAAAAAGATTCTCTATATAAACATTATAAAAGGCGTTGAAAATTCAACTAATTATATCAGCTTCACAGCACCCAAAGAAAATAAGCTGAACAGCTTTCTATTTCAGTTGCCTTGTTTTGAACTCTCACAAAAAACAAACAAAAAAATCATTTTTAAAATGTAATTAAAAGCAATTGAGTTAGATGTTGTGGAAGAAAACAAGAAAATATGCATATTCTTGAACTGCGTTTTCAAGCTATGACCTTTTTCAGTTGAGCAGAGTTTTACTGATGTATGAAACAGAAACAATTATAAATAGACTACCAGATAAATTCTACTCATTAGTAACAGTTTTTGAAATACTGGACTGGACTGATCAAGGAGAAAACTATTATTCAACTGTATGTTACCATTTTAAGTGTTAAAAAAAATAAAATACATGAGATGATTAGCTATTCAGACTTTTTTTTTTATTTTTTTTTTAAACCACAAAAAAAACTAAGTTTTAAAATAGAAATTTAAGGACATAAAGGAAATACATAGGCTTGGATTTAGAGCTGGTCATGGCACTGCTCAGTGTCTTGCTCATGCTGTTTCTTATTCACTGAAGGTGATAATGTCCCACAGGACAAATTGCTAATCATTCAGTTAAAATTGTATCGTAATATATACACATACAAAAACTTGGAAGACTAAGTCACATCCTCAGTTGTGTTACTGCTTGCAAAACACCTAATTCATAAAGATGTCTTAGGAAAAAAAAAATAAAGGTAAAAATCCCAATGTGTTGTAACAGTATTTTGTGGCACAAGCTTTCTTCACTTGGCTCATGTTTTGCAAGACCAGGAGGTAAGGTGGCTTAACCCAACTTCTCTCCCTTTCCATCCTTCAGTCAGTTACTACTGTAGCCATTCAGGGTTTTCTCCAGTGGAAACAGATAGATTTGAAAAATAAAGTGCTGTCTAGCAAGTTGTTTGATCTCACCACTTTCTGATGCCTGCCTCCTGGAGTACAGAAAGGTGAAGCACTAGCATCCAGTTACACATTTTCTAACAACTAGAAGAATTACTGCTGCAGTGAAATAAACCCAACCTTCAACCTAAATGAAGGCAGTAAATAAACGTTTACCAATGTGAGACACAAACATCCATGTCTGATAAAGTGCTAAATTGACTGTATCTATGAAGTACTTGGTATGACATTCTGTTCTATCCTCCAGAATTCAGTTTTATATGAAAAACAAAACAAAAACAAAACCAAACTAGAAAAACTAAACACCCCAAACCAAACCCAAACTATAAAGCAATTTCTTAATGAGTTCTGGGAGAAGATAAATTTAGGCCAGAAATATTCCTTTTTGTAACATGTTTAGCGCTCTGCCATGATATTTGTGCTGACTGAATTTGGTTCAATATACTTGATATGATAAGGTGTAGTACGAAGAATGATAGCCAAACTGTATCCCATGCAATAAGTATTTGTGAGGGAGGATCCTGTATATTGTTTCAGGTTTGAATTTTAGTATTTCAAAAGTAGGCTTTTCCTATCAATTCTTTTCAGTAAGGGAGCTATAGAAGAGTTAATTTGCACCTAACATGACCAGAAAGGAAATCACTGCAGATGAGTTGATACAGTTGGGTATTCATTTGACAATGAATATTAGGAACATAACTTGCAAGGACAAGAGCAACCCACTAATGTTCAGAAAACATTTGGATGCTTGTGATTTGATCAGTGATGTCCTAAAAGTCCAGCAATATTTTAGGTAAACAGTTGTTAATGCTGTTACACATGGAAAGCACATTTAAAATGTTTTAATAATCAGGATATGTGAGAAACGTCAATAAAAACATACTGGTTTTAAAAAATGGTTAGATTTCAAAATGAAGACTCTTTAAAAATATAGTTTAACTGTTTTACCAAGGTGTCGATATAAAAACTAGAAGTGTTTTACAGCTATTTTACAGTAAGTTTGGCCAAAGCAATTTTTGAGGAGACCAGTGAAAATTACATTATTGCAGGTTCTGTGAAAAATGAAACCACTGGATCTGCTTCATAATTTTTATGCTTTCCACACAAAGAAAATATATAGTGATTTTTTCCCACTCTCCTCAAGTGAAAAATAGTCACTGCTGTGAAAATGCCAACTGTACTCTGTAAAATTAATGATTTTTCACATAGAGAAGAAGAGTAAAAATAAGTGATTCTTCCAGCAGGGCACTGAAAATAGAGCATAGCTATTATTTGCTATGTTAAGTTATATACCATTTTGTCCAGAAAAGAATCTATTGAAAAAGGGTGAATTCATCAAAATATATACATTACACAAATTTATATGTTCTTTTGAAAAGTCCCAGAAACTGCTGCTATTAGCCTTATTTCTCAGTTTATAACACAATGCTAAGGGTAATGCCTGAAACATAGCAATAGGTAGATCTGCAGCTTCTGTACTCTTGATGAAGATTTTTTCCTGGGTTGAATTTTTGTTATATTTATCTGTTTGTTTTTCCTTTTAACCCCCATCCTGAAAATACAGGTATAGGTTAGTTCAGGATGATCAGAGAATGACACATTATGTTGGCTGCTTGTTCTTCTAAAGCACTGGGGCTTTTCATTAAAAGGACAGCAAGGAAAAAAAAAAAGGATAAGCTGCCAAGGTACTTTCCAACAAGCTTTTCTTGTAGTTGCCACGGAGATGCTGCACAAACATAAATGGGATTTTGATTGAGAGGGTAGATGGCCTGTACAATTTCAAACAGGAAAAAAAGTTCATTGTATTAGAGGTTAATTTTGACATGGTCATCTATAATGGAACTCTTTGTACAGAAGGCATTAAAACAAGTTGTAGACATGGCAACAAATACCATCCATTTTCTAAATCAGGGAAGAGAATGAAATACGATTTGGAAATTATCTCTGAAATGCTTCAAAAAGTGATTAACCTTGCAAAGAAAGGGCTGCAGTAAACCATTTCTAATCCAAATTGTTCAGTTCTGCATTACAGATACATGCTTTATACCTGTAGTTCTCAGCCTGTGGTTCATGCAGAGTCACATTGTTTTGTTCAGCCTAATCTCCTTAGATTGAAAGTAAAATATATATAAAAGGAATAATTTTAGGTTTTACCATACCCTCTTTTTTCTCTTTCATTAGTATATGAGAACTGCAAGGAGACATAAGAAGAAACAATCTCCTGAGTGCCAGGCCAGTGTAGAAATAAGATTATTCTCAATCTTACTTTTTTTCAATGATTTCTCCACACACGTTTATTCATTAATTGTATTTTTCTGTTGGACAATACTGTGTTATGGTTAGCTGCCTCTGACTAGACAAAAACTATTAAGAGCACCAATTATGTCAAAACCAGATTGCATCTGAAATAACACTATCTTCTTTCTTGCTGTCACTTTTTAACAGGTAATTCATTGTTTTCTTTTGATTAAGTCTTACCTAATTATCCTCTATATTCTTTTTTAAACTCTTCCCTCTTAAACTCTCTACACTTTCATTCAAGGCAGTTTCTTTGCCTTCTATACTCCAACATTGTTCAGAAATTACAGACACCAGGACTTGTTATCAAGTGCTTCTCCTTCTTGCCCATGCTCTCACCGATTGGTATACTGTAAAATGAATTTATGTGTACTGCAGCAAAAAATTACAACTGATCTGGCTTAAAGAGGCAGATCAGGGTCTGCCTCTCTTAAAAATCAGATCTCTTAAAGAGGCAGGTCAGGGTCTTTTCTACACCAGGTTGCTTGAACATAATTATAAATTGTAAAGCTAGATCTTCAACTAGCATTGTTTTAAAAAAAATTAATAAATGTAATTCATAAAATTATTTCTCTTTGGAGTATTTAATAACCACTTTGTATCTTAAAAACCTAGCTGAAATTGTTATCAATTCTGATTAGACTCTCTTCATACTGTTACAATATAAAAAAATATTCACCTTATAAACAATAACACCTTATAACCTCCTGATCTAAAAGTTTGTTGTTTTGTGGGATTTTTTATTATGTAACTGAAGAATCTTATTTTATGCCATTTTTTTGGGGCATAAAAATCTTTCTGAAAGCTGAGAAGAAAACCAAACACAGACAGCCTGCTTATTAATAAATATGGTGTAAAAACTTAGCTGGCTATTTGTTTATGCTACAAACAATAGAAAATGAAAGTTCCTTCAGTTCAGCTGAACATTAAGGTGAAAGAGCTCTGTTTTAATTGTCCTGCATGCAGACTGTAGATTTAACCCATTCTTTTCTCCTGGGAAAATAAAAATAATACAGGAAGATATCTGCCTCAATAGGATTCATCATATTGCCTCCTAAACTAAGAGTCTTTAAGATATCATTCAAGCCAGAGCTAAGTATCCTTTATAATACTGAGATTTAATAAAGAGTAACTAAATTAGAGCTTGCACCTGTGGGTACTCTGACTTTTCTCACCTGTTTCCGAGTTGTATTTGGGAAGAGGAAGGCATGCATTATAAATAACTCTGGGACAGGTTTATCAGCTGATCTGGTTGTGCAACAGCTTTATTCTGTCTAAGCCTTCTCCTTTTTTTGTTCTTTTGGCCTTTCTACACAAAAGCATTAGATACACAAGCTACAACCCGAAGTATAAATAGATTTTACAGGATGAGTTTTGCAGCAAATGAATCAGTAAGCATTTTCTCTCTCTTGCTCGAGGATGATCTTTTATAAGAAAATGATTGTACATTAATAAATGTGGAACTACCTTTGTTACTTAAACAAAGTTTAAATGACAGCCTCAGCATCTAGGAAACAAGTAAGCAAGTGTTAAAAATGAGGTTGAACAGTAAATTTTTTCTGACATAGAACAAGTTGAGCCTTGAAGTCTAGACAGCCACCTAAGTTTGACAGCATTGTGCTCTTACTTTGACAGCAATAGCTCCAAAAAGATATCATGGCATTATACCATGTAATAATGAAATGGCTTCTCACCAAGTCAGAGAATGTGCACAGCATACAGATGGTCACACATGATATAAACCATTTAAGACTGTGTTTCTTAAAACTTACACATTCATGTTATCACCAGTTACTATGTGGTACTATTGAACAGAAATAAAAGAAATTTTATTCAGTGAGATCTTTGAATGGCATAATCACCTCATAGCTGAGGTAAATAAAAAAAGAATAAGAAATGTCAGCCTCTGCTGGTATAATTAGAGGAAAAGTTGTCTTGACCCTTATTAGAGTTGAATTACAAGAGGGCTGAACATCCCAGAGATTTCTATATCTGTTTTTACTGTTATTTCAGCTAAGGTGTCAATTTCAGAAAAATAACTCTTTTACTAGGCAAGAATCACCACTTTGTATCAACAGCAGGCAGCTAGAAAAGTGGAATGTATACAATATTGTGTTATACGATTTAATAAAATTAAAATGGAGTCTCTTAACTGGCAGAATTCATGGACTTCAGGGCAAACAGGAAGAAGGCAGCTGGTGGAATACTCTGAAATTATATGAAGCATTTTCATTAATAAATCTTTCATTTTCAATGATAGTTTAAAAAAATAATAATAAATGTGTAATATCAAATTTGAGTGACTGGAAAATAAGCGCTGAAGGGAGAAACAAGAAGAAGCTGATATTTTTATCATGCTTATTAGAAAATAATTTCAATAGAAAATTAACTTCTATTATATTTTAAATTAAAATACATGACACTTCAAGGATTATTTATATTTCCTTGTTAATTTTTAAATTCTGTTCAATCTTTGTATACATAATTTTTTCCCCAGTTTTTAGATAGAAAAATATTAATGTAATAAAGACCATTTATTTCATTGCAAACTTTTCTTTTTGCATGCACATAAATGAAATTTTAAGGCCATGAAGATGGTCAAGTGACTGATGTGTCTGACAAATCAGGAGAGGCTGAGAGAGCTGCATCTGCTTGGCCTGGAGAAGTCCAAGGGGTGGTATGAAGACATTACAACAGTGCCCAGTGACAGGACAAAAGACAATGAGTGCAAACATAAATAAAGGAAATTCCTATTAAACACTTTTCTTCTGTAAGGGTTCTCAAATCGGAGCACGTTCCCCAGAAAAGCTGCAGTCTCCAAAGTTGTAATATTCAATACCCAACTGGACACTCTGCTGAGTTACCTGCTTTAACTGGCCCTGGCCTAAGTGGAGAATTGGACTAGATTATCTCCAAAGGTTTCTATATTTCTGATTATATTATTATATTTAGTAATTTTATGAAAATAATTTTTACCCATTTTACTGCACATGAAGAAAACATACATCACAATCCAAATTGTATATTAGCTGAGGTGCTGGAACGTAGTAAAATTTCCAGGTAGTGTTTGCACTTGAAGATATATAAAAGAAATTAATATTCAACCATATTGTATTGTTTGGGCTTTTAAGTATTTTAATTTAAAAGTAAACATTATCCTTAAACAGCTCCTTTTTACATTGCAAATATTTCATGTGTTTTTTCATATTTGGAACCCTAGTTCTTTCTTCTTGAAATCTAAAGTAGCACCGAGAGCAGAGATTCTATAGCTTCTACCACCTTTACAGGTAAGCTACTCCAATGTTTTACTGTTGTCTTTGGAAAGAATATTTCCTTATGTGTAATCATAATTTCCCTTACCATAACTTGTCTATCGCCCCTCATTCTTGCAATGTACCACTGCAGGAACAGTATGGCTTCATTTACACTACAAATGATCAACAGTACTAATGAGTAAGTGGCAGAGCAACTACAAATCATGGCATAAGCACTTATCAAACAAGAATAAGTGGTGGTGACATAACATGTTACTGTCATCCGACAAGGTGACTATTAGAGTATAAATGCAATCTCTCAGCCTGTTCCAATTGCCAAGTAACAAAAATCTTAGTCCAAACTATACCTTTCGATAGAGGTATGTGAATGATGAATTAAGAGATGTGTTAACTCAAACCTTCTTCATAGCTCCTCAGATTTATTAAGGTCAGTGAAAGTGATCAGATATTACTGAGGACAATATATAATGTAACAAATTCAAACAATCATAAACAGCAAAGGGACAAAATTTTATCTTCAAATATTTAGCTTCATCAGCAGATATGTGAGAGGAATACATTAGAGGACTTAAATTCTGAAACTGAATTTGTTGAAGAGCTTAAACATGAATGATTTGACTTGTGAGTTCACTGTGCCTATAGAGTGCAAGAAGTCATAGAGACACTAATATGCTGGAACATGACCTTTTTGCTGTTATTTAGGAATTTGAGAATTTAATAAAAGAGATCCAAGAAAAGGAAGGGTGGACACTTTAGACCAGAAAAGATCAGTATTTCACAGTAGCAGCAGGTACATAAAAAAGGAGCCAAATTTAGAGTATAGATATGCAGAACTGCACTCAGACAGAGGCACATCTCCATCAGCAACAAGATAGGTATGTTTGTTTCCTAGCAAAGTCCCCCAGACTCATAGAATTTCCTACAACTAATTGGATATCAACTCTTTCTGCAGCTTGCATTATATGTATAGATATAAATGCATGTGGATACATACTCACATCTGTATGTATGACAGCACACGTACAGGTACATGTCAGAGAAAATAAAAGCTGTCTACACTTGTTCCTGCTACTTAACTTCCTCTGCTTCTGCACAAATAACATCTTGAGAGCCTTGGAGAAAAAATAATCGAATCATAGAATCATAGAAAGGTTAGGGTTGGAAAGGACCTCAAGATCATCTAGTTCCAACCCACCTGCCATGGGCAGGGACACCTCACACTAAACCATGTCACCCAAGGCTCTGTCTAACCCAGCCTTGAACTGTACCAGGAATGGAGCATTCACAACTTCCCTGGGCAACCCATTCCAGTGCCTCACCACCCTCACTTACTCCTTATACCCAATTTAAACTTCCCATGTTTAAGTTTGAACCCGTTACCCCTTGTCCTATCACTACAGTCCGTAGTGAAGAGGCCCTACTCAGCTTCCCTGTAGGCCCCCTTCAGATACTGGAAGGCTGCTATGAGGCTCCACTCAGCCTTCTCTTCTCCAGGCTGAGCAGCACTAACTTTCTCAGCCTGTCTCCACATGGGAGGTGCTCCAGTCCCCTGATCATCCTTGTGTCCCTCCTCTGGACTTGTTCCAACAGTTCCATGTCCTTTTTATGTTGAGGACAAGGACCGCTTCTTCCAAGCTCAGGATCGGAGCGTCCCAATGAGTAGGAAGTCAAGTAAGGGATCTAGGAGACCGGCGTGGTTAAACAAGGAGCTGCTGGGCAAACTCAAGTGGAAAAGGAGAATCTATGGATTATGGAAGGAGGGGCTGGCCGCTTGGGAGGAATATAGGACAGTTGTTAGAGGATGTAGGGAGGCAATTAGGACAGCTAAGGCCTCCTTGGAACTTAATCTTGCTAGTCGGGTTAAAGACAATAGAAAGGGCTTCTTCAAATACATAGCAAATAAAACTAAAACAAGAGGCAATATAGGCCCACTGCTGAACGAAGTGGGTACCCTGGAGACAGAGGATATAAAGAAGGCAGAGGTGCTGAATGCCTTCTTTGCCTCTGTCTTTACTCCTGCAGACTCTCCCCGAGGGCCCCGGATTTCTATAGCCCCAGAAGGAGTCAGGACAAAGGAGGAGTTTGCTTTGGTAGATGAGGATTGGGTTAGGGATCAGCTATGCAAACTGGACATCTGTAAATCGATGGGTCCGGATGGAATGCACCCACGGGTGCTGAGGGAGCTGGCGGAGGTCATTGCTAGGCCACTTTCCATCATCTTTGGTAAGTCGTGGGAAACGGGCGAGGTGCCTGAGGATTGGCGGATGGCAAAGGTCACACCAATCTATAAGAAGGGCAAGAAGGAGGACCCGGGTAATTATAGACCGGTCAGCCTTACCTCCATCCCTGGAAAGATGATGGAACAACTTATTCTTGACTCCATCACTAGGCATATCAAGGATGAGGGGGTCATTAAGAACAGCCAACATGGTTTTATGAGGGGGAAGTCATGTATGACCAACCTTATAGCCTTCTATGAGGAAGTGACTAGGTGGAGGGATGATGGTAGAGCGGTAGATGTAGTTTTTCTCGATTTCAGTAAGGCATTTGATACTGTCTCCCACAGCATCCTCATAGATAAGCTAAGGAAGTGTGGGCTTGACGATCAAGTAGTGAGGTGGATCGAGAACTGGTTGAAAGGAAGAAGGCAGAGAGTTGTGGTCAATGGCGCAGAATCTAGCTGGAAGTCTGTGACTAGTGGAGTTCCTCAGGGGTCGGTGCTGGGACCGGTGCTGTTTAATATTTTCATCAATGACCTGGATGAGGGAACTGAGTGCACCATCAGCAAGTTTGCTGATGACACAAAACTGGGAGGAGTGGCTGACACACCAGAGGACTGTGCTGCCATTCAGCGAGACCTGGACAGGCTGGAGAGTTGGGCGGGGAGAAACTTGATGAAATTTAACAAGGGCAAGTGTAGAGTCTTGCATCTGGGGAAGAACAACCCCATGTACCAGTACAGGTTGGGGGTTGACCTGCTGGAAAGTAGTGAAGGGGAAAGGGACCTGGGGGTCCTGGTGGATAGGAGGATGACCATGAGCCAGCAATGTGCTCTTGTGGCCAAGAAGGCAAATGGCATCTTAGGGTGCATTAGAAAGGGAGTGGTTGGTAGGTCAAGAGAGGTTCTCCTCCCCCTCTACTCAGCCTTGGTGAGGCCGCATCTGGAATATTGCGTCCAGTTCTGGGCCCCTCTGTTCAAGAAGGACAGGGAATTGCTTGAAGGAGTCCAGCGCAGAGCCACAAAGATGATTAAGGGAGTGGAACATCTCCCTTATGAGGAGAGGCTGAGGGAGCTGGGTCTCTTTAGCTTGCAAAAGAGGAGACTGAGGGGTGACCTCATCAATGTTTACAAATATGTAAAGGGTAGGTGTCAGGATGATGGAGCTAGGCTTTTTTCAGTGATATCCAGTGATAGGACAAGGGGCAATGGGTGTAAACTGGAGCATAGGAAGTTCCACGTTAACATCAGGAAGAACTTCTTTACTGTAAGAGTGACAGAGCACTGGAACAGGTTGCCCAGGGGGGTTGTGGAGTCTCCTACACTGGAGATATTCAAGGCCCGCCTGGACAAGTTCCTGTGTGATGTACTGTAGGTTACCCTGCTCTTGCAGGGGGGTTGGACTAGATGATCTTTTTAGGTCCCTTCCAACCCTTGGGATTCTGTGATTCTGTGACACCAGAACTGCACACAATACTCCAAGTGAGGTCTCACAAGAGCAGAGTAGAGGGGCAGGATCACCTCCTTCGACCTGCTGGTCACGTCCTTTTGATGCAGCCCAGCATACATTTGGCTTTCTGGGCTGCAAGCGCACACTCAAGCCGTCTTATGTTATGTTTCTCATCGACCAATACCCCAAGTCTTCCGCAAGGCTGCTCTGAATCTCTTCTTTGCCCAGTCTGTAGCTGTGCCTGGGATTGCTCCGACCGAGGTGTAGGACCTTCCACTTGTCATGGTTAAACTTCGTAAGACTGGCATCTGCCCACCTCTCAAGCATGTCCAGGTCCCTCTGGATGGCATTCCTTCCCTCCAGCGTATCATCCAAACCACAAAGCTTGGTGTCATCAGCAGACTTGCTGAGGGTGGCCTCATGTTTTCATTACCGTGTTTCACTCTTTTCTAGTACTTCATGGCCACTAATGTCTGGAAGAATCAATGCCAACCTGCTTTTCAATGCAAAGATATAGTGGAGAGGTGGAACTCTTTCCCTTGGCCAGAGCAAAGCACAACCCCCCTACTGGGTGCTATGTTTCCACTACTGGGAAAACATGCCTGGTGTAGCACACTGAGAGAGAGGCAAGCTGATTTTCAGAATACTGAAAGCAGTTGCAGGCATATTCTGGAAGCAACAGTAGAAATAATTTTGCTATTACTTCACAGATTTTAACCCTTTTCTTTAAAGGACTTTGGCACAGAAAGAAAACAGGATTCAGGTTCAGATCAGGAAGAAATTAACTGGAGAAAATGGAACTATTAGGGGTTTGCAGTGTAAGTCTTGCCAGTTGCTTACTGCACCGGTAACATCTGAGGATCCTAAGAGAAAACATCATTTGAACATTTATTGGGAATGAACAGCATCATTCAATCATGCAGCTCTCTAGAGGATTTAACATCTTGCAGTGATTTAACCACAGCCAGCAACTAAGCCCTACCTAGCCACTCACTTCTGTGGTGGGATAGGGGAGAGAATCAGAATGGTAAAAATAAGAAAATTCATGGATTGAGATAAAGACAGTTTAATAGATAAAGCAAAACTTGTGCACACAAGCAAAGAAAACCAAGATATTTATTCATCACTTCCCCTGGTCAGGCAGGTGCTCAGCTATCTTCAGGATAGGAAGGTTCCATTACATGTAATGGTTACCTAGGAAGACAAACACCATCACCCCAAACATCCCCCCTTCCTTCTTCTTCTTCCAGCTTTCTATGCTGAGCATGATGTTATATGGTTTGGAATATCCCTTGGGTCAACTGGGGGCAGGTGTCCTGTATGTGTCCCCTCCCAACTCCTTGTTCAAGCTTGTATGGGTTTGTATTATTTTATTTTTAAGACCAAAGCTAATCTAACGCAAGCAATCATGCTCCATTAATTTAAATTAAAATATATTGATTTGCATCAGCAGAATATCAAGCCAATAGCATTTATTTGAAATTTTTCATAATGGTTATGTTGGCAACATTTATGTATTAACATCATAGTAAATTTATTAGAAGAAAAGATGTAGATCAAGTGCTAAATATTATGTGAGATAGAATCAGGTTTAAGGGGTCTTTGCTGAAGAAGGCTGAAATCCATTAAGAGTACAAAATGTCAGCCTGAATAACTATTTCTCACCCAGTATGAATTTCAAGAGCCGTAAATGGAAATGAGAGAGAAGCTTACTTCCGACAGATGTTAGCAAGACTTTTTTCACTTAGCACATAATAAAACATATGGAATGGCCTATCAGGCACTATTGCTGAGGCAAAACACAAGGATCTTTCAAGAAACAATTAGTTGCTGTTCTAAAGAAATGGAATACTTAACATGGATGAGCCCTGATGGGCTAATAGTCCTGATGGGTAAACCTCTCCAACTAAAAAATTTAATGCTCTGATATGCATTCCAATGTAAATATCACTTCAGCAGTGTCTGTCTTCTTCACTTTCTAGTGGTACTGTCTTATTGCCTTTTTTTTTTTTTTTCCCACTGAGGAAAGAAATGAAAAGTTTGCTGTGCAATTTTGGCAAAAGAAAAGCAATGTCTGCAGTACATAGTCTTATCCTGCCCTTCCCTCTCATGTAACTAATTTACCAGAAGCACAGCCTACCTGAGGCAGCAGCAGCTGAGTGGCATTTTTATATGGTGTATGTTCAGATGGCTTAAGAAAGGCTAGATGTCTCAAAGTCACTCAAAGCAGCTTATGTCAGAAATGCTGATTCTGAACCTGATTCTGCCCTCCAAATTAGAAGACACCTGCTTTCTCTTTCTTTTCAAAACTCCAATATCTTGCCTGTTTTCATATTTGTTTCTCAGTAACAAGCAAAGCAGCTTATCGGAGTGCTTCTTACAGGACCATATGGAGAACACAGGTTTCTCATCTGAATTATTCATAACACTGGTGTTCCTGAATAGATTTAGGAGCCATTCTTTCACTGATTTTCTTTTTTTGGTCTAAATGTAGAGTGGCACCAGATAATACATTTTGTCTTAGGTTTTCTCTGTGTTCTCTGTCAGAGGTGAAAAACCAAAAAAAAAAAAAAAAAAAAAGCAGATTTTCTATGCTTTAAACAAAATGCTGCTTTATTATTAAAAGATAATTTCAAAGAAGTTTCAAAAAGACCTCACATTGTATTTGCATAAGCTTCAGAACCTTGAAAAAAACACTGTCCTTCTCTTCTCAACACAATTTTTTTCAGGTAGAACAAAAAGTTTCCTGTATTTTTAGAATTACTGTTGAACGAACAAAAACCAGCTCTCAGCACTCCCCTAATTGAAAGCAGCATGAAATATCAGACATTTTCAGTTTCAAAGTTATTGCCACAGGTATGTTGCTGTTGTAGTGAGATACCCAATCAGGATCAGCAGGATAGGTAGTGTGTGTACTTTATACAATCACTGGAGTGAGTGGTGGACTCTTCATGTATTAAGAACTAAAGTAATACCAATTCAGAAATTACAAGTGTTCTGAAACATAAAAAAAAGTGTTGATTTTGGAAAAAGTTGCACATTTGGATGAAATGAAACAAAAAAGCTGATCAAACCCCTGTCATGACAAAGGCCAGAAATAAATAGTAAACTGCAGTTTCCACAGTCTCTCTGTTACAACAGAATTTACATTTACATGTGTACTTTTGGTTAAAAAGCAACCCTGACCAGACATCCCTTCCCCCAATATGTTCCCAATTCCAAGTTAATTTTACTGTTTTGCTTAACAACTTGTCAGCACCCAGCAAAATGGAAAATCTTAAAGCAAGCAAAGTGCATTTTCTCTTACTAAAAGTATCCAGTCTTCCCAGAGATAACTATAATCAGAATTAAAAATGTTTCTGACATTCCAAAAAGGTTCTAATTTCAATAACGATTTGTTTTTAAAGGTATATTTAAAAAGAAAGCAAGTATTAAAAAGAGTTCTAATGCTGAATGTACTCTTTTACAAAGAGAGGCATGCAAGGGAATTTATTCACAGGTATAATATTCACAGAAGACAGAGAACAGTGAACTTAATAGTTTTGTTCTTTGGGGTCAGACAGTAATAACCTAGTTATCATAGAAGAGTGGACTATATTTCTAATGAGTATGTGCAAGGAAAAAGGGGAAAAAGAAAGCTAATATCAAAACATATTGTCTTAGTTTTATTTCCTTATATAACTAAGACAATATGCTTTGATATTAGCTTCTTTTTCCCTTTTCTGTCCTTCCTTCCCATTTCTCTTTTACCACTGCCAACAATATATTTTAAATTGTTAAGTATGAGAATATAGCTTTAAAATACTAAGGTAAAGGCAGGTATTTGAAATTTGTGTGAATTATGATAGCATTTTCACTTCCACCAGCTAAATAATAACCAAAAAATACAAATACTGTCAATTTTATATTTTTTTTTTAGTGGTATATGAAGACTTTGCCCATGTTGAAGTACTGCACAGCTGGCTGTGTGACAGAATGGTGGGCTAGGACTGATTAAATAATATTTTTCTTTGAAGGATTTGCCCACCACTCCAGTCAGCAGTAAGTCTTACTTCGAGAAGCATTTTCTGTGGGAGAGCTGCATGCCCTGCGTTCTCAGCTTCACTGACTGCAAAGGTCACAAAATTCCAGCCTGAGCCTGGTTGGAAAATAGTGCAAGAAAACTGAAACTTTTCTTAGTAGAATTTTACATCTTGTGAGCTTCTACCTGGAAGGTAAGGTGTTGCTTTACAAATTCTGGTGTTGTTTTCACTTAGTACAGGCTCATAATCCTCATGTATTAACACCTTACATATGATAGCATGTGTTTACCTTGCAAAAATACTAACAGAAAGTGCCTATAATAGAAAAATCTTTCATTTTGTTCGTAAAAAGGAAGTGAGAAAGACCTGTTCCAGTGAGAAAGAGATGAATAATCAGGCTACCTCCGTAACCTAGTGAAATGAATGAAGAGAAACAAAATTAAGCAAAGTGTTCATTTGCACACAAGTTGCCAGCATTTCAGATATGTACTTTTGATAATACCATGCACCATTGCCACTTCTTCTAGGTTATGCCTAATGCCATACTGGACATCCTCTGATCACACCTCACAGATTAAGCAATTCCCTTCTACAGATTCTCTGTAAAAAAACACACATTGAACCAACAAACATCTGTGCAAACTCCACTGAAAACTTACAGAAGACAACTAGTTCTAAGCGCTCCTCCAGGAATTAATATCCCTCTTTTTGGGAAGCCCATGCCAATATAGAATCATAGAATCATAGAATAGTTAGGGTTGGAAAGGACCTCAAGATCATCTAGTTCCAACCCCCCTGCCAGAGGCAGGGACACCTCACACTAAACCATCCCACACAAGGCTTCATCCAACCTAGCCTCGAACACTGCCAGGGATGGAGCACTCACAACCCCCCTGGGCAACCGATTCCAGTGTCTCACCACCCTAACAGGAAAGAATTTCCTCCTTATATCCAATCTAAACTTCCCCTGTTTAAGTTTTAACCCGTTACCCCTTGTCCTATCACTACAGTCCCTGACGAAGAGAACCCCCCCAGCATCCCTATAGGCCCCCTTCAGGTACTGGAAGGCTGCTATGAGGTCTCCACGCAGCCTTCTCTTCTCCAGGCTGAACAGCCCCAGCTTCCTCAATCTATCTTCATACTTTTAAACAAATGTTATTGTGCTTGCTCATTCATTTATTTTGATGGTATTTTAAGGTAAGTATTGGTGGTAATAGCTAGCGAAGAAAAATGTGTTTCTTTTGGGGGTTGTAAAATCTGGATTTTGCAGTTCTGAAATATACAGTGACATTTGTGGCATTCTCTTCTGTGCTAATGTGAATTAGTCATTTAATTTTTTAAGTATGACCACCATTCAGCAATATTGTGATGATGTCCTGGGTTCAGCAGTAGCAGTCACTTTTCTCCTTCTTAGTAGCTGGTGCAGTGCTGTGTTTTTGACTTTCAGCCTGGGAACAGCGCTGATAACACCAAAGTTTTCAGTTGTTGCTCAGTAATGTTTAGTCTGACCAAGGACTTTCTGAGCCTCATGCTCTGCCGGGGAGGAGGGGAAGCTGTGAGGAAGCAGAGACAGGACACCTGACCCAAACTAGCCAAAGAGGTATTCCATACCACAATATGTCATGACCAGTATATAAAGGGGGGGGAGTTATCCGGAAGGGCTAGATCACAGCTCAGGTCGGGCTGGGTATCGGTTGGCAGGTGGTGAGTGGTTGTAATCTCTTCCCTTGTTATCTCCCTTATCATTATTACTATTGGTGGTAGCAGTAATGGTTTGTGTCATACCTTAGTTACTGGACTGTTCTTATCTCAACCCGTGGGAGTTACGTTCTTTCGATTCTCCTCCCCATCCCTCGGGGAGTGAGGGGAGGAAGAAGGGAGGGAAGGGAGGGAATGGCTGCCTGAAGTGAGGGAGTGGCTGTGTGGTTCTGAGTTACCAGCTGGGCTTAAACCAGGACAGATGAAAATAATAAGGATACCTTAGTGCAAGCCCTGCTGTATTGTAATAAAGTGTTACAAAATATGTTCATTTTTAATTGTTTCATTTCTGGGATTATGTCTGCCCAAGGCAAGGGAGAGTTGAGTATCTATTTCTCTGGTGTGCAAAACATTTATTCGGCATATATGCAAATCAACCAAATATTCTTATAAACAGCAGTACTGAGCTGATAGTTAATGACAGTAAAAACTGATAATTTAATGATGAAAAAACCCCCATGCCTAATTAATAGGCTGTAGCAGTTTCAGGAGAACTAGATGTCTCAAATAATAAAAAAAGTAAAAGGAATCCTTAACTCTTACAAAACTGTTTCCTGGGCTTGAGAAGTGGTATGGTTTTATTTCATGAGGCAGAAAGAAGTCCTGACAAAAGGGATGCACAACAGGTTATAATAATTTATTAATCCATTCTGCCTCTCGTAGACAGGAGCTCCTGCTTCCAGTATATTACATTTTAATGATCTGCTTATAGGGTGGAAATTTCCTGACCCAGAGCCAGCTGGGAGAATTGATGAGGCTGACCATGAAGATGCGACATGGAAGATCAAGCGGTATGTTAGTAGGAGTCAAACGGATGGGAAGACCATGTGATATAGTTTGTAGTTTGTTGTGGTAGGTACACCTTGGCTGGATGCTAGAAGAACATCAAGCTGTGATATCACTCCCCTTCTCAGCAGGATGGGGCAGAGAAAATAAGGCCAAAAAAAAAAAGAATCACGAACCAAGATAGAGGCAGTTTAATAAAGAAAATGCAAAGGCCTCGGGTGAAGGGAAAGGAAAAAAGATTTTATTCTCTACTTCCCATCAACAAGTGAATGTCCGGCCACTTCCCAGGAAGCAGGGCTTCAGAATGCGTAACGGTTGCTTACAGAAGACAAATGTCATAAATAACTAGTGCTCCCATTTTCTCCTTCTTTCTCTTATCTTTTATTGCTGAGCAGATATAACATCGTATGTCAGCTTGGGCCAGCTGTCCTGCCTATGTTTCTTCACAAGACCTTGTCCACCCCCAGCCTACTGGTGAGGGGGAAATGGTGGAGAGTCAGCCTTGATACTGTGGGAGTACTGCTAAGCAATAGCCAAAACACTGGTGTGTTATCAACACCTTCCTAGTTACCAATACAAAGTGTACTATGAGGGCTGTTATGGGGAAAGTTAACTATATCTCAGTCAGACCCAATACAGATGTACAGAAGTGTTTAGTGACAGAAAAGAAATAGGAGAGAAATACCCCTTAAAGAAAGGAGAAATCCATAAACGTGGTTTTAGAGTTGCTTTTGAAGAGGGAGAATATGTGTTTTAATGAAGCTTATTCTATAAAGGGTAAAAATCATTGTGAAAAATTCTATTAAGTGAATAAGTTTGGCATTAATATTATCTTCTTTCTCTTTGCTAGTAAAAATTTTCAGGGTACATTTGTTATTTACTTGTTTGGTCACATGAATGAAAATATGTTGGGTGTGATCTCTACGTCTTAAGAAAGCACAGAGATCTCACTGGTGTCAAATCACAATTACGTGTTTATTTAATGGAGCAAATGGGCTTTCCAAATAGGTTAAAAATTAACAGGCTTAGAGAAATACTGAAAAATAAAGTGCTACCAAAAGGAAGTGTTTGAGTGGAAAGCAGTAGTTTTGTGCATGGTTATTCCAGGAGTAAACAGGGTCTAAAAGGAAAACAGCAAACAAAAAAAGAATCACTGCAGCTTCACAGCAGCCTATACCTTTCTCTTGCTCTTATATGATTGCAGCAGGGAGCAGAGAGCTCTGAAACTGCTGAGAGCTGAAATAGCTTCTGCTCAATCAACTCATACAGGTCTTGCCTCTTATTTTAATTTAGTGGAGGTGAGTGAGCTGAAGAGGTTTTAACATACTGAATAATAATTAGCAAGGGAAAATTCTCAAAAGGGTTGGAGTTTTATTGCCTGGAACTTATCAGAGCCTATTTAGTCATGGCATCTCAACCAAAAAACCCAGGAGAACAAGTTTCTGAAAAGATTTCTTGTGCTTCCTGATTCACCTAGATTCAAAGTACCACACGGAAACCACTTTTCTCTCTTTGCTCAAAACACTGTAAGCAAGATTATTGATAGTAGCCATTAAAAGGGACAGGTGTTTTTTCTGGCTGTTGTAACAGCTGGCTGTGTAATTCAATCCAATTAATATGTAAGGATTCACATATGGGTGGGTATTTTATGGATGGCTAGAACAAGTGACAACATTTAACAAATGACCTAAAATCGATCTCAGGGCATTTCTGTTGCTAGCCCCAGGAAACCTGAGGGTTCTACAAGCTTATCTGTATTTGTGGATTGACTTTCAGATGCATGTTCGTGTTTACAACATTTCTGAATAAATCGGTTGTATTTTTGAATTTTCTGGTGTCTTCAAATCAGTATTAACACCACCACCCCCCCTTTTTAAAAAATTTAATTATCACAGAAGTTTAAAAATATCATCTCCCCTCTTCTTTTCCAGAAACAGATAGAATGCAAAATTATATATAGAATGCCTAATCAAAAGACTTATGAAATTAATGCAGAGAATTCTGTGTCCTGAATGAGCAGTATGAAAGGTTATTCAGTGAGAGAGAACGGAGGACCAACCTGAGCCAGTGTATTTTAACGGTCATGTGTTTCTGTGAAAGAGCAGACTAAAAACCTCTCTAAATCTAGTTTTCTAAATATGAGAAACTTAGTTTATTACATTTACTTCTATTATAATGGCCATAGAATTTCATACTGATTTTTACTTCCACATCACAACAATCATTCTCTGAGTACTCACCCACAAAAGAGAAACAAGCTTATTTTCCCTCGCGTTGGCTTTGCGTATGTCAGCATTGTTTTAACCTTTAAAACTTCTGCACTCCTGGGGTCTGAGGCTTGCAGATTTTTAAGCCTTTCCACTAGGATACTATAAACACACTTGAAGAAGTGACATGTGCTACATGTGGGGAAGCATAAGTTACACGTTACACCCCTGGGAGTGAAGAGCAGCTGCTGTAGGCAAATATTTGTATGCATCTGAGCAGCTTCTCACTTAAGGACCTCTCCAAGTGAAGTGTGGAGCTTGGTTAAGCACTTTCAACACAAACCCGTTTTTTTTTAATTTTTGGTTGGATTTACTTCTCCAGCTGCAGTATAAACTGCTTGGTTATAAATGTTAGCCATTAACTGCGGCAGATAGCACAAGGAAGGTTACATTCATATAACAATGCAAGATAGAAAATACTGCATCTCGCCTATGTGGCATCTCCATGAGCCATTAAGAACAGAGAGGAATTCTGCATTTAACCTCAAGGACGTGGAGATTTGTTGGTTTGTGACTGAACCTTCACTAGCTCACATTCCTCGTCATTTTATATCCTGTAGTATCAAAATAAATAGACACTGTTATGCTGGATCAGATTTTGAACGTAGCCTGAACACAAACAAAAACAAAACAAAAAATCCTTCAAATTCAGGCAAATAATAACCTGAAGCAAGATGAAAACCCTGTATTTAACCTTGCTCAGCAAGTTCAGCATTTTCTAAGTGCCCCCTAATTTATTTATTTTTTACATGGAAGCTTAGATTAATTCTCTACAAGTATGTATTTATTTAAGTTTATTAATTTATTTTTTCTTGCCATGCTCTGTAAACACATATTATAAAAATCAACATAAAAAATGAAATCTGAATTTGACAGAACCTGACAGATGAGGTTTTTAATCACAAGAATCACATACAGATGCTGCAGTGGCTAATTTTCTAATAACAAACTAAACTGAAAAATAAATCACACTGGCCTGTGTGAGAAAATATCAGCAAAATGAATCTAAAGTTAAGAATAGTGAAGAATTATAAAATGTTAAAATGAAATTACAGAACTTTTATTATTATTATTATTATTATTATTATTATTATTATTATTATTATTATTATTTAACAATCATAGAAAAAGATTTTCATGGTAATTCACAAATGTTTTGGCTGACCACTAATGATCAGGCAACCAAAAATATCAGTTCCACCTGTGTGAACATGTAAGCTGGAAACAACCCTTACATGACCAGGTCCTAGCATCCAGTTTGCTCTGAAATTGTATGCCATAGCTCATACACCAGTGGATATTAGGATCTGAATACCAAATGTAATGTTACTTCTTTTTCAGATTGAGTCTAAGGCAGGAGTTCTATCTTCTTTGTGGGTGGTGGAAGTTGAGTTAATTCTCTTCCTCCTTTGCTTTTACATTTGATGTCTAAGGAAGGCTTCTAGCATTATGATGCTTTGTGTAGAACTTTCTGATTTGACCTGGAGTGAGGTGGTATTTTATATGTGCAGGACTCTGCTTTCTCTGCTTTAAGTAGTATGAAGTAGCTCAGGTCAAGCTGGTTTGATCTCTACGTTCATGTGTGGCATTTTGAAGAACTATAAGGGAAAAAGTGGAATAACACTTTTGGGTGTTTGCTCAGTAAGTCTATTTTCTCATGAAAACCAAACTCATTTCTGAGGATTCCTTGTGTGGTTTAGACTTCTGACTTCTACTTAAACTGCTTTTCTTTGTCCTTAGGGAAAAAAAACACAGTCACTAAATTTCATGATAATATTATTTAGTTCAAAATATCTACTTTTCTTTGGATTGTTTTATTAGTAATATTAGAAGTCATTGCTCTCCAATATTTAGTTCCTCTGTTTTTATCTTTGCTCAATGATATCAATGAAATTCTGTCATGCTATGAAAGTGGTATATTCAAATGTTTAGAGACCTTTGGAAATTACAAAGCACTAGGGAAAGAGGCAGGGATTTCTTTCTGGAAAGGGAAGGAAGATGATGCAGAACTAACTTACTTTTGAATTGACTAAATTATGCGCATTAGACCAAACCTGGCAGTAAATATTGAACAGTAAATATTGATTTAATGATCACTTGGATAGTGTAAGAGATAAGTGAGAATGAGGGTTGTATTTTCTCAGTGATAATGGTATGGCCAGTAGAGGATGGGAAAGGACAAAGTTCTTCCTCAGTGTACAGTCTGAGTAGGGTCCATAACTGGATGACTACCTTCCCCAAATTGTAAGGACTGGCCTCTTCTGACTGTGCCAGCACGGAAACAGATTTTCAAGGATGGGGGGAGGGGAGTGGACATTATTTAACATCCACGTGTCCTGTGAAATGAGTGTGAAGAGGAGGAAGCTGCATGTTGAGAAGTACTTCATCATTAAGATGGCTCTACGTGGACAGATGTGCCAAGAGTAAACCAAAAAGCAGAACACTGAACTTTTCATGTCACAGCTTCAAACTCCTCCTTACTGCTCACCATGCCTCTCAAGTACAGCTGAGGCCTGTATGAGAAATAGAGTCTGGTCACAAAGAATTCAGAATTACTCACAGAATTGTCATAAAAATGACTGCTCCAACTACATCTACAAGTTTATATTTCAAATTTAAGACTAACATATCGAATATATATAATTATCATAGAACTTCAGAAAAACTATACTCTGGAGCATAATAAAAAAATTGATATTGAAGATATATTAATAACATGCAAGATTTATGACTTTGGGCAAGAATAAAATACCTCTGAATTTCAGGTTGCATTCAAGAAAAAAGTTTGCTACAATTCTTTTGTAGTTCATGATATTTTTCATTATTTTTCATATGTTCATCACAACAAGAAGGATCATTTATGATTTAGGATAGCTAGAAAAATTAAAATAATTTGCAAAATAATTTGCAAATATCTTCATTATCAATATGATAGGAAATCTGTAATAACCAACAATATTTTAAAATTCATTAAAATTTTCTCCTTCAGAAAAGGTTATTTTAAGCTGGGTTGTTTGTTTTGCTTTTTTTTTTTTAATTTGATAAAGTTATTATGCATGAATGAAAAAAGCTTTAATTAAAAAAAAAGTCATTAAACCTCTCTGTTTACCTATGTATTTAATATTACGGAGGAATTGATTAGTGTATGGCACTGACAGCTGACTATAAAAGTTTGAATAATACACTCATTAAAATACTGAGCAAGACACAGTAAATGGCCAGGTTAAACACTTTAGTTTGCTGACCTTGATAAACTGTACACAGATGTATCACATTAACAATAAAATAACATAAGCATGTTTGCTAAAATATCTAGAACTCTGAGCCATACTTACCTGAGCATTAACTTTTATTTTGTGCTGCAGATGTTCTGTTACAGTCATAGATGACTGAAGTTGCCAATTAAAAGACTGAATCAAAAATTTCAGTATTCACTGAGATGAATATCCCTTAATTTCTCTTCTCTGAAGTATTTCATGAAGCCCTGTGGTACTACTATATAATATGTAAATCAGATTAATATATTACTCCAGTAGTGTAGTAGTTCCCTACAGTATTAAAGTCCGCAAAACCTGATATTTAATATATTCATGAACAATGAAGGAACTACATGTTGCATGCAAAAATAGCTACACCTTTCAGAAGGACAACCAACCAGATGCTTTCATTTCTAGGTTGGCAACCGTGGGGATCCAAGAAAAGTGAGGTGTTAGTCCTGGGACTTTACACCTAGTAATAAATGTTGCTGTTAGCAGTTTTTAAGAAGTTTCTGCCATTGAAAAGCCATGTTTAAATTCCAGTTTAAGGACAAGTTTTGTCTTGTACATGCCTATTTACAGATAAAAATGCCTATGGTGTGTGTAGTGTCCATGTAACAATTGCTTTGTTTGAGACCACCTATTAAAAAAGCAGCATTTTATAACCTACTTTACCGAATAACACTGTCAGGAAAGGTTTGGTTTCTGTCTTATTGGGCTGAAACACTAAACAGTATACCAGTTTAGCTGTGGCTTTCTGGGATGTCACAGACAGGGTAAGTCAGGCAGCTCACAATGTTCCCAGTGGATGCAAGATGAGGGACAGAAACAGCCTATTTCCTTTTTGTAAGTCTATATGCTAAATAGATGTATGCTTTGAATAGTTACTGTGCTACATTTTTCTTATATGCAGTATAGAAATCTGTCACAGAGTTCATTTCCACTGAAGGAATACCACAACCAGACTTTTATGAGGAATACAGGTGTGAGACCTTGCCCAAAATTATTAGAGCTGTCACTAAAAGAGCAAGAGGGACATGTTTTAATACATGTCAAAACTCAAAGGTGGTGTACACTAATTAGGTTGTCAACATGTCCTTGTCTTCCTGTAATTTTTTTTTGTTGTTATTTAAATGCAAAATCACAAATTACAGACAGAGCTCTAGGACAAATTTGAGAAATTAATAACAGTGATGAGATATGAGAAATAATGATTTTGATACAAGTTTTATTAAAAAGAATTATAAGCTATTTACCTCAAATATGTTTTCACGCTTTTAAAATCAAATCAAACCAACGAAGCCAGAAACACATTAGCAGTCAGGATTTCAACAATTTTGTAGAATTTTGTTTTAGTGGGTGCTGCACTAAGCCCTTGTATTACTCAAGTGAAAATTACTGCTTTAGCAAAACCAACATTGGTCCTTATTAGTGAGGACTCATTTCCTATGTAAATAGTGTCAGGGTGAATAAAGGCAGGAGGATTAGTTTGTACTGACTGAAATTCGCTTTTTTATCGTAATAAAATACACTTCTTTTTGCAATGCAAGATTAAGAGAGAAAATTGTGCTGGCTACGGCTTCTGTTCTATTTATAAATACATATATGCACACAATCACAACTACAACCATTTGTTTTCGTGGTTAAAAGTATTGTAGCCTGGAACAGTCGAAGGAATCTGTTGAGTTTTGTAAATTCCCTGTGGTGAGTTGTCCTGGCTAGACACCAGGTGCCCACCAAAGCTGCTCTATCAGTCTCCTCCTTAAATGGACGGGGGAGAGAAAATATAACAAAAGGCTTTTGGGTTGAGATAAGGACAGGGAGAGATCACTCAAAAACCACTGTCAAAATGGATTAGACTTGGGGAAAATTAATTTATTGTCAATCAAATCAGAGTGGGATAATGAGAAATAAGTGCAAATCTTATTGAAAAAACCAAACAAACAACAAACAAACAACAAAAAACATTCCCCCATCCCTTCCCTCTTCCCATGATTAAATTTACTCCCAAATTCTCTACCTCCTCTGTCGAAACAGCTCAGGAATGGGGGTTGTGGTCAGCTCATCACATGTCTCTGCCACTCCTTCCTCCTCAGGGGAAGATTCCTGCTTACACTCTTCCACTGCTCCAGTGTGAGATCCCTCCATGCAGACAGTCCTACATGAACTTCTTCAGTGTGAGCGCTTCCCACAGGCTGCAGTTCATGAACTGCCCCAGCATGGGTCACTTCCATGGGTACAGCCCTGCAGGAACAGACTGCTCCAGTGTTTGTCCCCTGTGTGGACAGAAGTCCTGCCCGCAGACCTGCTCCAGCCTGGGGTTGTCCATGGGCTGCAAGTGGGTATCTGCTCCACCATGGACCTCCATGTGCTGCAGAGGCACAGCCTGCCTCATCATGGTCTGCACCGTGGGCTGCAGGGGAATCTCTGCTCTGGCATCTGGAGCCCTTTTTCCACTTCCTTCTGCACTGACCTCGAGGTCTTCAGGGCTGTTCTTTTCACATATTCTCACTTCTCTCTCCTAGCTCCTGTTGCACAACATTTCTTTTACCCCTCTGTTATCACAGAAGCTCCACCGCAGTCACTGATGGGCTTGGCCTTTGCCAGCAGCGGGTCTGTCTTGGAGCTGGCTGGCACTGGCTCTGTCAGCCATGGGGGAAGCTTCTAGCAGCTTCTCACAGAATCCACCCCTGTAACCCACCTTCCTACCAAAACCTTTCCATGCAAACCCAATACAGTTGTGTAAATTATTATGTTTCCTTATTGGAATTAATAGATGATCAGAGCCTGAGGACTGGTTATTTGACTTACATATGTATTTTTAAGAATAGCATTAATTCAAAGAAACAGCAGTTTCTGCTATATCCTGTTACATGTGGAACAAGGTGTGTTGACTGTTAGAGGCATTGCAGTCTAACTTGAGTATTCAGACTATACAAAATAGTGGATTAAGTGAGTTCTAGGAATGAAAATTAATTATTTATGTACTTTTAGGAGACTTTAGCCTTGATGGTAATTTCCTGGTAAAATAATTGCCATTAGGTCAGACTACCTGACAATAATGATCTTTCTGGCATGATCTTTTTTGGAAAGATTGCTCTTATTTCTGTTCTTGAGAACCTGTCTTCATAGGGGATTCCACAGTAAAGGAGAAAGTGAGGAGAAGATGACATTTCAGGTACAGTTTGCTTTGTGAGCTGAGGTGCTGAACCCATATAACAGGGGAGTGGGTGAAGGTTTCCAGTCTACTGAACACCATCTACTCCATGTACAAGGGAGTTATGTGCTTTGGGTGACCTTGTCTCCCACAGGGCCATCTTTGTCATCTGCTTTCAATGCAGACTAACTTTGTTGACTTGTTTCAGAGAGGCTCTGTGCAGGCATAGTAGGGTTCCTGCTCTTTCAGGATTACAGCCTACAAATACCTGTCAACTTTGCATTTATCTGTTTGTAATTTTATGCTAAAAATATTTTCAACTAGGGCAGAAGGCGGAGACACTTTTTTTTCACATTTTCCCTTCCTAATTTGAGATATTCAGTTGACCTTGAAAAGTTGTAGCTTCTCTTCTGTGTATTGGGGATAACACTGAGTTCCTAGGAAAAGATAGTAACGTCAGAAATTACAGCCTCATAAAGCCCTTAATTCTCATCATAAAAATAATATATAAAGTAGAGAACTATGAGGGTGCCTTACATATTGCACTGTCAGGTTTAGGAGCACTACAATAAAATTTACAATGCCTTTTTATTTGATAGTTAGGAAGGAAGAAAGAAAGTGTAGCTTAAAAATTGTCGTGTTATAAACAAGTGAGCTTTTCATGGGGTGGAGGAAAGGAAGCTGTGAGCTCAAAATGCTGGGCTTTGGGAACTTTTACTATGTCTCTAAAACAGTGTTGCTAAGAATCCCAGATGTTCACTCCAGGTGAAGTTTTTAAATACACGATGGTCTAAAGTTTTAAAACTCTGCTCATTATAAGCCAAATGCTTTTCTCAGAGTATTTGTGAATGCAGATAATACAAATAACTGTAGGAGCTTTTGAAAGCACAGAGAGCACAGAAGGGGCTCATTTGGGCAGGAGGCAGCAGATGAAATCCCAAGCGTGTTGTGGCCAAGGGGAGTTTTCCCACAGATACTAATGAAGGCAAGATTTCACCCAGTTTCCCCAGGAATATTTAATCACCTGTCTTTTGAGCAGTAGTAATCATCTTCATAGTTACCAGTTTATATTCTGATGATGACAGGTTTTTGTAGCTAAAATCTAACTGTCGCCAATACACAGTTCATTGCAACTCCCTCCTGTAGGACTTGGCTCTCCAGCATAAACCAGGCAAGGGCATACTTCTGCTTCCAAATGCTGGGTGATGTGTCACTGTAAAATCATGAGCGTGTTATATCTAACATAGCAGACAGGCCCAAAATTTTTAATTTTTTAATTTGGGAATGAGAAAATAATAGATATTAGCTTCATAATTTTCTTAAACGTCTCACCAAAGATGCTTTGCATGCAAGATGTTATATAGAAACATATGAACAAGAATAGAGTACATAGAATATAGAAATATATAGAAAGCAAACATAAGTACAAACATTCAAGGTAAAAAATAAGGTTAAGATACACACAAAGGTGATTTAAGCATAAACAAGAACAAATTCTCTTTCCCCTTTAATCACTCATCTTCAAGTGAATGTTTTGCCTAGGAGGGACAAACTTTCTCTTGTTACATTTTGCAGAGCACGCTGGCCACCAGAAAATGCTGAAGGGTTATGCATCTTGCAGAAACACTTTTTATTCTGGCCTACATCATGGTAGACTTTTTTTGTGTGACTTTTTTATTGAATTCAGTGAACAGACGTAAATATATGTAGAATAGGGGCCACACGTCATCTTTAGGAAGGAACCACTGAAATGATGTAGTATAAGAGCTTTTGAAAGCTATCATTCATATTTGTTTACTTGCAAAACTGTGGTTCAAGGAAATACTCTGTTTTTACTTCAGAGATTCACGGTGCTTTGGTAAAATTTTCATACCTGGTTAATCTTTCATACATCATTATGTGGGCAAAAAATTAAGTATATAAAAAATTTAAAACAACCAGTTGTTCTGGAAAGAAGCAGATGCTGAATATTTCGCAGATGCCTTCCTCCCATTTGCTTGATTTAACCAGTTATGTGGAGATAACAGAAACACATTTTCCAAGCCTCGGCAGTGCATTTGGTCAGCACTCTGGCAGCAGATGAGCTTCAGTCTTATAGTGTCCAACAGGTGGGAAAGGGCAGAATGGGGCTTTCAATGGAAGGGTTTTTGAGTGTCTGCTAATTACATCCTGCTGCTCTCAACACGCGTATGGGAATCTCACACACTTGTCATCTCCGAAACACGTGGTAAGGGCTGGAAGACCTACTGTCTGAAGAAAACTGCCCTCTTCCTTCTTCACAACCTGACAAGTAGTTCACCCATGATCAGATGGATTTTTTCCCAAAGCTAGCATGCAGCTACCAAACTGTGATAGAGTATGTATCCCCCTTCTGTACGTGTACTTATCATACCTTTTTTCTTTATTTTTTTCAGAAGAAAGTTTTAATGACTTCAGTTTGTATTTATTATTCTAAGAAAAATAATATTTTGCTTTTGTAAGGATTAGAATTTTAATAATTTCTGTCATCAATTTACCTTTAGTATGTTTAAAATGGCTTATAGAAGGGATTTAATCATGAGCTTCTGCTTTTCCCTGCGAATTACTGGTATGCTACTTGGTTAAAGTTCTTAATCTTTTAGGGTAATTGAAATGTTGGATTGAGTCTTAGGAAGAATTAACTACTAATATTTTTAGAAGGTAAATTAAAGTTTTTCTACTTTTTAGTAGACTAACCTTCTAAATATCCTTTAAGATTTGTATGCAGTGTCATTTCTAGAGAGTGTTCTTGGCAATGTCAGGCTCTTGGATCTCCTTCCCATTATAATTTTAAGTGCAACATGTAGAAAACCTAAAACCCAGCCACAATTTTAGGTGACAATATTCTGACTTACAGTTAAGTTTTACTTAACCAGCTGCGTAAATTTACTGAGGAAGCATGATTTATCATGCTGCATCTTAGACATTTTATGTCAGATATTGTCCCTAGACAGACACTAAACTCTGATAATTTCTTTTGGTCAAGCCTACTACTAAAATTAACATTTGAAAACCCAAAACCTTTATATTAGAGTTATAAGTTTCTCTCTCTCTCATCTCCACCAACAGACCATACCAGAAAACCTCAAAGAAAATCTTCCCTAAATATTGTTAACAATTCAGCTATCACTGGTAAGCACATTGAAATGCTGAGATATCAGCATATAGAACTATAGCTACTGTTTCTTCAAAATTACTAAAAACAAAAAGGATTGGGAGAAAAATTATTCATAAACTTAGAAGTTCTTTCCAGCTAAAACAGGAGGGATTGCAATGAGTATCAGCTGTTGTATAATAGCTACTTCGAAGAGGTAACCACTTGATTTTTGCCAAATTTAAAAGGCCACCTTAAAAATAGCATGCTTATATTTAAACATGGTGACTTCCTGTGGAAAGGACAGAAAGTTAGGGATCGTGAAAGGTAAAGACAACATTTTTGTTGTCTTTACATCTGTAATGTCAGATGTTACATTAACATGCTTGTTAGTTAAAGAGATTAAAAAAAAATAATCACTTTAACTTAAAGTTTATTTACAGGAAGAAGAACAGAAAGACAGCTTGGTGTCTTAGGTACTTATGTTCCTAAAGTCCTGCTGAGTCATTTTGCTAATATCTGTGTTGAATGGCAAGGTTCTGCAAGGTGAAAAAAAGCTCTGTCACCATATTTTAACAAGAAACATGTCTTTTTTCTTACTGCTAATACAAAAAAATCTCCCTTCTCTAAAAATACGGGGTTCCTACACTTTGGGGTATGCCTCTGATACACCCACACTGAAATGTGCAAGTTGGGCGCAAAGAGGTGTAACCACCCCCAGATGAAGACCCTCCCACAGCAGCCAAGCTCTGCCCCTTTCACACAATCCAATTTATTCCCGGGGACACTGGCAATGGACACAGGTATCACAGAAAGCCCACAGAACATTCCCAATCTCTTCACTTTGCTATAAACCCAGGCTTATTTATCTTTTCCTTTGGCCATCTATGTAAATTTCACACAACTAGGATTATTATGAGCAAATATCCCTGTCAGCTCTGCCCCTTTGAACTCCTTTTTAGAGCTCAATTTAAACTAGAAGAGTAGCAAAAACGTTTCCAATCATCCTAGGTGACAACATCTTGCCATACTGGGATGTTTGATCTAAAAAGGAACTTAGTAGCTTACTGAAAAGAGAGCACGGGCAATGAATTATTCAGAGTTTCTAGTCAACAACCTTTTATATCGTGTTCTATCCCAGGATAGGTGGTTCAGGCTCAAGTACTATATTTGTCAACAGTAAACTAAACCTACTGCCCAAATCCCACACTGGCAGTGGTAAACTGATTGTATATTGTTATGGCTGTCATTTAAGGTAGGTAAAGCACAGAAATTCAGAGCAAGGCTGTCCTTGTGTTCTTAACTCATCCCCCTTGTGCTTTCAATTTTCATGAAGTAAGAAAACCAGCAATGCTGCAAGAATTTTTGAGGCTGCAACAACACCTAAGCACAGGGGAATCCATTAAAAACAGCATCAGCGATGCAGCATTAACTCTGTATTTACTTTTTTGTGCTTAATTTAAAAGATTTCTTGCAGTCTTTTGTTTCAATTAGATGATTTTAGAAATGTAAATTCCATGGCCATGGGCTAGATACTGTAAAGAAAGGAGTCTATTTCCCTGATGTGATACTCCAGGTGACTCCATTAGATTTAAACTAGCAGGAAATTAGCTCCATATTATTACTATATATACTGATTTTGTGCTTTTCTCTCCTCTCCTCAGTGTGCTTGTATAAAAAGAAACAGTGAATAAGAAAATACGTACTTCTATAATGATAAAAAATTTCTTTCCAAACCATGCTTTAAAATAATAAGATAGGTAGCATTTAGAGGTGGCTTTGGGTCACTTTAGTAGCAGCGATATGAGTGCTGTTCCACTGTGTTAAAAAAGGTCTGACTTAAGTGGATCAAATTGGGCCTTTTGATTCACTCGTACAATCCTAAAAGCATTGACCCTTTTTAGTATGTTACTAAATCTGCTACCTCCTGAAATCAGAATTTTCTTGAAGCCAGACAGCCCAAATTTTCTTCTTGCTATTAAAAAAAATAGTGTCACAGACAGATATAAAGTGAGATTGAAGTGTTTAGCTCTGATAAAAAATAATGATCTTACCACATTATTGGTGCCTACATTTGGCAGACAGCTCTCAAGTTTGTGTTCCTCTAGTGAATTGTTATTCTCTATGAATTCCTTCAAGCCCCCTGTTCATATCTTAATAGATGCCTTCCCTCCAGCTCCAATTTTTATTTTATTTAAAAAATATTTATAAATGGATGTAACTTTGGAGCCAAGAGTTGTTGCACCAATCAGTTCTTAGCAGATATGCTAAGGCGCTTTAGTTGTTACTGGGGTTAACGCCCCCCCCCCCCCCCCCCCCCAAAAGCCACCTATCAAGATGAAATCCAAATGAACTGTCTTAACACATTTGCGGCCTCAGTCATATGTCAGTGTCTGTGGTCTGAATTGTTAGAGCTGCAGAGAAGCCTGATCTTTTACTTATGTGGTGGAATCTCACATGCCTCATATGTCTGTATCATTACCATGAAGTGCTCGTTACACTGTCAGTGGCTCTTAGGATGGCTTTTTGGAGCTTCTTTTTCTCAAAAGTGTTTCAATTCTATACATGACTTTGCTTTTTGAGACCTTATAGCTGACTTTTGAAAATACCTCTTTATAGATACTGAATTTAATCCAGATTTTATTCTCATAATTTTGCTGAAGCACCCCCATTACATTATTATAAAAACATCCATAAAGAATAACATGCTCAACTGTATATTATTCTCAAGAATATAAAGTTAATCTATGTGAAATGTGAAAAATATCCATACCTGTCTATTAAAAATTAAGAAATTAGATTTCCAGTAATTAGGACATGAATATTAGGAAATGCCAGAGTTGACTCTGATTTGTCTCTATGTGTGTGTTACTCTAATTATAGAATGATTATACTTCATAAAAATATTTTATAAATTTCAGTCAGTCTTCCATGTGCCGGTACCCCATGTCAGCAAACACAGAGGCAGCAGTTACAGACCAGATGGCCTAACTAGGAATGTGTTGTTTACATATATTTGTGCAGTTTCATTGTGTGTTGTGAATGCACAAACCTGGTTGGCATACTTGTAGGCAACAGTTACCCTTTTTAGTTTAAATTTTCAGTAGTTAGTTTGCACTGATGGTACTAGTTTCAGGATTGATACCATTATTAACATGATGAATATCCCTGCTGTATGAATACAGATTAGTTTTATCTGGTAAACTTTTCTCAAAACTTGAAAAAGCAGCTTTTTAATCAAAGCAAATATCTGTTCTTGGCTTATGCTGCATGCTAAGTATGAAACTAAATCATAATCCAGATGACACAATGGTCTTCTGTTCTAGCTCTTGTCACAGATGCACAGAATCACAGAAATGTTGAGGCTAGAAGGCACCTTTGGAGACTATTTATTCCAATGACCCTGCTCAAGCAGGGTCAGCTAGAGAAGACTGCTCAGGACTGTATCTAGCTGAGTGTTGAATATCTATGAATGGAGACCTCACAGCCTCTCATAGCAACCCATTCTAGTGTCTGACCACTCCTACAGTAAAAAAATTGTTTCTTGTGTTTAAGCGATTTTTTTTTTTTTGGGGGGGGGGGGTTGTTTTTTTTCATTTATTTCAGTTTGTGTCCATTGCCATCTTTCTTTTCAATGAGCACTACTGAAAAGAGCTCAGCTCCTTCTTATTAATTTCCTCCCATTAGGTATTACATACATTGATAAGATCCCCCTGAGCCTTCTCTTCTCCAGGCTGAACAGCCCTGGTTCTCTTACCCTCTTATATGACTGATTTCCCAAGGTCTTTGATCTCCTTTCTGGTTCCTTGATCATCTGTGTCAGGAAGCTGTCCTCAATGCGCTCCAGAAGACTCCTGGATTGGTTGTGCCATGCTGTATTATCCTTCCAGCAGACAATGAAGTAGTAAAAATCTCCTATAATGACTCTGAGGTGAAGTTTAGTCCCATAGCTTGAAGAAGGCCTTATCTACTTCTGGATCAGACATTCTATAGAATCAGCGCATGACAGCATCACCATATTGTCGTGCCTGCTAATTTTGATCGATGAACTTTTAGCTAGCTCCTTTCATTTTATGCCTAAATTCATGTGCTGTGACTAACAGGGATAGAAACTCTCCTTAATGACTTCTTCCTTTCTTTAATGAGTTCTTGCTTTCCTTCATAACTTTTTCAGTCTGTAAACAGTCTTGCTATGAAGTTGGATGTAAGTAGGACCATCTTTTTTTAATTGCTCGGTCATTCATCAGAATGAGGACAGTACCATTTCAAACTGCAAAGAATCTCACTTGTCATCAGTCACATTAAAGGCTTCTTAACTGCTGTCTGCAGTGGTATTATATCTTCTGTTTGATGTACATTAACATTTGGAAGATAACTGATTGTTTTAACTGTGTTTAAGTCTGTGTCAGAGTGAGACACAGTTTAGCAATAGATCCTGCTATTTATATTTATTTGTGCTTCTTGTCTTTGTTCCTATTTTATAATTCAAATAAAGTTATTTCCTCTGCTTGCAACTTGTGAGCTTTAATTAATTGGCATGAGATTGGTTTTGTGTGACCTGTAAGGTATTTTGTCAGTAATTTATATCTAGTGCATCAAATTACAGCATCTAGATTTTAGTCAAGGAGTGGTCATCAGGACCCTCTCACCCTTTAATAGCCCCATATGGCCAGTGCGAAACTAACGGACAGTGGAGACTAACACTAGACTATCGTGGCCTGAATGAAGTACCACCACCACTGAGTGCTGCAGTACCAGACATGCTAGAACTTCAGTATGAACTAGAGTTAAAGGCAGCCAAGTGGTATGCCACAATTGATATTGCCAATGCATTTTTCTCAATTCCTTTGGCAGCAGAGTGCAGGCCACAGTTTGCTTTTACTTGGAGGGGTGTCCAGTACACTTGGAACCGACTGCCCCAGGGGTGGAAACACAGCCCTACCATCTGCCATGGACTGATCCAGACTGCACTGGAACAGGGACAAGCTCCAGAACACCTGCAATACATTGATGACATTATTGTGTGGGGCGATACAGTGGAAGAAGTCTTTGGGAAAGGGAGGAAAATAATCCAAATCCTGCTGAAAGCTGGTTTTGCCATAAAACAGAGTAAGGTCAAGGGACCTGCACAGGAGATTCAGTTTTGGGGAATAAAATGGCAAGATGGACGTCACCAGATCGCCACAGATGTGATCAACAAGATAACAGCAATGTCTCCACCAACTAATAAGAAAGAAACCCAAGCTTTTTTGGGTACTGTTTGGTTCTAGAGAATGCACATCCCAAATTGCAGTTCGATTGTAAGCCCTCTCTATCATGTGACCCAGAAGAAGAATGATTTTAAATGGAGCCCTGAGCAACAACAAGCCTTTGAGCAAATTAAATGCGAGATAGTTCATGCAGTGGCCCTTGGACCAGTCTGAACCGGGCCAGATGTAGAAAATGTACTGTACACCGCAGCTGGGGAGAATGGTCCTACCTGAAGCCTCTGGCAAAAAGCTCCAGGGGAGACATAAGGTTGACCCCTCGGCTTTTGGAGTTGCGTATACAAAGGATCTGAGGCCAGCTATACCCCAACTGAGAAAGAGAGACTTGCAGCCTATGAAGGGGTTCGAGCTGCTTCGGAAGTGATTGTCACTGAAGCACAGCTCCTCCTGGCACCCCAGCTGCCCATGTTGGGCTGGATGTTCAAAGGCAGGGTCTCCTCTACACATCATGCAACTGATGCTACACGGAGTAAATGGGCTGCCCTAACTACACAACGAGCTTGAATAGGAAATCCCAGTCATCCAGGCATTCTAGAAGTCATCATGGACTGGCTAGAGGGCAAAGATTTTGGAATGTCACCAGAGGAACTGATGCGTGCGGAAGGGGTCCCACCATATAACAAACTGTCAGAAAGTGAAAAACAGTATGCCTTGTTTACTGATGGGTCCTGCTGTATTGTGGGAAAGCATCAGAGAAGGAAGGCAGCTGTATGGAGTCCTTGATGACAAGTTGCAGAAACTGCTGAAGGAGGGGGTGAATTGAGTCAATTTGCCGAGGTGAAAGCCATCCAGCTGGCCCTGGACATTGCTGAATGAGAAAAGCGGCCAGTACTTTATCTCTATACTGACTCATGGATGGTGGCAAATGCCCTGTGGGGGTGGTTGCAGCAATGGAAGCAAAGCAACTGGCAACGCAGAGGTAAACCCATCTGGGCTGCTGCACTGTGGCAAGATATCACTGCCCAGGTGCAGAACCTGGTGGTGAAGGTACGCCATATAGATGCACATGTACCCAAGAGTTGGGCCAATGAGGAACACCAAAACAACCAAGAAGTGGATAAAGCTGCTAAGATTGAAGTGGCTCAGATGGACTTAGATTGGCAACATAAAGGTGAATTATTTTTGGCCCTGTGGGCCCATGACACTTCAGGCCATCAGGGCAGAGATGCAACATACAGATGGGCCCGTGACCGAGGGGTGGACTTGACAATGGACACTATTGCCCAGGTTATTCATGAGTGTGAAACATGTGCTGCAATTAAGCAAGCCAAACGGTTAAAGCCTCTTTGGTATGGAGGACGATGGCTGAAGTGCAAATATGGGGAGGCCTGCCAGATTGATTATATCACACTCCCACCAAGGCAAGCGCCATGTGGTTACTATCGTGGAAGCAACCACCGGATGGCTGGAAACATACGCTGTGCCCCACACCACTGCTTGGAACACTATCCTGGGCCTTGAAAAACATTCTGTGGCTACACAGCAACCCAGAGAGAATTGAATCAGACAGTGGGACTCATTTCTAGAATAACCTTATAGACACTTGGGCCAAAGAGCATGGCATTGAGTGGGTATATCACATTCCCTTCCATGCACCAGCCTCTAGGAAAGTCGAATGGTACAATGGGCTGTTAAAAACCACACTGAGAGCAATGGGTGGGGGGACTTTCAGGCATCGGGATACACACCAAAGGCCACCTGGTTGGTCAACACCAGAGAATCTGCCAACAGAGCTGGCCCAGCCCAATCAGAACTTTTACGTATTGTAGAGGGTGACAAAGTTCTTGTGGTGCACATGAAGAATTTGCTGGGGAAGACAGTCTGGGTTATTCCTGCTTCAGGTAAAGGCAAACCCACTCATGGGATTGCTTTTGCTCAGGGGCCCGGATATACTTGGTGGGTAATGCGGGAAGATGGGGAAGTCCGATGTATACATCAAGGGGATTTGATTTTAGGGGAAAACAGCCAATGAACTCAATTGTATGCTGTTGCCTGCTGTGTAATACTTTTATAGTCCATCAGCTAGATGTCATCAGGTCACTAGTAGCTGACATTTTGGCAAAACAGGACGCAGAATAATATCTTCATGTCAAGAGAATACTCGTTATTAATAATTAGCAAGAATTGAATGCATCTCAGTTGCTGGCTTCAAAACAAGAATGAAAATGAGGCACAGTAATAAACAATTCCGCGCACCTTGAAAGAACGGCAATTTGTTGTAGTTAAGAGCATGCGTGGGCTGGGAACAGGTTGCATTCTTTTCTTTTCTAGCAGCTACGCTTCTTATTCAATTACCAGGAGTAATTTTGTCAAATGTTTAAAAACCCATACATATTAAGGTTATATAGCTCCAACAAATAATTTGCATGTCCACTGCAATGATCAGGCAGAAAGTGCGTGTCTCATTTATGTGTTTTCTCAAAACTTCTACTGACTGGAGATACTGATGAGTATCCTTACCTTAAAATAAACTGATCCCATGATCATTAATATGATACCTAGATACCTTAGGCAGGCTGCTCCAACTTAGGTATCACGCAGTGTGAAAGTAAAGAATACAGTAATTCAGCAATTCATACATTGTAAGTGGAATCCTGTGTGATAGGAAGATAGGTGAGGTTATGTTGGTCTAAAGAAAAAAATTATTCTAATAATTTGAATAGTGGGTAACGCAGAGCTAGCCAAAACCCCACTGCTAAGGCTCTGTACATTTTTCTGAAGTACAGCATTTGAGCTGGTGATATTTAGTAGCTGCCTCCATACTTTCCAGAGCTCCGTGGTCCTCTGGAAAATTGTCCTAAGAGTAAGTTCCCCTCTCTGCACAGAGCTCAAAGATCTTATAAAACTTGGTCTGTCCTCTGATTTTTTGCATTTTAGATACCAAAGTAGGTATTTTGAATCTTACCCTTTGGCAACAAGGAATTAAGTTATTGCCTTTGGCAGCATAGGTAAGCGAATGAGTGATGTGCGGGGTTGGGTATTTTTGAGTGGTTTCTTCCTTGACATAAGAAGATATGAAAGTGCAAAGAAAGGAAAGAAAGAACACAGCACTCACTCTTGCATGGGCAGTGATTAACTATGTCCTAGGCACAATTAGATCCATCCTTTTGTTCCCTAGCTGTCTGACTATAGAATAATGTGTCTAGAATATCTGGTGACCATACTGAAACTGGGCCACTGTGTCAACAGGAGTTAAAGGTCCAGTAGGAGGGAATAGAGTCCACAAGGTGCAGAGGCCGCATCTCAGTAACCAAAGCATTCAGTGGAAAGAGAAAGGTACTGATATCAGAATATATGTAGCTCCCTAAACTAATCTGTATGAAGAATATTGCTGTTAGGGTTTAGGTGAGCATGACAGCAAAAGCATTCTGCATTGCTCCTCTGGATTTCTGTGCCCAGCCTCTACTTATCTCAAATTTGATGCCACAGTAGGTTGTCTTATCTTATCTTTTACCAAAAGGAATGAGATGAATGGCTTTCTGGTGACATAGTTGAAATAAACAATATATAGTGCTACTGATCTTTAACAGGCTCTTCCTCTAAAGTAGGAAGTGTCTGGGAGGTAAATAAAGGAATGATGTAGACATCCTAGTCATCAGTCAAGTTGTCTCAGTCTAATCCTGGCATCTGTAAGTATTGCCTGATGCAGGCAGTTGTCTAATTATTTGCTTTCACTATCTACATTGATTTGTTAGTACTACTTATTGACTGCTTGATGCTATTGTTCCTTTACATCAACCTACTAAGCCTTGGCAGTTTTGTTACTAAAAAACTACAGCTTCTTTCTCTCTCCTCATAATAATTATTCAGCTGTTCTCTCTCATTGTGGCTGAAAAAAGAGAAATTTCAGAGGCAGTAAAGAACAGGGTGAGAAGAATGAAGGGTGTTTAATGCAAGAGAGAATAAATTGGCTAGAGGAAGGGAAGTGAAAGTTTTAAGAGAAGAGGAAAGCGCAGGATCCAAAAGACCAGCAATAGAATAAAAGAGAAACCCAGTAGGAGATAGGAAATCTTACTTTTATGGAAACCCAAAGAAAGGGGAAAAAAAAATGTAGAAAAAAAAAAAAAGTTGAAAAAGAAAAGGGAAAACATTAGAATGAACCAGGAAAATGAGAAGATGATACAAAAATATAGATTTAAGGTAAAGTGAAGAAGATCATACACTTTAGCATTTCTGTTATGATGATTTAGGTTTATTGGAGACAAGGTGCATACCTATAGGCTATTTTTTGGCTAAAAGAACAAAATATCTGTTGTAATTCATGAGCCAGAAGGAGAATCAGTCAGACGGAGAGTCAGCTTTCAGCCACATGGTGAAGCAGCTATTTAGCAGAAGAAATGAAGACTGCAGCCCCACATGCTGCAGTTCCCCAATAGAGTTAAGTGATATAGTTCCCTATGCTGTAAGAAGAAATATCCAAAGAGCAAGCCTGCCCTGTTCCCTGGAACACTGTGTTAGTTTCAGTGTTTATTCACTGTATTAGTTTTCAGTGTATTATTTTTCAAATGAAAAATAATATTTTTTTCAATTATTATTTTTTCACATAAGTATTTCTCAGTCAGTAAGTTTTCAATCCCATTGGTCATTTAAAGACGTCAGATTTTCCAGAAAGAGATCACCTTTATTTACCATAGTACTGATTTTCTGACTTTTTTTTTTTTTTTTCATGGCAGAATTCTTCAGAAGCACTTATTTCAGTGCTATTTTTAGAATCTTTTTCCCATATTAATTTTAAGGCCTCAAAATGTGTGCCTGTGTCAAAAGGTATTTTTATAATTGTCTGACCAGAATCAGAATATGCAGAGGAACTAAGCAGTAGCTTAATCAGTCTCTGTTCAAGTAGTTTTCCTATTCAAGTAGCATTTACATTTTGGAAACCTCAGTCTAAATGCCAATGTCAATAGGCTGTAGTTATTTTAAGGTTTTTTTAAAAAATAATGTTTACTTAAAAGTTCATCTAAAATAAGGTCATATCTTAAAAACAGCAAAAATCTTTCCAAAGGTTTGGAAAAGAAAAAGATTGTTCAGACTATTTCACCTTGACCTACATTACTTTGCAAGGCTTTTTGTGTTTGCAATGGAACCTGTATTACAAAAAAAAAAAAAAGCAACCAACAAACAACAACAAAAAAATCCAACAAAAAAGAAAGTGCAGATGGAGAAGAGAAAAAGAAAAAAAAAAAAATCACAGCAACCTTCAGAAGGCATGCAGCAGAACCTGACAAAGTTTTGATTGAAGAAAGATTGATTCTTTAAAGTTTGAGCGGTCAGACATGCACTGAATTTGCTGAGGTTCATTGCTATATCCTAGAAAGTATTTTCAGTCCTTCTATCTTAATGAGCTTATTAGTAAAAGGCTGAAAGGATCACAGATTGTCTATCAAACAAAGCTGTCAGTCACACACTTAGCAGCTCTGCTGTGATTTATAAAGAATGCTTGCAGAAGAGAGTGGCATGAAAAAATGAGACTTATTGTTTCATATGACCAGTGCTGTTGCACAAAATAGTATGCATAGCATTGTGCTTAGGGGGTGGGAAGGTATAAGTTCTGGATGAGGAAGTCATAGAAAATTAGACAGAATAGTACCTTCCCCCTTTTGTTTCCTCCAGTGATAATTATATTGCATGGAAGAAATTGAATTACCTGCAGTGGTAGTAGTTATGGTTGAAAAATATGCTATTAGATGTGATTGAAAGGTGGGGTAGGGGGGAGGGAGAGGGGGAACGAGAGTGAGAAAAGCTCAGACTCATCTCAGCTGCTGTTAGCAACAGGCATTTTATAACTTCCCTGTACTCAGCGCAACTGCACACGGCTGTTTGTCAGTGCAGTTATACATCCAACAGAGACCTTTTCATACCCTTGCTTTATTTTACATGTAACAACAGGAATTATTGATAACATCACTTATAGAAGAATATAATTTAGAGGAAAAAAGTTGGGATAATATGGTTATTACTGAAAAATTTTCAAATTGTTAAAAAAACAGGGTGGTTGTAATATAATGATTCTCAGTGAGGCTTGTACCTAAAGGGAATGAAAGTGAGGTTTGCAAAAATTGCAGGTAAATTAGAGAATTAGGTCTGGGTTGAGCTAAGTTGAGCTGACAGCCATATACACCAGTAACTACAACCTTAGGGTTGTTCTATAAACACAAGAAACTCTTTGGGGCATGAACTTATCTTGGAATAAAACAACTCTTCCTTTTATCTCCTGACAGACATTACTTTTCCTCTGACTGGATAAGTGCTCATCTCTTTCCCAGACTTTCCTTAAGGTTACCAAATTGACCTGTCAGTGGCTCCCTGCTCACCATTCCTATTCCCTCCTGGTGTATCTTGAGTCCTGATGAGAATGATTGCATTTTAAGTTTACAGGAACCATTGATACAAAAGGGAAAATCCAGGACTGAAAGATTTTAATCCATGGATCCATTTTTACGCTGTTACTGATAGCTTGCTTTGTAAAAGCCAGTCTTTCCCAGCATACTTATTTTCAACAAATTATGATTATAAATAGTTTGTAGTAATTTTTTTTTTTGGAAGGTTTTTGTTCTTTCTTATTGGCTAGATTGTGTGTGACTGGTATTCAATAAGAGAATCTTCTAATAAACTCACTTCCCAAATGCCTGCCACAGCTGAAGAATTGCTGAATAAAACAGCTGTGCTCAAAAGAGATAGGGTAGGGTATAGTATCAGTCCAGAGAACTAGAGTTGGTGAGATTGTAGCTGGGGATTTTGCTACACACTGAAAATATACATCACCGTATGTATTACACCTTTATAGAACTGCACGTAGGATTTGGTAGAGAATAGTCTATGTTTATCAGTTGCTGTCCCGTAATGGGAATGTTCCTATTGACAACATAAATTGCAGCCAATAATCAGCTTCAAATCTAGCCAATAATCACACCCCCAAAGCATTGAAAATAGCCACTTGAAGCTTCCTAAAGCTGTATGCATTTCAAGCATTCAGAGAGAAACTAATGTGAGCCAGAAAATTTCAAATCAGCAAAGGCAGTTTCCTTCTTTATCAATGCAATGAAACCAAGGCAAACATGAAGAGGGAACAGGTTTTTTCTGTGATTTACCTGCTCTGTTTTCCACTCCCACCACCTACCTAAGCAGGCTACTATAAAAAAAAAGAGTATATTAACCTACAGGCTATCTTAAAATCAGAGAAAGAGGAACCTCATCTTCTCTCCCTGACAAACAGTAAAGAACAAGATAAAAAAAAAAAAACAATCAAGAAAACTAGCATTTCCAGGAAATACTCTTAAAAAAATTATCAGAGCACTTTTCTGAGAAGCTGGTCAGACACATTCACCAAGTATTCATATTCAGTGTCTGCTGTATAATCAATTCCTACTAGTTTGCATTTGATTGAACAGACTGTTATTTGTCTCCATATCTATCTCAGTAAGAGTTTGTTGTTTTGTCGTGTTGATTAGCATGGAACATTTATCACAGTCAGCACTTCATGGTTCAGCATTTCAGAATGACTGTTCAGAAGCAGTCATTATAAGAATGAAAATTTTGTAACCTTGTCTTAGTAAGCAAGGCATTTAAAATGCTGCTTCAGAAGTACCCCTTATGTAGATAAAGACTATAGGCTTAGTAGAGATCAAAATAGATAACAGAGAATTCAAAATACTTCACAGCATACCATCTTGCCAAGCTTTACATGTCAAATAAATGTCTTCATTAATTAATGCTTAATAATAAACTATTTTTATCTTTATACTGGTGGCATAAAAGCCACCATGTCTGACCTAGATCCTACTATGACCTGTGTTTGCATTTAGGAAACATTTATAAGTTAAGATTAAATCAGATCAGGACAAACATATGCTAAAGAGAGGAATAAGGTAAAAGAGAGGTCAGGGTTCACACAAAACAAATGTGCAAATTGTCTATCAAATTGGTGTGCTGTCAAAAACAATGAGGATGTGGTTTATCAGGCCAGATGATATGTCTTTTATGTATCATGGTGAAAATGAGGTCTGATCTGCTTGAAATCTTTTGTTTGAGCAATTTTGTACTACTTTTGAGATTATGATCCCAGAATGAAATTTTTAGAATATATATTTTATGTTAAGAGAAATTATTGGCAAATCAGTGTTGTATTCACAATAATCTCAGCCTTTTAAAAATTAAGAAATCTAAAAGAGTTCTTGTTTTCATTTGAAAACATTTTGTTTGGAAATGTGCCATTTTAAATGTTCCACTTTATCATGGGAAAAACAGCATAAAACTTAAGGAAGAGGTAGATATTTCTGTGGGAAAGTCCAAAATTCTCATTTTGGTTTGGCCCCAAATTAATGTTTTTTATATTTTGGACTAGCCAGTGACTAGAATTATATTTTTTTTTTCCTGTTATTTCCCAGAATATATTCTTGAAAGTGAGATTTGCATTCACATCAAACCATTCAGCCTTCAGATCTGAGCAGCTTTGATATTCAGGACATTGTGTATGTTTTCCATTGTTATTTTTCTTATACCATCTGTATGTTGATAAAGTTTTTTACCTCCTCTTATTTCTGATTAGTGGCATACATATGATGCAGTTTAGTACTGTGATGAACACGTGCAGTTCACATTGTCCTCAGAAAGATATAACGATCAACAGTTTTGCAGATAGATAAAATAATTTGTGACCTGCACCCAACGAAACCCTGCTGCACTCAACTGAACCCTGCTGCTACCCATTTCCCTTTTTAGAGCTTCTACTAAAGAGTTTTCTCTTTTACAAATAGTTGAAGTTTCTTGCCTTTTAGTTTGACTCTGTTGAATTTCTTGAAGCACCACAAGTGCATAGGGAGCAATGCTATATAAATCAAAAAATAATAATATGTATAAAGAAAAATCACAAAGGAGTGGAAAAAATCTCAAGCTGGTAAAAACAAATTAAACTGTGATATTGGAAAGACCTCCTATGGTTAATGAATGAGTATTAGGAGAAAATATATCATGCAAGCAACTTTAATTTATTTGATATGATAACAGAAAAATTCAAGTGTCTGTGGAACCCATACTTTGATTTTATTAATTCAAATTAATTATTGACAAGAAATGGTTAAAAATACTGGGTAGAGGAAAATAATACATAAAATGATATTCAGTATGGCATATCCCTGTTGAGCACTTTTTTTTCTTTGACATTTGTTACTTTGTTTTGCATCTGCCTTTGTAGCATGACTGATATTACTTTTATGTAAGCACATAAGTATATTTGGCGTATGGTGCTTAAATATTTAAAAAAACCCAAACAACACTCCAAAGAAAGATTAAATATTTGTGTTACACTGCGGATATAACTGATCCATGTACAATTTTATGAAGAACTCTTGTCTGGGGCTGCAGCTAGTGAAAGGTAGAGCTGGCTGGCTGCAAAGCTGTCCAAGAGACACTCAAACACCTGTCACAAGTGCATGTTCTTCTGCATGAAAACCAATTCATGGTTTTCATTTCTTCCATATTGTGAAGAAAAGAGGGTGTAGGCTTGTAAACTGGACTTCCAGTAGTGCTATTATAGGACTGGTAGGATTTCTTTCCTGGGATATCCTCAACAGTCACATCAGTATTAAAAAGACAGTATATTGCAATATATTGCAATGAAATATAAGATTGTTTATATTTATTTTTTTTATGATTTATACATATTAAATTAGCCCTTTGACACTGACACTTGCATTTTCAGACCTACAACTTAAAAATATATTGATTAACAGTTCTGGCCTTAAAACTGTATTATGTGCATAGAATAAATGAATGGAGATGAGAGCAGAAATAGACACACATAAATACAAAAGTATTTGCCCAAAGGTAGTTGACATGTTGATTGAGGAACTTCCCTCTTCCAGTCCCTAGCCTAATATATTTCTTATGTGAATCAGCCTCCTATGTTGTTTGCTTGAAGATTTCTAGACTCTTGGGTTTTATCTTCAGACACAGTTGTGCACTGAAAATGAGTTAATAGGGTTTTGTCTCTACTAACTTCAATCTTCATGTGCCTGTTAACGTAAAGCTCCTTAACTTTGCATAGGAAAATCTCTAAAAAATGGTTTTACATGGAAACAGTATCTCTTGCTGCATATTCTTGCAGAAATTTGCAAGGTCTTCAACACAGTACAATGAGGAAAGCTGCATTTCCAGGTCACTCAGTGTCACATCAGTACTTTTGAGTGTCCTAGAGAAGATGCACAACCAGTGTGTAGGAAGAGCAAAATCATTTTCTGCTAGTGTTTTAGTTTATGCATGAACGTGTGTCAACATCATCAGTGAAGGTTTTTAATAAAGAAAGGAAAACTCATTGACTGTATTTTTCCATAGAATCATAGAATAGTTAGGGTTGGAAAGGACCTCAAGATCATCTAGTTCCAACCCCCCTGCCATGGGCAGGGACACCTCACACTAAACCATCCCACACAAGGCTTCATCCAAACTGGCCTTGAACACTGACAGGGATGGAGCACTCACAACCTCCCTGGGCAACCCATTCCAGAGCCTCACCACCCTAACAGGAAAGAATTTCCTCCTTATATCCAATCTAAACTTCCCTTGTTTAAGTTTTAACCCGTTACCCATTGTCCTGTCACTGCAGTCCCTGACGAAGAGTCCCTCCCCAGCATCCCTATAGGCCCCCTTCAGGTACTGGAAGGCTGCTATTAGGTCCCCACGCAGCCTTCTCTTCTCCAGGCTGAACAGCCCCAACTTCCTCAGCCTGTCTTCATACGGGAGGTGCTCCAGTCCCCTGATCATCCTCGTGGCCCTCCTCTGGACTTGTTCCAAGAGTTCCATGTCCTTTTTATGTTGAGGACACCAGAACTGCACACAAGACTCCAGGTGAGGTCTCATGAGAGCAGAGCAGAGGGACAGGATCACCTCCTTTGACCTGCTGGTCACGTCCTTTTGATGCAGCCCAGGGTACAGTTGGCTTTCTGGGCTGCGAGCACACACTGACGGCTCATGTTCATTTTCTCATCAACCAACACCCCCAACTCCTTCTCTGCACGGCCGCTCTGAATCTCTTCTTTGCCCAGTCTATAGCTGTGCCTGGGATTGCTCCAACCCAGGTGTAGGACCTTGCACTTGTCATGGTTGAACTTCATAATGTTGGCATCAGCCCACCTTACAAGCGTGTCAAGGTCCCTCTGGATGGCATCCCTTCCCTCCAGCATATCAACTGGACCACACAGTTTGGTGTCATCGGCAAACTTGCTGAGGGCGCACTCAATCCCACTGTCCATGTCATCAATGAAGATGTTAAACAAGACCGGTCCCAACAGCAATCCCTGAGGGACACCACTTGTTACTGGTCTCCAGCCGGACATCGAGCCATTGACCACAATTCTTTGTGTGCAGCCATCCAGCCAGTTCTTTATCCACTGAGTGGTCCATCCGTCAAATTGATATCTCTCCAATTTAGAGACAAGGGTGTTGTGTGGGACAGTGTCAAAGTCTTTGCACAAGTCCAGGTAGATGACATCAACTGCTCTACCCCTGTCCATCAGTTCTGTAGGCCCATCATAGAAGGCCACCAAATTGGTCAGGCAGGATTTCCCCTTAGTGAAGCCATGCTGGCTGTCACCAAGCACCTTGTTGTTTTTCATGTGCCTTAGCATGCCTTCCAGGAGAATGTGCTCCAAGATTGTGCCAGGCACAGAGGTGAGACTGACAGGTCTGTAATTCCCTCGGTCTTCCATTTTCCCCTTCTTAAAAATGGGGGTTATATTTCCCTTTTTCCAGTCGTCGGGAACTTCACCTGACTGCCATGATTTTGCAAATACGATGGCCAGTGCCTTAGCAACTTCATTTGCCAGCTCTTTCAGGACCCGTGGATAGATTCCATCAGGTCCCACGGACTTGTGCACATTCAGATTTTTAAGATGGTCTTGAACCAGATCCTCTCCATAGCTTGTTTTCATATGTGTTAGAATTATAGAATAGCTCAAATTGGAATGGACCCACAAGGATCATCAAGTTCAACTCCTTACTGCTTGCCAGACATAGAAAGAATCCAGCAAGGGGCCACAAGAGTGATTATGGGACTGGAACAGCTGTCCTGTGTAATAAGACGGATAAATCAATGGAGTATTAATTCATAAAAGAGTATGCAGTATCCCTACCCATCATTTCAGTTTGGGTGACTGGAGCACTGAGGGTGAATATTAGTAAGATCAGTCTGAATAATAAGTAACTGAATAATATTTTATCTGAAAAGTTTTAAAAATATTGTTTAAAAAGTTTGTAAACAGCTAGACTATAGTTTTCAAATCAATTAAGATGCTGAGTACTATGTCTGAGGTGAACTGACCATTATACATTGCATTTTCTGTTACTAGGAATGCTTTTACAAATAGGTCCATTTGGGGGAAATAGCCTTTACTCTGACAGAGCACAATTGTGTGGAAGAACAGTACTTTACTGGCTCTCTAAGAGGTGTAGGCTGCTTGCCTTTGAGCACAGGGTCTATAAACTTCTGTTTTAGCTAATATGCAGCTAACTATAGCGCACCACTTTTGTCCTTGACAACTTTTCTTATGAATTTATGGGCAAATATTTTACTAGTTTTAATTTCAAATGCATTTTCTATCTGTTGATGAATGTAAGAATGGAAATAGTATCATATGAAATTTCTTGTCAAGTTATTATTTTTCCAAGCATGGATGCTGTTTTGTTCTGAGATAGTAGTCTCTGAATATGTTTGTTGTGATCTAGGTTTTCCTCTCAACTTTGATTCAAATTAAAGTGAACTTCACTGAATTCAATGGGAACAAAAGTAGATTTTGTATCTTTGAAATCTGTAGCCTGTATAATATAGAAGTATAATAAGTATGTTAAGTATATTAAGTATTCTTCCTTTCAATAAGACTGATTACTAGCTCCTGATCTTAGCAGCTCTGGAAAGACCAAAAGAAAAATGAAAGGAACTGCAGGAATGAGAACGGGGACATAGGAAGGGAAGGAAAGAAAAAGATAATCCAATTTGGTTATCTTCAGGTTTACTAACATTTATGAAAGGACAAAAAATACAAGCAAGAAAATGCTGAAGTGGAAAATGGCAATAACTCAGTAATCATAAAACCAAAACATTTTCTGAAGGGTTTCCTCAGGTCCTGAGTATAGCTAGTTCAGCTTGATATCATATGGTAGGTCAGTCATAGTCTTTCTATCCTCAGAACCCTTAACAGTATTTATTTATTGTGACAGTAGATATTTGTTAAGACTGAACTCAGACCAACAGATGTTGCTGTTACAAATATCTAGTGTTCTCTCTTGTTACTTCAACACAATAGACCAGTTCCTCCACAGGGGTTTATGCTATCCCTGGATCACTATGAAGAAATTAGGTCAGTCTATTAAAAATAACCATCTGCCCAGTGGGGATCTGTCTATGGGACCAGCTCTTTACATCAAGAGCTTTATTCCTTGTCACATTTGGATTTTGTACTGCTAAAGAAATATGTCATGAAAACAGTGTTTTGAGGAATTTGCAAGATGTTTTAATACATGGTTAGACTGATTTAATGCTTTAGAGAGGATATCTAAATAATCTGCTGTTTATATAAAAAAAAAGCAGGAAATAAAAAAGACTGCTATATTGAACAAACATGATTGGTAACGTGAAAGCTGAAAGGGTAATCTGAGGATTTGTGTTTAACAGAATTGAATTTCAAGGAAAACCAAGGTTATGTCCATACTGATATTTCTCCTTCCACTCTTTTTTTTTTTTTTTAAGAATGAGATTGAAGTTTTTGTGATACAAATAAAAGCATAATCTGCTAGCAAGTTTGTTTTTCATTGATACATGTATGAGTTCTTGACTTACCCTCTTTTATCTATTTTAGTTGACAGTTGAAACCTTCCTGCAGCACAGAGAAACCAAAATAGCTTTAACTTTCACTCCGTAAGATTTAATACGATTGATAGCCTTAAGGTATGTAGCATGTAGAGCCATTTTACCTAAGGGTTGATGTTCTGACTTAATGCTACATGTGACTTTTATGAGGTGGATGGCTTTGATCAGCTCATTTTCCTTAAAAAAACTTCATGAACTGAACATAATGGGGTTTTCTTGGGTTTTTTGTTTGTTTGTTTGATTGGTTAGGTGTTTGTTATTTTGTTTTTATTTATTTTCCTAAGAGAATATATTTCATTTACTTCACTCTTTTTGTTGTGGCAAGTAGTGACAATTAATTTACTGGGTAAGATAAGACTGGCTGTAGCATTAAGGAGCTGGTTGTTATAGACTCCAGAAAACAAATGGATTAGCCACTACAAAATGTTGCTGTCCAGAAGAAGAAAACATTAATTTGTTTATTTGGTAGCAGACATTTAAAATTGTATAATCTTTTTCTCAATTGACTAAAATAGCTCAAAAGTACTGGAATGCCCTACATATTATAAGCCTGATTTGAAATGCAATAAAGTTAATAGATGTCTATCTGGACTTTTGGAGAATATGGATAAGACTGATGTCAGGAACTGAAATACTGGCCAGTGTCTCTTTTCAGCAGTCCATCTCTATTCAGCAAAGTATTTAATCATGTACTTAGCTCTGGAATGAGGTGGGATTTATATGTGCCTAAGTACTTGGCTAAACGGGCAGAAACTAGGAATATGCATAGTGGTTATCATCTAGTGCTTGTTGATTAATCTGATACTTCAGGCCAGTTGTTGTTGAATTATTAATATTACTCAGGAAAAATTATTCTCACTGATGCATATCTGAGGATGTGGGCATGTAGCATATGTGCTTGGGAGTGATTATAGATAGACTACTAATCTATGGAAAAGATTTTTTTCTTGTCTCCTGTTTTCTGTTTTATTTAATTGATCTGGAGAATGTTATACTCAAATTTTTAGTTCACTGGTATTTGCTTGAGATGAGCTAATGCTTTTTAAGTCTTAAATTTAAGCATGACAGCTTTCTCAGAAATATGCTATGATAAGATCAGAAACACTGAGGAAAGCTTCTGTTGTTGCAGCATCTTAAATGTTTTCTTCAAGTAGATAGGTTCAAAGTTTTGGAGACTTCTTTACCTCACAAGGATCACAAAAGGTTTGGTTCATGTAAGCTAGTAGGATATCAAGAACACCTTGGAGAAAAAGATTTATATAAGAGAGAAGCAGCAATAATAGTAATTTATTGTGGTCAGATTCTTCTGGAATACAAAAATAATAACCGAGGGAGGGAAAAGCCCTCACAAAGCTTTTGATTCACTCACAAGGCCATCATGAATACCCATAGTTCCCAGATGTTTCATTTAAGGCTACTTCATTTACTTATATTTCTATAGTAGAAGAAAAGCTATTCTTCTGTTAATGTAAAAATACTTTACAATCCACTATTCAGTCTTATTGAATTTATTACAACTTAGTCATGCCGCATGTTCACACATGGCTTCTAAGTCATAGCACAGTCAATACTATATTTTCAAAAAATGTGAGCCAGCTCTTACCAAACCACGAGGATAGGCTTAATAAACTATTATTTTTATTAAAATAATTTTAAAAAATTATTTTGAACTATATTAAGATTTTCAGGAAATTGATTAACCTTATGTAAGCCTATTTTTTCCCCCAGCATATAAACCCAAGATTTGCATAGAAGCATTTGTTTTCAGGAGCTTGCATTCTAAAATAGCCAACTCTCATGCATTTTCAAAATAAAATTGGGGGATTTGTGATCATTACAGTGTCCATTTTGAAGTTAGGGACGAATGAATGGGGTTTTGTTTTTTTTTTCTTGGAAACCAAGGCTCTAAGCAAAATGACAATTCTCACATAAAAGTTTACATTCCTTGAAAAATTTACTGATTTGTTAAAAAACAAGCAAGCAAAACCAGACCTACTTAAATGGTCTGCAAGGACTGGTATTTCAACTGAATGTTTTTCAGCAACATTTTCCACAAGTAATATAAACATATAAATATATTTTATTTGAACTAATGAGAGCACAAAACTTCTGACTCTAACGCTAGCAACTTTCTGAAGATGAAGCTTTCATGTCAGTAACAGGAGAGGAAGTATCTCTCATGCCTACAGTATTGTTTCAGTTGGGTGCTGTGCAGTGCTACAGTGGCTGCGGCATTCGGGATGAAATGTGCAGTTCAGAGGCAGACTTGCATCTGCCTAAAGCACTATCTCTTCCCAGCCTGCCTACTTTGGGTGCCTGGTACTGCAGTACCCGTTTGGTGGAAGTAAGCTGCCAAATATCAGTTTTGCTTGCTGCTGTGTTGGGGAAGAGTAGAGAGTGCAGAGAGCCAGCACAGACCAGGGACCAGCATAGATCAGAGCAAAGTCCACAAAGCAGAAATCCAGTATGACATTTATTACTGTTTACTTACATTTAGATGAAAGAGTTGAATCCTTCAAAGAGAAGAGAGCAGCGAGGGATATGAAATATAGTACTGGTGTTGTTAATGACACCAACGTGTTCAGGCAGCAGTTTTCAGTGTGCAGAGAGATATTACATTATGCCATCCACCATCATTCTTACAAGAGGCAGAGAAAAAAGTTATTGACCTCTAACTTAAACTAGCTTGCTTTGAACAGATTAGTATTGCATCTAATCAGCTAGATGCAAAATAAACAACAACAACATAAAATTGCTTTGTGTTTAGATGTCCATCTAGCAATAGAATACCAGCAGTAAACTGCAACAAAACTTCTCTCCAAAAGCTCATTTATATATGCACATGCTAGACTACAATAAAAAGGTATGTGACTTAAAAGCAATATTCTTCCAACTATAAATATCTTATTGACAAACCTTAACACAAAGCTGGAATCTAAGCATTCAAGGTACTTAAAACTGGGGTACTTAGGTATGGTATGTCTGAATTATAATACATAAAGCTCAAGGTGCCTATTCCCGCACATAGGTTAATATGTAACTGGAAGGACCCATGAGGCCTTCATTGGCACTAGGTACATGACAAAATATAAGATCAAAGACATGAATCATTGCCTAAGTGGTCAAATACTGCAAGATGGACTTTTCTGATCCTAAAGTAAATGGGAATGTAAGTATAAGTTTAGTGAATGCAGCAGCAAGCACTCAGTTTAAAAACACCAATACACCATACTATATTTCTGCAGTAAGTATGTATAGCAAGAAAGAGTTGAGTGTACATAGAGCTGTATTAGCAGTTTTTGAAAGTGTAAGAGTTATGTCTATGCTGCTTTGATTTTGTTTAGTGTATTCCTATGCAGATAAAGTGATATAACTACATTCATTATTAAAAAGCTGGAGAAGCTCATATTACTATCTCATTTAGAACTTATGGATAAAATTTCAAAGTCCTATTTCAAGCAAATGTGCTATGTTTTAGACTGATCAAAAACTCTGAGATGCTTCAATAGATTAACTTGCATGGAATAAAAGCTGCACTGACAGCACAGTGCAGCACACACTTTCTTTGGATGCTTCCATCTCTTGAATGGAAAGTGATCAAATAGCATATTCTACTAATTGATTAGAACATGAAGTAAAGGTACTAGAGACTGTTGAAACAGCAAAAGAATGTGTATATATGAAATATTATAAAGAGTAGGCTATATTAAAAATAGCAATTTAGAAGCTAATACCACTGTATGTGTTAGTTTAATTAAAATGGCCAACAATTAAGGTCTCTCTACAAAGCTTATCGGAAGCCTGAGACCCCTAGCTGCTGTGCCTGACTCAGTTTTAACCAAGAGATAAAATCTTGCATTGATTGTGCCTACCTGAATTGCACGAATTTTGGGAACTGTTTACGTTCTTTAAATGTAACAAGAGCAGAAACAGTGTTCTTATTCATGTAATCCATGAGGTTATCTATGAAGGGCCCAGCCTCTCCATCTGGAAGATGAAAATGGGCATTTGAGAGGGAATCGTGAGAGGAGACTGCAATGAACAGGAATAAAGGGCTGCCGAAGAGTGTGAAAGGGGAGGGAGCACAGGGCAGCAGAGGAAAGCAAAGTTGCACTCCAAGTCTGTTGTGTCCAAGTTAAACTGCCTGGGGACAGAAATCTCATGCAACACATCCTTGGCTGCACCACTATTTGGCTTCCTATTACAAACCAGCTTTGCCAAGAGACATTAAGCAGTCATATTTGAAAACACTTTGCAGGTGCCAGGCTGTACTCTCTCCTGTGTTAATGAGAATTTGATAATCTACTGCAGATATAGCATACAGAGGAGGAGGAGCAGAGTCCGTGAATCAGCCTTTTTTGTACTGAGGGTGGATCAGTGGCAGAATAACAGTAGGATGTCTCTGTCTTTTAACAAAAAATATCTCTGAACACTGGGCCAGTTTATTAAAACCTGGTACTTGTGAAACCTAATTGAGACATCTGGTCACCTTACCTTGGCCATTGAGAGAAAATGAAGACGATCAGGCCTGGAATCTGGACAAATCTGAGATCAAATGTTTTTATTGTTTAGCAGTTTCCTTATCAGTGAATGATCTGGTTGATAACTTATTTAAATACATATTAGATTTGAAGCCATATGTATGTGAATTAATTTCTCTTTTGGAATGCCTTTTTTCATTCCCTTTTTACAGTTCTGTGTGGGAGAAAAACAATGCTCAGTTCATTTCGAGAATAAAAAGGACTCTGTCTTCTCCTTGAGTTATTCCCACTCCTTTCCTTCCCTCATGCTTGCTTTTCACCCTCCATTGTACTACACTACACACACAGCCCCTTTATGTTTGTGTGCTACACATTAACCCAAAAGGTTAATGAGAATAAGGCTCAGGTGCACTTCATACTCTTGCAGCATTACTAATTCTGTGGTCATGGGCTTGGAATGGCATTCTGGCAAATTAGTTCTTTTGTGATCTCTGTGCTGAGAGCTACTCCGCTGTTTTCTGTGCTCCCTAACTGCATTTTTATGCTGAGTTTTCTGTCTCTATAAGAATATGTTTTTTTGCCCATTCCATTACCTATTCCCAGCGAGCACAACAGAATTATTTGTGAGATCAACACCAACTGCAATATGGTGAATATGCCAGTGCCAACAAACTTTGTCAAATATTCTCATGCATATAAAAGCAGCAGAAGGGCTGATAACAAAGGGTCAAGCCAAAACCTTGAATACAAAACTCTTCATCTGAACCGGGGACTTAGATGAGTAAAACCCCTGGAGATATCTAGCAACAATTCAATCATCTCCCTTCGGGAATTAAAAAAATTACCAAATACTTGAAGATGTTATCCCCAAGAAAATCTGTAAAATGCTCATTCTAGAGAGAACATCCGTCTTTCACTAAAAGTATGGCTGCAACTCAGATGTAAGGGATCAGCAAGGGCAGTCTGGTCAAGTGATGAACCTGAACTGGGAATGTTGTATACCAGTCTTCTTGAGCAGGAAGAGATCTAGGACAGCAAGGCTTAGGAGCTGTGAGGAGAGTGATCAAAAAGGAGCTTGGCTGTAAATGCAGAGTTCACAGAGGAGGAAGAGAATTTGAGGTGTCTGTATGCACCAGGCAGATATTTTTAGTTTCTGCATAAGCCTGAAGGTGAACAGACTTTTAACATACAGTTGTCATATTTGGATAGTGGTTGTGTGGAAGGAAGTTCTGTCTGCCATTGAGATGAGTAAGCATTTGCTGAGATCCAGTGGTGCACCTTACGTTAAGGTAGCTGTTCAGTTTATGAGAGGGAGAATGACACCCACTCAGGGCATGAAAGCTTCAGGGCATTATAAAACTACTGGGCCACACAGATTTGGGGCGGGGGAGGTTGGGGCAGCAGCTTTCCAGGACAGTTTAGTGTTCAGTGACTGATGAATCCAAATACACAAAAGTCAAAAAAAGATAGATCAGTATTGCTTGTTTTTTTGTTGGTTTTTTTTTTTTTTTTAATGAATTTGTTGCTTGAGAAACATGTAACGGATAAGAAGCAGTAATTTATGTAACTGTACTGCCTCAAGCTTAGCATTGTGATAGCAGCTGTGGCCTTGGTACCTCAGAGCCTTCTGATAGAGTGAGAAAGGAGAGATTCCCACAGTCCCTGGAGGCAAATTACTTCTTTCTGGGTTCTGCTCACAAGAGCAGAATTTGGCCTTAAGCTTAATCACCTGGAGGCACCTGAGAAAATAAATGCATGCATGTTTCCTGTGAGCGATTTCTCTGCAAATGTGGCAGTTGCTCAGTTTTAAAGCCTTGGTGGATGTAAAGGTGTATAAATACTTCAAAACGTCAGAGGGAAGGACAGAGATTAAGAATAAACAAAACCCAAAATGGTGACTAGTACTGTACAGAAGTGCAAGTGTCCTGTGTACTGATAGGACCTTTTTTGTTGGAGAAATAGGACAGCCTGAAGTCTTGCTCAATATGATTAACATGATCTAGGAGGAACCACGCACACGATGAATCTATTGAGACTCACAGTTAAGAAAATGAGGCATTGAAAATAAGTAGTTAAGCTTTAACAGTAAGGTTCGTTCTTAGCATATATTTAATACTCAGGTTCCTTAAAAGAAAACAAAAACAAACAAACAAAAATATGCACCATATGTATAATTATAAAAAGCTAACAAAAGCTGTTATAAAAATACATATGGTAATTACAAAAGCTGCCAGGTTTTGTGATAGAACAGAACACATAGCAATAATAAAGTCTCTTAAACAACAGTATTTCAGTCCTTGTCTCATCCATAAGAGCTGCAAAGGGCTTTGCAAATTGACCTGAAAATTGGCTGGTCTCATCTGACTGAACAGAGGAAAGACTTTTACAGTATACGGCCCTTTACCATGATTGCCCTGTATCTTACTCAGTCCTTATCTGGAGAAGATACAGAATGAACTGGCACTGCAGTCTTGCAGTCCAAAAACCAGTCCATTTCATACTACCTGACAATTTGGCATCTTGACTGGAACCCAGGGAACTTTCTGTTAAAGTAACGTGTTTCTACTGATGGTTGGTTTGTTTTGTTTTTGTTTTTGGTTTTTTTTCTTACAGCTGACCCCAAAGGTCCCATTTGAGAGAGGTTTGGGAGTCTTCTAGTCCTAGATGTGAAGACATCCAGTTTTGTATATCCAGAGGTCTGCTACTTTGCCAAGTGAAGGTTTACCACCCTGCAGTGTCCTGCCTTCCACTTATGTGCTGTTTGGAAGATTATTTTGAGTTTTGAAAAAAGTAGTTTAGGTAGTTTCCAAACCTCACTAAGAAAGGAAAAGATCCGCTTCCTCTGCTCTTGCCACTCGAGATCAAGCATTATGACAGATGTGTGGAAATGTTCCTGGGTTTTGTTTTTGTTGGGATTTTTTTTTTTTTTCACTAATTCTTTTTCTGGGAATATTTAAAGATTGCTCTGGGTTTAGTCTCTATATATCACTAGGTTCATTTACCTTCTTGGGCTTCAGTGCTGAGGATAAATTTGTTTAATATGTGACCTCTTTAACACGGAGAAGTCTACAGCAAATAAAGAGCTCTTCTTATAAAGGGACATAGTAGGAACTAACTGTAAGTCACAGCTAGACAGGGTAGATTTTCTAAAATAGACTAGCCTTTAACTGCAGTTGTAGATAGAGAAGCAAAATTATTGAATCAGAATGTCATCTCAACGAAGTCTTTGTCAGTTAGAGCACAGAGGTGACCATCTTTTTTTCTGGAATCTTTAAAGCATTTGTGAATGTCTCTTTGCCTCTAATAGACTCCATCTCGTTGAGCAGGGTCCTGTATTCTTTCTTTCCTTGCCCTTTTCTCAAACAAGCATCATTTCTTTCATGCTTGCGGAAAAGTGAGAGAGAGATCATTGTTAAATGTTAATGCCCAGTGAATGATATTGCCCCTGCCTTTACAGTGAACATCTTCCCTCAGGAACAAAGCCTTTTCCAGCTCTGAAGGGTCATTATACTGCAACCCAAACAATGAAAATACCCCTGACTTCTTGTCTCTTTGGGAATTAATACATTGTTTCTCTGAGAGACATTACACTTACAAGGGAAAGAACTGAAGTCTGAGCACTGAACATGAAAATACCACAAAAATTCATGCATTCCCTGAAGAACTATCCAGACTTCAAATCGGGTTGACATGGAAAATGATTCAAGATCTTTAGATATTTCCCACTTCAGTTAATTGGTGGAGAAAATAGTGTGAGGAATGATTAAGCCTTGACCTGTTTTCTTTTGTACTTTTCTGCTTGGTGACCCAAGCCAACCCCAGTATCGATCCCAAAGAAAATATTGCCATGGTTGAAATAGGACTTGAAAAAGTGGAATAAGTCAATGTAATTACTAACAGTCAGTGTGGGTTTACACAAAACAAATCTTGTCAACCTAACTTAATATTTTTTATGAGGTTATGGATTTTGTTGGTAAAGGTATTTCTATTGATGTGATACTCTTACATTTCTGCAAGGCATTAGATAAAGACACAGGACATTCCAAAACCAAACTGACAAGCTGAAAAGTCTCAAACCAAGGTACTAAAATAGCCAGACAAACAATATGTCTTTAATTATGGTGGGACATAACGTCGTCAAGAGCAAAGATTATATAATAACTGCAAATTTCCTTTTCTGGGTAGTGGTGTTGAGGTTTAGCAGCTGAATCATTAGGCTGAACGGCCTAACAGACAGGTATCTTTGTATTCAGCTTCAAGTATCAGTGTTTCTATTGATGTGATTAATAAGAAGCATAGAAGAAACTGCAAAGAGTTCACAAGACTTTTTTTTTTTTTTAATGAATGTCAAGTGCCCTATATGTTCAGTGACCCTCCGGCATATGGTCTGGACTAGTCCTGGTTAGCATGCCATACACGTTTCTGCAGTTCAGTAAAATCATTCATTGCACATTCCCTATTTTGAATATGTTCTACTACCTATGCATTGAAATTTAAGATTAACCTCCAAATCCTATTGAGATATAAAATTAACTCCTAACATGGTATCTGTTCCCCCTACAGTTCCTCTGGGCATGCTAGGTAATGCGGTAGCTTGTTCTGTCTGTGCCATCAGAAAAAGAGTCCTGAAAAGGAAAAAGTACTTGCTCAAGAACAATTCATTTCAGAGCTTTAATTGCTAAGTTCAAAGCATAGAGGGATCTGTTGGTTACAGCCAAACTGAATTTACAGATAACATGGAAATTCTGTGATTTCCATTCTCAACCCTTGACTATGTAGCCAAGAAGTAACTCATGTCCAGTGCTGGCATTCACTGAGTATTCACCATGTATTTCACACAGTTCCGTATCCTATTTCACACTCCTATTTCATACTACTAGTTCATGCAGCATCCTTTTCATGTAACTTTATAACTTTTCTTCAGCTGTGCAGTATAGAAGAAATCTAAGAAATACATTGGATTGAGTATTTGCAGTGCAGTCCTGGATATTTTGACTTATATCTCCAGGACTATATTCACATAAAATCAAATATATTTGGTTAGCTTTTTTGGACAACACTATAGTGAACTGGTTCCACCATAATAGCTCAATAATATTCTCCCCTACTGTGTTTATATACCTAAATAATTTGACATTGCATAGCTATAGGTAGATGCTCTCTTACTGTAGTGGAAAAAAATAAAGCCATTATACAGCAGGAAAGATCAGATTTAGTGGTAGTAATATGCAAATTCTAACACAAGCTTAAATCTTTGCAGATCTGAGGCCTAGGGTGGTGCTGAGTTTATTTCAGATATGAGCAGGCAGTCATCTTGCTAGAGAGACACCGAGCAATGGAAATGCATCACGCCATCTGTTGGCAAACCGCAGTGCTGCAGCCGGAAGCTGTACAAAACTATGCTGCATGTTATTGCCACAAAGTAAATTATACAAAATCATAGGGAGTCCTCAAAACCAAGCAAGAATATAAAAGAGCAGTTGGCACAAATCTAAATTTGGTTTTCTCTTTATTTGCTCACATCTGCTAAATGAACACATTGCAATTTGATTACACAGCCAAATTACCATTTTCTCACACAGCCACTGTTGAGAGATTGCTTTCTTCCAAGTGTGAGCTTTCCTGAATATCTGCAGATACACCAGGATACAATGAATAGGCATAAGCAATGCCTCTTGCCCTGATGATTTCCCTTTGTAACAACACTATGAGAATCTAACAAGAATTGCTTTAGTTCTGTTTATATAATAAATGTATTTAATGAAAGCTTTTTATTAAGATTGCCCACATTAGATGTGTAAACTGTAGGGTGGTTTTTTTAGATTTTTTAATATGCACTTGAAGAATCCAGGTACGCAATAACTAAAGCAAAGCATGCTATATTATTTTGTGGCATCTACACTATGAAGATATTTTATCTGTGCTGAATTTACAGTCAAAATATACCAAAATCAAGTATCCATATTAAAAGATGTTATAGATTGAAACAATCAGTTTCTTTTGCCTGGTCAATAAAAATATTTACTCTTTTTTTCAAATAAATAATCTGTGGAAGAGATAATGTTATTAACACATATTTTTTCATGCATTTTTATGTTAACTTCCTATGACCTTACATAAAATACTTTTTTAAACATTGTATACATTACTATTTATATATTTAGACATTAAAAATATCTTACTTGAATAGAAATTAATTTTTACCATCCTTGTCATTATATCTAGGGAAAATACTAATAGGGAATAACCTAATAAACAAAGCCTTTTTCTGAGGATGCTATAAGAAATTATGTAAACAGAACTCCTATGTACATTTTCAGGAGCTGAAGACATACATAGACAAATGCTGCAGATAATTCATTTCCCTTAGTATTTGTTTATTCATTTTGTGGGACTGGCCAGTCAAGTCATGCATTCTAGTTTCTGGATTACCTGAAACTTTTCATACTATGAAACCATTTTCATACTATGTAGAGCAACTGACTTTTCTCATACCTAGTAGAGAGCCTCAGTGGCCAGATACTCTCTTAGGACCAGCAACCTAAAAGTTTTCTAAATATTTTGCTGGTCTCAATGTCCCTAAGATTGTCTACATTTTCTTGCTACAGTTATGTTCAGGGAACTTCAGGTTCCAGGTTCCTTAGATTCTGAGATTGAGCAAATGCTGCTGCTATCATCTGCCCTATGGGCTTGTGCTATCTTTCTGTGCAGATGAGATCAGAATATGCTGCTGCATTTGTGGACCTTTTATTGGTATGGATTTGGGGTGGAGCCAGGGTGCATATTTGGAGCCAGGAAATTGAAAGTGCCCTTGCGGTCTATAAAATATTAATAGTTTGAAAAACTGTCTCTGAATGGGAAATAGAATCCCCTAAGAAGGCTAATGAAAAGTATATAAAAAGTACAGCTTTTTAATCTCTGCCTATGCCGTATGGTAAACAAATCTTTTTGCCTCAAATGGAGCTGAAGACTCCATATGGGCAACGCAATGCTGCCAAGGTGTACATACTATTTCTTGTACTCTGCACTGCAACTTTACAGCTGAACTATTCTAGCAAGAATATTTCCTCTTTTTGCAACATGTTAGGTTTCTTTTTGAGGCAGAAAAGAATCCCTAGCTTTTATCTTATAACATCTGCCTCTTTTTTTAAATAACTTGTCTTTATACTTCAGGAACAGCCCTGACAATCCTTGAGTCTTATGAGATGGTAGAAGCCATGACAGTACCAAGAAATGTACCTAATCACAACACTGCTGTCTTCCACAAGGAAATTTATAAACAAATATAGTAGTTAATACAAATATTCCAGCAACATCCCTCTGGTGGGTTGACTTTCTGTGGCTGACAAATGCCCCCCAAGTCCCCCTATCACTTCACCTCCTTCGCTACACCTTCTCAGCAGGACAAAGGGAGAAAATAAGATTAAAAGCTTGTGGGTCAAGATAAAGACAGAGATATTGCTTACCAGTTACCATCACCAGCAAGCCAGACAACTTGGAGAAGATCAGTTTAAATTATTGCCAATTAAAAGTAGAGTAAAAAAGTGAGCAACAAAGTCAAAACTAAAAACTCACCTTCCCACCATCTTTTCTTCCTCCCAGACCCAACTTCTTTCCTTCATTCCCAGTTTCTCTGCCTCCTCCCCTCTGAATAGTGCAAGGGAATGGGGAGTTGTGGTCAGTTCATAACAGTTCCTCCTTCCTCCTCTCACTTCTACCTTGCTCCAGTATTGGTCCATCCCATGGGCTGCAGTACTTCACAAACTGCTCCAGTCTGGATCCTTTCCACTTGGGTACAGCCCTTCAGGGATAGATTGCACCACTGAGGGTCTTTCCACTAGGTATATTCCTTGATGAACTGCCCCCGTGTGGGTTCCTCTCACTGCAGTCAGGCTAGGGGTCTTTCAGAAACTTCTCCAGTATGGGTTCTTTCCACAGGGTACAGTCCATTAAGAACAGACAGCTCTAGCATGGCCACAGGTCTTACCAGAAAACCTGCTTCTGTGTGGGCTCTGGATGAGAGCCGGTGTAAGCTCTCCACAGGCTGTAGCTTCCTTCAGGATATGTCCATCTGCTGTGCCATGGTGTCCTTCATGGGCTGCAGTGTGGATAGGTACCCCAACATGGACCTCCATGAGCTGAACGGGGACAGCCTGCCTCATCACTGTCTTCACCACAGTCTGCAAGGTAGTCTGTGCTCCAGCACCTGCAGCACCTCCTCCAGGTAGCCCATGAAGGGCTTTCTTCATTGACCTGTGTGTCTGCAGGACTACCTCACTTATTTTTTTCTTACTCCTCTCTTACAGCTTCTACATAGCATTTTGGCCTTTCTTAAGCACACTTTCCCAGAGGAGCCACCATCTCGGCTGAGAGGGTCAGCTGAGCCCTATGGTGGCTCCGTTGAAGTGGCTGGAACTAGTTGTGTTCATCATGAGGTCGTCCAGGTGTCTTGTCCCAGAGGCCACCTCTCCAACCCCGTGTGGCTGCACTCTGGGCACCTGCACCTGATACGATGCCAAAGATGACTGATACAGTTCAAGGTCCTACCATAGCTGCATCTCTGCTCATTTGCCTCAGCAGCAGGAATCCCCATATAGCTCAAAGTTCTGATTGATAGCCTCTCTGTGTTTGCTCACAAAATGAAGGAGTCAATATCAGCAGTTTATTCACACAAATTCAGATATTTTCAGAATCAATTTGAAAACTAGGATGCAGAAAAAGCAGGCTGGGAAGACAATTTGGCATTTGCAAGTTATCACTTTCACTTATGGAAAAGGGATCAGTTTGAATTATTTATTGCTCCTTTACTGCAGAGTGTACAAGGGCACTGTAACAGCCTGTGGGATTTGTTGCAATCCAAGACTACTATTTCCATATCCCAAGATATCTATCTGTCTTAGTGCAAACTCTACTTATCAACTGAAATGGCAGCAGACATATAGGTCTGTGTTGATTTAGGTTTGAAATGTTGTGAAGCTGGATTTGTCATAGAGACATGCTATAATCTTTGCTTTCCTCAGCTAACTTCTTACACCTAACTATAGATAGTTATGTATTCAGTTAAGCAGAGCACTCTGTTCAGTCTGAGCTGTTACCTAAGGTATCAGCTGTCACCTTCCTGGATATTGGCTGCTTTAAAAGGCTATGTGTATAGGCTAACTTTATGTATATTCAAGAGGCTTTATGTATGATGTCTTGTACGCTACAAGCTATCATCACCATAAGCTGTATGGTTGCAAGAAGTGAAACTAGCATCCTACAAAGACAAATGTGATGCTGTATTTAGCATTTATGTTTTACATTACCTTAAGTAGAGTTTTCTTTTATTCTACTGAAAAGAGACAAGAATAACCTAAAGCTCACAGAGGATATAATTATTGTTGGTCTGTTATAAATGGAAAGAGTTTAGAGATTAGACTGGTACCTGGTAGAAAGATACACATGACGTATGTTGCTACTTAGTTTTGTATATAGAGTTTAGAACTGCACAAAAGAGTAGAGGAAATAAATGGCTATTTTAACATGCAAAAAAATGAAAACTACAAAACCAATTTAATGTATTTCTTTTAAAATGCATACCAACAAATTATTTCTTCAGCATTAATGTTATTATTAATATTATTAATGTCATTGTTAACATTTTAAATCTCCATCATGAATCAGTTTGCATCTAGGTCATGATCCTACACATGCCTGTACTCCTGGGTTTTTCTTATTGACAAGTTTCTTAACAGATGCTGTACTTTGTGAAAGGTATTCTCCTTTAAGCTTGTCGGCAACATACAATTTATGGCATACAACTCATTTGTGGCAACATACACATCAGCTAAAGAATTTATAATTATACCTTATTCATGGAATTAATTCGAACACTGTAACTAAGCCCACCTATTTTTCTGACTAATTTCAGTAAAGAAGATCCATATTTCTTTCTGGAGTGTTTGGTCTCTTCTAAAAATAAGGGAGGTCATGGATCAGGGAATGGGAAGAACTAAATCAGCCTGTTAGATGAAATGTCTTTGTATTCCTCCTTTAGCACTTACTCCCTTGTATTACATAAGTCCATAAATAAAAGCTAAAACCCCTCAGATTTCTCCCCGAGCCCTTCAGTCTTATCATTTGTATATTGTGGCATTATCATAAAGTGATAAATTACTACCATAGCACTGAATTTATATTGTCATTTTAGTTGCTTGAAAGTGAGCTTCCATATAATGCCTTCATAAAGAGTATCAGTGTTAGAAAGACAAACACTATTTAGCTGCTCAGCGGAAAGCTGAAGTCTTTTGGTCCTGGTTTAAATTATGCTTATCATGTAAAAAATGCTGAGATCACACCTAAAAGGGAGGGTAAGGAAAACCAATGAACCCATGCAGAAGCAGGCTCTGCTGGCAAACCACTGGCTTGCATATGGAGACAGCTGCTCTCCAGCCCTCCTGGCTGAATTGTGCTGGGAAGTACAGATGGGAAGGAGGGAGCAAAGAAAAGAAAAACCCAACAATGACAATGCCCAAGAAAATTATATTCGTGCTAAGTTCAAGAGGAATAAATACAGTAAATTATGTGTTAGACAAGGGCCTGGATTTTTATTGAAGATAAATGGTACAAAAGGGAGAAAAATATTCTGTAGTTCCCTACTTGACCATGACAGTTGTCAAACTTCACATATATTTTGTTTGGAATACTGCAAATATCCTATCCCATACACAATCTTGCAAAAAAAAAAAAAAAAAAAAAAGAAAAAGAAGTATTGCAAAACTAAATGCTGAATGTTAAAGTATAGACATTTGCCCTGCATGTATAGAAGTATAAATGTGTTTAATGTAAAATATATAGTCACATTGTTATTCTTGTGGGACAATTGATGCCCATTCAGCACATCTACACTACGTATAGATAGAGATTTTCTTTCTTTACTCATTTCTAGTTAGAATCAGATAGCCTTCCCTATCTTCACATCCTGTCCAAACCTCAGCTTTCCACATAATGAAGTTTTAACACGGTAATTTCCCTGTGTTTGGCACCAGCAGCTTAAGGGATCTGGGTTCAATAGAAGAAGAAAAGAAGGTTTTGGGGGGCCTTATTGCTCTCTCAACTACCTGAAAGGAGGTTGCAGTGAGGTGGGGGTCAGTCTCTTCTCGCAAGTAACAAGTGATAGGACAAGAGGTAACGGCCTTATGCTGTGCCAGGGGAGGTTTAGATGGATATTTGGAAAAATTTCTTCCCCAGATGGTGCTCAAGCATTGGAACAGGCTGCCCAGGGAAGTAGTGGGATCATTGTCCTTGGAAGTGCTCAAAAACTGTATAAACAAGGCCCTTAGTGGCATGGTTTAGCAGTGGCCTTGGCAGTCTTGGTGTAACAGTTGGACTTGATGATCTTAAAGGTCTGTTCCAACCTAGTTGATTCTATGATTCTAAAATAGCCAAAATGATGCATGAGGGCCTGTGATTAGACTTCAATAGGGAGAACATTGCTAGCTTTGGTAGGAATCAATCTTAACAGTGTAGGGCAAATAAACGTACCCTTCATTTTCAGTTTCACCAAATTCTACCCTGCTATAGGTATCTTTTATCTTCTGCCTCACTAAAAGCTGGTTTAATTATCCTAGCACTGTATTGTGAAACTGTATTGCTGCACCTTTAAAGCTTTTTCAGATCAAAAATTTATTTATTATTTTGTCTCCAGTGCAGTGGACCTAAGGAACAAAGTTATAAATCAAGAAGCAAGCATATTTTGTATACAAATCAAGCATATTTTCCTTGTCTAAACTTTCATCTTTCATTGAAGAATTTCTTAAATTCTTTTGGCTCATTTATCACAGCCTGTGCTGTTGAGCAAGTCCTCCTGGAACTTGCATCCATGACTAGGCTGATTTTTGACCATAGGTACCAGCTGATGCATTTTTGAAGGACTACACACATTCTCCCTTTTTGGAGGGGCATCGAGGAGTGTCCTTTCCTGCCTGCGTGAATGCTTTGCCATGTATCCCATAACACTTACTGACAATGTGACATGTGTGACACAGGGCAGATAAATCAGCCTATGCTCCTTGCCTAGAGGGCTTTGACATCAAGTGCAGGAAGGCACTGTGGGATATGTAGGTTGTTGCGTTACAGACACCCTGGGGTCAGTTATGTGGATGCGACAATGGGGTATGCATTAAGGAGCATTTGAAACACTGTACTATCCGCTGACCCAATTAGCGCAAAAATGATGCCAGTCCCTTCCTGCCACAAGGTATCCCTGTGAAACTTGCTAAAGCCTTCTTAGTTTTCTTCGCTTGACATACTAATCTTTATTAGCATCTTGATGACTTGATCACTATGTATAAATTCACAGAAATATATTTCATATACACCTATATCTATCACACGCACATATACCTCAGTCTCAGCTGTTTGGTGGGGCTTAACTGACACCCTACATCTGTGCCCCTTTGAAAGGGGCACAGAGATGGCTCACAAGAGGCCAGAAAAACAGCAAAAAAGGAAAGCAGGAGTTAATCTCTTGCTCATTCCACAGTCCACAAAACTTCACCTTTCAGAGAAAAAGATTGAAGAAAATTTTAAAGGGAACCTCACAGAATTTCTTGTCCCCTTTGACTCATTCCCTATGAATATCTATGCAGGAGGTAACATTTGGCACTTAAAAACTAAGCAAATGGAAAGAGCTTAAGTGATTGCTTTTCTCTTTGAGCTAATGTCAGGCTGCTCTTATTAACAACGTAAAATGGGTTCCGTGATATGAATGTACAAGCTGTAATCAAGTGCATTGATCTCTGCAGCTACCCAGAGGTAAAACATGTGGAAAACAGCTCTTTATTCCAAGCAGAATTTAGCACAAAATATGTCTCAAAACCTTCTAGTTGGGATTAGGAGGAAGAGATTTTGTTCTTCATCCAAATCAGTGTCATACCACCAAGGTTGATAAAGAGAGAAAAAAAAAAGAGGAAAAAAGGAAAAGAATGTCTGGTATGAGATATATTTATTCTTTATCCTATCCATGTGTGGAATGGTGAGGAAGAACAGTACCTTGTGCTGCTTCAGTACTCCCAGCATGTCAAAAGAGAGGATAAACTTGAAACAGGAAAAGATTTCGGCTGTTTTGAATCTGAGCAAAAGTGAACAGAATGTAAATATTAGGGTCAAATTCATGCCTGGAATAACTTCTACATATGAAGTAGAAATTATTTAGTAGAAATTATTTGTATGTAGAATAAATGTAGAAGAAATTTACATGTTACATGTAAATATGTGAATGGGAAATCTTACTGCTTTTCAGTGAAAGCTGAGTAAAGAGATGCAGCTGCTTGGACCTTGTCCTTACCTTTCCTCTTTTATTGTCCTGTGCTATGAAAAACATTATTGAATTCAATTATTGAATTACATTTTTAAAATAAAAATCTAGGAACTGGTTGCAAAATATGTGTAAAATTTTCAGGCAATTCAGAACATTTTTCTTCTTAGATTTGAAACATCTTGGTCAGAATTCAGCTGTTTCAAAATTATTTTTGAGTTGTTGGGTGTTTTCCTACCTAATTTCCCTCTTTCCAAACATTCTGTTTCCTTCTAGTAGTTGCGGCTTCTGGCTGAACCTTGACAGTATTTTGGGGCAGCAGCATAAATTGGTCAGAAAAATACTTACCCAATTTGTCACTCTTGATAAGAATTCTTCTTTCTTCCTCTATATGCTTTCCTTCTCTTTACTATTCTCTCTTACAAGCATTCTGTTATCATTGCTCTGTGTGATGCAGGACCACTATGCATATCTGCAGTATTAGATTAACAAAAATACTATTAATGGAGAAACAAATCCTTCATAACCATCTCCATTTTTATAGTTCCACTTCTCACAGTGTGAGAAGCATTAATATTGTTAATGATTTCAGGGTTCATAGCACTGGCCTGCTGATCTTGAACAGTGTATCCGCACAAGGATTTATAACCATTTTGTAATGGCCCTTAAAAATGTTAGATAAATGTGATTGTGACACACTTAATTTCTGCTTTTTAGAGCTGCAAAATTCAGTTACATATACAGGTGTCCATAATGAAAAGAATAGGTATACATCCATTTCATTCCAGCCAGTTTCTCACGCACATTTAGAATATCTTATCCTACTCCAAATGTTTCTCTCCAAAAATAAGAATACTATATAGGCACGGGAGAAAGACAGGCTTTTCAATAGTACCCTTGTAATAACACACATGTTGAAAGCAATTCTTTCTGATGAAAATGCATGGCACTCAGATAATAACTAGAGTCAAAGAAAAAACACTAATTTCATAAATGTTTGCCACTGTTCTAGGGAAAAAAAAAAAAAAGAAAAGGAAAGAAAGAAAAATAAAGAAAAAAGAAAAAAAAGAAACAGAAAAAAGAGAAAAGAAAAAAGAAAAGAAAAAAGAGAAGAAAAAAGAAAAGGAAAAGAAAGGAAAAAAAGAAAAAGAAAAGAAAAGAAAGAAAAGAAAATGAAAGAAAGAAAAGAAAAGAAAAGAAAAGAAAAGAAAAGAAAAGAAAAGAAAAGGAAAGAAAAGAAAAGAAAAGAAAAGAAAAGAAAAGAAAAGAAAAGAAAAGAAAAGAAAAGAAAAGAAAAGAAAAGAAAAGAAAAGAAAAGAAAAGAAAAGAAAAGAAAAGAAAAGAAAAGGAAAGAAAAGGAAAGAAAAGGAAAGAAAAGGAAAGAAAAGGAAAGAAAAGGAAAGAAAAGGAAAGAAAAGGAAAGAAAAGGAAAGAAAAGGAAAGAAAAGAAAAGAAAAGAAAAGAAAAGAAAAGAAAAGAAAAGAAAAGAAAAGAAAAGAAAAGAAAAGAAAAGAAAAGAAAAGAAAAGAAAAGAAAAGAAAAGAAAAGAAAAGAAAAGAAAGAAAAGGAAAGAAAAAAAGAAAAGAAGAGAAAAGAAAAAAGAAAGAAGAGAAAAGACGAAAGAAAAGAAAAGAAAAGAAAAAAGAAAAAAGAAAAGAAAGAAGAGAAAAGAAAAAAGAAAACAAAATAAAGAAAAGAAAAAAAAGAAAAGAAAAAAGAAAAAGAAGCAGAGCTCTGAAGACTCTCAGAATTTTAAGTCAAAAGATAACGAGTGACTTCCTGCCCAAGGAGGGGATTCCAGGTTTTGACAAGGAATATTAAAATGCAGTCCTAAGCTTTTAACAGCAGGTCACTTCATTGCAAAGGTGATAGACACAAAGCCTAAAAAGTAGGTTGTTGTTATGGAAAGCCAAAATACTGTGCTCAACTTTCTGCTTATTAAAAATGTGCCTTGATTTCCACCACCCCATCCCCTCACCCTTCAACCCCCTCTTTTTGTTTATGGCTCAATTAATTTTTGGATGATAAAAATGTTTGGACTTGTGAGACCTAACATCTCTAGCTTTCCACAGCATCTGTGGAAATATGTGTTGCAAAGAACACATACGTAGGTTTTCTTGGATGAATACATGCCTAATTACTTAGAAACAGACGGTAAAGTTATTGTAGGTCTCAATCTTCAATATCGGCACAGACATGCATTATTAGATTTTCTGCAGAAGTTATGACACAGTACTGGCAGTTTCCTTCCTGTCTGATGATAGTTTTGAGAATGATTTTTAAAAGTTAGCTTAATAAAAATACATTTCTATATATTTATTCAATAGATATACAGTTAAAAGGCTTTGGGAAATTAAAAAATTCAGATTGATCTCAATATATTGCTATTAACTCTACACTGGATTTCAGTCTCTAATTCTTTATTTTGACAATAATAGAAATGCTGAAATCATAGACACCCTTAGAACAGGAACATATTAACTTTCAGGCTTCATAATGAAATGTAGCTTGGAGAATGGGGAAGAATATAACATCTGAACTTCCAGAAAAAACAGAAAAGGTTTGTGTGGCTGTAATTTCAGCATTCTGAACTGTATCTCTAAATATAAATTTACTCATTAACTCTTGAGCAGAACAAAACATTTCAGTAGTGTGCTCCTTCGTGTATGATGGTTCACTGTGGCTGTCTCCTGCTGACTTCTGCACAGCACATCTGCAGCCACTCCCCTTTCTTGTCAGCTAGAACAAGAGAAGACTTAGCCAAATTAGTGCCTCTCTGACACCTCCGTCTAGACAACTGTGAGTGTGAGAACCCCTGTGCTCCACTTTGCAATGGCACAACTTTGTCCTTATGTGTACATCTTAGAGATGAGTGAAGTAAGGCAGAAGTGAAGAGCCATTCAAAAAGTTATCCTAAAGCTGGGAAGAGGCCTGTCTCTAGACTTTCAATCCAGCTGTGTTTCTACAGATTTTCTACCCTCCATATTAGGGTCATGAGACTGGCTCTGAAATCACATGAATAAGTTATTAGAAGTTACTGGGGAAAAAAACCAAATGCTGAAAAATAATAATTAATATTCAATGTTATAGCATGCAGCCATGCAAATAAATACCTTCTGGTTCTTAATGGATACTGCTGCCTCATGCAAAATAAATTTAATATAGAATGTCATTTATAGTAACAGAAATAGCATGAAATAGCCCCCTTTTGACGTATAACAGAAGGACTATAATTCATGTGTCTCATAACTTTTAATTTAAATGGGTGGGGGCTCTGTCTAAAGTCTCAGACAGGTAAGTTCACACACACCATATATGCTCAGCCTCGTTGTGCAGAAGGGATGGTTGCCTTGTAGCCTTGATTCTGCTTTATACAAAAAAAGGCAAGAGTAATCTGCAGTCTCTTCATTTGTTTCCCTTTTAGTCTTGAAAAACAAACCAAAACTTCACTCAACATTATGTTTCTGAGCCTAAAGACATAAATCAGAAACCTTATTTTACAGGAACCAACCACCCTTTAAAGTTCATGTTGCCTGGTTGCTTTCAACAGAAACATTTTCAGGGCTTGGCTGTTTAAGTTTTGTATGACCAGGCTGTCCCAGTTTGCATGAGGCAAGTTGGACCAAGCCTCTCAACCGAAAGAGCAAAATCTACGTCTGTAAGAGATCCTGATACCAGAGGTACGCTCACAGCACACACAAAACAAAGAAAAGGTTAACTTTCTTACAAATGTAGCCAGATAAGGATGTAATAGTTAATTTATGCTTTGCTGTTATAACTTTGCAGGTAGAACACCTGCTCAAAAACCTGGACACTGAGGTTTAATATTCTGATATATTGGACAAGATTCAAGACCAATCTCCCACTTGCAAGAGGGCTGTAGAGTACTGTGGATGGAAACAAGTCTGAATGTGAGCTTGCAGGGTACAGGAGGGAGAGAGGATGTCAAAAAAGAGTAAAAGAAGTGAAGTGCTCTTTACCTCTTCAGAAGAAATAATCCAAAATTCAAAGTGTGCAGGAGACTTAATAGAAGAAAAAGTCTGACGGGATAAGCTAACAAAGAGGGTGCTTAGATGGCAGCAGGAGATTTAGGTTCTAAAATCTGCTCCCAAGATTCATTCTATTCTCTTTAATCCAGTGTGTCACTTGAAAAAGACTGTGAATTCTGAGAGGAGTTGGCACATAGGGCCTACCTGCTTTCTGTCAGTTCTTCGTACTTTATGACATTTTACTGGTTTTGACGCTATATGTTACAGAACATGTTCCTGTATAGTCAGCTTCATTCCAAAAACATCCTTCTTTATATGAAATAAGGAAAACCTATGCTTTTTATCTTTCCTTTTTTGTCACTTATGACCAGACATTTTCCTTTGTATTTGTAGTATGATATTCATTGTTCACTGACGATTTTTGTCATTGAGTCACTGAGTTGTTGAACATATGGATTTCTGGGGAAAAAGGAGTAGTGTGCTGCTCAACCTGTGTACTGTTACTTGCTTAGAATAGCTTTGAGGCAATTTTCAATGCCGGCGTTTTACCCTGGGAAACAGAAGTTAATTCTTCGTAGTAGGTGGTGTGTTCCTGGATTGAGCAGAGAGTATGAGTTTTATGAAACTGATTTGTTAAAAATACAAGGAAAACAAATCAATTTGCATCAATCAAACAGAATCAATTTACACAGAGAAGTTGTATGGGGAATTATAGTATTGCATATACTTTGTCTTCTTTCAAGATAAGCCCAATAAACATTTGTGTATTTCTAAAACATACCTGTAAAATGCAACAGATTCAGCTCTGGGGACTTGATATTTATTGTCAGTATAGCACCAGCATATGTTTAGCCCTTCCTTCTTTGTGATTTGAAATTAACATAAGTGTATTAAGTTAATTTAATGGTATCATTTTCTAACAAGAAAACAACTTACAATCTGCTGCTTGGTTAAAAGGGCCAGATTTCAGAAATGGCCCCTAATGTTGTAGTCATATTTATATGCACATTTATATATAAAATTCATAGCTGTGTTTGCAAACAACCATGCTGTTAGAGATAGGATACTGAATGGAAAGGTCTTTGGTCTGACTTAATTCAACTGCTCTCATGTGCTTTCTGGGTGCAGGTGTCTAGATACTTGCAAATCTGTGCACAGATGTTTTGATTAAAAATTGTGTAGAAGGTCTGTAGCAGAGAAAGAAGTTAAACTTGAAGTGAAATTTAAATCCTAAAACTACTTTGGAACATACTTTTCTTCTTAATCTTACTCTCTCCTTTACATGGAGCATAAGATCCTGTTATTTATACTGCATTTCTTTTTTTCCGTTGTAATTCTCTCTTATCTCTTCTCTTTTCCACAGTTTCTTTGTCCTGTTAGAGTGGTAGTGAAGAACTCCCTCAGACAAGAAGGCTCTGTGCCTCCTACCCATCACAGCCTCACAATGAGGCATCGTGTCTAGACTAGAGAAATGCCAGTCCCTCAGGCAAAAATTAAAATAGAACTGAATAAAGTAAGTTAAATCCAGTGCAACTAGATACTTTATGTATCTCTGTGATGTTTCATAAGAGTGGTTTTTAAAAAGAGTATTTAATTTTTTTTTATTTTTTTTTTTATGTGAAGCATTGGCAATCCTCCTCAAGGAAATCCTCAAAAAATTGTCTTTCTTACCTCCACCACATTTTTACTTTCATGGAAAATGAACACAGCTTTTGCTCATGTCTGGATCTGTTGTCATTCCAAGCATTTTTAATTTTCCATTACAATTAACCTTAATGTGATTAATTACAGACTAGACTGTAGCAATACTAAAGAGGGAGGGTGGGTAAAAACTGGATGGCTGGAATGAAGCCATTCTCCTGTCCTATGCTAAAAAAATAATAAAAGAAGTGGTGTGAATGGATGACTGCTAGCTGCCTGACAAATAGTCAAGCAGTGAATACGATGTACGGTTTATATCATAGGCTCAGAAGGCACTGTATATTTTCAGCTCTGCTGGTGAGATGGGATAGAAATAGTCTTATTATATAGAGGAAATATATCCATGTCTGAAGCTCTCAAATATTTGGGGCTGGGGAAGGGAGAGAAGAGGGACCAAGTCTGTGCTAAAACTGAGAGATGAAAAGAATAAATAAAATTAAAAAAGAAATCAAGATATTTGTTAATCCAAAACCTTATACGCAGCAGTAACCTGAACATCTTAATCAAAAATGTACAGGTTAATTGGTCTGAGACAACAGAAATGCAAAGCAGAAACCTCGAGGCTTGAGTAACAGGTAAGCATTAGAATCACAAGAGAAAATGTTACCAAAAAAAGCACTTTGCAAGTATGTTTTTCATTTTTTTTCCACATGATGCTGCAGTGGTGTTTGTTCTGTTTCAGTGTTGGCTGGAAATTTCCTTAACAGCCTGCAGCTGGCTCAAGAACCACAGTCACTTAGCTACTGCAAGAAGGCAATGAAAGTGGAGGCAAGATATACTTCTAAATACCTGATCTTGAGGTAAAACATATTTTGTCTCAACTTGCAACACTGGAAGGGTAAAAGAGATTTAAGTTTGTGTGTTTATATTCTATAGCAGTTTCTTCTGTACCTTCTGGAAATCAAAGGTAGATAGATGGTTGTCAGCATTCCTGCTTCGGTTCTGACATACTGCATCACATATCATAGCTTGAAAGGTATCATCAAGTGCATTGATAAAGTGAATTTGGTGACAATTTTTTCTCAAATGATGGAAGACTGGTCTCACTTTACGTCTGGGTACATGTGTGTAAACTTTCTCACTTGAAATGTGAGAGGCAGGAAAGGTGATTGAGAATGATACGCATTTCTTATAGAAGTGGTGGGGCTTTGGCAAATTTGTTCATGAGTAAAATGTTTCTGACATATGCAGATTCTGAAAGAAAGGCGCATGATCCACATGCTGAAAAGATAACTGAAGAAAAGAGGTAGAGAGTCTTTGTTCATTTTCTGAATGGTTTATTTGTCAAGCAGATTTGTTCAACCAAAACTATTAATGAATTTTGATTGAAATTGGCAGCTTCCTTTGGAATAAAATAAAAAAAGATATAAAAAGTTTGGTGAGAGACAGAAGCTAGAAAAAAATGGACATTTGCCTTTCTTTTCATAAAACACAAAAAGCAAAATGTTGAGGTTATCAGAAATATTTTCAGCTTACAATTTCTTTAAATATACTTTGATTTTTCTTTTTTAGAGGAAAAAAGCCCTTCAAAATCCAATAATATTTGCTTCTCTCCTATAATTTTTTTATAGATTACATGGCTGATAAAGGATATCCTATGTCAAGCATTTCTCACATGATGACCAATTCCTATATGAGGTGATGAAAAATTTTGTGTGTTTCAAGGTTTAGAAAAAAATTACATTGAAAATAGCATCTTCAAACAATGTATAATAAAAGGAAAAAACTTATTTAAGCAGATCCTGATTTGTTAAAAGTTGCAAGTATATCGTCATAATTTAGAAATCTTTCAGTCACATAAACCATTGGTCATTGTCTTAGGTAAATTCTTGATTTCCATGCAGAGAGAAACAAAATAAAATGGGACCCTAACAAGAGAAACGAGATACCAATTCAGTTTTTGCCATTTTACTTTCACCTAATAGAAAACACTTTTTAGTCAGAGAGATTCAAAATGCTTGGATGCAGTGCAAGTAATGAAATTTTGTATATTTCTCTTCATTTATGAAAACATTTTATTCTTCAAAGCTCATTAACAATTGTCCTGTTGGCTGGCTGTCCATTGATAAACTTGATTGGTTCTGTAAAGTTTATTTAATTTTTTTTTTGCCTATGGTGATGATAAAAACAAAACAAATAAACAAATATGATAATTAAACATAGGAAGTACTTTTTCCTTTCAGTGTGTTTTTGCTATCTGTATTCATTAGGTAGCTGACTGGATTTATTTCTCAAAATGGAAAATATTTCTCAAAGCAATTTTGAGTTAGAAAGTACTTTCTGAAGATTACAGTAGGCATTCTACAGATAGAAAAAGTCTTAACAAAATATATCTGGGCAGCAAAATGATCTGAGATGATGAAGGAAAATTACACTGTTGTCAAAACACTGTTCAGTTTTTGACAGCATTCATTTTAATGGCAGAATAGAACAGCTTGTTTGACCAAAAGCCACAGAAACTTTTTAGCTATTTGACACATTATTTTTGCCATAAACTGTCTTTGAGTGAGCTGCCAATCATTTTTGTATCTTGCAAGAAAAAAGCAAATAACCTAGACAATAGTGAAAGTTAATCCTCAAAGTCTTTCAAACCAAACTCTTCAGAACACATTTATTTGGGGGATCTGGTGTAGAGTTCCTTTATGTTCTGTATGCATAGGGGATACAAGTACTGAAAAGGAATTTACTGTTAAATTTAAAAAAAAAAAAAAAAAAAAATTTGGCTTACATATTGTGCCGATTTTGACTGGGATAGATTTTTTTTTCCCATAGTAGCTGGCATGGGGTGACATTTTGGATTTGTCCTGAGAACAGTGTTGATAATACAGGCCTGTTTTTGTTGCTGCTGAGCAGTGATTACAGAGAGTCAAGGCCTTTTCTGTTTCTTACCCCACCGGTGAGTAGGGTGGGGGTACACAAGAAGTTGTGAGGGGACACAGCTAGGACACCTGACCCCAACTGACCAAAAGGATATTCTGCACCATATGACATCATGCTCAGCAGTAAAATACTGGGGGAAGAAGTAAGAAAGGGAGGGATGTGGAGTTACGCTCTTCATCTTCCCAAGTAACCGTTACATGTGATGAATCCCGGCTGTCCTGGGTGTAGCTAAACACCTGCCTGCCATTGGGGAATGGTGAATGAATTCAATGTTTTGCTTTGCTTATGTGTGTGACTTTTGCTTCATCTATTAAACTGGCTTTATCTCACCCCACAAGTTTCCTCACTTTTCCACTTCCAATTCTCTCCCTTGTATCAGCACAGGGGGAGTGAGTGAGTGGCTGGCTGGGGTTAAATCACAACACATATTCAATACCTAAACACTCAATAGGAGACTGATTTTAAGAGGAGGTCTACTAGATTTGACCCATTAGGCCACCCACGGTTTGCTATGAAAAACTAGGAGGGTTATACAATTCATAATGTCAGCCAGAACAGAATATCGTTAGTACAGATACTGAATAATGCTACTGCAAACTTCTCTAGGAAACCAGGCAGCTTCCTATACATCTTGATTTAGCAAAGTTTAGTGCTACTGTACCTCAGCTTTGTCAGTTACATCCCAATCATGAAAATCCTAAAGAAATGCAGAAGGCATTCAGTAAGTTTCTCCCTTTACTCTTTCTTTTCCTACACCTTTGTTTTTCAACACTATTCATAGTAATGTTCACAAAGAATATATAGCTATGTATGTGTGTCTAAGTAAATTTCTATATTACAAAAAAGATGACAAAAAGATGTCCTGATAGTGCTTTCAGAGCATAAGCAACCAGCAGGTGAGAAGAACATAAGGTATTAATTAGAAAATTCCAAGCAGCAGTGGTGATAAACAGTGATTACAGCTGCCTAGTTACTATCAAGTTTTTTGTGAGCAGCAAGACAAAGGTATGTTTTAATAAATTACTTGGCTATGAATATTTTAAATAACTGGAAAAGAGAAAACGTCACTTGGAAGGACTACCATTTTTGAAGGATAGAAGCAGAAAGTGCAGATATTTATGGAAAGTGGTCAATCAAGACAAATATCAATCAGTAATAAGTCCACCAGTTCAATGATAAAGAAGTCTAGAGAAAGTAATTCTTACTGAAATTCTTTTACTGAGAATGTCCTTGGCATCTCTGGAACTGTATTTGCTGAGAAAGAGGAATGGCTTTGGTCAAAGCCCCAGAGCATTGCAGGGGGAAATAGAACTCATTACACATTGATAACATCTAAAACATGCCAAGTGGCAACAATTTGGGTAAATAAGTGTGTTCACAGAAATGCAGATAGAATTTTCATTCCATTTGATATTTTAACATTCAAATTTGGCTCTCAGTTAAAATTGCAAGAAAAACCCACGTTTTCCACTGAACAGGAATTCAGAAATACTAAACCATTAATTTTGTAAAATTTTGTGTCACTTTGATGAGATGAACAATAATCAAATATATGACATTAAATATAATAATGATATATCATAAAAGTCAAGATAAAGCACATAGCTGGCAAAACTGGAACAACACATTTTAATCAAAGGCAAAATTATATACTAAACTCTTTCATTTAATTTTTTTAAAGCAATGTTAATGCTGAAATCAACCCTAATCCATGAAGTATTTTTGTTTCAATTAAACTAGTTTTCCCATTAGAAAAATTTATCTAAAATTTTTAGATTTGTTTTATACACAAATTATTTAATTTTTTTTGTGTGCAACAATGCAAATTCCATCCTTTGGAGAATTTAAAATTATAAAGTTAAAAAAAATTCTTCAAATTGATATTTTACTGTATTCATAATTCATGAAACTCTTAATATTTGTTTATGTGCAGTATGAGTAGCTGAGGTAAATTGTCTTTGAAAGAGTATTCTGTAGCAATAATTTTTCCATTAGGACAAATACTAAAAAATTTAATATCATAAATATGAGACTTATGTTGCTTCCTCATATATCATCAGTATCAGCTATTCCTTTACATGGTTTGGTGTAACCCTTCTTTATAGGGCTTTGGCTCTAAAAATAGAAGACTTGAGGTTTCCTACTCTAACTAGAAGTAACTATAAATGCATTTTATAAGTGTCTAGTAACTTGTTTTTATCTAATTCTGACTTTTTTTTTTTTCTTATCTCCATTTTTAACTTGCATAGAGAATATAAAAATATCATTATTTGAAGTTGGGAGTTAAAGTGGTTGATTAATTTTGTAGATATGGCCTTTATAAGTTTGCAATCAGTGATTTTTTTTTAAATAAAAAATTATTTTAGAGTTCTCACTGCATGCTTAGCTTAGGAAAATTTAACATTCCTAGAGACCACAAATTTTGTAAAGTGCTTTGTTTTACAAATGAGTGAAATGGCTTTCTATGAGTTTAATACTGCTCTGTCCTTACACTACTACTTATAACATCAGAAATATTAAGTGAATATTACTACCATAATGGAGATGTCTTTTTCAGAAATGTATAAAGGAGGATACAGTTCAAGACTTTTAACAGAACGTAGCTGGAATCATGGAAATATCTGTAATCTTCAGTTATGAAATTGTGAAATGGTGCTAATAAATTCAAGCCCTAATCAAATTATTTGTGTCACCTTTCAACATTGTGAATGTAAGTAGAATTCTTAAAGGAACAGGGAGGAGACAATGAAATATTCTACAGATACTTATATGTGATTTCTGTGGTTCATGACTTGTGATAATGGTCACTATTACAAAAATCAAAAAAATGCTACAAACTGTTATAATGCCTGACACATTATTGTTAAGTGTCAAGGGTGTCAATTGTTAAGGGTGTGGGAATTTTTAGCTATCTCACAAAAAAAAAAAAAAAAAAGGTAATTTTATTAAGTTTTTTTTTTTTTTTAATTTTATACTCTTCCTATCACTATTTTACTGTATGAATTGTAATATTTCATTAATTTTGAAATTAACAAATTAGCAACAGCAATGGTCTCAAAATCATATCCCAAGGAATGGTAATCACACATTTGTTTTTGAAGCATAGTTAAGTTGATGGTGTTGTTCAGAGTTATGTTTGACACGTGGATGAGACAGAGATAGTTTATTTTATTTGTGAATCCAGAAATATTTGCAAATGGATCTTCAAAACATGTAACAAAAATAACAGATGAGATCTGAGTGGAATGTTATAAAAAAAGGTGGTCTTGGGCAAGAGACAATTTTTTTGAAAACAAATGCAATAAATTCTCTGTGCTTGTTCTAAACCTACAGATTTAGTTCCTCTTCAAGCAGAAATTAGGTAAGGGAAAAACACATTATATGAAATTTCCAAAATCAACTGAGAGACAAATCTTGTCCTAGTACATACATAAATATAAAGAAATACTTGATAAGACTAATGACTGTACAGGTTAAGTGTACATTTACTAATAGGTCTCACATGCTGCAAGTCCATGACTTGTCATGGAAAAAATTATAAAAACAATCTGATAATGGAGCACTATTAACAGGAGTGATGGGACAAGCAGTGAACTATGCTAATATGTCCATTTTGTCTAAAAGAGGAAATGCAGTCGTGTGCTGGCTTCATAGCTCAGAATGGCTCACAGCAGAAAGGACAAGGAAGGCTGGAACTGTTGCTTTCAGAAGTTAAAGGGTTATGAAAAGGCGCTGAATATCAGGATGAAGAACACCATCCCAAATACGGATACTCCATTAGTTGTGCTAAAATCTGGGATAAATTCACATGCCTAGAAATACTCAAATTAGCTTAGAGAATTCTGTCTCCTAATCTGACTTCTGTAAATTGATCATTCATAATGCTCCTACATCCCTGCAAATATGGAAAGGTGCATGCCCTTTTATACTTACAGATCTACTCAATTTTAAGCATAAGGATTGCTGAATAACACTGGATTCTGTACAAGTTTGAAGCTCAGCATTAATATTCTTTTTGCACTGAAACAAGACCTAAGTTAGTACCTGGATGTCATACAAGATGCAACATTATGTTTTTAAAACTACTTCTCTCATCCAGTCAAATTTATATTTATCAATGTGGATACATAATGAATGTGGGTTTTTTTCTCTGTCAGTTTTTGAAGAAGTGCCATTATTCCCTGCTGTCTGCGTCAGGCTCACTGTGCCTTTGAGAGTGACAGCACTTGACACTGTACATTAGTTTCGTTATTGGCATAATGCTGAAGTAGTTTCTGTACAGGAAACTGCCAGGATGGTTTGTTGTTTGTTTTTTTTTGTTGTTTTTTTTTTTAACTTTCTGTGTTCTATTTTTCATATATATGTATGAGAAAAAGCTAAAAGGAACAGATGATATAGCCATTAAAGCTAAGAAAATAAACTTCTTTCATCAAGTTAAGACATGTCAAACCCACAGCAAGTGCAGGGACTAAAACCCCAAGTGAGGATATAAGACATAATATGTACAAAGACAAATCAAAATGTTCCTGAAGTAAAGCATTATCTTAAAGCAACAATACCAATTAAGCAGCAACTGAGTTCCTTTTGATGAGGTGAATACCATAATAGACATTATAGACTTGATCCCTTGAAGTGTTGAACAGCCCCATCTGCTTTCTATTGGTGCTCAACATCTTACAAAATCTGGCACTTGGGGAAGGTTTTCAAAGGCATCAGTACCAGCTTGGTGCCTAGCCAGTACTGACTTCCAAAGAATGGGATGTGGGCTTCTGACTGACACTTATGCCTTTGAAAAACTCCCTTCTGAAGTTAGCCAGCACTAGTATATCTACAAAAGAAATTAAATCCTTTCCACATTCCAATAATTCGTTAACTCCTTTTTTTTTAATAAGGGTCCCTGCTGAAGCCTACAGGAGTACCTACTTTTTAGCAGCCAGTTTATACAAAATGCTTATTCATCCTCTTGTTATTTACCAGGTCATCTGTTATTACATTTAAGATGGAAGTGAATTTAAAACCCAGTTACTATTAAAAATGATCTCATCTTTGACCTTGATATGGTCCATGCCTCCGTGACCCCATCATTTGAAAGTTTTTTGTTGCATATCCAGCATTTTAGAAACCTGAATGAGGAATCTCCATTGAAAATGAGTTTATAAATTGTTTATTTTCATATTAACAGTGTTAATAAAAATTAAAAATTAAAAATCCAAATAAGCAATAAATGATTAATAAGTAAATTTTAAATCTAGATTTATCAGGTTGTAGTAATCTTTTGGTTTTTTCAAAGAGAATGAGAAAACTTATCATCTTTACCACTAGAGATACATATGCTTCAATTCACTTGTAATGTCCCTATATTGTAATCACTGCAGAAGATAAAATTCAGATCTAAATAGCAGAGGATGAGTAACTCATGTGAATAATCCTAATTTAAGTAGAAACAACTGTAGCTTTGCATCTTGTTTCCATTATGATAAAATGGCTACGTCCAAGATACTTGATGAAAATCATTTACTGTGAAAGTTTATACAAAGCTCTTTTTCTTTGAGAACAGGTGACTCAGACGACAGAAGCTATGATCTACTAGCCAGTATTTAATTTGCAAAAGTTTTGTTTCTCTAAGTTTCCCCTTAAGGCTATGTTATAGATTTCATTTTTCATGCTTCTCTTTTTCTTTGTTATAAACCAGCTATACTTTCTTCAGAAACAAAGGCCGGGGGGGGGGGGGGGGAGGGAGGGAAAGGGGGGAGAGGAGAGGAGGGAGTGGGAGAAAAGTGAGGGGAGGTGTATGAGTATATGATGCTATTTGCTGGCACATGCCTCTATTTTAGGGTTTAAAGTATCCCAGTAATAGAGATTGAGGATATTACTGTTTCAGCTGTGGCAGCCGTATATGGGATTTGAATTATTTGACATATTTTTCCTAAATGAAAGGTGAACACTGGATCCTTCAGTTTAGACAGATTTAAGTCAACCATGTGATGTGGATAAAGGAGACCACTTAATTATCTATAGCACAAACACTTTGTAGGCCAAGTGGAATACATTTCTGTATGAAATTGTTGTGAAAGCCAAGCCTAATCCTTAAAAAGAGGTCTGTCTTAATCCATTCTTTGTGAAATCAAACCTAATACAGGCCCAGTGTAAATCCAGCATCACGAGATGGAGATGATGGTGGGGATTAACGCTGTGCAAATAACTGATTCTTCAATTTGTTGGAAAAGGAGAAAAACCAAACAACCCCAACAACAAAACCCCCTCTGTTGGGTCAGTTCCTGATGGAATATTTCACATATTTCTCCTATATGACATAGTTAAATCAGCAGAGACTCCATCAACCCAGTGACAATGTTCTATGTGCTCTGAATGAAGGGAAGTGTTCACTTCTTCCAATGTCAGTTTTGTGATTAAGCTAAAATAGAATGAAAGTAAATTAGGAAATACAGAAATGGTCTTACAGTCAGAACTTTGAAAAGACTGGACATTTTAACCTGAAACCCACTACCATTAAATTGGGATTATTTTTTTTTTCCTCCTAAATGTTAATCAAAGTTTGATATTTTCAGTAAATTTATACAAAAATAACATAAACAGACCTGCAGACCTGTATTTACTCACAAAAGATGAATATTTTTTCATGGAACAAATTACAGTAATTGTAACTTAACAAAGTACTTCAGAGTAATTAGGGAGGTGAAATCCCTAGAAAGTTATCAGAGGACAGAATTGATTGGGTGAACGCCTTCAGCAACTAATTCAGGGATCCTTGCATTGACAGGGAGACAACTTTTTATAATGCATTATTTATAACTGCAAAAGCAGAGTTGTGTTCAATTTTATTCCTAACCATTTTTACCAGAAGTTAGTTTTAATGTTGCACAATTTATTGTTAGTTCTGCATAGGACCACCTGTTTTTAATTAGCATGTGGTTATAATTTAGTGTACATTATATGATTTATAGTACCTAAGCAGAAAGAGTTAAAAATGAGTAGCCATCCCTATTTACTGATGTTGACATTGTTAGTTTACAATGTCTGTTAAGTTTATAAAATAACGAAGACTAAGAAGATGCACAGAATTCCCATTGGCCGGATGTAGTTGCATTTTTAGCAGCCTCAAGGATGTATACATCTGGAAGAAAACTCTTCAAACACATCCTCTTTAGTTTGATAACTGCAATTTTTTTGCCTTTCAGATATGTTTTTATAAAAGTCCCATTTGTAATTAGGTTGTGTATTAATAGCCATTATAAACATGTTATAGATATAAGCTGCACTTTTTACAGAGGGCTGTAAAAAAATCTCTGGGAGATACTGTAGATAGCCATGACTAAGAGCACGATATTGAGTTATTTCTCTTTTCAACAATCAGTCAGAGAGACATTAAAAAGCTTATCTATCCTATTATCCTCTTAACCACATGATAATTGTAGTAATTTCTCTCAATCTTTAACAAAAAGCATAACTAGCTTTACGAGGGCAGATATGTCTCTCTGTGTGTTAGTTGGGAGGGAACTGGGGAGGTTGAGGAAGGTGCAAATCATACATATTTTGACAGAAGCTATTACTAACAACCAGTGAGTAAAAAAAAAAGAAAAAAAGAAAAAGAAAAAAATAGCTTTTAACTTAATGATATTATTTAGAGAAAGGATTGAACTTCCTACCTATATTTTACATGTTCTTTAAAAAAATAAGAATTAAAAAATCTAACATGCATTTTAATTGATCTAACCTTTAATGTAATGTCATCTGCATCTTTCAGGCAAAATGGAGAATGGCACTAGTGTTACTGTAGAAATCACACAGGAAGCATCCAATTAATGATCTGCTAGTTACCATTTCTTGTTTTCAGTTAGCTGTCAGAAAAAGCTCCCAATCTGCCTAAGAGCCCTAAATATTGCTGAATGTCTTTAGAGAGAGCTTGTATACATGTCATAATGATATGATAGGGGTCTCTAAAGCTAGCTGAGCTTATTTTATATTAATGTTACCTGAAGAAGAAACTGCTAAATATTAACTTATTTAAACATAACAAGATAGTATCACACTAAGTATCACACTAAATACCGCATGGTTTTCCAGCCTGGCACCTCATTATGGCTCCAAAAAAGTGTGGGCTTCTTGTGAATCTAGCATCCCATTGGCCAGTCCTGTGTTGATGTCTCTGATATCCTAGGGTTTGTTTATGATGCACTGTTAAGTAAGATAGCCTAAACATGGAGACTGTCCTGGTTTTAGCTGGGATAGTTATTTTTCTTCCTAGTACATTCCTTATCAGCATTATTCTCAAGCTAAAGCCAAACTGTAGCACTGTATCAGGTACTAGGGAATAAAATAACTGTCCCAGCTGAAACCAGGCAAGGACATAAGACCAAACTTACCATGTCACGTCACTTGCTATATACTGCTGGGCATTATACTGCAAGGTTCAACACCCTTGCTCTTTCTGCCTAACTCTTTAATAGCCAATTAGCATTTAATATTCAACATGATATGGGTATCTTGAGTCAGAAGAGATGGAAAATGCTTCATGACCTGCTGATTGAAATGTTTGTCTTTGACACAATTTCTTATCCTTCCAGACAGAGTAAAAGATTGCATTTCTCACATTTTTCTTTTGACAGCTTCTGAGTATGATGAATATTGATCTATGGAGAAAAGAATAAACATCATCGCCACTTATTTTTCTGAATCAATATAGAGTGCTGATTGGTGTTCCAATTGGCTGCTAAACTGTGCTTTACTGTCTCTACACCTTTTTTGTGGATCTTGCTTCACACCTTCTATTGACCGTTCAGCTAAATTTTAGGAAATTCATAAAAACCTTGTTTTTTCCCATCCATTGTTCAAGGCACTCTAAAGTAAAAGACTGTAACATATGTAGCATATCAATATGTGTATGTTGCAAAGATTCTGAGGCAGTAGTTTCAATTAAAGAATGAACTGTCAGGGACCGCAAGAGTTGTACTTCCAATAACTTATTTTTAGTGTTCTGCAGTAAGATGCTAACAAAACTGTTTGGTAAGAGGCTAAAAAGGCCTTTGGACATTAACAAGTCATGACAGCAAGCTGGATTCAAAAATGATTTGTCAGTCATAGGTCATCTGGAGATGGTAAGTTAGGTTCTGAAGAAGACTGCTATATCTTTTAGGGAGCGTAGAAAAGATATTTCATGTAGTGGAAGTAGAAAAGAGTCTTAGAAGTTTTGTACAGAACACTTCAGGAGGTGCCATGGACATACTTCAAAAGTTTTATTTAGTTTGAAAGGTAAGCCCCTTTTTTAAATACTGGTGATATCTTTCCAGTGAGCAGAACCTTTTTTAAATAGTAGCTTTTTATAAGTATCGGTTGCATAAGAATCTTGAAGCAATCACAGGAAACGTCATATGCTAAAATATAGCTCTCCCCCTCCCCCATTTATTTTTAATCAGAGAGAAAAAGTAAAAAAGAGAACATTCTAAAAGGGAGAGTTAGACGAATCAGGATTATCAGGCTAAATAGAATATCTTATTCATTTAGGTTTTTGCAGATACTTTGTCACTTCTTCCCTTTAATTTCTAAAAAATATTAAAATAATGATAAAAGAGTAGAAAGACTCAAAGAACAAAGAATGTTTACTCAGTATAAATATACAGAAGATCAGACACAATGATCAGGTTAACATGAAGGAAAGAACAAATACAGTGACAGTTAATTTTAGAAGTTGTAAAAACAAATTAGCTGCCTTAATATGGCAGCCTTACCTCTCAAAACATAAAATGTGGATATTATAACTAAGATGTGAATAAGGAAAAAAAACCCACCAAATCTAAAATGCATAAAATAAAACATATGATTATGTGCTCACTCCTTTCCCTTCCTTCCTTCCTTCCTTCCTTGCTTCCTTCCTTCCTTCCTTCCTTCCTTCCTTCCTTCCTTCCTTCCTTCCTTCCTTCCTTCCTCCCTCCCCCCCTCCCTCCCTCCCTCCCTTCCTCCCTTCCTTCCTTCTTTTCCTTTCCTCCTTCCTTCCCTCCCTCCCTTCCTTCCTTTCCTCCTTCCTGCTGTTCTCCCTCCCGCTCCTTCCTCCCACACTCCCTCCCTCCCTCCTTCCTTCCTTCTTTCCTCCCTCCTTCCCTTCCCTCCCTCCCTGCCTCCCTCTCTTCCTTCTTTCTAGCATTCCAGCTTCTGCTGTAATATAAAAACTGTCATAATAATAGAGAACAGAATGGCAATGTTGTTAGTGTTACTCCCCTGGAAGAGACCTAGATTTCACCAGTTTTGGTCCATAAAATGATCCGGGACGGGTAGTAAGGGAGCACAGCAAGAGCACTTTGAAGTGAAAAAAACATGGAGTAATTTGCTTTCCATACACATTTCTTGTATTTTAATAATCTGAATCCATTCTGTCTATAATCTAGAGTTACTCAGGAAAAAGCTTTTCAACACTATAGTCAGTACTTTCTCCCCATTTGGCATGAGTATATTGACTCATAATGTAACCAATATTTTCAGCTAGTCTAGGCGTTAATACTTATTTAGTAAGCAAAAGCCTTTCAAATGTAGAAATCAAAATAGTTAAAGTTTTTATGGAGCTCTATTCCTCTGCATGGACAAAATAGAAAGCAGAGCTGAGAAATATAACCTGCAGCTTCTGATGAATATTATACTGAAGATCTAAGTCTGCATTCTTTCAAGTGCACAGGTAGGGGTGGAATCATGAAGCCAGGTATGCGATCACTGATTCACACAATGATTTAGGTGGGAGGGCACCCTTGGAAGCCGGATAGTCCAACACCCTCCTCAAAGCAAATCCAGGTAGGTCAGGCCACCCAGGGCTTTGTGCAGTCAAGCTGTGAGCATCTATCTTCAAAGATGGACTCCACAACCTTAGTGAGCAACCTGTCCCTGTGTTTGACCGCCCTAAGACTTTCCTGTTCATAGAGGTGACAAGAATCCACTGCAAAATGGAGGTTTTTGGAAGACAGCAGTGAGTAGGAAAGCAAGTACACAACTGCATCCATTAAAAGATGGTGAAACATTTCTTCTCAGCTGACTTCTTTAATTTATCTTTACTTTGTGTTAACAAATCAAAGTAAAATCACTTTTGAATATTCTACTAGAAAAGGAATTAGATTTTCATTACTCCATTCAGCTTAATCTATAGGAATACTATACAATGAGTGGGTTGTTTGTTTTTTTTAAAAAGCCTTACTTGGTAGTTTCCTAACCCATCCACATGGTAGTGAAGTTCATGGAACACACACAAACCATACAAAACTACTACTGTCATTCTCAGACAGGGATACATCAGCAACATTTCAGCTTCACTTTCAGCCACTTAGAAACCCCATTGGTGAAAATGGAACAGACCATAACTGGGACAGTTTAGGCTATGGTTGACATTGTAGTTAATGATATTAAAGAATATAAACAGACCAATTCAAAGCATAGACTTACCTTCTTTGAGTATTCAAAAAGAAAATAAAGTGAAGATGGGGGCATTTAGTGAAGCCAGGAGGCAAGAAATTATTTTAATAAAATTTATACAGGGTACCTATTTTGTGAAAATTTAATACTTCTAGAAAATTTGAATTAAAAATAGGATTAAAAAATGTTAACAAAAATTAAAAAAAAATCACCCATTCATTTTATATTACAAAGAGGTTTTTTTCTTCTATGATTAGAGAGTGTTTCCTATCCTTTAAGGCATACCACAGTCTAAATTTCCTAGTATTAAAAGGAATTTCTTACACTGTCAGGTCAGTTCATTTATGACTGCTCAGAAAATTAGGGTGTTAATTTTTTTGTTCTTCCTTTTTTTTAATGACTGTTTTCTGACAGAGGAGACAAGACTAGGTGTGCTAGTTTTCTTATCTAGTGTAGTTACCCCCACATTTCTGACTAAAGACAACAGTACAGCTTCTGCCCAAGGTTAAATTTGTCTGAGGTTGCAAAGAGAAAAACTTAATAGTGTCAAAAAATAGGCCTTTAGGAACTCATAAGCACATCATTGATGAGCCATGCAGGTGAGCACAGGTTTTAGTTTTGGCTCATGGACAGATGAAACCCCTGTAACAGTAGGGAGGTGAAAATAAAACTGCAGTAAGAAAAACAAGTGTAGTGTGGTTTTTTTCTTAACTAATGCTATTTAATACTTATTTTTGCAATGCTTTAAACTAAAACTTGATTGACAAAGTGGACCAGGGAACACTAATGAGTATTAGTAAAAGTGCTTGACAGTATAAAGAAGTGCTTAATAGTCATGAGCCGGAATTTACATTCTCTCCATTTCCTTGGCCATAACTTCCATTACATCATTTTTGTTTTCCAATGTAGTAACAATTCAGCTGATCTAAGATTGAGATTTGCATTCATCTTCAATGTGAAGAAGGAATACATCTTTCTAGGTAAATATACACATATAATTTCCCCACTCGTAGGATTAAGTTTTTTCATTTTTTTTTTTAGTTTAATGCTATTGTAACCATGGGCCTGACTTTGGTAGCATTTACTTCATATAGTAATGTCTGAACATTAAGAGTGATGCTGGATATTGTATTGATGGTAATAAGATGACTGCTAGGCGTAAGAGATCTGTATTTACCCTATGTACACTCTGAAACCAATTTCATTATATGATGTTTGGTGTGAGAAAAATGGCAACCAAGAGACCAAGGCAGAGGGCACTTATGTAAGAAAGGGTGAAAACACTGCACAGCAGCTGTGAGAGAAAGGAATGAGGAAAAACATGAAACAGCCCTACAGACGCCAAGATGAGAGGAGGAGGGGAGGACGGGAGGAGGTGCTCCAGGTGCCAGAGCAGAGATTCCCCTCCAGCCCATGAATAGGTTGGTGGACCAGGTTGCCCCCCTGCAGCCCGTAGAGGATCAGACTTGAGCAGATATCCACAAAGCAGCCCGTGGAAGACACCACACCACAGCAAGTGGACATGATGGAAACTGCAGACCATGGAGAGCTCCTGACAGGAGCTGCAGTGAGTGGAGGAATCCACATAGAGCCAGGTTTTCTGGCAGGACCTGTGGCCTGTGGGAGAATCACACTGGAGCAGTCAGTTCCTGAAGGACGGTACCCGGTGGAGAGAAAAAATGCTGGACCAGTTTATGGAGGACTGTAGCTTGTGGGAAGAACCCACGCTGGAACTGGGAAAAAGTGTGAGAAAGAAGGAGGAGCTGTTATGTACTGATCACAACCCTTATTCCCCAGGCACTTGGGAGGGGGATGAAGGTAGAGAAGTCACGAAAAAAGTAGTAAAGTTGAGCCTGGTATGAAGCAGGTTGGTGTGTCTGTTAGTTTTGTCTCTTTCTCACCATCTTACTCTAGATTTAACTGGTGATAAATCAGAGAAGTCTACCTTAAGTTCAGTCTGTTTTGTCCTTGGCAAACAATCTCCTGACTGAGAAGTTGGGTGGGCACATAGGAGCCAGTAAAATTCAACCCACTACAGTTTTAAAAAAACTTTATTAGTATATTTATGCAATTGAAAAATGTTAATATTTCTTCTTCAATGGCCTTCATGAACACACACATACACAAGCATCAAAAGAAAAATAGCTTCAGAATGGCACTACGTAATGACCAGCGTGTCTAAAAAATATAAGTATACACTGTGGATACACTTCATTATTAAATGATTCCTGAATGGTATTATTCAGTTCAGTCTGGGTCTTAAAGGCTTTAGAAATAGCATTCAGTCAAACAATGTTTTGATGTACTAGCAAGCTGGTGCTCTTGGTGTCCTTGCCTAGAAAAAACAGTTGAGTGAAAGGAAGAACATGTCAAAAGCAGCTTTGCAAAATATAATGGAGGTTTTATTTTCTATACTTCCTTATTGAAACTTTATTACTTTATAAACAACTATATCTGAACAAAATACTGAAATGCAATTGCACCACATTTTACCTTTACAACTGTTTAAAACATACTGTGGCAATGCCTAGTAGTTTAATATGCCAATTGAATGTATTTTTCTAACTTATGATGATAAGAAATATTTACTGTCTGTGTAAATGTCTGAATGTTCCCATTAGGCTATGTAACTTTTAATTATCATACTGAAATCAATTTCACACAGATAATGCATGGAAACTTAGGAATGCCGTATAATATTTTTTTACTCATTTACGCAAATCCCTGTCTGCTGATTAGCTAATGGAAGCTAATTTACGTTCTCTCTGTACCTTTATTTCTCGAGGATTACAGAGTAAATTTTCAGATTTCTATTTCAACTTCATACTTCTATAGGGTCCTAAACCATATATTTTCAGACAGTATCTGAACAACAAATTCAGCTACATCAGAGTGTAATTTCATACCAATAAAATAGGAAAATACTTCCTAATGAAAAATAAATTAAAAAAAAGGAGAAAGAAACATTCAATGATTTGAAAACTGCTACAAGGCTCTTCTTGATAAAATAATATTAGGTTCCTTTAGAAACTCTTTTCCTTACCCTTCCTTCCCATGTGATTTAGGTAAGAAACCCCCTATCTCAGATACTTTTTTATTCACAAAACATCAATATTTAAAAAAAAGAAAAAGTAAACAAATAAATGAAAATCAGGTCAAATAACGTATTTTGCAAGTGCATTTTTTTTATTTCAGGAACATTTCTTTTTATTAAAATTATTTTTCACTCATTTAGAATTAATAAGCAAGAACCTTTTCATTTTAACAATGCCAAATTAGGATGTCTTGGCATTCCTACAGATGCTGGAAATTCATAACTATGATACTACAACAAATAAGTATTTTAAACAGAGTTCTGGAAAATGAAAAATCTGTGATGGAGATAAAACCTATCTGATTCCAATATTTTTGAGTCCTGAAGTACCTGCCATATATTTTGCTATCAGTGAAAGTCCTATGTATATGTATATGTTGCCACTATGTAAATATACATTTAACTTCTAATTCCTCAAATGTCTGAGCAACCATGACATGGATGTGTAAAGACCATCTCAGAAAGATTACTTTTTTCTATTCTCTATATATATTCTATTTATAACATAAATAATTAATTAATTAAAGAAGTAACATTTCTGTTTAAGACCATTGTGACAGTCCCTCATATAATCCATGGTCCTATCAGTTTGGCTTATTATTTATATTAAAGTAAAACCTTTATCTGAAATGAAGGACCGTGACCCTTCAGAACAGAGACAGTAAATGAGATGGATGGTCTCAGAAGGGAAGGAAAAGGAATTATTATGTACCAGGGACCAGTGTAACGTGTAATGATCACAACACAAGAACTGTCTAATGGCTGTCTATTTGTTTTATTTTATTTTGTTTTATTATTTTATTTTATTCCTCTGGCTATGTAGCAGAAGAGAAATTTAAGAAATTTAAAAGACAAAGGTTTTTTGGAGGCTCACAGTGAGATTCACAGGTATGAGTGGCTGCCTGAGGAAACATACGGAAGCATTAGTTAGAGTATGCCTTGAGAAGGCAATAAAGGCTGTTGGCATTGATAGAAATAGGAGTAAAAAATTTAACAGCATGCAGCAGATGATGAAGAGCATTGAACGAGAAGTGAAGGGCCTTCTCAAGTAGTCAGGGACTACCCCATAAATTTAGCCATATGGATAACTGCATACCTGTCCCCAGAACATTCCCTGGCACTGCTAATTTGGTGGAACAGGCATAGCCTAAAACATCCTTTGGGTCAGTTTCATGGGGATGGCAGAATTTCTACGTGCAGACATTACTAGCTAGGAAGTGGAGGACAACCAGTTCAGCTAAGAGAGTAACAACTCCAGGATACCACCAGAAAAAAAAATATAATGGAAAACAAATATGCACGATCAAGTCTGAATATTCAAAAGAACAGGATGGACCATTGTGTCTAACACACTATTATCCAAAATCAGCGACGCATGTATGCTATTACAGTTTTCAAGCTTAACCTTCTGTGAGAATCATTAAAGATCCTAATAAAACTTTTGTTTGCTTGTCTGATTGGATTATAGGCTGAATGTTTTACATGTGTTAATGTCAGTATCCTTTACAACATGGATGTTCTTTAAAAGAAACAACCCAAAACTAACTGTACTCCTTGCAGTGACTTCTTTAAATTTCAGTGGATTTGGGTGGAATTTTTAGCCTGAATATTTTGAGGCAGTGTACTCACTTCCCAGTGTTCTCTAATGTCACCTTGAGCAAATATGCCCAAAGGAAGTAGATCATTCACTGTGCCTAAATTAAGGTTGGGGGCTGGGGGAACCCACTTAAGAGCTGTCATTATTTCTTTTCTAAATTGAATGGCCTCCCCGTGGAAATAGGGGAAGCCATGTTCTATGAAGCTTTTACAATAAAATTGAACAAAAATACTAAAAACATTATGATGGGCAATTCTGAATTAGTAGTAGATGGATCAGATAACGGTAAGTTTTTTTCTTCCCATTTTTTTAAATTACTATGATTATCAGACACAGTATCTCCACAAGTAACCACTCATTATCTATTTCTCAGTTGTAAAATATCAGGTTGCGTGACTTCAATGAAATATAATTAAAGTGACACTTCAATTTATACACGAAAATACTGATCCAGCCTTGGGGAAAGTGTAGACTTTAAGCAGTTTACGCAGTCATTTTAGTCAAGTCAAAGTTCCAAACATAACACTAAAGAAAGTTACAACCCACTACAGTGCAATGGCTATCCTTTCTCAATGGAGGAGCATGATTTGGTGCCCACTTGTTTTCTTTTTTGGTTACTAAACAGAGTGAAGATAACATGAATCAGAGTGAAAGGCTTTCTTTTGCCATTGTTTTACATTTTGGATTATTTTACAATTAAAAGTAGCAGTGCCAATGGCCTTCATTTTCTTAAACTATTTACATAGGAAGTAAAATTCATATTAGGAGAATATTGATACTAAAAACCAGGTTCTGTTATTGATGATGTGTTGGAGAATGCACCTTTTAATATAACTTTCAAACTTTTCCAATTTGTTCTGGAAAGAAAACACTATCTTGGAGAAAATCTGCATCTGGTAATGGATAATGATGTGTCATATGTAAAGAAGATGCTAGGACCACTTTGAAGTCAGACAAAGCATTAACTAGTTTTAGATGTCTTTAAATAAGTAAAAATCACATATTTGTCAGGTTTTGAGTTTATAAGGAAAGAGTTGCTTGCATATGAAATGCTTCTGTAAGTTTTTCTGGTTTCTCTCCAAGACAGTAAATCAGAATTGAATGCCCTAAGGAAAAATGAAGTCAACCTGTGAAAGGAAAATTATTTTCCTGCGAAAGAAGAATCAGGACCAAAGGCAGTACTAGAAAATGCAGAAAATTATGTCTAGGTGAGAAGAAAATAAAAATAAATAGAAGATTTAAAAGTCTATATGGATTTTTTCAACAATCTATGTGCAAAATCTTATGGGGAAAAGAAAATCAGATCAAAAACTTTGGGTATAAAAATGCAGGGAATGAGTTTTATAAATTTTCTTTAAACCCCAGAGGGAATAAAGCAAAATTTAAGGATACAAATCACTATGGAAGGCTCACTATTATATGTTAAAATGAATTTGCTCTGTTTATAAACATTTGCCTAATTTGTGCATCTGATTCCTTTTATGTCACTTCAGTTGGTAAGCTCCTGTGCAGATTTGGGTGTCTCTATATGTATCTTGCTCTAAAACATTTTTAGCTTTCTAGAACCTACAGTAATTGTTCACGCTTTGCTTATGGCACAAAGCTTTTCCTTTCAAGCAATCCTTCTCTCCTATTTATTTAAGATCTTGACACAACATTTAGCTTTGATCTGTGTTCTAGAAGTTATGAAAATAAAGTCTGAACAAATTCTTGAAAAAGAAGTTTTATTTACATAGGATAACAACTATATTCAACAATCTAAAAGACCCACTAACACAAGTAGTTAAACCAGCTTTCATAGAATACTTAGCAATGTTTTTCTGACATTTTGTCTGCATTTTAGACATAATGGCTTAAGTTTAAAAGTCTATTTACAAATAGTGAACTGGATGTTCTCATTTCTGTGAAAATGATAATGGTGTCTTCTATGATATTTTATGACAATTCTCAAAATATGACTAAAATGTTTACTACAGGTGAAAACACCACACTATTTTGGGAGAGTGTTTCATTTACAGAAGGGGAAGTTGAAGAAGAGAAGGTGTGTTGCAGACTGGTGCAGGAGGTACCAGTCTGAGATTTTCCATAACCTAAAAATCCATTCTTATCTTTATTCAGGGGTAAATGTTCATTTACTTTCCTGCTCTGACTCTGGAGTCAGAAACAGACAGGCATTATTATTTCTTATTTGGCCTTCCTAAGGAAGCCAGTGAGTCTGGTGGATCATCTGAGGTAGGAGACATGCAACTCCAGCTGCCTTCAGGTGTCACCCTGGTTCTCTTTATTTACTCATTGATGTATGCTGACATTCAGTGACAAACCACTTTTGTTTAACAATTTCAAGGAGTTTGCCTGAACTTTGGGTTCTATTGTCCAAAGGTGTAAACACATTTCAGGAAAAAATTAGAAACCTATACTGACTGGCAACTTTAGAAACAGGAAAGAGATCCATCATCTGTTTCTACAGATTTCAAAAAGTAGCCATTGGGAAGCCTCTCCAAACACTTTCTAAAAGAGAGAGAAAAAGCCAAACATGAAGGCTTAAATAAATTCATATTTGCTATTCACTGGGGAAATTTAAATTACTTTCTAAGTGATTCTTGAAGCCCAAACCTTCATTGTCAGAGGAAGAATAACAGCTATGAAATGTTCACCCTGCATGCAATGCCTTATAAAACTTTGTTCATCTTGCATTTAAGATAAAAAATCATAGTAGAAAATAAAATAAGTTTCAACTATCTGCTGACTGCCCTCTAAACATCTAATCCCCTTATACTATATGCATTAACTGAAGATTTGTTCTACCGAAAGCAGTGCTAACGTAACAGCTGCAGTCTGACAGTTCACATTAACTATTGAGACTCAGAAGAGCGTGACCCCTGTCTTAGATGTCTCTTGTTCTGTCTTATCACACATAATGCAGAGGAAAAAATTGTGCTACCAAGAAAATCCCAAGGACCAAAAAAGTCATCAGCAGCAAAAGTGCTAACCTACATTTTCAGTCAGCTTTACAGAAGGAGCTGCAATAAAATATTCAATAACTGTAAGAGTCCTAGCTACTTCTATATTCTTCTCCTGACTCACCTGGAGAAGTGGTGAAGTGGCTGTCTTGCTACAAAGAACTTGCCACAGTTCTCTCTCTAGTGGTACTTGATCAAGAGCTCACAATGCAGCCCAGCAAATATGTTTTGCTGTGACTAGCATCAGGTTGCAGGCTTTGCACTACCTCAGCAGAGCAGGGTCTCAGGACTCATCTGGGCTCACTGTGGCCCCAGCTGGGTTCAGCCTAGTTTAGAAGTTCCTAGGAGGAGCAGCGCCTATGGGCTCCCCTGTTTCAGCTTTGCCCTGTGATCCCCAGTACAGCACCAGTCTAGCAAAGTTTGGGAGTTAGTGGGTGACAAACAGCAGCCCTTTACAATAATGACAGCTGGGAACTGATGAGAAGACAGTGGGTTTATTTTAAAAGAAGGTTTAAAAGTGATGCAAGACTAAGGAAGCTTCTGTCTTCATACTCCTCCCTATAAGGACCTCAGGATGCCATTAGTTTGTGCAAGCAACACCTCTCCTTACGCCAAACCAACCCAACACCTTTACCTCCTTCTTCCTGAAAAAGAATGAAGACATCATTCTTGGGACCCAGAGGGACACTGGGAGGTTGAGCATCACACGAGAGAAAAGAGACTAGTAAATGTTCTTTTACAATACTTTTAAGGGTATTGCTAATGAGGCTCTTCTGCATTAATTTGGACTATAAGTAATAGTACTGTCATAACTGGACTAATAATAACTGTTGTGTTTTGATTAGATCGTAAAGATTTTAATCAGACTTACAGTAAATTCTTAGTTCTGCTTGATAGCTCCCTCTTGACTATGACATGATTTTGAGTGCAACAATATTCATCATCAGATGTGCCAGGTAAAGAGAAGATAGTAGTTGATATGCCCTTGGATTTAGAGTAACATTTATACTGTCTTTTCTTATTATGCTTGAAAAGGAAGTAGGGCAGCAAAGGCAGCTCTGAAATACGTTTAAGGCAATGATTTTAATGGTTATCATGTAGGATAAAGGCTAAAAATCAGCAAAGTTATTTGTTTTCTATAAGTTTTGAAAACCATCCTTAAATTGCTGAGAAACAGATATTTAAAAGCACAGTAAATTGGACTCCATAAGCTGGCATGTATCCTTTGCCTAAAAAAGAAAAGTGACAGGGATCATTATAAAAAGGATCTCTCCAATATAGATTGCTTCTCATTGTCTTAGCTCAAGTGTCTTTGATAAAAACAATGAATGGAAGGAGGGGAGCCTTGTGACCTCTATATTCACAAAGAATCTAAGGTGGAATCCAAACATCAAGTAGACTGAAGCATATTCTGAATTCTGCTCGCTTGCAGGTGTGTCATGCCTTCATCTGGCACACACCCTTTCTTCCTTTTGCCTTGCCTGGCCTTGCCTTGCCCAGGAGATGAGGCTATTTGGAAAGGAAAGAATGGATGGGAAGATGCAGTGCTTTTCACCAGATGTAAAAGCAACCTTATTACTGGAACTCTTTTTTTCCATACAACTACTTTTTTTTACTTTTTTGTTTGTTTGTTTGTTTTTCCCCCAAAACTGTTATCCTCTTTCTTGACCTAAACTTTTCTGTTCGATCCACTTTACACGTTTGTCGCTTCATTGTGTCCCGCTCTAAACACAATGTCCAGAATCGCTTTTTCTCTCTGACATTCTGTTCACCTGGGACTTCATGTGGGGAGTCAGAATTCATCTGAAGGGTACAGAATCGTAGAAACATAGAATCACAGAATCACAGAATAGTTAGGATTGGAAAGGTCCTTAAGATCATCTACTTCCAAACCATCCTGCCATGGGCAAGGACACCACACACTAGGCCATGTTGCCCAAGGCTCTGTCCAGCCTGGCCTTGAACCCTGTCAGGGATGGTACATTTACCAGTTCTTTGGGCAACCCATTCCAGTGTCTCAACACTCTTACAGTAAAGAACTTCTTCCTTATACCTAGCCTGAACTTCCCCTGTTTATGTCTGAACCCGTTACCCTTGTCTTATCACTACAGTCCCTTAGGAAGACTCCCTCTCCAGAATAATCTCTCAACCAGGAACACTTAATTTTTCAAGGTAAACCTATGTTTTCTGTTGTTGTGATGATGGTGGTGTGGATTTTTTTTGGTTGATAGGGGTTGTGTTGTTGTGGTGGTGGTTTTTTCCAGGTTTGGTAGCACTTGTAATAGGTGAATGAAACAAACAGGGACATATAGAGTGTTGTCTCAAAAATGGGGAGTTTCTAGAAGCTGAAGCTGATGAAAATTTGACTGGATGCAACAGTTTTCTCTGAAATAAACAAGAAATAAACCAAGTTCACAGATCTAAAAAAAGGGATTACTTGACACTTTCTTTCTGCAAATATCTGAAGCCACGCACTTTTAAGAGTGCTTCAGGATACTCTGAAGAACCTTGCTTTCAACAGCTTTTCCTCCTTTTTCTATAACAAATTCTGAAATTACGTACTGGGTTGGGAGTAAAGATATAAATATCCTACATAATAGGTAAATGCTTAAGGTCTTAGTCACTGGCTATATTCAGTTATCCCAAGTGAATAGACTGAAAGAGGTTCATCACGGAAGACAAAGAAACCCACAAGAATATTACTTAAAGTCTTGAAGTTAGCTTTACTAGGAAATAGCAAATTGAGGTTCAGGTCTTTGAAAATAGTGAGGAACTGAGTATCTATCTTCCTTATCCTGCATGAGTGCTGTAATCATGAAATTATTGGCTAAATTAAATGACCGGATATACTGGATTGTCTTTGGCTGGATATACTGGATTTTCTTTAACTGGAGAGTTTAATATAAGGCTCATCTTGCTGTTTTACTGTTTTCTCTCAAGGTGTTTGAAAATGAAAGAAAGGTTCCTTTCTTCTCAGGTAAAATTGTGGTCATCCAAAGCAATTATTCTCTTCACTTTCATGAATGAAAAATGAGTACAAAAATGTTAAACGATAAGGAAGGAAAGAATCAAGAAATAAGTAAAACAGAGAAGGTCTAAAGTGCTACCAATTCAGGCAACCTTTTACATTTTCTTTGCTCTTATTTTTATGTGTGAGTAGTTACATAAAATGCAAACTATTACGAAACGATGTTTTATGTCTCAAGAGTCGTCTCAACCGATTCTAACCTACAAAGGACATGCGATAAGCATATCAATAGTGCACATATCACATAGCTAATCAGGATGTTATATTAAATAACTTGATTTCTCAGTCCATCTTTCCTTAAAAATGTCTTGGACAGCACAAAGGTCAAAGTTATTCATTGGTGTGAATTTTCACCCAAGCATAAAAATATTAGTGTGTAAGGAGACAATTGAACCACCCAGCTGTGCTACCTTCTTAATCTGGAATAATATTAATCATAGGATCATAAAATAGTTAGGGTTGGAAAGGACCTTAAGATCATCTAGTTCCAACCCCCCTGCCATGGGCAAGGACACCTCACACTAAACCATGTCACCCAAGGCCGTCTCTAACCTGACCTTGACCACTGCCAGGGATGGAGCATTCACAGCTTCCTTGGGCAACCCATTTCAGTAAAGAACTTCTTCCTTATATCTAATCTAAACTTCCGGTTTAAGTTTTAACCCATTGCCCCTTGTCCTGTCACTGCAGTCCCTAGTAAAGAGTCCCTCCACAGTGTGCAACCCAGGATATAGTTGACTTTCTGTGCTGCTAGCACACACTGCCAGCTCATGTCAAGTTTCTCAACAACCAACACCCCCGAGTCCTTCTCCACAGGGCTGCTCTGAATCTCTTCTCTGCCCAACCTGTAGCTGTGCCTGGGATTGCTCCGACCCAGGTGTAGGACCTTGCACTTGGCATAGTTAAACTTCATAAGTTTGGTGTCAGTCCACAAGCGTGCCAAGGTCCCTCTGGATGGCATTCATTCCCTGCAGCGTATCAAGCAAACCACACAGCTTGGTGGCATCAGCAGACTTGCTGAGGGCGCACTCAATCCCACTGTCTATGTCAGCAACAAAGATGTTAAACAAGACCAGTCCCAACACCGATCCCTGAGGGACACCACTCGTTACTGGTCTCCAGCCAGACATTGAGCCATTGACCACAACTCTTTGCATGTGGCCATCCAGCCAGTTCTTTATCCACTGAGTGGTCCATCCATCAAATTGATATCTCTCCAATTTAGAGAGAAGGATGTCGTGTGGGACAGTGTCTAACGCTTTGCACAAGTCCAGGTAGATGACATCAACTGCTTTACCCTTATCCATCAATTCTGTAGCCCCATCACAGAAGGCCACCAAATTGGTCAGGCAGGATTTCCCCTTAGTGAAGCCATGCTGGCTGTCACCAAGCACCTTGTTGTATTTCATGTGCCTTAGCATGCCTTCCAGGAGAATATGCTCCAAGATTTTGCCAGGCACAGAGGTGAGACTGACTGGTATGTAGTTCTCTGAATTATTCATTTTCCCTTTCTTGAAAATGGGGGTTATATTTCCCTTTTTCCAGTCATCTGGAACCTTACCTGACTGCCATGACTTTTCAAATAGGATGGCCAATGGCTTAGAAACTTCATTTGCCAGTTCCTTCAGGACCAGCAGATGGATTTAATCAGGTCCCATGGACTTGTGCAAGTTCAAGTTCTCAGGATGGTCTTGAACCTGATCCTTTCCTAGAGTGGGCCTAGGGTCTTCATTTTCACAGTCCCTGCTTCTGCCTTCCAAGACTTGGGTGGTGCATTCAGAGCATTTGCCGGTAAAGACTGAGTCAAAGAAGTCATTCAGAACCTCATCCTTCTCCAAATCCAGGGTAACCAGTTCTCCTGATAGCTTCCAGGGAGGGCCCATGTTGTCCCCAGTCTGTCTTTTATTTGCAATGCATCTATAGAATCCCTTCCTGTTATCTTTCACATACTTAGCCAAGTTTAATTCTTACTGCGCCTTAGCTTTCTTAACTTGGTCCCTAGCTTCCCAGACAACATCCTTGTATTCTTCCCAGGCCACCTGTCCTTGCTTCCACCTTTTATAAGACTCTTTTTTCCCTCGAAGTTTTCTCAGCAGCCCCTTATTCATCCAAGGAGGACTCCTGGCCCTCCTGCTGCACTTCCTTCTAGTTGGGACACAACACTCCTGAGCTTGCAGCAGGTGATCCTTGAATATCAACCAACAGCCTTGGGCCCCCCTGCCCTCCAGGGCTATATCCCATGGAACCTTACTAAAGCGGGTTCCTGAAGAGGCCAAAGTCTGCTCTCTTGAAGCCCAGGGCACTGAGGTTGCTGCACACTCTTCTCACTGCCCTGAGTATCCTGAACATAACCGTCTCATGATTGCTGCATCCAAGGCTGCCCTGGATCTTCACGTTTCCAACCAGCCCTTCCCTGTTGGTGAGCATGAGGTCAAGCATGGCACCTCTCCTTGTTGTCTCCTCTATTACTTACAGAAGGAAGTTGTCTTCCACACAATCGCAGAACCTCCTTTGTTAATAAAAGATGACAGAAATGCCTGTACAGATGTTACATATGGAACATTAATTCTATGATGCAACATATGACTTTCTGTAATGATCAACTGGAAACTTCTACTGGAAGTTGTGTCACCCAGTCCAAAGCATTTTCTTCTGCTGCCGTTAGCAGGAGTTTCTTGGTGTTTGAGTGTCAACATGAAGTTGATAACTTCAAACATCTAAAGCAAAGATTGAGGAATTACATTTTTCATTGGTCCTTATTTAGAAAAAAATCTCTAAGAAGTTGTCAAAGCCTCCTCTTCTAACCACATTTTATGTCATCAAAATAAAGCCAGATAGTCTATTCTATTTTGGAGAATGATTATAGACTACACCAGCAAAAATAATTTTCAACCTTAGAGTACTAGCTAGTCAAAAGAACATCTGTTGTGAAGAGGTGGAGCAGGGTTAGACAGGAATACATTTATTAGACTAAGAAGAACAAGTAGGCATGTCTGTTTATTATCATGTGTTTTCACATAAACACAAAGTCTTTAAGTGAGAAAAGAAGGAATCTTTATCACTTTGAACTGTAGTGGTGCAGCTTGTGTGAACCAGAACACATGAAAAATGTTAACAAAGAAAGTGAGTTGGAAGAATGTGGAAAAGTGAAACACTTACTGTTGTCTGGAATGATAACAGATGCTTCTATTCAAGTATATCTTAGCTGGCCATCGATTAATATTTCAATGAATATGTTATCTGCTGCTACCACCTTGGCAGCAATTTCCCTCTGTCTTATACTTTATACCTCTTCATATTCTTGCTCATTTACACCTTTTTTTTTTTTTTTTTTTTTTTTTACAAACACACAAATAGTCATGCAGTTCATTGACTACTACTCTTTAACTCAGGATTATGGAATATTGGGCCATGGAAAAAGCTGAGAAATGACCTTATCTGTTTCTTCTCCCAGACTGCTCATGAGACTTGAGCTATATAATGTCTCTCAGTGTACAGTAATTGATGGAGAACTCTAAGTTTTCTCAGATAGATTATTCTAGTGCTTAAAAAACTATTTTCTAATATCAAACTTAAATATTTCTGATTAAATTCTGACTTTTGGATTTCCCCCCTCTTTATTTGTTTTATTCATTTCACATCTACTAAACAAGAAATTATGTATATTAAGATCACTCCAAACTGAGACAAATCCTTCCGTGCACTCTGTTGCTTTACATGCCTCCAACAAAGGGGAACCTTGGAGAGAGTTGTTCATGGTTTCTCTCTCACGAACTACCACTGTGAACTTTAATCTTTCATGCTCCAGGGACCAATTAACTTACTATTCTTAGCACACAGTATTAAATAAGTAAATGTTAACCTTCCCATAGCAGCAGTTCAGATATCTCTCTGTAATGCATGCAATGCACAGGAAAGGGGGGTGAAAGTTAAGAACAATTTCATTATAGGCTGCTCTGATCAAGTCAACAAGACTTGTTGACCCTTCCCTTTCTGTGTCTTCTGGGTTTGTAGAGGACTGTTCACATATAGTGGGAATACTGCATGCTGAAATATACAGACTGTTCACATATAGTGGGAATACTGCATGCTGAAATATACAATCTGCTACATTTTTCTCAACTCAATAAACACCCAAATCTAACTATTTCAGAATGAATCAGGTTAATTCATCTTTTCTCCAGGGTAGTCTTCTTAATGTGAGACTGCTTTTATTCCTTATGGCTTGGTTTATTTTATCCTCAGGGCTCTGCTTAACATTAGTGATCCTTCAGAAAGCTTTTTTTTTTTTTTTTAAATAATTTCTTTGCCATAATTTTAATTTTATGACAAAGTAATCCAAATTTAATAGAAAGTGATATTGATGTTAATTCCATTTTACTATCTTTGAAACTTACTAGGAAATGATGTACATGCAGAATATAACAGAAATCTGTAAGTTTGGGTTTGACAACTACAGAAAGAAAATTATCTTCTAGTGAATTCTATACATTATTTTAATTGCAATTCTGTAGAAATGTATTAAAATTATCTTTCTTTTAGCCTTGTTAAATTCTATGGGGCAAAGAAGATAGCAGAATTCTCTAGATGGGTTATGATGTTTCAGCATTTTCATGAGTGCAAGTCTGCTTGTAATAGCATATAAAATGGTTAGAAGTCTTCCAGATACCTAAATAACCTCAGTTTTTAAATCTTTATAAGAGTATACTCTGTCATTACAAAGGAATGTCATGAATGAGGTTTTTAAAAGAAACAAAGGAAGAATCACTACACTATATGCAATCTACATGGGCGAGGGTTCAACCTTCATGGTAGTAGAGCTGGGACAGCGCTGAGTGCTCTAGATTTTGAAATAAACTCTTCTGTATTTTAAACTTTCAACCACTAAAGTAAAAAAAACCACACACAAAAAAAACGAAACCCCAAAGGAAAACCCTAAAGGAAACAAAAAACATAAAAATAATCAACAGGCCCACCTACAAATTTACAAAAGGTGCAGCATAATGCTCTGACTGCATTAAATAGCATTATTGGGAAATTACTCCTCTAATTCCAGCAGCTGAAAGGAGAAAGGTCTAACGGCAAAAATGTCTCTGTCAGAGTCCCTGTGATAATGCTCCCTCAACTCTGTTGCTCTTACTGGTTAATTTCTGATGCCTACCTGAATGTTTTCTCAAAAAATAGGTTACCCCCTGTTTCTGCAGTCCTAAACAGACTATATTATTTATCTTCAGGACACTGCCTGATAGAATACCTGGAAAGGAAGTGTTGCTGTAGGAGGAAATTTTACAAAGATGGAGTATTTTTCTGTTGTTGATGTAACCAGATAATAATATCTGTCACTGAGTTCGAGACTCATTTTGGCTTTTGCTATACTCCAGAATAATTGGCAAATAAATTTACAGAAAGATGTTTTATATCTATCTTTAAACCAAATAAATGAGCTAATGATTTTGTTGTTATTATTTTACATTTTTAATAGGTAGATATTATTAATAGAAATAAGAGAAAATCAAATCCCTGTCCTCATATTTTAATTTTTGGGGGTATTTTTTTTGCTTGTTTGCTTGTGTTTTGCTTTGTTTTTGTTTTTGTTTTTGTTTTTTTTCATAGGTTTTAAGACAGTAACTACTGTGTTTTCAATATGGGCTGGCATTGGGCATTAGTTCATTAACTACCTATCATAGAAGAATGGAACAAACCAACATTAAGGAATTAATGACAGTTATTTGGTGACAAAGAAAAATAACAAAGGGAGGAGGAAAAGGACAATTAAAAGCAAGGAGCTTCCTCCTAAATCTGTTGTCCTCATGCAGAACCGCTTTGCTGTCCTGCAGGAGACTAACGAGGAAACGCACTTGCACCACAAACAGCCGGATTATGCACGGGTAAAGATCTCTACTGGCACTACAAAAAAAAAAAAGCGGCGGGTCGTAGTATTAGGGGACTCTACTTTGAAAGGGACGGAAGCACTCGTCTGTCGGACTGACCCCGTCTCAAGGGAGGTGTGCTGCCTACCAGGGGCACAGATCAGGGGTGTTACAGAGAGGCTACCTGCTCTAGTAAGTTCCACAGACTATTACCCGCTCCTGGTGATCCATGTGGGTGCTAGGGTAGTAATAGACTGGGGACCATAAGGAAAGACTACAGAGCCCTGGGAGAGGTGGTTAGGGGCTCCGGTGCTCAGATAGTCTTTTCATCAATTCTCCAGGACACAGGGGAGGACCAAGAAAAAGCTAGGAGGATTGGCCAGGTCAGTAAATGTTTAAAAGGGTGGTGTCATAGTCAAGGGTTTCTGTGTCTTGAACATAAGACTGAAGTTAGTAGGCCATATCTACTAGGGCCTGGTGGAGCTGCTCTGGTAAAGAAGGGGAAGAACAGTTTTGGTAGGAGGCTAGCCAGACGGGTCAAGGAGGCTTTAAACTAGATGTTTTGGGGGAGGGGGGCATCATTCCATCCCAACACACCCAGTCAGTTGCCAGCACCTATAATAAATGCTCGGAACAACATAGATATATTCCAGCTGCTCCAGCCAATGAGCCGGCTTCAATTGGAGCTCGTCTCAGATGCCTCTATACAAACGCCTGTAGCATGGGGAACAAATAAGAGGAATTAAAGATGTGTGCACATCTACGGGGACATGATATAATAGGCATCACAGAAACACAGTGGGATGGCTCCTATGACTGGAGTGTTGGAATGGAAGGTTACAGGCACTTTAGAAAGGACAGGCCTGGCAGGCGGGGAGGGGGAGTTGCCCTTTATGTTAGGGATAGGCTGGAGAGTATGGAACTCTGTCTGGGGACAGGTGAGCAGTTTACAGAGAGTTTGTGGGTCAGGGTTAAAGGGAAAACAGCCGTGGGAGACATTACTGTGGGAATCTGTTACAGACCGCCTGATCAAGGAGAACCTGTGGATGAAGCACTCTACAGAGAGAGAGGAAAAGCCTCACGCTCACAGGCCGTTGTTCTCATGGGGGATTTCAACCACCCTGACATCTGTTGGAACGATGGCACTGAACGGCACAAGCAATCCAGGAGGTTCCTCGATTGCGTGGAAGACAACTTCCTTCTGCAAGTAATAGAGGAGCCGACAAGGAGAGGTGCCGTGCTTGACCTTGTGCTCACCAACAGGGAAGGGCTTGTTGAGAATGTGGTACTACAGGGCAGCCTTGGATGCAGCGATCACGAGATGGTCGAATTTGAGATCCCCAGGACAGTGAGAAGAGCGTGTAGCAAGCTCACTGCCATGGACTTTAAAAGAGCAGACTTTGGCCTCTTCAGGAGCCTGCTTAGTAAGGTTCCATGGGATATAGCCCTGGAGGGCAGGGGGCCCAAGGCTGTTGGTTGATATTCAAGGATCACCTGCTACAAGCTCAGGAGTGCTGCATCCCAACTAGAAGAAAGTGCAGCAGGAGGGCCAGGAGACCTCCTTGGATGGATAAGGAGCTGCTGAGGAAAATTCAAATGAAAAAAGAGGCTTATAAAAAATGGAAGCAAGGACAGGCGGCCTGGGTAGAGTACAGGGATGTTGTCTGGGAAGCTAGGGACCAGGTTAGGAAGGCTAAGGCCCAGTTAGAATTAAACCTAGCCAGGGATGTTAAGGATAATAGGAAGGGATTCTACAGGTACGTAGCAAACAAAAAACAGACTAGGGACAACATAGGCCCCCTGAGGAAGCTTTCGGGAGAACTGGCTACACAGGATTTGCAGAAGGCTGAGGTTCTGAATGACTTCTTTGACTCGGTCTTCATTGGCAAAAGCTCTGACTGCACCACCCAGTTCTTAGAAGGTAGACGCAGGGACTGTGAGAATGAAGACCTTGGGCCCAGTGTAGGAGAGGATCTGGTTCAAGACCATCTTAAAAATCTGAACACGCACAAGTCCGTGGGACCTGATGGAATCCATCCGCGGGTCATGAAGGAGCTGGCAAATGAAGCTGCTAAGCAACTGGCCATCGTATTTGAAAAATCATGGCAGTCAGGTGAAGTTCCCGACGACTGGAAAAAGGGAAATATAACCCCCATTTTCAAGAAGGGGAAAATGGAAGACCCGGGGAATTACAGATCTGTCAGTCTCACCTCTGTGCCTGGTAAAATCTTGGAGCACATTACCCTGGACAGCATGCTAGGTCACATGAAAGACAACAAGGTGCTTGGTGACAGCCAGCATGGCTTCACTAAGGGAAAATCCTGCCAGACCAATTTGGTGGCCTTCTATGATGGGGGTACAGAACTGATGGACAAGGGTAAAGCAGTTGATGTCATCTACCTGGACTTGTGCAAAGCGTTTGACACTGTCCCACATGACATCCTTGTCTCTAAATTGGAGAGGCATCAATTTGATGGATGGACCCCTCGGTAGATAAAGAACTGGCTGAATGGCCGCACACAAAGTGTTGTGGTCAATGGCTCGATGTCTGGCTGGAGACCGGTAACGAGTGGTGTCCCTCAGGGATCGGTGTTGGGACTGCTCTTGTTTAACATCTTTGTCGCTGACATGGACAGTGGGATTGATTGCGTCCTCAGCAAGTTTGCCGATGACACCAAGCTGTGTGGTCCGGTTGATATGCTGGAAGGAAGGGATGCCATCCAGAGGGACCTTGACATGCTTGTGAGGTGGGCTGATGCCAACCTTATGAAGTAGAACCACAACAAGTGCAAGTTCCTACACCTGGGTCGGAGTAATCCCAGGCACAGCTACAGGTTGGGGAAAGAAGAGATTCAGAGCAGCCCTGTGGAGAAGGACTTGGGAGTGCTGGTTGATGAGAAAATGAACATGAGCCGGCAGTGTGCGCTCGCAGCCCAGAAAGCCAACTGTACCCTGGGCTGCATCAAAAGGAGCGTGACCAGCAGGTTGAAGGAGGTGATCCTGCCCCTCTACTCTGCTCTTGTGAGACCTCACCTGGAGTATTGTGTGCAGTTCTGGTGTCCTCAACATAAAAAGGACATGGAACTCTTGGAACAAGTCCAGAGGAGGGCCACGAGGATGATCAGGGGACTGGAGCACCTCCCGTATGAAGACAGGCTGAGGAAGTTGGGTCTGTTCAGCCTGCAGAAGAGAAGGCTGCCTGGAGACCTAATAGCAGCCTTCCAGTACCTGAAGGGGGCCTATAGGGACGCTGGGGAGGGACTCTTCGTCAGGGACTGTAGTGACAGGACAAGGGGTAACAGGTTAAAACTTAGGGGAAGTTTAGATTGGATATAAGGAGGAAATTTTTTCCTGTTAGGATGGTGAGGCACTGGAATGGGTTGTCCAGGGAGGTTGCGAGTGCTCCATCCCTGGCAGTGTTCAAGGCCAGGTTGGATGAAGCCTTGTGTGGGATGGTTTAGTGTGAGGTGTCCCTGCCCATGGCAGGGGGGTTGGAACTAGATGATTTTGAGGTCCTTTCAAACCCTAACTATTCTATGATTCTATGATTCTATGATTCTATGATTCTATTTCAGTAGGCTTCTATATATATTGTGAAGGTTAATGTATGTCATCAACACAAATTTCGTGATTTCTTAGATATCACAAGAAAAAGACTGGTTTGTGTGTTTTCAACACAGCCATACACAAAATTATAGAGGAAAGCACAAACACTGACTCAAATGTGTGTAAACACTAAAGAGAAGGAATATAAAATAAAAAGGAGTTTTCATTCTATTTTTGATATAAGCTGCACATGTTTATATTTAGGGCGGGTCAGGAACAACTGTTACTTATACCTACGAATGTAGGTTAATTCTTCATGTGGTGTGCTTGTGACCTCCAATCTACTGCTCTGAGTGGTTTATAGAGGGAGTCAGTGTAGAATACTCACTGTGCCCTTAGGTGTGTGTCTCTACTAGAGCAGCACCTGCCACTACAGCCAGTCAGGGATATATGCTTGTAGCTCTTGCTCATGCATATTATTTTAAAGACTACAACAGAAATAAATTTTTAAGTAATTTAAAATTAAGTGTACTGTATTTTATACCTTCTGAAATATCTCTATATAAATTACCATTTGTGAATGGAATTTGAAGGAGAAAATAGATTGGTTTTTGCTGTAACAGCTATCTCATAGACAATTTAATAAAAGTGAAATATTAAGAACTTTTAATAGGTCTTAGCAACTTCTTTTTTCTCTACTGAAATAAAACAAGTTATGTCCTATCAGGAAATATTAGAATAGCAGACTCACAGAGATTTGCTTGAGATGAAAATGGGATTCTCCCCTTTATCTGAGTAACTCAGGATTTAAATCCATTTTCAGTACTAAATGCTACTGTGATTCATTCAATAACCTATTCATTAGACAATATTCTCTCACAAAGCAAATCCCAGATAATCTCTTCAAATCATATTGCCAAAGGGCCAATCTTTATCAAATAATTTAAGCATAGAATGATCTTTGCTTCCTAGGGCAAGAAAGAAAATACCGAAGTCTGATTCAGAACTTGCTGCACATGAGACTTGTGATGGCCTTTTTCTTTCACAGTCAGTACATACAAACAGCAGAATCCTCAAGCAGGGTTCTACATGCATAAACCTAGTGCACGCATTCATTAAATGAAAAGTGAATATTTCAGAACTTGAGAGTTGCTTGTGTGGTTGGTTGGTTGTTTTTTTGTTTGCCTGTTTTGGTGAAGTTTTTGTTGTTCGTTTGTTTCTGGGGTGTTGGGGTTTTTTTTGGGGGGTGGTTGTTTTTTTTGTTTTTGTTCTTTTTCAGAATTATATAACTTTGACATTAAAAGATACATTAAAAACTTATCTATACTTGGTATATTCAACAGTACACAATCATAAAGTTGAGTGAGTTTTATTCTCACATGAAATTAATTTTCTGTGTTTTGTGTACTTTTTAAGCTTTTGTTGAATGCAGCAGTTCATATTAGGGTTTAAAATAAATAATTTTCTGTCTATGAACTCTTACTCTAAAGTCTATTAAGTCTTCTATATGCTTAAAACACCCCGTATTTAAAAAATTTTAATTTATTTGATATGCTTGAGCAAGTGTCTACAATTGCTTGAAGAGTACAGTCTTGAACAAAACCAACTGGAACCAGAATTATGTTTATGGTCTCTTGAGATCATATGTTAATGAATCAGGCATTTTAAATTTTTTTTATTAGTTTGCAGTCATAGACATGGGAACAAATATTTTCACAAGAATCTTAATAAAGTATAATCTTGAGCAATGGCTTTAAAATGTACTCAGCAGTCTACTCATAATTCCTAATGTATTAGGACAACAACAAAATAACGATAGTGTTCTGACCCTAATTTGAAATTAAAAATGTATAATTAGCATTAGGTAGATTTAATTTTTTAAAAAGAAAAATTCAAAACCAGCAAGAACTAAAATCTTAATTCTGAAAGAATGAGAACAGTTCATCTAAAACCTGGATCCAATTATTAAAATTGTGAATCATTACCCAATAGAATAGTTAGGGTTGGAAAGGACCTCAAGATCATCTAGTTCCAAACCCCCTGCCATGGGCAGGGACACCTCACACTAAACCATCCCACACAAGGCTTCATCCAAACTGGCCTTGAACACTGACAGGGATGGAGCACTCGCAACCTCCCTGGGCAACCCATTCCAGTGCCTCACCACCCTAACAGGAAAAAATTTCCTCCTTATATCCAATCTAAACTTCCCCTAAGTTTTAACCTGTTACCCCTTGTCCTGTCACTACAGTCCCTGACGAAGAGACCCTCCCCAGCATCCCTATAGACCCCCTTCAAATACTGGAAGGCTGCTATGAGGTCTCCAGGCAGCCTTCTCTTCTGCAGGCTGAACAGCCCCAACTTTCTCAGCCTAACTTTGTACGGGAGGTGCTCCAGTCCCCTGATCATCCTCATGGCCCTCCTCTGGACTTGTTCCAAGAGTTCCATGTCCTTTTTATGTTGAGGACACCAGAACTGCACACAATACTCCAGGTGAGGTCTCACAAGAGCAGAGTAGAGGGGCAGGATCACCTCCTTCGACCTGCTGGTCACGCTCCTTTTGATGCAGCCCAGGGTACAGTTGGCTTTCTGGGCTGCGAGCGCACACTGCCAGCCCATGTTCAATTTCTCGTCGACCAGCACCCCCAAGTCCTTCTCTGCACGGCCGCTCTGAATCTCTTCTTTGCCCAGTCTGTAGCTGTGCCTGGGATTGCTCCGACACAGGTGTACAACCTTGCACTTGGCATGGTTGAACTTCATAAGGTTGGCATCAGCCCACCTCACAAGCGTGTCAAGGTCCCTCTGGATGGCATCCCTTCCTTCCAGCATATCAACCGGACCACACAGCTTGGTGTCATCGGCAAACTTGCTGAGGACGCAATCAATCCCACTGTCCATGTCAGCGACGAAGATGTTAAACAAGAGCAGTCCCAACACCGATCCCTGAGGGACACCACTCGTTACCGGTCTCCAGCCAGACATTGAGCCATTGACCACAACTGTTTGCATGTGGCTATCCAGCCAGTTCTTTATCCACTGAGTGGTCCATCCATCAAATTGATATCTCTCCAATTTAGAGAAAAGGATGTTGTGTGGGACAGTGTCAAACGCTTTGCACAAGTCCAGGTAGATGACATCAACTGCTTTACCCTTGTCCATCAGTTCTGTACCCCCATCATAGAAGGCCACCAAATTGGTCTGGCAGGATTTCCCCTTAGTGAAGCCATGCTGGCTGTCACCAAGCACCTTGTTTTTCATGTGCCTTAGCATGCCTTCCAGGAGAATGTGCTCCAAGATTTTACCAGGCACAGAGGTGAGACTGACTGGTCTGTAATTCCCCGGGTCTTCTTTTCCTCTTCTTGAAAATGGGGGTTATATTTCCCTTTTTCCAGCCATCGGGAACTTCACCTGACTGCCATGATTTTTCAAATATGATGGCCAGTGGCTTAGCAGCTTCATTTGCCAGCTCCTTCATGACCCGCGGATGGATTTCATCAGGTCCCATGGACTTGTGTACATTCAGATTTTTAAGATGGTCTTGAACCAGATCCTCTCCTACACTGGGCCCAAGGTCTTCATTCTCACAGTCCCTGCATCTACCTTCTGAGACTTGGGTGGTGCAGTCAGAGCCTTTGCCAGTGAAGACCGAGTCAAAGAAGTCATTCAGAACCTCAGCCTTCTGCAAATCCTGCATAGCCAGTTCTCCCGAAAGCTTCCTCAGGGGGCCTATGTTGTCCCTAGTCTGTTTTTTGTTTGCTGCGTACCTGTAGAATCCCTTCTTGTTATCCTTAATATCCCTGGCTAGGTTTAATTCTAACTGGGCCTTAGCCTTCCTAACCTGGTCCCTAGCTTCCCGGACAACATCCATGTACTCTCCCCAGGCCGCCTGTCCTTGCTTCCACCTTTAATAAGCCTCTTTTTTCCTTTGAATTTTCCTCAGCAGCTCCTTATCCATCCAAGGAGGTCTCCTGGCCCTCCTGCTGCACTTCCTTCTAGTTGGGATGCAGCACTCCTGAGCTTGTAGCAGGTGATCCTTGAATATCAACCAACAGCCTTGGGCCCCCCTGCCCTCCGGGGCTATATCCCATGGAACCTTACTAAGCAGGTTCCTGAAGAGTCCAGCAGGCTTCTGAAGAGGCGAACATGCCAGATGAGTATGAGTTACCTGGCAGCTGAAGTATCAGAAGTAGCAGTTGCTGGTACTTTTGTGTATTTTGGATGATAGAGAACAGAAATCTCACACCACTAAGGGGCAATTGATTCTCTATATTCTATATTTTCAGGTATCTTTCTGCAAGAGAACTATTGATTTAGGTTTTCTTAGTACATTTATCAAAAGCTCTTCTTTTTTTTTTTTTTTTTTTTGTAACATCAATAACATTTTACACAGTGAAATTGAAAGGAACTAATATCAAGGATGAACTAAATCCATTTTCAAACCCATCGCTACCTGTGACCAAAGCAGTTAGTGTTTGGTAGCCTTAAGGTCATCTGCTTGATTTCTTCTGCTACATCTTGAGTCACTGACTGAGGTTATCTCTGAAAAGGTCATTTATGGCAGTTTTATCTTAAGCTGTTGTGTCTCAAGAAGACACAAACCGATATTGATTTTTCTTGCACTGCAACATTTCTCCAAGTAGTAAACTATCGAAGAGGGTATTGATACAACCATGCCATGTGTTGATGACTGTGTCCTATACAACTGGAAGCAATCTAATTTTTTAATGTTTCTTTTAACAAAGAAACTGGACAAAATCACCTAAAATTTCTCATCTGAGATGCAGTATAGAAGTTAAAGATGTGCAGTACTCTGTCAACTCCGTCAAATACATAAGGCTTGAAACTGAATATGGTCTCCTTGTTTAAACATGTACTAGGTGGTTACTCCTTGGAGAGGAGAGGAAGAGGAGAGAAAAGCAGAATACTACTCATATGATTATTTTAAAATATTGAAAGACAAAAACAAGTCATACTGTTTCTAAAAGACTATCAACAAGTCAAAATTATTTAGAGATTTGCACTCTTCTAATAGTTGAACCGCAATGACAGCTTCACCTTGCAGAGGAAAAGCCAAATCAGCCTTAGAAAGAGTCACCCTCCAACCGTTATGATTAGCTTACTGTTGCATTATAATTTGTTAAAGGAGAGAGATTTTGCTAAGTCAGCAGCTATATCCCTTTATGAAAGTCCCAGTGCGTACACACACACCACTGAATTTACACTTTTTGGCATCTTAAAGGCTTGTCAAAAGTCATGGCAGCTTCAAAAGTGTCTGCTTTCTAGCAATGCATTTAACTGTATAACTTTTTGTCATTTTTCTTCCCTTTGTAGTTTTGCTGACTGCTACAGCTTTTATTGCTGAGACATATCAAAGAAGATAGATAACAGCAGTCAAAAGAAGGTAAACACATAATCACATTCAAATGTAGTGTATAATGCAGGTTTTAAAATTATTTTTCTTCTGGGTGATTTATATGTTCTCTTGCAGTATCTTCTTCTATTTCTTTAACTTGATAGCCTAACTGTAGATAAGTGTCAAGAAGGAACAAATCAGTGTCTTGGTTGGGGAAAAAAAAGCTTCCCTGCTGCTTCTGCTGAAGGAATTTGAGTACGTGGATTAATCCACCATCTCTCTCAATGCATGTAATATATCATATATGAAATCCAAGTAGAATAGATTAATCCATTTTTCTTTCAATATCTAGCATATTTCTAATTTATTTATTGGCATTAAAGGATAGGAGATCTTTGTCACTGGATGATGACAGGATAGGTGCCCAGCATGGATTACAATCTATGAAAGCCCTTCTTGCTGAAATGGCAAAGCCGTAAACTGAGCACGTATGAGAAAAGTTTAGCTAATGCTAAATCTTTACTCATTTGTTTCCTACAACACTTCATCACAATTTGTGTGACCTACATGATGATCTTTTGAAAGCAAGGTTTGTACCTGGGTGTCCTTGTGAGCCATGCACTGTAGAAAAGGGAGCCTTTACTGAGCAGGATTTCTATATTATGCCATTTTTAATACATCAATCAGTCATAACAAACAGACAGCCTCCCCTGCTAGCAATCCTGATGGGTAGGGCAGGGATTTTCACTGTCAGGTCAAAACCCAATCTGGCCTGAACATATTAAAGTGCATAAGCCTCACACACCTCAGGCTAACACTCCCTGCTGCAGAACCTAGGCTTGAGTTTAGGGTTATTAATTTAGCCCATGGTGCTCGTCCAAAATCATCATGACAGCCTGGCTACAGGAACATGCTTACATGGAGGTCAGGGCTGCCCACCAGAGAAAAGAGGACTGAAGCCTATAAATTAAACTCTCTCTTCGCCACATGTTGATCAGAAAGAAAACCACACAGAATGATATAGGCAAGATCATGATTTACATGACCATTCTATCTAGTTAAAACTATTATGGTCAGACCTACCTGGGAACCTAGTCTAGAGTGATCTGATCAGATTGTGATTTCTCTGCATTACCATTTTAATAATTTTAAGACATTATTTTAGAAAACTTTAAGAAGAAATACACTTTATCCTTACCAGTTTTCAAGTATGAAGTGAGAAATTACATCTAATCTTGCTTGAGCTTAATAGCACTTGCCAGAGTTGGTTTAGTTAAAGTAAAAGCAACGAAATTGTCTTGTCCCAGCTTAGCTGGACTAATTTTGTCTTGTTTCTACAGCAATATCTCAACATATTTAAAAAGGAAAAGAATTTTATGTAGAAAGGAAGACTTGCTCTTATAAAGAATTAGATCTCCTTTTCTCTCTGCACCTCCAACTCCACCCCACCCCCCCACCCCCCCACCAGGTAGGTCCCCAAACATCTGTAAAACAAAAGGCAGAGGAAACACCAAGGGATTTATAGTCTGCTACCTACAACTTTGAGATTGCATCCTTTGAACATATTTCATTCTGATTCCCTGTAGGCTTTCTTTGATATTTCTTAGGCCTTTAGGGTAGGTAGGTGGAGTTGAAGGAAAGGTGGACCACAGTATGAAGCCAGCTGGGCAGGACACCTGATCTGTTTTCCTGGTTTGAAATAGGATTAGAGGTTATGAGGAATAACCAGAATTATTTGCTACTAAAAGCAGATTTAAATGACTACTTAACAATGAAGCAGGAGAAAAAACGCATCAGCACATTCTGCTATGAAAAAGTTTGCAAGGACATTTGCTGTGGTAGATATATTCAAAGCAGATTTATAACTGCTGCAGTGTTTTCCAGTATGGACAGAACACCAACAAATTATCAATGAAAAGTGTTTTGGAATATTTACTCTTTTTCAAGGATTTTACATATATATCTGGCTGGGTAATCATGGTTTATCTTATACTATAAAAATCATCATTTTGGTGTAGAGTTTCAGATGACATTATCTCATAGAGGAGGAACTAGATTTAAGAAATATTTTATATATAGGGGGCCTGTGTTTTCAGCTGCAGTTCAGTAAATTTCAGCTATCCCACCATGTTCCACTTGCTCAGCTGCTTTAAGATGCTATATAAACAATAGGATTTAACTTCATCTGCTACAGCTTTTCTGTTAGGAGCAGAATGGAAGAGGAAATCTAGAAATCTTGTCCTCACTGACCTCAGTCACTAAATAATAGTTCTCATACACACTTGAGTCCTAACATCCTATTGCTTTTATTTAAAGGACTTGACATTTTGAATCAGTATGTCCTTGATGTGTAAAACTGTAGAAAGTTGATGCATAGTTTGGTTACGAACCTGTCAGTGTAACACATTCATAATCACCTTTTTATTTTCCTTTGTTTTCAAAGTTAATGTGTGTCCATCTGTCAGAATTCTGTGTGCTCTGAAGTCTGCACAGCACGTTCTATGTTTTTATGCAATGCTGTAATCCCACAATATTGTAAAAAGAAAATAGAAGTATCATTTTAAGCCACAGCTCATTGAACCCATTTTAATTAAAACTTTTTGAAATAGATTTTAGAAACTTCCTAATCGTAGCTGCAGATTAGTTGCCTGTTTATTGGATGAATGCACTAGGCACTTTTTGTTTTGCATACTTAGAGATTATGGCCCTATTTTGTCCTGAAGGTATTTTAGTTGATGAAGTCCATTTTAAGCAGCCTAATTCATGAATTAACTGCCAATGTAGGGGATAAACCCAATCATATTTGAGGTACCCATATAATTCATTCTGCATGATGAAATCTCCCAAGGAAACAGCAAAGCAGAAATATCTTCCACCAGTATAGAAAAGAAAGACATGAATTTGCAATGGTAAGAAAAACTCCAACAACAACCAAAAAAACATGTTACTAGTACACAATAGCTAGCATAAAATATTTAATCAAAAAAACATATACAGAATGATGATTATGTTTTTTCAAGGACACCTTAAATGTTTGTAATATTCATAGAGAGTAGCATTACTGTAAATCATTAAACTAATTTCTAAAACTTTCCTGTAATATATAGGCAAGAAGTAATTTTGTTTCCAAAATTAATCCAAGACATTCCAGTCTGTACATACAGGTAATTCCTTACTCTTTCTGCCAAGCAGAGCTAACCAAATTTCATGTACCATCTAATTGTTGCAGCCTCTTCAGCTGGACTTGTTCCCTTCTGAGTTCAAATCCAGTAAATGCAGATGCATAATTGTACATCAGTTTTCTGTTTTACTTGTTCTACAATTCATCTATGGCCTGCAGTACCTTTCAAAAGCCCTTAAGTCAAAATGGTCTGAATCTGAGCATTAAAGCTTTAAGGGCTCTAGGCAATCTTCCCTCTCTCTTTTGAAAATTCTCTGAATTTGAAGTAAGGATGAGCCTGTTTCTCACTGGGACTTTCTTTCACTTAAAAAAGATCAAAATGAATATATTACAGGAACTAAATCATTGCTATTCAGTAATGTGTATCTGGATATCCAGCAGTATTATACTTTCAAACTTTGCACTTACAGATAAGTACATTTTTCATTTGTATATAAAGGTTAAACCCTTTTGATTTTGGTAGAGGTTGATACAGTGAACGGTGGCATCTTTTTTTTTTTTTTTTAAATTTTGCTTTTTAATCCTGATAAGGATAAGCTCTAAGTGTGCAAAACCTGACAAGCTGGGTCAGATTCAGGTGCCCATCTAGATGATGATCCTGCAGTAAGCAACACACAAAGACAAAGCTGATGAACAAAGCAAGGACACAGTTATTCTCCCTTGATCTGTCCTTAAAGTTTTTGCCAATTAGAAGTTCATGAACTGTTCAATGCACACTACCATGTTGAACAGCCACAGTTGAGCAGGTTTCTTCATGAATCTCTACTAAAACTTTCAGAAAACCTTTATCTTCCAGAAGAAAAATATGGCAATCCTTTTCACAGAATGAAGAAGAAAATTGTGTGATTTTTTTTTTTTTCTGTTGGATTATTCTAAATATACTTCTTGTTTCAGTGGGTACTTTTTACATCTTACCCTTTGAAAAAAAAAAAACCAGGAAAAATCATATAATACTCTTTTCTCATTTCCAAATATAATATTTTTAATCTATCCATTTTGTTGGTATACAAATCATTCTTTATTCTTCTCCATGTACTTTCTAGTTCTATTTTACCCTTATTTTACCCTTATTATAGGGACCACCCTTATTATAGGGACCAGAGAAGACTGTATGCCCAAGATTGGTCTATTTTCATCTTTATCCACAAAGATTTCAAGATCTTTTTCCTGAGAGAGGTGATAGCTAATTTGGAACTCATCACTGTGTTCCTATATAAAGCTGAAATGTTTTCTCTTGTGAACATTGTTTTGCATTAATTGTCATTGGGCTCCATATGCCATTTTATTGCCTAACCACTCAGTATCACAGCAGGATTTTGCACCTTTTTGAGGTTAACATAAAGAACCTAAAGAATTCAATGAACTCTGTCCCTTCAATTGTAATCTGTTTCCTTCAATATTTAGCGATATACTACATATTAGGGAAACTTGGAACCGCCATTCACTGTGAAAATTTCTGCCTTTTCTGAGCAGAAAATTTATTAATTCATGACTGTCAGCTCCACAAAAAGAGCTATACTGTAATTTGTTGAAAAAATATTGCACTTTTTAGTGCTAATTCCACTTCATCAACATTCTTACAATCAATGTAACTGTGGAGGCACTTACAGTAAGGCATAGGTCTGCAGAAGACAATTCATACATTAAATAGAATCTCTGAGAGATAGTTCCTCTTGAAAACAACTATATTTTCTCTTTTAGAGAAGTTAGTTGCCAGAACCTGCTCCCAGAATCAGCTGAGGGATGATTGACTGTATCGAAACATACAGTGAAATTATAATTAGCATAAGGATCCAAGAATTGGCTTTGAGAAACTGTAGAGGCAGAAAGGGAGCAAGTATGACTTGAGGAATCAGATAAATACCACCATACTGCAAATAACAATTTGATTTGCCATTGTGAGCGAGAGACAATCCTAGAAATGGATGTTTATTTTAAAATACTATGGAATTATCATATTATGACTTCCAAGGGAGCTTCTTTTTAATAAGGTGGGGCTCAGAACATTTTACAGGAGCTGCTATTCGATAATTGTGAAATACTTAGTCTTTTCATAGCACAAAGCACCCTATCTCAGAAATTCTTATCTGCTATTAGTGTAAAGATAAAGAAAATTATTAAAATTTGGGAAGTATTGGATTTCTGGCTATGCAATAACATGTTAACACATCCAAAATTAATGGATATTCTGAAAGCACTAATGGGATATAATTTTAATATTTAAAAGCTTAAGAAATTAAGAAGTCATGTCTTAACTACAAAAAAACCCCAAAACCAAAAAAACAAAAAAACAAACATTATTCTTCCTTCCCTTCCAATTGACAAAGCAAAAGAAGTTGGATTACTCCCACACAGTCTTCACAGCAATTCATTCTTCACTCTGGTGGCAGAAGATCAGGCAAAATCTGTAAATTTTGCTCCAACTGAACAAGGAATGAAAAAATATCACTTTAAGTCAGACAAGACATTTGTCAGAGCTAAAACAGGATTTTATGTCATTTTGGACATCTTAAGCAAAAGCAAAGTAAAGGAAATGAACTGGACAAAGTTAAACTTTAGCACTTTATAATCTAAGTGTTGCTAGGGACAAATAATTCTAATTTTGTTATCTTCTTGGAAGAGCATCTAAGCATAAACCCCACATATCTGTGAACTGGTCACTGTGTATTTCTAAAAAAGCAACCAGCCAAACAAAAATACCCCAACGAACAAAACAAACAAAAACACAGAAAGGAAGCAACTGGAACACCTTTGTCCACATTTCATTGCAGTAATAGATATATATTCCTGGGCAGTAGATAATGTGGATTTAAACCTCCTTGTACAAGAGGAAAATAATGTCGTGCAACCATTGGTTGATGCCCTGAGATTTTCAAATCTTGAGAAGCACAGAACAACTGCTACAATCTCTTTATGAATAAAACATGAAGTGCAGATCCTCATTCTCATTATTTCCCTTTTGCTACAAATGCATGAAATCAAGTAAAAACATTTTGTATTAGGTCAAACCGAGCTTTTGTTTGAAACAAATAAGAGCAAAAATGTTAAAAGAATTTTGTTGCTGTTCAGCCGTTAAAACATTTTGTGTTCACCACTAACTGTGACGTAACAAACTACTACAGTAAATGTTCTTACAGCTGTGGAATTACCACTAAAACACAGAGGCAGATTTACAAACAGAATCATCAGAAATTAATTTTCTTGAATTTAAGCAGAGAGAGGAAAAAAAAAATGTGAAAAGAAGAATATGTCATGTTTCTCAACTCACAGGTGCACATACTGTTTGTATTGTGAACTTTCTGTTGTAAAGGCTCATTTTGCAGTTTCACAGCATGGCAAAATGAGGGACTGAGGCGGATTGTGTCACCTGTATATTGAACTTTCAATAAATGATAAACTCAGAAAGCATGTGTTCCTTTTTGTGACTTGCAGGTTGAAAAACAGGCATTACAAGCAAAATCTGGTCCTTTCCTGCAGTCATAAAGCAGAAGGCTGAACAGTAGGGAGGGGCTGTGCATCTGGTTGAGTCCTCTCCCTACCATCACCAGGTAAAGTGGCTCAGAGCAGGGTGGCACATGCACTGCCAGGAGATGCATGCTGCTTCTATTGGCAATGTCACGCTTGCCTATCCTTCTGAGTCCAGGGCTCCTAGTGCTTCTCCACTGCTGCAGTCTCACTGTGCTAATGCTGGCCAGGCAGCCACTGGAGCAAGGTAGGACTCAGGGAATACTGACCTGCAATGCAGGTGGAACAGGCTGGTATGGTGCGAACAGTCATTAATGGTATTTTTTTAGGGCTTAATGCAAAAAACAATAAAGTGATGGAAAACATAGTCTAAAAGAAGCTTGCTTAAGAACCTTCTCAGCTCCTACCAGTGTGGAGGTTTTATTCACAATCACAATTCACAATTTGCAATTCAAAATATATCACAATGTTTTAAAGTCCCTTTTCTTGAAATAGGGAGAAATATTTTAAGTATCTGACATTATATCTGTGAAAAAAGTACAATAGAGTGATTACTGGTTATTAATTCTGAAACAAATTAATATATCAGAAATGAAGTGTCTTTGTTACAGTAATATAGAGTTCATAGGATGAAATTACGTAAGAAATCGTAGCATTTGTTAAAAAGTGAACTCAGGGAGGCTTCTTCTTCAATCTGATGTGTGAACCATTGAAAAAAGAAATTACTCTTGTAATAATTAGATTAAGAAAAAATTCAATTTCAAGTTATTTAAAAGAGGACAGGAACAGGTTTGTGTGCTGTGACTTTTTTTTTCACTTTTTTGTGTTTGAGATTTTTTTTGCTTTGATAAGCATAATTTGATGAGTCTTTTTATGGCTTATGCTTAATTTAAATCTAAATTCTAAATGCTCAGGTTTCCATGTGCATCTTCCTTTACTGAAAAGAATGGAATATTTCAGGAACTTAATTCACATGGTATTGAGGCAAGCCAAAGCCATGAAAATGCCATAGTGCAATTTAGTGAAAATTCATCTTTCATTGGGAATAGTTCAATTACAACTGAAATGAGTTTGGAAATAATCTTTTCTTCTATTAACCCTACACCTGGAAGACAATACATCTGTTTTATATCTCACCGCATCATTCAGTGGTGTCCCTAAAACTGTTCTAGCAGTAGTCACATGAGGCTTCTCTCCTCTTTGCTTTAATACAAAAAAAGGTCAGCTTAATTATTTTGAATATTTGTCGCCTATTTATTCCTATAACTATTTTTCCAACCCAAAGATGCATACATCATGGTTAGCTTACCCCATGTTTGAATACATTTAAGAGCAAGAGAAATTAAATTCCAGTTAATTCGTGACTAAGGAGAAAATGTCATTTTCTATTAGCAAACCACTCTATCTATTGTAACTAAATATTTTCAGATTGAGTTGGTTATCATCATCTTAGTAACAAAACAGGATCTAATTTAAGAGAGTTAAAGAACTCCAACCACAATCCCAACCTTAAAAATCTACGAAAAGAAGGGTTGGATTTTTTTTTTTTTTTCTGAAATTTTCAGGTAATAAAAATACTGTTATATATTTGGATGTCAGAGAGGGACTCTTCATCAGGAACTGTAGTGATAGAACAAGGGGTAATGGGTTCAAACTTAAACAGTGGAAATTCAGGTTAGATATAAGGAAGAAGTTCTTTACTATGAGGATGGTGAGGCACTGGAACAGGCTGTCCAAGGAAGTTGTGAATGCTCCATCCCTGGCAGAGTTCAAGGCCAGGCAGGGTAGAGTCTTCAGTGACACAGTTTAATGTGTGATGTCCTTGTCCATGGCGGGGGGTTTGGAACTATATGATCTTAAGGTCCATTCTAACCTTGACCATTCTTTCTATGATTTCAGGACACAATTCTCCATTAATTAGTACTGTATGTAAATTATTACCATGATCATACTTTACTGTTATTGTAAATAAATATAACATTTTCTTAAGATGAGTAATTATTTTCTCATTTCCACTGTTCAATCAAGAACTCTGCATCAAATTAGTGAATATGAATGGACATACAAATTAGTGAATATGAATGATTGCATTTGCATCTCAAGGAAGAATAGCCCAGTATTTTTAAGTGAGTATTTATTTTGTTCCACTTTTCCCTATCACCTTTGTTTGATCTTCTTTCCCTAAGAAAGTATACACCAGGTCGTTAGGTGTTTATTGGAGGACCAATGCAGTTTATATTCAGAGGCTTCAACACTCCTTGTGTCAGAACCAAATGTATGGGTCAGTGTCAGCAACAACTCCTTAACTACCAGACACTAGGAATGCATGTGAAGCAAAAAATCTGCATAGTTTATGTGAGCAATTTCATCATGTCTTCAAGCAGAGTATTTTCCTATGATTTTTGCAAAATGCCTTAGAACCAGAAGAATAAATTATGCCAACTGTGAATACAAAATCATTAGGTTGGTTAATTTGAAAAGAAACTTAAAGAAAATTAAAGTTTTAGAAGGAAGAAAATGCATACAAGTATTATAATAAATTTATTTTTTTATTAAATATAAAATTTCACATCATTACTGTGCAATATTTTTTCCTACTTTTAGCCAAACATAATTTTCTATTAATAAGTGAAAGTTATGAGTAGTCAGAACTTGTTTTCATTTCAAATTTATATTTAAGACAAAATACATCTCTCATTCAAATACTCTACTTACTATCATTCGTATGTCAGTCCAGGCACTTGAACGGATTCTGTTGGTAGAATCCCAGGATGTCTCACCGACCTCTAATGCTGCAACTCATTACTGTACAACTGAAGTTTGTGTTCAGGTCGTAAGAAAGCCACACTTACAGCAGTAGAATGAATATTAAGAAAACATGATGTAAAAATTCGTGCCAGGTAGCTTTTTGTAAAATATTTCTTTTAATTTTTGGGTAACTGCTGCTAATATCTTACCTTTTTAAGACCCAAAAAATATATTCTCTAAGTCTCGTGTGTTATTCCACACATACATATTTACATTTATTCCAATAGTGACTGATGAAGTTTCATGAAAACTTGAAAGTATTGACACAATATTCTTTGACTGTACAAAAGGCCAAATTTCAATTTAGTTAAGTAATTTTAATCTTCTTAAAATGTCCTTGAAATTTCACCTAATGAAATACTAACCAGTTCTAGTTTCTATTTTTTTCTTTCATTTACTTTTTTTCCATGTCAGACGCAAAAGCAATTTATTTGAGCTCTATAGTATGTGAGATTAAATATATAATCACTTCATGAACTGATGGTGTTATTCCATAAGTGTGTTGATTTCCACGACTAAAGCTACAAACAATAACGTTTTGATGTGTATTACTTTATTACAACCCTCCAAATAAGTCTCACAGTTTTTAAAGGATGTTTTTTGAACAAAGTTGTTACTCACCTTTCATCTTGCAACAAGGGGAAAGAATTCCAGTCCCCTTGGGAAAGATAATAGACTCTGCAGAACACTGTCAAGGCAGAGTCACAAGTTGATAAAAGTCATACCTTTGCATGATAAAATAGAGAAATATTAAGCCATGGACAGGAAATCCGGGCAGCAAATTGACGACAAATACTGCAGTCTCAAACAGGTCCCTACTTCTGCTCCTTTTACGGAAAAAACCTAGATCATAAATCTATATCTTTTCATAGGAAGCACATTCTCAAGGAGATTCTTGTTTTCTTTTATAAGCATCTACAAAGTTGGTGTGGCGAACGTGTGCCAGCTCTCACTGGAGGTAAAACAAGAGTTAGCAATCAGTTCCACTGGACACATGAAGTCCTTAAGTCACATTAAGAGGACTATGTTTTTCTCTTAAATTATATCTGGTTTGGCATCGCAAGATTGCTTTTGATTTACAGATACAAAAAATAAGAAATGTACTAGAAATGCTCTGTATATTGATCATTTATTCAGCTGGTGTATAGTGTTAGTAAGAGCAGAAATGCCTAATTCCAGTTTCTTGATTTCCCAAGGTATGGATACAATCCAAACAGAAAAATACTTTGTACTGTTGAACTAAACAGTGCAACACAAATGCTTTTCTGATGTTGACCCTAAAAGCCGTGGAATTTCTTTTCAGGATAAACAAGAGTACTTTTCAACTTACCTAACTAGATGAACTGGTTGGAATATTATAACAATTATATTTTGTCTGTGGCTATTTTGGAGCCAAAATCCCACGGAACTCTGTGATTTCTGCAATTCATTTCCCACTTGTTCTGTTATCAGACTTAAAATTTTACTCCGTATTTTGTATATTTTGCCTTGTTCTTTGAAGACACTATTGCTGCTAATGAGCTGATAATCAGGTATAGGCTATTTTTGGCCTGTAGCTGTTGTTTTCAGAAATCTCTTCAGCATATCTATGTAAAATAATTTCTTTTGTCAAACTGGAATAGCTGGGTACTTCAGGAACAGCATGTGGAATTTAGATCTACTAATTACATTCACAAAAGAATAAACTTCTCACCCACTCTTTGCCACATAGATTTTTCAGGAAATATAAAATATTTCTTAGCACTAGTGCCAGCAAATAAGACTACAGATACACAAAGGGAATTCAGTGGAACCAGAAAGCAGCTATCTGAATGTGCTTCAGAAAAAACATAATTTACTATTTCCACAATTTGAAATTAGCTCAATATTTTTACATCAGGTTGGAGCTAGTTATGAAAATTTTAAAACCCAGATATATTATGTTTAAAATGCTTATAAACTTTGGAGATAAATTTTAAAATTTGATAGTCAAAATGTTACAGCTGCCTTATGTAGTATTGGACTAGAACATTGCTGATGGATATTTTACAAAAAAAAAAAAAATATTGTTAACAAAGTATTTTAAGGTTAAATAACCTTAAAAAAATAATATCACTAGTGAAATGTGTAGAGTGCCTTCTTAAAGCCTGCAGGTGCTCATATGACATAAAACTAGTTCACTTACTTCCAGAACAGGTCAATTTGCTTGAGGATCAGTAACCAGACAAGGTGGCATTTCTCAACCCATGCTTATCATACTGGACTCACAACTTGAGAAAAGGCAAATTAAAAATCATCGACACTGACATTGAAGTCCCTATTGAATGGACTCTGTTGGAAAATTCCTCTTAACTACAGTCCTCATTTAAGACTCATTTAATCTTTATTTAGTCCAATATCATTGGATTCAGTGATATTTTTCCATCATGTATTCCTTGTCTACTTTTTCTGGAATCTTAAAAAAATTGTTAAAACTTTCAAAAACACTTCATCACATATCACATACTGATTTTTTTTTTTTTTCAAAATGGATCTAATCAGTTTTTAGAATTCATGTTTGAAAGGTGGTTTGTTTTTTTTTATAAATAATCCCGTCTTTCAGTATTTAAGTAGAATAGACTTTGAAACAGATTTCAAAAAAGGCAGATATTATTGTTCAGTCTTCTTGTATTTGATTCTATTCTATATTCCAATTTTTCAAATTTGCTTCTAAGAATCATAGATTCATAAAATCAGCTAGGTTGGAAAACACATTTAAGATCATGAAGTCCAGCCTTTACCCAGGACTGCTGAGTCTAACACTAAACTGTATCACTAAAAGCCTCATTTAATATTTTTTTTAACACTTCCAGGGATAGTGATTCCACCACTTACCCAGGAAGCCTGTTCCAATACTTGACTACCCTTTCAGTGAATAAATTTTTCCTAATATTCAGTCTAAACCTCCACTGGTGCAGCTTCAAACACAGTCATAGACTATTAGAATGCTTTGGTTTGATAAGAACCTTAAGATCATATAGCTCCAACTTACCTGCCATGGGCAGGGATGCCTCACATGAGGCCATGTCACCCAAGGCTGTGTCCAACCTGGCCTTGAACACCGCCAGGGATGGAGCATTCACATGGGAAACCCATTCCGGTGCCTCACCACCCTCAGAGAAAAGAACTTCTGTCCTTCAAACACTGCTCAGAAGGGTGTTTAATTTTCTTTTTTATATTCTTCATAAGATTTTTCTTCTGTGATTTCCTCTTTTCTGTAATATTTTTATTTCATACTGTTCTTATCCCTATTTCCAAGGATATATTCACTTAGCTATTTTGTTTTGGTTTTTTTTTTTCATACAGCATTGTCTTTCCTTAGGATGAAACACTTATATTTCTTATATAAGAATATATATATATATATATAATATATCCTTATATAAGAGAAATGTATGGCTTTGCAGTTCTGTGGGGGGCTAATGAAGAAACACACTCGCACCAGAAACAATCGGCTGATGCACTGGTAAAGAAGATCACTACTGGTGTTGCCAGGAAAAAGTGGCGGGTCATAGTTGTAGGGGACACTACTTTGAAAGGAACAGAGGCAACCATCTGTAGGCCTGACCCACTCTCAAGGGAAGTGTGTTGCCTACCTGGGGCATGGATCAGGGATGTTGCAGAAAGGCTACCTGGTCTAGTAAGTCCCACTGATTATTACCCACTTCCAGTTATCCATGCGGGTGCTAGTGATATAGACAGCTGTAGCCTGGAGAACATTAAGGACTATAGAGCCCTGGGAGAGGTGGTTAGGGGCTCTGGAACTCAGACAGTCTTTTCATCAATTCTCCAGGATAAAGGAGAGGACCTTAAAAAGGCTAGGAGGATTGGCCAGGTTAATAAATAGTTAGAACAGTGATGTCATAGTCAGGAGTTTGGGTATTTAGAACAAGGGACTCAATTTAGGAATCTAGGTCTACTGGAGGCTGGTGGAACTGGTCTGACAACGAAGGGAAAGTGCAGTTTTGATAGGAGAAGAGTGTGCAGCAAGCTCACTGCCCTGGACTTTAAGAGAGCAGACTTTGGCCTCTTCAGGAACCTGCTTAGTAACGTTCCATGGGATATAGCCCTAGAGCGTAGGGGGGCCCAAGACTGTTGGTTGATATTCAAGGATCACCTCCTACAAACTCAGGAGTGCTGCATCCCAAGTAGAAGGAAGTGCAGCAGGAGGGCCAGGAGACCTCCTTGGATGGATAAGGAGCTGCTGAGGAAACTTTGAGGGAAAAAAGAGTCTTATAAAAGGTGGAAGCAAGGACAGGCAGCCTGGGAAGAATACAAGGATGTTGTCTGGGAAGCTAGGGACCAGGTTAGGAAAGCTAAGGCCCAATTAGAATTGAACTTGGCTAAGGCTATGAAGGATAACAGGAAGGGATTCTGTAGGTGCATTGCAAATAAAGGACAGACTAGGGACAATGTAGGCAGCCTCCGGAAGCTATTAGGAGAACTGGCAACCCTGGATTTGGAGAAGGCTGAGGTTCTGAATGACTTCTTTGCCTCAGTCTTCACCAGCTAATGCTCTGACCACACCACCCAAGTCTTGGAAGGCAGAAGCAGGGACTGTGAGAATTAAGACCTTAGGTCCACTGTCGGAGAAGGTCTGGCTGGAGATCAGCCTGAGAACCCAAACGTGTACAAGTCCATGGGACCTGATGAAATCCATCTGCTGGTCCTGAAGGAGCTGGCAAATGAAGTTTCTAAGCCATTATCCATCATATTTGAAAAGTCGTGGCAGTCAGGTGAAGTTCCCAATGACTGGAAAAAGGGAAATATAACCCCCATTTTCAAGAAAGGGAAAATGAATAATTCAGAGAACTACAGACCAGTCAGTCTCACTTCTGTGCCTGGCAAAATCTTGGAGCACATTCTCCTGGACAGCATGCTAAGGCACATGAAAAACAACAAGGTGCTTGGTGACAGCCAGTATGGCTTCACTAAGGAGGAAATCCTGCCTGACCAATCTGGTGGCCTTCTATGATGGGGCTATGGAGCTGACGGACAGGGATAGAGTAGTTGATATCATCTACCTGGACTTTTGCAAAGCGGTCGACACTGTTCCACATGACATCCTTGCCTCTAAATTGGAGAGACATCAATTTGATAGATGGACCACTTGGTGGATAAAGAACTGGCTGGATGGCCACACGCAAAGAGTTGTGGTCAATGGCTCAATGTCCAGCTGGAGACCACTAAAGAGTGGTGTTCCTCACGGATCAGTGTTGGGACCGGTCTTGTTTAACATCTTTGTTGCTGACATGTACAGTGGGATTGAGTGCACCCTCAGCAAGTTCTATATGAACTCCCCATTTACAAGATGATCAGGGCACTGAAGCACCTGTCCAATGAAAATAGGCTGAGAAAGTTGTCACTGTTGAGTCTGGAGAAGAGAAGGCTGAGTGGAGACCTCATAGCAGCCTTCCCGTATCTGAAGGGGTCTTGTAAGAATGCTGGTGAGGTTCTCTTCATTAAGGACTGTAGTGACAGGACAAGGGGTAACAGGTTAAAATTTAAACAGGGGAAGTTTAGATTTGATATAAGGAGGAAGTTCTTTACTGTAAGGGTGGTGAGGCACTGGAATTGGTTTCCCAGGGAAGTTGTGAATCACAGAATCACAGAATCACAGAATCCCAAGGGTTGGAAGGGACCTAAAAAGATCATCTAGTCCAACCCCCCTGCAAGAGCAGGGTAACCTACAGTACATCACACAGGAACTTGTCCAGGCGGGCCTTGAATATCTCCAGTGTAGGAGACTCCACACCCCCCCTGGGCAACCTGTTCCAGTGCTCTGTCACTCTTACAGTAAAGAAGTTCTTCCTGATGTTAACGTGGAACTTTCTATGTTCCAGTTTACACCCATTGCCCCTTGTCCTATCACTGGATATCACTGAAAAAAGCCTAGCTCCATCATCCTGACACCTACCCTTTACATATTTGTAAACATTGATGAGGTCACCCCTCAGTCTCCTCTTTTGCAAGCTAAAGAGACCCAGCTCCCTCAGCCTCTCCTCATAAGGGAGATGTTCCACTCCCTTAATCATCTTTGTGGCTCTGCGCTGGACTCCTTCAAGCAATTCCCTGTCCTTCTTGAACAGAGGGGCCCAGAACTGGACGCAATATGCTCCATCTGTGGCGGTGTTCAACATCAGGTTGTACAGAGCCTTGGGTGACATGGTTTAGTGAGAGGTGCAGCACCTGAAAGCTCAAAGTTACAAAACACCGTCCAGTGAACCTCATGCAACTAAAATCTTAATTTTCTCTTCTTTCTCTTTCTGTCTATTCTTTGCAAAATAAATTAATCTTTTTCTTAACAGCCTTCTCCCTTTCCTCTGAAATTGAGGTGTGTGTTTTAGGGTTATTGCTGTGGGGTACCTGTTAGACAAATGCAACTGAGATGTAATATCAGAAATAAAGGATCGTCAAGGAACATTTAATGTACGCAAGACTTGAGAGGGAATAAAATTGCTGAGTTCAGACTGGCAGTTTTTCTCACACTGAGCAGAATATAACTTTTCTTTATTATTTATTCTTCTGTAAATTGCATCAGCAGCACTATTAAGACCACATAAGAATCACATTTTGAAATATCATTTTCATTATCAAGAGTAATTATGAAGAAACATTTTTTTTACATGTTTTGGTTCATCTTAATTATAGAAAGGTTTATAACACTTGTTATGGTGGATTTAATTCACCTTAAGTGCCAAATGCAAATCATTATCCTAATAAGAAAATATAAATCAGACTGCAGATTTTCTCTGTACTGTATTTTATGATGTTTATTTATATCTTTATACCTTCTAATTTTCTTAGGGAAAAATATAAATATCTATTGTAAGGCATGATTGCAAGTAATTATGGAATTATTACTGGAATAAAGGTGCTGATTGAAAACATGATGACAATCATAAATTTATTTTATTTAGAAAATATTCCTAATTTAAATGAGTATTAAGCATATTCATATTTCCTGAATATATTAAAACTATTGAGTTCTTGGGCTCCCTTGTAAGTATATGTGCTTGCTTATTAGTTCACTTTTAAACCATCTGAAGTCATCAATTAGACTAGCCTTCTTCATTAAGGCGCAGTCACCTAAGAATTTTCTTTGCTGTAACCTAATTCCACAGTCTCAGTGCAGGTCAGTTTTAGACTACAGACAACTGCATAAAAGAATTGTCTAAATAAAATAAATAGGTCCTTAAGTTATTTCAAAATTGGAGTCTTATAGACAGGATCAGGCTATGCCTACCTCCCATAAGACTATAAATTAAAAAAAATCTTAGGTACACTTCTGAGCTTTCTTGTTAACTTTTACCCATTAACAACCTGAACACTGAAGCTTTACTCCTGAGTCTAAGCAAGATGACTTGATTCCTTAGGAATACAGTGTATTTATTTTATCTTTTAAAATATACTAAATATCCCAATGTGAAAATGAATATTACTAGAGGAAAACTGTAGATGATTGTAGAGTTACAGTGGAAAGGAAGAGTGACACTATTAAGCTATTTGTCCTATCAATCAGTGCATGGTTAGTTGTCGTGGTTTAAACCCAACCACAAACCTCGTTCACTCACTGCCCCCCCTTCTTGCCCTCCCCCTGCTCCTGGAGGGACGGAGAGGAGAACAGAAAAGAATGCAACTCCCACGGGTTGAGATAAGAACAGTTTAGTAACTAAGGTATAACACAAATCACTACTGCTACCACCAATAATAATAATGATAAAGGAAATAACAAGAGGAAAGAATACAACACCTCAACACCAGCCGACCAATAACTCACCCCACTCCCCCCAGCCGAGTACTGACCGATACCTCCTCCAACCCTGCAGTCCTAGCCCTTTTGGGTAACTCCTAGTTACATCCTGGGCATGACATGCTGTAGTATGGAATACTTCTTTGGTCAGTTTGGGTCAGGTGTCCTGTCTCTGCTTCCTCCCAGCCTCCCCTCCTCCCTGGCAGAGCATGAGGCTCAGAAAGTCCTTGGCCAGACCAAACATTTGAGCAGCAACGAAAAACATCAGCGTTAACAGCTCTGTTCCCAGGCCAAAAAATGAAAATATAGCACTGCACTAGCTATTAAGAAGGAGAAAAATGACTGCTACTGCTGAACCCAGGACATTAGTATAGCAGCTAGCAAATTTGTTTTGGAATATTGACAATGTACGTATATTTCTGCTAAGTTACATTCATAGATATGTGGAATATTATACATATGGCAAACTGCAGGCATAGTAAGTGCTTTCAAACATATACAAATTCATAATATGTGAAAATACATTTCTTTTAAATTTCTTTCAGAAGTAATGTTCTGGGGTGTTATGAAACTTTAGGAGACACAAGTTTTCTGGAAATAAATGTGAATTTCACATGAACATTTTCCACCTTTAATGTTAATTAGTCTATCTTATTAATACCATCATTAACATTTGAATGATCATACAGGTATGTGGAATGTCAGACACTTTCTTACAGTACTGAGTGATGCAATGTTCATACATCATGGAACATTACGTAGTACAGGTTTGGATTCTCTTAATCATTGTTTTTCCCAGTACAAAAGCCCTGCAGATTAGCAGGGTGTGGACTGTTCTTCAACTTCAGAGAGTTTTAGTGATACCTATTTTCATTGTAATGAAATTCATCTTCTCTGTGCAACTGTGCTCTTCTAATGCTGCAGTGCTAACAGCTGTATAAATTACTATAAATGTAAAAAAAGCATGATTTGCAGAAAGTAGGAAAAATTACAGATGCTGCAAAATGGGATGAGAAATTATTTCATCCACTAAAATCTGTCCATTCTTATATTAAAACAACAGGCTTATCATTTATCCTTTCAGTTCCTGGAGGATTAGGCTGCACATACCTCAGTGCTGGTATAGAGTCTTCTGCATGCAAATGGTTTCAGCAATAACACCTGTCCCTGTCAAGCTGCACTGAGAAAGTGTGCATTGAGGTGTATAAAAATGACACCATGACAGTCGAGATCATCTAACATGCTCAAGGTAACAAGCTCCTGGCTTAATCACAAGGGGCTGGAGTCAGGGCATAATCAGTGATGGGTCCTTAACTGCAGAATTTGCTCCCTGCCTCGGTTCATTGGAGCCTGAATCTTGTTGATTTCTCAGGCATGCCACAAGACTCATTTGTTCTCTGAGGCTTTTCCAGAGGCAAGAAATGAAATGAGGAGAAGTTTTCAGGTGATTTGACAGGATCTGGAGAGTCATTGTCAGGTTTGCTTTAAATGTAGTGCATGATAGTGTCTGCAAATATGCAAGAAGAGGGAAGGCAGGCACACAATTTCTAGGACAAAGAAACACTTCACTGCAGATCGAATTAAACTCCATGCAAAGTATTTCAGTAGGTTCTAGGGATACAAAACTTCACCAAAACTTTTGAAAAACCCTCCTTCTCATGCTTGTTTCATTTACTTAGCACTTATATATGGTTAACTAATACTCAATATATGAACTCCTAATTTACAAGATGATCAGGGGACTGGAGCACATCCCGTATGAAAATAGGCTGAGAAAGTTGGGGCTGTTCAGCCTGGAGAAGAGAAGGCTGCATGGGGACCTCATAGCAGCCTTCCAGTATCTGAAGGGGGCCTAATAAGGGTGCTGGGGAGGTTATCTTCATTAGGGACTGTAGTGACAGGACAAGGGGTAATGGGTTAAAACTTAAACAGGGGAAGTTTAGATTGGATACAAGGAGGAAGTTCTTTACTGTAAGGGTGGTGAGACACTGGAATGGGTTTCTGAGGGAGGTTGTGAATGCTCCATCCCTGTCAGTGTTCAAGGCCAGGTTGTACAGAGCCTTGGGTGACACGGTTTAGTGTGAGGTGCCCTTGCCCATGGCATGGGGGTTGGAACTAGGTGGTCTTTTTCAACCCTAACTATTTTATGATTCTATGATTCTATTTTGTAAGGGCCCATTTGACTAAATGAAGCTCTGTTGACTAACAGAGAAGTTTGCTTGAGCTGAAGAATTGAGCCTTATGCATTTAACATAGCTCTTGAATAAATGGATTGTCTATTTTTCAAAGAACATGGTTTTTCCCTTCACTTTTTCACTCCTTTTAAATATGTCAAAATAAATATTTTTTAACTTCCAAAATATAAATATTTGAGTTTTTGTGGGTTTGTTGGTTGGTTTTTTTTTTTTTTTGGGGGGGGGTGTTGGGGTTTTTTTTGGTGCACCCAAAAGCTTGTAGAAATGAAGGCAAGATCAATGCTTGTCCTATGAAATGAGAAAAATTAAAAACACCAAGTGGAGACTTATGGCAAAAGTGGGCCTTACAATCTTTATAATATAGAAATATTTCTGTTCACTTTTTAAGCAGAACCCTGGTCTAGCTGAAAGTTTGACTTACTGCCTGATCTTGCAATGCAAGCTAGTCAATTTTATTTATGTACTCATGAAAATGCTGTGTGTAAACACAATATAGAAGACAAAACACTAGTAAGATATTTGGTACCCAGTTTTTATAAACATTTCTATCTGAGGAATAGTATCTATTCCTCAGAGCTCTCCTACTTACCACCTAAAAAAATCTCAGATGCCCAAATGAAACAGCCTCCACCCTTAATAGATAAATTCAACTGCAGATTAATTTCTTAGCCTGGTTATATGACAAGTAAGAAATTTACTGTTTACTTTGCAATAGAACGGGTACTAAATTGCTTGCACGATGAAGACCTGGGGGGTTTATTTTGTGATTTACTCTCCAGTAGCTACTGTTCTTCTCAAGTGAGGTTGTATTTAAAAATGTCAGTAAAGACAAAAAAAAAAAACAAAAAAAAAAAACCACCCAAAACCAAACAAAACCAAACCCCAAATGGTTTTACAAAAGTTTGGCTGTTTTATGTGAAATTGTATTAGAAAACAGGGCACATAGCACTGTATTGCGTGTCAGTGATTTCATTTTTCTTTCTGCATTTGTCTGACAGTAAGGTCATTTATATCTTGGATAAGGAGCAAGATTCAAAAAGAAATCAAGAAAGGTTTTTCATTTGAAAGTTATGTTGTGTCCTTCTAAGTTGACAACATTTTGTCACGGCCTACCACTAATTTTTATTCCACCACTACTAAGCACACTTCCTCTTTAGTAAATTTTCTTGGTAATAAGTTTGGCAGTGAAGCCAAAGAATTGATGGGCATGATCTAGTAGGTTAGGATTACTTGAATTGCAACTGCTTGTTCTTTAATTACGTGGAGGACTAAGAAGGGTGAAGAGGGGGAAAAAAAAAAAAAGGCTAAAAAAGCTACTTTTATATGTATGTTGTTGAGTAGTCCTAGAAAAAGCAGCCTGTGGAAGGAAAAGCTCACCCTTTTCTCTAACAAACATAACTTGAAGGAATTGTTTTGATGTGACATATCACAAAGCATGCATTGGAGTAAGGGGAATGCACTAGAGTGTGCTAAAAAATAAAAAAAGAAAAAAGGTGGGCTTCAAAATAAAGTAAAGCTGGGCTTCAAAATAAAGTGAAGTTGGGCAGTGAAGTATCTCATTCGAAGACTCTCTTCAAAGTAGATTGGAGAGTTTTCCAAATAATGGAAAACTATTCTACCAGGTTCCTGTTACTTTCTCTGTGAGAAGGTCCTTGAGGTATGAAATTGCACAACAGGTGTATGAGATGGAAAGTGTTCATTTCTGTCCATTTCCTGTATGCCTCCTCCAAGACAGCCTTCCAGATATTCCATCTGGAAATCAGAAACTGACATAAAGCAAACCTCTTCTGAGATAAGAAAAAAGAAAGATGTTTTGTGAAATACTTTGATGTTTCAGATTTGATTCCCACCCAACCCCCTCGCTAACTGAAATACAACAAGCTTTCCAAAGGCTTTTATGAAGAAAAGCAGGAAGAGACTGGAATAGATGATCTGAGTAGTTAGTGCTCTTGACTGGAACGGTAAATGTTGACAAAAAACATAAAAAAATATTCTAATAGCTTCTAGGCACTTGCACTTTCTAGTTAGAAAGTTTTTGTCTGAATATTATTCCTTCATTTTTTTTCTGCACTGAAAAGCAATGCACATGACTAACAGAAAAGTCATTGCTATTTTTTGAATTCATAAGCATATGCAAAAAGTATCAGCTGCTAAAACAAATAAAATTTTTGAAGATACATCTAAATGTGAAAAATGCTTACTTAACTCAGATCTTTGAAATCCTCCAGAGTAGTCAAAATTCAAACTACATATATATGCACACAATATATATATATACATATATACAATATACATAGCTTATTTTTTTTTTGTTTCAGCCAGAATCCCTCTACTTCTGCTTGAAAGACTATTGGGAAAATACATGAGAGAACTACTTTGAAATTTTGTAATGGGAAGGCAATCAGATCATTTCATATTACGACTGATGCTGAACATAATAAAAACCAGGAATGTTACCAGTTTAATCAAGCTTGGTTTGGTTTTTTTTCTTTTATAAAATGATTCAACAAAAATTTCTACAAACTTCTACAAATTCATACAAATTTTGGATATTTTCTAGCTTATTTCCAGAAGAGCTTGCATGAATATAGCTCTGTAATAGGCAAATTGTAACTCTTCAAATAATGATTTCCTTGACATTCAGCAGCCAGTCTCTATCTTGAATTGTTTCCCTTTCTCTGTATGTTGTTACCCCATTCTGTTTCATGTCACACAGCCTAGACTTGGTTATTGATATCTGCTTCAATTATCATTACATTTATCATTGATTTCTGGACTAAAGACTGACCCTTGCATTTATCTCCATCAACATATTCCTTCCCACATCAGTTCTCAGCTGAAAAAACAGTGCTGTGCATTGACTACTAAGTCATATAGGGAAAGATGTTTAAGTATGGGGAGATACACACATTCATCTCTATGTATTCTGCATTAGTACAGTAATATATGTACAAGAAATGAACATTAAAAATAAAGATAAACAATAAACATTACACCTTTTTCATGACAGAAGTACACATTTTTTTTTTTTTGTATATACATACCACTTCTTTAAAAAATCTGAAGTATTTACATTACTGAAGCTGAAATTGGAAATATCATGTGTAATCCTCAAACATTTAATCACAAGAATTCATGGTTTGAACTCTACCTAGCATTGTAAAATTCAAGTAGGTCTAGATGATGACTGACACCGTTGTTTGCTCGTCCTCATTTTAACCTTGTACTTTCACTGTTCCACAGGTGCCATTCTGCTATTTAAAATTATTTGCCTTGCCAGTAGGTTTTAAACCAGAGACATGGAAAAAAAAAAGAGTCTAGTAAAACTTTTGAAATTACCCTTTACATTCTGAATTAGTGGTTTTAATGTAACCATTTAAAGGAGCTAGACTGATTCAAGAACTTATTCAATCAGCAGCTCTTTTGATGAATATTCATCTTCTGTATATCTAAAAATTGGTTTTCATAGCTATTTGTTGCCCACTGCTTAGAAATAGTCAAGTGCTTGGATAGGCTTGTGTGATGTTTGCACTTTTGGGGGTGTACATTCAGTCTTTTGTTCACAGCCATAAGATGTTTTGACCACTGCCAAAACAGTAGTCATCTGCTTTGGGTGGGAGTATGCAGATTGCCTGCAAAAGACAATAGAGCACTGGAAAAGGACTTTCTGAAGGCACAGACAAACGAAAGAACTAGATCCAGTATAACTGAGGCTGTATGAATCTGCTAACTGGCATCATCATAAAACAGGGGGAAAGGTGTAACAGGCCATGGGTGGGACAGTTACACCTCAGGCTTTGTAGGTGTTCGAATGATGCTTTGCTCATACCTTGTACCTCTGCCTCTCCCATCTAGCATGTGAAGGTATAAAATCATGGGACATTTGTGGTTGGGCTGTTCAGCTGAAGAAGAGCATGAGAAAAATTTTCCTTGGAAAGCAGAGAGAGAGAGGATGAGAAATCGAGTAAGAGTCATCAAGTGGTGTATATTCAACAATAATTGTATGTTAGAGGAGCACAAATGGCGTAGGAATTAACACAATAGTGTTTGTTGCAGTTTTTATAGTCCAGAGCAAAAGTGGATAGAGTATGTCATAGAGGTGAACTGGTAACTTTCTCCTAGACAAATAAAACAGTGACATTCAATTTTGAATTGATGGTCTGTTGTTATTAAAACAGTGACTCTGTTTTTATAATTTCTGAAAAAATATATTGTCTTAAAAGATATGCTTCTTTAGGGTACATTTTCACGACTTAACAGAGATTCATCAGATTTAACTGAAGTCCACTCAAATCCATTAATTAAAAGTAATAGAGAATCTACCAGCTCTGCTTCTTTCTTCATAACTGTGTCCTCTGTACAGCTATTGAAAGAGTAAAAGAACAAATGAACTGCATTCTTGTGTGACTAAAATAGCCAGTTGTCATGTGTCACAATATTTATTAGTATTAATTGCTTAGATGACATTTAAATTTCAAGTTGATTTTTAGCAGTCAGGTTTAGCTGGATTTTAAATTATATGATTAGCAGGTTTTCAGTTAAGTACAAGCAAATGAAAATTATTGTTTGGTGTTAAGCATGAAATATCTGCATGATAGATTTATTCAGCAAAATTCATGAATAATCACATTCAAGGTCCATCCACACAAAATGCACTACTAATTTTGATTAGCCAGAGTATTGTGACATTATGCATGTCCTGTTTTTTTCCCTCACAAGGAACAGTACTTTGCTCTAAAGTATACACACGATTAGGTCCTGTATGAGATTCAGAACTTGTATTAACACTGCTAATACCACAGAAAGAGAGTGTCTGACAAAAAAAAAATTAAATGAGGTGGCATAAAATCTAGACAGCTGTGCTAAACGCATTTAAGATTTGTCTCATAGATGACTAACCACCAGTTTTTTTAAATGGGACTCATTAATTTTGTCCTGAGTTTTATGATAATTTTAATGTATTTTACCACTATTCCAGATGTATACTGCTGTCTAGGTTCTCTGAAGACCTGAAAGCTGAACAAAGTTTTACGCCTTGGTATATAAGAAACCTTGTGATCACAAAACATTTTATTTATTGGCTTCCTGGGAAGTGACATTGAGGACATTCGTCAGACAGAACAACTGTGGTGGCATGGCCATGAAACTAGTCTCCAGGTGACAGCAGACTTAGATCACTAATATCTGTAAAAGTTAGGTCTCCTCTGAGTATATACAAAGGTGTGATCTCATCACTCCTATATATCCTATACCTGAATTTAATTCTATACATGAATTTAAGTTTGTTTAATACTATTTTCAGAATGGAGAGAATTGAGATGTTTGAAGTTCTAAGGAATTTCAGTGACACATTAACTTTTATCTCAGCTGTTGGTAAGAATTGTCTGATTAATTTATTTTAAAACAGAAAGTTTTTGATTGCAATATATTATAATTTTTTTTTTTAATGTCATTTAAGTCTTGAACATCCCCTCTCCCAGTATTAAGTGGAACATGCTAGTGCAATTCAGGCTTTTAAGAGATAGGCAGGGCCACTGTGACCTGAAATGCACACTTTTTTAGTAAGAATAGGATGAATGCTTTTAAGTCAACACTGACTCTGATGGTATTAATATTGCAATAAACATTTCTCATTTGAAGCATAAGAAATGTCAAAATTAGTAACAATCCTACAATGAACATAGTGATAATGAACATTATTGGTGCTCACAGTATAAATCAACATAGAAAATCAAAAGCTTACTCTCATAGCGATCAGTATGAAAAATTATTCAAGTTAGCTTTGATCCATCAACACAACTTTCTGACTTGGAAACACTTAACGTGTTCAAAATTGGTCAATAATTCACTCCACAGTCATTAAACAAATATCGGTACTTGTAAAGATCCTCAGTGCTGTAAGAAGAAAGTTAATTTTCAATTGCAGCAAATTGTAACAGAGTTAAAAGAGCAAAGTAAGTTGCATGCCTTTATACTCGGCTAGTTGCTGTAATTCTACACTATTGACTACTTCCATGGAGCACTTTTGGCACCTTCCATCTTCATGGCACATTACTTCTGAAATACATGCACTTCGCTAAAGCGTTTAATACCATTCCCCTGACGTAATACAAAGATGACATACATTATTACCATTATCTAGTTAATCTTTGGCCAAATACATCCATGATGGAAAGAAGTTCTTTAAACTAAGCATAATTTTTCCCTTTTTATATCACTGGATTTGTTACTGTGGTCATAATCTGTAATTCACAATGGCTATACCCAACTAAGACAGGTACTGAGCATCAATCATTACTCAATCTGGAACTGAGCATGTAATATAAATCACTGGTGGAAAGCATGTCCAATTTTTTAACATGAATCAAAATGATTTTTTTAACAAATGCCATGCCAAATACTGACATAATACAAAAATGCATTTTTCTCAGTCATTGTTTTCTGTGTAAAAAGGCTTGAGATGTGAATACAAAATAAACATACTTAAGAAATGCAACTAAAAGTGGTGTAATTTTGCATATTGATACTGAAAAATATGACCTTTCCCGAGGGTGATTACTCTTTCACATAACCTGTAAGAGAGGGCAGAGTGGGGTAAGGTAAAATCTGGTTGTATTTACTCAAATTATATTTAAATCGATACTTCACTCACATATGTCCTAAAAATGAATTGCCCAAGCAAAGCATTTATATTATTACAATAAGGTCATTTCTATTCTTACAGGTGTAGCTGCTTTAGTAAGGAAAAAAAAAAAAAAAAAGACAAGAAAAAACGAAAAAAGTCATTTGTTAGCAGCGTGAACATTTTAAAATGCCATAATTTCACTTTAGAATTAACATCTGGCTGAGATATATGGGCCAATCTAGTCCTCAAAGTAAAATTTTTAGAGCTTGTTTGCACATATTCAGCTCTCATAAGGAAGTGTTCTTTAGGAACAAAGTTAAAGGTGAGTTCTTTTTCAGTAGAACAAACTGGATTGACTTAGCCAATGCTGAAAAAAAAATGTACAAAGTGGGTATTAATCAAATTATGGTAGCAGACTGTAAGAACTATATATTAGTCCTGATATCATGAAAAAACAAAGCAAAATTAATGTTTCTAATTTTTGAAAACAAAAGCCATAGTAGTCTGAATTTAGATTCTTATTTTGTTAGTGTCACGGTGTAGCAGTGACAGAGTTAATCTTAGAAGATGTGAATATTTGAAATATATTCATGGAAGATTTAGCAATAATAATGATAATAATGATAATTTTCAGTATTCATTCAAGACAAAGAAAAAATAAACAAAAGTATTACTAGTTATAACACCTGACTTGTAAGATGCATGTATCAGTGTAATTTCATCATAAACATCTAGAGAAAACTCACTGAAAGAAATGGTCATTCTTCCTGTTAGAACCCAACTAGACATAGATTTCCTTACTTCTGCGTATATCTGAAGATAGAAAACATTCACCAACGTGGCCTATTTCTTCTCCAACTTTGCAAAAGCCAGATGGTAGGTATGAAAGTGCCATGGTAAAGTACAAACCCCTCACTTCTGGCCCTCAGAACTCGTATAAACTTGCTATAAAAGTCAAGAATATTATATAACTTGTGCATTGTCTCTATGTCTGTTTTGCCATGTGACAGGAAGACATAGGTTTGTACCTGTCAGAGGAAATTTCTCTCCAGTGTTATGGCATCCACAGAAAACTTTAATTTTAGTAAAAATATTAAGCCCACCTCTGATCTGACAAAAAGTAATGGAAAGACTGAATTTCAAAAAATATTGCAGTTAATTTTATTTGCTTTAACTCCAAAAATTATTAGATTAGCAAAGTGAAAAACCTTTGGAATCAGAACATTTTTGCTTCTGTAACTAACCATTTTAGCAACAAATTAGAGTAGAAAAATACCACTTTCACATATATTGTAACAAAAATGTATACATTGTGTACTTGATATTGTCTGAACTTCTATTTGGGTTTAGGTTTTTTGTCATGTAAATAATACTAGCAATTGGGAAGACTATATATTAGTATTTCTTTCATAAAAATAGCTTTTTCCACACAAAGGTTCTCTTGGACTTTATATTAAGGCTACATTTATAAGTAGTTATTAATTTTCAACTATTGTTATTGCTCTGGTTAATTGCATGTTATAGCATCTGACTGAAGAAAGTTGGTTATAAAACAGATTGATAAACAGTTGCAACACATTTTTCAGATGAGTTTATATGTAATTAAAGCACATGAGCTGCACTCCATAGTATGCTTATTAGAATATATGTTAATTATTTATTAAAGTTTTTCAAATTGTACTGTTATAATGAAGCACAAATTGTACCATTACTCACAGATAATGCAAAGACTATACAGGCAAATTTAGTTGCTATGCTTATAATTTTTATGAATTTAAGGATTTTACTGTCAATTATAAGAGCATTATTTTTAAGAAAATATTTAATCTTAGTGATTTTATGTTAACATAGAATGTCTGTTTGGAACATGAAAGTAATGGGAGTGTGCACTTCAAATTTAAAGGATTTATATTACGGTCATCTAGAACTGTATATTAAAAATGAAAGAGGGACAGCACTACAGAGAGTAGTTAGATTACTGTTACAGGCAATGGGATTATGGTAATGAAATTTCTGGGCCAGAATTGCTTTCCTTCTGTGAGATTTTTCAATTCATAAAACCATTTACTTTTCAAGATATTCTAGTAGATATATTTTCATGTTGAAGAGTACTAGCACTACTGTCGTGGTTTAAACAGAACCACAAGCCTCGTTCACTCACTACCCCCCTTCTTGCCCTCCCCCTGCTCCTGGAGGGACGGAGAGGAGAATCGAAAAAGAATGCAACTCCCACGTGTTGAGATAAGAACAGTCCAGTAACTAAGGTATAACACAAACCACTACTGCTACCACCAATATTAACAATGATAAAAGAAATAACAAGGGCAAAGAATACAACACCTCAGCACCAGCTGACCAATAACTTGCCCCACTCCCCCCAGCTGAGCACCGAGTGATACCTCGTCCAACCCTGCAGTCCCTTCCCTACCGGGGTAACTCCCCATTACACCCTGGGCATGACGTGCTGTGGTATGGAATACCTCTTTGGCTAGTTTGGGTCAGGTGTCCTGTCTCTGCTTCCTCCCAGCCTCCCCTCCTCCCTGGCAGAGCATGAGACTCAGAAAGTCCTTGGCCGGACCAAACATTCGAGCAGCAACTGAAAACATCAGCGTTATCAGCGCTGTTCCCAGGCCAAAAGATCAAAACACAGCACTGCACTAGCTCCTAAGAAGGAGAAAAATGACTGCTGCTGCTCAACCCAGGACAACTACTCATCTACTTTTCTATCCTATCATAGTGGAATATACCTTTTCCAAAAGGCTTTGAGTAAGCTCATTTCTGACGTGTGAAGGAAAAAAATGGAACGACAACATTCTTCCTTGCTGAGGGGAAAATGTATCTTTTCAACCATTTTTGTAGTTCTAGTCACTTTCTTGACAAAGACAATTACTATGGTTTATGTGGTAGAAGGCTATCACAAATATCCAGTCCACCTGTGTTACTGTCTTTCCAGCAGCACAATTACAGGGTGCTAAAGATCAGGGCAGAACTGGTACCTTTCAGTGGATCTTCATGCATTACGTTCTTCTTTCTTTCTTCACAATCATTAGGTGGTGTTGATCATGCAGAAAAATGACATACAAAAGTTTTGTAGCATCTGGACTCTATATTACCTTAAACTTTGAAGTAAGCCCACATCACAATGCTCCAATCTTCGTTCAAAATGCGTTTGATAGTTTAAAAAGTTTCATAAAGATAAAGGTCAGTTGTGAAATTCAGGAAATGTAGATGTAAATTCTGAAAATGTCTGAGTTTGTTTAGATGTGAGTTATTGTTATAGATTCGTCTCTAGGTGTGTTTTAATTAGGTTCTCAAAACTGAGACAGGGAAGAAGGAAACGTTTGCTTAGAAAACAAGCGTACATGTTCAATGTCCAGAGGTATAATAAAAATGACCAAAGGAAAACAGACATTCACAAAAAACTTCAGCTCTTCACATCTTAATCTATATCCCAAATTCACTCATATGCTTTACACGAAAAAAAATGTAAGAGATTTTCCACAGTCAGAGCAAAATGAAATTCAAATTAGCCTTAACAGATTTAAATCAAACAGGTCTAAAGCCTGATTTCTTGGAGCAGAAAAAGTGTATTCATCCCAAATGTTTTCATTTTCTCCTTCTCTCCCCTCAAGAAAATAATTATTTTCGTAGTAAGTATGAGTCTCAAAAAGAAACTTTACACATGGCCTAAACACCACAGTAGTCATGGTAACCTGATCTTAACAGCAGAACATCTCGTTAAAAAAAAGATAGATGTAACAGGAGGCACGCTATAAGTTTGTCTTTAAAATGGTTCTGAAATAACTTCTCCCAAGTAAATGATGATGAAGTCTTTGTTCCTGTTACATGGTTTGAGCTGTTTCCCTCTCTGTGTGAAAGCAGTGTCTTTGCTCCATACTCATTTCAAAGTGTTTAACTACATATTTTTTTCAGTGTAAATATTGAAACCTAGGTATCCCAGTTTAATTCCTTCAAAAGCAACTAACTGGAAGAAGCTCAGTTTTACACCTTACTGTTTGCCCCTTTGTACCTGTGGGTTTTCCTGTAAGGAAGCAAAAAAAGCCCAACATAAATGTAGTGGTGATTTCTAGAATTATTTCTATTTCTTTCTATGGGTGATCAGTTAGACGTTAAAATGGAAATTTTCGTAGTATTTAGTTGCTTCATTGCCAACAAAACTGAGTGGAATTTGGCATATCTTCTGAGTCTCTGGGTTGACTTACTTATTTAAGAAAGTGTAATTCCTAAAAGCATTTCACTTAACTGATGCTGTGGTAAGAACCTTGTCACCTCACCTGTTTGTAGATTAGCTAAAGGACAACCCAGAAGTCTTCAGTTCACTGAGGTTAGACTGTAAACTCCACTTGAATCTTTCAAGCTGAGTTATGTTTTTTTTTCGTTTAATCCATAATTTTGTATATTATTTGTGAATGTTTTTTACTAGACAGATCACTATCCCCAAGGTTAGGGAGGTTAGGGAGTGTCATGGCAAGACATTTGGACAATATTGCAATCCTTAATACACTCTTAAGGAAATACTGTTCTTTTACTTTAAAACTCATACATTATCTGAAAACCCATCGAAACATATATTTCTACACATTTATCATGCTGACATTGATTTTATTTCACTCTTTTCTATATTTGTAAATTTATTTCTTTTCCAGGTTCAACAGTCAGAAATGTTGAGAATGATATACATCATAACCTACATTTTTTGATCTAGTTAATATACAAAATATATTCCCTCACTCTCAAAGAGAACTGGACTGCTGAACCTCTTCAGAGTGGACTAAGAGCACAGGTATAAAATTTAAAAAAATATTTAAAATGTTTCATTTTCTTAAGTTTTTAAATAGATAATGGTGAAACTCAGAGACCAGTCCTCAGCTGGTATAAATTGCAGTAGACTTGCGAGAATGGCAATGTGATGATTAACACCTGCTGGGCTCTGGCCCTGAAACATCATAACTTAGAAATAACTATCCCTCTGCTGTCAGCATAAAGAAGTTATTTTCTCTTTCCTACCCATCAAAAAAAAAAAAAAATCTTAGTAAAAAGAAAAAAATCTCCTGTCTTAATTTCTTTTTTACCTCTTCTCTGAAAGCATAAAATGCCATGAAAATGTACCTTGTTACCGAGGCATCAACAATTAAATTGATTGGTACTCCTACGTGCTGTATTAAAAGATAGGTGAAAATAAAACAACTGGGCCCATGCCCCAACTCAAAGTTCTATAGCTTGGGGATGGATGGATGGATAGATGGATGGATGGATGGATGGATGGATGGATGGATGGCAAACAGAAATGAAGAAGGATGTGTGGAAGTAGCTGAATACATTTAAATAATAAAAAAAAAAATCCACCACAAAATAAAAAATAAATAAATAAGAAATCAGTAACAAGAGGGAAAAGTTAACTCATAATTCTAATCTTGATGGATATTGTTTTGCCTGGCATTCCTTTTGCTACTTTTTTTTTTTTAATGATTTTCTAAAAATTTTTCTTCTTTTTTGGTAGTTTGTTTTGCATTTTTGTTTGCTAAAACAAACTAAGCATTTTGGGCACTATGATTTCTATAACTGGTTGCACAGGTTTTTAGAATCATAGAATAGTTAGGGTTGGAAAGGACCTCAAGATCATCTCGTTCCAACCCCCCTGCCATAGGCAGGGACACCTCACACTAAACCATCCCACCCAAGGCTTCATCCAACCTGGCCTTGAACACTGCCAGGGATGGAGCACTCAAAACCTCTCTGGGCAACCCATTCCAGTGTCTCACCACCCTAACAGGAAAGAATTTCCTCCTATATACAATCTAAACTTCCCCTGTTTAAGTTTTAACCTGTTACCCCTTGTCCTGTCACTACAGTCCCTGATGAAGAGTCCCTCCCCAGCATACCTATAGGCCACCTTCAGATACTGGAGGGCTGCTATTAGGTCTCCACGCAGCCTTCTCTTCTCCAGGCTCAACAGCCCCAACTTCCTCAACCTATCTTCATACGGGAGGTACTCCAGTCCCCTGATCATCCTCGTGGCCCTCCTCTGGACTTGTTCCAGCAGTTCCATGTCCTTTTTATGTTGAGGACACCAGAACTGCACACAATACTCCAGGTGAGGTCTCACAAGAGCAGAGTAGAGGGGCAGGATCACCTCTTTCGACCTGCTGGTCATGCTCCTTTTGATGCAGCCCAGGATACGGTTGGCTTTCTGGGCTGCGAGCACACACTGCCGGCTCATGTTCATTTTCTCATCAACCAGCACTCCCAAGTCCTTCTCCACAGGGCCGCTCTGAATCTCTTCTTTCCCCAATCTGTAGCTGTGCCTGGGATTGCTCTGACCAAGGTGTAGGACCTTGCACTTGTCATGGTTAAACTTCATAAGGTTGTCATCAGCCCACCTCACAAGCGTGTCAAGGTCCCTCTGGATGGCATCCCTTCCCTCCAGCATATCAACCGGACCACACAGCTTGGTGTCATCAGCAAACTTGCTGAGGGCGCGTTCAATCCCACTGTCCATGTCAGCGATGAAGATGTTAAACAAGACAGGTCCCAACACCGATCCCTGAGGGACACCACTCGTTACTGGTCTATTACTTCCCTGATATTTTCTGAGAAGACTGCTGACACAGCAAATTTATGACATTAGTAGAAACAGATCTTCTGCTAATGTTCGTTATTATAAACACTAATAACAAAAAGAAATCATTAAAAAAAATGATCCAAGTGTTTGATAATTGCTAAGGAAATAAAATAATTAGCAGTCCAAAAAAAGACACTTGTAAAACCTAATCTGTTTAATATTTGAGATTCAGAGTCACCAGAGCAACAGCGACATATATACTCCACAGAGAATGCAAATACAAGACATGGTGTTGAAGATATTTCTTCTTTTTCACTACAATATTTCAATCTAAAGTCTGTTTGCTTTCCCAGCAACCTAGGTAATGTAACCTTCTTGTGAAAAGTACTGAATTTCTCCATGGGGCTGTGGTCACATCACTAGACTAACGCAGAATGTGCAGTTATGACAGGTTTTGTAATTGGTTCCTGTCTGCAACATATTTTCTGTCATGGCTGGTAGCAAAATTTTGTCTTTATATCTTATGGAATGATTTGGCACATACTTTCCAAAATATAAGTAAGTCATTTACTGATTCTCTCTCCTTTTTCATGCTCTTAGGCTGTTCCTTTTGGCAATTCAGATACATTTGTCAGGTATTTAAATAAACAACACCTCTACAGATGACCTGGTTTTCAGAATTTATTTCAGTTTTGGTGTTTTTCATGGTGTGTGAGGCAAAAGAGGATCCTTTATCTTTTGCAACAGGTGTATTGAGAATTATGCTAACTCTTACCCTGGTTACAGCCCTTATAACCCTATTTAAATCAATGCAGCAGCTCACCCCATTATTAAGCCGTTCTTTAAGCTTCATTCTTGGCAGTGCCCATAGATAGCAGAAATACAAAACAGCAGCAAAATGTTGAAGGTACTATAAATCTTTGTACGAGCTTTATGGAATTATCATAGAACAGAAAAAATAACTTAAGCCTCACAGCAGACTGGAATCCTGAAAAAGTCTCCATTTGCTCTGACTGAAAGCAGATCTTTGCAGAAGAACATCCACTTACCACAAAGTTAAAAGACATCACAGATTCCACAATGTGTACCTAGTGGATTATTTGACTGAAGTCAGGCTTCATTGCCAACAAACAAACCTTATTTTCAGTGATCACTTACTTGTCTCTTCAGAAATGTCTGAGAAGCAGGGAAACAAACATTACTTATGTTTTTTCCTGCTTTATCAGAGCACTGTTTCCTTAGCACTTAAATATTTTACTGTCTGCATTTTGGAGTTGTCTGTGTGTTCCTTGCAATCCAAATGCTGTTTCTCAACAATAGTTCTCTCTTTCTCCCTTATCAATTGAGCTGTCATTATTCATTTTACTGAAAATACTTTGTCCCATTTAAAATGAATGTTTTCTGCAAAATGTTATTTCATTTTCATTTGATTCGAACCAAGTGGAATCTGCAAGTAGAGTTTACATCAGTCTCTAAAATGGCATGGTGGACAACTAAACCAAATTTATTTTATTTAATTCTCAGAAGACTTGATATTTTTCAAGTTGCTGATGTTTGAAAGCATCCATATGTGTCAACTAAAGAAACTGAAAAGCTGAAAATCAATTTTCCTTAATAAAGCAAAGAACAAAGTGAAACAACATGCTTGCAAATTTAAATCACAGAGTACACACACCTGAGCTAATGATAATGCTTTGGTGTTTTGCCATTACAGCCTTTTGACCACTTCCTTTGCAATGGAAAACATCATGACGTTAGGAACAGATAAACAGTTTTCTCTATATATGTGTGTTTGTGTGTGTGTGTATACAGGAGGCAGGGTAGGAAGAAGAGGAGGTGGCAGGCGGAGAGAGGAAGAGGGGGCAAGAAAATGTAGGAATTCTGACAATTAAAGAAATTATACAGATGTTGTGAAGGAGGTAGCTCCTACCCAATGGTCTGCTACTGAGGGGAAAGAAAAAAGAGCATACAAAACTTGCACACATTATCACATCTGAGGTCAAGCAAGAAAACACAATATTCTGGAACCTAGAAATTAACCTCTTATAGCCATCATTGAGTTCCTTTAGATTAGTAGCTCTAACTTACAGCCATAGTTCCAGTAGTTTCAATTAAAGCTGAATGTGAGGGCAAAAGGCTGGAGAACATCTTACTTAAATACTGGCCCACAACTGTCACCTCCTAATTAAGCAGAAGGAAGAGTAGAAAGGAAGGAGTCTTAAGCATTAATATATTCTTCTGCAGTCGTGGAGTCCATTCGCTTGTGTAAATAACGAATGCCACAGAAAATGACTGTATAATCTTTTACTCATGGTTTCTGAGTCGACTTCCCAAAACCATAATGACAGCTGAGAAGATTTTTTTTAATTTATAAGTCAATATCCTGACTGTCCTTCAGAACTAAAGGCAAGTCACCTAGGACTATATCACCTTATGCCAATTACTTAAACATGCAACATGGGAGTGTTTTATATTTCCATCAAAGATATTTGGAGTTGCTGATAAACAAACGTCAATGAATAATGAAAAGTTACTCAAATAGACAGCTGTGATGAGTGCTAATGTAACAAACAAATTAAAAAAAAATTCTCATATTAGAAGAGGGATTGGTGTTATGGATAATTTGGTTTCAGTTGCATTATTTCAAGAATTGCAGCCTTCTCAAAGAGCTAGTTTCTGCTTATATGTTGCCATCTGAAAGCCAGTAGGAGAGATGCACAAATACATGTACGTACAGTGGGTATGTGTATATACATATGCATAAATAAATACACACACACACATATGCACACACACACAAAGAAGATGTAATGATAGTGCAGAATATCTGAAAGGGTCCAGAAAATTGCGCAGTAAGCATGGATGTTAATGCCCGCCAGTGTAGATGACACTTGCAAAAGTATTTATGAAATACATGCTTTGAATAGCAGTTTAGGTGGGAAAATGGTCTTGGAGGTAAAAATCCGTCTGTTAAATAACAGTGTTAAAACAAAGCAAACAAACATATTAAATCAGAAGACAATGAAGTAAATCTGAAATCTTCATTGTTCTATGCTGCAGGGTTTTTGTTGTTGTTTTTTAAGGGTTGGCTACCATCCAATTTCTGTTAATGAGGCTGAGGATACTGAAAGTAACATCCATGCCTAACAGTCTTAAGCACCTTTAATCAATAATAAATATGTAGCTACAGCTTCTGATTACCACCACTCAGTCTCCACCCCCTGGTACATTCCAGCTTGCACAAATTGCTACTGGAGGAGTACAGAAATAAAAAGTAACAATTCAAGAGGGTGTTTTTGTAGTTTTTTTTTCTTGCTCAGCTCATGCTGGTCTTGATATTACAAATGGTTTGCAATAATAACTTAATAGATAAGCTTAATAATTGCCCCTGTGGTGCTGCCCCATGAATGAAGATATTCGTCAAAGCCAAGCATTTACAAAATCACTAACATAGATAATAAAATCTTCAGAGGCTTGCACCATTTGATGCGTTTAGCAAGAAAGTAACAATTAACTTGAATTCTGAAATTACTTTACTTACAAAATAATATTCACAAAATGGTTCTGTGCAGGTAGACCTTCTGTACCATACAATGAACCCTTTTGGCTCCCACTGAATGTATGTTAAGGATTTAGTCAGTTAAAAACATGCAAATCAGGGAATAAAACAGCAAAACCTGACTTCTTGCATCTCTGACCATTCATTGTTGATACCATTATTTGTTGGAGGAGCAGGGCTGTTATCCCATTATCCTGATTCATAACAGCTAAGCATCAAATCCTAAGATTAGACAAAACTGTTTAGAGTTATCTCTTCCATTTCTCAGTTTCCTCTTCAGAGAAATGAGGGCAGAAATGCTCATAAAATTAATCTTTTTCTTACAACTTGTTGAAGGGCTTATTCAAAACAAGGAATTAATTTCCTTTAAATTCTAAGAACAACAGGAACTGATTTTCCATGAGGATGAGTTATCATTTCTATTATTAATTATTTTCAGTTCCTGTAGTGTAACTTTTTATACTGGGTTTAAATACAATGTAGCCTTCCTCTTTATCTTTCAGCTGGCCCAACTCATAAACACATGAAAATAATTTTATCTTGCCATCTGTCTATTTAAATAAAGTGATATCTGAAAGTTCATCTCAAAACCTGTCTGTGCTTAACATGGATATATCTCTTTGCAGTTAAATTCTCCCTGGGAATGGCACAATAAATACACTTAATCTGGAATACAAATATCACATAGAAAGCAAGTTTACAATAAGAAAACCTAAAAAAACTACAAACCAACATATATGTTTATATAAGTATATTCATGCATTTGTGCCTCATCTGTGGAAGTGTTCAAGGCCAGGTTGAATGGGGTTCTGAGCAACCTGGTCTAGTGGAAGGTGTCTTTACCCAAGGCAGGGTGGAACTAGGTCCCTAGGTATTTAAGGTCCCTTCCAACCCAAACTTTCTGTGATTATATGATATGCAAATAAAGACTCTTGAAATATCCCCCTTCTCCCCACAGAATTTGAAGAAAATAGCAGTCTCATGACTTTTTACCATGCCTTTTCATTACTGAAATGTTGCTCAAGGCAGAATTAAAAAAAAAAAAAAAAAAAAAATGAAAAAAGAAAGGTACTTGTAGCTTCTAGTTTTGCAATTCTTTCTGGAAAAGAAGAAGAGTTTTGCCTACATATAGTTGTGTAATGTAACTCTCCTTATAAAAAGATGCATCTCTGTTGCAGAGTAGTTCAGAGAAACAATAAAATGCAGTATCAGGAAAATGTGAGCATATTTTGGAAGCAAGATGAAGAACTGAGTGTTAAACTATACTGATCTAGGTAAACACACTACTTTCATCCTCTTATAAGAATGTATCTCATACAAAATAATAACGAATTATTATTTCACTCTTATCACAAAGGTAAAACATACATCTTGCATTAATACATCTGTATTGCATACTAGACAATCAAAAAAAAGTACTTGTCTCACAAGAAGTATAATTAATCAGTTATTTCAGTGCACTTTAGCACCTAATTTCCATTATCTTTATTGTAAATTAAAAATTCTGCCTGAATACATTGAAATATTTTCCTTTTTAGGCAAAGGCACAATTTTACCTATGTAGGTGAGGGTTGTATAAAGTGACTAATTATACAATATACAAGATTAGACATCCTTTTATACCGAACACACAAAAAGCTTGGGACATGGCTTCTTTTATTTTCTGAAACCTCAAACCCGTATTTAAACTTTTCGTTTGTGGGTCAGAAATTTGGTTCTGACAACTGATTACCACATTTTACAGAATAGATACCACATTTTACCACTAGATGAATGTCCTCAAATTTCCACTTAAAATGCTTGTATATGAAAAACTGAAGTTGTGCTCAGATTTGACTATGTTAATAAATTTTACAACAGGTAACAACAAAATAAACAGTTGACATAGCTTTCTCTGTCTTTAAATCTGATGGGGCTCTTATAAAGTCTAGAGAAGATGTCACCTCATTTAAGTGGAGTGAAGCAGCAAGCTGAAAACCGGCATAGTTTTCACTGAATCATAGAATACTTAGAGTAGGAAAGGACCTTAAAATCACCTAGTTTCAACCCCTCTGCCATGGGCAGGTATGTCTCACACTAGAACATGTTGACAAAGGCTCTGTCCAACCTGGTCTTGAACACCGCCAAGGATGGAGCATTCACAACTTCCTCGGGCAACCCATTCCAGTGCCTCACCACCCTCACAGTAAAGAACATCTTCCTTATATCTAACCTAAACTTCCCCTGTTTAAGTTTAAGCCCATTAACCCTATTGTCCCATTGCTACAGTCCCTGATGAAGAGTCCCTCTCTGACAGCCTTGTAGGCCTTGTAGGCCCCCTTCAGGTACTGGAAGGCTGCTGTGAGGCCTCCATTCAGCTTCGCTTCTCAAGGCTGAATAGCTGAATAGCCCCAATTTTCTTAGACTGTTTTCATGCAGGAAGTGCTCCAGTCCCCTTATCATCCTTGTGGCCCTCCTCTGGACTTGCTCCAACAGCTCCATCTTTTTCTTATGTTGAGGACACCAGAACTACACAGTACTCCAAATGGGGTCTCAGGAGAGCAGAGCAGAGCAGCAGGATCACCTCCTTCGACCTGCTGGTTGTGCTCCTTTTGATGCAGCCCAGGATACAGTTGGCTTTCTGGGCTGCTAGCACGCTACTGGCTCATGTCAAATTTCTCATCGACCAGCACCCACAAATCCTTCTCTGCAGGGCTGCTCTGAATCTCTTCTCTGGCCAACCTGTAGCTGTGCCTGGGATTGCTTTGGCCCAGGTGTAGGACTTTGCACTTTGCTTGGTTGAACTTCATGGCATTGGCCCACCTCCCACCCATAGCAAGGTCTCTCTGGATCCCATCCTTTCCCTCCAGCGTATCAACTGACCCACACAATTTGGTGTCATCAGGAAACTTTCTGAGGGCACACTCAATCCCACTGTCCATGTCACCAACAAAGATGTTGAACAAGACCAGTCCCAACACCGACCCCTGAGGGATACCAGTCTTCACTGGTCTCCAACTGAACATTGAGCTATTGACTGCAACTCTTTGCATGTGGCCATCCAGCCAAGTCTTTATCCACAGAGTTGTTCATCCATCAAATTTACATCTCTCCAGTTTAGAGGGAAGGATATCATGCAGGATAGTGTTGAATACTTTGCACGACATTTTTGCTACCTACAAATATTTGATGGCACAGGGAACCAGTCTGAACATGAAACAAGACTTTATTTTTTCTCTTAGGTCTAAGTGTTCCTGGGCCATAGGATGACTCTATTTCTACAGTTCATTCATCATCACTAGCAAGAACTACCTCTAGAGTGTTGCAAACATGCTGAGATTTTGAAATTAGTTTTCTTGACGACGATTTATGATGTAAGAACCTGACAGCTTGATTGCCATGATAATGGAACTGCCAAGCTCTGGCAAGCAGGGAGGCAGAAGAAGAGGGCAACATGAAACACATTGCAATTTAAATTCTGGTGTTGGTCCAAGATTGCTTTAATTTTGCTCATCTACTCACAGAACAAGGAAAATATATTTTTTTAAAGCCTTCTGATGCTAAATGGCACTTTGGGGATGTAAAGTTATTATCTTGGCCACAAATTTCTCTGTTCTCTGTATCCATGTTTTACTATGTGAGTTTTATTAGCCCTGGACTCATTATTTTTACCTTAAGAAAATATCTTATTTTACCCTAATTGGTTTCCCTACTACAAATAACATAAAATAAAAATGTAACACTTTCCTGTAACTTGACAAGTATTTAGAGAATTTTGATGGGGAAATATAAAGCTAGGTAAATTACAGTTGTTTTTCTTGGGAAACTGTCATATTAATAATTGTTCTTTGTGAAAGTGAAGAGCTTACATTTATATGTAACACGTTTGAACAGAAAAGGATTCTCAAGTGTCCTGTAGCATTCATATACATATACAAAATAATTGGGTATACGTATACATTTTATATAAATAAGCAACAGAATTTTGCGTTACAATCAAATGTAATAATTACTCAGTGATGTAAGGAAGATGAAGAGTAATTCCTGTAGAGGCAAACTGCAGGTAAAATTCTAAGAACACAATTCAGTGTTGTAATTCCATTAAAACAACAAGGTCAGTATTCCCCTGTGAAATGTTTCACTGTCTCTTTACTACTTACTATCCAAAGTCTCCACTCTAAGTATCACTTAGTGATACTGAGATACAAGAAACTGGTATCAGAGATGATTTAGCTAAGCTATATTCACCTCCCCTGCCCAGAGTGTTAGGAGTGGTTGGTGGTCAGTCTCTCTATCCAGTTCATCAGACAGCTGGGCAAATTCTGGTCCTGGCAGAGGGGTCAGTGGCAAATGGACTGTTTCTTACAGCAGAAACAATAGTTACTGCAGATTTACAGCACTTTCTGAATTATGTCTCAGCGTCTTAATTCATGGACAATACAAGTAACAGCAATATACATGTATCCCAAATGGGTCAATGTCTTGTTTAAATATATTTCAGATACGATTCTGATCCATAAAAAGTGTTTAAATATATTCAGCTCAAGAAGTTACATGGATAAATTAATGTCAAACAGTAAAGAAAAATCTGAGTGCATTCAAATTGGAAGGCCTGAACTCATCTGAGAAGATATCCTATCTGTAGCAGTCATCCCCTAAAATGATTCTGCTAGGCAAGATGACCAGCTTGCTAAATCACAACATGCTTTGTGTATATTGCTGCTTTATCTCTTTGTATCTCCCACTGGTGCTGCAGAGGTCTGATTCCACTTAGTTATCTAGATGAGATCCAAGAACAAGTGTCAGTGGTGCTACTTTAGCACTTTATCTCCTAGACTGAGTTCACATACACATGCACATACATATACACTGAACTTCTTATTTAAGAAGTCATAATGAGAAAGGATATTTGAATTTAGATATCAGGACAAAATAATGTATTTTAGTTTCTTTAGACCATCTCCAGAATGAAAAAATTTGGGGGGTTTGCCCTATATAACTATTTCTGTTGCAGAATAGTAACATGTCAGTATTCTACTCGATGATGCAACCTGCAACTCTTGTATGGCATAAATGCCAGGGACAATAATGTGTCATCCTCTTTAAGTAATAAACAGTGGGTTGACATCATCACAAGCAATGGCAAGCAATGTGGTTTTCCTCTCCCCATTATAATACAGGCTTTTGGACAGTATAAGAAACTCAATTAATTTACTACTAAATAATATACGGTTGTCGAGCCTGTAGATATTCACTGACAGGGTTATCAGCAAGACGTCAATGAGTTACAGTGGCAGAATTAACATGTTAAAGAGTCTGATAGCTTCCATCCTGTCGTGGTTTAAACCCAACCACAAACCTCGTTCACTCACTACCCCCCTTCTTGCCCTCCCCCTGCTCCTGGAGGGACGGAGAGGAGAATCGAAAAAGAATGCAACTTCCCCGGGTTGAGATAAGAACAGTTTAGTAACTAAGGTATAACACAAATCACTGCTGCTACCACCAATAATAGTAGTGCTAAAGGAAATAACAAGAGGAAAGAATATAACACCTCAGCACCAGCTGACTGATAACTTGCCCCACTCCCCCCAGCCGAACACCGACCAATACCTCGTCCAACCCTGCAGTCCCTCTAGCCCTTCCGGGGTAACTCCCAGTTACCTCCCTGGGCATGACGTGCTGTGGTATGGAATACCTCTTTGGTCAGTTTGGGTCAGGTGTCCTGTCTCTGCTTCCTCTCAGCCTCCCCTCCTCCCTGGCAGAGCATGAGGCTCAGAAAGTCCTTGGCCAGACCAAACATTTGAGCAGCAACTGAAAACATCAGCGTTATCAGCACTCTTCCCGGGCCAAAAAATTAAAATATAGCACTGCACTAGCTACTAAGAAGGAGAAAAATGACTGCTACTGCTGAACCCAGGACACGTCCAAGAAATGATAGAGCAGAGTGTCAGGGATAAACAGTAGGTTACTGCACCACTGAGGATATTAGAAGAGAAGTGGAAAAAAATGTCTGAGGCTCATGTTTGCTGTGAAGAGATTCCTTTAGTCACAGCAATAAACTGATAGTTAACTCAACTGAATAGGAAACAGCTTGTATTCCTAATATTCCTTCTATTGAAGCCTAAAACAGGTTAAGTCATTGGCTCCAAAAGCATAGAGCTGGCTACGTAGTAGCTAGGATGGCTCTTCAATAAACAGACAAAAAAGTCTCTCCGTGGTTTGTATATGGCTTTTGTAAGGAAATTTTTCTTGTAAGGAAAATTTGTAAGGAAAAATTGAAAAGGTGTTAAGCACACCACTTAATTTCATGGAGGAAGAGATGCATAAAAATATTCAACAAAATATGTCCTCAATTTCTTTGCAATCTCTCCATACCTTTGAGATTTACAGAACTGCTATTACTCCTTATTTAGAAAAAAAATACAATGCACCACAGAGCTTAAAAACAGATCTTTAAAGATTTTAAGGTGTTTAAAGATAAAAATGTGAGATTTAGGAGGAAGTTTTTTACTATAAGGGTGGTGAGGCACTGGAATGGGTTGCCCAGGGAATCTGTGAATGCTCCATTCCTGGTGGTGTTCAAGACCAGGCTGGGCAAAGCCTTGGGTGACATGGTTTAGTGTGAGGTGTCCCTGCCCATGGCAGGGGGGTTGGAACTAGATGATCCGAAAGTCCTTTGCAACCCTAACTATTCTATGATTCTATGATTTGTCAAAAGCAGACAATTAGACAACTAACTCGTGGAGATATTTAATCATTAGAAATCAATGTAAATTAAATGTGTAAACACTTTAAAAAATGTTGTTAGTTAGATCATTAGTTATAGTTTCAAAAAACTTTCTGATATCAAAGAGGAGCTCTGGAATGTAAATAGCACCTGAAACTTTTCTCTAAAAATCTGTATTTGAAACCTGTCCTGGAGTCATTGGCAGTATAACTGAGTGCTAGCTAACTGAATTCAATGCCAATGTAATAATATTACATCACTAATTCACAAAGATACTTAGCTGAAAGTCTTATGGACATGAAAAGTCTTTGCCAGAAAGATATTCCACCTCTCCATGTGCTTTGACTCAGTCTTGTGGGTTTGTGCTGTATAAAGGTTTGGCAGGCTAACACTGAAAGATGTCTCATGAACGAACAGAAAGTCTCATGGAATATTTTGTTCTAAATGTTTCAGAAGTAAAGAAACCCTGAATTCAGAGAACTGCATCTTTTTCTTCACATTTTTACCCTTTTTCTTTCATTCCCATGTTCTTCAGCTACTTCTCAGAAATCTCTTCCCAGCTGAACTTCTCTGCTTTATAATCTTCCTTCATCGTATAACCTAGCTCTCTGATCTCCTCCTGCCACAGTTTTGTTTCATATTCCCTTTGTCCTTTTCATTTCTGCATGCCACACGATTTGCTTTTGGCTTCATACTGATTCTTCTTTCTTGTTCCCTATATTCATAATGTTTGGTACAAGCCGCGAATGACAAGGATGTCTGAACAAATCCAGTATGCTTCTTTTATTCTCCACAAAACCATCTGAACAAAAAAGTGACTGCCTGCATTTCACAAGGACAGGGAACACAATGCCCTGTCATCAAAGGAACAGGTTATGGTTTATTTTACTTCGAGTAAAGAGCTTTATTGAGAGTGGCAGGAACTAAAGCACCTTAGAGATTACTGTTTGTTCCAGATGAGTTGTCACTTTGCAGTCTGTGACCTGTCTGCATTTCTTTACTGAAGTTGTCTCATAATTACCAGAGATACTGTATTCTGAACCTTGTGAATACTGTCATAAAGGGCATTACTTGGATTGTCCAGCTGGCAAGTAGATTTTGGCCCTTACAGGAGCCTTGGGTCTCCTGTTCTGCAGGTGACATTGCTTAGATGTGCTGTAAGGAAGAGATGACATTTTAAAGGTTTGAATATGCAAATTTTTTTTCCCAATAGAAAGGATAGCCTTATGAAATGTTGTAGAAATGCCTCTTACATCTAATAAAAAAAAGGACAAAAAAAAAAAAAAAAGGAAAGGCTCATATCTTCTCATGTACGTTACCTGAGAAAGAGCAAGCAACAACTGAAACTGGAATGACCTGCAACAAATCTGTATATTGAAAACTATCTTGACCACTTACATTTTCTTTGCTTTTAAATGTGTAAGCACTGATTAACTTTCATGTGTTAACTGTGTGAGTGTTTGCTGGGCCTGTACAGTTATGCAGGCTGCAAGATCTCTACCTTCCCCCTGTCTAGTGTCATACACTCAGCAGCTCCAATCCTCCCCACCAGGCCAGAAGGTTCCTGAGAATTTGGGTCTCGCTCACTCCCTCTCCTCCTGACATCCTCCTGCCACCAGCACGGGTGATTAGCAAAACTTTCCTGTGCACTGCAGTTCATCTCACTGTTCCCTTTCCTCTGCACTGCAGCTCATCTCACTGTTCCGTTTCCTCCTTGCCGGGCATAGATGCAAACCTATCAAGTCTTACGGAGTGGGAGACTCACATGAATACTTCATTCCTGGTGTTTCCCTGCTGCCAGTGTTTCATGCTTCTGAATGATAAAACCACAAACTATCTCCTGTGGGAGAAGCCCAGGATCCTCCTGAAGTCTCAGCACAAGAGAGCTGCTGGATCTATTACCTTTACTTCCTGAGCTCAGTCTTTAAGGTAGTGGAACAAAGCACCTCCTCTGTACTTCAGAAAGTGATGTGCATTACTGTCAAATCCTCAAAAAAAAAAGTTTTGTCTCCTGTAAGGCACATTCCCAAGTGGCAACATATAACAAAGACTCCCATGTCTGGACTTAAGTCTTATATACGATTCTGTGCTCTGGATTGGTCAGAATAAAGTGGGTATGTGAGGACACAGTTGAAAACCAAACACACAAAATCCCAACATAAAAGGTTAACTTGTTTTTATCTCTTTGCAACAATAAGTGAAAAACTGTAAATCCACATTTTGTGTCGGTATAGGTGTGAATGTTAAATGACCTACTCGGTTTTCAACCAGATTAACCGTCGTTTTCTGCTGCAGATGTAGCCGGCATGAGCAATATAATAGAGATCAGCAAGCAGAGAGTGACAAAACTGAGCCCCCATGAAACACAGCTTTAAAAGCAACAACAACAAAAAAAAAAAAAAGGCAAAACCAAAAAACAAACAAACAAAAAAAATCAGATAACCCATATAATCGTGAGCCAACCGGTGCAATATATTTACTCTGCAACTTCCCAGACTCCCAATTACTATCTTGTTTCCCTTTTAATAGTAGCCACCCTGCAGACAATTTTTGCATTATGTCAGGCATCAGCCATGTAACTTTATTTTGTTTGTTCTTTGCTAGCTGTTCAGTCATTTAGCTTTAGCACTATGATTCCAAGAAAGCATCAAAGCATTGGCAGAAGTGATGAGATATGAACAGTGCCCAAACTCGACATTGCCAATCTGCTATTTTAAAATAATTACATGAGGGATGCTGACATTAAAAAGCAAGCTTTGAACTATTATTAAATAAACAGCTTAACTCTTACATAATTCTGAGTTAAGAAAAAGAAAGCAAAAGTGGAACCAAAAACTTTTCTGCCTTAGAATGTTTACTGAGCCCTGTCATTACAGCTTTACAGTAACAGCCCATACCAGATGTTAGGATAATGTCTTGTTATCATTAGATTGTTATTATCATGTTTTATTTAGTAATGTTAAACATAAGATGTGATAAGGCATCAAAATGAAAACTTTGAAGACTGAGCTATTGTCTTTGGGGTAGGCATCTTTTTTTTTTTTTACACTGGCAATGTTGGATGGCCCATGGAAGTGCCTGAATATCCATTTCTATCTTTAATAAATTCACATAATTATGTACACACATAGTTTTTCATACTACTTTCACACGTATGTAAAGTTGATAGGTGGTAAAAAAAAAAAAACAAACCAGCAATCAAACACCACTACACAACTGGATTAGGTAAGTCCAGTGGTAAAAATAAGTCCTTCCATGTCACTAAAGCATCAATTCCCCAGCATTTCAGCAACAATGTATTTAAAAATGTAAATCTGATGTACATTGAAGAGATCACTTCAGTGAAGGTAAGGTTCTTCCAATCAGCACAATTGAAATGTAAGATCTTAAATGAAACAGAGAGAATTTATGCACACTCATTCTCCAGAAGGAAGTAGAATATTGTTAGCTTTGCACTGACTTTAAGACTTTACTTTTAACTAAAGTTCACAGTATGGTAATGAGCTGTTGATTTTTGTCTTCAGAAAATGTTTACATCCAGCAGAGAGAGTTTAGACATCTGGCGTATGTAAGCATGGTAAAGGGTTACTGCCTAAGGGATAATAAATGAGGAGAAAACCATCCTTCCAAAATGAACACAAAATAATAGATGAAGTTGGTATCTTTGAGGTTGGAAATTGTACATCATCTCTTAAGGTTATCTCAAGTCCTTCTCATTAGAAAGCACAATAAGAATTAGCTGTCTTAATACAAGTAATACAATTAAGAAAAGATTTTAACAATCTTTGTAACAAATATATATTGTGACTTTAAGTCTAATTCTCTATGCATATCAGTTTTCTACACACTTCAGTTAAAATCAACAAGATTTAATCCAGCTTGAAAAAAATCCACTGTGTGACCCTGGAAAGCCAAAAGAAATGTGTTTTAAAGCTCAATAAATAATTACAAAATGCCTCAGACACAGAAAGCTACAGCACCATGAAATATATATAATCACTTTTTAGAATGCTCCTTTGCAATGAAATAGGACTTCCAGTATTTAGGTCACTGGATCACTATATTTGTCTTTAAAAAAAAAAAAAAAAGTGTTTTTTTAATAACAGGATGCCATGCCTTGAGAGAAAGAGGAAAGTTAGCAGGGAGCTTTCTATAGGATAGCCCAGTGTAAATCAATGTGAACTAAGCCAATTCTCATAGTAGTCACTTAGCCCCCCAAATCACAGTTTGTTACCTAACTCGAAGTGGTTAGCACAGGATTGACACTGGCGACTTTTAGCATTTCTAGTTTAAAAAACATCAATAAGCGTCTTTTTTTTATGGGAAGAATATTCAGACTTGATTTTAATTTATTTTTAATTGATTTTTAGTGTGAGGTGTCCCTGTCCATGGCAGGGGGGTTGGAACTAGATGATCTTGAGGTCCTTTCCAACTCTAACTATTCTATGATTCTACGATGATTAATATTTTCTTTGGTTTGTTTTTTTTTTTTGTTGTTTTGTGTGTAGGGTTGTTTTGAGGGTTTGTTTTTTTTTTTTGTTGCTTTTTTTTGTTGTTATTTTTACCTGACAGGGCAGAGAGCAGCAGGGAGAAGAGATACAGGAAAGCAGTCTGAAAAAAGTAGAGTATCTCACGGCTCATGACCAACCTCAAAACCAATATTTTGAAGCAGACCAATATTTTGAAGGATCATACTGGAATATATTGAAAGGGCACAGCAGAAAAAACCTCCTATTTTGAAGAAGAATATTTTAAAGTTTTAGTCATTATGAAAAAAAATAAAGTCAGTAGAATTATACGTCATGAATGCTGTCATCTTTTGTTAACTTTAACTCAATTAACATCATGTCTCACTCCAGCTCCATTATATAAACTGAGGAGAACAGGTAAATCCAAAAGCCATCAGGGCTGTCAGACAATTGATTACAGAAATGCTTTTCACAATTGGATTCTGCTTACTTTTGGTAAAGGTCTTTCTTTCTTTATATGTCTTTTGATATAGAATCTACATCACAAATACATTTTCTTCAAAAGTACTGAAAAGGAGACCCTGTTAACTTTCTGAAAACATGTACGTTTCAGTTTCATGGCTGAATCTAAGGCCTGTAGTGACATTATTTGGGCTCTTCTGTTTTTCTATGGTCTTACAACACACTAGTGTTAGCTACAATAATTACTAACATTTGTATATAGATGCTAGGGGGTATACATCACATTTCCCGTGCTGGCTAACTACCACTTTATCTATTGCTTTGTAAAAAAGTATCTTTAGGAAGTAGTTATTGGAGATTTTTCAAAAAAAGCTCACTCTTACAACATTTTTTTGTTCTCCATAGGTAAGAACTATCACTTTCATACCTTTTAAAAATATGTTTTTATTAGACAGTTTCCATAAAATGTATCAAAATACAGTTTATAATTAACTGATGGCAGCCAGCCCTTTGGCAAAAGAAGTGCCAATGAGCTTCTAGACATGTTCTAGCTGAAATATTATAAATAGAACTAGTGATTTCAGGCAGCATCATCCATTCCTCTGAAGTGCAGGCTACATCAGGTCTTACATCTATGTAAAAATAAATTTAAATGCAGCTGTCTTTAGCAGAAAGAGAAAAATAAAAACTATTTTAGCCAGTGCTTCCGAGTGTGCTCAGTACACTGCAAAATGGAAAAGAAAATAAATACCTCTAAACTCTATCCAAAGCTGTTTTAATTTTGAGATTAAAGAAGCAGATAGATGATCTACAGCTTTCTTGTCTCAGAAGATCCAGCTTTGTCCCAGCCACAAATGTATCTTACTAATCCGCTTTACACTTTTATTTTGATTCATAATATTTTCTTTCAAAATCAGTGACGTTTTTGTAAAATATGTATAGCTTGAGGAGAATTCCAGCTGAAATATAGTATTAATGGTCTTTCTCACAGATAATGCATTTGTTATACCAACACACTGGACATCAAACACAGCCTACTATCTTTCTGTGGAAAATCCACAAAATACATCTGGAAAGCATGAATTCCCAGTCCCACTCAGTGGTGATCAATTATATCTTAAAAAATATGACCACCTTATAAATTGATGGCAATTTTACTGTGACGAATGTCATCTCAATCTGAGATGAAGGAAAGTCCATAGAAGTCTTGTCAAGGACTGATGCAGAATATCAGTATGACAGAAATGTGATACTGAGGGGTAATATCACGAAGCCGTAGAAGATGCTGAGACGTATAGCAGATCTGCTGTCTGCACCTCCTGCGCAAGTCATGATCTTTCAGTCATCACACTTCAGACATTTTCAATGACTGAGCTTCTCCAGAGCAAGAGAAAACGGAGAAGAAATTTAAAAACAAATTAAACAAATATCTTCTTTCCCCTGTGTCTTAATTCTCTTATTTCTTCACTAATTGCTGAACAACAGACACTGATACTTATTTTCATATCTGTGGCCCTGACATCTGCATCTATTCCTTGAAGAGAATGGCAATAACTGGAAAGCAGTGCCCTAATTGAAGGTGTGTTAGTAAGGAGCACAGATCAGGGCCAACTCTAAAGAAATGGAAAGGTCCTCTGGAAGAGCATTTGCTTCTGGAAACTTTTAGGTTCTATGTAGAGAGGAAGAAGGATAAAAGCAGACTAAATCTGTGTTATTCTCTGCCACTTGCAATGAAAGTAGCTGTGTCATGATTGCAATGCTGAAATTCAGAAAGGATAAAACATTCCTTGTATAGCGGATGAAGGCAGAGTGATCATAGGCACCACTGTGCTTCTGGGATTGGATTAAATTAAAAATATAAAATCTGGGAATGCTGAAAATTCAGTAGCATTCAAATATGCAAACAGATATGACATTTTGGAAAACAAATGGGGTTTCCCTGAAAACTACAAGGAAAAATATTTTAGAGTGGGCCTGAAAAACTGTTATTTATAGTCATAAAATCATAAGAAATAGGTAATTTTTCACTTCTTTCTCAACATGCCTTGACAGATGCCACTCAAAAACATATCGCTGTTGAATTGGATTCAGTCTGCATTTCATGTTTGCATTTGAATTTAGGTCTGTCACAACCGATAAAGAGTGATAAATGTGACATTACTGCGTCTAAAGATCATTAAATGTCAGCTCATGCACTGGCAGCAAAATGGCTGGCAGAAAGTCAATGATGCAAGAACTGTATGGAGTGTGAAGCATGGAGATGGATCTAGGGCAGCAGGGAGTCATGCAAGCTGTGAGCAATCAATCAATCATTTTATCCTGAGGAAGAATAAAATGAGACATAAAGGTAGTTCTCTGTGTGCAGGTAGAGAGAAAAACACCTTATGTGTAAGTGTTTTGATTCATATCAGTGTGCATCCAGTAACCATGAAGAGGAATAATAGGTCAGTAAAAAGCATGCATTGTGCTTCAGCCAATTTCCTTTGATGTTCTTATGTGGGTTTCAAAAATAACCTATTTATATATTTCTGGAGTATGGATACTTTAATGCACAACTTCTTGATGTATATGCTGAATGATAAAGACAGAAATAAATATGATTACAAAATTATTTTAATTTTTTTAAAATATAATGCCATCTCCCTTGGCTTCCTGTTTTTCAGGTTTTATAGCTTGGTTACCAATAATTGATAAATACAAACTGCCCTTTACAATGGCTAAAAGAAACATGTATATTTAGAAATTCTTAGAATAATTTCTAGCCTGAGTTCTGTGTACTATCATAAGCTGCAAAGACTTATGTAACTAACACAACTGGATTCTGATTTAGGCAGAAGGCAGTAAAAACTCCAGCAAAAATAAAATAGCGCACACATGAAATCCACTTCTGTAAGAGTATCTATAAGTAAATACATGATAGCTGACTTAATTTTATCCATCTTCATAAATGTAAACAATTTTAAAAAAGGGCACAATTATTACTTTCCTTCTTTGAAGAATGAATCAAAAGCAAATCCATTTGGATTGTTGGAGTATGCCAATAAGAAAACTGTAGAAACTTGATGTAACAGTTTTGTACACATAAAGGTTGCTAGTTTTGATTCTACAAGTTAGCCTTTGAGTAAAGACTGTTGTTAGGTTACGTGCAAAAGTCTCATGGAGCACACACACAGAGGAACAAAGGAAAATGGCAGGGAGAACCCAAAAAATACCCTGACTGGGCTATTCCTAAGGCTATCACAGGAGATCAGTCAGCCTGTTAGAAGGCCTGCCTTCATAAACACAAGGTGCATAGAGGCAGGATAGCAGGTAGGGAAACCCCAGTTACATACTTGGAGAAAAAGCCCCAGTACTTCGCAATGGCTGTCTCCAGAGAGCCATGAACCTCAGGGTCCAGATGTGAAACCCGCAGAGTCTGCTACCGAGGCTCTCTGGTTAACTCCTGGGCAGACAGACTGTATAGAAGCCAATACGGGAGGGATCCACATTGTATGTGTGTATGTATGGACATTCATGATGATCTGCCAAAGACATGATTTAATATCATACTAAATGCTATAAAATTGTTTTAACTGTCCTTACACAATAAACTGTCGTGTACACATTACAATCTTTTTTATTTGTTTTATTTTCAGTAATTTCTGGTTTTGTTCTGAAGCAAGAACTATGATTATGTACTAGTTTATATTTACCCTTTTTTCATGATCTGGCATGAGAAATCATCTTTGTCTTACTCTGAACACACAGTTTGAACATAGCTGTCATATCGCCTTGTCATTCTAATTTAAAATATATGAGAACAAAGACTGATCTGTGCAGAAGACAATGCTACTCTGATCCCACCTGACTTCTTTCAACACTAGGGGATGAAGAGTTCTTCACAAAGCCACATTCTCAGACGCAGCAAAAAGACCAGTAGAAATTGGACAACTTTGCTTAAATGTTTTGGGTTTAGCTTGTTTGGGTTTTGTTTTTACAAAAAGAAAGATGAACAGTACAAACATAAATTTTGAATGTAGTATGTGTTGCTGAGGTTTGGATTGCCCTTTACAAATTTAAGCAGTTCTTAGCTCTGTTTTCAGAGCATGAAAGAGTTATTCTGAGTGTCTGCTCAGTGTACAAGCAGTATTAGGATAATGCTGAATGAACATGACTAAGTCTAGGAGTATGTGGTAAACACAACTGAATACATTCTTTTCCTCCTTTCTTACAGGTCATTCAGAACTTAGATTTTAATAAAAAAATTTTATTAAAATTTTAAGAATATTTAGATCTGACAGTGTTGAGAGTTTATAGTACAAATCTCTTATTGCTATCAAGAAGATAAATGTGTCATTAATTCTAAAAAACATTACAGCCTTTAGTCTTACCTTCTGTAGGTTTGATTTCTTAATTGGCAAAATAGAAGACTCAAAGACAAATAGGCTTTCAGACTTTATTACTGCACTCGTAGTGGCAGTGCAATTCCTGTTCCCCAGCAAGCATGTCTCCTGCCTATGGACTGACTTCTTTCTTAGCTCTTTTTACTGAAGAAGTTATTTGAATTAAGCACTTCTTTATTTTGTTCTCTCCTAAAACAAATTAATCCAGATGAGTATTCTGGGTGTCAGCTTTACCTATAGAAACAGAGGACTCTTTGCTAACAGGCCATTGCCTGTCTTCCCTTCCTTGCCTTGTTGTGGAAAAAAGGAACTCTTTTCCAACGGCTTGCCCCAGGGCTCTTCACTGGGGACATCCTGCACTTCTCTGGGGCTCTTGGGTGGTGGTTGTGCTGCCCAGTGATTTGCCCCTTGTGCTGATGGGAAGCTATTCAGTAACTGTGCAGCCTGCCTCCTTGCCAAAGCGGAAAGTCAAACTTGTCTTGCTCATTCAGGTGCCAACTTTTCACAGGCTGTAAGATTTGGAATTTCACATTTTTCAGAGTCATTACATACTGTTACACAGATATAACTCAGAATTCACACTTCTTTGTCACTGAGGCCATTCCTGTAGTAAAATTAGAAATACTTGAGTACACTGAAAAAGTGACAAGGGATATGGAAATAGACAGTAATTACTAAATATGAAGCTGATCCAGCTCTTCACTTAAATAGTAAAGACAGATATCAACTGCACAGTTAAGCTCCTGTGTTTCTTCCCTACATTAATTATAAGGAAAGAATGAAGAGAAGAAAAAGTAAGAATCTGAAAAGAATCTGAAGACTGAGGGTTCTTTTTATTATTTTGACAGACTTTGCCTCTTTTCGTTTAATAGGTTGAAAAATAAGAGCATTTGTCATGTGCAAAGGTAAATTAAACATTAATTAAATGTGAAAATATGTATTAAAAGATAATTAGGAAAGTCAAATACCTAGAATTTTTAAAGTTGCAAACTGTAACTTGCCTTTGCATTTAATATACATCAGGATACGAAGATAAGAAATAACCAATAGTCAACTCATGAGATCCTTGTTAGCATGACTTATTAATGAAATGCACACAGCAGGGAAACAAGGTTAAATTGCAATACAGAAGAAACATAAAAGGGTGATGTAAATATGTAAGGACAAAAATCAGAACAGCTAAGGCACAAAAGGAAGTGCTATGACAAATGGACGTAACAGTCAGTGACCCCTCAGCTGTGCCAGTATGTCCAGCCACGACACCTTATTTTAAAAAAGATGTTGACTTTCTGCATCTTATCCAGAGATAATTAAGGAGAGCATTAAAAAGCAATAAAAAAATGTAAGTTTTCTGTGAGGAAAGAGTTAATGAATTTAAGTCGATTTAATCTTGAAAAGTCTGAAGGGAAAATATTCTAAGAGTCATCAAACACATGAAAGATACCTTTAAAGAGGATGGGAATGCTTTTAAAGACAATGGAGACAGAATAAGACAGGATGGGGAGTAGAATCAAAAGAATGTAAACCTCATGGGCTGAGATAAGAACAGTCCGATAACTGAGGTATAATACAAACCCATTGCTGTTAATAATGATAATAATAATAATGATAAGAGGAATAACAAGTGGAGAGAATATAAAACTAAAAAGGCAAAGGAAAAGAAAACAATAAACAAAAGTCAGGCACAATACAATTGTTCCCCACCCACTGACAGATACCCAGGGCCTTCTGGGTGACTCCTGCCAGTATATATACTGGGCATGACGCACCATGGTACAGAATACCCCTTTGTCTAGTTTGGGTTAGGTGTCCTGTCTCTGCTTCCTCTGGCTTCCTGTGCCCCTCACCACTGACCGAACATGAGACTGAAAGGCCCTTGATGGGAGTAAACATTACTTAGTAACAACTAAAAGCATAGGTCTGTTATCAGCATTGTTCTCAGACTAAAGTCAAAAACACAACACTGCATTAGCTAAGGAGAGAAATAACTGTTACTGCTGACTCAGGACAGTACCCTGTCAATAGGAAATATTTTGTGATATTTTGTCCCCTTCTATCTGAAATAGATGAACTATATAACTATTTTCCTTAAATGCTATAGGAAAACCTTTACTTATCAACCATGTATTGTAAGCTTCCTTTTTAATTCTTTAACATCACTGAAAAAGCCAGAAGGTAATAAAATTCTCAACTATGATGCCAGTAGGCCTGAATACTGCTAATAAAATCTTTGATGTGTCACACAAAGGAGGGAAAGCCTCTGAGAATCTCAGCACTCTGAGCTACAATATATTGAATGAATAACAGATACAGGAAATCTACCTATTAGAAAACTATAGTTAGTATTAAATCAAAAACTCATTGGAAAGCTGCCTATCTTCAACAAAGAAATCAGGATTCAATCCTTACTCACAACTGAAATTGTGCAGAAAAATACATAATAAAGATATAATACGTGTTTCCTTACTTTACTTTTTTGTTAAAATACAATAGGAAGATGAGAAGAGAGTGGGAAGTGAAAGTATAATTAAACTTCACAATTAGCTGGTTTTCACTAGTTAAATATGGTTTTATTGATATTTTTAGTCTTGTGGAGCACCAAAAGTGTTGACCTCCACAACTGTGAAAGGCAATTTTAAAAGTTTTCCTGCTTCAAGCAAGCATTTGCTCTTTCGTCTCAACATCCATATGTCCCACAGTTTATTTTACCCAGTAATTTCCTTTTAGGTCTTCCTCCTTAGAATAGAACACCTGTTCAACTTAGCTGTACTTTAACTTATTGGGGAATAGGAATAGCTGTTTCTATATTCTCATTCCCAAAGGATTTACTTAATTTATTAAGATAATTGAGTGTTTTCCTCAAAGAAACCAAAGAATTGTCCACCCCTCCTCCATTTATTTTTGTGTTGTAAAATTATCTATACTTTTGTTGACATGACTTTATGTCTGAATTATGCTACCAAGCATGGTTATGTTTTAACTATGTGCCTTGCTGTTAATACATATGCAGCTCAGTTCATCTGCACAGGCTTTCACTTTGGGGTGTCAAACCCAACCCCCCTGAACCAATCTTGTCCCATAAGATATCTTTGTTTGCCATTGATTTTACAGTTACTCAGTTGTCAGTATACATTGTTGATTAAAGGAATGCCAAGAGGGAGGGCTATTGGCTGAATGAAGGGGAAAAAATGGCACTTTTATTCATGCTATCTAAGTTAGATTTATGGAGTGAGAAAGTTATTTTCTTCTCTCAGGCACTTGAAAGAAGATGCACTGCAGTCTGTATAAGCTTCTTGTTCTCTGTGTTTTACAGCTGCCCAGATGAATATGAATATGAGGCATGAGGAGAAAGTTAGGAGAGCTTCTTGTGAGCCTTGAATAGCATCTTTTTTCAATACATTAAAAAAAAAAAGGTTCACTAGTTTTCACTTTAAAGAAAATGCATCACTTCTGCTCAGTGTAGCAAGCAGAAAGTTTCAAAGAAAATATGCACTTCCCAACAAGCAGACACTATGAAATGTATTATAAAATAAAGGTTTTAATGTCAATTACAATTAAAACCCTTTTTTTTTAAAGTACTTCACAGTTTATTCATGCTGAGAAGTGCTTCTTATCTTTGAAATTTTCAGCCTGCTACACTGAGCAAAATGGGTGCAATTTTCTTTTAATTGTTTTGAACACCATGTGCGAGAGAACATGACAGAATGCAAATTGCTTCTACAAGATGTAAGAGGCGGAAAAAGTTGCTGAATTTCATGGCATCTTTCTGTGAGCTGAAAGCATGAGACGTACTACTTTTTTAACAATAGTCAGGAAGGAATGCTTGTCTCTCTGTATTCAAGGTTGTGCATCCTCTTTCTCTGGTTTTAGGTTATAACGCAAGACAGAGAGCTCAAGGTTTCATGGTCATAGCATGCTGGCTGTGCACTGTTAATAGTTAACACATTTCTGCTCTCAGTAGCAATACGTTGGACCAGAGTCACAGCATTTGGGGCTTTTCCAAAATGGCCTGTTGGCCTCCCCTATGTATATAGGAAATATGGACTGCATATCAGTCTGATTCCTTTTGTCTGTCTAACTGTTCAGGCTGAACTCAGGCAAGAAATTGTTTTGGATTAAGCTGCACCAGTACAGTAGTCAGAATGCGGTGCCATACTACTTTACACAACAGGCTGACATCTCTTAGAGAAGTGGTCCTTCTCCTGTGAACATTAGACAAGACCTAAAGAATGAAATTTACTGACAGCTTTTTTCCGAGAAGCTCTTCAGAGCTAAACATTTCTATTTTGCACAGCTATTAGGAACCTCTCTATACACACATAATATAGCAAAATCAAAATAGAAAGGGAACAAAACTCGAAATGTCTATAAAATGAGGCAATTAGAAGCAATTAAACAAACACTTTAATTCTACCTCATATGACCCGTTAGGCACTGTTGATGAGGCTACCAGAAGATATCTCCCCTGCAGTATTTCTCTGGCTTTGCCTAGCTGTTTTGCTTTCCATAGCACTGTTATAAGGCAGAGTCAGATTTCTCTTTTAGTCTCTACTGGTTTGACAAAAGTTTTCAGTGAAGCTGGAATAGAAATTCCTCCAGGATTTTTTGACATTGCATTATTATTGCAATAGTTTCTACAGATATTCCGAAGTCAAATTATTGTAATTTTTTTAGGGGTAAGTGCCTTCTGCAGCACAGTTTCTTTGTGAAACATGACAGAACTGTTGCTCTATTTTTACCAAACTTGTGGTTTCAGACCTTTACTACTTTTCTTTCTTCATCTAGGAAATAAGTATTCCTGGACATCATCTTGCACTTCAGCTGCACAGGGGAACTTTAATTTGGTGGGTTTCCATTCAGTTTCTGAGCCTTATCATGGACGTTCCATATCTAGTCTCACTCTTACAAAGCTGGTTGAAATGAAACAAATAACAAGACACACTCGAGAGAAAAATTCACTGGGCCATAACATAGAACTGAAACATATGACTGAAAACGTGTAAGGCTGCTGAAGACATTCTGAATCTACCCCTAATGTCATAGTAAATGGTTTTCTCTGTATAACACAGTAGCAGGAGACTGTTTTAAGAGGAATGAGGCCAGCAATGGGCTGGGCAATGGATCTTTTTGAAGAAACCATGAGTACAAGGATGCTACAGGTATTCTGGAGTGCTCTTTTCTACTTCTTTCCCTCCTTTTCCCTGGCCTTCTTTTTCTTGTTCTGCATACATGATATTAGTTTTATTCTATTATGAACTTGTTCTACTGACTTAAGCATGATCATTATTGATTTATTTGGTTTCTTATTGTTTACACTACAAATGTTTGAAATCGGGGTAAAAGCCTTGCACACTAAAGCTCTATTCAGCTTCAGCACAAATGGCAAAGCTGATTTTTCTTTTTTTTTTTTTTTTTTCACAAAACTCTCAAATGTGAAACTATTGTGGATTTTTTTCTACTAGGAATTTGTCTGTGAGCAATCCAGGATTAATCAACAACATAAAACCATCCATGCAGCTTAGATATTTTCCAACAACTGGTATAGCATGAGTGGGACAAATATGGTTTCTTTACTTAAGCTATCATAAAAATGATCTACAAGAAAAAGTGACCAGGTATCCAACATACACATTCATGGCCACCTGTTTTCTGAGCAGTGTAAACTGGAAAGACACATTTTTATATACCTTGTGGTTCTCTTAAATCTCAATATTTCTTGAAATTATGATTTTTTCATCATGTTAAGCACAACTTCAAAAGAATTTTCAAAGTTTTGTAATAAAATTTGAATTTTCTTATCTAAATGATACTAAAAGTGTTCATGGGTGGAGACAACAGGGGTTTCCTTTCTTTCTTCAGTCTTACAGATTTTAGTTATAGTCTAGATAACTGGCCTTTTTTGTCCATTATTTGTCTTTTAGGTCTTCTAAGGGGGACAAGGGGAATATTTAATTTTAAATAGTTTTGTATTCAAGACTATCAGAAAGGGAGACAATGTCCTGCAGGCACATCAAGATAAAAAATACAGGAAAATGTACCATGGATGACAGCATAACTGAGAAAGCATTGCAGAGATTTTCAAGCCTCTTTTGTACAAGGGCTGTTATATGCCTTTATGTGTTCTTGACATAGACTTTTTACTGCCCTTCTAGACTGTACCCTTGCTGACCATAGGTACAGAAACAAAGAAGCAAATTATGTTTTCTGCATATTTTATATGGGACTCTTCACTTCGGCATCTGAACCTATATTGTGATTGCTACTTTTTATAAGAAAAAAGTATAAGACCTCAAAGAAGTAGGCACAATTTATTTCAAATCAGATCATCTAGTCAGATACTGACATACTTCCACACTCAACTTTTAACTTTGTCAGTGAAATGTCATCAGATTTTAACACCTTTTCTTTACAAATAACAAGTCATAAATATTGTTATTAATAATAAATTATATATTGTATATAACAAATCATAATCACTCGTACTACATATAAAGCCAGAAACGAACTACAATTGTGGTCCATCCTGATACACAAATATGAAAACAGTCTTACAAAACATTGTACAGAAATAAACACAATTCCTGAATAGATAGCAAATAGGTATGCTGTGTGTTCTAAGAGAGGAGGCTAATATGAGACTTGGGATTCCCAAACACTGAGAAGTGAAGACCTGCTGCAAGAGGTACAAAGCCTAAGGTAGGACTAAAACCAACATAAATGTCTTCTACAAAGGAAACCTACGTTCTGTAACAGTATCTGTCTATGACAGACTTATCATGTTTTCCAAAATCAACATTCTCACTAATTAACAGCACATATATTAATAAGAAGCCTTACAAGTGTTCCACATGCCTTTAATACTTTGAATAAATAATAATTATATTAGCTTTTGTAAATTAGGGGTATATATGTCAGTTATACTTACATTCCCACTAAGGTATATTTCAAAATGGTTGCTTTAAGAAGGGTGATGAGTCAGTGAAATATTCAACATTAAAAAAATGCCCTTGGTGGTAAGAAGCTGAGCAGTGTTCAATGTTTCAACTGCTTTGCACATCTTAGAGTGTCCTTCAGTTCAAATACTTTCTTAGATCAGCAAAGGTCTGTGCTTTAAGTGACAGCACTGAGCTTCCTATACATGCATGAATTATTCATTTCCTAAATAGATACATTAAAAAGAGAGCTATTTAGAATTTAATGAATAAGACCATTCACCAACATACCACATATATCTATGCTAAAAAAATCAATACAGAGGTGTAGTTTATTACCAACTTGCCTGGAAACATGCAACCCACTTCTACTAATATTAGAAAAAAATTCACTTTCTGGACTAGAGTTACTTCATCTTCAGCCTTCTGAAGGCATTTTACTGAATTGAAACCAGAATGCTACAGAGAGAAGCAAAGATTAAGAAAAGCCTTATTTGCTTAAGTTTGTGAAAAAATTGGTCTCTAAAGGAAAAGTTAATTTCAAAGTAAGTCACATTCATGAAAAGGCAAACACCCTAAACTACAGATTGCAGATATTCACACCACATATAGTTAGATCTAGAATTTTATTTTGTTTTACCACAATCCTGCATTTTTTGCTCTGAAATTGTCTGTCAGTCAAACCCTAAAAACCCCAAACTATTTAGCAGCAGATCGGTATGCTGAAATCCACAGTGAATGAACTTTAATAACAATGCCAAACAAAAACCTTTATTTTTCTAATCAAGTTTTCTAAAACAATTAGAGGAGCTGAAATTTGCTTTTGAATTTATACAAGCATTGTGACAACATTTCTTCCATTGGTCATTCAGCACTTTGCGTTCTTAAAAAAAAGGTGCATAAATCCACTAAAAATAATGAATTTTTCTCCTGAGTCACGAACAGTATTTCAAAACACTTCTGCATCCAAGCTAAATATTTATACTAATTGACACTGATAAAACTGCCCACAAGCACTGTGCTGCCCATAATATAGTATCAGCACAGTTACACAAGCTCGCTAGAAATTCTGTAATTGCCCAATCACTGGTGGTCAATTTACCTATCAAGAAAATGGTCTGCTTAGCAAATCTTTCTCCTTGCTCCTTCCCTCCATGCCGCTCCTATTTTTTTTCACCCCACTTCAGTTTTAAGGCCAGTGACAATATATTGTCTTCGGGATGGATATTCTCTACACTTCTACCTCAGACTGACCTTTGTGTCATCAGGTGTCATGATAGCTCACTGGCTAAATGTCAAGATGCTAAGAGATCCTTCAAGTTGTCTGGACTTTTTTACTGCTGTCAGCACGTGTTACAACAACCCTTTTTCTTCTTAGTGACCATTTAGACAAGCCAAAATTAGTTGAGTAATACTCAGTTTGGCTCAAATATAATGTGCTAAATAGACAAATTTATTGATACATGCACATTAAGAAATAAATTTCATTGTGATCTTAGCTGAATGAATGAAGCTGATTCATCTAGTGCAGAGTAGAAATAGATAGCTGCAATAAAAGTAACTAGAATTCATATAAGGGGTGTCATGGTTTTCATCAAGTGACTCACTCACCTGTCAAAAAAGCCTAAGGTCATAGCAAGAAAAGATTACTGAGTTCATCAGAAATTCTTACCCTGTGTTTTCAAAATCTGCCACAAAGAGAAGAAAAATGATCAAATATAAAGGTTAGCACTGCATCAAGGTCACAGGTAAAATTATTTCTCACCAAAAATTTCTATCCAAGACTCTGCTGACATTACATGTAGAAAAATGTGAGAAGACTTCTGACAGGACCAAGAGCATTTAGACAACACCTAGAAGAGTGTATTTATGTCTTTACTAAAGAAAATAAGAGCCTTTTAAAAAAAAAACCCAACTTCTCAGCTTTAGTAATGTCAGGAATAAAAGTAGAGTAGGCGTCCTGCAATTTGAACTCAGTTGTTTCCTAAATCTGCCCACTTATTGCCCTTTTTATCTTTGTACAAATCACTTTACCTTATAATCCTGCAATTGGTCTCTTGTCAAAAACCTGCTGCTTAAGCATCTGCAATTTAAAATCCTTCTCCCCTTTGCCTTATTTCAGATAAAAAGAAAATAGCCCTCTACTTGCTTATTTAGGAGGGTTTTCTTTCTTAATTTACTAGCTCAGCTCCAGCTGAATGCAAGAACAGATATGGTTATAAAGTAATCTACTATACTCAGGTCTGGTAAGGGCAATGACAGTCCCTTAGCACAGTTTCCTTTCAAGCACACTGGTTTGACAATGTGAACTGAAGGGGACTCTTCCTTGACCATGTGGCTAGTTATGTTGAACCCTTTGGTTCCTTCAAGTCCAGTATCAGCTGTTTGCAGAAGAGGTGTAATGACACTGCTTTGGCCAATTAACGTCCCCAAGGTGCTGTAAGATTATAAATATAAAGTGTTAATTATATTTCTTTTGCAATAATAAAGCCAATAATAAAGCCCTTAAGCTTGGATTTAAAAAAAACCTCCATGGAAAACATTGCTGTTTCAGTTAATCCAGAGTGCTTCAAGGAGATTCCATCTTGTTGCTCTCAGTTACATTAAGCACTTTTTCTAGAAATCCATGGGGAATTTCTGTTATGCAGAATGTTGAAGTGTGCAGTGTTTTTCCAAGTATATTGGATTAAATGAAACATGAAAATATATGAATGTTTTATGCTAAAATATATATAGGGATTGTTCCTTCAATAGGCAAACTTGTTTTTCTGTCACTAAAGGATTTGAAGGCTCTCAGTTGAAGTACACTTCTAATGTAAAGCTGAAAAATATATTTGTTAAAGTCAGTGTCTTTTCTTTGACAGCAGTTTCATTTTTCCTGTCTGAAGTGATACAAATACATATTCTTGTCTTGTAATGTCCACTTAATAAATATCCTATATCAACCTTTATGCGTTAATCATTAACAAGTTAATTTTCTTTGGCTTATGACATTTCTATCATTTCCACTCATTCAAAAACTGGTTCCAGTTGTGACGAAGATTCTTGGTTCCTTGTTAGCATATGAGCACCAAATATTGCCATTCATCTTAACAGACCATCTGTGATTCCGGGACCCCAGCTAGATCCTGGACATACTGGTCAGGTAATGTCCTTTTGGAAAAAAGACAGCTCATACTTTCATGATTGGTTTACATTTTACTTTCAAAATGTATCGCAGCCTCAGTAGATAATGAAGATCCTCCTTTTCCTAGCACTCTCCCTGAAAGACTGAAAAACATCTTCCCAATTATAGCCTTATAAACCCCAAGCATTCTCACTTTGATTCAAGAATTTTTACCTTTTTTCATGAAGACATGAAGACGATCAAAAACAACAGAAAGGGAAAAATAATGCTCTGTAATGAACTCTAATCACCCTTACGCTGTAAGAAACTTTCTCATGCAACACCATTTCTCCAGTGGTCTTACCCATGCTTCAGACCTTTCAGACTGAAAACATCAGATAGATCATGCTGTTAGAAAATGAGCAGTGATCTCTTTGAGTATATTTTGTACATATGCTTGGTATATTTTGTACATGTGCTTGGTATATGTTCATTTAGTATAGAACTGTACATCTAGTCTGCTAAACTACAACGTGGAAATGTAACAGTGCTTGCCATGTAGCAGCAAAGTTCATCAGTCTTCTCATGCAAGTTGAGGGTCTAGACTAGTATTTTGTATATGACACAGAAGGTGGATTTCATTATTACTGCCTCTGCTTTTCTTCATACTCCTTCCTGGAGGAAAATATGATGTTTTAATGTCTTTTACAGGAATAAAGTATCTATACCTGACAGTTATTTAAATATACATTTTACAGAATAAACTGTATGCTTCTTGCTAAAGTAGCTTAAAACTTTCAAATCTTACTGAAAAAGCCTTTTAAAAAATCAAATATTAATGCTTAATAAGAGGTAAGAAAATATGGAAAATTGAAAAGTTTAATTTTTAAAAAATATGAAGTGTTAAAGCCTAATTAGTATTAAATATTCATGGTTAAATTATTAAAATCATTATTAAACCCCAAATGTCTAAGTCATCAATTCACAGGCTTTGTATAACATGCCTTCACCAACTATCATTTTTTTATGAAGTCCCAGTGATTGCATAGCTCTTTTGAATAAGCTCATGCACTTGCCTCAAGATGAGGGCCAGGCTAGACTAAACTTATCTGCTGCCCGATTCATAAAAAGTTATATACAGATTCACATCCTGCCTGTTGAGATCAGCACAGTTATGACCTTAAGGTGCCAGAGAATCCATATTTCTTTCCTGAGTTGTTTCACATGCAGTAGTGTATGGAGCATAAATGAATCCCATTTATCTGGTCAGGTCTTCTGACAGTTGCTTCCACTTTCTGGTAATCTATATTACCTTTGAAATAACTGCAATGAACCATTATACCCCAGACTGACAACTTTGTTTTTTGAAAGCGATATAAGAAAGCAGCAGGAAGGTTACTTTTGGAATCTAACTCTCTGACTGAATAATAGCAAAAGCTTATAAAGCAAATTCCAAAAATACATACAGAACTCCCAACATAGCTTTCTATTGATTTTTAGGTACTGTCCAGTTCAATTTAAAACAAAGCCAAGGGACCTGCAGATGCTATTTTTATATTTCAGTACCATGGCAATGTTTTCCAAGGAGAATCTGATGCGTTACACAGTTACATCAAGCATCAGCTACATTAATACCCGACATAAAAAGACTGCTCATTCAGTGGTGCAAGAATTGGGGGTCATTAACAAGATTTAAGAAATGTATGAATATGTTTTCCTTGCTTGTCATAATGAAAGCTTTTATTGAAAGATGAGTGTGGGAACAGAGTTGGAACACTTTATCAAGTCCACAAATTCGTAGGGGAAAATAAGATGGAAAGAAATATTATCTTTTGGCATCATTATCTGCACATGACAATTGTTACAGTGACACAGAGCAGTATTTGCAGTCTTCCTGCACAGTGCTCATGAAACTTTAATGAAACACAATTTCCAAAATTCACTGCCAAATGCACTTTTATAAATGTCACTATCAGCAATTTTGCATACATTTTTGGATGAGGAAAAAAAAAAGGGTCCAAGTATTTGTGTATTTTTCCTTTTGAACACATAAGAAAAGCCAGCTACAATACAGCATTTCTCTGAGTATTCTCTGTTACTTGGACTAGATTCTGCCCTTTCTGCCCTTGATTCTGCCAAAATACTCCTATCATTTAGAATAGTTTCAGAAAATTGAAATTGAATTCAATGAAATTTCATGGCAATCCCTAGCATAAGGTCCAGTAAATACCTCATCACCCTTAGCTATTGATACAATGGCTTATATTTTAATTTTTATCAAAATAACAAATAACTTGATGCTTAACACCTTCTTTTTTTTTTTTTTTTAATAATTTTAAGTCATCCAGTGGATTTTCATTTATAATGCATATTCAGATGTGTAAGCACTGGGATAGGTGACAAGGCAGATGATATTTCAACTCAGCTGAACACAAAAAATCAGGGCTTTGCGTGAAAACAGAGAATAGGGAAATTATATTAATAGGGTTAATGTATGGCTACGTGACTGATGCCAAAGGCAGGGGTTTGGGTTTTTCAGTCACAGGCTGCTGTATGGGACACCTGGTTTGCTGGTGACAGGCGGGATACACCAGTCCCAGAGAAAAAAAAGGGTTTTGGGGCAGGAGTTAGCAGGGCTTATTGACAGGGCTTTAAACTAGTTATGAAGGAGGGAGGGGATTTAACTGGGCCTGTTGGGGACAAGCCCAAGAGGAACATGCTAGGGATTGAAGGATGGCGGGCTAAGGAGGACTATCAATCTCTTGTTTCACTTGTGGGAAAGGATAGCTCTTTAGACCCTGTCCCGCAGGGAAAAAAGGGTACTAGGACTGGCTCCCTGAAATGCCTGTACACCAATGCACGCAGCATGGGGAATAAACAGGAGGAGTTAGAGGTCTGTGTGCGGGCTAAAGGTTATGATCTAGTGGCGATTACAGAGACATGGTGGGACAGTTCACATGACTGGAATGTGGTCATGGATGGCTATGTCCTTTTTAGGAAAGATAGGTCAGCGAAGCGAGGTGGTGGAGTTGCTCTTTACGTGAGAGAGCAACTAGAATGTATTGAGTTCTGTCCGGGGTCGGATGAGGAGCAAGTGGAATGTCTGTGGGTACGAATCAAGGGGCTGACTGGCACGGGTGATACAGTTGTGGGGGTCTATTACAGACCTCCTGATCAGGACGAAGGAGTTGATGAGGCTTTCTACAGGCAACTGGAAGTAGCCTCGCGACTACATGCCTTAGTCGTCGTGGGGGACTTTAATTACCCCGATATTTGCTGGAAGACTCACACAGCCAGTCATTCACAGTCTAGGAGGTTCCTCGAGTGCATTGATGATAATTTCTTAATGCAAATGGTGGACGTACCAACTAGGGGAGCAGCGCTGCTAGATTTAGTACTCGCCAACAAGGAGGGTTTGGTCGAAGTGGTGACGGTCAATGGCAGCCTTGGCTGCAGTGACCATGAGATGGTGGAGTTTAGGATCCTGTGTGGGAGGAATAGAATACCTAGCAAAGCCACAGTTCTGGATTTCCGAAGGGCCAACTTTGGCCTCTTCAGTCAACTGCTAAGGGAAGTCTCATGGGAAAGTGTACTAGGCGGTAAAGGGACTCAAGATAGTTGGTTAGCATTCAAGGACCGCTTCTTCCAAGCTCAGGATCGGAGCGTCCCAATGAGTAGGAAGTCAAGTAAGGGATCTAGGAGACCGGCGTGGTTAAACAAGGAGCTGCTGGGCAAACTCAAGTGGAAAAGGAGAATCTATGGATTATGGAAGGAGGGGCTGGCCGCTTGGGAGGAATATAGGACAGTTGTTAGAGGATGTAGGGAGGCAATTAGGACAGCTAAGGCCTCCTTGGAACTCAATCTTGCTAGTCGGGTTAAAGACAATAGAAAGGGCTTCTTCAAATACATAGCAAATAAAACTAAAACAAGAGGCAATATAGGCCCACTGCTGAACGAAGTGGGTACCCTGGAGACAGAGGATATAAAGAAGGCAGAGGTGCTGAATGCCTTCTTTGCCTCTGTCTTTACTCCTGCAGACTCTCCCCGAGGGCCCCGGATTTCTATAGCCCCAGAAGGAGTCAGGACAAAGGAGGAGTTTGCTTTGGTAGATGAGGATTTGGTTAGGGATCAGCTATGCAAACTGGACATCTGTAAATCGATGGGTCCGGATGGAATGCACCCACGGGTGCTGAGGGAGCTGGCGGAGGTCATTGCTAGGCCACTTTCCATCATCTTTGGTAAGTCGTGGGAAACGGGCGAGGTGCCTGAGGATTGGCGGATGGCAAAGGTCACACTAATCTATAAGAAGGGCAAGAAGGAGGACCCGGGTAATTATAGACCGGTCAGCCTTACCTCCATCCCTGGAAAGATGATGGAACAACTTATTCTTGACTCCATCACTAGGCATATCAAGGACGAGGGGGTCATTAAGAACAGCCAACATGGTTTTATGAGGGGGAAGTCATGTATGACCAACCTTATAGCCTTCTATGAGGAAGTGACTAGGTGGAGGGATGATGGTAGAGCGGTAGATGTAGTTTTTCTTGATTTCAGTAAGGCATTTGATACTGTCTCCCACAGCATCCTCATAGATAAGCTAAGGAAGTGTGGGCTTGACGATCAAGTAGTGAGGTGGATCGAGAACTGGTTGAAAGGAAGAAGGCAGAGAGTTGTGGTCAATGGCGCAGAATCTAGCTGGAGGTCTGTGACTAGTGGAGTTCCCCAGGGGTCGGTGCTGGGACCGGTGCTGTTTAATATTTTCATCAATGACCTGGATGAGGGAACTGAGTGCACCCTCAGCAAGTTTGCTGATGACACAAAACTGGGAGGAGTGGCTGACACACCAGAGGACTGTGCTGCCATTCAGCGAGACCTGGACAGGCTGGAGAGTTGGGCGGGGAGAAACTTGATGAAATTTAACAAGGGCAAGTGTAGAGTCTTGCATCTGGGGAAGAACAACCCCATGTACCAGTACAGGTTGGGGGTTGACCTGCTGGAAAGTAGTGAAGGGGAAAGGGACCTGGGGGTCCTGGTGGATAGGAGGATGACCATGAGCCAGCAATGTGCTCTTGTGGCCAAGAAGGCAAATGGCATCTTAGGGTGCATTAGAAAGGGAGTGGTTAGTAGGTCAAGAGAGGTTCTCCTCCCCCTCTACTCAGCCTTGGTGAGGCCGCATCTGGAATATTGCGTCCAGTTCTGGGCCCCTCTGTTCAAGAAGGACAGGGAATTGCTTGAAGGAGTCCAGCGCAGAGCCACAAAGATGATTAAGGGAGTGGAACATCTCCCTTATGAGGAGAGGCTGAGGGAGCTGGGTCTCTTTAGCTTGCAAAAGAGGAGACTGAGGGGTGACCTCATCAATGTTTACAAATATGTGAAGGGTAGGTGTCAGGATGATGGAGCTAGGCTTTTTTCAGTGATATCCAGTGATAGGACAAGGGGCAATGGGTGTAAACTGGAACATAGGAAGTTCCACGTTAACATCAGGAAGAACTTCTTTACTGTAAGAGTGACAGAGCACTGGAACAGGTTGCCCAGGGGGGTTGTGGAGTCTCCTACACTGGAGATATTCAAGGCCCGCCTGGACAAGTTCCTGTGTGATGTACTGTAGGTTACCCTGCTCTTGCAGGGGGGTTGGACTAGATGATCTTTTTAGGTCCCTTCCAACCCTTGGGATTCTGTGATTCTGTGATTATGCTTTATAGAATATGAATATACTAGCCTCGCCTCCATTAATAAAGTCCTTATTGATAGCTCATTTCCCAGCATCTTTCTCCTGTACATGGTTTTCCCCAATGATAACTACCTTTTTGAAGACACATGAAATACTCCACAACATTAGAAGTTCTGTTATTTATTTCTGTATTAGCATTACATCCAGATTACTTCTTATATTCATTCAGATTTACTTGTAGATACAGAACCTGTGTCCATCAGCCTGCGTTGGGAATGGTAGACATGGAAACAAAAATCAGTTCGGGTTGGTGGCATTGGTGATAAGTATATTTGGTTCCATTCCTTTGGTATGTTTTACCAGAGCAATGCAGTCACTGCGAATTTTCCTCAGGTCAGAAAGACCCATGTAGAGGTTAGTCCCTATAAACACTAAACAACTGCAGAGCATGGCCATTCAAATAGTCACATTTTGCTACTTTAGAACAATGATATCTTATATGTATGGATTTTCTTTCACTGTGTCAGTTTGAAGAGCAGAACTACACGTTAGTTTGTTCATCTTTATACAAGGTATCACAGAATCACAGAATCCACAGAATCCACAGAATCACAGAATCCCAAGGGTTGGAAGGGACCTAAAAAGATCATCTAGTCCAACCCCCCTGCAAGAGCAGGGTATCCAGTGTGTCTTATATTTGATGTAAAACAACAGTAAAAAACGCAAAGCAGGAGAACATTTTCCTCTTACTTTTTGTCTAAGTTAATGCATTACTACCAAAGGGAATATATTTTGTACAACATACTTGCTTGTTCCCCCCACATAAGGTGTATAAGTTTTAAGCTAAACAGTAGAGAATGTTTTCATTCCATTTCCTCCTGCTTGCAGTGGGTTGCAAGAAGAATTTTCTCACTAGAAACTGACATTCTTTTTCACTCTCACTTTTTGTTTTGTTTAGTGCCATATATTTGACAGTTTTGGTTTTGGCCTCATTACCTTTGGGTATAGAACACCAAAGTGTACTGGAAGGTACTAAATGTTCTGGATTTCCTTATTTTTCATACCTTTCTGAATTTAAATACCATCTGCATCAGAATAAATGGCCTATGATTCTTCAGCACTTCTCCACCACCAGTACTTTTCATTCTCTTGCTCAGCATAAATTAACAGCAGAAGCAGCATCATTTTGATGAAGTCCCTAAGGTCACCCTGTCATGGTTTAAACCCAACCACAAACCTCATTCACTCACTCCCCCCCCCTTCTTGCCCTCCCCCTGCATCTTCTGCTCCATACTCATTGCAGTAACAATTCTTTTGCTGACTCATTAAGCAAATAAATAGAAAAATCTTATATCATCTGACATTACTTTGTAAAACAAAATATTGTCTATTATTGCTAATAGAGCTGCTATTCAAACCCATTTAATGACTGTGAATTTCATAATTTAACTAATACTATATATAGTTACTATTTAATTAATACTGTTACAGTAAATATTTAATACAGTTACAGGTATAACTGCATACTGTATACATTTACAGTATTAGAAATGCAGATTAATATAAGAAACATTTCTAAGGGGTGAACTTTTTTTTTGTTTTTTTCAAAAGCAAGGTGTGCATAGAGCTAAATGCTGCTTACCATGTGAGTATTCAAAAAAATTATACCAATGAAATCATAGGAGGGGATCATATTCTCACATTGTTCCACACTGTGTTGTGTAAGACACAAAGACACTAAAATCAATATATATAATTCTAAGTAATTTGCTAATGTTTAACAACCACATTTTCAAAAAATCCTACTGCTTTTCATTTATATTTCATAAAAAAATCCCACTGACATATTTCTTCTATTAAAAAAATACAAACACCTCTGTCACTCACTTAAGATATGTTCTTCATACTTAACGTTTATTTAAAAGAATAAATACCAAAATGAAGTAAAAATTTATGCCGCAACTTCTGCAAGAAAGCACAGCCAAGTAAATGTGAGCACAAGTAGCATCATTTACCTTCACCACTAGCTTCACGATTGGGTACAACTTACGTTTACCTCATACACTCCTTCAGACCAACCTGAGAGATGCTGTCTAAGGAAGCAAAGAATACAAAACCGGAATGAGATTTAAGCAAATAGAGATACAAGTAGATGCTTACCATCTAATTGGTATAGCTCACATAGCAATAAACCAGATTACACTAAGAGAAACAAACTCACCCCCATCTTTATTGTAGTTTTCTTTTACAGGAATATAATAGTGTGTTATATTCACAAAAAACTCTTACAGAGATTGTTATAGCTAGCACCTTTGTACATTGTACCATTCTGAATCTCCAACAAAACCAAGAGAACACAACCAGAAAAAAGTGTGATACCTGTTTTGCATCCTCTAAAGGTGAATAGTCTATCTAAATGGTTAAGTATAATCACTCAGTAATGTATTTGTAGATCATTTACAAGACTTTACCTAATGAGTTTCCAGCGTTAAAACACAAACCTTCAAACATCCATGAGTTGTCTTCTGCTTTTTTGACTTTTACATTGAACTGGCTAGTAGTTCAATGTAGTAGTCTCTCTTCTACCTGATAGTGTCATGTCAAATAAATTTATTTATCACTTTTAAATTTGGCACTACAGACATAAATTAATTATTAGGAAATTAAAACCAAGATTTTGTTCTAAAATTCCTAGAAGTATTTCCTAGGTGACAGCCTACTTCTGCCTGATATATTAATATGGTGTGCTATAATTCCCTTAGTGCTACATAAACTTACAATAATTACATAAGGCTTTAGTGATCAGGAAATCCACCTACAGAATATCCACTGGTATTTCCACTTTTCCCAGGTAGAAGACACGTATCTTAAAACCTTCTCCTTTTGTGATGAAAAGATTTTGGTCCTTTTGCATTCCCTTTGAAGTACTATTTGGTTATATATTTAACGACTATACACACAGGAAAACAGCAACATGAACTTATTTTCAAATCAGAACAGTTGAAGACAAACAGTCAAGGCAATAACCGTATTTCTCTGAAGTGATTTATACTGCCTAAGTTTTGTTTATTCTGTACCTTTTGAAATAAAAAAAATCATATTCACACTGAAACCTTAAGTCAAAGGTTTTTTGAAAACATTCAGATGTTGTTATCTTCGTCTTTCTGCAGCTACAATCAGTTTTCAGGCCTTGCCATATTAATAATAAGAAAGCCCCAGTTACTCCTTTTAATTGTCCTTTCCTGTTGCAGATAATTCTTGAATGCTCTGAAAAGCAGAGAGAAAAAACTAACCTTCAACACAAAGGAAAAGTTATGGGTTTCCTTTATCAACTTAAAATACAAATTCAGTGCAGTATTCTCTTCATCTGAACTATTAATAGACTGGACCTGACTTTCAGTTCATGTGAACTAACACAGACAAATTAGAGGAATAACAGTGATTTATATTAAGAAGACACTTTTTTTGTCAAACAAACACAAGTAGATGGGAATATAAGGTGTTGAAATACACTTCCCACTGTAATACTGCAAGCAAAGCTATATCACAACCCTTTCATTGCTATTATCCATCAATAGGCTAGAAGGGAATATAAGTGCATTCCAGGTCCCTTGTAAGAGATTTAATGACCACTAAATTTATATAGCTGTACAGCACATAACAAGAAGGGTTTTAGTTGTATTTCAAATTGTAATTTGAGTTCCACCATGAGAACAAAGAGCATTTCTGTATCTGGAATACCTTCATGCTTATTACACTAATTTAACAATACTTTTATTTTGTTTCTAATGCAGATACTGACAGGAAATATTTTTGTGGAGTCAGTGTTGGTGCACTGGCTGCAAGTAAGGTAATGATCAGAGAGATTAGAGATTACAAAATAATTCTATGCAGTGTCATTTTGTAGAAGCCGACACAGAAATATTTTTCTACAATGTACAAAAGGCTTTCTTTTAGACTTAGAAACCTAAAAAGCTAACAATAAATGCAATAAATTGTTTAAATTATTAGTTTTCCTGATAAGACTACAGAGGGTCTAGGATTTAGTCAGCAAACATCTGCTAACAAAGGTTTAGGTTACCCTCAAGCTGACAGGAAGATGGGTGCCTTCACTGGCTGGATGACCAGCTCATCCCTGTAGCTGTGAAAAAAAATTTCTCCTGTTATTTTCAGTATCCTTCCTAACCACTACTTGCCACATTTTATTTCCCATAAATAAATTAGGTAGCTGATGTACCATGAGCTTTATGAAGGATGAAGTCTATGCCTTATGAAGTTTAGCACAGTCAGTGATAAAGTCAGCAAGTTCCAAGATCTTGTGCTACAAAGATCTACTGACTCTCAGGATTATGAAACCTGAAAAAGCTTCTCGCACATGACATATATGAACACATATAAATGATAATAAATTTCATATATAAATTCATATATAAAACATATAAATGATAATTTATCCTGGTTTGGCACGGCCACATGCCTGGGGTGTGGAAGACATTAGTGAGGACTGCTGCTGCTGTTTTACTAGATAAACCTATTCACAGACAAATGACTCATTTTTCTGCAGGGATGTTGACTATTCTGTCAAGAGTAGTAATACCAATCTGTAATTCATCTCCTTCCTGTTATATTTTAAAAGGTTAATACCTTTTTAAAGTAAGCTAAATTATTATTTCAAATCACAGAAATAACATTACACAAAGCTGAAAAATGTTAACTGTGAGATGGCAAATACAGAGGTTACACAGATTTGCTCATACTTTCATCTGAGGAAGAAAACCAGAAGTAAGGGTTAGGAAATTCATGGATTAATGGGAAATAAAACAGCTATGAAACTTCAGATTCTCATTTGTTCTTCTTTTAGACAGGGGACATTACAAAAGATACCTGTAGATGCGTCAGAAACCATGCTTAAGCAAAGCTGTCTTTTGCCAGGTTTTGAAAGCAAAATGTAAAGACTTAGTCTTCAACCACAATCAGACCCTAGCTCCCCTTGTTGAGATGATTGCAACACACAATTGAATTGTAAACTGATACACTGCAGATTTTAAAAATCTGGAACTTGAAACAGAAAAAAGATGAGACTGCAGCAAATGAACAATGCTAGGATTGATTTTTTAATTTGTTTTCAAAAAAAAATGCTTCAACCTAGATTTTTAGAGGCTATGAACTCTAATGATTAGCTGATATCCATACAGATTGTATATATGTATTATTTCACATCTGTATAGTATAAAAACATACTTAGATTGCAATCTATCTGTAACAAAGGTTACATTTGCCTTCTGTTTCTACAGCTCCTAGCACAACACAGTACCTCTAATCATATGTTTTAGGGGGATGAATATAGTGAACAGTACTGGAAATTGAAAACCTAAAAATGATGATTGTAATTTTTAGGTATCCAGGTCCTAGGTAGGATTTCTCTGGGACAGGCTATCCAGCATTGCTTGGAATATTTGACAGACTGTTTGATGATGAAATGCTTTGGATAGATGCAGGTATTTAGCAATTTGTTGAACTATCTTTTGCGTTCTGTCTACAGATAACTGATGCAATTTCTGATGGCTAATTCTGTGCCTGAAATGCATTACAAGATATAAGGTAAATGTACATATGGATACAATTTTACAATGTCATTCCTTAGTATGCTTTTTGTCTCAGAGGCTTTTAATTTGCCTGTTTGACCTTCGTTAAAAAATCGTGCCGCTAGAGCTAGCACCCATTAATACACACAGGCTAAATTTGGCAGCTACCAGACTCATAAGCATACAGATCAACCATTCATGGTCAAACTGTAAATGTTTAGAAGATCACACTTATGGAATTTATTCTCCAAAAAACAGGAGAAGAGCGATTACGAAATGGCATTTTCTCATTAAGGCTGTCTCTTTTTTGATGTCTAGGGAAAAGGGATGTAGGTCATTCAGAATTCAGAGCAAGCGAAGCAGAGCAAAATGCTTTGCAATCATTTCTTGTGACATAGACTACAATATTTAATGGGTGTTGCTGATACTGTCAGCTACATTAAGGATATATCTTTTCCTAAAGTGTGAAAATAAAAGGAATAGTAACGTATGTTGGAGTTGAAACATTAGCTTTGTCCTGCTGCAGCAAGCCAGTCTGAGAAGTTGACTGATGTAGAAGTACTGCTTTACAAGAACAGGTGCAGGTAGGGGAGAGAAGTGATTTTTGGACAAAGATGAACTCTGATAAACACAGCCCCGAGTCCAAAAGAAAAAAAAAATGCAGGCCTAGGGGACCCATGAGACACAGACCGTCAACATAACTCTCAGAAAACCTTTGATATCAGGGCTTCTCATGCATTGCATTATCCAAGAAAACCTGAGAATATAGCCTCTGACAGTGCTTTTATAATGACTAGACAGCAGCCCCTTCCTTCCGGTTCCTTTCTGGACTATAATAGTTGCAAACCAATTGTAAATAGTATTTTCCTTCAAATTAAATTGTTGATGCATTAATACATAAAAATCAAGTTGCAGAGTGACTATGACCACAAACAGAGTAAAAGCAAAGTTTTTCTCTTAATATTTTAGAAATTTAGGATGTGAACTCAGTGTTACTCTGAATTACCAAATAAAGTCTCTCAAAGTCATTAATGATAGGGCTACCTTCTTCTTTTTTTTTTTTTTTTTTTTTTTTTGATAATGCTGAACAGCAGGGGAATTAATGAGTACTTTTTCTGAATCTCTTATGAACTGATTCAAAATACATCTATACCATTCCTTAGCTGTGATAAGACCTTAAATTGAAAAATAATCCTAGTTTTTAATTTAAAACTGCTTAAACCTTCAAATACCATCTCTATTTTCTTACTATAAGAAAAGAAAATATCTGTCTCTAAAGCATATAAATTTCACTGTGAGGTGATGGCTCATCAACAGCTACAGAGCAGGCAAATAAATGTGACAATTTTAAGTGTCCTTAAGCATTTCAGCTTGGTTATTCAGCACTGATCAACAGGAATTATATGGCCTAAACACGGAAAAGACAATTTTAACAAAACTACCCATCCTAAATTCTCCCAGCTTTTCAATTTTTCTATTTCTTGTTTGAGAAATTCCTTTTATATCTCTTAGTTTTTTAATCACCTAAGAAATCCTATCCTCCAAACTGCAGGTTGGAATGTCAGCAATGAATTGGAATAAAATTTTAAGGTCTTTATTATAAATTCTTAAAATTCTAATGTATTAGGGCTGGTTAAGCTCATTAGAACCATGCATGAAAATAAACTAGTGCTTTTATTACTCTTCTTGGCTTTTACATGAAGTTTCATCTCAGAAAAATGCTTCTGGCCAAGTTATAAACTTCTCAATTAGAGGCATATAACAAAATTGCTGAGAAAGATGTGCCGCTAGTGATATGATCTATAGTGGATAAATAGTTTTGCTGCTGTCGGCAATGCAGGTCCTTGTACTGAAGCTTCTTAATGCAGTCTTAGGCCTAATCTTATTCATATCTTAAAATCGAATCCGTTTAATGTAGTATGAGAAAAATCTATTCTTTGCTGAAGTCTTTGTAAATGATGGAAACATTGAAGTTCTATGATATCTGATCTTCTGACTGGACAATCCTTCCAGTGATGCATTTGCATGAGCTGGCACTACTTCACAATATAATTTCACTTACTTCATATTGGCTAAGAAGAAAATTGCCTGAGGTGAATGCTTTAAACTTTCAAATATAAGAAAAAGGCTATACTGGCTTAAATGTCTGGAATGTGGAGCACTCAGGAATATGTGTCAGTGAGCATCTAGCAGAAGTAATGCTCTCTTGCAGAGCTGTGGGGGGCTGGGGTAGTGCTTACTAGAAATTGTTTTACTTGAGTTGCTATAACTATGGGGAAAAAGGAGGGGAGAGTATAGTGAACAGACTACAGGATCCTCCTGCCTAAGAGGTCATGTGAAATGCTTGGCAGACTGCCTGCGTTTCGTCAGGTAGTAGTGTAAGTTTTTGAATCAACTTATATTTTAAAGCTTTGTATCTTGACCATGAAACTTCCTCCTGAATTGACACTTGGCCTAAAAGGAAAGAAGTTTGAGAACCCCAGGAGTCTGTGTTTCCCACCCTAGGGAATCTATATTCCTAAAAGCATATATATTAAAAAAAAAAAAAAAAAAGTGTGGCTAAATTGTAGTATTTCAGCAGTTTATTTAGCTTTTTGGTTTTTTCATGACTGAAAACTGAGAGCAAAACTGGGCAAAGTTAATGGCATTTAAGGTCTTGGCTCCAGCCACTATGACAACCTCTTAATTTTGCAGCCTCTGATGCCTCCAGAGCAATATGACTGTTCAGCTCTCTCTACCTCTGTCTTCTCTTTTTCTTAATCTAAATATCTCCTGAGTGAAAAAACATCTGCATCCTTATCTAAACTCTGTTTGTATCATTGATGTCACTTTGATATAAATGAAATTATCAGAAACTTTTCTTTATTGAAACACTTAAATAGTATGGTCATTCAAGGTGATTTTAAGTAAGTCATTTTAAGGCGACTCATGAGTAATAACCTGCCCTGGTGGAAAGCCCGCTGACACAGAAATTGCTGAAAGCACAAATCTTGACGGAAGAATTAACACTTTTTTCTCTTCAATTTAGAGTATATGTATATTTGTTTCAATCTAAAATGTTGTAAGATTGTAATTCAAAGCAAACTGAAAGTTGAGAGCTTTTTTTTCCTCCCCTTTTTATTTGAAAGTCAGTTTAAGTTCAGTTGGAAGCCTTAATTGTCCAATCAATATGTGAACTGACTACTGGCTGGTTCCTTTCCAGCTCATAACATTTGTGCGTCCTATCATTACATTTTAAATGTTTGCAGTATCTTTTTTTAATGAAAATGTTAAACAGGCTAGTCCTGAATTTTCTGTAGTAAGCGTCCTCCAGAATCAGCCTTTCTTGGGTGTTACATGTGCATGGACAAATATTTTTTGATTCTCTGGTCAAACTGTAATATCAAAACCAATTCTGTTTGAGTTGACTGCAATATCTCACTGACCTGAAACAAAATATAACACTTATTTTAGAAGAAGAAAGATTATAATTGTATTATTTTTTGCTGTTATTATTGTTACACACAGGAAATTTCTGAAAGGCAATTGTAAAATTAGAAATTGGAATGTTTTATGTAAAAAAAGTAAAGATAAAACCTTTTTATTTTTTCTTAATTATTTTCCTGTTTTTTAATAATGTATTTTCTCATTTGCTCTATTTAATGCCAAATTTTAGTCAACTGAAATCTACTTAATACTTTCCTTCTAACTCTTGTTTATATGCAATAGTATAGGGAAAGTATGGTAAATACATATTTTTGCCTATCTACTTGATGAAGCGGGAAATCCTAACCAAGAATTTGATTCTTCATTTGGAAAAACAGATCTACAAGGCTTCTTGTGGCTAAGTGATAACCGCATTCAATGGAATACAAAACCTTACTCTCATTGTACTGTTCTGGTACTCCTAAAAATAATATATAGTTTGGTCCTCAGTTTAATTGTTTTCATTTTTCATCCACTGTTGTTCATGATCTCAGCAAGTGTAATAAAGGCGAAGCTTCTGTTTTTCCATCTTCTCGAATGTTAGGTTGGGCAGTCACAGATGATCAAAATATTATCATCTACCTTGAGACTGCTGAATGCAAATTACGTTTTGTTTTGTTTTGCCTATCTCCCAGAAAATCTTCAGAGTGCTATAGAAAGACTTAAATCCTCATCCATAATGATAACTATATATACAAGACAGATTTATTTTTCTAGAAAACAGTTTTGTTTTGGTTTTTTTCCTGGTGCACACCCATGCTCATGTATTGTGATCATAAACATGTTCTTATTTTGTGGGAAGTTTTTTTTTTTTTGTTTTTAGTGTAGATGTGCAAGATGTTTAAATGGATGTTTCTCCATCACTGCTTAGGCTTTTAATTTAAAGTCACACTTTTCTAGACATATTTTCTGTTAAATTCCATGCTGGCATTGATTTAAAAAAGTTTACATCCATTGCTCTAGACAGCAATAAATGGGAGAATAAGCCCCCTTTTTTAATCTCAAATCTCATTATTCATTGATAATTTTTGTTTCTAAGCATATACAAATGAAGTGTTACCTAGTATCAACTTTTCCGTATTTCATGCACAGCATAGGATTTTATAAAATATTCTACAGAATGAAATCCAGAGCTTGTCATTATTAAAAGTCTTATTTCCTATCTGCAATTGCATAGATTAGATGCTTGAAGAGCGAGCCCTAAGGCACTACAAAGTACAGAGTGTTAGACATTGTTATAATTCATGAAGTAGCAAAACTGTCTTGTCTTCCCATATGCTGTGCTACTGAATAAAAGCCAACCCAGAATTTCTATGTTAAAAAAGCACTAAAGAGAAACTTCTGGTTTGCTTGTGTTGTTTGTTTTTTTGGGGTTTTGGGGGGGTTTGTTGTTTTTTTAAAAAAATTATTTTCTGTTGGGATATATAATGATGTTGGCATCAATTTCAAAAGGCAGGTCTTCAGAGCTCTTTAAATCCTATTTATAACGGTGGATCTGAGATTGTGTGTATGTCAGCATTTGAAAACACAACAAACCTTGATGGTAGCATTCTGCTAATCACAGGGCCAGAATCAGTATACTAGAGATCTCCAGAATATTTTATGAGACTAATATTATGGGAAATAGCCACATGCTTTAGATATGTAAACATAAACCAGGAAATAAATCCTTGTATTACAAATTCCAGTTAACATTATCTGGTTTTAGTTTTTCGTAAATAGGGCCAAGAGCTAAATATGACGACACATATTTAATGCAAACACTGTTATCGAAAAGCATAGAATCATAAAATACCAGGTTGGAAGGTACCAAGGATCCTCAAATATCATCCGGTCCAACTTTTCTTGGCAAAAGCACAGTCTATACAAGATGGCCTAGCACCCTGTCAGTTGCTGGGGAATCTACCACTTCCCTGCAGAGATTATTCCAGTTGGAATCTCACCAAGAATAATTTGTGTCCCTAACCCTTTGTCTTTTCCATGTAACTCCTTGTAAAAAGGTAGTCTGCATCTGCTTGGTAGACACCCTTTAAATACTGGAACACGGAGATAAGGTCTTCCCTGAGCCTTCTTTTCTCAAGGCTGAAGAAACCTACTTTCAGCCTTTCCTCACATGGCTGGCTTTCCAGCCCTTTGGTCATCTTTGTGGCCCTTCTCTGGACCCTCTCCAGCCTGTCCACATCTTTTTTGTATAGTGGGGATCAAAACTAAACCCATTATTCCAGGTGATTTGTGATAGCCCCCAGGAGAGTTCCCTCCATAACCTTCTTAGGTATTGAAACAAGACAGACTGGCCTATAAATTCCCGGGCTCTCCTTAAAGCTCTTCTTGTAGACGGGGATGACATTTGCCTTTTTCCACTTTTCTGAGACATCCCCCGATCTCTGTGACTTCTCAAAGATTATGGCAAGCAACCTCACAATGATGTCAGCCAGCTCTATCTACAACCTGGGTGGATATTCTCAGGACCCATCAATTTGCAAGGGCAAATCTCCTGTAATAGTTCAAGTACCAAAAGTACTTATAAAAATATATTTGTAAGTAATTTTATATTAAATTGACATAAACATTCTTGAACTTCGGCAAATATTAGTTCAATAAAGTATTCCAAGATTAGCACAAAGAAAAGGTAAATTTATTAAAAAAAAAAAATCACTTAAAAAATCACTTATGTCACTATTTTATTTAGCAGTGGATAAATTATGTTTCACATTATTTTCAAGTGCAGCAGTGCAGATTCTGGGGTGTGGTGGCAGAAACTCTAAATCAATATACTTACATCGGGAAACACTAAAGCAGAGGTGTAGGTCCACACGCAGAAAAGAACCCTTGTGGTTGAGACAGCTTCTTCTTTCATTTAGGAAATTGATACTAGCTCTACCCTCAAAAGAACCCATTTGTTAATATAATCTCTGCTTTTATTAAAGTTTTTTTCTGGAATGATGAAGCTAGTATATCTATGCTGGCAAATCTCTTCAGGACAACTTTCTGAGTAATCCTGCTGATACCAATGAGACTGCTCACAGACTAAGGTGCTATCAAGCAGATATACAGCCAAAAAATCATGGTGAAAGAGATAAGAATCAGGAGGAGAGGTAGTATAAAATATTTCTTTTCAGAGCAAAGCAGACTATTCACCCAACAAATGACATAGCCAAGTGACCAACTTAAAGGGAAGTGAAACTGTCAGTGAAAAAGACTGGAGAGTATGCCAAAAAGCCAGATGCTGCTACTGAAAAACTACCTCCCACAAACTGGCATTGGTATCTTACAAAGCTGGCACTCAGTAGTACCTGCATTTCTAAACCACAGCCTCTCTTGAACACATTATTTTACTGCTCTTCCTTGTTATCAATAAATAGATAATATTCTGTTTTCACTTATGGAATTCTCCTTGGCAACTGTGGTTCTTTTGACAAAGATAGATAAGAAAAAGGAGAATAAATTTGAACACTATGTTTTTGGTTGGAAAGAGAAGAGTGAATTCTTTTTAAAATGCTGCACAGGGTATAGGATCTCCAAACCTTGATGTTTGCTTACTGGTATAATTTATTTCCTCAATATTTTGACACTATGCAGGCATGACTGTTGGCACTAGGTTTGTCACTAGTAGGAGAAAATGAGCAATTTAATGAATTTCTGTTCTCTGAGCCACTGACAAGGTTATTGAGCCTGCTGGATGTGGAAAGGAAATTTATGGGCATTTCCGGTGTATATAAAAGGAATAAACTCTGTTGCTCTTTCTGCAGAACGTCTCTATAAAGCGCTTGGGAAGAAAGATAAAAAACAAAGGACATTCTCTCTCCCCCACATATTCCTGTATTTGAAATAACTCCTATATTTTATTGAGAGGGAAACTTCAAGAATTAGCCCTTGCACATGTAAAGCTAATTTTTATAGTCATTGTGAATTTCTGCTGTATGAAACACAGTTCTTACCCAGTGTGAGCTGGAGAGCTGTTGTGAAGACTACAAAAGGAGACACCAAAGTAGTGCTTATTTTGGACTGAACTGCATCCAAAGAGGAATTTCATTGTAATGGGTCTACAACAGTAACATCCTATCAACTGGTCTAGATATAGCTACTGAAGAAAAGAGATTCAACAAAATGAATTTAGAAATTTTCTCATGAACTGATGAAAATAGAACTGATATAACTAGAGAGAGGTTATTCATTTTTATTCTCATAAGGAAATTCTCTGTTGCTCATAGTCAAAAAGACAGTATGCAAACAGAGGCCACCATAAAATAATTCCAACGGAATTTCTAAGAACAAAACTGTTGGCACTTTGCCTTTGTTAAGAAATGTGAATTACAGAAAAAAATGAAGTAGCTGCTGCAGAAGCAGGGAAAGCACAATATTATCAGTAGCCATATAGATCAATTAATTGTGACAGCAAATTAAACACTGTTGGTTTGGAAGAACCGTTCTTAGCTCACCTGAAACATAAAGCCTTTGTGTACTTGATAATGTATTGCCTCATATTTCCATTGAAAAAAACTACCAAGTTATAGATTGAGTTGAAAGGAATATTATTTTTCCCCATTATCACTGATGTCTTAATCCATTGAAATGTTAACACACTTCTAATAATCTTTCATTGTTACATAATGGAAGGGGAACATCTGGTGCCTGACTCATTATTTTCAATATAGCACTGAGATTGCATTAGGAATATCTGAAATGTAATAAATATGTTGTAATCAAAGGGTTCAGACTTTGCCAGTATGTTTTAAATTAACTGAAGGCAGTTCATACATCAGGCATGCTCTGCTATTCTGTTTCAGTGCACGACCACATTGGTGCACTCGGCCACAGTGGGACTTGTATTTGTGTGAAAATCCTGCTGGGCAGAGTGCATCAGGCAGCAGTGAGAGCAGGTGGCTCTTTAAGCTGATGGCACATGTCAGGGCAGGGGCATCACGGAGGTGGGACATGATCCCACAGCTCCCAGGTGAGGGTGGCTGAGCAAGACTGGTGCTGGGAACCACGGTCAGACATAGCCCCAGGGTGTCTGGGCAGGGATGTGAGAACTATGGTGGGGGCCTGGGTTAAAGAGGAGGTGTCCCCCAGACCTCAACCCAAATCACCACTACCCTACAGCAGAGCTAGTTCCCACCACCCACACCCCATCCCTGGAACAGGGAAATGTTATACATAACTTGTCATTTGATCTTAGAGACTTCATAACAGTCCTCTGTATATGCCTGAAGAGTTTGAAAACTGCAGGATGCTTTTCATCTTTGGAAAACTGACTGAATTAAAGTGTTGGAGTGTGTTCCTGAAGGTACTACTGTTTTGCCTTTTCAAAGAGTGTTAAAGTTTCTTTGGCCCCAGTCTTGAAATTAAGGAGTTAATTCTTCTATTTACTAATGTTTGTTGCACTGTCCATTAATTGAAAGACGTCACAAAAGTTTTGGTGAATAATTGGTTGATCATAAATTATATCTTCTCTAGAAACACATTTTGGCAAATCATAAAAGAGAATATATTTATTTCAGTGTCATATGCTACATTTCAGATGTTTAACTTCATATTTTCATTTCTATGACTAAAAATACTTCAACCAGATTCTCTCTAAACAAAATGGACAACATGGACTTTTAAGAAAATGCTAAGACTTACTGAAAGATTAAAAATGTCATTGCTACGTGATATGGAGTAGTTGTTATTGCAAGTGTAAATATCCTTTATGAGTCTTGTAATAAGAAATTGTTTGAAATTTGGTCTTCAACTCTTCTGTTTCCAAAGTTTCAAGAAATTGAGAGTGTTACATACACTCAAACTCCTAATACAGTGTGGAAAAAAAAATCTTCTTTATGTAATTAGATTCAGATAGAAATCTATCTTGATGTGAAGTCACTAAATTCAAATAAAGTTCTTGAAGGCATAAAGCAGTGTTACCAACTTACTTTAAAAGCAAGCGTATATTCAAATGTACAAAAGGCAGTGTAAGTGAAAATAAGTATAATTTTAAATAAAGAACTTAAAACTAAGATAACTTTATTTATAATTAATGACTGTCAAAAACATACAGAAGATAAAAAAAGTTGTTTTGGTAAAGTAAATGATTTTTTTCCTGATGTATTCCCCAAGTAAATTGTTGTCCATTACTTTTAATGTAGATTTCCTTTACAAGGTGGAAAATCACTGAATTGAGGCTTAGAGGACAAAAAGAAGTACACCATAAAAACTTCATTTTGAACCTTGATAAACAGTTCATACTCACATGCAATAGAGATGACTATAGTTCTCCATTTCAACAAATTTATTTGGTGAATTATTCTGTAAAAACTAGAATAATGTTCACATATTATAGCAATATGGATGAAACAAAAAAATGGCTATGTGTAACCTTCAATTTTATTAAAAGTGTGATATTAAAGGAAGGTTTGTTTTACACCTCTTTCAGAATTTTCTGTTGAATTAATTTTCTCAAAGAAACCCCATCATTTTCACATTATTATAATTTTCAAGGAGATATTTTAATTTCTTCTATATGTTTTCATTTCCCATTGGGAATACAAAGGCGAAATATGTGTCTTCTGATAACATCAACCTGTACTATTTTATTTTTTCTTTAAATCCTCAATATTTATTCAAATCAATTTCACAAACATAAAGCTGCATTCTCTCATGGTTCATTGTATTATGGATTTTTTTCTGATTTTCTTTCTTTTATGCAGGTGAAACTTTGTTCATTAGAAAAGCTTTCCCTAATTTTTCTAATTAAGGTTACTTCGAGGGTGTTTTCTCACATTTTTACTGAAACTAATGCTAAATCCTAGTGTACTTGGTTTCTAGATGCTGTGCCCATATAATTCTTTCTGCATGTTCTGCACTGATAAGCACTTTCTCACTATGTGATAGAGGTCAACTAAACAATGTACAGAAGGTAAAGAAGGGAATCATGTGCTTGGAGGATTGAAAGAAGGAATATAAAACATATCTTTATATTTATCTGCTATGACCCCTACTTCCTCAGTGGCAAGTGAGCAATCGCTGAGGACAAATAGGACATAAAATAGATATTTAATCTTGCATTACCCCTCCCTTATTCGTGGGCCCTCTCCAAAACAGATAAGCTGTAAATTATCCACCATGGAAGTTATACGAACATTAACTGCCAAAATAAAACCCTAGGATAAATTGTTTATTTGGACCAGAAGATTCACACAAATTATAGCATACAGACAGTTATCAGAAAAATATTTGTGTCATTGCTGCAGAGGAGGAGGTTTTGATCTAAAAAGAGATTATTTTGCAGTTTGAAAAGTAGTTACCTGCAATATGACAGCAGATTGTGTAGATGATATTAATGGAATTAAACCCAGCACAAGAAAAATCAGAAGCTTGAGGAAAATGCACAGTAGATGTGGCTCAGTCTATTTAACTTAAACAAAAATACTCGACTTATATTTTGCAGATTTCGTCACAATATAAAAATACAATGCAAATCAATATGCAAACTAAGATACCCAGTTCAATTAGCACAACCCTCCCTCTCCTCTTCATTATTTAACAGATTAATACATTAAATAGTTCTGAACATCCTTTATCTATGCAGACATATGTATGAATAATAAAACAGATGGTCAGCTCCTTTGTATATACACATTGGACTGAATTTGTGAATGCAATGTCAACTCATAATTGAGTTGAAATGCTGTAACATCATTTTTAAAAGAAAATTGTCTTTTCTGATTATTATTTCCTGATTCAAATTACTGAGAAAGATTAGAGGGATCCCTGAAATTAAAAAAACAAAGATACCCCATTAGTACTAGGTGGGAAATTTCCAGTGGGAAATTTCCAGTGGGAAATTAGATGGGAAATTTCCAGTGATAGAGAGAATGTAATTTGCCATATACTTTGATCCATGGTTAAGCAAAATATTGTCTCATCATGGTTGGTTTGATTTTTTTTCCTCTGGGGTATTCTGCCCTGATTGCCAAGTGCATATTTTTGGGAGGATGTACATAGTGATACTCATGGACACTTTTTCTTTCTATGGAAACTGGAGTAGCAATGTCTTCTGGACTGAGATCTATGATCAAAACACTCAAGGAGACAAGTTAATTTCTGTATTTTGCATTGCATGTGTGGTATGTCTACAGAACTAAAATATTATTTTTTCATTATTGCGTGCTCATTTCTTCGTGTCAGTCAAGGGTATGTGGTTTATTTCACACAGGCTAATTACTGTCATAAGCATAGTTTCTACTGCACGCCATGAGAGTCACAGTGTCTGCTGTGCACTTGCATAGAACTGCAGTAGGCAACATGGTGGAAAGTAATGGTCTGAAACAATATCAGTACCTGCTTCCTCCTAGGTAATTCCTGGATATATCACTGTATACATCAACTGCATCTTGCTGTAGCTGGTAACTGTCCACTTAATATTCACATAGTCAGCATGGGTCTGGTCACCACTCTTTTGGCTCAAATTAGTGGCCACAGATTCTCATCACTTCCAAAATTATGTTAATTCCTTATGCAGGATGCAACTTATGCCCTATGGGTTGCCATCTGTCATCCATAGATCATCAGATGCAAGTTTAACTAGTAAATTACTTTGCCCATAAACTAGATACTCAAAATTCAGACATCATCAGAACAATGTGTGAGTTTAAATACTATATTTGTATAGTTTCTGACTTGGATTTCCTCATTAATGTCTTACACATAGCTTGTTTTTTTTATTAGATGGTGTATGTCCAGCTCATTATCCTTATACCTAGCTTCTTGCACATATCCACATAAGCACTGTCCCCCTACAACAGTTTTCACAGCAGTAATACTTTACCTTTTCTCTAGGCTCTAATGCAACGCTTACACAGGCTAGGAATTTTCAAAAAAGGCATTTTTGTTTTCAAACAAGGTGCTGTCTTTGAGAATTGGTCTGAGTAAGTGCTTGGATTCTTGCTGCCAATGGAGTTATGCTGATGAGATCAATGTAAAAAAAAAATTAAAAAGTGGGAAAGGGGACATTCATCAGCAACTGAATGTATTTACTGTAGCACTCTATAAATGGGATGAATAAAAAAGATGGTTGATTCCTCATTTCTGTGCTTGACTCATTAAATAGGAATTCTTAGTTTAAGGTACAGCTCACACAAAAGAGTGTAATGCAGACGTGGACAGGACAGGTCAGGAGACAGGCTTTGGATCTAACAAGCTGACCCTCTGAATTTTCTTAGATTTTCTCAGATTTTCTCATCATTTGATCCATCTGCCTGCCCAATATCCTGTAATCTTCATCCAGAACCACACAGAAGAAATGTTAATGTTCTGACATATTTTACATACCAAATACTTGTAGTAATCCAAATGCGCCAGTTCTTATTCAAACTTGCAGCAAATACAATTAACAGTAATAAAAGCTTCTTATACTTGCTTTAAATAACAAAATAGAGGAAAAGCTAAGAAAAACAAGGCCTGAAAAATGAAAAAAAAAAACCACTAGTAACACTGAAAGGGTTTTGTTCATAATAGCGTTGTGGATAGGTAAAGAAAGCAAATCAAAACAGCCAAGAGCAGAAAGATGCAGTCAATTCTAATCAAGCTAGAATATGAAACTTTGATATGTAAGCAATTAATTTTAACCACAAACCTCTAACTCTAGAACTACTGTTAAGATGTTAAAAACACTGAAAATATGCATATAAAATTGGAAGAAGGAACTCTTTAAGCTCAGTCTCACTAAACCATTGTTCTCATGCAGCTGGCTCAGGATTTAATTTTTTCCAGGGTTATCAGGCCAGTTATCTCAGGACATTGGTTGTCTTTTATGACACTTCTACAGTAGGATCAGTCAAAGGCTATGACACACCTCTTAAAAAGTTGTCTTCAAAAGATTGTGGCGGGTTGACCCTGGCCAGCATCCAGACTCCCACCTTGCCTTTCATTTCCCTCTGCTTTGGGATCAGGACAAAAGTAGAAGAGAAGATCTGTGGATTGAGTAAAATGGCAGTTTAATAGGGAAAGCAAAAGCTGCATGTGCAAGGAATTAAAAACTGGGGAATTCATTTGCTATTTGCCATTAGCAGGAAGACATCCAGTCCCTTCTAGGAAAGCAGGGACTCAGCATGCAAGCAAACATCATAACCATGAATATCCCCACCTTCCTTCCTTTCAACTTTTATTTCTGAGCACAGTGTCATGTCGTATGGAGTCTACATTTGGTTAGTTGGGGCCAGCTGTCCTGGCTGTGGTGTCGTCTGTCCCCCCGTCCCCCACTCCGTTTCTAGTCACTCCCAGCCTACTGGCTAGGGGTATGGGGTGCATGGGGAGGCAAGACAGCAAGTCTCAATGCTGTGCAAGCACTCCTCAGCAATAACTCTTGTTTGAGCCCCAAGTGCAAAGCCATAGCACTATGCAGGCTGCTATGAAGAAAGTCAACAGGAACAGTTAATTAGTTCAGGCCACACCTGTCAAGATGATCATTCAGGAAAGGAGAACCAGTGTTTTGGATTGTTGAATGCCAAGACACACTTTGTTTATGTTATGGATACACTTCATAGATCCTTGTGAGACTCATTCTCCACTGCTCTGCTGTATTTCTTCGCTGTTTCTGTAATGCATCTCAAGTAATGGACTATTTCCCACCAAGCTTAGATCTCCTAGAGCATTTCCCATCCTTCTTTATTACCCAACAAGTTTACTTGGGCTCTTGAGCACAGATGATCCCATAAATGGGCTAGCCTATTCCCAACTGAGGAGCACACACTTACTTTTTTCCAGCCTCTTCCCTGTGCACATTATGGAGACCTTATCCCACAGTATGTAGGAGCTTTGTCAGGACAGAACCAGGATGACTAGCAGATCCTCTGGTGCTAACCAGCCGAGTGGCTTCCGCTAAGTTTACATCTCAGTGTTTCCATTTCTAGGTGCCCAATTCTCTCAGCATAATTTTCAACAGTCCACTGTTATCATTAAGACTTTCTGGAGCCTTGTGGGTGTTAGGGGTGTGTGGTATGGTTCTTGGGTGTGTGAGCATCTGTATGACATGCCTTTACAGCAATATTTTCTATCTGGGCAGCAATGTCTTGCCATGGAGCAGCATCCCAGATGGGTTTACCTATCACAGAATCACAGAATCACAGAATCCCAAGGGTTGGAAGGGACCTAAAAAGATCATCTAGTCCAACCCCCCTGCAAGAGCAGGGTAACCTACAGTACATCACACAGGAACTTGTCCAGGCGGGCCTTGAATATCTGCAGTGTAGGAGACTCCACAACCCCCCTGGGCAACCTGTTCAGTGCTCGGTCACTCTTACAGTAAAGAAGTTCTTCCTGATGTTAACGTGGAACTTCCTATGTTCCAGTTTACACCCATTGCCCCTTGTCCTATCACTGGATATCACTGAAAAAAGCCTAGCTCCATCATCCTGACACCTACCCTTTACATATTTGTAAACATTGATGAGGTCACCCCTCAGTCTCCTCTTCTCCAAGCTAAAGAGACCCAGCTCCCTCAGCCTCTCCTCATAAGGGAGATGTTCCACTCCCTTAATCATCTTTGAGGCTCTGCGCTGGACTCCTTCAAGCAATTCCCTGTCCTTCTTGAACAGAGGGGCCCAGAACTGGACACAATATTCCAGATGCGGCCTCACCAAGGCTGAGTAGAGGGGGAGGAGAACCTCTCTTGACCTACTAACCACTCCCTTTCTAATGCACCCTAAGATGCCATTTGCCTACTTGGCCACAAGAGCACATTGCTGGCTCATGGTCATCCTCCTATCCACCAGGACCCCCAGGTCCCTTTCCCCTTCACTACTTTCCAGCAGGTCAACCCCCAACCTGTACTGGTACATGGGGTTGTTCTTCCCCAGATGCAAGACTCTACACTTGCCCTTGTTAAATTTCATCAAGTTTCTCCCCGCCCAACTCTCCAGCCTGTCCAGGTCTCGCTGAATGGCAGCACAGTCCTCTGGTGTGTCAGCCACTCCTCCCAGTTTTGTGTCATCAGCAAACTTGCTGAGGGTGCACTCAGTTCCCTCATCCAGGTCATTGATGAAAATATTAAACAGCACCGGTCCCAGCACCGACCCCTGAGGAACTCCACTAGTCACAGACCTCCAGCTAGATTCTGCGCCATTGACCACAACTCTCTGCCTTCTTCCTTTCAACCAGTTCTCGATCCACCTCACTACTTGATCGTCAAGCCCACACTTCTTTAGCTTATCTATGAGGATGCTGTGGGAGACAGTATCAAATGCCTTACTGAAATCAAGAAAAACTACATCTACCGCTCTACCATCATCCCTCCACCTAGTCACTTCCTCATAGAAGGCTATAAGGTTGGTCATACATGACTTCCCCCTCATAAAACCATGTTGGCTGTTCTTAATGACCCCCTCATCCTTGATATGCCTAGTGATGGAGTCAAGAATAAGTTGTTCCATCATCTTTCCAGGGATGGAGGTAAGGCTGACCGGTCTATAATTACCCGGGTCCTCCTTCTTGCCCTTCTTATAGATTGGTGTGACCTTTGCCATCCGCCAATCCTCAGGCACCTCGCCCATTTCCCACGACTTACCAAAGATGATGGAAAGTGGCCTAGCAATGACCTCCGCCAGCTCCCTCAGCACCCGTGGGTGCATTCCATCCAGACCCATCGATTTACAGATGTCCAGTTTGCATAGCTGATCCCTAACCCAATCCTCATCTACCAAAGCAAACTCCTCCTTTGTCCTGACTCCTTCTGGGGCTATAGAAATCCGGGGCCCTCGGGGAGAGTCTGCAGGAGTAAAGACAGAGGCAAAGAAGGCATTCAGCACCTCTGCCTTCTTTATATCCTCTGTCTCCAGGGTACCCACTTCGTTCAGCAGTGGGCCTATATTGCCTCTTGTTTTAGTTTTATTTGCTATGTATTTGAAGAAGCCCTTTCTATTGTCTTTAACCCGACTAGCAAGATTGAGTTCCAAGGAGGCCTTAGCTGCCCTAATTGCCTCCCTACATCCTCTAACAACTGTCCTATATTCCTCCCAAGCGGCCAGCCCCTCCTTACATAATCCATAGATTCTCCTTTTCCACTTGAGTTTGCCCAGCAGCTCCTTGTTTAACCACGCCGGTCTCCTAGATCCCTTACTTGACTTCCTACTCATTGGGACGCTCCGATCCTGAGCTTGGAAGAAGCGGTCCTTGAATGCTAACCAACTATCTTGAGCCCCTTTACCGCCTAGTACACCTTCCCATGAGACTTCCCTTAGCAGTTGACTGAAGAGGCCAAAGTTGGCCCTTCGGAAATCCAGAACTGTGGCTTTGCTAGGTATTCTATTCCTCCCACACAGGATCCTAAACTCCACCATCTCATGGTCACTGCAGCCAAGGCTGCCATTGACCGTCACCACTTCGACCAAACCCTCCTTGTTGGCGAGTACTAAATCTAGCAGCGCTGCTCCCCTAGTTGGTACGTCCACCATTTGCATTAAGAAATTATCATCAATGCACTCGAGGAACCTCCTAGACTGTGAATGACTGGCTGTGTGAGTCTTCCAGCAAATATCGGGGTAGTTAAAGTCCCCCACGACGACTAAGGCATGTAGTCGCGAGGCTACTTCCAGTTGCCTGTAGAAAGCCTCATCAACTCCTTCGTCCTGATCAGGAGGTCTGTAATAGACCCCCACAACTGTATCACCCATGCCAGTCTGCCCCTTGATTCGTACCCACAGACATTCCACTTGCTCCTCATCCGACCCCGGACAGAACTCAATACATTCTAGTTGCTCTCTCACGTAAAGAGCAACTCCACCACCTCGCTTCGCTGACCTATCTTTCCTAAAAAGGACATAGCCATCCATGACCACATTCCAGTCATGTGAACTGTCCCACCATGTCTCTGTAATCGCCACTAGATCATAACCTTTAGCCCGCACACAGACTTCTAACTCCTCCTGTTTATTCCCCATGCTGCGTGCGTTGGTGTACAGGCATTTCAGGGAGCCAGTCCTAGTACCCTTTTTCCCCTGCGGGACAGGGTCTAAAAAGCTATCCTTTCCCACAAGTGAAACAAGAGATTGATAGTCCTCCTTAGCCCGCCATCCTTCAATCCCTAGCATGTTCCTCTTGGGCTTGTCCCCAACAGGCCCAGTTAAATCCCCTCCCCCCTTCATAACTAGTTTAAAGCCCTGTCAATAAGCCCTGCTAACTCCTGCCCCAAAACCCTTTTTCTTCTCTGGGACTGGTGCATCCCGCCTGTCACCAGCAAACCAGGTGTCCCATACAGCAGCCCGTGACTGAGTGCTGTCATTTGGTCTTTCCCTGCTGATATAGCCACCCACACAGGGCATTTGCCACCATCCATGAGTTAGAATACAGTACTGACCAATTTTCTCATTAAGTAGTCTCTACGACCAGCTGGTTGGTGCCTTGGCTGAAAGTTAAAACACATCTCATTCCACCTGAACATAATCTTGCATCTCTAAAACTTGTAAATAGTGACAGTATGCTTTTATTTGATATTCCTCCATTTGTTTTAAATGCCAAAGAAAAGTGGACAAGTTCCACATTTCTGATGGGGTTACCTATACTGAATCAAGGAACTATTACAATCTGTCTGAAACTAATACAACATCTGATGAGCATGAACAACCTAGTTTTTAAAAGATTACGTATTTTCTAGGGTGAAAATCTACATTATCAGTGAAAAGAGTCATCAGATCTGATCTAAGAAGAAAATCCCGTTAACCGAGAACCTTTGTACTCACTAAAGCTTAAGTAGGAGATATTTTATATTTTACTTTTGTAAAAAATACAGTCTGTTTAACCATCCTGTGAGTGAGCTAACTTTAAAGAGACAAAGAGAGAAACCAAGTTCCAAAAAAAAAAAAACAAATCACTTCACTAAAGTCTCACAGAAAGAACTGTAAAAACTAAAGATAAAAGAAATACATTTTGTTGCACTTTTAACTATTATTTGCTGACCCTGCATGCCAATGAAATTGAAGTTATTTACCATAAAAGAAAATAGGAAATAGAAAAAATAAAAAGATAAATGTTGGAAGAAAAAGCAAATATATTTCTTAAGATTAATTTGCTTTTAGTGAGAACTATCAAATTTCTTTACATCACACTAATAGAGCTGTAATATACATAGAATCTGACCACACATTTTTACATAGAAATGCATCTTGTAGACAGTATAGAGGAGCAAATGATTAGATTGCAGTGTAGGTTTTGATCAAAAGCGTGTAAGACTGCAATTAACAACCAAATCCCCAAATAATAATAACAATAAACAACACTAGTCAAGGAATTTTAAATTGGGACAGACATGACTTATCTCCATATTTGTAGACTCACACATGATTTAACTTTGAAAGTTAATGGGACACTTTCAACTAAAAATACCAGGGATCTAAAATCAAAACAAGTACAGTAAGGCAATGTTAAGCTTCAAGTCTCAATCTTAAATCAAAAGGGTTTGATTACTACTTTTACAAGAATGATATGTACATGTGTAGTATTAGTTATTTGGGACCTTTTAATAATTGACACTTTATCAACATCTTATACATTAAAATATTGAGAGATAAAATTATTTCAGTTATCAGACAGCTTCTTTTCCAGTTTTTAGAGTATTTCAGTTTGAGATATGATCAGTTCATGTGTAAATGCACACTGATGCAAGTCTAGGGCGGTACCTCTTAGAGAAAGAAGCAGAAAGCAGACTTGAGTGGAAGTATTACAGACATTTTAAGGAGGAAGAAAGGACAAGACTCTGCTCCTTAGAAATGCCCCTGTGCTGAACAGAGAAAAAGCAGTGATCAAAACCAGGTGACTGTTTTAAATTGCAGTACAGGAATGTAGAAGACAGCAGGTTATATAAGACTGGAAGATACATATAAGCACTTTAGACTTTTTTCCATTAAATGAACATGATTGCTTTATAACTCACTCCTGAATTTGGCCAGTCAGTGAAAGTAAATAACATGGAAGCGTTTAAGCTGACACAGAATTTCACTTGTGAGTCCACATGCAGGGCTCACTAACAGGTCTAATGCTAAAGCAACCCTCTCATATCACCTGCTGAAATATGCAGCTGGAATCCTTGATCTTGCTGGGGAGTATTTCCCCTCCAATTTTCATCATCAGTCAGTAATCATAAATGACAGGAAGGTTAGTTATGCAAGCAGTATGGTCTGGTAGATTAAAATGGATTATAGCTTGGATTTAGAAGTCGCAAACTTGCACACAATTACTCTAAAAGTATGCATTTTACTGGGAAATTATAAACCTTTTATTGAACCTTGGAAAGACGGTACTAAATTTCATTGCAGTGACATTGTTCTACAGTTTAGAAGTTGATCATTGTATATTAATTTATATTCAATTTCACAGGAATTTGACCTAGTGGAGTTAAACACCATATTATCAGGTAAATTGACTAAAAACTCACCGAAGCCAAAAGGAGAATTCTGATTTGCACTTTGTGATAGGTGTACTATGTATCTATCTCTTCAATAAGGGGATTCAACATATTTGGATGTTATTAGAGAATGTTCACTAACATGCATACTGCACATGCATGTTAAACTTTGAATTTCATTTTTCTCAGTATGCTGCACTATTCACTATTATAGTTCTAACAGCTGATTATCTTCCACCATTTTGTATGTATCCATATTTTGAAATACTAAAGTTGTTCTAAAAATCACAAATATCATCACTTGGATTCCTGAATTTTTTAAATTTTCCTGATGGAGGGGGTCATCTTGTTTTCCTACAATAGAAATGAAAATGCTCCAATCAGCAAGGAAATCTGTGGGGTGACCTAAGTGAAAGTTGTTTATTTCCAATATTTTAATATGATATTCGTAACAGACCAGTAATTATTATTGTTCCTGCAATTATTTCTTAAGCTTGTATATTATTAAAACTGAAATGAGAAGTTTGTGAGTCTTCAGAGAGCTGGGTGCATAGATATTAGTACATACAGTTTGCATGCAAAATCCAATTATTGCCTTTTCCCTAGTATAAATACTTTAATGATGTCATGTAACCAGTTTTAATCTCTAGAAGCTAGGTCATTTAAGGCCATTATAAATTAATCAAGATCTGCATCCCTTCTTCAGTATTTACATTATCTCCAGGTCTAAACATCCTGAACATATGTTAAAATTCAGTACTTCATTTCACAGGGTTTTCTGTCCTGGATTTCAGAAAAATGTTCTTCACTAGAGGGTGGCAGTCACTGAAACAGACTCTCCAGGGAAATGATCACAATACAGAGCCTGTCAGAGTTAAAGGAGCGTCTTGGGAGTGGTCTGCTTCATTTTAGGTAGTCCTGCAAGGAACAGGGAGTTGGGGCTAATAATCCTCATGAGTCCATTCCAGCTTGAGACTTTCTATGATTCAACGATTCTACATTACATCTCAAAAATTTTATTAATCATAGAATCATAGAATAGTTAGGGTTGGAAAGGACCTCAAGATCATCTAGTTCCAACCCCCCTGCCATGGACAGGGACACCTCACACTAAACCATGTCACCCAAGGCTCCATCCAACCTGGCCTTGAACACCGCAAGGGATGGAGCACTCACAACCTCCCTGGGCAACCCATTCCAGTGCCTCACCACCCTAACAAGAAAGAATTTCCTCCTTATATCCAATCTAAACTTCCCTTGTTTAAGTTTTAACCTGTTACCCCTTGTCCTGTCACTACAGTCCCTGATGAAGAGTCCCTCCCCAGCATCCCTAAAGGCCCCCTTCAGGTACTGGAAGGCTGCTATTAGGTCCCCATGCAGCCTTCTCTTCTCCAGGCTGAACAGCCCCAACTTCCTCAGCCTGTCTTCATACGGGAGGTGCTCTAGTCCCCTGATCATCCTCGTGGCCCTCCTCTGGACTTGTTCCAGCAGTTCCATGTCCTTTTTGTGTTGAGGACACCAGAACTGCACACAATACTCCAGGTGAGGTCTCATGAGAGCAGAGTAGAGGGGCAGGATCACCTCCTTCGACCTGCTGGTCATGCTGCTTTTGATGCAGCCCAGGATACGGTTGGCTTTCTGGGCTGCGAGCGCACACTGAAGCCGGCTCATGTTCATTTTCTCATCGACCAGCACCCCCAAGTCCTTCTCTGCAGGGCTGCTCTGAATCTCTTCTTTGCCCAGTCTGTAGCCGTGCCTGGGATTGCTCTGACTCAGGTGTAGGACCTTGCACTTGTCATGGTTGAACTTCATAAGGTTGGCATCAGCCCACCTCACAAGCATGTCAAGGTCCCTCTGGATGGCATCCCTTCCCTCCAGCATACCAACCGGACCACACAGCTTGGTGTCATCGGCAAACTTGCTGAGGGCGCACTCAATCCCACTGTCCATGTCAGCGACGAAGATGTTAAACAAGACCGGTCCCAACACCGATCCCTGAGGGACACCACTCGTTACCGGTCTCCAACCGGACATTGAGCCATTAACCACAACTCTTTGTGTGCAGCCATCCAGCCAGTTCTTTATCCACCGAGTGGTCCGTCCATCAAATTGATACCTCTCCAATTTAGAGAGAAGGATGTTGTGTGGGACAGTGTCAAACGCTTTGCACAAGTCCAGGTAGATGACATCAACTGCTTTACCCTTATCCATCAATTCTGTAGCCCCATCACAGAAGGCCACCAAATTGGTCAGACAGGATTTCCCCTTAGTGAAGCCATGCTGGCTGTCACCAAGCACCTTGTTGTTTTTCTTGTGCCTTAGCATGCCGTCCAGGTGAATGTGCTCAAAGATTTTACCAGGCACAGAGGCGAGACTGACTGGTCTGTAATTCCCCGGGTCTTCCATTTTCCCCTTCTTGAAAATGGGGGTTATATTTCCCTTTCCAGTTGTCGGGAACTTCACCTGACTGCCATGATTTTTCAAATATGATGGCCAGTGGCTTAGCAACTTCATTCGCCAGCTCCTTCAGGACCCGCGGATGGATTCCATCAGGTCCCACGGACTTGTGTACGTTCAGATTTTTAAGATGGTCTTGAACCAGATCCTCTCCTACACTGGGCCCAAGGTCTTCATTCTCACAGTCCCTGCATCTACCTTCTAAGACCTGGGTGGTGAAGTCAGAGCCTTTGCCAGTGAAGACCGAGGCAAAGAAGTCATTCAGAACCTCAGCCTTCTCCAAATCCTGTGTAGCCGGTTCTCCCGAAAGCTTCCTCAGGCGGCCTATTTTGTCCCTAGTCTGTTTTTTGTTTGCTACGTACCTGTAGAATCCCTTCCTGTTATCCTTAACATCCCTGGCTAGGTTTAATTCTAACTGGGCCTTAGCCTTCCTAACCTGGTCCCTAGCTTCCCGGACAACATCCTTGTACTCTACCCAGGCTGCTGTCCTTGCTTCCACCTTTTATAAGCCTCTTTTTTCCTTTGAATTTCCCTCAGCAGCTCCTTATCCATCCAAGGAGGTCTCCTGGCCCTCCTGCTGCACTTCCTTTTAGTTGGGCTGCAGCACTCCTGAGCTTGTAGGAGGTGATCCTTGAGTATCAACCAACAGTCTTAGGCCTCCCTGCCTTCCAGGGCTATATCCCATGGAACCTTAATACTAGTGTTAATAATAGTCCTTAATGTAGATCCATATGGACAGACCAGAAATAGAAAAATAATAGGGAAAGAAAAAAAAAAAAAAAAGAAGAAAGAGAAAAAAATAAATCAACAAAACAGATTAAAGTCTCTTGTGGCAATTCTATTCACTATAGTTTTGTAACCTACCCGAAATGCAATTTTCTTGCTGTTGGCTGTGAGTTTCTGTCTCACATCTTCCAGGATTTCTTATCCTATGGTGACTAAGACTGATAGGAGAATTAGGAAGAGGGGACATCAGAACACATGTAAGGTAGCCTAGGGCTGAAAAAAGTAAACTTCTAATTCTTTAATTTGGGTAGAAATGACATCTCAACTAAGCCAGGAGCAAAACTCCTTTGATGAATGGGAGCTGAACAAGCAGTTAGGTTTTTGTATTTGTAGTACACAATGCCTGTTAATGAAAGGTGCTGTTGATTTTTGCTTAATATTTTTTTCTTAATTCCATAGGCTGTATTAAATCTTTGCAGGCCTTCATCATGATTCATTTTAAACATTTTACAAAAGGCCAGATTGAGGAGGTCAAACTTTTTTATTCTACATGTGCTTTATTTTATGCTTGACTGTGAGAATGCATACTCTGGGCAATGAGAGGTATGTCTTGCATTTCTACAGAAGACTAACTTATTTTGTTTCAATCAATAGGCAAAATCATTCTTCCATCCACTGTGTTTGCACTGGGAATAAATTTCACTGGTGTTTTGCAAATAAAACACAGCTGAAAATTAAGAATTGCTGCTGACTGTTCAATATCTGAAAAGCAGTACATTTTAATGTGATTTTGATTCATGTCTTTTTTTTTTTTTCAACTTGTATGATCTAGAGCTTTACAAAAACTAACAATGAAAATGATGCTATGTAAGGTTGTATTATTCCACTATAATAGTAAGGTAAACCATTGGTTGCATTAAAAAATTGAGAAGGGATCAATAAAAACGAAAGCAACTGAACAGCAGTGGTTTAATTTGTTTGCTCTATGAATATGAAGGAAATCCACTAGCTATTTTTCACTTCAAGAGCATAAACAGTAGAAAGAAGACATCATGATATGAATTTACAGGTATGTTATTTTGGTAGGAAATTGGATATTCTGTGGAGTGATTGAACTATACATCTATGCCATGTTGTTTTGTATAGCTTCTTATATTAATTGCATGTTTGGTGCATTCAGGAACACAATTATGTTTCTGATTTTTCCCACTGAATATGTTATTTATTGACAAGTAATTTTTTCTACTTTTATTCACGTTATTTAGTAGAACATTATTCTGTTGTCTTTTTGGAAACAACTGGTCAGTTTTCAGAACAATGTTGTCAGAGCTAAGGAGACTGAGACATACTTCTCTACTCTCCTTCATAGCCTTTAACACTCAGTTGTCTCACAATTCAAGTAGCTGAGTGTTGGCTAAACAAAACCTAGCAATAGAGTTAGGATTGAATAATTTTAACTTCTCTATTTTGATAAAAATGAGTGCTCTACTAAGGTTTTGAAATGTTACATTTTGTCATTGGAGAAATTGTGCTATTGCAGTTGGTGTGAACGGCTCAAAATTTCGATCTTAGGCTGTTATGTGAACAAGGCATATGCAGGTGCTTTACAATGCAAACAGACTCAGCAAAGTCAGATGAAGGAGTAGCTCAATCTCTTACTATTTGTTGCAGGTTTTTGTGTTCCTCATCTATGTATGTAAATCTGTCACTCATACACTGTTTAATCATACACAGCTACACCTGTGAGGCAAAGATGTAGAACACTGCCAGTTTACTAATTTACTCAAGTCTACAAAGAGATTAATGGCCTTAATCTTTTTATGTATTTAAACACTTCTTGTGCTACATCACCTGAAAAACTTGCTTAAAGTAATGGAGAAAATCAAAGCAGGAAACTGATTCTACATTTACCAAGTTAGCGCCACAACCTTTGAACAGGCCTTCCCTTTTCATCTGATCTGTAGACTAATCTCCAGTTGAGAGAACCACCTATATTTGCATCACACAAGGCTGAAGATTAAAGCATTAAAAAGCTTGCTTCTTGTACAGAGCTGTGTTAACAGAATAATTCAAGTGCCTAGCTAAAGTGATTCAAAAGTGTCACTAATATTCATAGATATAATTTTGTCTGTTAGCTTGAATAGCCATGAACACTTTGCTGAAGCAGCGATCAGTAGTATATCATACATGAAGGGATCGTTACTTGTTCTTAAAATCTCCCACTGCCTCCAGAGATTTTACAGGCAAGGTAAGTCATAGCCACTGAGAAGGCACTATAGGCTATCTACTACAGCCTAGGCAAAAGCAAAACATGAGAGCTGCTGAAGATGTGCCTATACTGAAATCATTATTACTGTGCATGGGTACCCTGTGATGGCAGAATGACATAAACATTCCCAGTCTTGTTTAAAATATGTTTCTTTGAACCATAGCTTGGAAGCAACTGTGAGAATATAGACTGAAAAATATGAAAGGACTTTCTCTGGCACCTGCTATGTCACTTGCACAAAGCAAAAAGTTCATTCCATACCTTTCTTTTTCTTATTTGATGGAATAATAGATGAATACTATACCTCTGCTACATAGGAGGTACAATCCCTGTGGAGGTTTGGAGCACTACTTCCAGTGGGGTCCTTAACAGAGATGGTGAGTGTGTTCTATATATTTGTTATTCATTAGAGTAAAAAAAAAGTCACATAAGCTACAGATTATCAGAAACCCATATCATACACCATAATTTCTCATTAAGTAAGTCCATATGGTTCCACTTTTGGTTTGTTTTTCCTCCAAAAAATAATTGTGACTAGGAATTTGTTTCTCCACTGGCACTGTTTGTTAATTCATATGGCTGCTCACTGTGAACTGGATCAGTGTCAGATTTCCAGATTTCTGGTTTTCAAAACCTGTTTTCTAGATTTCTTTAATCAAACACCTCAAAATCGATCCTTTTTTTTTTTTTTTTTCCCCTTGTTAATAGAAGGCAGTATGCTAACTGAAAGCAGATATCTTGTGTACACTTAGGGGTATATTATGATAGATTTTAATGTCTGCACAATTTGTAAGGTGACGGTCAATAAACCATTTTTTTAAGTTTTATTTTCAGTCTAATCTTATCTGTAGTGACCATCTGTATATCCTCTGCTAGAGTGTTAAACAGTAGAGGTGAAATTCTGTCTCTTTTGAAGTCAGTGGCAATATTACAGTGAAGTTAAGAAAAGACAGGATCTCACTCTCAATTTTCATTTCTATTTCCTTTATAGAAGTGTTTCTGCCTGTTAAATAAATCTAGCACTGAGTATTACAAATTGGGTGACAAGTTAGGTGAGATTTAGGAATGTGTAACAGTGGTCTTTATTATATTCTGCATATGCACAATACTGTCTGCTTTTTTCAAAATGTGTGTTAGAAGATGGCTGCAGAGCCAAGCTGTACATCCAATTCAGTTTTCCTGAGCTAGGCACTGGCCAAGTGGCAGTTATTATCCTGTTTTTCTCTTGCTGTGTTGTTTCTATATGTAATGTTTATCAGCTGCAAATGGCCTACACAGGGAAGCAGCAAAAAGGATGAAAGGAAGCACTAGAGAAGGCCAGTAGTAAGTATTGCATACTTCTATTTTTTTTTATTTTTGTATAAGAACACCTTCAATTGATCTCTGTCTCTACTGGATGAAAATAAGGTTTTAATTCTGCCCTTGAAACATTGAACAAATAATTTAGTCAATACGCTGTCATTGTCAAAAATTTCATAGATGCAGACTCTGTATGCAGCTCTAAAAACTTGCTAATGATAATAAAAATGACATACTTTTTGCTTTCAATATCCTTTTTCATTGATCAGGTAAGAGTAAGGGATTCTTTTTATCCACCATGTGGATAGTCCACCACATATTATCCAACATGTGCATTTAGTTTCTGTTTCTACTCAGATAAAGCTGATAATTCTACCACACTTAATAAAATATTGTATTGAATTGATTACCTAGTGATCTGCCTCAGATCAGTACTGCAGAAAAGCTTATCCATACGTCTTTAAAGTTCATCCTAGTGTCAAAGTAAGTTTGTCAACCTGACAGTTTGTTCCTTTTTCCCTTCTTTTTTCAGTACCTTTTTTCAGAAATATGTGTACATAACTAGAATTTCTACAATATTTTTAGAAAATGTGTTTTCAGTAATGTGGGGATGTTGCACAAGAACCTGCGCCAACAGACCTGAACGAGAGCACCAACATCCTGACTCTCATCAGCTGCAAACCATGGGAGTCAAGAGGAATCGAAGTTAGAGCACCGAGATAATTTCCGAGAATTGTAGATATTGAAGCAAAGAAGTTACTGAAGACAAAAATGAGATGTTGTAACCCAGGACTTTCCAAAGTGCTAGTGAAAAATTACCAGTGTGGGCCGAGGGGACAAAGAATGAGTGTTCAAGGAAAACGGGAAGTAATGTAACAGGAAGTGGTAGCAGAAAAATGTGCTTATACATCTGGGTACAAATAAGTGGATCAAGCAAAAGCACGTGGACAATAATGCGATTGGTTGAAAGGGTGCGTGATCAGTAATGTCATTGGCTGGAAAAAGCACATGATGTTGTGTGATGGAAAAGTACCGAAAAGAACTAACCACTACTAACCATTATTAACCACTAGGCAGGGGTCTATAAAAGCCTGTAAACTCACTCAATAGATGATTTCGGTTGCACCGCAACTGCAGTCTGTGCCTCAGTTGCCACACAGCAATAGAAGCGTTATTAGTGATGCTTTATTGTTATTTCTTTTTATACAAAAATTATTTTCTTATCATAAGCAATAAGTAATCTGCTTCTATTGTTATTGCAAATATTATTGCTATTGTTATTGTTATCACTATTGAGGTGGGAAGGAATAAAAGACAGTATGCTCCAATAGAGCATAAAGTATTCTCCATATAAGGATACTTGCTTTCCATGACTGTTTGCAAACAGTTATCATGCCCTTTTCTTGATAACTGATAATAATTAAGTTCATATGAAGGACCAGTCCCTCAAGTCTGTGAACCTCCAAGCAGATACTGGAGGAATGAGATCCCTTCCATCGTAAGAAAAGATCATGTTCGAGACAGCCTGAGGAACCTCAACATAAGACTAGTCCCTGGGACCTTACAAGATGTACCCTAAGGGCCCTAAGGAAATTGGCCGATGTAGTTTCTAAGCCACTGTCCAACACATTTTAAAAGTCATGGTGGTCAGCTGAAATCCACAGTCACTGGAGAAAAGGGAATGTCACATCTATATTTTAAATGGGTAATAATTGAGGACCCTGGGAACTACTGAGGAGTCCACCTCATCTCAGTGCCTTGCAATATCACAGAGTAGATTCTCTTGGAAAACATGCAAATAAGTATGAATGACAGCTAGGTGACTAGATATAGCTATCATGCCTTCACCAAAGGCAAATTGTGCCTGACTAAACCAGTGGCCTCCAGTGATCAAGTATCTACATCAGCAGACACGAGAAGAGATATGGAAGTCATCTACCTGGACTTCTGTAAGGCCTTTGGTAGAGTCCCTTACAATGTCCTGGACAGTAAATTGGAGAGATATGGTTTTGATGGATAGACCATTTAATGGATAAGGGACTGGCTGAATGGACATGCCCAAAGAGTCTGTTTGTGAATGGCTCTATGTCCAAGTGCAAAACAGTAATGAGTGGTGTCCCTCAAGGGTCCATACTGTGACCAGTACTGTTGGACTAAGATCTTCATCAGTGATATAAACTATTGGACAGAACGCACCTTCAACAAATTTACAGATGACAACAAGCAATTAATATGCTAGAGGAAGGGATGACATACAGGGGGGCCCTGACAGGCTTGAGGCACACAGACCATACGAGCTTCAACAAGGCCAACTATACGCTCCTGCACCTGGGTCAGGACAAACCCCAGAGTCAGTATAGACTGAAAGAAGAATGGATTAGAAGCAGCCCTAAGCAGCCTGCTGAAAAGGACTAGAGTATACAAACGCCCGTAGCATGGGGAACAAACAAGAGGAATTAGAGATGTGTGCACGTCTATGAGGATATGATATAATAGGCATCACAGAAACATGGTGGGATGGCTCCTATGACTGGAGTGTTCGAATGGAGGGTTGCAGTCTCTTTAGAAAAGACAGTCCCGGCAGGTGGGGAGGGGGAGTTGCCTTTTATGATAGAGATAGGCTGGAGAGTATGGAACTCTGTCTGGGGACAGGTGAGCAGTTTACAGAGTTTGTGGGTCAGGGTTAAAGGGAAAACAGCCGTGGGAGACATTACTGTGAGAATCTGTTACAGACCGCCTGATCAAGGAGAACCTGTGGATGAAGCACTCTACAGACAGATAGGAACAGCCTCACACTCTCAGGCCCTTGTTCCCATAAGGGATTTCAACCACCCTGACATCTGTTGGAACGATGGTACTGCACGGCACAAGCAATCCAAGAGTTTCTTCAATTGTGTGGAAGACAACTTCCTTCTGCAAGTAATAGAGGAGCCAACAAGGAGAGGTGCCATGCTTGACCTTGTGCTCACCAACAGGGAAGGGATCGTTGAGAATGTGGTACTCCAGGGCAGCCTTGGATACAGCGATCATGAGATGGTCGAATTTGAGATCCCCAGGACAGTGAGAAGAGCGTGTAGCAAGCTCACTGCCCTGGACTTCAAAAGAGCAGACTTTGGCCTCTTCAGGAACCTGCTTAGTAAGGTTCCATGGGATATAGCCCTGGAGGGCAGGGGGGCCTAAGACTGTTGGTTGATATTCAAGGATCACCTCCTACAAGCTCAGGAGTGCTGCAGCCCAACTAGAAGGAAATGCGGCAGAAAGGCAAGGAGACCTCCTTGGATGGATAAGGAGCTGCTGAGGGAAATTCAAAGGAAAAAAGAGGCTTATAAAAGGTGGAAGCAAGGACAGGCGGCCTGGGTAGAGTACAAGGATGTTGTCCGGGAAGCTAGGGACCAGGTTAGGAAGGCTAAGGCCCAGTTAGAATTAAACCTAGCCAGGGATGTTAAGGATAACAGGAAGGGATTCTACAGGTACGTAGCAAACAAAAAGCAGACTAGGAACAAAATAGGCCGCCTGAGGAAGCTTTCGGGAGAACTGGCTACACAGGATTTGGAGAAGGCTGAGGTTCTGAATGACTTCTTTGCCTTGGTCTTCACTGGCAAAGGCTCTGACTGCACCACACAGTTCTTAGAAGGCAGATGCAGGGACTGTGAGAATGAAGACCTTGGGCCCACTGTGGGGGAGGATCTGGTTCAAGACCATCTTAAAAATCTGAACGTACACAAGTCCGTGGGACCTGATGGAATCCATTTGAGGGTCCTGAAGGAGCTGGTGAATGAAGTTGCTAAGCCACTGGCCATCATATTTGAAAAATCATGGCAGTCAGGTGAAGTTCCCGATGACTGGAAAAAGGGAAATATAACCCCCATTTTCAAGAAGGGGAAAATGGATGACCCAGGGAATTACAGATCTGTCAGTCTCACCTCTGTGCCTGGTAAAATCTTGGAGCACATTCTCCTGGACAGCATGCTAAGGCACATGAAAGACAACAAGGTGCATGGTGACAGCCAGCATGGCTTCACTAAGGGGAAATCCTGTCTGACCAATTTGGTGGCCTTCTGTGATGGGGCTACAGAATTGATGGATAAGGGTAAAGCAGTTGACACGTGGACTTGTGCAAAGCGTTTGACACTGTCCCACACAACATCCTTGTCCCTAATTGGAGAGATATAAATTTGATAGATGGACCACTCGGTGGATAAAGAGCTGGCTGGATGGCCACATGCAAAGAGTTGTGGTCAATGGCTCGATGTCCAGCTGGAGACCAGTAATGAGTGGCGTCCCTCAGGGATCGATGTTGGGACCAGTCTTGTTTAACATCTTCGTCGCTGACATGGACAGTGGGATTGAGTGCGCCCTCAGCAAGTTTGCCGATGACACCAAGCTGTGTGGTCCGGTTGGTATTCTGGAGGGAAGGGATGCCATCCAGAGGGACCTTGACACGCTTGTGAGGTGGGCTGATGCCAACCTTATGAAGTTCAACCACAACAAGTGCAAGGTCCTACACCTGGGTCAGAGCAATCCCAGGCACGGCTACAGACTGGGCAAAGAAGAGATTCAGAGCAGCCCTGCAGAGGACTTGGGGGTGCTGGTCGATGAGAAAATGAACATGAGCCGGCTTCAGTGTGCGCTCGCAGCCCAGAAAGCCAACCGTATCCTGGGCTTCATCAGAAGGAGTGTGACCCACAGGTCGAAGGTGATCCTGCCCCTCTACTCTGCTCTCATGAGACCTCACCTGGAGTATTGTGTGCAGTTCTGGTGTCCTCAACACAAAAAGGACATGGAAGTGTTGGAACAAGTCCAGAGGAGGGCCAAGAGGATGATCAGGGGACTGGAGCACCTCCCGTATGAAGACAGGCTGAGGAAGTTGGGGCTGTTCAGCCTGGAGAAGAGAAGGCTGCGTGGGGACCTCATAGCAGCCTTCCAGTGCCTGAAGGGGGCCTATAGAAGTGCTGGGGAGGGTATCTTCCTCAGGGACTGTAGTGACAGAACAAGGGGTAACGGGTTCAAACTTAAACAAGGGAAGTTTAGATTGTAGATAAGGAGGAAATTCTTTCCTGTTAGGGTGGTGAGGCACTGGAATGGGTTGCCCAGGGAGGTTGTGAGTGCTCCATCCCTGGCAGAGTTCAAGGCCAGGTTGGATGAAGCCTTGGGTGAGATGGTTTAGTGTGAGGTGTCCCTGCCCATGGCAGGGGGGTTGGAACTAGATGATCTTGAGGTCCTTTCCAGCCCTAACTATTCTGTGATTCTATGATTCTATACTAGTGGATGAAAATATTGGGCATGAGCAGGCAGTGTGTGCTTGCAGCCCAGAAAGCAAATCATATCCTGGGCTGCATAGAAAGAAGTGTGACCAGCTGTTTAAGGGAGGCGATTGTTCCCCTCTACTCCACTCTGGTTAGACCCCACCTAGAGTACTTTGTTCAGTACTGTCAGTAGAAATGGACCTGCTAGAGTAAGGTCCAGAGGAGGGCCATAAAAATTATCAGATTGCTGGAACACTTCAAGGAAGAAAAGCTAAGAGAGTTGTGGGAACTGGTTTCTCTTTTAAGCGACGCTTACTTGCAATACTTATGTACATTACTTCTCTTAAGTTTCTATTTATTGGGGGGGGGGGGGAGTGGGGCACTACGCGACATGACACATGTCTCCTGATTGTATAGGAGTTAAGAATAGAAATAAAAGATAATTTTATTTTATCTTTGCTCTTCACATGTGAAGGAGAAATTAATTTGTGAAATAGAAAATCATACTGAGAGTCCTATATGCAATCATTGCAATGTGGGCAATTTTGAAACATGCAGTTTTCTGTTTTCAGGTTCCATTTAATCCTACATTTATTAGAAAATGAATTAAATTTAAATTCAGATATAAAAGTGATATGGAGGAATAATAAAGGTCCATATCTTGATAAAAACCCATTGCATAATTGTTCCATAAAATATACTTTATATATTTAACATGCATAGAAATAAGCAAGTAATTAAATTCAGTTTCTAGTTGCAAAGGTTTACCAGTAATAAAATCTGGAGAAAAGTAATAAAAAAAAGAAAAAAAAATCAGCAAATCATGTTATCTATCCAGTCATTGTCAATATGAGATTGACGGCATTAGAGAAATTAAAGTAAAACAGAGGGAATAGTCACTCTGCATTCTTGGTTATGAAGTGTGTCTTTGTGCACAGTCACCTCCCTCTAGCATCTTGGAATGGAGCCCCTGATGGAGACAGAGCCACAAGGCATGTAAATCACAGGAAACAGACAAGTTTGCAATTACCTTCTGAAAGTGTTTATCTCGGATATTCAAAATCACTTCCTGCTCCTGCTTTGTAATCAGAGGTGAACAGAGATATCTGCGGACATCACTGTTCACAAGTGGAAAAAGCCTCTCTGGAAAAACTGGGAAAGATGTAAGAGGTCTCAGCAAGCTCTCAGCAGATTACTGTGGGTGACAACAAAAAAGTCTACCTTGATTTTCAAATGACTTTTAACAACGGTGTCTCATCAAAGTGGTCAGTACTGTAGAATTTACTGGTAAAACTTTAGCTAATTAAAGTCATATAGCTAGTGTCTTACCTTTCTTAACATAGATCTGAATTATATCTGGATGCTATTTGATGCACAGTATGCCAAAGTATATTTAATTTCATCTAAAAACAGGTAAAGTACTTAAGGAATACTCAAGGGCTTTTTTTTAAGAAACAGAGGTACATATACTCTTTTGCACTGAGTTTCCATTCATCGTGAGTCTAGTGAAAACTATAAAGCAGAAAGTTTGCAAGGGTGATGATTACACTACATGTTTGGAGCTTTATATCTCTGTGAAATGTTAAAATATGTAGTAAAAAATAACATAGTGAGAAAAGCACAGAAGGTATAGTGTAGTGAAACTTTGTTCAGAGTGTGGGTGGTTCTGTGGAACTAAAAGATAGTTGGGAGATCATTGTAAAAAGAGCATTATGGTAGTTGGACTGAAGTGAAACCAAAAGAATAATTCATGGCAGAAAAAAGAAAATCACATATACCCTGAAGACTGGTGGGAATATTTCCACAGCATCCTGGACATACAAGAAAATGGAAAGAGTTATGGATAGGAATTCCATATGGACAGGATTCTTTGCATATTCATGAGAAAAGAATTATGAGCAATACTTAGCTGATGACTGTAGCCTTCAGTTGTTCACCAGCACAACTCTACAGTGTTTTTTTGTTACTCTTTGTAGCAGACTTTTGTTCAAATAAGGAATGATGGGTAAGAGCCTATAGTAGTAGTATAAATGTTGAGAACATCACAAAAAAATTTGTATGTTACAAATTAAAAAAAAAAACAACAAACATTTGCAAAACACTAGTGTATAGATTTCTATAAACATCATATCAGGAACTTAACTGAGTCATAAATAAGCTGTAAATTAAAAACTTCTATATTCATAAGAAGAAAACAGTTAACAATCCATCTAATACGAAAGGCACACTCTTTTATATCAGTTTGAGGTTTAGAGAGTGATTCAACCACCACCTTAAAAATCTTCATAGTGATAAGAACTTGAGCCAAATGAGAATTTGAGTCAAAATAGGATAATCACATAACAAAACTTTCTGCAAAACAGAGACAATAGCTTGTGTAAAGATTTTTTTTAATGTAAAATATGCAAAATTCTGTGAAGCCTTGCTTTTATCTAAAATAAAATTAGCATGACTGTTGAAGTAGTTATTTCAGTATGAAAAATAACCCATGGGAATAGATAAGGATTTGTGAATTAGAGTAGACAGTGAGTTTGTTTGGCATGTATAAGGGTTCAGATGTGTGATGGTACTTTTGACTTATCTTTGCCTCTGACATCTGCATAATCTGCATTCCTGAAACAGACACATATTGCGCTGTTGGTCTTTTTTTACTTTATGAAGTTATTGAGATGTTTTTATTGTGTTTGACAGATAGAATATATCATTTTTAGAACAAAGCTAAATTTGTAGTGACTTGCGTATCTTGTCAGTAGCAGTAACAGCCCAGTTCTTAACTTCAAAGAATGAAGCAGAGCTTCGTTTTATTAAAAATACAATAAATAAAAAGAAAAAAAACCTGAGACCACTCAAATGTCCACTGAAATTGAAGTATGTGGCCTGATGTTCCATGAGTGAGAAAAAAAAAATCTTGAAGTCTGAATAATAACAACTCTCACTGGTAAACTTGGAATTGAGAAGTATTTTAGTGCCTGAAAGTCCCCACTTTATTTCCTGCAGCAATATGTTTGACTTCTGATGGGTGAAATGAATTATATTACTTATTGAGGTTCTACAAAGTCTTACTCCTCTCTGGTCTGTATCACATACAGACATACGTATCTTCATACATCCTTATGAAGTAACAGAATAAAATGTGTCACTCAGACTTCAGGGTGGTTTTTTTTTTTGTTGTTGTTGTGGGGTTATTCATTTTCCAATGTAATGCAAAATTTAAAAACTTGCAAGGTTTTGAGAACATTGGCAAATTAGACAATGATGCAAACTGAATGGAACAATATGTTTGGAAAGCATATTTTCTGTGAAAACAGTAAAAAAAATAGTTATTCTTTAACTAACAGGAAAAATGTGTCTCCAGTTGCTGAATAGTAACCATTTTGAAATTGAATCATAGAATCATAGAACAGTTAGTGTTGGAAAGGACCTTAAGATCATCTAGTTCCAGCCCCCCTGCCAGGATACCTATATGCAACCACTTGGGAAAAAAGTGGTTTTTGTTAAATGCGTTGAAATATCCTTGGGAAAAAGCAAAACTTACCTGTAGCAGGGTTGAGCATAAGAACCCACACATCTCTGTCTCAGGTGACAGTAGACTGCAACGTACAATGAAGAGGTAAAAATATTTTAACACATAAAACTGTGACATCCTTCTTGATATTTCCTGAGTTAAGGGCTCCTTAAAATCCTCAGTGTTTTGTGTTCTTCTGGAACAGAGGTAGTTTAGACATTTCTACAAGCTTTCCTGTCTCACAGCTTTCTAGTCTTAACTTGGGGGGATGCCTGTGCCCTGCCATCTGAGATCTAGGTGTACTATGGGGAACTCCTTGGGACCCTTGAGATCTCGGTGCCTTCATGCCTTGGAAGTCTTCACCCACCACTGCAACAGAGCACAGCAGCTTTTCCAAAAGCACACAGAAAACCTATTGGCAGGCTGGGAAGAACAAAATTGTTGCTGCCAGAAGAAATCCAGAAAGTAAGCAGAGAATATGAAATATGACCAGGATATCAGCTTTCTCAAAGCATTGCTATGGAAATTTTAATGACTGTGAATGGTTACACACATCTTATGAGAAAAGAATAATTTAGAATAATTGGCATAATTTTGCCTTTTTAGGATTGGTTTTACAGTTAATCTTACCTTAAAAAAAAAAAAAAACAACACCACATGTATTTTGAAAATTGTTTTCAGGAGGTGGTACAAGTTTTTCATAGAATCATAGAATAGTTAGGGTTGGAAAGGACCTCAAGATCATCTAGTTCCAACTCCCCCACCATGGACAGGGACACCTCACACTAAACCATGTCACCCAAGGCTTCGTCCAACCTGGCCTTGAACACCGCAAGGGATGGAGCATTCAAAACCTCTCTGGGCAACCCATCCTAGTGCCTCACCACCTTAACAGGAAAGAATTTCTTCCTTATATCCAATCTAAACGTCCCCTGTGTAACTTTTAACCCGTTACCCTTTGTCCTGTCACTACAGTCCCTGATGAAGAGTCCCTCCCCAGCACTTCTATAGGCCCCCTTCGGGCACTGGAAGGCTGCTATGAGATCTCCACACAGCCTTCTCTTCTCCAGGCTGAACAGCCCCAACTTCCTCAACCTATCTTCATATGGGAGGTGCTCCAGTCCCCTGATCATCCTCTTGGCCCTCCTCTGGACTTGTTCTAGCAGTTCCATGTCCTTTTTATGTTGAGGACACCAGAACTGCACACAGTACTCCAGGTGAGGTCTCATGAGAGCAGAGTAGAGGGGCAGGATCACCTCCTTCGACCTGCTGGTCATGCTCCTTTTGATGCAGCCCAGGATACGGCTGGCTTTCTGGGCTGCAAGTGCACACTGAAGCCGGCTCATGTTCATTTTCTCATCAACCAGCACCGCCAAGTCCTTCTCTGCAAGGCTGCTCTGAATCTCTTCTTTGCCCAGTCTGTAGCTGCGCCTGGGATTGCTCCGACCCAGGTGTAGGACCTTGTACTTGTCATGGTTGAACTTCATGTAATAATACCACTTTTCTTTATACATGCTGGAAAAAGAAAGAAATCTTTTATGCAGTTTGTAAATTATTAATTTTATGCATGTGAGTTTCAGTAGGATTAAGCACATCTCTTTTTTGTTTTGTTTTGTTTCAATGAATTGGGCTAGAGACTGCTTTGTACAGAGAGTATAATTTAGAAATGTCAGAAATATTTTATCTTTTATATGCCATATGTCTGTAAACATTTTAACTAATATCTTCACTTTTGTTTACATGGCTCAAAGATTTAATTAATACAAGAAAGTTAATCTGGATTTGCACAAAAAGCATGAATATCAAGCAACAAAATACTCATGTATTTGCTTGCTTGCTTTCTTGCTTGTTTTTCTTCTATTTTTATTTTCTTGTTCATGTTAAATTATTTTGAGCCTATTTGTATTTTATGCTACAGGTACATTAATTTTTATTTCTCAGTTTACTCATAATGAGACTGGAATTAAAGGACTATATTGTCCTGCCTGCTTGGCAGGTGTGTGTGAGGCTGATCACATTCTGTGTGGTCCACAGGAGAAACCATGTGCCCTCCAGAGGTCGGAAATGAAACAACCATTAATTTTATTGTAAACTTACCTAAAATTGTATCAGGAGGAAAAAAAGTCTGGGCAAGTTCTTATTCTTATAAAAGACCTGAAGTAGAGAGATAAAAGGAGAAAGGAAAGAGAGAGAGGAAGAAAACAAAGCGGGGCTCACCACCTCATGGATCCAGTGACACCTTCTTGGTCAGCGAGTGGAAATTCTTCCAGTGGTAGTCCTTTCAGTTGCAGTCCTTGTACCCAATGAGCCCTGCTGGCATCCAGTGTGGAGGCATATACCACCCAGCTCCAGGACAGCTCCTTTTTATAGAGTCAGGCTCTCTTGGAACCTTCCCACAGGTGGAGACTCATTCTCAGGGGATCTGGTGAGCTCTGACCCGGCTCATGTTGTGCCCTGATGGGCGCCGCAGTATCTGTGTCACTGCCCCTTGACAGTTTGTTGCTGTCTCTGGGCAGTTGATCTTTGTGGCCTCAGTGCAGACAACACAGGAAAACTATCCCCACTCTCCTGGAGCTCAATCCCTGCTGTGCCTCCTGACATTTGCCTATGTGATAATGAGCTGACAGTTCCTTCTTTCTTTTGGGTTGTTTTGGGACAAACACGAAAAGGGCCTCCTGACCATGGCATAGTTTTTTACTTAACTGTCATTATAAAGATCACTAAACATCTTTTATGCCGTTTCAAAATGATCGATAAGCTACTAAAGACAACAGTTGAGACAAGGTTAAGACTTATAAAAGAGTCTCAGTAATTTATATGAAATTACTGTGGTCTGATGCCCCCCTAAAGACCCAGAACTCTCAAGTCAGTTTTCTATGAGAACATAATTGGATATACTGTAGGCATATAGCATATCTATATGCTGTCTGATATTTTGTTTTGACCAAAAGTTATGGTAAATATGTTGCAATTAAGATAATCCTTAGTGGATATCTTCAAATCAGTCATCTGAATAAGTCCTTATTTGAAAGAATTCACACATTTGACATGATACCAACAATGAGATGAAGAAATATAATTTGGATGCACTTTTCTAACCTTACAGTATTGGCTTTACAACTACATGGCATCCTACAAACCAAGATAAACACAGTAAAAGTTATGAGTGCTTCTTTGAAAGAAAAGCATCAAGGTTAAGAGTGAGGAAATAATCTTTTAATTCCCAGATTCATGTTTCTTAGTGAAAAAGACCTTCTAGATCTGCATGCATAAATGGAACCACAGGAGAGGCAAACAGTTTGCCTTTTCTATCATACTTGGATGATACCTTTTGATTCATCACACCTGACACATTCACAGCTCAGTCTTGGGTCTAACTTGACTTCAGCCTTCTAGCAGCACTGCTAAGCCGCATCACCATGACTAATTAAGTGATCTACGGAACTGCTGAAAACTGTACTATAGATCAGAAAAATAGTGGGTTATACTTGTGGGCATGTTTTGGTAAGAAAAATTACCCTTATGTTAGCCTTCTAAACTGTTAGCAATTTATTTTTTTTCTTAAACCTGTAATTTGCCACTTTGGAGTCAGAGAAGAGATTTCCTGTGAGGCAATGCAATGGAAAACCAGGCATTTTTCCAAATGTACTATTCAATCGGTGAATGTTGATAGTCTGGACACAAAAGATATATGAATTTCCAGCAATAGAGTTTTCTGTCAGCAACATATGTAAAAAAAAATAAAAATTCTTTAGGTCACATTTTTAATGTCATTCATCTGACATGATCTGTTTTTGAAAATTTCTAGTTATGTTTTGTGGTTTTGCAGGGTCAGTACAGTGATCCACAAAAGATCTGGTGGTAGTGTCAGGAGCAGAGAGACAATGGGACTTCTCAGCAGTGAAGAACAGCATCTTAGACCTAAAGTTATTGGCAAGTTCATATTAAAGTGAAGGTGCCTTGGTAGGTCTCTGTCTCCTTCTCTATACCTTCTTGTCAGCAAGATCAAAACATTCCAGTCAAGTATCACAAGGTATTGCATGTTTATTATATCCAGCTTCTTGTAGTTTTATTACTTTTCTAAATACTTATTTTTCATGATCAGCAAAAAGATTTGTTTGTGACAATTCTGACATTCTCAGCACTTACTCTACGCAAGTGATGGGTGATGAAGTGAATGAATCTGAATTGCAATGCTCTTCTTGACTGTTTTGCTCAGTTAAAGTAGAGAGCACAGAACACATTTACACTAAGAATAGTCTCTTTCAGAAAGAGAAATGAGCACTTGCAATTTGAAAACTGTCAAAAGAGTATTTTGTTGAAAGCGAAGACTTTTGATTTTAGCATGTTTCACTAATGGTTTTTACTGTCAAAGTTTCTTTCTGAGCATCCATTTTCTACTTTTGAATATCTTGTCAGTTGGGCTTTAAATCTTGCATATTGTCCTTTTCCCTGAAGAGAGAGATTTCAGCTACTGTTGGCTCTGCTGTTAAATTTTACACCTCAGTGATAGTAAAATACCAAAGAAGCTATTTCATGGCTTTTTAGCAGTGCAGATGGATGGATTCAGATCAGAGGAATGTATTTGATCATAGAACTCATCTAACATATGAACTTATTTAATTGATGACATATCTATTAAATATGACATGCAGGATCGGAAACTGGTGTCACACTTTAATCCCAGTTATGTGGCTTTTCTTTTTTTTTTTTTTTTTTCCAGGTCATTGAAACATTTAAAAGATGCTGAAGTTTTAAACCACTGGTGCCCATATTTAATAGGAGATAGTTGAATAGCAGATGGTGGGATGAACCATAAATGCAAAGCATGAATAACTTGCTAATCCCTTTGAGGCGGGATATTACTGCAAAAATACCTGGTCTTGACTTATTTTAATATGTATTACTCTTTTTTTTTTTTTTTCCCCACCTCTTTCTTTGTGTGTCTATATGTTTTACACCCAGTGTTCTGGGTTATAGAGGGGAACCAGAAAAGGTGTTGAAATAAATCTGTTTGTTCCTATTAAGTTGTTGTCTTTCTAACAGCCTTATTTCAACACTTTGTAACCAGGTTTTGTGAATCAGTACAACATGACTCAAAAGATTAAATTACTGCTCTGATCATTTGACTGAAATGACAGAATTAAGGTTGACATTGGTAACATTAGATCCAGGATCCAAACCACTTACTTAGTGTAGGTTTCCTGGAGAAATTGTATTTACACCTACAGAAATTCACCAAAATCCATCATGAAGAGACTTGAAATTATCAACATTCATACTTAAGCTTTCCAAAATTTATGCAGCAGAATTTTGAAGAGGCAATTAAGAATTCATTTATTTTATGTATTACCTTTGAAGGTAATCAGGAAATCAGCACAGATAAATGTTCTACTTTTAGGGAAGTACTTTAATTTTTTTATATTAAGCATGGTAATAAATAATAGCATAAAAGAAAACAACCTGGAATTGCCCTATCTCTGATATCTTCATAAAGACGAGCTTGCCCATCCTACTTGGTTTTCCCTCTTAACACCTTCTAACAGAATATTATGTATTGATTTGTTTTGGAACAATGCCTAGCAATTTCACCTTTGAGGAACTGACAACTTCCAAATGAAAATGTATTTCACTGCAGAAGTACACAGGTCTTCACAGCAGGTAAAATGCAATTTAAAGTACACTATTTGTAAGGTTGCATTCTTCATCTGAGCGAATGAAAATGCCACAGGCACACTGCATAGTTCTCTTTGAGGTTCAGCTACTGAAGTTAAGCTGACCTCTTCATTCTGTGTTAAGGAACAATGTTTTGCAGAGTTGCAAAACTCCTTGGTAAAGCACAAAAGAACAGTTAAAAGTGCAGTGTTAATAAAGGCCAGTACTCCTCTGGGCTTCACAAAAAATAACTGATGACAACTTGGCTTTAAACAATTTCTTATCAAATACAGTTAGATTGCTTAAGTATTAAGCAGGTTACCCCACATAATGACTGCTCAATTTAAAACCTGGTAGAACCAGAGTATATTACAAACAAGAGCTAGGTGTGTGAGAAAGAGGGAGGACAAACAAGAAAAGTAAGGAATTTTCATGGCGTTTTTGTTGCCTTACAGTTCAGCAATCTTTAAACAGATTTGTATTTACAGTTCTTATCCTTTTAAAAATAAATTACTCTTGCAACTCTGACTACAGTCCAAGAAATTAAATATTTTTTTATTCTTTAGGACGCATGAATTAAGATCCCAGCATGAGGTAAAAAGGGAGCAAATCAACACACCCACGATTAATATTATGTACCATATTGCTCCCACAGAGAAAATGGAAAGCTTTCTGGCCTTTGTTGCAGAGTACATGACTTGGCTTACAGACTGGAGAGAAGTCAGCAAACTGATATGTCCATCATATTTGAAAGTCTATCATATCTGAAAAATCATGGCAGTCAGGTGAGGCTCCTGATGACTAAAAAAGGGAAATATAAACCCCATTTTCAAGAAGGGGAAAATGGATGACCCAGGGAATTACAGACCAGTCAGTCTCACCTCTGTGCCTGGCAAAATCTTGGTGCAGATTCTCCTGGACAGCATGCTAAGGCACATGAAAAACAACAAAGTGCTTGGGCACAGCCAGCATGGCCTCACTAAGGGGAAATCCTGTCTGACCAATTTGGTGGCCTTCTATGATGGGGCTGTATAACTGATGGACAGCGGTAGAGCAGTTGACGTCATCTACCTGGACTTGTGCAAAGCGTTTGACACTGTCCCACATGACATCCTTCTCTCTAAATTGGAGAGACATCAATTTGATAGATGGACCACTTGGTGGATAAAGAACTGGCTGGATGGCCACATGCAAAGAGTTGTGGTCAATGGCTCAATGTCCATCTGGAGACCAATAACGAGTGGTGTCCCTCAGGGACTGGTGTTGGGACTGGTCTTGTTCAACATCTTTGTTGGCGACATGCACAGTCTGATTGAGTGTGACTTCATCAAGTTTGCCGATGACACCAAGCTGTGTGGTCCGGTTGATACACTGGAGGGAAGGAATGCCATCCAGAGGGACCTCAACTCTTGTGAGGTGGGCTGATGCCAACCTTATGAAGTTTAACCATGACAAGTGTAAGGTCCTTCACCTGGGTCGGAGCAATCCCACACACAGCTGCAGGTTGGGCAGAGATGAGATTCAGAGCAGCCCTGTGGAGAAGGACTTGGGGGTGTTGGTCGATGAGACACGAGTGTGCGCTCGCAGCCCAGAAAGCCAACCATATCCTGGTCTGCATCAAAAGGAGCGTGACCAGCAGATCAAAGGAGGTGATCCTGCCCCTCTGCTCTGCTCTCATGAGACCTCACTTGGAGTATTATGTGCACTTCTGGTGTCCCCAACACAAAAAGGACATGGAAGTATTGGAACAAGTCCAGAGGAGGGCCACGAGGATGATCAGGGGACTGGGCACCTCCCATATGAAGACAGGCTGAGAAAGTTGGGGCTGTTCAGCCTGGAGAAGAGAAGGCTTCATGGAGACCTCAAAGCAGCCTTCCAGTATCTGAAGGGTGCCTCTAAGGATGCTGGGGAGGGACTCTTCGTCAGGGACTGTAGTGACAGGACAAGGGGTAACGGGTTAAAACCTAAACATTGAAAGTTTAGGAAAGAAAAATTTTTAGCTAAGGAAAATGTTTTTACCGTAAGGGTGGTGAGGCACTGGAATGGGTTGCCCAGGGAAGTTGTGAATGCTCCATCCCTGGTGGTGTTCAAGGCCAGGTTGGACAGAGCCTTGGGTGACATGGTTTAGTGGGAGATGTCCCTGCCCATGGCGGGGGCATTAGAACTAGATAATCACACTAACCACTCTATGATTCTAAATATGACACACAAAGTGGGTATTTATATGCGATAGTATGGAAAGAGTAAGATCATTAACTTGTAAAGGAAATTTGTTGTTCATTAAAAACATTGGTAAATTCTCTAATTTCACAGAATCACAGAATCCCAAGGGTTGGAAGGGACCTAAAAAGATCATCTAGTCCAACCCCCCTGCAAGAGCAGGGTAACCTACAGTACATCACACAGGAACTTGTCCAGGCGGGCCTTGAATATCTCCAGTGTAGGAGACTCCACAACCCCCCTGGGCAACCTGTTCCAGTGCTCGGTCACTCTTACAGTAAAGAAGTTCTTCCTGATGTTAACGTGGAACTTCCTATGCTCCAGTTTACACCCATTGCCCCTTGTCCTATCACTGGATATCACTGAAAAAAGCCTAGCTCCATCATCCTGACACCTACCCTTCACATATTTGTAAACATTGATGAGGTCACCCCTCAGTCTCCTCTTCTCCAAGCTAAAAAGACCCAGCTCCCCCAGCCTCTCCTCATAAGGGAGATGTTCCATTCCCTTAATCATCTTTGTGGCTCTGCGCTGGACTCCTTCAAGCAATTCCCTGTCCTTCTTGAACAGAGGGGCCCAGAACTGGACGCAATATTCCAGATGCGGCCTCACCAAGGCTGAGTAGAGGGGGAGGAGAACCTCTCTTGACCTACTAACCACTCCCTTTCTAATGCACCCTAAGATGCCATTTGCCTTCTTGGCCACAAGAGCACATTGCTGGCTCATGGTCATCCTCCTATCCACCAGGACCCCCAGGTCCCTTTCTCGTTCACTACCTTCCAGCAGGTCAACCCCCAACCTGTACTGATCATGATGCTGTTGTGTAGAACAGTCTTCATGTGAAACTCTCCACACAACAAAGTTCCACAAGAGATTTCTGGTTTTCTGAGTTATATTTTAGAAAACTGCAAGGAAAATGGGTATTTTGGCAGATCTGCTCTTTTAATTAGTTTTTATTGATTTATTTTATGCATTCTTAAACCTACAATTGTAATTTAGCTCACAGGCCTGTAAAACAGCCTGAGTAATAAGGAAATAATTCTGAGTCAGTTTCTCTGTCTACCACTTAAAAGTGTTTTCTAGACCCATATTTCAACCTTCCGGATGGCTCATTCAATCATTTCAAGTTTGTACTTCTGTGTTTCCTGTTCTTGACAAGTTTACAAAGAACATTTAGAAAAGGTATCAGCTTTTCAGCTAAATAAGGCAATCAAACACTCAGTTGGAAGACTTCAGAAATCAAGAGAATAAATACCCAAGTTAGTCAGTAGTTTCAGAAACAGTAGAAGGAGAAATCTTTGCTTTGCAATTGATACCAAATTAATTTTAAAAAGCCTCATGAGCACATTACTTTTTGTGTCAGTCCAAATCTGTGTCTGTGCCAAAGGTTCACTGCTGCTCTTTCACAGAAAGCAGAATCCTGTGGATCCCAATTACAGGCTTTTTCTGTAGGCTAGCACCACAAAAACTGAAAACTAGGAGTCACCTACTTTATCTTTGCTTTGAATCTTGTCTTTGAACTGCAGTAATAAAGGCCATTTTCTGTCATTATTTCTTAACAAGTGTCTGCACAGTGTAGGAAAGTTTTGAAGACAAGTCAGCTTCCTGTAGAGTTAAATAGAATTATTCAGGTGCAGAAAATGTACTGTGAATATAGATATATACATTTTTTTACTGGTGATGCTTGGAGAGGAATGACTCAAACTCAAAGCCTATTAACCTCATATTGGCTTGAGAAGTACTCTTGGTTTCCTACTGTTGCTTATATTAATTAAAAAAAAAAAGTTATTCAGAAAAAAAATGTGTTGAAGACAGCAAAATATTGAACCTTGGTGGATCTTCATCATCATAGCCACGTGGGTCCTTGCCAATGTCTGAAAGACTAATAATCTTTCTCACAAATGCATTCAAGCTACAGTAATTTAGTACTGCTATGCATCTGTAACTTTTAATTATCTGTTTAATCAGGCTGTGAATAAACTGAAGTAGGTTAATTTAAAAATTCCTCTTTGGAGCAAGTATTGTGACTGGCTCTGAAGCATAGACAGCACCCAGTGAAATTATAGTAATGAGGAAAGAAGGATATTTTATCTGGAATTTATGATATTAATTTGGATGTCCCACAACATTACTTTGCATATTTTAGCAGACTCGCTACTACTATTTTCAATTAATGTGTCACATGTTCACCAAAACCTGAAGATTGATGAAAGTCTGGACATGACTGAGAAACATTAGTGGTTATGGTTTATATCTTTCTAGTCATACCCTGTGAAAATTTTCCCTGAAAGATAGCTTGCTAGGTAAAACTGTCATGTGTGCTTATGTAAACGACCACTGTAGTCCCCTAATCCAGTTTATAGCTCAGAGAAATCTGTTATTACATAGCATCTTTTGACTACTTGAAGATTGCTCATTTACACGTCATTAGGGTGTAATAATAGTCTGGTGTCTGTAATGTGTATTGTTAATCTTGATGTTCATTACCTCCACTGCATACCTCAAGGGAGTGCTATTTACACTGCTCTGGAAATGCTAATTAATTTCTATATTCAAAGTGTCAGCAACTAGCCTCTCATTTCCACAAAAAGATTGTACCACTTAATTTGTCCTGGAAGAAAATTGAGGGGCGGGGGCAGGGGGAGAGTTTTTTGAACTGCAGGGTGGAGAGAAAATTGAAGTTTAAATCACTCTGATATCTGCACTGTACTGAACATTTAGTACAGTACAAAGTGCGGTGAAGCTCCATTTTTGGATTGAAGACCATTGTGTTTTCTAGTCACTATTCAGTGGCTGCAGGAATTGAATGTGCTTCACTGAATATATATCAGTGTGACTGTAAATTTATGAATATAAGAAAATGTCTGGGAATGTATATCAGCTAAATGCCTTCTTCCGGTCGCAGTGACTATTCTCATATTTTCTCAGCTACCACTGGGTATATCAAATAACGATAAAAATCCACCTCATGGTCAAGATAAATAATCCACTAAAAGAACTGGTATGTGCAAGTATTTGGGGAATAAGGATTTGTTGTTTTCTGATATATATATGAATAGCCTCATTGGGCCATTATGCAAAAAAATCATGTTCTTTTTAACCTTGAAAAGGATGGGAAGTTGTTATTTTCAACACCCCTACAGTTGTATCTCATAGCTATTGCAGAAAGAAAGGTTAGAGTAAGCAATACAGGAAGCATACAGATATTTAAAACTGCAGACTGAGAGGAAAAATGTCCTAGAAATGAAGAGCTAGTCTCCCTTGGTATTATACCATCACATTTACAGAGAGGGTAATCAGAAACCTTAAAAACAGACCTTTCACCTATGCTGCAAACTGATAATTTAAAAGCCAAATAACTCCAAATTGCTGGGTTTTGTTACTTGCACAATACACATAGAAGAAACATACAGTAACCTATTATCCTCCAGGCATTTTTTTCTAATCAGCAGGTGTTTGATCACTCTTACACTTCTTACTCTACTAAATATGGTGAAGCACACTAACTTCTCTGTTATGCAAATGAAAAACAGTATACGAACACGCAAGCAATAATGAACACTTTTGATATAGCTTTAATCCAACACAAAATTTATAAGCTATATTCAAAACTAGAATAAAACAAGACAGATAAAAATGGTTTTGTTAGTTTGATTAGAATTGTCTTGGGATTCTTGCTGGCCAGAAGGCCAGGTTGTTTCTCATGAAAATGAAAAGTGTTGAGGAGTTGTGATGTCAGACAAGGTAAATTGTAATTTACTGTCTTCTTAAACATTCCAGTCTCTTATATGTGTAAGCAATTGTGAAGAAAAATAATCTAACAACTAATTTTTCCTATCTCACAAAAATGCTCTGTAATCAAAAGGGCTTGATGGAAGGCGAGTACCAAGCATTTTTGAAGTGGCGAGTCTTTTACCATGAAACAGACAGGGGAGCATAAAACAAGAAACAATTTTTGAGAACAAATTCTGATGCTACTTTAAAAGCCTTTTAAAATGTGACTGTAAAATGGTTGCATAAACAGGGCCATAATCATATGTGCATGATTTTCAAATGCACAGAAATGCAGGTGTATGCTCAGCTGATACCGATTTTCACTAAAGAACCTTGTGAATTTGAGGAAAAAAAAATGTTGTGATCAAAGAAAGCAGAAGTAAGAAACAATTCTTCCCCCAGTAGGACAGTATAGCAAAATACAAAACAGTATTCAAGGCTGCAATTAGAGACAACTTTTCACCAGAAACTGCTAGTTTTGAGATACTTTCATAGTACAGAATGAGATGTTTGTTGTGACCTTATCTATGCAGGGAAAAAGTATGTGTGATGTTGTGAAAAATCATAAAAAGCTACAGCATGTTGTACAACAGATATGGACCAGATTTGAGTTCTTTACACATAGAAGATGCCTAATAAATAAAAAAAAAAAAAGCCCACAAAACACAAACCACAAAAAAATCCACCAAACCGCTAAAACCCAACAGAGAATTAACTCTTAATTACACAGCTGAAATCTGGTTAGCAGTTCGTCTAATAAGCGGTTACTGTAGTATATGCAGTGCTGGTATATACTTTCCTGAAAACTTATGAATTGTGCATTCGTACTTACTCACATTTTCTTTTGTATTAGTCCATAATAGAAGGATTTTACAATGAAACTGATTAACCCAACAGAGAGGCCTTTGTGAAGAGATTTTGTGAACAAAACCCTGGCGAAATATAATCTGCAGCTTGATCTGTTTGCCTGAAGTGATGCAACAACAGTGATTTCTGAAGAGAAAAACTTTCTACAGATAATGTTACAGGTAGATTATGGTCATTAGCTGAACTAAGTTGTTTTGTTGTGCATTTGGGTGCTTTTCTGTTTTTGCAAGGTGGTGGTATGCAAATCAATAGGATAGAAAGCATCAGGAAAATTAAATTTCAAATAGTCAGAAGCTAAGGTTGGCTGAAAACCATCTTAAGTTGTAGCGTTTGAGAGAACATGTATAAGTGGAGTTTAAGGATACAGTTCTTGTCAGATTAACTGGCTGGTTAATTTGATTTCAAGCTTCTGCTTTACATAAATTCTTTTCCCTGAAAATTTGCTTTAACTTCTCTGACATTAAACAAAGCATTTCAATATTTCTTATTGAATCATACAACTGCATTTACTTTAAAATTTCAGACCTCTTGTTTGAAAAGTATTGAACATTCAGGGAAAATTTCAAAAGATAGAGTTTATTGCCACAAGGAAACCTATGGCACTTGCTTTCATTTTGTCTTTTCACTTTCCAGATTAGAATGTGAGAGGAAGCTCTGAGGGCTTCCTTCACTAGAGCTATATGCATCTAAATAATGTTCAGTGGTTCTTGTCACAAAAGCAGAACTCAAGATTCAACAGAAATGATCTTGATGAGATATACACATAGGAATGACTGGCTTAGTGGGGTTCTGGAGGAGCATGGGAACTTGCCTGCAGATAGCTGAGTCATAGTTTTTGTAGTAAGAGGACAGAGGGAAAAAGAATGTTGGAATTCAGAAGGGAGTTTGATGTGACCAATAAAGACTAGAAAGACACAGTCCTGCCTGCCAGTACAGTATCTAAGAATATAAGGCAGAACTACTGCTCTGGCTAGCCAGAATTCTGCCTTGGATACTTGCAATAGGAAATACTATTTAGAGAGAGCATGCAAGACTGGCCATCTTTGTGGTCCCTTAACACCCAGAAGTGTTGTTTTGTGGATTTTAGAGGATATATATCTTCTTCATAATTTCTGGATTTGTTTAGGGACTTGTCCACAAATTTTTCTAGTTCCATTTTTAACCTGCAGATACTGTGTACCTCTGCAGCCTTCTGTGTCATCCAGCTCAAGAAATTAATTACCTATTCTATAAAGAAGTACCTTCTTTTATCAATTTTAAACTGATCCCTAACTAGTCTTAGAAAGTGCCCCTTAGAACTTTTATTTTAGGTTTTTGCCTTCAGCTTTATCTACTGTATCCTTGATTTTGTAAATTTCAATAAATCCTGACCACTCTGTCCTCTCCATACTGCAGAGTCCTGACTTTGCCAGCCTCCCTTCACAGGACAGCTGCTCCATCATTGTGGTTGCTCTAGTTGCCCTTCTCTGTATCTCCCCTGCCTTCACTGCAGGATTAGGTCACCCTGAAAGAGGTTGTCATCCTTCCTGAGATGTACTCTTGAAAGGACTATAACTCCGTTTGCATTTATTGCTTTTAGTTAATTTGCTTTCGTAAGTGGGATATTTATGATACACATTCATAGGGCTCTTATCATAGATGACGTTATTGTATTCTTTACTACCTTTTTGAGGTAAGGCAATACTAACATCCCATTTAGAAGATAGAACACTGAGGTACAGAGAAATTGGTAGCATCTGGCATTGTTTTTAATTTAATATAAGTCTCTTAAGCTTATGCCATAATCAGGGGAGCATGCTGCTGTATCCATGTAAATATGATTTTGCCCTTATTAGCAGAAGGCCACAGGTCTATTAACCTCATATTGCAAGGTCTCAAGAATTTTCTGAACTTGCTTTGCCTGAACTGAATCTCACTTGTTTTGACAATTGTCTAGTCACTAAGTGAGTATTTTTTTGCCTGTTTTAGCTAACCTCTCTAAATTCCTTTAATGGTAACGGCCTGGCAGACCTAGGTAGCTATTGTGCGACAAAAATACTTCAGGATATTTAGGACTGTGTAATTGTAAAAGTGTGTCTGGGAGCCAGTGAGAAAGAAGCAGACTGTGCTAAGAAAAAAATATCAAAAATAGTACCAAGCAGACCCAATTCTGAGAAAGAAGATGGTATATCATCTTCCTCCCAGCAAAGACACTTGCTCAAATCTTTCCCTCTTGCTTTCTGAGGAAGACTGAAACTGCCAGCCTTGCACTAGGGACAATGGAAAGATGGGTAAAATGCCAAAGAAAAGGGGGAGGTACTGGGAACTTTTTGTATAGCAATTTTACTATGTTAATTATTAGACTTTTCCATATCAATTACATAATTTAGACCGATAAATTATTAAGATGTTAATTGGACTAGTAATAAAGTTAAGCTTTGTAGATATGATTCACCTGTAACAAAATTTGGTATGTAACATTGCCATCTTCATGTGGATTCCAGCATCAAAAAGCTTTTAGCTTTAACTGTCTCTAACTGTTAAGTCTATCTAGAATCATATATCTGAAATATATGTCTACTTTGATCACAAATTCTAAATGAGTGTGACTGTAATTAACATGTGAAATTTGAGTGGTATGTGACTCATATGGCTAGCTGTAGCCTGTGACATTATTTTTTCAAGCATTATTGTCTGTACTTTCAGATTAATTTTTCAGAGACAGCATTTTGGAGGTGAAGTGTGGTATTTCCTGAAAAAATCAATTGAATAAGGTATACATTCTGTCAATATGATTATCCTGCTAAATAAAGAGATCAAACTGGTGACTAATTAAAATCATATGGCTTACATTCTCATATTTTTGAAAAGCTCTTCCCAAGATGAAATTCCATAAAGCTATCAATTTTTCAGCTACATTACATTGCCGACTCTGTGATGAGTTAAATTAACAAATTGACAGTTATATTAACAAATTGTCTCCTGAAACAGCAGAGCTGATGAATCTCAAGCTTTCTAATTTACAGATGTGTTCTGTATTTATCTGTTACTCTGACAAGTGCAATATATGTCCATAGGTCAGTAGTCAAAGATCAAGAAAAGAAATAAAAAAAGTAGTACATTAAGTTTTGGTTTCTCTTACTTATGGTTGGATAAACTTCATACAACTCTGTTCCTTGGCTGTATTGAGATTACTTGTGGAGAATTCATATTGAAAATGGAATAAATACCTTTCGGAATCTCTTACCTCATCAAATGCATTTTTGTATTAGCTCTACAGTTTGTTTTAAGTGTCAGTCACATATACTGTCTTCATGGTTATTGTGTGCTCTGATATATTTTGAATTGATAAAGGTGGTTCATTCTGAATAAATACTAGAACAATGTAGTCTTATTTTTGTATTACTCTAGCTAAAACAATAAAAGTCATAATCAAAATCATAGGTTACCTACAGGGTCAGGCAGAAACTGAGCTAGGTGGTCTGAAGTCTTTCTTTCACCTGGCAGAGTTGTGTAGCTAGGATTCATGGAGGAGCAAAGGAGAGCCAATGAAAACATTCAAGAAAATTACTGATAATAGCCTGGAGCAGGACGTACGGCATCACTCTTATCTTGTAACCTTGTTGGCAATAGGACTTCTCTCTAGGATCACCCGAGTTCTTCTGCACCTAAACACAGTTTTCAATTAAGTTTTGTCAGGATATTTTGACCTAAAGAAGTGATTCACAACATTTTTGTAGAGGAATAAAATTTTAATATTCCTTCCCTTCCTCCCCTCACCCCCCAAATTTATGGGGAGTGCATAGAAATAAGAAAATACAAGATAGTTTTGGGGTTTCATAGTTTACCTGTGTTGCTGTGTTGCTTGTTGAATGTCTAAAAAATCCCCACATGCTTATATGGGCAACATAATTTCTCAAACAGGATTAATGGTCATCATGTGGATAATGACAGGGGTCCTGTTTCAAGTGTCCTTGACATGACAACTTTACCTGGATCCTGTGAGACTGCTTGAACTGTTCTTATGGTGATGTCCTATGGCTGAGTTGGCCTCCCATCTTATGTGGCAACTCCAATATATGCTTGAGCATTTGTTACAGATTATTTTAAAGTATGTTTAAAACACCTCCTACATAGAAAAGAATGAACTACAATCAGGTTCCAGGCATGTCCTGGTTATCCACCCCTGATCTTAATCAACAGTGTACGCAAGCATACAAGTAGCATCATTTTTTTGGCCTATGCACAGCAGGAAACTCCTGGGGAATTCTCAGGGACTATCCTAAATTGCCAACTGTATTGTTCCTGTAAAAGTAATTAGTAAGTTGCTTGTGAAGAAGGATAGGAATTCAGGTAGCCCATTGTCTTCAACCAGCACATTGTCTTAACTGTGAAGGTACTACCTGGAGAATTCCTGTACTACCCAGAAAGCTGGTGGCAGAGTACATGGGATAAGCACATAAATACATCCCCGATACACGGTTGTATCACAGCTGTAAATACTGCAAGATATGGAGTTTCATCCTTATGTACTAAAAGTGGCTTAAATTTCAGAGATCTTGCAACCCCAGGGAACTAGATTTTCCTTTTGATTAAAGTGACATATTTTCAGAATAAAAAATTTCTATTACATTCAAGTGAATTACTTACCTTGAAGCTCAGGGCTTTTTTTATCCTTTTTACATTTGAAATTTTGACTAGAAAGTACATTAACAATTCTGTATGATCTATGATAACATTGTATTATATCTCTTTTTATTAGCTTTTAGTAAAAATAAATAAATAAACAAATCTCACAATATGTCTTTACCAGATAAGATATTGAATAAAATTACATTTGTTATAAAATCCAACAACAGTCTGCAGTAAAATCCTTTTTTCTCTTTGTTAACACTTTCTAATTCTTATACACAGTAAGCCCAAAAAGGAGACAAAATTTTCAGAAGAAACCACTCAGAAACTGAGTAAAAAACAAATCAAGACTATAATGTACTTTTTTATGTGAGCAAAATAAGGTAGGATGATGTAATGTTAGATGCCTAACTTACACAACTTTACCAATTGCTCTGATTGCATTCCTTCCATGATAAAAGATACATTTCCCTTGCATCATGTAGCCTGAGTATTTGGCCACTGAAAGAGACTTCTTTTCTCAACCTTGGCCAAGTCCAGTATTTCAGGAGACCAGCCTGGTAATTCAGCAGGCCTACATTAGAAAACATGAGTGTTTTTCTTCCATCTATTTCTTATCTGAGGATTCTGTGCCTGAACATTCCACTCTTTTACTCAACTGTAATCTATTTCTTACTTTTAAAATAATCATCAGCAGCAGCAGCATACAAGAGACTGGACATTAGGTTTAGGGAATGCAGACTCTGTAGAAAATGATCACTATATTCTACTTAAAAGTTTGTGGTTTTGGAAGCAGGATCTTAAATGCCTTCTTCCCAGTTGCTGATGTACAGTAGCACACCACATACCATGTACTCCTGTTTTCTCTGAAATAGGGAAGAAGTGAAAGCAGAGGTTAAAAAAAGTATTGCAATTTCATAAGCAAAAGATAACTCACCGAAAGGAAGGGGACCACCTGGGTAGCACATTCAGAGCTTTTTTCCATATTACATGGCCAGGTGACTCCTGTTTAGTATCTAGATGACAGAGTTTCTTTTTCTTGTTACACTTTATCTCTGCAATAATTATTACTGCACTTATCCTGATTTAACATCAGGGTTTCATCATCTGCTCCATTGTGACCACTTGTAGAAGCTTGACAGTAACAGATCAGTCTTAGCAGTACTTCAGAACACGATCATCATAATGACCAGGAGTGACAGAACTAACTCACTTCACACTGGTCAGGTTTCTGAGAAACCCGATCTAGTTGAAAATGACCCTGTGCATTGCAGGGGGGTTGGACTAGATGGCATTTGAAGGTCCCTTCCAACCCAAACTGTTCTATAATTCTGTGATTCTATGTATGTTGCACTAATTCTACCCATGACTGATGAGGATCTTGATTAGATCAAAAAGACAGTCTTGAATGAAGAAGTTCCTAACTGTCCTCTACAGAAGCAGGTCTGATCTAACACTATATTTCTGCTAGCTATTCCTTGATAGTGTGCACACACAAAAAAGTGTTGCACAAAGAAGATTCTTCACTACTCGTTACTTTTCCAAGTAATCAGGTTTTATTAGCTGTAGTGGAGGTAACTTCCTAGCAGTACTCTAACATGCCAATAAAGTCTATTTCAGAGGCAACAGCATTACTTTAAAGAAAAAGAAAACAGATAAACTGGTTAGAAACAGCCTGTTACTCATGACTGGTATAAAAGTTCAGTGAGTAAAAATTGTATATAAGCAGTGTCTACTTCATCCTGTGCTCTACTCACTAGCTATAAACAGTGCTAGGAGTTAGGGGTGACAATATGAAAGGATGAATGTGAAACCAGAAGTTTAGAAGGAATATAAATATGTGAACATGATGTCTAATGGCATGATTCTATGAGTACTCCAACAACAAACAAAAGACAGTATTAAAAAAAACCAATAAAAATAAGCCAACTATATCATAGTGGCCATGGAAAGAGATAAATACAGTATAAGTCACATATTAAAGAGGGTTGGATTTTCTTATGTAAGCAATATATTTTTATTTCCTGTGAAGTTGTATATTATAAATAACTCTGTATTATTAAAACACATGCATAGTCTCCATAGGAACTGTGTCTGATTTGGTCATATTATAAATGTCAAGGTGATCTCTCACAGTCCCAGTTGACTGCTCTGTACAGTGGCCTTTTGAGTTTTTATAGACCCTTACATGAAGCAATCACTGCTAGTGGGAGTTTATGTGTTTACCTGAAGTCAACAATACCAGAAAAAAAAAAAAAAAGATGTTGTAAATCTACACCTTCTAAAAATGCTAACCTAGAAATGGCACAGGCGGTCAGAAAAATCTTTCACAAAAAAAGTATTGATCATCTGCTCCCCTTCCTTTTATTAGCAGAAAACCTGAGGACTAAATGCTGGCTTTGGATCCTATTGCATGTGTTAGCATCTCACAGTAAATGTAAGAAACACTTAAATAATCTATCCTCTGTGTAACTTGTCTCCCAGTCTGATTTCTAGCAATTTTTTAGAGATATAAGAAACATATACATCACTATAGTTATCATAACTATTTCAATAAAAAGTGATACAAAGAAATGCATAATGGGACATGCTATAACATGGACAGGCAATCATAGAAGCATAGAATAGTTAGGGTTGGAAAGGACCTCAAGATCATATAGTTCCACCCCCCCTGCCATGGGCAAGGACATCTCACACTAAAACATACCACCCAGGGCTTTATCTGTCATGGTTTAAACCAAACCACACAGGTCGTCCACTCACCTCCCCCAGCCCCCCCGCCCCTCCCCACTCCCTGAGGGATGGGGAGGAGAATCAGGAGAATGTAACTCCCAGGGGTTGAGATAAGAACAGCCCAGTAACTAAGGTATAACACAAATCACTACTGCTGCCACCAATGATAATATTGATAAGAGAAAATAACAAGAAAATACAATACCACCGCCGAACGAGTTCGACCCCCACCGAAGAGAGAGTGTGCCCTTCCGGGTAACTCCCAGTTACCTCCCTTGGCATGACGTGCTGTGGTATGGAATACCTCTTTGGCTAGTTTGGGTCAGGTGTCCTGTCTCTGCTTCCTCCTGGCGTCCCCTCGTCCCCAGCAGAGCATGAGACTCACAGAGTCCTTGGCCAGAATAAACATTACTTAACAACAATTAAAAACAATCAGTGTTACCAGTTCTCTGCTCAGGCTGGAAGTCAAAACACAGAAGCTTGCACCAGTTACTAAGAAGGACAAAATGGCTCCTGGTAAACCCAGGACAATCTAACCTGGCCTTGAACACTGCCAGGGATGGAGCATTCAAAACCTCTCTGGGCAACCCATCCTAGTGCCTCACCACCTTAACAGGAAAGAATTTCTTCCTTATATCCAATCTAAACGTCCCCTGTGTAACTTTTAACCCGTTACCCTTTGTCCTGTCACTACAGTCCCTGACGAAGAGTCCCTCCCCAGCACTTCTATAGGCCCCCTTCAGGCACTGGAAGGCTGCTATGAGATCTCCACGCAGCCTTCTCTTCTCCAGGCTGAACAGCCCCAACTTCCTCAGCCTGTCTTCATACGGGAGGTGCTCCAGTCCCCTGATCATCCTCGTGGCCCTCCTCTGGACTTGTTCCAACAGTTCCATGTCCTTTTTATGTTGAGGACACCAGAACTGCACACAATACTCCAGGTGAGGTCTTACAGGAGAAGAGTAGAGGGGCAGGATCACCTCTTTCGAACTGTTGGTCACGCTCCTTTTGATTCAGCCCAGGATACGGTTGGCTTTCTGGGCTGCGAGCGCACACTGCCGGCTCATGTTCATTTTCTCATCGACCAGCACCCCCAAGTCCTTTTCTGCAAGGCCGCTCTGAATCTCTTCTTTGCCCAGTCTGTAGCTGTGCCTGGGATTGCTCCGACCCAGGTGTAGGACCTTACACTTGTCATGGGGTTGGCATCAGCCCACCTCACAAGCGTGTCAAGGTCCTTCTGGATGGAATTCCTTCCCTCCAATGTATCAACTGAACCACACAGCTTGGTGTCATCGGCAAAGTTGCTGAGGGTGCACTCAATCCCACTGTCCATGTCAGCGATGAAGATGTTAAACAAGACCGGTCCCAACACTGATCCCTGAGGGACACCACTCGCTACTGGTCTCCAACCAGACATTGAGCCATTGACCACAACTCTTTGTGTGTGGCCATCCAGCCAGTTCTTTGTCCACCGAGTGGTCCATCTATCAAACTGATGTCTCTCCAATTTAGAGAGAAGGATGTCATGTGGGACAGTGTCAAACGCTTTGCACAAGTCCAGGTAGATGACGTCAACTGCTCTACCGCTGTCCGTCAGTTATACAGCCCCATCATAGAAGGCCACCAAATTGGTCAGACAGGATTTCCCCTTAGTGAGGCCATGCTGGCTGTCCCCAAGCACTTTGTTGTTTTTCATGTGCCTTAGCATGCCTTCCAGGAGAATCTGCACCAAGATTTTGCCAGGCACAGAGGTGAGACTGACTGGTCTGTAATTCCCTAGGTCATCCATTTTCCTCTTCTTGAAAATGGGGTTATATTTCCCTTTTTCCAGTCATCGGGAACTTCACCTGACTGCCATGATTTTTCAGATATGATGGCCAGTGGCTTAGCAACTTCATTCGCCAGCTACTTTAAGACCCGCAGATGGATTTCATCAGGTCCCATGGACTTGTGTACATTCAGGTTTTTAAGATGGTCTCTAACAAGATCTTCTCCTACAGTGGGCCCAAGGTCTTCATTCTCACAGTCCCTGCTTCTGCCTTCCACAACTTGGTTGGTGTGGTCAGAGCATTTCCAATGAAGACCGAGTCAAAGAAATTATTCAGAACCTCAGCCTTCTCCAAATCCTGTGTAGCCAGTTCTCCCAAGAGCTTCCTCAGGGGGCCTACATTGTCCCTAGTCTGTCTTTTATTCACTACGTACCTACAGAATCCCTTCCTGTTATCCTTAACATCCCTGGCTAGGTTTAATTCTAACTGGGCCTTAGCCTTCCTAACCTGGTCCCTAGCATCCCGAACAATATCCCTGTATTCTCCCCAGGCCGGCTGTCCTTGCTCTCACCTTTTATAAGCCTCTTTTTTCTTTTGAATTCTTCTCAGGAGCTCCTTATCCATCCAAGGAGGTCTCCTGGCCCTCCTGCTGCACTTTCTTCTAGTTGGGATGCAACACTCCTGAGCTTGTAGCAGGTGATCCTTGAATATCAACCAACAGTCTTAGCCCCCCCTGCCCTCTAGGGCTATATCCCATGGAAGCCTACTAAGCAGGCTCCTAAAGAGGCTAAATTCTGTTCTATTGAAGTCCAGGGCAGTGAGCTTGCTGCAAGCTCTTCTCTCTGTCCTGAGTATCTCAAACTCGGCCATGTAGTGGTCACTGCATCCAAGGCAGCCCTGGAGTACCACATTTCCAACCAGCCCTTCCCTGTTGGTGAGCACAAGGTCAAGCATGGCACCTCTCCTTGTCGGCTCCTCTATTACTTGAAGAAGGAAGTTGTCTTCCACACATTCGAGGAACCTCCTGGATTGCTTGTGCCGTGCAGTACCATCGTTCCAACAGATGTCAGGGTGGTTGAAATCCCCTATGGGAACAAGGGCCTGAGAGTGTGAGGCTTTTCCTCTTTGCCTGTAGAGTGCTTCATCTGCAGGTCCTCCTTGATCAGGCGGCCTGTAACAGATCCCCACAGTAATGTCTTCCACGGCTGTTTTCCCTTTAACCCTGACCCACAAACTCTTGGTTAAGTGATCCCTGTCCCCAGACTGAGTTCCATACTCTCCAGCCTATCCCTAATATAAAGGGCAACTCCCCCTCCCCTCCTGCCAGGCCTGTCTTTTCTAAAGAGCCTGTAACCTTCCATTCCAACACTCTAGTCATAGGAGCCATCCCACCATGTTTCTGTGATGCCTATTATATCATATCCTCATAGACGTGCACATATCTCTAATTCCTCTTATTTGTTCCTCATGCTATAGGCATTTGTATAGAGGCATCTGAGACGAGCTCTAAATGAAGTCGGCTCATTGGCTGGAGTGGCTGGAATATCTTTACACTGCTCTGAGCATTTATTATAGGTGCTGCCAACTGACTGGGTGTGTTGCAATGGAATGATGCCTCTGTGCCCCAACATATCTAGTTTAAAGCACCTCTGACAAGTCTGACAAGCCTCCTACCAAAACCACTCAGAGCAGCTTCAGCAGCCCCTAGTAGACCTGGCCTATAAACTTGGGTCGCATGATCTAGATACCCAACCCCTGACTATGACACCACCCTTCTAACCATTTATTAACCTGGATAAACCTCCTAGCTTTTTCAAGGCCCTCCTCTGTATCCTGGAGAATTGACGAAAAGGCAATCTGAGCTCCAGATTCCCTAACCACCCATCCCAGGGCTCTGTAGTCCTTCTTTATGTTCCCCAGGCTACTGCCATCTATATCACTAGCACCCAGGTGGATCACTAGAAGTGGGTAATAGCCCGTGGGACTTACTAGACCAGGCAGCCTCCCTGCAACATCCCTGATCCGTGACCCAGGTAGGCAGCACACCTCCCTCGAGACCGGGTCAAGCCGACAGACGAGTGTTTCTGTCCCTTTCAAAGTAGAGTCCCTTACTACGACGACCCACAACTTTTTCTTGGCAGCTCCAGTAGTGATCTTCTTTACCTGTGCATCAGCCGGCTGTTTCTGGTGTGAGGGTGTTTCCTCATTAGCCCCCTGCAGGACAGCAAATCGGTTCTGCGTGGGGACAACAGATTTAGGAGGAACCCCTTTGCTTTTAATTGTCCTCTTCTTCCTTTTAATCTTGTTTGTTTGGGGTTTTTTTTTGTTTTTTTTTTTTTGGTTTTTTGCTTTTTTTTGTCACTAATTCCCATCTTCCCAGGTTAACGCCCTCCTTCTTTCTTTCATGAGCTGGAGGAGAAGCTTGAGGCCCCTGCACAGTTTGTGCCTGGAGCAAGCATTCCTGCTTCCTCTCAGCTACCCTGACATCTTGCAACCTATTAATAGCATCCCGCAGCTCAGCACCTGCTGCAGGAGGACCTCCACCAGGGAGCACCGAGCGCAGCCCTGCCCGTCGTGCTGCTTTCCCTCACCAGACCAGTGCAGGCACCCTCTACACCCCGAGCTCTGCACTGCAGCCTCCCCTTCATCGGCTCTGTCTGGGTGCCTACGCTGGGCACCGCCGGGGCAGCCAGAGCAGAGCTCCCAGAGCGGGCCCTGGTCATACGACGGGCGCTCATCTTCCCGCTCGCCACCATCCTGCTCGCCACCATCCTGCTCGCCACCATCCTGCTCGCCACCATCCCGCTCACCTGCCCGCGCAAACTGTCTCACCGCCATCCTATTCACTCGCGCTCCCTGGGGCAGGTTTTTAACCACTCAGGGCTGGCGCCGCTCCTCCTGGCTCCGCCCCCTGTGAGTCCCTGCTCGGGTCAGCGGAGCTGCCGGCTCCTGGGCGGGTCCTGTCGAGGACCTGAGGCTCCCTGGGTGGCCCTCGCCTCTCAGAGTTGAGGCTCCTGGACGCTGATCTCCCCTGCTCCGGTGTTGAAGGCGTCCTCTCTCAAGCTACTCACCTCAGCAATTGACCCATCATGACCAATCATAATTGATATTATAATAAAATTCTTGTTAATATGTGCAGCATTTTGTGTCTAATACATAATAATTGTGTCGCTGTGTGGAGGGCTCATTTGAGAGTTGGAAGTGTCATTACCACAGCAACACTCCCAGAGCACAGTAGGAACAGATTTTCAGTACCTGACTCCTTATTTCTCCAGCAGTCCTTGAGGGGTCAAGGCGAAGAGAAAGGAGGAGGGAGAATTAATTCTCTGCCATGTCATTTCACTTGGTTTTGCTTACGTATTTTTCAAGGAGGCACGACCTAACCACTTACCACTACCTATTCTAAATGGAGATCAATGGCTTTAAGGAATAAAATCTCCCTTTCCCGTCTGCACTAACACCAAGAAGTTTTGGGGTCCTATTGTTATCCTTTATGAAAGCAAGAATTCAAACCTGGATCTCATTCGAAGGTGACAAATACAAGATAATTAAACTGTGACTGCCCAAATGGAAGAAATCTGGAACCAGGTAATGCAATATTTTGCTGGTAGGAAACATTTCACTACAGATTACTAATACCAGCTACAGTGCTGTTTAAAACTGTCATAACAGAAACCTCAGCAGTAGTCCAGTCCCATGGAACAATAAATGTTATGACTGTGTCAGAAAACTAAGACAATAATCAGAATATTAAACCAATATTTTATTTCCCCTCTTAAATCCATCAGTAATCATTGTAGTAACAAATTTGTCATGTTTCTCTTCTGGACAGTTGTGAACATGTAAATCTTTTTTTTAAAAAAAACTAACTCTGAGAAATTTTATAATTGCATTAAGACACTCCAAGGCATATGTCACTGTGGCTCTGAGGTGCATGTTATCTCACAGTAGCACACACCTTGCTATGTTTATTTATCACTCTAAAGTGTCTTGTAATTTTCATTAACACTTAAATGTCTAGGTTTAAGAAAAGGAGAGATACTTCATTTTAATGGTTTCAGTTATAAAATATCTTTCAAACTTTGTATGCAGATATGAAATTCAGGATTCTGGCAACAGAGCATGCCATTTGCACTAACATACTGCAAAAGACACTAAACAGAAAAAAACAAAACGAAAAACAAATCCAGAAAAGAAATCCTTCCTTCACCTGGAAATGAGAACAAATTTCTCCCTTCTCTAGATGAATCCTATTAACCTTTCCACTGGCTTCACATACTGTACTGTCCCCCGGGTCTCATTCTCATCTTTTGCTTGTGACGTGGCAGATGCAATGTGTGATATATGACTGCTGCCTAAGTGCAAGCCAAGAGTCACTTAGAGAAGAGTAGATGGGTTAGGGTAACTAAGGCGCTGAACCTGTCCCATATTTAAGACTAGGCTTTTGTCTTTTGGCAATTGCACAACACACTGCAAGGCTTCACCGCCTATAAATCAAGCAGTGTCAGAAAATATACCCCAGCACTCAAGGTCAGTTATTTCTACCGGTCATTTGTACTCTTAGACTGTTGGAAAGCCTCCTGGCCTGGTGCTGGCTGGGTTTGCTCTTGCAAAGAGAAGTGAGGCACTGAGAGTGGGAATAGCCTGGGAAGTGTTTGCTAGGCAGTTTTCCTAGCCATGCCAATAGGAAGTAACAAAAGCATAGGTGAGGATTGTAGTATACTAGTGGGTCCTAGTGAATGGTTTCAATCAATGTTGATTTTACTGTTCTTTCTGATTTTTACTCATTCAGTTAAAACCAAAACCAAATACTAGAAATTATATATAGTGAAACTTTAATCCCTGTGTAGGATTCATGAAAGTTTTGTATGTTGATTTTATTTCTAAAAGATATGTAAAGTAATTTGACAAATATTAACATTAAAGTTCATTGGACATCCTTTGATGTTATAGAAGGCTTTCACAGGTCCTGAGTTAAAAGCAAATGAATGGACAAGCAAACAAAAACCAGTAATGCCTGTCCCCCCCCTTTTTTTTTGTGCTGACTTACCTAATCTATAGTCTTATTTTGGGAAATGAAAGTCATACTATATTAAAGTTATGCTGCACATCCAAAAGCTAAAAAACCTCATATATTATAAATTATTTCAAATTTCTGCCAATTTCCTTTAGATAAATTGAGTGAGCAGTACTAAAACAAACTCAAAAAGTATTTTAATTCTCTTTCAAGAGAGAAAGATTTTTTAAAATTCTGTTTTGTATAAACTTGCTTACTATTGCTAGTATGTGATGGAACACATTTTGGGACAACTGTGATATAACAATTTTGAATATTCTTCATTTTGACCAATGTAACACACACACTTACTGGTCATTTCCTATGTATTCTGAAAGAGACATGAACAATACATGGATGCAAGGGAAACAAGAGGACAACTAGAACAAAGAGAGTTCACTTTGATTAGAGATTTTAGGTCATCACAGGAGTGGATGAAGCAAAACTTAAGCGAGAGGGTTCAGGATTTTAATAGAGGAGTACAAGAAAATGTGCCTTGAGCACTATTGCAACTGAAAGCACATGGAAGATAATTTAAGCTGTAACCTTGGTACTAAGTGAAAGAAAGACCACAGTACTTTTAGGTTAGGTGGAGCTTTGTTTGTTTGGTCTAATGTTTCTAAATAGCTTTAATTGTACCCCCATAGAATACTTAAAGGTATTCAAAGTGAATAGTTACATCATCAAAGTTAAAAAAAAAATCTTTTAAGTTTAGCTTTTGTTGCTTTTGAAACAGTGTAAAATAAACTGCCAAAACAAAACAAAAAAAAAAACAAAAAAAAAAAAACCCAAACAAACCCAAAAAAATCCCAAAAGGAACCTTACTTACTGTGTTATAAAACTTTCCACATGACAAAGTAACTTAATAACTTTAGCTGCTTAATTATGACACTACTGCATGGAAAAGCCTCCTATACAGATGAATTACAGAACACTACTTCAGTTTTCAGTGCAGAACAGCTTCCATCTTGTATGCAATTAACCAGATTTGTTCTCAGCCATGAAAGCAAAACATGAAGTCATATTCCTGTTTCCAACTACAGATGTTGTTTGAGAGTTACAGGAAGAAACATATTCTCAGAATAACTATTAGTCTGTGATAGCTCCCTAGTAGCCATTTAACTGCTAAACAGATATGGTTTATCTCTACCAAAATGTGCCCTCAAAGATACAGTCAAGATCTATTTACAGCAAGAAATATCTCAATCATCTAAATTTTATAAAAGTTCTAGGAAATTAACTATTTTAAGTAATTTATACTTGAAAGCTGTCTCAGTGATACTCTTCCCATCATGGCAGAAAAGCAGTCATGATATTTTGCAACAACAGTGTCCAGAATTTAAGATTAATAAAATAATATCTGTTCATATTCTTTACTCATGTAAATGAGATTAAAGAAATGGAAAATTGTCATTAAGGTAATAAAAGTTTGAGGGTTTTTTTAGGAATACTATAATGCTATGTTTGGAACCTGTGAATCTTCCATCATCTTTTGCCAGATCTCAGCAAGCTACATTAAAAGACAAAATATAAGTGACATATGTTAATATTCACACCCTTAAATGTCATCTGTCTTGAAATGTAAATTCACATAATTAATATAATTTTGAATTTAAATGACTCAGCTATATTGTATGAAATATATAGATTGTGTTAGGGTGTTTTTTCCCTTCCCTTGATACATACTTGATTCTAACATTGCTGAAGGTTGCCTCTAAGTCCAAGAGACTTATATTTTTGGATTAAAACTTGTGGGGTTGAAGGCACCAATATGAAAGCTTTTCCTAGCAGTTTACACGGATTGCTGATGTCATTAGAACTTCTTTTCTAGCAAAAAGCTTCTCAAAGGCTGTATATTTTTCTGAAGAATTGTTTCACTGAAGGCTGCAGGCAACTTGTCGGTTTCAAGCAGGCCAGATTTGTGTGTGTAGAACAGTACAGGAAACTTACTATTTATGCAGTTTTACATACTTACCGCAATATTTTAGAAACCCAGACTTAATTTCCACAGTCCATCATGGTCTCCCTCTTGGATTAGCCACATCTTATTACGAAAAAGGAGTGACAACTAAGGAGTCAAGTGAAGGGAGAGAATGAGCTCATTAAGCTTCTGGAATAAAAGTCCTTATGCAGAAACAAAGCCAGTTTAAGGTTTGGTGGACTTCGCATACCACATTTTGTTTAAATTTTTTAATGAGAGATTCTTCAGTTTGCTATGAATCAATATAAATATTAACACTTCACTTTTAATTTCTTAACTTTTCAATGTCATTGAGAATGAATTTTCCATAAAAAAATAAGAACACTCTGAGAGAATTAAAAAGAAGGTAAATGCTCAAACTGCCTAGCAAGAGATAGGATAAAGTTAATTTATACTATTTGGTGTGGGCAGTCATAACTCAATGTATATACAAACTCAGTGTATGAGCTTAATTTTTGGAATTACTTTCCCATTTAAGGACTAAATTTATCTCATGAAAGGTTGAAATATAATTGTATAAATTCTGGGTATGAGACAATATTCTTCCTGAAATGCTATTTTCCATAGACAGCATCTGCAGTCATACATGTAAATCACCAAACCACCTCACCAAACATGTTCTTCATTTGTCTCCTTGTTTTACAAATAAGATTATGTATGCAGCAGATATTTGCTTTTTTTTTTTTTTTTTTTTGATGTATAAAGTATCTGTATAAAGTATCTAAGTGAAGAGAGAAAAATTGCTTTGTTTACACACACAGATAGATATATGAAAAACTTTGAGGAATTTGAGGATGGCCTCAGAACATATAGAATTTATTAGTCTTAATATCAAACAAGTTTTTCATATTATCAACACTCAGTGATTCCTGGAAAAAGGCTAATGTTAACTGTGTACCATAAAAATAAGGCAGCTATGCAATTTAAAGAGGCTGTGCAAGCCACATTTTTATATTTCTTTAAGGATAAATATAACAAAAATATCATAAAATCTGTTGAAAGAAAAAAAAAGTATGCAAATATTGACCTCTGATTTTTTGAACTAAAACTGGTATGAAAACAAGATTTTCTGATCTTAATGAAAACTTCACCACTGAGACAAGAATTCAAAGATGATTAAAAATAAAAATAAGATGAATGTACTTCAACTGCAGTTTCCTATGGAACTAAGTCAGGATGCTGGTTATTAATGGAAAAACAACACTGCATGGTATAAATGAACCAAGAAACACTGTTTTCTTAATCCTGATTTATGGTAATTCAAAAGGCCGTATACTATTTACAAGGTTAAACCAATGATTTTTTCTTCTATCGCATACGTTTCAGCCCTGAAATGTGCTACAAACTATAATATCATCAGATGAAGATTTGCAGGGGATGATGTCTTGGTATAAAGCTTTCTAGACAGTTTTCAAATATCATTTGCTTTCTTCAGTAGACAGATTATTGTATTTCCCTACAGATGGAAAACAGAATTTCAATTTGAGAGAAAGTATGCAAACTGAAATTATTCATTATTGACAAATGTGAAGAGTTGGGTCTCCTCCTAGGCTTGCATTTGAGGAGTGCATGATTTTCATGACCTTTCTACATTTTAATACAATGAAAGGTTGAGTTCATAACAGTGTAGCTGGAACCACCTGACAATTGTAATGCACTCAGTGAGTGAAAGGTAGTTAAGAAATGCATCTGGAAAAAAAGAGTTTGGTTGGCCTTTTGTTCTTTTTGAAATTACCATAGTTCCTGTCAAGGTTTTATCTATGAACAGGAAGGGTATTCAGTCATATATACTTCTTAAAATTAATTTCTCCTCAGGGATAGTTTTGCTGATACTGTAGTTTGAGGTCTCGATAGCAGAATCTTTTGAAGTAGCCTGTAGCATATTTTGAGGAGATAGTGAGGAATAATGTTTTTATTTTTAAGCATAAGATCTATGGCAGAAAAAGAATTGTTTCAGCTCTGATATCTTTCATTGATTTATAGATATAATTGTAAAAAAAAAGAGATATTTTATGCCATCCTTTACATATCTCTCTTCCACATGATTTTTTTTGGCCAAACAATCGGATCTTAATCCTTTAAGGAAATATGCCCTCTGGTCATGGTATTTCAGAAATTAGCTCATTACAGACTCTTTTTGAGCACAACCCAAGGGTGCAACAGGTAAAGAAGTTGCTGAGACCTGTCAGTCCTACTGATTTGATTCTGTGAAGTCACATATCTTGCCTACCAGCAGTACACCTTGTAACATCCATTCTGCATTACACTTAAGTCCACAGGATACCAGCTTAAAAATATGCTTTTAAGCAAATAGTTTTAAAAAATTCCTGTCTGGTGAAATTAAAACAGTATTTAGTATATTTGCTCTAAAATAATTAATCTAATTTGGTTTGTTGTGAAATAATAAGAATTGGTAAGAAAGAGGATCTTACTGCTATAGTAAATGATTCAGGTGACTTAAGAGACGTTAAAGTATTCTTCATTTCGAAGACAGACTTAATAAATCAGTGAATAAGTTAGTACATTTGACAGTATTGTCATGGGAAACACAATGTCCTTGAATAATAGGTAAGGTATCTGGAAAACTCCGAGAAGATACTGCACAGCTATACACTAAGGGCTTAAAGTGGATATATAGAACTACCTCAAAATTATCTTGGAGTGGTAAAGTAAACCTGCTTTCAAAAATGCCCTTAGGGACTGAAGGATGCTATTCTCTGTGGCAGTTTGACCTTGGTCAGTTGCCAGATGCAGTCGCTTTCTCAATCCCTCTCATCAACAGGAATGGCAGGGGAAAATTAGATGTAAAAAATCCCTCATGGGTCAAGATAAAATGAGCTTAGTAGGAAAAACATAGCCTTCATTACAAGAAAAGCAAAACCAAGAATTCATCCCTACTTCCCACTGGCAGACAAATGTCCTGCCACTTTCTGGGAAGCAGAACCTCAGTAAGTGTACCAGTTGAATTTGGGAAGCTGTGGGTCAACCCTGGTAAGCAGCTCAGCTCACTCATCCCTCCCAGTGGGATGGGGAAGAGAATCAGCAAAGTAGAAAACTTGTTGATTTAGATTAAGACAGTTTAATTGGTAAAGGAAAACCTCCACAAGCAAGCAAAGCAAAATAAGGGTTTCATTCACTATGTCCCATCATCAGACAAGTGTTTAGCCATTTCCAGGAGAGCAGGGCTCTATCACATGTAACAGCTACATAGAAAGATGGATGCCATAATTCTGAATATCTACTGCTTCCTCTTACCACAGTTTTTATATCTAAGCCTGATGGAGTATGGTATTTGATATCCCTTTGGTCAGCTGGGGTCAGCTATCTTAGCTGTGTCCCCTCACAGCCTCTTTCCCACCTCAGGGACTGGGAGAGAGAAGAGAGAGAGAGAGAGTATGCTTTAACACTGTACAAGCACTGTTCAGTAGTCAGCAAAATGCTGACACGATTTCAATACTTTTAGCCACAAATGCAAAGCATTTGCTGTGAAGTTTTACACTCCACACAGACCCTTTACCTTCCTTTTGCACTCATCCAGGGTCTTAGCATTCTGTTTCCAACAGAAGAAGGGAACTGGAAATCTATTGGACTTAAATAGATTAAATATTGGCGAATATACTGATACCTGTTATTCATAGAGACAAGAGATAGCTGGTTGCAGCTTTCAGCTTCTGCCAGGAATTTAACAGGAGATCAGACATCTTTCCCATTATAGAAGCAAGATACTGTTAGCTGAGCCAACACTTCAGTCTTATTGATCGTAGAGAAATACATTCTAATCTTTCTGTTCCAAGTCTGGCTTTCTGTGTGGCAGATAGATGCTAAAAATAATAACATATATAAAAAAAAAGCCTTTTAATTTTTTTAAAATAATAAGTCTTAAGGTAGATGTTGTCTACTTTGAAAACTCAAATGACATAGGACTGAGCTGGGTGTTCCTGAGACATGGAACTGTGGTTACCGTGGACTTGAAGGAGAGACAGACACTCAGTTTGTTTCTAAGCATTTTTTGCTTTGCTGGAAGGCAGAGCAAAAACATCTGCATAACCTTCCAGTATTCCTTAACCTGTGAGTTCCAGTGTTCCAAAAGAAATATTTAGTTTGAACCTCTAGGTTGAACCCCAACATTTTTTGCCACTAGCATGATGCAAAAGGGCCAGTACCTCAGAAACAGAGTATGACAGAATGGTTGAGATTGAAATAAACATCTGGAGGTAATCTTGTCCAACCTCCTGTTCAAGCAGAGACACCTAGATGCAGTTGCCCAGGACCATGTCCAAGCAGCTTTTGAATATCTCCAAGGACGGAGACTCCACACCTTCCCTGGCCAACCTGTGCCAGTGCTCAGTTATCCTCAGAGTGAAAAAGTGTTTCCTGATGTTCAGAGGAAACCTCCTGTGTTTCAGTGTGTGCCCATTGCCTCTGATGCTGTGACTGGGCACCACTGGAGAAAGTCCAGCTCTGTCCTCTCTGAACCCTCCCTTCAGATAGACATATAGACATTGACAAGATCCTTCCTGAGCCTTCTCTTCTGCAGACTAAACAGTCCCAGCTCTCTCAGCCTTTCATCTTATCAGAGATGCTCCAGTCCTTTCACCATCTTCCCAGACCTTCAGTGAACTCTCTGCATTATATCCAAGTCTCTCTTGTGTGAGGGCCAGAACTGGGCACAGAGCTTCAGGTGTGGCCTTGCCAGAGCCAAGCAGATGGGAAGAACCACATACCTTAGTCTATAGACAATACTTTGACTAATGCAGCCCAGGATACCATTAGCCTTCTTTGCTGCAAAGGCACATTGCTGGCTTATGTTCAGCCTGGTGTCCACTAGGACACCCAGGAAAGCTGCTTTCTGTCTGGGTGACCCCCAGCATACCCCAGCATATACTGGTGCATGGTGTTGCTCCTCCCCAGGAGCAGGACTTCGTATTTTCCCTTGTTGAACTTCGTAAGGTTCCTTTGTGTGGCAGCACAACCCTCTAGTGCATCAACCACCCCTCACAGTTTTGTGTTAACAGCAAATTTGCTGAGGGCACACTCAGTTCCATCATCCCGATCACTAATAAAGATCTTGAATGGTATTAGTCAGTTTTGACCCTTGGGGTAGACACTAGTTACTGGCCTCCAACTACATTTCATACTGCTGAACACTTCAGTCTGAGACCTGCTACTTAGTTTTCAATCCATCTTACTATCTGCTCATCCAGCCCATACTTTTTCAGATTTTCATAAGGATTTTATGGGGGACAGTGTCAAAGGCTTTACTGAAGTCAAGGTAGACAATATCCACTGCTCTCTCCTCACCTACCAAGCTAGCAATTTCATTGTAGAATGTAATCTTGGATCAAGAAGTTGTCACTGATGATATCCTGTAGCCCTATAGATAGCTTGTGTCATGCTGTGCTGTGTATCCAGCAGATGCTGTGGTGGCTGAAGTTCCCTATGAGGAACAGGACTTGAAAGCTGTTTTTCCCCTTTCTTAAATTTCTTATTCCAGAGGTGCTATCGCCATTGCTGATGGGCTCAGCCTTGGACAGTGCCTTGTCCCTCATGGAGCTGGCTGGCATTGGCTCTGTTGGACACCAGAAGTTTCTAGCAGCTTCTCACAGAAGCCACCTCTGTAGCTCCCTGCTACTAAAGCCTTGCCATGTAAACCCAATACAGATTATGAAATAATTAGTATGTTCCAAGGCAGAGAAAGATCTGAAGTATTCCTCCAATCTTAAACTTCTCTAATTAAAATATTGATCAAGACATCTATGAAGATATTCTGAATACTTTTACTGTAATTATGAAAAGCATATAACTCATCTCAAAATTATGACAAGCTGTGGCTCATTTAACTGTACAATTAATCAATATTTTACTGTTTAATTGCAGTCAATAAATGCCTTTACTGTGTCAGAAAACATCTATTAACTTAACTAAAAGCAATGCTGCCACACAAATGCAAACCCTCATAAAAGGATATTAAACATGGTCAATAGTCCTTGACTCAAGCAGGTAAAAACTTTATTGCAGAATTTATTCAGAAAGACATTTGTTTCAGCCATTTACCTTAATGCAGCAACCTCATTTTGCATTATCATAACATGATCAATTTTAACATTGAAAATGTATTTTACCTAATGCAGACAGTTTCACAGGTAACAAGTTTCTCAGAGAAAACTGGGAGCCTAGCTACTGGAGTTTATTGTTAGATTATATGATTGTATAATCTGGATATGCTAAAGTTGGAAATGGCATTGTCATTGGTGAATGTTAGAAACACATGTAACTTTGAATGATTACTTACATTTCATTATTCAAAGTCAAATTTGAATATTCATTGTGGCCACTGAGGGTTGGATTTATTGGGGTTTTGTTTGTTTGGTTGTTTGTCTGTGCAATACAGAACAATTAATTTAATGAATTTATGAGGTCTGCTTGTCCTACAGCGCACACACAAGAGTTTGCATAGATAGCAAAATAAAAACACACATTAAGAGCCAGTAGTCCTTAACAGAACAAAACTTTCCAAATTATACTGTTGCTACCACTTCAGCAGAGGTGTGCTGATAGAACATGAGGCTTTTTCATCTTGCCTCCTCACAGGCGCCATTAAGAACAGGGAAATAAATGTATTAAAAACAAGTCATGGGAAGCTCATTACATTCTAGAAGTGTTAGTATCAGAATGTTACTCATAACAGTGCCAGGTGAAACAATCAAAGTTACACAATTCATGACCTCTGTATGACAGTACTTAAGAGACACAAGTGCTCAGCTCTGAATTAGGGAGCTTAACCACTTAAATAAATAACGATATTTTTCACTCACTTTAAGTATTAAAATGTGGAAGATTAAGGTAAAATCTGGTTTGGTTGTTTAAATTTGTCAATTTGACTTTTTAAGTATAAGATATAAAATGAAAATATCCCTACCAAAATATAGTTCTACGTAAAAAAAAATCATCTTCAGATGTATAAAAGAAGCAAACCAAAAAAGTACATCTCAGTAGTTTGCAAGAAGAAATAGGAGGTGCTGGGATTGCTTCAGACTGCTGAACTACTTTCAGCCAGTTATACTATTATGTTAATGGTGCTCCTCAAAATTATGGTCAGTATTACCTGCAAAACAGGGGTGATATTTCAGACAGTTGACAAAATGATGTGCTCTGTTCTGGAAAATCTTAATTTAGCTTTTCTTATTTTTTTTGTGAAGATCATTTAAACATCTTACAATTATAAAACTGCATCTATATTTCATCAGAATTATTGATACCCAAAGAATCAGAGATCCTCTCTTATATCTAATTACTAAAAATTTTGTTTTACTATGGCTAATTCTATTTCACAAAATATGCAACCAACAAAATACAAGAAACAATCTATTTTAAAGAAGCAGCATAGTTAAATCAGGTTATGCCACATTACCCTTATTAGTTATATATGAACGCACAAACACTAAAACAAAAGCAAAAGATGAGGTACAGCCATGAGCATATTTAATGTATTTATATATGTATATATATATGAATAAATGTTGGTCTCAGAAAACTTTTCCAGATTATGTAAGTAATAAATAGAAAGTACTGAAGTAAAAAAGCCTAGCAGTGTATTTTAATTTCTACTGAATCCAACATGAAAAAGATCGTCTCCAGAAAAACAGATGAAAGTTTTAGGCAGTAATTGTTACATAACAGTGTTTGTCATGAAGATACAATCAGAAAACTGGAGATGAGTTGGTCTGTACAGTGTTCCAAGTTTAAATATAAATTTAATCAGGGCTTATGTTGTAAGTAGAAAAAAGATTAAATTGTAAATACTATAAGGCAACAATAATTGAATGTAGATGTGTGTGTGTTGAAGGGGTGAATTTCACAGACCTGAAGTTTTAAACTCCCAAGAGAAGCCTGTTACTTGCTGTCTATGACTAGGACATGCTTGTGGCTAATTTTGGTAACAGATTAATAGGGGCATCCAGGTAATAGAGGCATGAGACAGAATCATCAGATTGGGTACTCATCACATGTTTTCTTTCTGTATTTAGACTGGGAAGAGTGGTGCCTCTACCAGAAGAAAGAGCTAGTGCCCAAGTGGAGGGTTACCCAAAAGAAGAAATGATCTCAGAGAGGTGAAAGTGAAGCTCCTGCATGCAGAAAAAGTCCTGGAACTGAGGGAACATTCTGGAGATGAGGGAGATGAAGAGAGACCAGTGCTGGGGTGCTCCAGGGTCCGTGGCTGCTAATTCCTGAGGTGGGTAATGGTGAGAAGTAGCACTGGAGGAACAAACACAACTTTCTGTGTGGCTGTCCTGGAGCAGCAGCCACCTCCTTCATTGTTGGATTGTTGGAGTGAGTGTGTGAGATGATAAAGTAGGGCAAATCCTCTGTTTGAAACTCACCTCAGTATTCACATCAGCTGTGGGTTGTCATCTATTCTGTCTTGCCCATGACAGTGTCTCATTTTTCTGATTCTGTTCATTGAAATGGTAACCTGATTCCATATGATTCTGATGTGGTAAACTGATGATCTTGTGATCAATAAATACACAAGTACCAGATGAAGTTTTGATGCCATTGTTCAAATGAACTAAATACAGTCATATAATTTAATTTCTTTTATTATTTTTAGAATGGTAGTTACACATACTGTAAACAGCTTTCTTAGGTATTTTGGCCTCATATAATTATCCTAAAATCATTAACTTTTATAGGATTTGGAAGAACTTCAGTGTAAAATCTGATTTTGTGTTTATAGTCCTCTGTTAAGTTCATAGCTCCTCAGACCTCATGTTTTTTTTTTGGAAGCCCTTCTGATAATTTCAAAATTGATAAAATCTTACCATGGAAGTATAAAAAACAGGATCTGAAATGCAAATTCATCTTCTGTGACTTCTTAGTAAGAGCACAATCTTTTACTATGTGTGAGATATTAAGGGAGAAAAAATATCTTATTTTCTTCTGGCTTACACAGTCCAGAAGTGATTTGCTTCAGAGAGGATATTTCTTTTGACTGACCACTGGGTTTGTGCTGGTGTTGACCATGGTATTCATAAACAACAGCCATCAGCCATTTAAGGAAGTCTGTAACGTAGGCCCCAAATTGAAGGCAGGAGTAAGAGAATACAAAACTATTTGTTAAAACAGCCCTTGAAGAGGGCAAGGTCTGTTTTTGACAGGTGCTTGGTTAATCCCATGCCAGAACATGGGATGTTATGAATGCTTACATATTTAATTTGTCTTTATCACTAGAGACTTCAACCTTTGTCATTTCCATTTTCACCCTTTTAAATTGGTTTTGTTCTGAAACTTGTCCTTTCCACCTTCTCCTGTCCCTTGGTGTGTACTTTTGGTCCGTGTGAAACCTGTCTTGGAACCTGAGAGATAATAAAAGGGAAAAGCACTAACGAGAAATCAGGGCAACAATGTATGGGAAAGATCCTGTTTAAGTAGGCTGTAGAGAGTTTTGAGATATCATAAGAATCAAAAATAGAAAAGAAAATGCACTAATCCTAAAAATATGGCTACTTGGTAGAACAAATGATTTTTTCTTGCTGTGTAAAGGCAGCTTAGGGTGACAGCAAAGAAAAAGAGCCCAGTTGTTGAGCTAAATGATCTTCATGAGCAGGCAAAGGAACGCTCGAGTATTATCAGATAGGTAATAGGAATGATAGAAGCCAGCATTATTTTAAAAGCCTGGAAATTACAATGTTGCAAGTAATTTTTTTCACTATATCCTTCATTTAATACATTTTTATTATTTTCCCTAATTTTCTTCTTCCATGTTTCTAGTGTTTCCAACCTAGTTTATTGTTTCCATTTTATTACAGAGATGAGGCACAGCTACTATTACATGGTGTTGACACATAACCCATATCTTTTAATAATTCTTCATTGCTTTTTTCACCCATCAACAGCTTTCTAACTCTATATCTCAGAATCTTGGGGAGACTAAGTATGCTGCATATCTAGAATTCCCACTGCTGCAGTTGATGAGAACTGCAGCTTGTCTCAAATATAATTTATATCAAACTTCTACAGGGTACCTCAAATAAATATCAGTTCAACAAAAATTTTGAACTGATATTTAATGTTCAGGTCTGGAAATACTGATATGTATTTTTATAGATTTAATGATGTGCAAGCCCTCCCATCAATAGTGCATATGGATGACCTGAGGTATAGGGACTTTTTACAGGTGCTTTTTTGCTCTAACATTGTCCATTCAGACTACATCTCTTGAAGAGATTACAAAGTCTGTTAGAGGTAAGAATTATCAGAGAACTGCTGTCCTCCACAGGATTTCTGTAATGTATGAACAATAAAGGTATGGAAGGAAATGAAATTTATATTTTACAATATGGGATCACCAAGAATATTGGTTTAAACCTTTACAGTGGCACTGCTATACGAAGCAACACAGATATTACGAGCTAAATAAAAAAAGCTAAAGCAAATTCAATTGCTTTAGAAAAGTCTTTCTAAGCATCCTGTGTGGATGTTATTTACCCTATGTGGATTTATATTTACCGCTTCTTTGGGGGAGAGAGGGGCAGTGGTAAGGGAGAGATAATATGTTCTGCAAGAAATGTGCTCCAGAAAACTCATTTTCCACCACTACAGTTGGAATAACAGCATCATAGTCTAGGACTAGATTCACAAATGGGACAAACTCAAATCTGTAGCCTAAAAAGCCAAAAATTATACCAGATCAAGAAACAGTGGAGAAGGTTAGTTGCTCTCCTGAAGGCCATTTTCCAGGGCAGGAGGCCAAGGTTCAAAGTAAGGTTAAAGTAAGGTTGCTGCAGATCTGGGAATAAGACTTGAACCAAATAAAGAACTATAAGATAGGAAGACCAAACAAACTGCATGCAAAACCTGTAAAATCTAGCTGTGATTGCAAAGATAATGAATAACAGAACAAAGGATGGAAATGTCTCAGGTTTAGCATAGAAGGGATATTTATTTGAAAATACAATTTCCTACTATCATAAATGATTCTCGTGCACTTTTTAGAGTGAATGCTGTCATAAAAAGTAACTTGAAAATTACATAACTTTAGCCAAAATAACAAAATATCTGGTTTAAGCCTGTATTTGTACATAAGTGATCATTAATGGATTATTTGAAATGTGTTTGTGTTTCTTCTAGTAGTAAGAGTGACAGGTTTGTTAGAGCAGCTACTGAGATATGAAGCTAGCACTTCATTCACAGCAGTGAATACAGTGAATGCATTCTTTGCCTTGTTGTATGGATTTGTTCTAAAGGTGATGACAAGAATGTTGTTTTACTGAGTGTAGACATCACAAAGGAGGCAAGATAGTAAAAATTACAAAAAATTAAAAGAATAGCCAGTTACAGCTGCTATTCTGCTCAAAGTAACATGAAAAAGCCCTTAGAGAACAGAGCACTTCAGAATTGTATGATTTAAAAAGAATGCAAGAATAAATACCACCCTTAATCTTCTTTTGTTAATAATGTTTCCCATAAATACCAAAAGTATATTCAATGAGTTCTGTCTACACAGAATAAACCTTATTCTCATGTACTTTACTGCTTTCCTACTTCTCACACAATGTAAAGGAGTATCTTTGAGAAGATGCAGAGTACACCAAATTTTCCCTCAGGATTCATGGCTTGCATTTTCATCTGGTTGGCATGTTATATGCTCACAGCAGTTTGCAATGTGAGTCAAGTAAATTTGCCTCAGTCAACAACATCCACTTGCATCAGAGAAACAGGCTGTTTAAACTGAATATAACAAGAGGTTGGGAAATATAACTTTATTTTTACATGGCAGAAATCAGAAATTGAACCAAAATATTAGCTGATAGTATATAGACCTTAAATCAATAAGGAAAAATAATTTCTCCACCAAATTATGAACACTTAAGAAAAGGGTAATAAATCTTGAAGTTATCTCAGATTCTGATTCTCATTAGAAAAACAATTACTTATAGTTGTTGTTCTATGTATTTAATATAATTTCAGTATGTTTTTATCAGTTTTCAGCTCTAACAAACTTGCCAGTCGTTCTCTCACTGGCTCTGGTGATTCAGTAGGAAGAGAATCATGTTTCCAAGCCGACAGACTATCTCACAGGTTCTCGTATACTGTTTTCATATTTATTCATAGTGGCTCGTATTTTGCTTCATGGATTACGAAAAGTGTTCTTTGAGGAAGCTGCTCAAAAGAGGGTGGCATAATCTAGAACCCTGGAGAAATAACTATTATCTTACTCTATTCTAATGCAAATTCCTTTGTTACATCACTCTCTAAACAGTGCAATGGAGGGCAGGGAGGGGAAGTTACATGGTATAATTAATCTATTAAGTGTATAGGTATCGTTTTTACTGTTTTAACTTTTCTGGCAGAGTACCAGAAAGGCTCAAAAAATTAACAAGACAAAGGCAAGATTGAAGCCAGACATTTTCCAGTTTTGAGAGTTTCATAATCTTGGATTAGTATCTTGAAACCTTTTACTTTTTCTCTGAAACTAGGTACTGCTTTTAGCCAACATATAGCTCTCCGTAACAGGGTGGGTATGAAAGGACTGCTAAGGACTCTGCTGAACATTATGGAGCATAATTTCTACATTATCTGTTTAATGTGGTAAATTTAATAGTCTGCATTTAGTTATTGTGGAAGAATTCTTCCCTACACACACATACTCTCCCCATTTAGATTGTCTTCAAATCAATGTGTCTCTTTGAAGTCAGTTTGCTCGTAGGCATTATTCATCTCAGAGCGGGAGATGGAGGTGGATCAATAGAACTTCTCATCAGTCACCAATTTCTCATTGAAAATGAGAGAAGAAAGGATGAATGCATTATTCCTTTAGAACCTGGCCTTGTTTTTTTCCCAGTGCAACAGTAGAGGATTGTAGTACATCATGCAAAAGTAAATTCTCAATTTTGAACTTCACAAGGCAATTAGCTGTGTACAAAGGCAGAAAAAAAAAATCCCCATTATTATTGTTCTCACAAGAATTTCTGTAATTTGCTATGCAATTAATTACTAATTAGAAATGTTTAAAGATTTCATTTGGGTACCTATACAGAACCAGGAAATCAGAACTTTTTGTGGGTTGTTTTTTTTTTCTCCCTTCTTAAAACAAAATAGTAGCACTTGAAAACTTAAACTTAAGGCACACACTTTATTTCCTGATTTTGGTGTCGTTGAACTGAGGTATTCATGAACAAGCATGAGTATAGGCAGACATAACATATTTTTTTTTACATTTGCAAATGATCCAGTTGATAATTACGGATTAATTCTGCAAACCAGCACAGTATTACAAGAACCTCAGCTCTCAAAGTTACTCATAGTTAGAGCATTTCTCCTTCATCAACAGCAATATAACATATGAATTATCCCTGCATGTATGCCAGTACTGACTGAGAAGGATTTAAGAGTTATGTTATAAACTTTATAAAAAATATTACTTCTGTGACATTGGAAAAAAAAAAATTACCAAGCTTTGTCAACTTTATTTTTGGCTTCAATAAATCTTAGAGAAGACTGTTTTTCTTTACCAAACCAGAGTGTTTTGGGTGTTTGAAATGGTTTGTATCTTCTATGTAGTTTGTATTTCTTCTCATGATAGCACAAACAGTAATATATTGCAAAGGTTTATACATCGTTACAGCTGGACATATGTACATATATTTCTGTTAGGAATTTAGAGATTGTTATGACAGGAGTGTTTAGAAGACTGATAAATCAGGGCAGTTTCAAGCTTCAAGAACAAAACTTTAATAGAGTCATTCATTAACAACACACTGCAGGTTAATGGTTTGCTCCTACACATTCATTATCATTACCACTGTGTACTCACTACTTAGGTAAAACTGTTATTCCTTAACAGTTATGTCTGAAGTCAGAAGTGAGCACACCATGTCCCTGATTTGATGCCATATTGGTCACAACGATCACCATGGTCCTTGGTGTTCCTGATCCACCAAGGTCAAGGTCAGCAGGCTGTAGAGCCTTTTAGTGAGATAAATCAGAGAGGATGCTCCTCTCTTCTCCATCCTCCTTCAGTCACTGTTGGTGTTTTATCCTTCTCACTCCCTGTTTCCTCAACAAACATGGCTTATCTTGGCTTTGATTTTCCCACCCATCCTTTTTGGGGTATTTGGCAAGATGTCTCACCTGTTGGGAGATCATTCTGCTTGTCTTGCTTTTCATCTTGCAGCTTCTCAGATGCCTTCTGCCTTCAGCTGCATCCATCCTTCTTAGCCCCATTGGTGGTCACAATGCTCTCATATTTACATAAAATACTTATACATTGTGTCTGGCTAAGCCATCACAGTGTTACAAAACAGATGTTGTTGTAGGTTACACTGTTTTAGTATGCTTATATTCAAGGCAAGCTAGTTTTGATTGTATCCTGATTAATGTACTTAGAAATTGTAGGTGGTAGATAGGCCTGTGCTTCAGATACAATAGCGAGGATGTCAGCTGGACATAGTTGCAGAATACAAGGTGCTTTATGCCCTTGAAACACTTCACTCATGTTATGCATTAAGTTGCTATTACCTGAGAAATTGCAAAGATTTTGTGAAATGTTTCTCACTATATGAAAATGTGCAGCTCTGTTTTTAAATGTTCGGCTCATCAATAATTCCTAATTATAGAATGCAGTGGAAAATAGAGCTAATTTACAGCCCTAAACACTTCCTAGTAAGGTACCGTGATATATTAGACTATCCAAACAGTACAGACATTGGCATTTAGATGAAATTATGCAGCAATTAGTCTATAAGCACAGCAAAGAAAACCAGATTTAAAACAAAATCTTGAATAATTAATATGATTAAAAAATGGTCCACAAATATAAAAAAGGAAAGGATATTGTATATTAATGCAAATCTTAAATAGGATTGAGATGTGTTTTTTTTTTTTTTAATGGAATATTTAAATATGGAATAGAGATTAAATAATAACTCCAAGTTTATTAGCATCTCCTTTGATTAATTAATTTGTAATTTCTACACATTTTATCATTTATGCTTCATCCTACTTTCTGATTCTCGGGAATATAATCTCTGTGATGAAGGGTCTAAAACATTTGATACAGTTTAATTAACTTAGAACCCCAGTGGAAAGTAGACAGGAATTATGCATATTTTACAACATGGGAACTGATATTGATAGCAGTTGTGTTTTTTTTTGCCTGAAGGAGAGGTTTTATAAAGATACGGAACATGCATTTTTATTGATCATCTGTAGCATTCAGCATTTGAAACACTTTCATATTTGACCAGTCTTGCGTACTGTAGTTGTTTTCTTCTAAAACCCAGGATGTGTCACATCCAGTAACATTTGGACTTTCCAAATGCAAGTGACATTGCATATGAAGCAGTGTCTTTCCATTTTTTAACTTAAAGATAACAAGAAAATTAAGATGTACTGAATAAATGTTTACTTATGATATTAAAATAGAAATCAGTTATAACTAGACGTATCAGGTTTGAATGGCAATGTTTTGGCAGAAGGGGCGCTAAAGAGGTGACTTCTGTGAGAAGCTGCTAGAAGCTTTCCCCTACGATCAATAGAGCCAATGCCAGCTGGCTCCGAGATGATTCTGCTTAGCCTGAGAAGAACTTAGGGGTGCCGGTTGACAAGAAGCTCATCACGAGGCAGCAGTGCAGTCTTTCAGCCCCAAAATCAATAGCATCCTGGGCTGCATCGAAAGAAGTGAGATTGGCAGGTTGAGGGAGATGATTCTCCCTCTGTTACTCTCTTGTGAGACTCCACCTTAGGTACTGTGTTCAGCTCTGGAACTCCCAACATAAGAAACACATTGACCTGCTTGAGAGAGTCCAGAGGAGGACCAGGAGGATGGTCAGAGGCCTAGAGCACCTCCTCTATGAAGAAAGGATGAAAGAGTTGGGCTTGTTCAGCCTGGAAAGGAGATGGCTCAGTGGGCAGTTTATAGCAGACTTCCAGTACATAAAGGGAGCCTATAAGAAATCTAAAGAGGGGCATTTTAAAAGGGCGTGTAGTTATAGGACAAGAGGGAATAGCTTTAAACTGAAAGAACATAGGTTATATTAGCTACTAAGAAGAAATTCTTTACTGTGAGGGTGGGGATGCCCCATAACAAGATGCACAGAGAAGCTGTGAATGCTCCACCCCTGGAAGTGTTTAAAGCCAGGTTTGCTGGGGCTTTGAGCAACGTGGTTTAGTGGAAGGTGTCCCTGCCCATGGCAGGGGGACTGGAACTAGATGATCTTTAAGGTCCCTTCAAACCATGCTCTGGTTCTCTGATATTTTATATTTCTCAGGAAAATATGAGGGAACAATATTTTTAATAATTTATAAATAGATTTGTTTCTTTTAATTTTCTATTAACTTTCTGTGTCTCAGTACTGTTTTTCTTCTACATATTCTTTCTCATTTGTTGAAATTCTGACTACATTCCTTATAATATATAAACACAGATATCATTTTCCATCTCTGGCTATGCTAAATTTAATCACATCACTGACTCCTACTTCCTGACCATGCTGTCCATCTAATTATTGTGTCAGCTTCACCTCTTGTGTATTGCAGGTGTTGATGACTTAATTGCTTTTTACATGCATTTGTTAATGTGAAGTACGCCTTAGATATAAAATGCATCTTAGAGAAGAATAATTTTACAGTTCATTCCTTATTGTGAGTTAAAAATCTCCTGTCCTTACATAAACCATTAAGTTTTTTGTTTGTCTTGTTTGTTGGTTTTTTTTTTTTTTTGTTCATATTTCACACAAGAAGTAATACAAATGATAAGTTTTAAAGGTGGAATATAAGACTGCAAGACTACTGGAAGAAGTTGTGAATGCTCTATCCATGGAGGTGTTCAAGGCCAGGTTGGGCAGAGCCTTGGGTGACATGGCTTAGTGTGAGGTGTCCCTGCCAATGGCAGGGGGGTTGGAACTAGATGATCTTAAAGTCCTTTCCAACCATAACTATTCTATGATTCTATATAATTTTAACCAATTTAAGATTAGGGAACTGCAGACCAGTCAGTCTCACCACTGGGCTTGGCAAAATTCTTGGAGTAGATTCTCGTGGAAGGCATGGTAAGGCACATGAAAAACAACAAGGTGCTTGAGGACAGCCAGCATGGCTTCACTAAGGGGAAATCGAGCCTAACCAATTTGGTGGCCTTCTACGATGGGGCTACAGAGCAGGAGTTGAGCAGTTGATGTCATCTACCTGGACTTGTGCAAAGCATTTGATACTGTCCCATATGACATCCATGTCTCTAAACTGGGGAGACATCAATTTGATAGATGGACCACTTGGCGGATAAAGAAGTGGCTGGATGGCCACATGCAAAGAGTTGTGGTCAATGGCTCAACGTCCAGCTGGAGACCAGTAACAAGTGGTGTCCCTCAGGGACTGGTCTTGTTCAACACCTTTGTTGGTGACATGGACAGTGGGATTGAGTGCACCCTCAGGAAGTTTGCCAATGATGCCTAGCTGTGTGGTTCGGTTGATACACTGGAGGGAAGGAATGCCATCCAGAGGCACCTCAACATGCTTGTGGACTGATGGACTGATGCCAACCTTCTGAAGTTCAACCATGACAAGTGCAAGGTCCTACACCTGGGTCAGAGCAATCCCAGGCACAGCTACAGACTGGGCAAAGAAGAGATTCAGAGAAGCCTTGCAGAGAAGGACTTGGGGGTGCTGGTCGACAAGAAAATGAACATGAGCCAGGAGTGTGAGCTGACAGCCCAGAAAGCCAACCGTATCCTGGGCTTCATCAAAAGGAGCACAACCAGCAGTTTGAAAGAGGTGATCCTGCCCCTCTACTCTGCTCTTGTGAGACCTCACCTGGAGTATTGTGTGCAGTTCTGGTGTCCTCAACATAAAAAGGACATGGAACTGTTGGAACAAGTCCAGAGGAGGGCCACGAGGATGATCAGGGGACTGGAGCACCTCCTGTATGAAGTCAGGCTGAGAAAGTTGGGTCTGTTGAGCCTGGAGAAGAGAAGGCTGCGTGGAGACCTCATAGCAGCCTTCCAGTACCTGAAGGGGGCCTATAAGGATACTGGGGAGGGACTTTTCATCAGGGACTGCAGTGATAAGACAAGGGGCAACGAGTTAAAACTTAAACAGGGGAAGTTTGGATTGGATATAAGGAAGAAGTTTTCTACGGGTGGTGAGGCACTGGAATGGGTTGCCCAGGGGAGTTGTGACTGCTCCATCCCTGGCGGTGTTCAAGGCCAGGCTGGACAGAGCCTTGGGTGACATGGTTTAGTGTGAGGTGTCCCTGCCCATGGCAGGGGGGTTGGAACTAGATGATCTTAAGGTCCTTTCCAACCCTAACTATTCTATGATTCTATGATTCTAATATTTTTTGTGTGTTTGTTTGGGTTTTTCATTCATGGAAACAGAAGAAATAAAATGCAGGTTCATTCAACCTTATTGTCAAATTTCATTTTCTTGAAATGGTGTGAACTATTTTTCTTTTCAATTCAACTGAGTGCAATAAGCCACTGTCTTGTGGAAGCTACCATTCCTTACAATGGACCTGTCTTCCACAATACAGTGTTTCACAAAATGCCACAGATTTCTTATGATTTAAATTGTCTTATTTATCTCTTAAGTCCTGTTCTATTCTTGGAAATACGTTTTTTTTTTTTTTTTCCCCAGAACTTACAAGAAGAAGAATGACATGTATTTTGGATTGATACAGTATCTGAATTGCTGGCTAATTTGGGTATGATGCTTTTGTTTTTCTTGGTATGTACTCCCTGAATCTATGTATTTATAGGATTAGGAAATGCTGAAATAAATATAAACAAGATCCCAGTGAGAGTATACTTAACAGTATAAGAAACAAGTATACCAAAGTCATCAGCAAAGCATAAAAGAATAAAAGTATTTTTCAATACCTGAAAAAAATCTGGCTTTAATGACAGACAGAGGAATAAGTATGTTATCTTCTGCTTTCAGATGGATGATGGTTTTATGTTGCTTTTTCTTTTCTTTCCTATTTTGTTGACAGGTCTCTAATTGCCCAATATGCACTTTTAGAAATAAACTTTCTACTTCCTATGGACCATTAAGCTTCACATTTGTCCCTTATGGTGTGCCCTCTTTCATCTTCTCCCCACTATTTTTGTAGTGTCTCAACTCCCCTGTAATGACTATGGTAGTACCAACTCATTATCTATTTGTTTTGCCTATTCCTTGCTCATTGTATAGTTACTGTTTCCCCATAAATGTCCTAGGAATATTAGTTCTGTGTTTTCCCAGCAGAACATCTTTATGTGTGCAGCTGGTGAGCTTCCGTCAGAAAACCTCAAGCTTCCTCTCTGTTGCTGCACTACTCCAACAGTTTATTCCCTATTTTGACATGAAACAAGTACACATATAAAGGTACTCTGCTGGGGCTGCCTGCTGCCTCTCAACTGGAGATGTAAAAACTCAGCAGGAAAAGAACACCAGCTTCAAATTTCTTTTTGTTGCCCCCAGCTGTGCAGGATGTTGCCATGCTGTTAAATCCAGCTGACTTTCTGGAAGATGTAAATTTGTCAAGATCTGAGGGGGCTATGATCTTCCAAGTTCCTGATGTTACATTCCACGGGAAGTCATTTCTATTCTTACTGCTTGCCAGTTGTCAGTCTCCCCAGGCTCCTTTCCAGCCCTTCTCATCTACTCTTACCAACTATGACCAACACTAGATGCATTCTTTTTTTTTTCCTTTCAGAAGTCACTTTGATTCCAGTTTGTTCATATATCTTTCAAAAAAGGTGTCACCTATGTTGCAAAAGCACTTCTTTTTGGCAGATCATTGTTTGGGGGGTGGGGTGTAATTTTTTTGATTCATATACAATTTTCCTCTATAGCTAACATGGTTTATATTAAGTGTTTCCCCCAGGACACATCTGTAGGTTAAAACTGTTTCTTTAGTTTCAGTTGGCCAGGCTACATGCAGCTATTGAAAAAGAATATGCAGTTTAACTTTTGTGTTGTTTTTCACTTTTTATTACATGAGTATTCTTCCTGTTATTTCTCCTCCAGTTCTATTTCTGACAACTCATACTCAAAAGAACCACTTGATAAAGCTTTGTAGAACACTCCAAGCTACATTTTCAAGCTTTTTTTATTATTCAATAATTCCAAAGCTGATTGTGCACAGAACCTAAAAGGGGTAAATGTGTGATGGAAAACACTGATTTGTACATCAGCCACATCTCAATGGAACAGGCAGTAAATGGATGTAACAGCAACAGTGAGACTTATCAAACATGTTCCAACACTGGACACTTTTAATAAAAACTTGCGTCACCTTTTCACAAAGAGAAGGGAAGTGTAAATTCACTGAATCAGTTATGTCTTCATCACTAATGTTCTTATTTGTTACATTGTGTGTGTATCAAACTGATCTTAGACTTACTTTAATCTAATTTCTTCAGTTCTTGAGATGGCTGGACTTCCTGTCTTTGAAAAGTTATTCCAAGAATTATCATGCTTTAGATAATACAACTAAATTTAAAGAGCTTGGGTCAGGCACAGTATTGTCAATTGTAGGCATTATAAGCCAAACAGTAAGTAGTCTCCAGCTTGTTCCTAGCAATGGGATATTTCTATTTTGTGGCCCTAAATGATTTAAGAATCCTGTTGGAGTCCATGTCACTAACATACTATTTAAATAGAAAATGAAAATCAATATTCTTAGCTCAAAACCTTATTTTTTCTTGTCTAAAAATTGGAGGGTAAAAAATGTTCTTTGTTATACCTGTAAACAGTGAGATTTTGTCTACAGCTTTAGTTGCTAAAATACTTTAATTTATAATTGTGTTTTGCCTGTATTATAGACCTATGTTTTGAACAAAATACTTGCTGATGTCATATCATTGAATCAAAGACAAACTTAAACAAGTTTGGCTCCAGTTTTGCCCACAGCAGCAATGCAAACCTAGCAGACAGTAGGCAAGAGGGTGACTTGTAAAAGACAGTAGGTGGTGCAGAGGACCTGGTAGCTGCACTGTGGATGTTCCTTGATCCTTCTTGGGACTGCCTTTGTTCTGTTTCTTTAAGGGGGGATGCACTTAGCACATGGGATGCACCAGGGGTGCTTTGGAAATTTGTCTTGTTCCTTAATTTCATCCAGAAGGTATCCAGGTCATGTACTCTGAATCTGCTCTAGAATGGGCATGAAAGCAGGGGAAGTAAGGATAACCGGGAAATTTGTTTCAAAGAGTCAAACAAAGGGTGGACCTTGACTGATCTGAAAAGTGGAAATTAACCACAAAATCCAACAAAATGAAATCAGGTGGATAGTCTTGAACCACTTCCTAAGAAATACTCCTCAATTTGAGTAAACAGTGTTGTGAAGGTACCTTAAAAACCACTGATATCTTACAAATGACTACCAACAAGATTCCTCCATCAGCACATTCAGGTTGTGCTCTGTACTGAAGAGCTGAATTTATCCCTCTGATTGTGAAATGTGACAGCTGAATGCTTCCTCCCTACGTGCAGTCACAGGTGCTTTTGATAAGCCCTTACATGAACCAAACATCATAGCTTTGAGTTCACCTGTGTACTTGCCACAAACTATCTCAATTTCCATTTTTCTCATTTGGACAGATAAATATTTTTTGTTGTATTTATTACACTACACATATTTTAAAGCTATACAACAACAACAAAACCCCAGAAAACAAATGACAACTTGCTTATCTGCAGATTCTTTACTTCCAATGATGATGGCACATTACTTTTCATACGCCATATTTTCATATACTGAGTAGGTGGTGTCTGTGGTGTCTGTGGTCTTTACCACAGACACCACAGATACTGTGACTGTTTGAATAATAAGACATTTTCTTTCAGATGAAGATTTCTGAGTCTGTGAACTTCATAGGTCTACAGATCCAAAGTAAGAATATTCTGGTGTGAGAATGAATACAAATTCCAGCCATCGGCACTTGAACCAGGTGGAGATTTTTTTAACTAAATAATAATAAAGATCGAATAGAGGAATTACATTCTAAAACATTATTCTTAACTTAGTAATGACATTTTGATTTAGCTTTTGGGGGTTGGTTATATGGGTTTTTTGGACCTATTCCTATTTGGTCATAATTCATATTCTGTTCTTAGTTCGGAGTCCTATATTGCAATTAACTTAATATACACATTCTGCATAAGTTTTGTAATGAGATATCATCCAATAAAGAACAAAATGTGTGACTGAAATACTACTGTTGTGAGAAAATGCTGAATTCATAACAAATGCCCTTTGCAATGTACCATATTTCACACTTCATCAGCTTTAACCCAATTGCCCAAATTTTATGTCAGATGCTTCAAGATCTTCATATTCTACTGCACTGGAAGCCAGTGGAAATTCTTGTTGACTTTGGTGAAAATGGAATTTATCCCCATACAAACCAATTTTTGTAGCCACTTGACAAAACTCTGTAGCATTCTACAAGCATTTTCCATTAGCTAAAATAGTGTACTGGGAATCGGATTTTTGTTGTTGTTGCTAAGAAGTCATTTCTTTTTTATTAATTTGCTGTATAATTTGATTTTTTTCCACTTTCTTATTCTCAGTCTGCTTCTCTGTGAACAGAATGCAAAATTTCACTTACCTCAGAGATATCATGTAAGGGTTAATTAATGCTTCTGTAATGTTTTGAAGAATATAAAGAAAGTCACTGTGGAGGATGAAATACCTTTATCACTGTTACTAGTTACAGTAGTTTGCACTACTTTTCTCTTTATCAATACTTGATCCTTCTTACAAAACAAAACAAAACAAAAACCCCCCAAAGCCAAAAAAAAAAAAAAAAAAAAAAACCCAAAACCCAACTACCAAATCAAAACAAACTAAATCAAATTCCAAAAACTCCCTAAAAATCACATACCAGTGATGTGAGCCAATGTATACTTGGTAGCTTTTCGACCTATTCGTGTGGCTCTTCACCAATTTGTCACAAGGAAAACATCTGTTGCTACATGTCACATCTCTCTCCCCCTGTCCAAAGTTTTCAAATTTTCTGGCTTCTGCATCCTCCAATGGAATTATTTATTTTATCTGGCTCTTCATAATTTAATTTCTAATGTCTTGTATGCACTTCCTTTAGTCACTTGCTTATTTGTATTAGGTTTTTCATTTTGCTGTCATTTTGTCACTGTTTCACCAGCCATCTGGCTTGCTAATATTCCTCTGACTTTTAGTACTTTCCTCATCATTGCTTCATGTACATTGGAAAGAAGTGATTACATCCTGCTGTCAGGCTCGGTTTAAAAATTTTTTCTCACTAAGAGTGCATGTTTTTTCTCCTACTGAAATTTTCAGAAGGCAGAAAACAACCATGTTTTCATAAAAATCCAACATTTTAAAATTAAAAGGGAGGAAAAGTGAGGCAGAAAGGACAGTAAAAGGTGTATTTTTCCTCAACTAAAGTTAAAAGTCTACTTTGCAGAAATAAGCGTTCAAGGAAGTCCCTTGAAACTTTAATATTCAAGACAGATAAACAGTGTTTTTAGGGTATGATTTTGATGATCTATTTTAAACGTCTATGCAAGCATGAGATAAATATCAACCTACTTCTCTCTACTAACTGTAGAAATTTTGTACACTAATAATTTAGCTAAAAAAAAAAACCCTTCATTTAGGCAAATGAACCCCATATTCTGACTTTGTGGAGGCAGAGAAGAGAGAAGCATTTGCATCTAACCAATATTGTCTGCTCTTTTCTTATAGTGAGTATGGGAGTACTTACTGTAGCAGAGGAGACCAAAAATGGCTTATACAATTGAACCTGTGCTGTGTCTCATGAACGGGCTTTTTGCTTCAAAATTAAGAAAGGTTAATTAGACAAGAAGCAGGAACCAGTTCCTTACTCTAAGTATCTTTTCACTTTAAAATGCAACATAAATATTTGTTATTGATATCGGTAGTTCCTGGGACAGAAAAGACAGACATGATGTCTTTAACTGGAGTAGATCTTGGAAAGCCTGAACAGAGTGAGCCAGGAGGCAGTTGTGGGCTGGCTGAAGTTTTTAGGTCATGTTAGTAAAACCACTATTCAGCATTTACCTCGTCATTAAAACTTTGTTCCTGACATGTTATTGTAGTTTGAATGTTGCTATGTGACCTGACCAACCCACACTGATATTTGTCACAAGGATGTATTAGTGATTCTCAACTACATCTTGCCCTGTTGCGGCTGATGTTTGTAACAAGACATGATGCCATTCATTCCTAACTTCAATATCACCCCCTGAAAATGCTTTGCTGCTACTCCAAATATTCCTACAAGTGTATGTGTGAAATCATCTGATATGTCAGAGGTTGTTTGCTTGCTTTGAGTTTATGTGATGATTTATATTGTCTGATAGGAAAGCTCATTGCTGTTAAGGTCTTTGCAGCTGGAGTTGTTTTTATCTCAGAAATATCCCATGACCAACATAGATCCTCTCTTGAGGCAATTTTCCTTACTGTTCACTTTTTTTAAAGAAGTCAAAAAGTTATTTGCTTTTTGTAAAATGTCTTTATAGCTGACTCAATCACTACATTTAAATGACACAAGGAAATATAAATAAATCAAGCAGTAATGAAAGCCCAGGGGGCAAGAATGCTATTCACAGTGTGAAGAGAAACATCTTTGACACAGCAGGCAAATTTCTAGTGGAGATTACATTATATATATCACCAACAAGAATGCCTATAATGTTTCCTTTATTCTTCAAATTTTGTTGATTTCTGCAACATTGACATGGAAACTAGGATTGATACTGTGGTACTGCTGTTCTTTAACAGTATTTGGAAATCATCTAGTATTCTTTGTTTATGAGTGAAAATTTAACAAGAATAAATTATGATAATCATAGAATCATAGAATAGTTAGGGTTGGAAAGGACCTCAAGATCATCTAGTTCCAACCCTCCTGCCATGGGCAGGGACACTTCACACTAAACCATCCCACACAAGGCTTCATCCAACCTGGCCTTGAACACCGCCAAGGATGGAGCACTCACAACCTCCCTGGGCAACCCATTCCAGTGCCTCACCACCCTAACAGGAAAGAATTTCCTCCTTATATCCAATCCAAACTTCCCCTGTTTAAGTTTTAACCCGTTACCTCCTGTCACTACAATCCCTGACAAAGAGGCCCTCCCCAGCATCCCTAAAGGCCCCCTTCAGGTACTGGAAGGCTGCTATGAGGTCCCCACGCAGCCTTCTCTTCTCCAGGCTGAACAGCCCCAACTTCCTCAGCCTATCTTCACACGGTAGGTGCTCCAGTCCCCTGATCATCCTTGTGGCCCTCCTCTGGACATGTTCCAACAGTTCCATGTCCCTTTTTATGTTGAGGACACCAGAACTGCACACAATACTCCAGGTGAGGTCTCACAAGAGCAGAGTAGAGGGGCAGGATCACCTCCTTCGACCTGCTGCTCACGCTCTTTTTGATGCAGCCCAGGATATGGTTGGCTTTCTGGGCTGTGAGCGCACACCGCTGTCTCATGTTGATTTTCTCATTGACCAGTACCCCCAAGTCCTTCTCTGCAGGGCCGCTCTGAATCTCTTCTTTGCCCAGTCTGTAGCTGTGCCTGGGGTTGCTCCGACCCAGGTGTAGGACCTTGCACTTGTCATGGTTGAACTTCATAAGGTTGGTATCAGCCCACCTCACAAGCGTGTCAAGGTCCCTCTGCATGGCATCCCTTCCCTCCAGCATATCAACCGGACCACACAGCTTGGTGTCATCGGCAAACTTGCTGAGGGCGCACTCAATCCCACTGTCCATGTCAGCGATGAAGATGTTAAACAAGACCGGTCCCAACGCCGATCCCTGAGGGACACCACTCGTTACCGGCCTCCAGCTGGACATCGAGCCATTGACCACAACTCTTTGTGTGCGGCCATCCAGCCAGTTCTTTATCCACCGAGTGGTCCATCTATCAAATTGATACCTCTCCAATTTAGAGAGAAGGATGTCCTGTGGGACAGTGTCAAACTCTTTGCACAAGTCCAGGTAGATGACATCAACTGCTTTACCCTTGTCCATCAGTTCTGTACCCCCATCATAGAAGGCCACCAAATTGGTCAGGCAGGATTTCCCCTTAGTGAAGCCATGCTGGCTGTCACCAACCACCTTGTTGTTTTTCAATAAGCAACTTCTATTTAAGATTTGGAAATATGTTTGACTCCCACAGCCATGAATCATTCAATACAATCTTTTATGGATATATTTTTTTAACTAAATACATATGAGTGAATAATATTTTGCCTTAAGGATAATTTTCCTTAAATTACAGACATATTCTTGCTGGAAAATAATACAAGTGCATGTTAGACACTGCCACTGTAGCTAAAACATGTTACTCTTTATATTGTCACCTTGATTCCATTTCTCAGTATACCCAAGAATGTTTAAATTATCTTGCTGCCTTTGAAATCTTTTGTATGATGTAATTTCTGGTGATCTTAATGCTGAGAGGAAACTGTATAAGGAGGAAAACCTGTAACAGAGACAGCTAAATTAATATTCAGTTAACTTATTGGCTGTTTTTGAGACAAAGATTTCGTCTCAGTTTCTTGGTTTTGTTTTTTTTTTTGTTTGTTTGGTCGGTTGGTTTCTTTGGGTTTTTTATATTTTATTTTTGTTTGTTTGTTTGTTTTTAATCTTATTATTTGCTCTTGTTTTAATTTGCAGTAGCCCTGGGGAAAAGGAATAAGAAAGGGAAAGGAGAGGAATCTGTGCTGAGTACTTCAGCCGCCTGACTGGCAAGCCATCTGGACGTATGAAGCTTCTCATTCGTTTTGGTCTCACAGTTGGCTGCAACCCTTTCCTGAATTAGAGGGAAGGAAGGAAATGCTGAAGCCTTTTGATAGTCAGGGGGCACGTGGCTGAGGCCAGGATTAGGCATGTTTCAAGAGGATTACTTGTAAACAGTAGTCAAAGCTCAGTCTTTGTGTGCTAAGAAGTAGGACAATTTGGACTTTATGACTTGCATCTGAAAAATCAGAATGTTTGATGACTAATACCTTATAATACAAGGTTAGTTACTTCATATGTTAAAGTAAAAAGTTATCTATGTAGTCTCTGACTGGATTAAACCCAGTCTGTTTGAATTTGCCGTTTATATTAGGAAGTATGATATATATTGATGAGAAGGAGGTGAAATATTACAGAACAGACTTATACCTAGTGCCTGATTGGTATAAGAGTTCAAACAAACCAAGTGTGTAGACGTGTTATTAAAAGCTGGATGACTGCTTCCATGAGGCAGGTGGCTGCTGAATTACTCTATTATAAATTAAGAGATCTCACATTTAAAAGTCTATTTATCTTTTCTGAATAATGACAAGGTGATCAGTGCCATTGACTCACTCACAGCGTTCTCAAAGACCTATTTGGCAATTTACACAAAATAGATTTTTTTGGTTTTTTACTGAGCCAAACTACTTCCAATACTTCCTTTCTGTCAAAGTCTTTAAGAAAGAATGAATGGTACCTGCTCATAAGAAAGGCCACATTTCTAGATTTCTGTTTTGCTTGAAGTTTTAACATCCTTTTATATAATTTTGTGTGTTGTGTTCTTCCTTTTGTAATGAGAAAGTGTATGATTTTGGCTGGCATAGAGTTAATTTTCTTCGTAGCTGGTACAGTGCTGTGTTTTGGCTTTAGTCTGAGAATAATGCTGGTAACACAACAGTGTTTTAGTTGTGGCTAAACAGTTCTTACCCTGATCAATGACTTTTTAGTTTTTCACGCTTTGACAGAGAGGAGGGTCACAAGAAGCTGTAAGGGATCATAGCTAAGACACCTGAGCCAAACTAGCTAGAGGGATACTCCATACCACAGAATATCATGCTCAGTATATAAACTGGGGGTAGTTGGCCAGGAGGGGACAATTGCTGCTTGGGAATGGGCTGGACATCAGTCAGCAGGTGGTAAGCAATTGTACTGTACATCACTTGTTTTTGTTTCTTGGGTTTTATTCCTCTCTCTCTTTTTTGTTATCTCAATTTTGATTAGTATAATTATTAGGATTTTTAGCAATTTTTTTAAACTTTATTTCAATTATTAAACTGTTCTTATCTCAATCCATCTACTTGCAATAGGATTAATTTCACTTAGGTACAATAGGTAAAAGCCTAACAGGTAATAAACACTAAGCCACTAATGTACCCAACCCAATTAGCATCCTTAATACCAGCTTTACAGCTGCTTTTTGCAGTTAGCTATGTTTGGACTCTCAGGTCTGAAAAATAAGTAAATGGTGTATCATCAGATAGATGTTGTGATGTTAGATTATTTGTCTACAAGAAAATAATGCCAAAATTTATGTCTTTTCTACATTCTACAGTAACTTTATGGTAGTCTAAACTTTTTGTTATCTCTTTCTGGAGTTCAATTCTCTTTCTTACTGCTAATTTCTGTCTCTGTTTTGAAACTAAGTTGTATTTCAGACCTGCCTAGATTTCATGCTACAGTCTATATTTTAAAATGTCCCAAGGCAGATGATAGCCGAAACTTCTTTTTTACCCCTTTCTCCACAACACTGTGGTAAATGTGGCTAATCAGCTGTTTTATTTTCCCCATAAGCATATAAACTCAGTATCTCTGTGGCTTAGCTACACCCGCCAAGCCCAGAACCAGGCTGGAGAAGGTGCAGTCACAGCATCCCAAGAAGAGTAGTAGAAGTAACAGACTTTCAGGACATAGTTTTCCAAGAGGTCTGTGAGAGAAAAGTTGAAGGCAAAGGAAAACCTACCCTAAAAAATATTGGCAAGTGACAGAAGTAATAATTTCTACAAAAAGATAAACAATCTTATTTCAGCCACATTCAGCAGTGCTGTAAATTGCCAATATACCTGTAAAACATAGTTTGTTCAGCTAATGTTATTTAGCAGTGAATGTTTGGTGTAAAAAGAAAAATTACATTCAGAATTTTAAGTAAATGTTTGGGGCATTACTTTCTGCTACCTTTGTTTTCATAATATTTATGATGCTCACACATGACTCTTATATCCTCTGTAAACCTGAATTAGACTAATGTAGCATTGCTACGTGAGAGTCCTTGAGATTTACATTTGATTACTTAGATTTTCACTTAGTTTGGTGGCTTCAAGGTTTTCTCAACTGTTTCAGTATTGATAAATGTTCTGTCAAGACGCAGAAAATGTCATTTTGGTATTAGCACTCAAAAATCAATCATGACAGAAATGAGCATGTTATACAAACACCATTAACAACAAGAAAGTCCAACTCATTTAATTAGTTGCCATTTCCCTAAAGCTTTGAATGTGTGAAATGTTCTACAGGTATTATTTATTATAAAAAAGAAATAAAATAATATATTATATGACTTTAAAGGAAGTCCTAGATAGGCATAATGAGATAAATTTTGATTTTTTAAAAAAATTGGACCAAAAAAGAGAACCAGGAATCTTGGGAACTGAGCAGCTAAAAGGATTAAATAAACCCTAAGTCTGACAACTTTTACTGTGGAATTATAGGTTTATTTTTCAATAAACCTTGGCTCTAAATTCGTTAAAAATATTAATACAGGAAACAAGAGCCAGCAGAAGGAATTGGGCAAACAAAGGCATTAATCAGGAGCTCTTCAAAATGAAAAATCTCTTTGGAAATTATACAAAATATCATGTGGTAGCAGAGGGAAATCCCAAATTGCTCTCAAATATACTGCAGAATAACAAAAGCCCAGATGGAAGAAGGCTTGAAGTACTGAGTACATTAGGGCTAGTAAATCATGCATTCTTTTGAGATATAATAAATTATGTTAGATCACAGTGTACATTGTATTGTAAACTGAGTCTCTGAGAATAATACAAACATAATCATAACTATGAGCTTGGCTACATATATATTGAAAAACTCAAACCTAGCATTACATTTCCTCCTTTGAAAATACGTAAGTGAAATGTTGTAAAAAATAGCCCATCTTCTTTCTTTTTGCCTTCTGATGAAGCTTTTTTTTTAATGAATAATTCACAATATTTTCCACAGAGATGGAGAATGAGGATCATTCATTGGATTGTAACTGCTTACATTTTCTTTCTGTAATCAGCATGGGACGCTGAAGCAGAACGATGAGGTTGACTTAGGATCCCCTTTTGTATCATAGATATTAAGCAAATCACTTCTACTCAATATCTCAGTTTATATTCTATGACTTGGGAAAAGGAAATGTGTTATGAATTTTTAGCTTGGATTTACTAAACAATGCCCTTATGCCGTTTTACAGAATCAGTGAGACTCAATCACTGAATCATTTTCGCCAATTTTTGTTGAGGAATATGCAACGTATTGCGAACTTTGGTTTTATATTTCAGTATTTTTATTCCTAAAGAAATAAATGATTCAATGTTCTTACACTTCCTTTTCTCCCTCCACACCTCCCCCCCCATTTCCTCCAACTTCTAATGCCCCCTCTGTCCCCCAAACCCTTCACGGTATGGCAATTTCCAGTAATACGGTCATTCTTTTTTATGATGTTGCTGAATTACTTCTCCCTAGTCTTAAGAAGTTTTCAAAAGAGGCTTCTAAACTAATCCTCTACCTAGGAAGGAAACAAGGATTGTATTTTTCAGTATTAGTCATATTCTATCACTATTCCTTTTCTTTTTTTTTTTTTCTTACATCAATATAGTACACCTTCCAAAAATAAATCAAGATTATCTTTATTGCTTTCAACTCTCCCAGTAGATATGCATTGTGAACATCAAAGAATAGATCATGAGTAAGCCACAGTTACATGATTAATGCTATCACTGAGGTCTAAAGAAAAAAAAAAAAAAAAGCTTAATTTGTCATTTTAGCTTATCTTCAAGAGTGCAAGAATGCTGAGTTGATTTGATTGTTGTAGCCTCAATAATTTGCCAGGAGATTAAGCCCCTAGACTCTGATGTTTTATCTGAAAATGAGAGAGGCTCTGCTCATTCCTTATGCATTTTGAAAAATGAGCCCTTTGTCTATTTCCCTGCCAACACAGCTTAGTATTTCATTTTGCATTTATTAGTGTTTTGTTTTGCTGGTTTTTGTGTCACATTACTGCTTTCCCTAGCAACCCTCACCAAGCTTAAGGGATTTTATTGTAGGAAATTACTTGTAAGACTCAGCTAAATACACTCCACTTTAGTTTAAGCTTATTTGACTATAATTTTAAAGTTTCAAAATACAGATTTGTATTTTTCAGAATATGTTATGTTATACTGGAGAGAACAGGTGAAATGTGGAGTACGTTATATCGTGGAGAGCTGGAGAGCAACTGATCATGCTTGGAAGAAGGTTTAATAGATTATACAATAACCAAAAGAAAGTGATGGGTCCTACAGTCAGAGGAACAGGGATCCCCTAGTTTATGCAGAGAAACTGCAGGGTTAAATTGGGGTGCATAAACCTTTATACTTCAGGTTTCTATTTAGTTGCTTTCAGTCTACCCTGTTTAAAAACTAGACGTTGTAAAAATTGAGTGTCTTGTTTTCATTCACTTATTTATTTTCTTAATTTCAAAAGGCTTTTGGAATTAGTCTTTTGGAAGAGTTGTTTGTAAAAGTCTGGACTTAACCTCCTTAAAGTAATTTCCAGAGCAGTGTCATTTCAGGCTTCTTTTATATGTGGGAAAATCTAAGAGCCCCAAATACGAGGAACTAAAAAAAAAAAAATAAAAAAAATGGAATTGTTGTAAAAGGATAATTAGTAAAACAAGAATAAGTGAGGTAGTGGCTTATTTTAGTGAAGTCAAAGGGTGCAATATGAGGTGCAGCTATTGCCTTAGTGCTCGTATGATTTAAGCTGTGGCTGTTGTTATTCTCCATGCTGTGAAGCACCGGAGATCAGGTGTATGAATCCATTTATGTGGAATGACTTTTGGAAGATGGAAGGCCTTGTTAGCAGGGCACTGTAGGTAAGGGATCTCACATGGAAACTCACTTTCCCAGTCCCCAGTGTTACAAACCCAGAAATTATTTTATCTTTAAAAGCACTGATCAATGTTATTCCCTTCTTAAGTCTTTCGCTCCTGACTGCAAGTGATGACAAAATGAAATAAGCATATTTTAAATATTTTAAAATATTTTTTGTTAAAATTAGCATTATGTATTATATAAGAATCTCCCAAGATGTACTTTAAAATAAAAAAAAAAATAATAAATACATAAAACAATTTTATTTATTTATTTATTTTTTAATAAGGATCTTGGAACTATGTTTATGCAAGCAGACCACTGTGAAAACACACAGGAAAGCCAAGACGTCATACATTAAAATAATCAGTGAATAAATATTATGAACAGATTTATGAAAATCTAGAAAGGTCCTATACTGAGTAAAAACTATAATGGAACAATTTTTATTAATACTAGCTGACTGTAAGATCAGTTTTTACAAGGGCATTACTACAGATAAAAATTGATAATTGTGTGAACAGCTGATTATTAGTCTGAACATGAAATAAACATTGGAAAAGCAATTCTGAAAGGCCATTGTTCAATTACTTTATTGATTAAGATTGAGAAGACCTAATGATCAACAACACAATGTATGCTGTGAAAACTCTAGCTGTTGCAATGTTTAGGAAGAGAGAACAGCTCAAACATATGATTTTAAACAGTGATATTTACACCTCAGCTCAATTTACAACTTGTAGCTGGATAGAATCGCCTAATTTCCATTTGCTCCTCCAAAAGCAGTAAAAAATTATGAGGATACCAAACATGTAAATGATTCCTTAATAATATCCGTTTGGAACTCTGAAAAGAGAAAGCACCAGAAACCAAATAAGGATTAACTACAAAAGGTCTCACTGAAATCCTAGGTATGAATCAGAAGAAAAATCATTGTTGAACAATTACTTATTAAAACAGTTAATTGCAGAAAATATAAGAAGAAAAATACCTGCATCTTATTAAATTATCTTAGTTAAGAGCAAATGCACATGCACAGTCTATAAACAGTGGATACATATACCACTTTCAAGGCCAGATTTAAATTTAGCAAAAGAGGAAAAGCTGACAGTTAATGTTCTCTTTGAAAAAAGAAAGACACTTATGAAGGAAACCTGTAAAAGATGTGCAGGGAAATAAAAAAGGTGAAGAATGAGATATGGATAATGGATTTTATTACAACTGTCCAGAAGCTCTGGAGACTGCACAGGAACTCTCTGATAGCTGTTTTTTTTTTCTAGTTATGACCTCTCTATCTATCACCTATTGTGTATTTTTGTGTATACTTTTTTTTTTTTTTTTTTTTTACAAATTGTCTAATCATTAGTTTAGTTGTTAGAAATATTGACATGCCTCTTGATTCTGGGTTGAATTTTGGGGATCTTATGCATAATGTCTTTGAATTTATTTTTTTTTTTTTTCTCCTTTCTGGAATATAACTTGTTTGGGGGACAGAAATATTGGTTTTCTTTAGGTTTCCTTTTTTTTATTATTATTATTTTTTTATCAATTTTCAACTTTCAGTTTACAAAACACACGGTGATATTAGCACTGACTGATCTCAATAAATACCTGAAGTTATGGAAATATATTTAAAAACATTTAGCAATGATCTCATGAATGTATAATTTTTTTTCCTTATATTTTAAATGTAATGAAACCTAAAATCTTATTGATTTAAATTAATTGCAGTGTATTTGGCATTTATAGAGGCTTAAACATGTTTTCTCCCTGTTCCTGACTGAATTGCAAGTAATTGCAAATGTCCAACCCAAGGTCTGTTGAAAATAAAATTTTTGTGTTTAGTTACCCCTAAAATGTATAGTAATATTTCCAATGGATACATATATTATGAATGGAAATAAAAAAGATAAGTGGGATATAGCCTTTCTCCATTATTATTACTTCTTACTATGACTTGCAGTTCTTTTTATGGTATGGAGAAAGGCAAATATACATCCACTTCATTCAGTTGTGATTGCCTTTGCATTGTCCTGGTTACTATCTCCTTTGCCTATGTCTCAAGTTTTTCTATTTTTTTTTTAACAGCTGCTAGAAGTTTGAATATAATTTTGATAACCACAAATAAAAGTAATTAACTGTACAATGTTTTTTAACAAAATCTGGTTATACAAAACTTCCCAGTGCCAGTTCTTTGCATGACTCAACATAATATTTAAGATGCATCTTACTGTATTGTTTTGCATTATCCTGTCTTTAAGGCCCAAACCAGCCCTGATTTTACTATTACCATGGGCAGTTGAGTCTATTGATAGATATATCTATGACAGATACATTAAAAAAAAAAATAAAAAAAAAAAAATCCTAAACCATAACCTAAAAATGCAGCTCCCCACCAGTAAACTGGACTGTTGCTCTACATAGCGACTTAGTTGTATAGTCTTGTCTAAGAGAAGTTCACATCTCACTTGATGTGTGTATTTATATTGTGTTTAAAGTTAACATTACTACTTCAGAGAAAACATCAAGTTTCCCAACAGTTCAAAAAATGTTGAAATCTTATGCTGTGGCTACTCATTCAGTGTGCCTTATATCCTTTTAAGAAGTCTTTCTAGGAACAATATGTGTGTTTAGGAGCTAAAACAAATAAAGATCTGAAAACATTCTATGCTAGGATCTATGATATAGTGTGTACAAGCAAGTAGGAATAATAATGATAGCTTTAATAGGTTGTTCATTGTATGAATTAAGTGCACCACCCCCTTAAAATATGTAAGATACAGCCTAAGGATATGACTGTGAATTTTCAGTATACCTGAAGACTAAAATCTCATTTTAGCGGTCATCTTTCTTGCTATGTGCATTATGTTCTATTACCAGTAATTTTAGTTACATATGTGTGTGTGTGTGAAGACAAAATAAAATAAAAACTTCCACTTGGAAGTGGAGACAACTCTAGCAGAGTCTAGAGAGCTACACAAACTCCTACGTGAGTAAAAAATCCCCCAAACCACAACCCTATGCTAGTTTTTAGTGGAAGTTCTCCATGCCCACAGCAGAGAGGTTAGGGTGATGATGATCTAGATGACCTTTAAGGTCCCTTCTAACCCAAACAATTCTATGATTTTAATTGAATTACTTTAGATACATCCAATTCATTTAACTTAATTATGTATCAGGATTTAAAATCAAAGACAGGAAAGGGAATTTGTCCTAAGGCTTAATTTTTAGAATGCGAATGTGATCATCACATTCCTAGATATAATTCTTGCTAAAATTTTTATTTCTTGCAAGCTACATGTTTAATGGCAAAGTCAGTAAAAAAAAAAAACCACACCAGAATCCATCTATTCATCTGTCTTCTTGTGTTATGTTCCTGTGTTTTACTTGGTGGTCATTGTGGTCTGAGTAATTACAAATAGAAGTCATAAATAAGAAAGAAAAGGAGACCTTGAAAAAGGTGTAATGAATGCATTATGCAAATACTCAACTGCACATTAAACCAAAAATTATAGCCACCAATGTTTTTTTGTCAGTCTTTATTTGGAGTTATATCTTCAACAAGCTGCACTAAAATATCTGAGAGGGAAAAAAAAAGATATTTACTATTTGGGCTCCCACCACTTAAATATATGCTATATTAGACTTCCTAGTATGTCCCACTCTTTTATTGATGGAAAATTAGCCTAGCCAACCTTGTTATACAGCCAAAAAACCTTGATTTCTAGCTGCTGCAAGGAGGCGTGCTTAAAATTAGTGTAGTAAATTGGACCTCTGTTAACTTTTTTTGACTTTGATCCCAACTGGCCCCAAGCTCTTTCACAGTTCTTTAGATAACCATCCTTTAAATTCTTTGCAGAGGTTCAGAATGATGCTCTCAGAGTGGTGTCTGGTCCCAGAGCTCTTTCAAGGAGACACCAGAGAATAAGACACAGAATACACTTGGAAGAGAAAATTAAAAAGAAGAAATATATCATAGCAGAAGGTCACAGATAAGGAATGGAATGCGTTTATGAAACTTTACATGTCTTCTGAGTTTTCCACTATGCCCTTGTTAAATATTTTGGAGCTGTATGGGAACTTCTATTATAAACTGCACAGGAGTATGGCCTGCATTCTCTGATCTAATTAGGCCTGAATCTGCAGTGTACAAGGATTTCATTCCACAAAACCAATAAGGAACAATAGTTGTCCTGATTTCAGCTGGGATAGAGTTAATTTTCTTCCTAGGAGCTGGTGCAGTGCTGTGTTTGGCTTCAGTCTGAGAACAGTGCTGAAACACAGAATCACAGAATCACAGAATCCCAATGCTTTAGTTGTTGCCAAGTAGCACTTACCCTGATCAAGGACTTTTCAGTTTCTCATGCTCTGCCAGTGAGCAGGGGCACAAGAAGCCAGGAGAAAGCAGAGACAGGACTCCTGACCCAAACTAGCCAAAGGGTATTCCATACTTCAGCACGTCATGCCCAGTATATAAACTGGGGGGAGTTACCCAAAAGGGACCGATCGGTTTGGGCTGGGTGTTAGTCAGCGAGTGGTGAGCAATTTTATTGTGCATCACTAGTGTTTTTTGGGGTTTTTCTTCTTCTCTTTCACCTTTTATTTTTATATTCTCTCCCTGTGTTATTTCCCTTATCATTATGATTATTAACAGTAAGATTATATTGTACTTTAGTCATTAAACTGCGCATATCTCAACTTGCGGGGTTTACATTCTTTAGATTCTCCTCCCCATCCAGCAGGGGGTGGGGGAAAGAGAGGTAGTGAGGTAGTAGCTGTGTGGTTCTGAGTTACTGGTTAGGTTTAAACCATGACATTCTCATCAAGTTCTTCCAACATCACCCATCAAACTTTATGCTCTCTGACACTGACTTTACACTACAGCACACAGAGCTTACTCTCTCTGTTCAGTGCTATGAAAACATTATTCTGAAGAGCTGCAACACAGCCACTGTCTTATTTCATGCATTTTGAATGGGACATTCACAACATAATAATCTTTTAGGGATAGGATGATATTATATAGGGTTCAGTGGAGACTCAGTACCAAGTGTTGCATATTGTGGATGATGCCAGACAATGCCACTTGGTTTTAGGACTAGAGAGTAGTTCCAGACTTTTTCCTTTTAGTAGAATATGTAGACTCTATAAATCTTGTGAATGTAACACTGTTAAAAGATTTAATAACACATGCAAAATTAGTATTTTATTATATTAAATGAAATATTATAAATCATAAAAATATAAAGTATTTGCTTTTGGCATTTTGAATGATTGGCTGGTACTATTACGTACTAGACCTGCTCATGGAGCTGTGAAAGGAGTTTGGGGAATGAAACAGGGGAAAAGGCTTTAAATAAGACAAGTATTAACCTCAGACAACGCTCTAATAATGCATTTGCATTGAATGAACGATGGAAGCCAAATCTATTGTATCTACAAGGAGAAACAGAAGATCATGATAACTTGAAAGAGTTATCTGAGAAAAGTTTCTTTTCTATGAAATTTAGATCCCTGTCTCCATGTACTAATATGTCTATAATATTTACGGCAGCATAAAATTTCCTGCAGCTTTAAAAATTAATGGGTTTATGTTAAATGTTCAATATATATGTCCAATATGTATGACATAATTTCTTTCATAAAATTATTCTAAACTCCAAGTATCCTACCCTACCCTAGCTTACCCTACCTTATCCTACTGTAACCTACTATACCCCACCCTACCTTACCTTACCCTATTATTTTGCCATTTAATAGCTATTCAATATTTAATTTAAAAGGATAAAGAGGGATAGGTGAAGCCAAATAACAAAAATGTACATTGCTAACATGGAAGTGGGCTGCTGTAAGACAAACATCAGACAGCTGAAAATATCTACTTTTCAGAGCTGTGCTAACACAACCTACAGATTGGGAAGCCCTTACTGGAAGTTTGCAGGAGGTTAGCACATTTGCAGAAGTTTAGCACCAGCAGTCAATTTTTTTGAAATGTCATGTCTGAGAGAGAACCAGCGCCTTCCCATTAGAAATGTACAAGTGATGCAATACAGGCCACAGATCATAGTACTTCCTAAAGCCCTATGTGACACAACTACAATTCTGTTCCCAGTTTCTGCCCTCAAATAAATGCATTTTTAAAAGACTTTCTTACATTTCAAAATAAGGCCCTGATTCACTAAAACTGACTACAAAAGACTTTCTTAAGTCACTAGTTTGCCCAGTCTAATTAGCTTATGCAACATAGTTAAATAGCTTATGCAGTGTAATCAGCTTATGTAATGACAATGTTCTGCCTTGCAAAACATTATTTTTTCCTATTATACTTCCAACAACTTTGTAGTAGCATGATAGTGAAGACAAATAACTTCTTAATACATAAAGTATGATTTTTCAGCTCATAGCAACTTTCATAAAAATGTCTTATTTACCTTGTATTATTGGTACTTAACTCTATGTTTATGCATTATTAATACAGAGGAAGTAGACCTAAAATGTGGTGATGTACAATAATTATGAATGAATGCACAAAGATACAGAAACTCCTTTATTTTGCTTATACTTAGCACATAAATATACACAGCTGAATTGTCTGAGAAAAGTAATTGGTGTTCTTTATTGTTTCATGCACATTTATAGTCTTATAAATTTTGAGGTTTGGTCAGTTTTTTCCTTTTTAAGATAGTAGATATCATGCTAGTGAAAGATAGCAGGTCAGGAAACCCCTACCTATTCCATAGACTTCTTACCACTGCTTCTCCTTGTATTTTTTAACCTTATTTGAAAGGAAGTGCTTAATTTTTCATTTTCTTTTATGATTCTTGTATTTCAATTGACTTTATCCCTCTAAGCAACCTGCACATCTTCCCTCATACCTACTAGAGGGAGTTACCGCGTAGATATAAAGCTGTTATCAGTTTTATTCTAACACTGAAATCAGGAACTGCTGTTAGCAGATAGAGGAGGGGGTATTATGTGTCTCATAATCTGTCATTCAGACATATCTTCACAGCTGGTTACTTATATCCTGTCCTAAGTAAACACAGATTTGAAAGCTTTTCTAAAGATGAGTTGGGGATACATTTTCAAACATCTATATAATCTTACTCACAGGGCTTTGTCAGCTAACTTGGTATAATGGATTCATGTCTGGAGCTCCGCTTCCAACATGTCAGTTCGGCATTGCTGAACTTCTCATTCTCTGCGTGTCTTAAAAACCTGAAGATCTTTCCCATAAGCACTTAGGACCCTCCCTTTTTTAATTTTTGTTAGTTTTAGGGTGGTTTCTATTAAAACATTGGAGGTAGAAAAAGAAGCGCCTAACCAGACACACAGGAAAAAGACAGAGACACATCTGCATCTGAAATTCTGTCTCTTGTCTAGAGTTACTATCGTATTGCACTTAGGAATACCTTAAAAACTAAAAGCTGATTCTGAAAGGGTCTAGCAGCTAGAAAGTGTTTTATTTTTGACAGGCTGTGGTGATATTGCCTACTTCTGTGTAACCATCTAGCATGACAGGGGCAACCTAGGAGGTGAAAAAATCAGCTTCTTTGTCATGCTTGCACAGAGGAATTATGAATCTCATAATAGCAGGAAAATTTGCTGTTTACCAAAATGCAGAACATTTTACATAGGGTCTTTCTTTTAATATGCCTCACTGTATTATCAAAAGAGAAATAAACTGCAAAAAAGGTTTTCAGGTTTTTGAATGAGATATACATATAGAATAAAAACTGTTGCTTGGTATGTCAACTATGCAACCTAGTTTAAAAATGAAAAGAAATGTCAGACACTTAGTATTTAGTCATAGGAAAGGGCTACATTTTCAATGTAACACTAAGGAAAAGCATAATTGAAAAATTTAACAGAGATTGAACTAGGAAACTACAATTACATGGGAGAGACATTGTTTATATTCTAGCCATTTTGAATGGTAATTTTTTAGAAGGGTCCCAACATGATAGCTGTTTTTAAGTATTTCAGGAAAAAAAAAAAAAGGAAACAAAATATCCAACAAAAGCAATAAAAATAACATCCCCTTACAGAAGAGAGAACTGAGGTTAATTATCATAGATGTATCATAGAAGAGAAATATTATGCACTTAGTTTATGTAAGATGAAACTACACATGTACCAAAATACAGTACATTTTTCCTAACACCCTATAGCTGTGAGTTTCACTGGATTATTTTTTACCAGCTATAATGACCACCCTCCATCCACAGACTACAAATATTGGCAATGAAATAGGGGCCACTGTTTTTTTCTTGTGCTTCCTTAAGCCGGTTAATCACTTGCTGAATTAGATTCCTATGGAGAAGTCATACAGGAAATATCATGCCACCCAGTCAGGATCAGTCAGGAACATAAGAAACCTTAATATAGTCTGCTGCTTGTGCTGATTCTAGCTCTTTCCAAGTCCCCAGTTCACTCAGGTACCTTGCCACCTCTATTTACTATTTATGGCAGACTCATTTTTGTTGTTCTAAGTCACTTTGAGATTAAGCACATGCTTAGAAATCCAACTCAGTTGAAACCCTAGTAACTGACCTGAAATTGCACATTTTAAGTGGTATAAACAAAAAATTTGCAATCAGTATAGCAACATCTGCCAGACTTTGTAATAACAAACACAGTAGGAACACATTCAGGAGTGGATGACGGCAGCAGAGGAATTGCTGAACTTATTTTTTATTTTATTTTATCAAGCTTAATCCACTGGCTTTGTCACTGGGACAGAAGTATTCATTTACCAACCACCAGGTTATTATTAGATGTTCTTAGTTCTATATAAATCGTAAACAGAAACTTCTAAATAAATCAGCATTTTCAAGTGTCACAGATGAAAGCACTTATAATTATTCAGAATATCAGGTTCAATGTGATTTTGAAATTTAGATTTCTGCTTGAAACACACTAAAATATGTATTGCATTATGTGATGAATAATTAACCAAAAAGTTAAGTTAGAGTTATAAAATCACATTAATGAATGGAAAAGCTAGCCTTGCCCTTCCTTTCCTCTCTTGCTCCCACTACACACCTTCTACCAACCATCTACATTGCAGTTGAAACCTTCCTTTCCAAACTATTCTATTATAACAAAAAAACCCAAAATACGCAAGTACAGGCAAATCAGCAACTGGTTACAGGACTGATGCCACAGACAGGGTTTTGGCTACTTAGACTATGGGGCTCACTTTGAGACACCTGGTCTACGGGGGGCCAGTAAGGTCCATCTGTCAGAAGGGGAAGAGCATCTTTGGTCATAGGACTTGCCAAACTGTTGAAGGCTTTGAACTGAAGTTGATGGGGGAATAGAAGCTCTATCCATCCCACTTCTGCCAGTTTGATGCCAGTGTCAGCAAGAGATGCCCAGAGCCTGGAGAGAGATCACAGGTGTGGCAGAAGAGCACTTGAAGAGCAGTACAAAGGAATTCCTGCCACTCCAGCCAGTATATTGTCTTCCCTGGGGGGCCAGCTTAAAGGCCTCTAAGCAAACGCACACAGTATGGGGAATAAGGAAGAAGAGTCAGAGACTTGCACAAACCTGCAAGGCTATATGACCTTACTGACATCACTGATCATCTTACTGGTCCTCATGGGGGACTTCAACCACCTCAATTATCTGTTGAAGGGACAAAGCCAGAGGGAGATTTTTTACAAGGGCAAGTAGTGATAGGACTAGGGGGAATAGCTTTAAACTGAAAGAGGTAGATTTAGCTTACATATAAGGATGAAAATCCTTACTGTAAGGGTGCTGAGACACTGGAGCAGGTTGCCCACAGAAGTTGTTCAAGGCCAGGTTGGATGGGACTTTGAGCAGCCTGGTCTTGTGGAAGGTGTCCTTGCCCATGGCAAAGGGGTTGGAATTTGATCTTTAGGGTCCCTTCTAACCCAAATGATTCAATTCTATGATTCTATGCATTTAAATGAAGAGGTTTTAACTAGGTGAGACTTTGAGTTCTTAAATTAGATTTCAGCTACAGATTCATTTTAGACTGAACTGACATTTCATTGTTAAATTAGTTCTTTTTCTGTCATGGTGGAACTGAAAAGGTTAGTGAAAACCTGCAACTTACAGTAGAAAGTTACTTGAAATATTGATTCTTTTCATTGTTTAACAGACCTTGTGCTGCCTAGCAGGGGCTGTGTTTCTAAAGCACATTTGTTGAAGCTGTCTGCCTATGGAGAATGTTTACCAAGGCTGTACCATCATCAATCATAGTTACATATGGAGTGCTCTTAACTCTCTGTAGATGTGTAGTAGCAGCAGGGCCACCTGTCTGCTGGTCACCACCTACAGTCTGTCAGTCCTATTTGTCTCCAAGGGAGCATGTTGCTAATTCTACAGAAAGAGAAGTGATTCAGTTGGAAATTACCCTCAAAAGTGACAGACTAGTTTTCCTCCTTGACAAATGCTTCTTCTTCAGTGATGAGGTAGGGTAGGATAACCATGAGTGACTAAGTCAGTGAAATACATAAACATGTAAACCTCAAACAAGTGAGTAAGACCTTTTTATGTTCATTGTAGATAGAATTCAAACTGATGTTAACTTGAAATATTACATTATTGGCTAACTTTACAGGCCATACAGAAAACATATGGGTTGAGTATGAGAGAAACATCTAACCCTTCTACAGAAAGTCAAGCAATGTGAGAAAATTAACATCTTATATTTAACAGTACTCTGATAGTGAATTAGGAGGTAAAGTGAACTTTTGAGATTCAGAAGTCCGTATTCTACCAACTCCAGTTTTAGTCAAACAGTGGCATAGCTGTAAAAGCAAGATATCACCAAACAAGTCCAGTGTAGAAACACATGGATTTTAAAGTCTAAGTTTTCTTTACAATATATTTATATTTAATTTATAATATTTCAGAACTTGATAATTAAAATTACTTCAAAACAAGAGCAGAAGCTGGGTTTCCTGTTGAAGATACGACTCAAGAAAATGTTTACACTGTTTTAACTACAATCATTGGTGAGTACCTTTCCTAAACAGTTGAGGTTTGCTTGCTTCTTTATTTTTTTTGTTTGTTTGTTTGTTCTCCTTACTTGATCAGAGCCTGATGAAGTTCTCTTCACTACATGATTACTCGGTCAGATGAGTGATCAATGGCAGTGATGAGACCAAAGAGATGTTTACTAAACCCAGACCACAGCCTGATTTGAAAATAGCTTTTCCATTGTTCTTCCATGACAGTCTATGGCATTAAGGAGAAATCTTTGACAATGTTTATTATCTCTCTATTATTATATATATATATTAGAATAAGGTAAATCTTTTTTGGGGTTGATGATGCACCTCATTATTTTATTCCCAGCTTTCAGTGCTGGTGACTGGAAGTTGCAATGGCTGGAAAAAAATCAAAGAGATTACATTAAAATCAACAGCCATCCAACTCAGACTTGTGTACACTTCTCAGTTCCTCTTGTGGATAAATGCTTGCAGGATCAGGGCGTAAATAATACCTAGCTTTAAAATAAAGCTCTGTATGCTTATGGAGGCTCTCATGAATTTTTCTAACAAGTCTGTTCAAAGTGTCACTATTCCACAGATTACAAACTCAGGAGTAAGATGATAACATAAACAACAAGAAGGGGTTGGTTCCAGGACAGAACATCTCTGTTAGTTTCATGCCTGGTGTACCATTTTAGATATAAAGACAGAGATCTGTATTCAAGTCTGTCTTTTTAACTTCACCAGAATCTGTTCATAAAACTAAACCTTAGTTTGTAAATTACAGACAAAAAACTCCCCAAACCACGCAATAAGACATTTTTTGTTGTGAATTTCATTCTGTGATTGTAGAACTTTGTATCTTTCATTCATACAGTTACAGATGCTCTGGATATAACAAACCTTTGCAAGTCAATGTATTACTGATCATTTACTCACTATGAATTAAATTTCAACTATTAAGTATGAGCATTTCGTGAAAAACATACTAAAGGGGGAAGTAAATGCAAGAAACTAGTGTTTAATTCCTTTGTGATTATTACAGATGTGTGGGAAGACAAAGGAAAGGTGGAGAAGTTAAAATTGGTTTGGATCTTTGCACTTCTACCAGTAACAATTTGCAGGAAGGGTAAACAAAAGTTGAGTAAAAGCCAGGGCTGAGATATAGCAAAATGAGGCACTAAGACACAAAAACACAGAGCACAACCACTATTTCTTCTTGTTGTCTGTATTTAATATGTATTGAACATCTTTTTAAAATGTTTTTTGATTTTGGAGTTTGCTGTGAAAATACTAATATATACTTGTTTTACCAGTAAATATACTGAACAGGATGGAGGTGTTCCATTGGCAAGTATTCTGGCATCCCACATCTATTTATTCCAGGTCATACTGTAAAAACTTCCCTTGCATAGGTGACCTATGACTCATAAATGCAGCCCTAGGAAGTTATAATATATATGTAAGAAAGAAACTGAAGATTTGGGTCCTATTTTAACCTTATTTTTAAAGAAATGCAAAATAATACAAAGAGAAGGTCTCTTGACACATGAAAACTTTTCAGAAAATATGTACTAAAAGAAAAAACACAGTGGTACAACATCTCAAGTACCCCAGAGCTCTCTAGGTGTGGAAAGTGCCTACTTAAAGGGAATTTGGACTTGATTTTTATTATTGTTATCTAATTGTATGCACCTATATGAGGTGCTTCAGTCATATACATAGCCACAATAAGCATTGATATGATCAATAAAAAGATGAGGTTGTCCAGCAGATGATTCAAATCTTAGGTGGGCTGAAGATGTTTACTTGCATTCAGTGAGCATGTAGTGTTACCAGGACAATTTCAATCCTAATTTAGATTCCTCAGTAGGATGTCTAATCTTCCATGTGCTGAACATCTGTTTAACTCTGAACACCCTTTCTTTTCTGCTTATCTCCTTGTGGATATTAGGAAGTAAGCTTGTATTATTTGTTGAACCCCACAGCTGGGTCCTGTTCATTTATGTAGATACGGGGGACTTTTAGCCTTTAAAAAGTATTTTAGAACAATTCCAGAGTGCCCCCTTCTATACCTGGGAAGCGACAGAAATGCAGCAATGTCCCAGACAGCAGTCAGAAGATAGGTTCTTTCAGAAAAGCAGTCTTCCCATGTGACGTGTCTAAGATAGATCTGCCCTTTTCTTCTGTTTTGTATTAAGGGTGTCAAGGCTGACTGTATTTCCCACAGGAAAATAAGGTACGGTTAGTATGGGAGCAACTGATGATCTGATGGCTTTACATTCGTGAAACCTCAACGCTCTTTAGGTATGTGTTTCAGAACTACTGCATCTAGGGGAGAAAATTCTGCTAGAAACTCAGGAGAAAAATCTGTTTGGCAAGCTTAAGAAATAGATTATCTCTTTGTGATTAGTAGCTTATAAAGGTTTCTGATAAAAATAAATCATTGAATAATGAATACATAAAGTATGTATGTACCTATGTGTGTCTATGAATATGCAAATCACACGCAACCTGGAGAGTAGGTCAAACAAGACCAATTCGCAAAACCCTGCTGTTTTCTTTTCTTTTGTTTTGTTTTCTCAGTTTCACATGCCACTAATAGCAAAAAAAATTCGATATTTTCTTTGGAATCAAATTTCACTAGACAGTTATGAATCTGGGCATGACATACACTAAATTCTTAGAGTGAAAAGAACTCCCTTGCTGAAAAATAAGGGACTGGAAAGTGCAAGATTAAAAAGCCAAATGTTAAGTTCTAGTTCTCTGAGCAGGATTGTGCTTTAAAAGTAACTTAAGAAAAACTTTGCTGCTTTTTTTTTTTCTTATTTATTCTTTGTAGTTATTTTCCACATCATTGCATCTAATGTTACAAAGAATTGAAGCATGAAAAGTCTCAATGATGCTGACTGAGACAGTGACTCATTGGTCATTCAGTGATGGCTTTCATTCAGTGAAAGCCTCAGTGATGAAGTAGAAGAACAAAGAACTTTATTTGTCACTCTGGGATGGAGACAGTTCAAGATGTTTCAAGAAGATACATCTTACTAGATTTCAATTTGAAGCCTGATTCAGGCTGAAATGCCACCTTCAGTTATAGTCCTAAGCATGGGGGAAATGAGACTGTATAAAGCCTTTTGAGACATTGTTGAGGAGTACGTTTAAGGTCATTCAAAAGAGAAGACTTTTCTGCAGCACAGTTCCCTTTTATGCTGGAGTGAGAGTAAGGTCTTCATTCAGTTTATGCCTGCCTAACCCTGGCTGGGTTGAGACTGGCAAAGCTTTCTCACCTGAAAGAAACTCTAAGTTTAAGTGGGATTTAAGTTATTTGGATATAATCTGAATTTACAAAAGTGTAAAGGAATGCTTCGTGAACCTTTACTGCACAAGGTCTGTCTTCAGCAGTGGTGCAAAAGCATGGAGGGGTACTGTAGTGTCCAGTGTGCATTTTCTGGCCTTAAATGACTGGTGCTACAGTACTAAAGATTTTCCCATCAAGGTGTCACAGGCAAAAAAAACCCCAAAAAACAACAAACAACAAAACAAAACAAAAAAAGACCCCCCAAAAGCCAAACAAAACCAAACCAAAACCCCAAAACATTTTGATTGCTGACAGGTGGCTGATAATTGCATGCATGTGTGCTGCGAGTGAACACCTGAAACTGAACTTCTGAATTCCCTGACAAAAGCCTGTTACTTCCTGGCTGTAACCAGGACAGGGTCATGGCAAATTTTGATTTAACAGCCAGATCAAAACCAAGTGGCATGTTCTGAATCATCCAGGTAATACAGAGGCATGAGGCAGAATCATCAGTTTGAAGGCTTATCAGTTTTATACTTCTGCATATAGACTCTTAGACTGGGAAGACTGGGGCTCTCAGGGGCCAGGAAAGAACAGCTTGTGAACAAGAGAAGGGTTCCCCAAAGGCAGAGCTGGTTTCAGAAAAATTAATTTGAAGCTCCTGACTGGAGATAGGCTCCTGGAAGTGGGGAAACCTGGAGATGGGGGAGGTGAGTAGAGATAAATGCTGGGGCAGACCAGGGGCCATAACCACAAATGACTGAGGTGGGCAATGGTGAGAGATTGCACAGCAGGAGCCAACATGACTTTCTGCTCAGCTGACACAGTGCAGCAGCCATAAGACAATATGAGCCTTATGAGACAATAAGGTAGGGTAAACACTGTTGTGTTCTTGGTCCTTAAATAAACTCCAGTTGGTCAATCAAGGTGCATTAACATTCATCAATGATGAGTTGTTACAGTAAGCAGGGGTGCATCTGTAAGAAAACAATAAGGTTTATTTTTTTGCTTGTTTTACTCTTCAGTGAGTCATTTCAGATTCCACAATATGGGTCTTGAAGAAGTACTGGTCTGTCTTAAACATTGCAGGATGTTATACTTGGAATTGTCAGATTCTCAAATAATTATTTTAGACGACCTGTTACATTACTTCCTAAGCAAGAAAAGGAAATAGTGTTTTAGCTATTAAAAAGTGCAATTTAGGCATGATTTACTCTGTGCTATTCTTTAGGAAGTTTCTTCTCTGGCTGTCTAACAGTCCATACTACCCCTTATCCTTCTGTCCGCCAATTCAACTCAATACACACACACGCTGAGATTTTTTTTTCTGTGACTTGATTCTTATGATTTTCCCAGTTCCTGTTCCTCCACCAAATTAACCACTCTTAATATTAATAACTTGACTAAAATATTTCAGGATATTAATACCTTCAATAAAAGATTTCTAAATAAAAAATGAAATCTGTATGTCACTCTTCCAGTTTCCTTTTTCTCTAAACCCATTTTCTGTGCTTAGTTTAATTAGGATAAAAAAAAAAATTACAATTTTTTTTTTTTTTTCATAAACTAGCTAAAATTTGTTTTAGGTCTGCGTTTGTCTGTGTGAAATACTTTCTGAGCATCAGTTCCCTATTTTTCTGGCAGAGATGACTTCTCAGAAGTCCCAAGCTTTGCAATATCACTTTGTTGCTAATATCTCTTCTGTAAACTGTGAAGTGAATCTGGCAGTTGCTAGTGATTATTAACCTTGCACTGAACCAGCAATTAATCTGTTCAGGCTGCAGAGTAAGAAGAAAGAGAGAGAGAAAGAATGAGGGAGCACAAAGTTGCCTGCCCTGGCTCAGCGATTCTGGTGAATCTGAGTACCCTGATCTGATATTGTTTGAACTCATTAGTATTCTCTATCTAATCTGTAGGTTTAATTCATTACATACATCATTTCCCCATAGCCTGTACACCCATTTGTAATTTCCATTACATATTTTTCATCTGCATGTTTTAGCCTTGGCAGAGAAAGCACGAGGTTAGGAAACAAAGCATTTGATAAATACATATTTAGTGGTGTGTGAAGTAATAACAAAAAAAAAAAAAAAACAGGCCTTTTTCTGCTCTGCTGCATTCTGCTGCATCATGCTAACTGGGTAGTAAAGCAAAATTTGGCTCCATATACATTTAATATGATCTATTGTTGTTGGTATTTAATTGAACTTTAAGGAAGGTGTATTATTACTTCATTGTCATGCCAGAAATGAATAAACACTTGGTCTTACTTTGGGTGGGAAGACTTGTTCTAAGGTAAGCTATTTAAGCCTGCATCTTCACCTAGTCTGATGTATTTGTTAGCTGCAGAATAAGTCAGATACCTTAGTACCTAGTGCTAAGGGTACAAACAAAACAAGAGTGTAGGAGTGGCTGCAGAGAGCAAGTGAGCAAAGTATCTCTGTCTCCAACTGTCACCAACACCAGTTACACACAGTAGAGCAAAAGAGAAGGAAAAACATATAAACATTCCCACCCAAGGTCCTACACTGGGGTTGGGGCAATCCCAGGCACACTTGCAGGTTGGGCAGAGAAGAGATTCAGAGCAGCCCTGTTGAGAAGGACTTGGGGGTGTTGGTTGATGAGAAAATGAACATGAGCCAGCTTCAGTGTGCGCTCGCAGCCCAGAAAGCCAACCATATCCTGGGCTGCATCAAAAGGAGCGTGACCAGCAGATCAAAGGAGGTGATCCTGCCCCTCTGCTCTGCTCTCATGAGACCTCACTTTGAGTACTGTGTGCAGTTCTGGTGTCCTCAACATAAAAAGGACATGGAACTGTTGGAACAAGTCCAGAGGAGGGCCACGAGGATGATCAGGGGACTGGAGCACCTCCCGTATGAAGACAGGCTGAGGAAGTTGGGGCTGTTCAGCCTGGAGAAGAGAAGGCTGCGTGGGGACCTCATAGCAGCCTTCCAGTATCTGAAGGGGGCTTATAAGGATGCTGGGGAGGGACTCTTCATCAGGGACTGTAGTGACAGGACAAGGGGTAATGGGTTAAAACTTAAACAGGGGAAGTTCAGATTGGATATAAGGAGGAAGTTATTTACTGTAAGGGTGGTGAGGCACTGTAATGAGTTGCCCAGGGAGTTTGTGAGTGCTCCATCCCTGGCAGTGTTCAAGGCCAGGTTGGATGAAGCCTTGTGTGGGATGGTTTAGTGTGAGGTATCCTTGCCTATGGCAGGAGGGTTGGAATTAAATGATCTTAAGTTCCTTTCCAACCGTAACTATTCTATGATTCTATAAAGAAAAATATTTTTCATTATTATCGTTACCCAGCAGTCTGTAATTATTGGCTTTCTTGTTCCAAAGGGTCAAGTTTTCTTCCACAAGCTTTCCCAGTTCTTTTCTGAACCTACACAAATTTTTAGCATCTACAGTATCCTGTAGCTAGTTGTGGAAGTTCTACCTACACACTGTGTGTATATTTTTCTTTGTTTCAAAAATAGCATTTGTTTGTTTCATTGTGGCCTCCGGTTCTTTTTGTAAGACAGAAAAAAAAAATATTCTCTCTTCTCTTACTTTATGCCAGTCACAATATTTATACGGCTGCATCATACAACCCCTCAGTCATTTCTTTTCCTGGCTGAGAAGACTCAGTCTATTCAATCTTTGCTTGTTCAGAAGGTGTTCCATACTTGTTATCTTTCTTGTTGCTGTTTCCGAGATTTTTCCCATTCTGCTATATTCTTTTTGAGTTGAAGGGATCAGAACTGCATATAGCATTCAAGATGCTGACACACACTGAAATTATACAGTGGGTGAATGCGTAATTATATCCTTTCCTCTTCACTTACTCCAAGTTTTTCTATCATCCTCAGAAACCTCTCTGCAACTTACTTTCTCTGTGAAAATAAACACTTTTCAGGGGCAATGATTTAGGTAGCCTGTAAGTCTGTTAAAGCTCTTAGGTATCTCTAGGTCTCACCTTACACTGTAGGTAGTATATCGTGAAATTATGCCACCATAACTACATGTGCAATTGTATTCTGTACATCTTGTGATGGCATTTTGCCTCTTCACAAGTGTGAGACACCTTGCAGAATTCTCTTTAGCTGTGAGAAGAAATTATTATCTCATTTCTTCTGATATTCCCTTGCTTGCTGATATACATTATCACATAATCATTTGCCCAATTGGTCTCAACATTTTAGAAGAGATGAAATGCTTTAGTACACTTATTGAGAAAAAAAAGTAGTCCCATATCTTCCATTTGGTAGTAGCCAGATTGCTAAGTGTACGTGCATTTGCCAGTCAATTCATGCAGGCGCAGGTCCATATTGAAACTTTCAGAACTGTTTCTCCTCTGATGAATGTGCCATAGTGAAGCACTGGGTCCATAAGAATACAAACACATGTGAAACTAGGTTTCATTTGTTTTGTTTCTCATTGAACAATTTGATAATCCCCTTTCATTTCTAGAGTAACTTTACTGTTTTCTACAATATTTGGATCTGGTGAGGCTCTGTGTACAATGATCTATACACCAGAATGCACCTACTATTATTTTTCATATTAGAAAGGGAAAGTTGTACATTGTTTCCCTACTGTCTCAAGACCCTGCTCTTATAGGTGTAGGTTGTAATAAGCAAACAAAGCCTGATTCTCTACTAGAAGTTAACTTCTGAAAGACTTTTAAATCTTTGTTCTTCTTTCAGAGTATTCATTAGCAAAGATCTCATCTTCATTACTGATACCTCAGATCACAGAGATGCATTTATGACAGCTGAATAGTAGGTGCAGAAAGATCTTGGTGTAGAATGAGTTTTCAAGGGAGACTAGAATAATTCAAAGTCTGCCCACATCTCCATGTATCTCTCTGGCAAATCTTTTCCACCACAATTAGAATGACATTCACAATAGCAACTACCATTTTCCCTATGAACATAAACAAACAAACAAACCTTCCCCAGTTAGTTTCACACTATGACTGAGGGAGCAGAGCTAAATATTCCATTAGGAGCCTTGCTATGCTAATCTAATTAGCCTGGGAAACACTCAGATGTTATGGAACTGGAATCAATAAAAAGTTTGAAAAGCTAGATTTATATTTCAGCCACAAAAAGGATTATGCATACATTTCACTATTCTTGTGCTTATGATTTTCATGAGCAATAAACAGAAAGGGTCACATATAAATAAGCATATCCTGGTATGAATATTTGTTGCCATGAAAAAAATTAGCAGAATTAATTTATGAGTTTTAATGTAATCTGTAAACAATTTACACTGTGTTGCTGTTTCACTGAGGAGAAAATATATTCAACCTCTTAAAATAATTGTGTAACTTTTAACAGCTAGCATTTCTTCAAAATCTCATTTCCACTCCTACCAGTTATATAAGTTTTGATGAAATTTACTCATAAGGCACTCTCAACTGTCAAAGTAGCTGGAGCTCATCTTTGTGGCTTTTGTATCATGGCTTTTAGCGGGAAAAGAAAACACACTGCTCTTAAATCAGGAACAGAATTTGCAGAAAGTGGCTCAGTTGTTTTCAAGTGCACTCAGCCTCTCAAGCTGCGTTCCCTACAGGTTGCAAAGTCCAAGAAATTTCCGTGAACTTTTTCATCTAGAGTGGAATGTGCATTTAGTTTACAAATCCTTACAGAACAAAATAAGATCTGCATGAAGTAATATTGACTTATAGACATACAAGTGCTGTTAGACTACAGTGATGATGAAAGAAAAAAACAGCACTGAAAAAGCAGCATGGCAGTGTCATTGCTGAGAAGGTTTTGGTTCAGTGAAATGTTACACTAGTGTGCCCTTCATCATCACTTCAGCCACTCCAAATTACTTGTTTAGACAGCAAATGTAGCTCACTCTGAAGCTTCTGTCCTCCTCTTACCTATAATTTTGCTATGCACCAGGTAGCTTCCAGGCAGCTTAATTGTTTCTTCACACTATGTAAACCATTTACGTTCTCTGGCATCCTACAGAAATTAAGCTCATCACAGACCCAGTGGCCCAGATGACAACACTTTCCCACGAGGTACAGCAGGGAACTGTGGCGTATCAGGCACGGACTCCAGTTCTAGTGAAGTCTGAAATCCATTATTTCCCATCTCGCATCCCTTTTAGAGTCTACTAAGTGCTAAGCAGTAACTTTCCACTCTTTTACTCCTTATCATCCCGAATTAGCAAAACTACTAAGGGTTACAAATATCCACACTGTTTGGTCTGTCTTTGAGGTGCACATCCTGCTTTATCTTACAAACCGCCTGCTTTGTTTTGCAAACCGATCTTTACCCTTCATTGTTCTCTTTACAGTTCCCAAGGCTTAGGCCCGAGCAAGGCGTTAACACCTGGTGTTTTCTTCCGGGTTCCCAAGGCTTGAGCCTGTCCATGGCAACAGCACCTGGTATTTTCTTTACGGTTCCCAAGGCTCAAGCCCAGCCAGGGCTATAACGCCTGGGTCCATTTCATTAACTGTTTCTATCCGTCACCCACAGGGAACCAACCATATTAGTGGTAAGGCTCAAATAAAAGAATACACTATCTGGACACATGGCTGTAAAGGGAATGAGAGAAGAATATGATTTGTCAGATTTTACTTGTAGTGGTCAAATAATAGCGTGAATTATGGTGCAACCCTCCCCCACCTCGACCCCCACCCCCCCCGAATTCTGGCAACCTAAGACATCTAAAATCCTTATTCTTTGCCCTAAATGTGGATGAAATTTGTTTAACAGTAAAATAAATGTAAAAGATTAAATCAGAAGGAAGTAGTCCTGCCATCTGTATTCAGTAAGATCTGTTGGTCAAATAGTGATCAAATTGAGTAAAAGTGGTAGAATTTTGCCCAGCATTTGCTTGCAAGTTAAGTCTTTCTGGGTTAGCAACTGATGTTGAATCTGAGTATTACAAAATGTGATTCAGAACACGATTTTCTCTAAATGTACTTGCCAGAGGTAAATGTAATAATTTATGGAGTGTGCAGAAAATGTTTTCTTCAGCTATTTGTTATTCAGAAAAGGTTTCCCTTTACTCTTACTGTTGAGCCTTTATGCTGACAGTCTTATTAAGGTCAAGCCCTATCAAAATATTACCTCTGGGGTCAAAACGGTAGTGTAGTCCTTCCCAAGGCTATTACACATTTTGGTGACCAGCTGCTACAGGGCACTTAAGAGAGATTCGGAGCAGTATACTAGTCCCTGGAGAATGGAACATCTAGTTTTTGACAGCTTCCTGTAGTCATGAATGGGGAGATTTATGAGGTTAGATTTGATCTCTAGTCCTGTCTAAAGCCAGGTATGCTGTATGCTGCATTACTAAACAGGCTGCTAGGCAAAGCTAATATAGCTTCTTAAAGGTGAACTTGAAAAGGTGCTTTTAAATCTTCAGCTAGCTAGCTAAATCCATTTCAGTGCCAGCTGTGAGAATTAGGGAAGTGTAATCTCACAGGTGTATTTGATTAAAGCAAACAGCTAAAACAACTGCGTCTACTTTCTGGTTATGTTTCTTCAGCAGCAATGGAAGCACAGGCTTAGAAAGGATGAATGTTTTTCTATGTTGTTTAAAATTCCTGATATTCTCCCTTGCCGAAAGTAGTCAGGACCCTCTCTTTACTGTGTTTTGTAAGCTTAGCTCAGTATGGTCTGATTCCGCATCTTAAGCTTGCTAGGAACTCCTGAAATTTTTATACTCTTTTTATGTGACATTACTTTTTTTTAGACAATGGTAAATTAAAGCAGAAGTCTAGTAGCCTCCTCATAAAGACTAAATTTTGAAAGCCAAATTGTTAAATGAGACCTTATACTTTTATACATTATGTACTGTGATGAAGATAAAGAGTAAAATACATTTGCTTGAGCTGTGTCAAAATATGCCTCAGTGTTTTACAGACATGATACAATTGCTGAAGCACCTATGAGCAGCTCCATGCACGTGATGCTATCATTACTTTGAATTGACCTGTAATTATTCCTAGTGCCCTAGAATTCAGTATCTGCTACCTGCAATCCTGAAGTCTGTGAATAAACCTTATGTCAATAAAATTGCTGGATAACTTCATGGAAAAGGCGGCTGGAGAACACCTCTTCTTTAAGAGAAACAGAGTTTTTCTGCTGTTTCCAAACCAAAGAGGAAGCAACTTGTCGTGGTTTAGACCTAGCTGGTAACCAGGCACACACAGCCATTTGCTCACCATCCCCCTTCCCCTCTCCAGGTAGGATGGGGAGGAGAATTGAAAGAATGTAAACTCCACAGGTTGATGAAAACAATTTAATAACTAAAGTACAATATACTACTACTACTGCTACTAATACTACTGCTAATAATAATAATGATAGGGAAATAAGAAAAGGAGAGAATAAAAGGATAAATAGGGAAAGGAGAGAAAAATAGAGAAAACAATAAACACAAGTGATGCACAATACAATAGATCACCACCTAGCCTGACTGGAGCAGCAACTGGTCCCTTCTGGGAAACTCCTCCAGGTTTATATACTGGGCTTGATGTGCTGTCATGGAATACCCCTTCGGCTACTTTGGGCCAGCTGTTCTATCTCTGCTCCCTCCCAGCTTCCCATGCGCCTCCTCAGTGGCAGAGCATGAGAGACTGAAAAGTCTTTGATCAGGATAAGAGCTGGTCAGCAAAAACTAAAGCATTGGTGTGTTACCTGCATTGTTCTCAGACTAAAGCCAAAACACAGCACTGCACCAGCTACTAGGAAGGGGGAAAAAAACAACTGTTACAGCTGAAACCAGTACACAACTCCAGGAAGAAAAGTGAAAAGTATATTCCCCCCCACCAAACCATAGATCCTGTAGGATCTATCCAAAAGGAGAATCTATGAAGGATGTGCTTGTACAGCAGAGAGGATGAGGCACAAGTCACAGTTAAGTGGGTATATGTTCCTATCAACCTTCATTCTTGCTCAGTAAATCTTATTTCATGTACTAACCCCACTAAAACAAATGGACACATTATTCCATCATCAGTATTAAGCAGATTTTCTTTAAATTTTACAAGACTATAATTCATCTTTCTCGAAGTACAGAAAAGTTGTTCAGACTTTCCCTTAGTATTTTCCTTTTCTTTTCAATTTTTTAATTACACTGAAACGCTAAAAGGCTTTTACACCACACTGTTTTATTTACCTGCTTTTAATTGATATGATTTCATAGGAGATATTATCAACTATGAAGATGATAAATGGCTGTCTGTCTTTCCAGAAGCTGCTTCAGCAAGCTGTCGGATGTGAGATTTATTCACATGCCTTAAGGTCAGGATTAGTTTTACCGTCAAAAAGCAAAACTAAAAGAAGAGTGAGACATACTTTACTTAGAAATTGTGCAACGTGTCAAGTATGGTAGTGTGCTGTTACTTGATAATTAGCTCAAGACAAGTTTGTAGCTGCTTCAAAGTACATTTTAAATCAGACCACACTGAGAAGTCTTTGGGGATGTATCAATAACAATTCAGTTGAAGAAAAGGAAGCTGTGAATGCTTGTTATTCAAGTATTTCCTATCCTATCCTTATGCATGAGTTATACGGAAGTATAACATTAAGTGCATATTTCTTCTTTTTCTCTCCCTTTGATGCAGATAAAAATACAAGTCAGCCAAAACACACAGTGATCTATGAAAGCTGAAACAAAAACCTCTACAGACTTTCATCCAATTTCTAGGTTACCACAAATAATGACAATAAAAATAATTATTGAGAAAATCCTGATTATGTATATTTCTAAACTGACATAATTTTAAACTTTGAAAAAGATAAAATACAGTAAAAATTTAACGTAATTGAAAGTCTTTGGGATTTTTTTTTTTTTTTGACAAGTTTGTAAAGTGGCTCATGCGTTGGGCTCCTGGTCCATAAATGAGACCTTGGATAAAATAAAAAAAAGCATAACTGTTAATAAAATTTTATCATCATTGACAAGATGAGAAAACATTTCATTCACATCATGTAAAATAAAGAAGTTCTTTTCAGTAATTTAAACATTCAGTGCCTTTAAATCAAACCTTATACTCTATCATCAGAGTTCACTTTATATCAAATTATATCAAATAATTAGACATTTTTGAAGCTTTAGTATTCATCAGCAGTTAAGGGGGAAACAAATATATATTTTTACATACTATCTTTTTGTCTTATTACCACGTTGAAGTAATTTATTATGTCCTATATAAATGGCAGTTTCATAAACTATTACAAACTGCCTGGTAGATCGGCTGAAGGATTTATGTCTCTCTGCAGTAGTCAGAATCACAGAATCAGAGACTGGTTGAGATAGGAAGGGACCTCGAGGTTATCTTGTCCAACCCCTCTGTTATGCTTGAACCCAGAGCTGGTTGCCCTGAATCCGGTCCAGATGTTTTTTTAATATTGCCAAGGATGAAGACTCCACAACTTCTCTGGGCAACCTGTGCCAGAGCTCAGTCACACTCACAGTGAAAAAGTGTTTGCTGATGTTCAGAGGAAACCTCCTGTGTTTCACTGTGTGCCCATTGACTATGGTCCTTGCACTGGGTACCACTGCAGAGAGCCTGACTCTGTCTTCTTTGCACCTTCTCTTTGAATATGTATATATAAATAATAAATACAAATAATTATAAATAAATATAAATTAATATAAATAATAAATATAAAATATAAATATATATAAATCTATTATTGGTGAGATCCACCGAGCTTTCTGTTCCATAAGCTGAGCAGTCCCAGCTCTCTCAGCCTTTCCTGATATGAGAGATGCTTCAGTCCCTTCACCATCTTTGAGGCCTTTTACTGGACTCTGTGCAGTATATCTGAGTCTCATAGTGGGCACCCCAAAACTGGATGCAGTACTCTTGGGTGTGGCCTCACTAGTGCTAAGTTAAGTAGACCTTTCCGGACCTACTGGCAACACTCCTAGTGCAGCTCAGGATATCATTTGCCTTCTTTTCCACAAGGGATGATTGGTGGCTCATGTTTAACTTGGTACCCACCAGGATCCCCAGATCCTTTTTTGCACAGCTGCTTTCTAGATGTATGATCTGCAGCATATACTGAAGCATGGGTCACTCCTCCCCAGGCGTGAGACTTAGCACTTTTTGAACTTCATGAGTCTCCTGTCAGCCCATTTCTCCAGCCTGTTTTCCCTTTTGAGAGAAGCATAACCCTCTGGTGTATCAAACAGCCACTCCTCCCTCTCAGGAGTGGCTGTCACTCAGTTTTGTAACATGAACAAGCTTGCTGGAAGGTTTCATCCACTTGTTCTTGCTGACTAGGCACCCACTACAATGTCACCCATAGCTGTCTGCTGGCATGTCACCTATATCAGTGGTGAAAGACAGTGTTCCTTTTGTTTTCTGAACTTGTACAGAAGCCAGCCATGGAGCATTTTCAAGTATTTTTTTGGTAGTCTAAACCCATTGTTTCCATATGTTGCTTTATTTTTCTCTGAAATTTCAGGTATGTTCTGGTTGAATTCTAATGACTTCACCTCAAGTTTCAAGTGTGTGATGGAAGTATTATAAATGTAATATAAAATTTTCCTCTCTAAATATCACAATAAAAATATAATTTGGTACTTGTTGTCATATTCAGTATTATCAAATACAGCCACTAAGATAATCAATAGTATTTTTCTTTGGTTTTGCTCATTACAGGTTTTGCTGTTTTGAACTGTAAGCACTAGGGAATGGTAAAGGAAGAGATGCCCATCCTACAATTTTGTTTTTTCTAAGAAAGTCATGTACCATAACTATATTCAGCAGAGTACAGGTTAAGATATACTGGAGAATTGGTATGTTTTCACTACAAGGCAAATGATAAGCAACATTTTCTTTATGGTTATGGCAGAAACCATTATGACATCCATTGGGACTGCATTAAACAGTGCTTTCTTTATGTCTGAATTCATGCCAGAGTTATATATACAAGGGTAAATTACATGCATGTATGATGAGAATAACTCCTCTGTGAATACAGTAAAACCTTTATACAAGGATACTTAGGTTTTTTGATAGTACTTCAGAAGTATATACATTTCTGTTTAGTTGTGGAATGCCCAGCAGGGTTTAGCAAGTGGTTGGACATGGTATTTTCATAAATTTTATACAAAAAGAAAAGCAGAAAATCAATTGTTGTACTTCTATTCCTTTACAAAACAGTGTGAATTTGTTATCTTAAAAAATAATCACTCTGGTTTTATACAGGAGGGGAGAGATGCTGCAAAGCTTGAAATGGGAAAGCACTTTATCAGAAGTGACTTTACAGTATCAGCAACTGTTGCTTAACTTTTATCATTGAGCCAATCTGATACAAGGGTAAAAGAGAAGTGGCACAAAACTGGCAATATCAAGACTTAGGCTTAAAAAAAGAAAGAAAATATAAAAACCCAACCCATATTATTAAAAAGTGCAATAAATAAAGTATACACCCCAAAGGACATAAAGATGTTTTTTTGACTGACTACAATGCAAAGTGGTGGGAAAGAACAAAGGTAAAACCATAGAGTAGAAATCTGCTATATAGAAACATAAAAGTAATTAGTAACATAGTTTTTAAAATGTTGCAATACATAGCTGAATTAAAGTAATAATGCACAAATATACTGTAGAATTTTTGAGCAGTACTACACATGGAAAGGGATCCCAGCTCTTTGAAGAACACATACGGCTTTGAGAGGCTGTTTTGTGAAGAATATGGCAGAAGATGGTATGAAGAGAAAGATTCTGACAAGTGCAATAAAGACAATTTTAGAAACATGAACACCTGAAATAAAACAAAATAAAATAAGTAATAATTAAGAAAACAACACAAAACAATGCCACTAAATGTCAATTGATGAAAAATAATTGGGGATCACAGGCAACTAGAAATGTATTCATGCGTCAGATCCTGTCTCGTAGAACAAATTCAGTCTCATGTTGAAGAAAATGGTAACACCTGTATGAGTTATATAACACAACACATAACACCATATTTTTGCATTTCCTTAAAGCATGGAACAGGGTGTGAGTAATACTTTACTGAATACAGAATGTCAGCTGTGGTGTACAGCCTTATTCACAAAGCCAAACTCCAAAGAAATTTAAAAAACAATCTGTGTGCTTGGGAATGATGTAACCCAAGTAAAAACTAGACACCAACTGAATTATTAGCCAGAAGGAAAGGATTTATCAGGCATTACCACTTTACTGTGTTGTTTGGTGACTTTTGTTGTTTGGCTGGCATCTACTTGGCTTTGGAGCAGCTCTGTGTAAGGGGACCTGGGGGTCCTGGTGGACAGCAGTCTCAGTAGGAGTGAACAGTGTGCAGCTGCAGCAAAAAAAGCCATCAGGGTGCTGGGTTATATCAACAATGGCATACCAGCAGAGATTATCCCACTCTACTCAGTGCTCATCAGGCCACACCTGGAGTGCTATGTTCAGTTTTGGTCTCCACTATACAAAAAAGGTATGGACAAGTTGGAGAGAGTCCAGAGAAGGGCCACAAAGATGATCAAGGGATTGGGAAGCCTTTGGTATGAGGAAAGGCTGAAAGAACTGGTTTGTTCAGGTTTGATAAAAGAAGGCCTAGGGAGACTTTATCACCATGTTTATTTAAACTGGAAGAATTAATTTCATATTGTAATGAAAGACTTAAAGAATCTGTGATAATGAAGTATTATTGAAATAATGCAAAAAGGAGCACTTCCCTTCATATTCTTATTTATGAACAAAGGAAATAATGTGATCTTTAACATGATCTTTGAGGAGATTTGAGCTTTGCAAAATTCCTGGGATGTAATGGATGAGCATGCTTTGAACCATTCGGATTCATGTGCCTGTACAAGTACAGAACGTTCTTTAGGTAAGTTATACAAACCCAAAATTTAGACGTGATTTTATTGAAACATCTACATATATATCTATATACATCTACCTATATATCTATATACATCTATACACATATACATATACATATACATATACATATACATATACATATACATATACATATACATATACATATACATATACATATACATAGTGGAGGAAATTAAGGAGAGAGTTGGACTATGACGCCTTTTTTTCATCACTCCTTCATCACCTAGAAGTAAGATGAAGGTGGATCTGAAGAAGTTTCTTGAGGTGAATTGTCAGAAGTGAGAAATAATTTCTGTGACAGAAACATAAACCAAACTTTGATAGACACAATATCGTAAATCTAGAGCTGTCATGTTAAACAGATGAGTCTATCATATCCGTAATTTCCATTTATAGCAACATAAACATCAGTGCAGTAACAAACCCACCTAAACCGGCCAATACCATGCTAGACAACTTTGCCCTTCCAGAAGCAGTGTTACTGTTCCCCAAGCGAGACTATCATTATTTTGGAAATAAACCAGTAATAAAGCCTAATTTTTACACACACACACACACACACACACACACACACACATGTTTTTGTATTAGCAGGTCATCTGTTGTGGTTATAAGGAGAGAAAAAATATTCATAACCTTAGGATATGAGTAATTCTGAAACATAGTTTAAATGCTTAGAAGCCAAATATAACTAAACTCCAAAAGTCATGATCAGAAATTTTCATGCAGTGAAGCAAATCTTTCACCTGTCAGGCGTGTGCTTATACATCTTCGTGCTGCAGGAACATGCTGACAGAGGAAGTATTGAACATAGACGTAAGTCATAAGGAGTAAAGGAGCTTTAGGAACTTCACCAGTGTCAATTTAGGGTCTTAACAGACATAAAAAACCCAAATTAATTTTATATTAACAAAGTGTCTTCAAATACAAAATAAATCCAGTTCCTCTGCTGCAATGATTTAAGGTCAAGGAAATGCATTTTTCTTTACAAATGCCTCGGAGAAATCAGGTCTTATATTTTACCTTATGAGACTGGAACACTGAAAGTGTCATCATGGTGATGTCAAAAATGGTCTTCTTCAGACCAAGGTTGTGGCTCCAGCTGCTTCATTTTCCAGAACATTCTGGCTTTGCAATGTGTCACTAGAGGGTGCTGCAAAGTTGTTTTCTAATTGTTATACAGAAAACTGAAGGATTTATTTTAATATTTGTAGGAAATGCAGGTCTAAACTTTCAGAGTATAAACTTTACTGTGTTTATGATATACTGATGAACTATAATAGGCTGATAGGCTTGAATGTTATAATCTACAGAAAAAAAGGTAGAAAAATATTCATGTTTCAAACCCACAAGTTAAGCAGCAGAAGAAGCAGTATGTAGTAGTGTGTTGGCTGAATTGTGTATAAATCACGTAAACCATAGTCTACACTTCTTCTGAGCTACTTATGACCTCTTAAAGATGGTGGAAAACATGGCAACTTCACTAAATTACAGTGAGCGGAACTTACAACATATAGACTTCTATCATTTTAAGATACTGTGGGAAATAATGGAGAAAACAGCTACCAATTAAAAGTCTCATGTAAAATAATTAACACTGAAGAGTCATATAGGAGGATATAGGATTCATGTGCTAGCATAGCTGGCATCATTTTCAGCCAAAATCAGTTCAGAAGTGATAGCAGTACATGGAGGTAAAGGATTATAAATGAAATATTTATTTACATTCTCCTTACCTTTTTATTTGACATGTTTTGTTCTCCCCCCACCCCCAAAAATAATTTCCCTTGCTTGTAATAGCTTTATTAACATTAATTTCCAAACCATCTACAAACAACTTATGGCATTGTCCTAACAAAGTTTGCAGGTCCTTGCTTTAAATTTAAAAGGACTAGTGCAAGACACCAGAATGTGTTTCGAGATCTACTGAAACCCCCAGTCTGCATCTGACACAACAATGCAAGCTACTGCATCCATCTACTTGCAACACTGGAGCTCTGACATGTGCTGCTGAAATTGTGATGCAAATGATTCTATCTGTGGGAGCAAAGCCCCAGATATGTCTCACAGCAAGAAAAGAGCTGCTTTACCCACAAGAAGGCTAACATGCTTGTAAACTAAACAGATTTGATGTATTTCTTGGAAAACAATTTCAGGAACTGTCTTTTCAACTGCAGTCTTTTTCAGGAAGGTGTGGGTTTATTTGGCCTATCTTGCCATGGAATAGACGTGACATGGACATATACATCCACCAACACGGTAAGATGTTCATCCAGTAACATGCCCAAGATGAAAAGCAGCTCTGCCTGAAGCTCTGGACCCATAAGTTGGCATCCAGTTACTACACAGAAGCTTTCCCTGCTGGAGTGATTTGTGAGCTACCCTTCCTTCAGCACCTCAGATTGCCTGAACTATTCTGGCCTTGCTCAGAGGTGATTGTTTTTACTTTACCTGTCAAGCACAGATGCTTTTTTCCACCATGCAACAAAGGAAGGCAGTGCAAACCTTTGCACATCTTTCTATGTAACTGTTGAACTCCAGGATTTACTCATAATGCTTTGCAGTCCTTTTTGGGCTTTGAAAGCAGCATGAAAGGGCTAGAAATAGTGATGGAGTGGAATATTCTCTGCAAGGTCACAGAACTGATCTAGTTGTTATTGACATTTTTTCCTCTTACAACCACCTCTCTAAGAATAGAATAAAATCCCTGTCATTTATCTCCCTCAGTGGATCCTAACCCTGTCACAATCAGAAAATTATTTCCTTTCCACAATAGATAGTGCTATATCTGAGCAGTAGTTAGCACTTACTGTGTCAGTGCAAAGCAATAGGCAGCTTTGATAAGCGTTTATTGACGAAGTAGATGGTAATTTCTCAGATGGAACGATTGTATTAATGCACACTTGGAAAGTTTGTAATTCATGGAAATGTTATATGTCATTATGAAGAGACCTTTAGTCTACAAGCTCACACATGTACCGCCATGGTCTATTTTAGACGTGAATTTTAATTTAAAAATGTAAAAATAAATATACAAATCAAACAATGTATTATACTTAACATTAATGATAAATATGCACCCTAAAATAAAGAAAAAAACAAACACAACACTGGGGATTTTAAAAGCTTAGATCTTATTGCTACATTGATAGAAAAAAAAAAAATCAGTCTCTGATTCTAATTATACATAAACAAATATAACATTTGTGGATTTCCCTTTCAAAGTGTCTGAGCTACAGCAGTGATGAAAAAGCCCTCACAGAGTGCCTTTGTTTTTCACTGTAGTCTTCTATACCTTCATAATATCTAAACCAATTTAAACTTGTATTAATAAAAATGCTTTGAACTGAGACCTTACATGTCAACTTGGAACACAGAATGAATTTTTACTGTCAAGTTATGATCCTCTAAATTAGGAGGTGCTTTATAATTGAAATGCTGACACAGACTTCTGATTGTAGAGGTTGGCAGGTGCTGCTATGTTAGCATTATATTAGCAACTTTTGCATGTGCATATTGTTCATTAAAGGTTATGCTTATATAGCATGCATACAGATTATAGGCTGTAGAACAACAGCTGTGTAAAATCAGTCAAATTAGAACACGCTATACATGCAAACAGTCACATATTAAGCAACTTAAATTAGTACCCTTCAAAGTTTTTTTCACTTTAAAAATATATATGGCAAATATTTTTATAGCTATGTGCTTAAGAATAAAAGAGTTTATTAACTGGTTTCTGACACAGCATTAATAACAAAGGGAAAATAAAAATAAATCTACTCTTTCACCTAAACATTCAATTACCTCAACTGCAGTAGTTGCCTGAATTGCAAGTAAATGTTATAAAGCACAGATCTAATTGCTGTAGTGTTCCAACCCTCAAAGCAGTGCAGATGTTTTACAAATAATTTTGTGCTCAATTTCAGACTGTAAAATGTGGTGTTTTTTGTAAAATCAGAATAGATACAAACATGCATATGCACATACATTTAAAAAACAATAAAAGAAGATTGCTGAATTCCCCTATGTCTGGTTACTAGAAAAACCTTTCAAAGCACAGTCTTCTTTCATGCAGTGTTAGAGAGTGATCCTCACCAAAACTCTTGATCAAAATATAGCAGACTGAGATAAAATTGGATCTGAAGCTCACTGGGCTGCTGGGCCTCACTGTGTGTTTGTGTCTGCATACTGAAGTTGTTTGGGCTGTGAAGTACCAGTATGGTATGCTGCTACAAATGTCTTCATAATCCTTTTCTATCCTATCTCCATCCTATAGAAAATCATAGTCCCCGTGTACAAATTGCTGTTATGGTCTGCTGATGTATATTTGTTTGCCTACTTCCATCTAGTGATTCTTTATCATGTAAGTGCCTTAGAGATGAGACCTGTGTGTGTGCTGAAATATTTGAAATTATCCCAGTTGAAAATTGTGAGGCTCTTCCAGCTTTCTAATGTTTCTATATACCTTCAGTGGGGAATTCCAGCTATTCAGGGTTACACTGAAGGTGCTAGTATACTTATACTGTTGAAAATACAAACAAAAAAATAGAGCAAAAAGCAAGGTTTCTTGTGTTTGGTTTTTTTAATCCTTTATCTCTTTATTTTTTCCCTTTTTTCTTTTTCTTTTCAGAAGAATAATGAATATAATATTTACAAATAAATATATTTGTTGTTGCTTCTGTGACATTAATTTATGCTTTTTATATAGAAAGCATACATGCATCAAGTCACCTCCAAGTAGTATGCTTAAGAGCTTTGTTATTTTTCAGTAGCTGTCCTCTAAATTAGATGTCATTATTATATTTCCAGGTATGTTTTATTTGACAAGAAGAGTAAAATAAAAAGATGCCAAGATAAAAAGATTATTTCATGGTAACTATTCAATGCTATTTATTACATTAAGTTGGATTCCTTATCCATCCCATCGATTTCTGTTCTAACTGTTCCTTATCTACACCTGTCTTTAAATGTGTGCTCAATTACACACTTTTCTCTTTGACCCCATGTGTATATGTCTGTGTGGCGTAGTTCATTCCTTTATTCAGACATCCACATATAATTATGAATTAGCATGTCTTTGGCTTAATTGTTTAATACTTTACACATCTCTTTTGCTGCTACCACATACTGTCATTTGTTATGCCTAACTACTTTTTCTTCTGTGTGATTCATCAGTATATTGCACCACAGGGACATACCTTCAATAGTGTCATGGAGTATGTGATTATCTGAAATTTAATGTTGAACATTTTAGAGGAATCACTGATGATTCTGTATAAATTCTTGACATAGTAAAGAATCTCTTATCAATGTCATTGGTTAGAAAAATGGCATAATTCTGATAATGGAGTTCTTTAATTTGGCAGCTGCATCAAAATTCTTTTATCATTGAGATCAACTTTTACATCAAATTTCTTCTTTAAGGATATTTTTAGGTACAGTTTTTCTTTGGATAACAAGCACAAATTAAAAGGAAGGAAGGAAGCAGGGAAGGAAGGAAGGGAGGGAGGAAGGAAGAGAGGGAAGAAGGGAGGGAGGGAGGGAGAAAGAAGGGAGGGAAAGAAGGAAGGAAGGGAGGGAGGGAGGGAAAGAAGGAAGGAAGGGAGGGAGGGAGGGAAAGAAGGGAGGGAGAGAGGGAGGGAGGGAAAGAAGGAAGGGAGGAGGGAGGCAGGCAGGGAGGGAGGCAGGCAGGGAGGGAGGGAGGGTGGGAGGAAAGAGTGGGAGGGAGAAGAGCAGGAGGGAGGGAGCGAGTGTGGGAGGAAGGAGTGGGAGGGAGAAGAGCAGGAGGGAGGGAGTGAAGGAAGGAGGGAAGGAGGAAAGGAGGAAAGGAAGGAAGGGAGGGAGAAAGGAAGGAAGGGAGGGAGGAAGGAAGGAAGGAGAGCAGGAGGGAGGGAGGGAAGGAGGAAAGGAGGAAAGGAGGAAAGGAAGTAAAGGAAGTAAAGGAAGGAAGGAAGGAAGGCAGAAGGAAGGAAGTGAGAGGAAGGAGAGGAGGAGAGGAAGGGAGGGAGGGGAGGGAGGAGAGTGGAGGAGATGGGAGGGGAGGGAGGGGGGTGAGAAGGGAGGGAGGGGTAAATGAATAAAGAAATAAGTAAAGAAAGATGTTAAACAGCAGACATTCATATCTTCTCTCCAACTGAATCAAGTGGAGAGAACTGAAGATTTGACTTCTTACTAAAGATTATTGTATTTCAAGAATAAAGTGAGCTAACAGTAATTATCTTATTAAGAAGAAACTAGGGATATGACACAGTTACTGTAGAGATGTGTGCATAAACTGTCAGGGAACACAGAACATGGGCATTTTTAAAAAAAAGTATTTGGGTAGCAGATTGTACAGTCATACTTTCTCAAGAAAAACTAAATGTATGTAATTGAGACTGAATTATTATTTTCTCCTTTACCAGAGGAAATACAGGACAGATGAGGCAGTTATAATGCCCTTATGAATTGCTCAAACATCTACTGCCTGACTGCTATAAGTAACTTTAAATTAGCTAAGCAAATGAACATGCAAAGCACTTTCTTTCAAAAGTCTGATTTAGCCATGAATAAACAAATAAATAGAGGTTGAAACCAAACAATGTTACATTTTTGCTTCATTTAGTGTCTGGGACTTTTGCCAATGTGCTGCCACTTGTAGTTCTGTGACTTTACCTGCAGAACTGCACAATGTTTTCCTCAGTTGTGATTATCAGTGGGTTTAGAATTGTGTATTGTTTAACAAAATAAGAGGATAACATATGAAAAAAAAAAAAAGAACGCTCACAAAAGTTTGTTGTTTTGTTTGTTTGTTTGTTTTTTCTGAGTATACTAAAATGCCAACATGACTTCACCTCAGCTACCTGGAGGAAGCAAACCACGTTTTTTCACACCTATCACTAAATTTCTTTTGTATATGACAGCACACTGGGAAGAAGTACAGTTTGGTTAGGACAGATGCCCGAATAAAAGGGCTTCTGAGTTCATTCTCTGTTTTTGATTCAGGGTTTGGGTTTTGGTTTGTTGATTTGGGTTTGGGGTTTTTTGTGTTTGTGGTTTTTTGTGAGAATTAGTTAATTTTTCAAAAGAATTTGAATACCGTGGTAGAAAAGTGTAAATGTTTTAAAATTACTGTTGCTATTTTTATCATTATTTCTGTTGCTGCTGCATCTACTACTATAATGCAGATTCATTAAATTGAGGTATCATGCTGTACATAGATTTCTGGAAAAAATAAAAATAAAAAAAAAAAAACAGGAAAATCACGTCTGTTATAGACAACACAAACCTAAATCACGTGCTACTGAAACAGACTGCCTGGTTTAAAGACAAGGAAATTAACTAAAGTTAAAATGTCAATGGTTAATCCACTAAAATATCACCATCCTCTGATGCTGTTTTCTCTAACTGTGCAGCATAAATAAACATTTAGCTCTGTAGCTAAGATTCAGTTCTGCTTTTATTTGACCATTTTATGGCCTCATAATAAACTGGAGATCATTCATAGGGAAAATGCTAGTTCGCTGTGCCTCAAAAGATTTGTTAGACAACATTTGGATAGTGAGTGAAATCACTGTAGAGTGCATGTTGGCAATATTGCACTCACAGGTAAATGAAAATGTTGCCACCTAAGGAGAAACAGTAGGTTGACATGAGCCAAAGGGGTTTATATATATATATATGCATAAGTGTACACATACCTGTGTATATGTATATAGAAAAACTTATGAAAGCATACAAATGCATTTACACACACAAATGATTTTACCAGTTATATAAACCCAATACCATTCTTTGTATTTTGCAGTAAGATTAAACACTTGGATCCATTGAAGTTATTCTCCCACAAAAATAAATAATGTGTTGTGGCATGATTAAGGATGGTTTTATTAGCAGAAAAAAAAACCCTGTTGAAGGCAAAAATATTTTCTGTAAGTAAACCAATTCAAGCCTAATTTGTTGCTGTTAAAACAATCTGTCTGTGGTCTGGTACTGATTTATGAGGTATAGCTTATTTAGCTTCTTTATAGAATCACAGAATGGTTTGGGTTGGAAGGGATCTTAAAGATCACCTAGTTCAAACACCCCTGCCATGGTCTTCCACTAAACCAGGCTGCTCAAAGCCCCATATAACCTGGCCTTGAACAGGGATGGAGCGTCCACAGCTCCTCTGGGCAACCTTTCCAGTGTCTCACCACCCTCACAATAAAAAATTTCTTCCCAATAACTTGTCTAAATTTATGCTCTTTCAGTTTAAAGCCATTCCCCCTGTCCATGTCCCTGCTCTCAGTGACATGGTTTAGTGGGCTTGGCAGTCCTGGATTAAAGGTTGGTATTGGATGAGCTTAAAGGTCTTTTCCAACTTAGCTGATTCTACGATTCTAGTATTCTACATGCCCTTGTAAATAGCCCCTCTCCAAGTATTCTTGTTGGCCCCCTCTGTGTACTGGAAGGCCGCTCTAAGGTCTCCCTTGAGCCTTCTCTTCTCCAGGCTGAACAAGGCCAACTCTCTCATCCTGTCTTCACAAGAGAGGTGATCCAGCCCACTGATTATCTTTGTGGTCCTCCTCTAAACTCTTTCGAGTAGGTTCATGTCCTTCTTATGTTGGTGGCTCCAGAGCTGAACAGAATACTCCAGGTGGGGTCTCACAAGAAGGTAAAGGGGCAGAATAACATCCCTCCACCTGCTGGTGATTCTTGTTTTGATACAGTTGGTTGTCTGGGCTGCAAGCTCACACTGCTGGGTCATGTTGAGCTTCTCATTGACCAGCACCCCAAGCCCTTCTCCTTAGGGCTGCTCTCAATCCATTCTTCATCAAGCCTGTAGTTGTGCTTGGGATTGCCCTGGCACAGCTGCAGGACCTCGCACTTGGCCTTGTTGAGCTTCATAAGGTTTGTGTTGGCCCACCACCCAAGTGTGCCAAGGTCCCTCCGGATGGCATCCTTTGCTTCCTGTGTGTTGGCTGCACCACACAGGTTAGTGTCATCAGCAAATTTGCTGAAGATGCACTCAATACCTCTACCCATATCACCAATAAAGATGTTAAACAGTGGCAGTCCCAATACCAACGAATGATTGCTTGAATTGTCTTTTTCTCTTCTGGTGATCAGATATATTTTTTAATATACTTTGTTTAGTTTTAGCAGAAAATTAAGTCTTCTGAGCATTAGTGGTGTGCTATACCCTGAATTATCTGCCAAAGATGCAACAGTTCTTCCCTTCTGCTTAATTGTATTGTGGAAGCAATCAGTCATGCAGCAAAAAGCAATTACATTTTTGGTTTTATAGTATTTTCTTACTATTTTTGTTAATATCGAAGTGCGTACAGTGTTTGAAAAGACACACTCTCTCAAGCACACTTTGTGAGAGTGAAGAATCAAAACAAATCCAAGGGTAATTATGAGTTTTGAGGTAAAGTACAGTGTAGAAGAAAAAAATGCTTCACAAATACCTCATAAAAAATATTTTATCAAAACATATTTAACAGAATTTAAAAAAAATAACATAAACTTAGAAAGATGTGTCTGCCCTCCACAGAAAATTACATCTATTCGACAAAAACAAAACACCTGAATGTCAAAAATTCTCAACTGAAATATTTTTATTCCCATCTACTGATAATAATGCCCCATGGGCATTCAAAAGTCTCATGCTACTACTCTCAGGTTTGGTTCATTAGCAAAGATTTTTCGCCTTGATGCACTTTTGGCCAACATGTACATGACTCTTTTTTAAATGTACTGAGTTTTCAGCTCCTAGGGGAAAAATATATCTATTTGCTAAAAGTCAAAACTGTTATTGAAAAAAATCAGGGATATTACAATTGAAATATTTTACACAGAAAGTTGCCTGCTTCTCGAGCAGTTTTATTTGTAAACTTAGCATTACAAAGATCCAGTGCTACAGAGCATGATACCGAAAAACAGGCTGGATTCCAACCTCAGCTACTCCATAATATAGGTAGAAAACCCATAGGATTTTTAAACAAATTTTGTTTTGCTTTTCAACAATACTTTACAAGAAGGTTGTCCATTCATTTGTAACACACTAAAAGGCCTTAGTCCATTGAATACTGCATCCAAATATAATGAAATAAATTTGTCTTCCCCACTTTATACTGCCTAATTATACACCATTCGTTTTCATCACCCGAAGAGTCAGATTTATTCCCAAGTTAAAAGTGGTGTTCTGAAACCTCTAAGGATCCAAACCTCTAAGATGCTGATGAGAAGAAACACCGCAGATTTCTTTGGATCATTTTTTTAAGCATGTCAGAATTCATGAAGTTCAAAGAAAATTAAATAGTCTTCTTTTTAAATACCTTGAACAGCAAAGAGTTACTAAAGCTGGCTTAGTAGCATCTAATACCTAAAAAGATAAATTCTACATTAACCATGTGTCCTGGGTTGAGCAGCAGCAGTCATTTTTCTCCTTCTTAGGAGCTAGTACAGTGCTGTGTTTTGATCTTTTGGCCTTGGAACAGTGGTGATAACGCTGATGTTTTCAGTTGCTGCTCGAATGTTTGGTCTGGCCAAGGACTTTCTGAGCCTCATGCTCTGCCAGGGAGGAGGGGAGGCTGGGAGGGAGAAGAGACAGGACACCTGACCCAAACTGACCAAAGAGGTATTCCATACCACAGCACGTCATGCCCAGGATGTAACTTGGAGTGACCCGGAAGGGGTAGAGGGACTGCAGGGTTGGAGGAGGTATCGGTCGGTGCTCGGCTGGGGGGAGTGGGGCGAGTTATCGGTCGGCTGGTGCTGAGGTGTTGTATTCTTTCCTCTTGTTATTTCCTTTAGCACTATTATTATTGGTGGTAGCAGTAGTGATTTGTGTTATACCTTAGTTACTAAACTGTTCTTATCTCAACCCGTGGGAGTTGCATTCTTTTCGATTCTTCTCTCCGTCCCTCCAGGAGCAGGGGGAGGGCAAGAAGGGGGGGGAGTGAGTAAAAGAGGTTTGTGGTTGGGTTCAAACCACGACACCATGGAAATCTAATCAGTAACAACCCATTCATGCACTATAACACTGTTCATCCAAACCAATAGTTTCTATTGATGTCTCATTATGCTGTTCATCAAATTATACATGTAATATATTTTCTCACATTTTGTATATAATATTTAAAAATACCTTGTATACATTATTTTTTGTACTATGGGCTCAGCTGGAAAAATCTATGAGTATATTTACCAAACAATTCATTTAATAGATTTTACAATTTTTCAGAATAAGATCTTGAACATGTTTTTCATTATTCCTCCAGCTCTTATTATGTAAAATATTGTGCTTCTTAACATTATTGATTTTTTTTTTCCCTTAATGGAATACTTTGGCTTTCAAATTATTATTAAGTAACTTTGTTTAAAGCTCTTTTGCTAGAGTCTTGATCTTAATAGGCTGAAATTGAATTTAGTGGAGCAGAGAGGAGGGTGACTGGACAGGGAGACCATGTGGTTTAGGAGTGTGCAGTGCAGCTATGTGTGGTGGGACTCAAGATCTAGCTCCTGAGTTTCCTGTATCATGCTCAGGGTAGACTATTGTAATACACTTTATATTCAGGATGCAGTTCCAGTTGCATCTGGATATTGCATCTAGAAATTGCATCTGGAATATGACAAGTATCTAAATCAGTGCACTGCAAGACCAGTTGTTTTTTATACAGTACAATTCACCAGCTGGACGCCAGGTGCCTGCTAAAGCTGCTTTATCACTTCGCTCCTCAGCTGGACAGGGAAGAGAAAATATAACAAAAGGCTCATGGGTCAAGACAAGGGCAGGGAGAGATCACCCACCCTTGTATTATGGTACTGATACCTATACCGTCACAGGCAAAACAGGCATGACTTGAGAAAATTAGTTTGATTTATTACAATGAAATCAGAGAGAGATAATGAGAAGACAAGCAAATCTTAAAACACTTCCCCTCTTCTTCTAGGCTTAACTTTGGTCCTGAATTCTCTACCTCCTTCCCCTGCCAGGGCACAGAGGTATGGGGAATGGGGGACTGTGGTCAGTTCATCACATCTCTGCCACTCCTTCCTCCTCAGGGGAGGACTCCTCACACTCTTTTCCTGCTACAGCATGGGTCCTTTCCATGGGGTGCAGTCTTTCAGGAGCAGACTGCTCCAGTGTGTGTTCCCCACAGGCTCACAAGTCCTGCTAGCAAACCAGATCCATTGTGGGTTTTCTACAGCCTGCTTCGGGCATTCCCTTGCTTGGTGTGGGGTCCTCCAAGGGCTGCAGGTGGAGATCTGCTCCACTATGGACCTCCATTGGCTGCAAGGGCACAGCCTGCTCTAACATGGTTTGCACTGTGGGCTGCAGGGGAATCTCTGCTCCAGTACCTGGAGCACCATCTCCCTTCCTTCTGCCCTTGGTGTCTGCAGGGCTGTTCCTCTTGCGTATTCTCACTCCTCTCTCCTGCTGAAGTTGCTGTTGTGCAGGGTACATCCCCCCTACCCTCCCCTTTCTTAACTGTGTTATCCCAGAGGCACTGGGATAACCTTTGGCCTTGGCTGGCAGCAGGTCCCTCTTGGAGTCGTCTGGCATTGGCTTTGTCAGACACAGGGAAGCTTCTGGCAGTGTCTCACAGAAGCCACCCTCGTAGGCCCCTTCCACCAAAACCTTGACATACAAACCCAATACATACAGTTTTAACAAAAATTGCTTTAACTTCCCGTTTCCTTAAGAAGCCTGGAAAATTACCTGCTTGAAAGGCTACCCTCTCTCCTGCCGTGCTGCAGACGTGATCAGCAGCCAGAGCATGCCTGTAGCCTCACTGTACTGAAGAGCTTGTGCTGCTGCAGGGTCCACAGGTCCGGAATATTCCAGGGACCTCTCATTCCAGGGGCCTGGCCTAGGCTGGAGTCAGGTCATCACCAGGAACTGGCAGACCTCAGAAACCCTAGCAGGATATTCAGGAAGACACATTTCCCAAGCAGCAAATGGGGCCTGAAACAGATTAGGGAAGATGTTTAGTTTTGGTATTAACCATTTTACAGGAATACTCTACTATGCTAAAAATGAGGAAATGAATTACCATAGCACTTAAATACTCTATCTACTGTAATGGCAGGAGCAGACCTGAACTCTTGTCTGAATCTAGAAACAAAGACCCTCTGTGTCCATCCAAAGATTGCAGAAATTGTCTGGAAATCTCTGGTACTTCAGACAGTGCTAAGGAATGATAACTGTGTTCTTCATTGAAATGGTTTTCATTTAGCCCCATCATTTGGAGGTGATGAAAAAGGGGAAATGAAAGGTAAAAGATGAATATACCTACACTGAATGGTGCATGTATGCATGAAAGATGATCCTATACAGCAGACCAAATATAGCTCTAAAGCAAAGATCCATGAGTTAATGAGAATGTCAGTAGTGGTTAATGCATTGCTCTGCGTGAGATATGAATCAGACCATACCTTCCTATGGTAAGTGTAATTTCAGATTGCCTCTGATATCAACATGCAATGACTGTGAACAAATATTGAAGTCATAATGAAAATCAGTGCATTTTAATTACTGAATAAATTATGTTGAATATTGTAGATAATAAACTTACAAATATTTGCAACTTTGCAAATGCTAAAAGTAAAAATCGACAGAGAAAAAAGAATCCTGTTCGCTCAAAAGCATTGAAAATTCAAAGGAAAACAATATTTTCCTGAAGTTGATAACAATTTTATTTAAAACAAACACAATAATTTGAAAAAATATACCATAATAGAAAGATTTTCCTTCTACTTATCTTCTACTTTCTCCTCAACTCCTGGGTTAGCTATTCACAACAGCATCATCTAACCTGTGTAGAGCACTCAACATATGAATGGCATTGCTGACTAATCGGAATTTCTCCCCTAGAATGCCCATTCTATAGTCTGAGCTAATACACTATTCTGAAAATTGAATATCTTTGCAATCATTTTAATATAGAACAGTACAAAGCTATGCTGAATGATGGTTACATTTAAATAAATTAGAGCAAGCTAGCAAATTTCAGAGGCTGGGATACAGGATGAATTGTAGGCACAAGGCAACTTTATCTAAAAAAAAGGTTCAAAACATGTTTTACCTCTGAATTCTTGAGAGGTGAAAATAAAATCAAAAATAAAGAAAGCAATAGAAGAAGCTAGCATTTTTACACACTAACCAAACCTTTGTAAGGGCAGATCCACTGCATAATCCCTATTTACTGGAGTCTAAACTCTTGTAGGCAAATGTAAATATTCAGCATAAGAATGTGAGCACAATGCAGACATTCTTTATTCCTCCAAAGCAAGGCCTCTTCAGTATAGCTCATTGTCAATACAGGATAGCTATATACAGAAAAGAAAAAAACACGTTGTCCACTGTAAGATTAAGCCCTTGATCCAAAATGAAGGTTACTCTAATTTGAAACAAGGCATTCTTGAGTCTTGGAATCAAGATATTTTCAGGCAATAAATATGTATAAAGCTCCTGTCCTGGGTTTACCAGGAGCCGTTTTGCTCCTTCTTAGTAACTGGTGCAAGCTCTGTGTTTTGACTTCCAGCCTGGGCAGAGAGCTGATAATACCGATTGTTTTTGGTTGTTGCTAAGTGGTGTTTATTCTGGCCAAGGACTCTGTGAGTCTCATGCTCTGCTGGGGACGAGGGAGGCCGCGAGGAAGCGGGGACAGGACACCTGACCCAAACTAGCCAAAGAGGTATTCCATACCACAGCACGTCATGCCCGGAGGGGGAACTGGAAGTTACCCGGAAGGGGCAGGCTCTCGCTCTTCGGGGGGGTCGAACTCGTTCGGCGGTGGTATCGTATTCTCTTGTTATTTTCTCTTATCAATATTATCATTGGCGGTAGCAGCAGTGGTTTGTGTTATACCTTAGTTACTGGGCTGTTCTTATCTCAACCCGTGGGAGTTACATTCTCCTGATTTTCCTCCCCATCCCTCCGGGAGTGGGGAGGGTCGGGGGGGGGGGGTGAGTGGACAACCTGTGTGGATTGGTTTAAACTACGACACTCCTTATTAAAGATTCCACAAAGGGCTTTATTCAGGTCTCTAAGTGGAGGTTTTAAGAAAAGCCTATGTTTTTGTGGGTGTTGGTAGTTTCCATATTTGTTACATTTGATTAATTTTGTAAACAAACCAGTCAGGATTTCATTAAATTACTGTGGCATTCAGAGACACTGTAAATAAATATGATCATTGAGCATACTCGTTTCTGGAATACACAATGTGTGGCAATCTTTAAGATTAAGGATTCTCTAGTTCACTGCATTTGTTTTGCATGTTATCAATGTGTTCTAGTGATAGTGTTTTGGTATTGTAAAGTTCTAGTTTAGTTAATGGTCATTTTGCACCATGCAGTGTAAACACTTGAATGTACCAAAAAGAAAAGTGTGTGTGTGTGTGTGCATGCGCAGGGTGTGTGTATGAGTATTGTTGCTCAATCATCTAAAAAGGTTGGTTTGTCATATTTTTTTTGTTTTATAATTATTTTGCAATTTTGCTTCCCTAGGTAGAGATTGGCTGAAGATTTCATTACAAACAGAAGCCTTCAGGGAAGAATGTTGAATGAAATTAATCATTATACAGGTCTAATCTTGAATAAAGTACTTTAAAAGAGATTATTTATGGATGTAATATATATTAGTGCAGATTTGCTGTTTTGACAGTCACTACAGTATATAAGAAAGAGAGAAGGAGGAGGGAGGGAGGGGAGGAGGAATAACTTTCCAGTGACCGTCAGCAGTGTTAGTAGATGCCTGGCACTTCATGAATTGTCATCTGAGATTTATACAACTGGAGAATTTCGTTCTTGTCTTTCTTTTTCATTAGCTTTCACTAAAAAAAAAATTGTGTTGCCTGCAGAGTTAAATCTACAGGCAAGAAAATCAGCATATTACCTTGGCCACTAAGTCAGAATTGTCTCACAAGTCAAAATCAGAGAATATGGCAAGTCATCCAAGGATGATGGAGGATACCCTGCTTCAGCTTCATGTGTGCCCAGTTAGTTTTCTGCAGGCTGCATTTGTACAAGGAGACATGGCTTCTGTCTCACTGCTGGAGCAGGAGGAGCTGTTTTCAATGTCACACATACCTAACGGAGAAGGTATACGGTGGACTATTTCTCCCTCACTTTCCATCCATGTGTATTACCTCGCACAGGTATCTATTTGTTTTCTTTAGTTAAATATTTGTTCTCAGAATTCACAATAAAAGACCGTCTGAAGCAAAAACTTACTATCCTCCAGCAAAGGGTATACTATGAATTTAACATAAAAATAAGAAACTTTAAAAATGGATAAAGCTTATGAAATAACAAGGCATTTTACTTGGTTTTATTACTGTGAACCCAGGTTTAATTCACAGAAATTAGCTAGAGATCTACAGGTTTAATATTTTTCTCAGCTAAAAAATACAATCTGCAGAAGAAAAGAGGAAAAAAAACTATTATTTTTGTGGGCATAAATGATAAACTATCAAATTTGCTAATTTGGACACTAGCTTCACTCTGAAGCTTAGCCAGCCTTTTATAATTTAAGAAGAAGCCCTGATAAGCTGCTACATTGTGCACGATTCTATAATCATTGTGCCATTTCTAATTAAAATTGACAAACCCTCTGAAACTTCCCCTAGACAAATGCGGCAAGTTTAGAACAGCTTGAACTGGCTTAACTCTTTGGGACTGTATTTTTAAGTAGGCACTTTTTAGAAGAAAAACAACAATATAAAATTATAAAAGAAGATGACCATTCCTTTTTTGGGTAAGAAATGACACCAAATGCAGATCTGCAGCTACTTGTGTTAGCGACTCCTGGCAATGATGTTGTTAACACCTTTGCAGGCAGAGTACTGAAGTAGCTTTTGTAGATGCATTTCATTCTGGAAGGAAAGTACACTTTTATTCATAGTGGATTCTTTTGTCTTATGAATACAGAATATAGGACACTGAAGTCACTATCGTGGCTAAGACATCTAGCTAGAGTTCAAACAGACATAATATAATGTACATATTCAGGAAGCATCTGGTTTATAAGAAGAACAGAACTGTGTTCTTTGTGTGAATATTTTGCAGGTGGTGAAATCAGATTTGTTGAAATATGTGATTTTGCATTCCTCCCTCTAAAGTTACTGTAAAAGAAACAACCAAACAAAAAGTATTGTCCAGAATGCTTGTGGTTTCTGAAAATATATATTTTTCTCTATCTTGCAGTTGTGCCTTCACATGTGACAATAAGGTGCAGGAAGAGAGTTTTGTTTCCTTGAGAACTTAATGACAGAGAAATTTGTTCAGGGAAAGGAAGATAGAGTTCTACATAAAAGTTCTGTGATTTAGAGAGAAGAAAATTATTACAAGGGAGGAAAAAGAAGTACTATCTCTGTCTTTTTTTCTCATCTTTGTGTGTGTGTGTTTTCTGATACAGATTAGTGAAAGCAAGAATTCTGAGAAAACAACTTCTAGCTATAGACTCTCGGATTTCCTAGTGCGATAAAATGAGTCTCTTTTGTACACCTGTTATTCCTTTAGATTGAGTAATGCACCTGACCTAGCCTATGATTCCTTGTTTCCATCTTTGTTGGTGAGACACATGAACAGCATTTATTTCTTGGCTGCCTTCTCCTCTCTCTTTTCTCAAATACTTGGATTCATGTATTGCATATTTTGGCTTCATGCATCTTTTTGCATGATAAAACATCTACCTGTGGTGCCAAAGCTACTGACAGTGCCTGTGTTTGCCCCAGAACACATTGCAGATGGTAGTGTCATTGCAGATAATAGACCTAAGTGTAAGACCTAATACACTTATGGTCGCAACAGGGGACAGATGCTGCTTTTGCTCAGTTTTCAGTGGCTAACCCATCCTACAAACTGGGCCAGAGAGGTGAAAGCACTAAAACGCAAGCAGAGCTGTCAATTTATGTAATGGCCACTGGGTGGGGCAAAAGTGCACATCATTAAAAACCAAAAAAACAAACAAGCCCCCCACCCTCACCCCACCCCCCCAACAACAAGAAAAAAAAACACAAACAAACAAACAAACACCAAAAGAAAAATCAAAACGTGGATGATTTGTCAGAAACATCAGGGGAATCAAAAGAAACTTTTTAGGGTGGTCAGGAGATTCTCAACTCAAATATGCAAAATAACAATTTCTATATGTGAAACAATAGACATTCTTCATTACTTTTATTACTTCCACAATAATCTACATCAGATTGCACGGGAGACCATTTCAAGGCATTTTATCTCTCAGGATATGAATGTGAGTAAATCACACCCTATAATCTTCCATCATCCCCAGTGCTTTTTCCAGGGGGGATTTATGCTCACACATAAAATAAACACTTAAACCTCCACTGTAGAATGACAGACCTTTCTTTCAGAGACTGCTAGTGTCTAAAGTACATGTTGTTTATCTTTTGCCTTTGTGCAACGTAGACAGAAGAGGAAAACCTTACCAGATCATTATATTAAGTAGGAATTTATTACTATTTTTTGAGTGGAATATTTTAGCAAATTTCATTTTTCCTATTTCTCAGTTTAATAGCTTGAGACCCTAAAACAAAATCTATATGTTTTTGATGATTAACAAGATTTTAGTACAAAACAACATTATTTCCTCTTATAGTTAGCAAGACTAGTGAGAACATGGACCCCAGATTATTCCTCATCCATGTACAGGCAGTGTATCAGAAACACAGGAGAGAAGCTGTGTCAAAAAACCCACCACCCTGCATGAACTTAACTTCCTGTATATCCTATTACCCATACTCAGATCTTCAGTCTGTTTTCTGCTCTAATGTGATTGCTCTGCTTATGGTCATTAAAGAGATTTCTTTCTATAGAACTGCTTTTTATTTTCTATTTTTCTGTGGGAGAGAAAACTGTTGGCCTGATTTCAGCAAGTCCTCAAAAAGGAAGACATAGGGAATAAGAGAGGAAATATTACAGATATTTGTAACAATTTTTCCCAGACTTATTCCTGAAGAGCAATCAGGAAAAAAAATAAAATAAAAAAAAAAAAAATGCCCTTCTTTATAACAACAGCCATCTTCTAAATTAGCCAAAGGAACTGATCTGCGTGTGGTTTTCCAAGCACTAAATGCAAGACAGAGTATTGCCCTTTCTCTTCAGGGAGGCCTTAAAAATACACTTTTTCTTTTCACCTTCCTACTTCTTCATGACTGCTTCCATCTATGACTCTAGAAGATCTCTTACATTTATGAACTCAGTAGCTATTATCACTTGTGTCATAGGGTCAGTGGACAAGACAGTTTATAATACAGTATCATTTTCTGGAGGGTGAAAAGAACGCCATATCTCATTTTCAGCAAAAAGACTAAAGCAAGGTGATAAAAGCCATTATATTTCCTCAGCCGTTTAACTCCACATCTGGCACCCTTTTTCACTGACCTCACAACTAGCTTTCTTTCTACAAACATTAGAGATACTTCCTGTGACTGTGCTTTTATCCCTAGAGAGGATGGTTTCACCTCACTCTTTTTTAGAGGAACTGGCCACCTGGACATATTTCTACTCGCTGTGTCTGGCCTACTAAAGGAACTGCTGATTTCAGCCTGTTTTCTGTTCATCAGATATACCGATCAGCAAAAATCACTAGAACAGATGTTACTATCTGCTAGTGTCTTTAAAAGTGAAGATACTGGAGAGCTGAACTACCTTGTAGAAATTTCAGGATGTGAAATGTTCTAATGCATGTCACTTTCTTAATGTTCCTAGCCTATGGATAAATCAACTTCAGTCTCCATTGTTGTCAGTTTTGCATTTTTCAAAATATTAACTAATGTGAAGAAAATCAAGTACGGCCACAGACAGCAGTGCTTAGACTTAGACTGCATGGAGTGCTTCAGAGGACTTTGTCTTCACTAAGATAATAATGCTTTTTAATAATGTTATTACTAATAGTATTTATTGCTTAAAAGATTACCCAGTGTTGTAGTACAAGTGCCAGTCAAACTGTATCTATCTGCTTATACCAGGGTGAATCTGTTTCATAATAATATTCGAAGTACTTCCAACATGTAGGTAACCATGACTGTATACAAATGAGGAGACTGGAAAACAAATTTTGGATTTTCCTCCAGATGACTCTATCTATCCACCACTACAGTACAAAACAGTCTTTCAAATTAATTAAATTTTGGAGCCTGGTACTGGCTTGAGCATAATCAAGCTAGGTCTTCCAAGATAGATATCTTCTTCCAAGCACTGGAAGTCTGTGACTTGATTCTCTTCTAAAAATCAGTCATGACCCTATCTAAAGTGGTCACAGTTTTCCAGCCTGCACAGTGAGTACACTGCAGATTTCCATTTAGATTTATACCTCCTGTCTTCCTACACTTGTCTTCAATCACTAAGAAATTCTGCTTTTCCATAATTGTGTAGGGAATTCAATGTGGCAATACATTAAATGTAGGTTCAATAGTCAATAAACTATTGTCAATAGCAACTTAAAATATTCATTTAGGGCCTAAAGTAAACTTAATAAAAATTGCATAAAAGCTAATTAACATAAAACATCCAAATGCAAAATGAATTAAATAAACTAAAATAAAGTTCATGTTTTAATCAGCAAAGCCTTGTTGCTTAACAGCTCCTCCAGGCTTAATGTTCAGCTTAGTTTCTGGATCACACTCTTTCAAATTGCTCCACAGAGACATAAATCTGACTCTAGCTACTATGTACTCTTGTGAGAGTGAGTACATGTGTATGTTTCTGAGTGGGAATGTAAAATATAGTGTGCTGGTTCATTGCATACAAATTGATCTTTTCTGTAGTAGGAAAAATATATTGCAATATTTTTCACTTACAGAACACTATCAAATATTTTCAACTTTCTTTTGTTTTGGGTGATACCAAGGAAATTCAAGAGTAATATTGAACTCAATTAGACTGTATGAGAGCAGAATAAGATTCGTGAACTCACTGGAATTTTCCTGAATAAATACTATCATATTTGAAATCTGGTGCTAGCCCAAAGCTCCCTTTCTTTGGAGTGTCTTCACTGCAATATTTTTCTTTCTTGAGACAAAATAAAAAAACCCCAAACATTTCACAGTCTGTTAATCCATTGATCCAGGTCATAAGTATTTCAAAATAATGTCCAAACTTGCACTTAAAGCCATGCAACTAGATAAATTATCTGGATTATGCCATATATGTTAGCTTGCTGTGACTGATTCATCATGCAGTCATAGAATCACAGGAATGGATAATGGTAGAATCATTTGGGTTGGAAGGGTCCTTAAAGATCATCTAGTTCCAACTGCCCTGCCATGGGCAGGAACACCTTCCACTAGACCAGGATGCTCAAAGCCCCATCCAGCCTGGCCTCAAAAAGAATTTTTCATCACCCTCAAAAAGAATTTTTCCCTAATGGCTAATCTAAATCTCCCTTCTGGAAGCTTAAAGCCATTCCACCTTTTTTTGTCTCTACATGCCCTTGTAAAACATCCCTCTCCAGCTTTCTTATAGGGCCCCTTTATGTACTATAAGACTGCTGTAAGTTCTCCCTTGAACTTTCTCTTCTCCAGGATGAATAAGCTCAAATCTCTCAGTGTGTCTTCACAGTAGAGTGAAAATGCAGCTTGAGATGTCTTTTCTCTCTCCAGCTCCTTACTGAAGTTCAGAATTACTTGACCACGTGTCAAGTGGGTTCAAACCACGACACCACGATATGTTGTAAGCAACAAGGTCACAATTGTTTGACACGGTACAGGAACTAAGCAATCAGTACGCTAGGTGACCACTAGTTGAATCTGAAGTGAGATGTCCACCACCCCTCCTAGATCCTGTTCTTGTTGCTGTGTCTCTGTGGATGAGATGGAGAGAGAAATGTTGTGTAACTTGAGCTGCAGCATGGAGTTCAGGGTGTATTAGACAGGTATTTTTCATGTGCTCAAATATATGTCTGAATTTTTCCAACAAATGTAAAAAACACTTTAAGTTGTGTTATGGTTTAATATTTCCATGTTAACTACATGGAAATCCTTTTTTATGGTCACCTAGACATGTATATTAATAATCTACTCTATTCATCAGTCTATATTTCTGTTAGGGACTTCCATTATAATTTAAGTAATCTGATTTTTTTTCCTAATTTTTCCTATCTGCATGATCATAACGGTACTATTCTGTGGCACAAAGATTGTGAAATAAAAATGTCAGGAAGTTTCTCACAAGTGGAAAGTGTCTTTTTGCTTTCTGAAGTCTATAAATGAATCTGCAGCTCAGAGCAACTTTGTGAAAAGCAATTGTCTGAAGCAAAATAGTTCACACAGTCCTACTTAGGATAAGCAGGTAATTTTTGTTGTGGAAGTTATGTGCCTCAAGTACAACTAATTGAATTTCAGAAATGTTTATATGGGAGTAATTACTGAATGAAATCATGCTAATTTTAATTATTTATATTAAGCACAACTTGTTGGGGTTTTGGTTTTGTTTTTGTTTTTTTTTTAAACAGAAATGATTTCAAGTATCTGATTAAATGACTAGAGATCACTTATCATAGAATCATAGAATAGTTAGGGTTGGAAAGGACCTCAAGATCATCTAGTTCCAACCCCCCTGCCATGGACAGGGACACCTCACACTAAACCATCCCACACAAGTCTTCATCCAACCTGGCCTTGAACACTGCCAGGGATGGAGCACTCACAAACTCCCTGGGCAACTCATTCCAGTCCCTCACCACCCTAACAGGAAAGAATTTCCTCCTTATATCCAATCTAAACTTACCCTGTTTAAGTTTTAACCCGTTACCCCTTGTCCTGCCACTGCAGTCCCTGACGAAGAGTCCCTCCCCAGCATCCCTATAGGCCCCCTTCAGATACTTGAAGGCTGCTATTAGGTCTCCACGCAGCCTTCTCTTCTCCAGGCTGAACAGCCCCAACTTCCTCAACCTATCTTCATATGGGAGGTGCTCCAGTCCCCTGATCATCCTCGTGGCCCTCCTCTGGACTTGTTCCAACAGTTCCATGTCCTTTTTATGTTGAGGACACCAGAACTGCACACAGTACTCAAAGTGAGGTCTCATGAGAGCAGAGCAGAGGGGCAGGATCACCTCTTTTGACCTGCTGGTCACGCTCCTTTTGATGCAGCCCAGGATACGGTTGGCTTTCTGGGCTGCGAGCGCACACTGCTGTCTCATGTTCATTTTCTCACCGACCAGCACCCCCAAGTCCTTCTCTGAAGGGCTGCTCTGAATCTCTTCTTTGCCCAACCTGTAGCTGTGCCTGGGATTGCTCCGACCCAGGTGTAGGACCTTGCACTTGTCGTGGTTGAATTTCATAAGGTTGGCATCAGCCCACCTCACAAGCGTGTCAAGATCCCTCTGGATGGCATCCCTTCCCTCCAGCATATCAACCGGACCACACAGCTTGGTGTCATCGGCAAACTTGCTGAGGGCGCACTCAATCCCACTGTCCATGTTAAATCCCACTGTTAAGGTGTCCCCTCTGACAAGCCTGTACCCATCAGTACTGATCTGAAAAGCAACACTTGTGACAAAAAGGCCAGTCAACCTTCTATTATTGATATGACCTAGGGAGTCACTGCATGAAGTTTTCTGGGGTTAATCACATATTCATTTGAAAAGATTTTTAAGGGAGAAATGTAGCAACATATTTGACAGCCAGGAGAAGGCAACCCCTCAGGGTCATGCTTGATTTTAAACAAGGTTGCTAAGATACAAGCTTTTGATGAATGATGCTTATAGTTTGAAATGCTTTCTCTGGAACCAACATCTCTGCATCAATATCTGTCTCACTGCTAGACTCACCTGGTAAGGCTGATTTGATTTTGATGATGTGGAGGAAGGTGCTCAGGCTTCTTTAAATACGATTTCCTACAATTTCTCTTTGGTAAAACTTTCCAAAAGAACGAGACCTAGTGGATACCCAAACAGGTTTAAAGGCATCACAAGCCAGAAGAACATCACAAACTGCAAAAGTAACTACTGAAACACAGGTAAGATTTCCCTGTGTCGTATGCAATGATGTAATGTCTCTTGTTCCCATGAAAACTCTTTTTATGGTGTGGTGAAAAGTGAGGCAAATAACATTCTGCCTAAGATAATATTTCTTGGGAATTTTTTTTGTTACCTGAGCATTGATATTGTCCATAAGCAAGAGTGGTCCTGTTAAGGCATCCAAGAACTTGTGACAAGGCCTTTAAATCTATTTCAAAACAGATTACATGCACTTAAACAGAGCAAGGTTAGCAGCCCTGGACCTAACATAATGCGGTCTCTCCACTGAGTTCAGATATAGAACATGCTGCTGCAACAAAAAGAAATGTTTCACTACAAATTTGTCGTCAGAGTGCCCCCAAATCAACACAAAAAAAGAGGTCAAAAAAAAAAAAAAAAAAAGAGATGGCAAATTAGTTATTGAGCAATCTCTAAAGGAAACCAAGGCTAGGTTAAATGCAGCTTATGCAATCCTTTTTAAAGAGGAGATTCAATAAATTTGTGGAACTGCAATTCTGATTCTCAAGCTTAAGCAAATGAGAGTTAAGTGAAGAATACATTTTCTTCGTATCTATCTTCACTGTTGTGCCACAGACGACTGACCCCATGGATGACTTGAAACACAATTCTATCAATCATTGGATCCTTCAATTGCTGTATTTCCTTACTCAGGAACTCTGCCCAGCAGAACATTTTATCTTTTGCAAGACTGTTCGTCAGTTATAAGGACAACTATTGAGAGTGAAAAAGAATATCTCTCCAGACAAGAAAGAGAGGCTAATGTACCAAAATATTAAAAAAAAAAAAAACAACATTCAATGATAAAGCTTAGATGCTCTGTGATTAAAAATATTATGATTTCAGAGGACTTGAATTATTTACAGTCGTTTCAATATGTAAATTGCACGACTCGTTCATTTCAGTAGCTATATATGCAGACTAGTAAATGCTTTTCTTTGTATTTTATGTATTTTAATTTAACTATTTAACACATCTTCATAGGTTTTGTGTTAATTCAGCATCTGCAATACTTCTAAATAGTGTAGCTTTATTGATTTAACTTGTAATGTCCCAGAAGACGTTTAATGCATTTTTTTCCTACAAACTGAATTGACTTGAAAAGTGAATTTACATTTTGTTTGCTGATCACATCTCAGAACTACTGGTGAATATTAGATGAACCAAGCAACTAAATGAATTTGTCATATTCTTGCACTCTTAATTTTCAGTGCATATTTATGTTTTAGGGTTTTATAACAACATTTGTAATTTATGTCTCAGATATATAGAATCTCCTTTAAGAACTAGTGGTAAAATGATCAAGGTATTTTATTTAAATAAATGAAGTACCATCTTCATCTTCACAAACCTGAAAATCTTCCAGTTATTTGCATTCTTACTGTCAACAAACTCATCTGCGTATGGTCAGCTTTGCTAGGGGGACAGTATAGGTTCAGGTTTAACAGATCAGCCCAGTGTTCTACATAGTTAAAATTAGTTCTAATAACAATGATCATTGCACACAATTTTAGGTGTTTGCTCTAATGGTTTTTCCAACCTGAGGTGTAGTGTCTTCTCACTGATTATTACTTTATACCCATGGAATTAAAAATTCATAATTGATATTAAGGGGGTTTATTTCTACATAATAAAGAAGCATTCCTCCAGATTCCTTCTTTTGTTTTTTATTTGCTTGTTGTTGTTTTTTTTAATCAGTGTTTTCTTGCAAGCACAGGTTTCTTTTGGTTATTTGTATACTGCATTAAAATATTATTTTATCTTTTAAATGTATTACTCAAGATTTCTTCATTCCACATTACAGCAAAATAGATGCACTGAATTGCTTTTTACAGATTTCAGTGTCTGATAGATGACTAAGATTTTGAAAAGTATAGGGGGCATTTGATATCCAGTTCAATTCCTTCATGTCTCTAGGAAAGTAGTAACCTTATCAGACATAAGATTTGTAGGGTTTTTCCTCTTTTCATTTGAGAAGAAAAGTTCCTTTAAAATGTGTTTTCTTTTGAAGCGGCTTGTAGCAAGCAGTTGTGGAATGCCCTTTGCCATGATTTCTCTAATTAGAGATCATGCTTGGGACAAAGTGACCGTGTGTGTTCCTATTTCTGAAAAATAAATTTAGCTTGCGTACTATCTGGGACCATTTCTGTTTAAAGACAGCTGTATTTACTAAGCATGAAAAGACTAGAAAAAAATACTGTTTACATTCCTTAAAGATGAATTTTTTAGCAATAGAAAAAAATTATGTCAAACAACTCTAGAAAAATTTTACTTCTTCCTCTACTTCATACAAAGAAATTTTCTTAATCTCTCTCTAGAAAAGGCTTCAGGATGCCCATAAATATCTCATGGGTGACCAAAACCAAATTCTCAGTTTAATTTCAAGGAAAAGGAACCTGAAACTTATTTTAAATTCATTTAATTTGATATGCAGGTTTTCATGGCTTGTGTTTTATGTTTCAAGACTTTAATGTGATTATCTTATGCTTAAGCTACATCTTATTCCTGTTCATTTTTGATAAGTGTCTTCTGCTACATTATGATGTACTCTCACTTAATTTCTTCCATATTCTTTTTTTTAAATTATGAGGACTGCCGTTTGACCATATAATTAGACTGGTAAGGACCAAATCCTTTTGGATGTGAATCTATTTTTCTGCGGTAATTGTGTGAGTGTTCTTACTGTGTCTGAAGATAAGAAGATAAGGTGAGGTAATATGTATATCCCTCAGCTGTTCTGCAAAGGGAAATACTTTATAAAGTTTATTTTGCGACATCAGAGCAGCTGGTACATTAATTAACACCATATTTCATATACCTTTTATTGTTGTATTTTTGTGGGACTTGCCTTTGAAAGTGGATTTTACCTGTAAATTTATAATTAAACCAACATTAAAATCTCTTTGAATATCCTAAAGGCATAAAATGGGTTGAAGGCTTCTAAGTCAGGGAAGTAGCTGTATCACTTTTGTAACTGTCTCCTAATGGAAAAACATCACAATTATATTTGAAGTCTAGTCAGGCTGAGAACAGTGTTTTACTCTGAACTGAAAATAGCAAAAGTAGTCCAAAATTGCTTTTCAAGTATTTTAAGGAGCATGTGTTCTCAAGATGTCTTAGTCTCAAGTTTTCCTATAGCTTGGTGTTTTTTCTCCCCCACTTACTTATTTTTAACCTGAAGAACACCAAAAGGAGTACCAGGTAGGGTATTTAAGGAAGTCAAAATATACTGAATGTAAATGAATATATTAATGAAAACTTCTGTACTGGCAGGGAACTTTGTTCTTGAGTTTTTTGTGATATTCAACCCAGCGGCATATCTTCAAGCTCATGTAGCCTGGAGGATTTGCAGAATATTTCTTTATGGAACACTTAATCTTGAAAAGACATCTGTATCCTAAATCTTCACTTTATGGCTAGTACAGTTCTTCTTGTCTTCAGTAAGATTCTTGTCTGAATTAGTAGTAAAGGAGCTATTCACATAAAAAAAAAAGAATATAAGCACACACATAGATGTATAAACATGCTTACAAAAATATGGAATAGGCAAATCTCAAAATACACTAAATGAAAAAGAAATATAAAGAAAATAAATAAAAATAATATGAGTGCCAGATTTTAGAACTGGTGAGAATACTGTTTTGGCTGCCAAGTAAGAACTGCATTTAAATTCAACAACAGTGAAACCCTTTTATTTCAAGATCTCGGTGATACTATTCCATCAAAAAGGGGCTGAAGACATTAAATGGTGTTTTTCAAGGAACTTCTAGCATTTAGCATGTGTCTCAATGTACAGATAACTACTATTTGATATTGTGTGTGCAAAAAAGCGAAGTTCTACGGGTAGATGAGGGTGAAGAAAAGTTTTTGGCAATTGTGCACAAAAGGCAATTGAGTGAACCTGTGTGCTGCCATACCTCTCATAATTATGTGAGGGATGGTCAAGGAATAACGATGTGTGCGTAAACTCCATCCCTCAGTTATTTTTCATGCCCTAAAATTGTCATCACATCCATTATCCATCCTCTCATTTTCAGCCAACTAATTTACATCTATGTTCTGATTTTACTTCTCTGATGTTTTATTGCATTATCTGGGGATTATAGTGCAGTGTAACTTTCTATATATGCTAATCCTCTCACTCATAAATCATTTCTTTATTCTGGGTTTAAAACTAAACCAAGATCAAAAACCTTTATAATCTTTTGGTCTGGGTTTCATTGGGATAATTTTTTTATAATTCTTACAGATACTGTCCAAAGACTAAAAAGATACTGCACAAGTGGGAATGAGTGAAGCCCTTTCTCTGTGAAAATACTATTGAAATTGACACTAAACCATTGGTTACGTTCCTAATTTGTTGGCATTTCAATTTATATTTACTGTATCTCTTATCAGGTTCTATTCATTTTAAAAAATATGGAGGATAGTAGATTCCTGTGCAATAGAAGGCTTTTTACTTTGTAGAGAAGTTAGTTACCTTAGGCTCTTAACTTCATTAGGAGACTAACTGCTCTTAGTGGCCTCAAGGGCCAAACAGAGAGAGAACTGTGAACTAAACTGAGATAATGAGTTCTCATGGGGGCGTGCTCTGGAGCCAGCATGGTGTTAGGAGGATCACCCATCCCTTCAGCATGGCCATATGCAAATGGGCACCAGAGATTCTGGTTAACAAATAATCACTACTGAAGGGAGCCCCATGGAGGGCTAGAAATGGATGGAATGAGCAGTTTTTCCTGAAGGGTTCCAAGGGATCCATATTGAGCTAAATCTCTGAGCTGCTTCGAGACAAACACAAAAATGGTCTCTTGACCATCACACACATAAATACTAAATTAGTCAGGTGATCACCATGCATGCCAACTACTGTCAGTGAAAACTGTGGCCTCTGCAGAGAAGGATGAGACTTCAGAGATGAACACTCCCTTTTGGGTTCCATAAGCTTACGTCAGGTAGAAAGACTATGCTAAGTAAGAGTTATCATTCCCCAGTAACTTCTTTCTTCCAGGTAAATACTCAAGGATAAAACTAATACACTGTATCCTTCAGACCAGAACATCACTGTAAACCCAGTCCCAGTGAGAAAGAAAAAATTTTAAATAGTGTTTTGATTTTGTTCTCTTTTAATTTGTAACAACACTGCAGAGCAATAGATGCAGCTTTGTGCAAATGAGGCTTGCTTTAGCATTGCTTTGTAAAGGCACTCACTTCTGGGTTGTGAGTCGGAATACGTTCCTACTCTGTTTTCTCTCTCCTAATTAGTTTTTAATCCATAACATGACTGCGCATCGTCCCCTCTCATTACTTAATGTCCTCAAAAGAGGAATTTTTTCAAAAGACTCTTGAAATTCTGTATCAGTTATATTGCCTGCTTCTATTATGTATTTTTCTAACTGTTCCAAGTAGTACTAACCCTTTAATAATATAAAAATTTCTGTAACAATCATCTTGTAGTGTTTTTTTTTTTTCCTTTTCTTGAATCCATCAGAGATTCTTATGGACCTTTGGTCAGTGATATCAATTAGGAGCCACACAGATATGGAACTTCAAACTTAGCTCTGTATAGTTCTTACCTACTCCGATCAGTACTGAATATGCCTTACGTACAATTAATATGAAATGAATATTCCCTTTATTAAAACATGGCATAGCAATAACATTCCATTAATTCTCTCTAAGAGTGAGGGTCTTGCTTGGGTTTTTTTAGTAGCCTATCTGCTTAAATTTTAAGGGCTTGGGTATTTGGGTTTTAGGCTACATTCTGCTGAGGCATATATGTGTGTGTATATATATATATATATAACTTCTTAGATATTGCTAAAAATATCTGTACACATCTGAATATTAAGACTTGTACCCTCAAAATGAATGTGTGGGAACTGATGCTAGTTTTTTAATAGGATTTGATATCCAGGAGAGGCAGGCACAAGTTTTTGTGCACTCTGGGCTTTTTTCATTTTTGTTTTTGCTTTTGTTTTGGGTTTTTTTTTTTGTTGGTTTTTTGTTTGTTTGTTTTGGTTTGGTTTGGTTTTTTGATGCACAAGAAGAAGCAGTATAGAATCACAAATAAGAACTCAGTTCCTCCAGTCCATTTCTGTTCCCTGGTGCCTAGCTTATTAAAGTGCATATCAGCTCAGACTGACAACTGGCAAATGCCCATACCCTTTCTACTGTTCTCCCCATCATTGTTTGACACTGTCAGTCATACATTCCTGCTTACATGCTGTACAAATCTGTCAAGTGCAGGCAGAAGCACGCTGAAGTGACTCTGATCTTTTTTGTCAGATTAATCACAGAAGGCACTATTTCCATCTCCAGAACTTGCCATTGAAGGACTTAGTAAGGTTCAGTTCCATCCCCTTTCTCATTCAAAATCTATGCTTTAGCAAGCTATGACTTGGCAGAGGCTTAGGAAAAGACCAGCAAGAACGTATTCTCCACTAGCAGAATGAGATAAAAAACAAATAATATACCATAGCTGATGTGCCCAAATACCTTTTATATTGAGCTTCCCAAAGTATGTATAAAGTTTCTGAAAGAAACTTCAAGATTGATTTGCTTGCTTCTGCCCTCTTGTCCCTATTTTACATTCTGCATAGTTACACACGGACTTCTGTTGTAAAGTTGATTAGGAAATGCACCATTGCTAAATAAAACAAATTGGAAACTTCCTCTTTTTATTGCTTGATTTATCTTGAATCATTGAAATGATCAATTTCACAACATAGCCTCACGCGCGTGATGTCACCCAGCCGACAGATAGTGAGTGGCATCCCTGTGGGTAGGAAGGAAGGAGAAGAAGAATGTCTCAGATGGCTTTGTTGACAGTGACACTGAAAAACACGGTTCTACCCCTTGCCTAGCTAAAAACCACGTGTCTTATAAACAGGAGTGAGTTTTCAGATGCAGCTCTTCAAACTTTTATACTTAGTATATCCAGTGCCTTAAAGAAAAGAAAGCTTTAAGAAACAATAAGGGGACTTCATGATGCTTTTTTTTTTTTTTTTTTTTTAAAGTAAAAAAACGAGTGAATTTTCTGTTGAAGATACAAGCTCATCTTGGTCTTCTGATTTAAAACTTTGCATTGAACATACAGCTTTTTTTGTTTGCTTTCCTATGTTCTGTGTGGAAACAGCAAGTAATAGGATGAAATGCTAATAAAGGAAGATTGAGACATACTTCAGTTTTGTGTTCATAATTCAATGAGTTAAAAGACATTTTTTTTTTTTTTTTTTTTTGTGAACTCATGTCATAGACTCTAACATACCATTTAGGCATATTCTTTTCTACATCTCAATGTTTCTGAGTCAATGGGCAGACAGACTTTACTTACCTTTTCCCTTAGCTTCTGTTTCGGTACCTGCTGACTGAGTACATAGTAAAATTTTTCTTTCTTCTCCAGCTTACTAAGCTACCTCATGGATAACTGTACTTCAAAGGCCACGTGTTCCATCTAAATGCAGAAGCAGAGTAAATGCTATAATTCCTAATTTCCCTTGATCCTAAATCCACGGTTTTATGAATTAACATAAACATCCATTTTTTGACCGGTCTGGTAAAATTACCTACATATCCTTAGAGGTTTTGCTTTCCTTTCAGAGGCATCAAAGAGTGCTTCCTTTTGAAGTGGTAAGTGCTTGGTATCGTGGCTTAATGCAGTACTGTATTGTTTTGTTTGGCCTCAGCCTCAGAGAGCTGTTGGTCTGATCCTTCCTACAGCAGAAAATACTGTGATCTGATATCTGGGACTGAACCAAGTAATTGCAGGAGCTTGGCTGTGCCTGGGGAAGGGGGAGGGTTATGCCTTCATCTTTCCCTGCTAATGCGTGTTGTGTGCTCTTATCTCATTTGGTACATTAAAAAGAATTTTAAAGAGGTAAATACAAAATTTTTTTTTCCTTTTAATTTCCTTTTCCTTTTCCTATTTTTATTTTTTTATTTTTTATCTTGGGTAACAGCTATGTAGCAGCTTCCAGTCACTGAACAGGTTGATAATATGGTAGGGAATGGTGATGGTGATTATTTTTTTATTCCTTTCTGTAAATTGACCTCAGAAATAGTTTACAGAACTTGCAGACAGTATTTCAAACAATACTGAGGTGTGGGGGAAGACACAACAGATCTTGAATCATACTTACATCAAGAATATTCTGCCAGTGGTTAAAAAAACCTGAACAGTTCATGAGCCTGAACTGTCAGTGTTACAATTTTAAATGTTCCCCAATTAAATAATTAGGTGTAACTTAATAAATGTTTGAGCACCACTTTGTCTCTCTCTTCTTTCAACCCAACTGTCTTGTAGTTTATGTCATTATGGCCCACTTTTCAGTAAGAACATGTCTTAGTATTGAGTGTATCAAATCTAATCCTACGGTTTATTGTGGGCAGCCGCAGTTGGTCCAGCTCTAAGGCTTTCCCTCTCTTTCTGGTGAAAAGCACTTGCACCGTGGCCCTGCTGGTGGCCTGAATCGCCTCAATTTGTTCTAGCAATCAGAGGCAGCTGCTCTATGTGAAAGGAGTGTGGACCACTGAACAGAGCATTAGGACTGACCTCAGGCTGAATGCAAAAGGCTCAGCCTTTTCTGTGAGGCCAGTCAAGCATGTGCAAACAGATTTGCTGAAGTACAAAATGGTCCAGTGATTTAAAACAAGTTTTTTTCTCTCTTTTTCTCCTTTTCTCTTTCAGAAATGAAACAGGATAGAGGATAGCCTGGGTACAATCTTAGCAACATCTGTTGCCTTTCACTAGGGTCTTGGCCAAAGCCACTATCTATTCAAAGAGGTACTGACATTTTACTGAAAGAGAAAAAAGCCTTAAATAGAGAAGCATTTGGACATGTTTCCCAACACACACAGTTGGGTCTTTTTATGGGTCAGAATGCTTTTGGAGAAACACTTCTCCCCCTCTCCTCTTTTCTGCTGAAAGTGTCAGAAAACAAATCTTCAGCAAATTATAGAGCTCAGTGGGCTTAGAGCCTTGAAGAGCAGTTAAATTTTCCCTTCTTTGTTTCTATTCTCTGAACCAAAGGGTGTTTGACAATCAAAATCTTAACTACACTTAATAGGAAGTGTGAAGGAATTTATGCTTATTATTGTTTCACATCTGTTACTTTCTAATTTCCACATTACTTTATCTTTTTTAGAAAAATAGTTATAGCAGTGGAGCCACTGCAAAATTTTAGAACTATTGTGATGACTGATATTGTATGAAGACATACTTTGTAAAGTTGTTATGTTTGTTTTCCTGTGTGCTCTCCTGCTGCCATAAATATTAATTTCATCCAGCACTTAGGAAGAAGCAGTTACCTGCTTCACTCTCCCTTTTTTTCTCACATAGCTTTTCACAGGCAATTTTGCTCTGTCCAACCATGACATGCCTTCATAAAAATGACAGATGAAGCAGCTGACTAACTCATGGGTATATTATCCTCCTGCAGGCATCCGCTACTCAAAAGGCACCTATTCTTTTGTTGGTCTTGAGACTGAGAATGTATATTGCATCCCATACATGAAGCCATTCTTATCCACTATTTTGAAGGTAAATTAATAAAAGCTACTCAAAGAAGTCTAGTAGACATTTTCAATTACATAGTTTAGTAATAAAGCAAGATTTATATAAGCACACATTTTTAGATGGAGAAGGTAGTGCTAGAATCCTCAAGAAGAAATCTTGTGGTATCTCTAGTTTTTCAGAATTTTGGTTCATCAGGCCATGGTTAAGTCCAAAGCAGCATGAATATGCATGGATGAACAAATGCTCCATGACATGAGATCACTTAAAGTAGTTGGCTTACATGTGACTTGTGTGCATGTGTGTAGTAAGTTATTATTTATCTCTATGGTCGTCCTTCACATTGACATCAGGATGCTGGTGCTTTATGTCTGAAAACTGACATAAAAAAAGCCTTGTCTTAGAAATTTCACAACAGAAATACATGTAACAAACTTCAGGGACTCAAAAAGCCCCAAAGCAGTATTTCTGTCAAAAAACCAAGGCATGTAGAATTGGTAACACTAAGGTCAATGTTGCTGCATGATTAGACATAGCGTCTTAGTGACCAGTGGCTGATGTCTCCAAGGGCCAGAGTGTCAGAGTAAAGGAAATACACTAAAAGAGTGAAGGGGATTGAATGGCTGTTACTTCTGGTGCTGGGGCACTAAACCATTAACCTGCTAAGTGTGGGAGAGAGTAGGTTCCAGGGAAGTGCTATTTTCTTTCACCTGACCTCAGCCCTTTATTATTTTTTTTTTCTTATACATACAGGCATGGAGAGAACTAGGAGTAAATGGGAACTGATCAGCCTCTGGGTTTATTCTTGCAGTACAACCACTGGTGAAATGCCTTGGGATCTGCATCTTCATAGATACGGGCAAAGATTTACACCACCTTCTATAGGAGTGGGGCAAAACATTGTGCTTCAGACTCTGAAGTCTTAGACCTCTCATAAAACTTAATCTTCTCTCAATGAATCAGAAGATGTTTTCCCACTTATTCTAGTGAATGCAAAATCTACCACAAGAACAGGTAGAAGCTGGATAGGATTAAGGAATTTATAATGTGTTTAATATTTTAAGTATAAAAGCAATGTCTGAGTTGTCATTCCTAAGGGATAAAAAAATGGATGGATACATTAGCTGGGTGAAAAATTGACATACCAAATTATGTCTCCTTCGGCACTCACACCAAGTAATTGTGAAAGTGGGCAGCTCAAGATGATGAAGACAGTCAGGTTTCTCTCTAGCTCACTTGGAAGATATTTCTAACTATCTGCTTCCTGTACAACTGCTTGCATGACCTTTTAGAATTCTTTTTCCATAAATATTCAAGTATAGAAGTTTAGCATTTAGGTTAACATTCAGACATGAAAAGTTTGATTGCCTGAAGGTGAAAAAAAAAGAAGGATCACCAGCATGCTCCTTGCTTGTAGTATTTCTTGTACTTCTAATGCTCAGAATGTACATTTTGTAGCTGCTTGGAGTTTTGGGGTTGGTTTGGGGTTTTCTCTTGCTTGTTTTTTCTTGGCAGATTGTTGAGATCTTAGTTTTTTGGGTTTTCTTTTTTTTTAAGAGAGACCAAGATTGTCCAATTATTTCTGTGGTCAGAGGAAAAACATACAAACAAATAAAATTTTCTTAGCTGATGTGTTCACACAGGGAAGGCTATAGACATCTTGAACACTAGTCACAATGCAGAGCTATACATAATTTGTGCCATTATTCAGAAAAGTCCTCTAAAATTGTAGCGATAATCTCTGATCTTGTTCATGCCAGTACTGGAGTTTGTATTGACAAGCTACATAGGAACACAGAAATCTGATTTGGGCTTAGAGGTCAGTGGAGGAGTTATTCACATTAATTTTTTTACAGTTGATGCAGAGTGTAGACTCTGACCTGAAGTGATACATCTTGCTGTGTATGGGCAGCTACTGGCTTATTTGTGCATGTATTGGCTTTTTTTTCACAAGTAATTTAGCTGCAGATTTTCAGATATCTGCTACACAGTAGCAGTCCCCTGAAGTGTACAAAACTCCCTGAAGTCAATTTGACTTCCTATGTAAAACTTTTCATAGGATCAGACAAATGTTTTCAGTCTAGATTGCAATTCCCCTGAAAAATTGACCTTAGTTGTGCCACAGTGTGAATGCCCTGCAGAACTGAGCTTAATATCCAGCAAAAACTTATCTAACCTAATTTTTTTCTGCATACATCAGAAAAGCGAGGAGGGCTGATTATATAAAATGGTGATTCTTCTCCACGAGCAGGATCTTGCTGGCATGAAGCATTAATCTGAGCCCTAAGTGTTTGTGGATTTCTTTATTTACAATTTGAACTATTGTGTTCATCAAGAGACGCTCATAAGTGTGGCGAGGTGAGATCTGTTAAGGAGCTGCTGTTTAACTTACTACTGCTGCAGTGTTAGTTCAGGTCCAAGGATGCACAAGTAGTTGGCACTTCTCAGCAACTGGTTTCCTTCTGGTTTTGCCCTGCCTTTTCTAGCATTTTGTTTGAACCATCACTTTGAATGAGATAGAAAAAAAAGGATTTTTAAGCATTTTTCCTCCCTTTAATGCTTTTATTCTCATCACCTTTCTTTGGCTGCTGCTGTTTTTTCCTTCTTTTCTTTCTTTTATTTCTTTTTTAATTTTTTTATTTTTCTTCCCCTATTGGTAATCCATACTTCTTGCAGAGTGCTCAGTACATGACACTGCCAGCTTTGTCCTGCCATACTTTATCTCAGTGCTGGCCAGCTTGGTACATCCACTTACAATATGATGAATAACATACGGAGCCTGACCACACAACCTACATTCTGGTCTTAGGGCTTTTTTAAGACATTTATCCTTCCCTGTACAAATAGCCCATTCCTGTGTGGTCATAATGAAATTCGCCTTTCTCTTTTCAGTCTTCTGACAGCCTACCTGCCATTTGCCATTGTCTTCCTGTGAGGTTTTCAAAATTCTTTCCATGCAGTTCTTTTTCAGCTGATTCTCCTTGTTCTGTTCTTACTGCTGTGTGACTAATAAATTACCCTCAATGGCAGAATCTTTTCCTTTTAATTTTGGGTTAAACAAGCCTGTTTCTTATCTACAGTGTCTTCACATTACAGGTTCCTTTCCTACAACTTTTGACTTTCTCTGTTCTTCCTGACAACATAAAATCCATTTTTATCTGCATTCACATTTATTACCTTAAGCAACAGTAACTTCTTATTAGTTTTACAATTACATTGCCTTAGATTAACTGGATTTACTTCTGAAGAAGAATACTATTCTTTCAAACATATCAGTCAGTTACACAGATTTGCCAGTATACATGGGCCAAATAGGCCATCAAAAGATTGTGGAATCCAAAGTGAAGGTAGAAAGGAACCAAAAAAGAACAGGTGGAGCCATGACGGCAATGTTAAACTGATAAGCTAACACTTCCTAAATGAAATGGGTGGTTGTGGAGACATAAAGAGAAATTCCCCGGTTGAATCACCACTTGTTATTTGCTACAATTTAGTGCATACTGTTGTGTCTTTTTGGCTGCCCTATCTATTGAGGATATTCTAAAAAATATCTTCTAAAAATTAGGTTGCTGAAATTTTGGGGTTATTAAATAGGTCCCCCTAATTACCATGGCTCTACATGGGGTGGGAAAAGCTCCTGGAATATAGACAACAACATAATTGCCTCAAAAATTCAGTTAAAATAGGGAATTAAGCCGTAACTGGGAGGACAGAGAAAGGCAGAGACATTCCTGTGTTGAGTATCTTGATAAAGGCAGTGTCTTCAATTTCAATAGGCCTTTTGTTTTTCCTTCTGCCATTTGTAGAAATGAGAACAAATGACTGAAGGCAGCAATGCTCAGTTCTAGATTTGAATCAGAGCTAGTGTAGCCACAACAATGGACAGCGACTTCCCATGTGATACAGAAGGTGAGAAATTCACATTGGAATGATAGCCACCTGTAAATAGTACCTCTGAACAGCAGAATCCTTAACTCAGAGTCATTTATAGAGGCATTAGTACTCTATAATTAATACAGCGAAACCATGTGCTAATGGTGGTAAGAAGTATCTTCTTTTAAAAAAGATCTTAAATTGCAAGCTCTCCTGCTTGCCTCAGGAAAGACTAATATCCATATAATTTTTTAGGAAACGTAAGGAAAAGTTGGCATTTTGCCTCTGAGCATAATATATTCTTGCATTGAAGGAACTCTGCAAGCTGTTGCTGAGTGCATAATGGAAGTTATTTCTGCCCACACAGTTGATGATTTACCAGCATCCAGTAGCAGTTACCAGATATTGCCTTTTTTCAGAATGTATATTATGAGTGTTCAGGTAGAAATGCTAATGTTAAGAGATTTCAGTGGCTCTGAAGACAATTATAAAAAGTTTCTGGTTTTCGCCTCAGGTCAAAATCTTCCCTAAGCAGGGGACACCAAAGCTCTCATTGTCTAAGACACATTTCAAAGCATGTTTCAGAACAGGTTTTGTGGTCCTAAATCTGCTTATGGATCCACTATAGAGAAGAGCAACACAGCTCACACTGTGAAGATGCATCCTTGACATATTCAGAAGTAAAAAGATGGGAAAAGTGCCAGTATCAATGCACCCCTTGATGCCTGAGGTCAGTCTTTATAGGGCTTATCTAAGAGACAGTCTAGCATGGTCCAATGTTTGTTTTTACAAATAGTAGACCTTGTGGAAACGTACATCCATACCTCTCAAGATGACACTACAAAACATATTTGAAAGAAATGCAACAGCACTGTGTGTATGGATTACAGCCAAAATGATTACAGTCAATGCATTGGAATGGACTGACTCTTTGGCAAAACCCCACAATCAAGACAGTCAAGAACAAATTGTATTAAAAAATATACATTTGCTTATGTTACTATAAATGGTAGATTGCCAAAAGTGGCTAAGAATAATTGCTTCTTTGTATTTTATTCTGCCTGTGCAATGAAATTAAATTGGTCTGCTTAGTCACACATTTTGCTTGGAATCACTGGGCTGTTTTGCTCCCATGAAAGTTAAAAGAGTTTAATACATTTGATTTTGATATGACAGCATAAGCATTTAGAAAAATAATCAGACAAAAATATCTATCCTATTTTCAACATAGTAAAAATAAGTTAAATCTTTTCACAGACGTAGAGTTTAATGAAGGGTTTTGCTTAAGAGAATATAGATTTTTTGGAACATAAAACACAGCCTTGAGAGAAGTCTGTTACATTAGTAAGAACATCATGAAATATTCTGTGAAGGTCTACACATGAAAGCCTTTTAATTGGGTGATAATTGGCTATTCCAATTCTCCATTAGTAATATCTGTATCATAATTAAAAAAAAAAAAAAAAACAAATCGTAAGAATCCTTCCTTTGTAAAGAATTTAAGTAATTGTAAAACCATTTAGACCCTATTTTTAGCCTGAAGAGGAAACAGAAGTTTGTTAGGCAAACTTTAGGAAGCTCATGACCCCTTTTAGATTCTTTTTTTTTTATATCATCCTAGTTCCAAACAATGATCTCTCTTTTTTTTTTTTTTTTTTTTCCTCTCTCTCTTTTTAAACTGTTCTATTTTCACCACTGAAGTCATAGCTACTGAATTAAGTAGGAAAAGATAAGGTTTCCAAGTACTGGTTACATCTCAGAACTAATTTGAAAGAAGATGAAGCAGAGGTGTTTGTGATATTCAGTGATGAAAAAAAGATAATCTGTCCTTGAACCTTGTCCTCTAAGGATCAGTGCAAAGAGTGTTATTTTGATTAACTTGTGAAAGATGAATTAGGGATTGGGAAAGGAGAACAAAAGGAAGAAGAATCCTTAATTACAATCTTAAGCAACTGTGTGCAATCATGTTTCAGGATTTTCTTGCCTGAATACATCTTATTAAGTTGTAACCATGCACTCAGATGCTCCGTAACTTGGAGGATGAAGATTGGTTCTAGTTTCCCTCTTTAAACCACTTCTTCAGTTCACAAATGCCATGATGCTGAATTGCCTTTCCCGATTAGAAGGGTGACATTGGAAATCACATGTCTGAAAATGAAGCTAAAAGACAAGGAACACATAACAGTTACATATTATATTTATTAAAATACTCATGCCTGTTTGCATCTGTGTATTCAAAGGCTACAAAGAAATTAAGAAATTAAAATTATTTAAAAAAGAATCCTTCAGGATCTAAACCAATTATTGTGTTGTTTTATCCTCACATTACTTTATTACTGTTGACACCACGCTTTGCAGCATAATGTATAGGAATAAGCATTAATTATAAATGCACGTTACTAGTTTGTTCGTAGTATGTTGAGAATGCTTTTCAAAAACCAGAAGACATTGGCCAAGGCTCATTCCTTACAGTTGCCCTTGGTATGACCCATTGTTCTAAAAACAGTACGTGTTAAAAATATTTTTGTCCGTGGAAAATGTCAGTTCAGCAGCTCCGCCAACATTTGGAACCTCTGCCTGCTTTTTCTTTTCTTTTTTTTCTTTTTTTTTTTTTTCAGGAGGTGTCCTGACACCGGGGTGATCACGTTTCATTTGTAGATCTGTTTCATTCTGCAGACCCAAAAGGCTTCAGCAGCGCTGAAATGAGGCAGAAAGTTTGTGCTGCAGCTTTCCCAGCCGGACCAAGTCCAAACAAAGCAGGTATTCATTTCCCAAAGCAGCTCCGGGGTTGCGGAGCTGTGCGTGGACGCTGCCAGGCATCAGCCCCAGCGTGACACTGCGCCTTCTCCTCCCACCCGGGCGCTGAGCTTCAGCACGGCCACTGCCGCCTCTCCCTGCGGTTCATTCTGTGAAAACACCTGATTTACTTGTTCCAATGTGGGGCTCATTATTTATTTTTTATTTTTATCCTCTTCTCTCCCCTCACCATCCCGGTTTAAACAAGGGGCGGATAGGAGGGACAGCAGCACTAGAGAGGCAGAAGGCAGCAGGGGGGGAGGCTTTTGGGTCCCTTGAGCTCCTCGGTGAAAAGTCCGAGCCCTGCCCCAGGAGCAGGAGAGAGGACCCCCGACCCTGTCCTATGACCCCGGTCCCCAGCTTCCCCACGCCGGCCAGGTGAATGGGTTGGGGGGTGAGGTTTGGATTTTCCAAGTGGAAGCAGGGTAAGCTGGGGAGACTGAAAGGGCAGAACTGTAAACTGGGGACCCCTCAAGTTCAAATTAGTTTTGCGACTTCGTCTTCATGCCTCGAGAGCTCGAGGCGGCTTCTAGGACAAGTGTGGAGGAGGGGTGGAGGGGGAATAAAAAATTTCTTAAACTGTCTCCTTGAGCTCCGCGTTTCGAACACAAATCGAGAGATACATTAGCTCCCGCCCCACCCCCTAGCCCGGCTCCTGATTTTTATCCAAAGGACTCCATCTGTATATCCTGTCAAGGAGGAGGAGGAGCGGAGTGGGGAGTGGGGTCGGGCAAGCTGCTTGTTCCCTGGATCCCTTCGCAATAGCCACTGCTGGGTTTTCGGGAGGTACAAAGAGTCCTGGTACCTCCTCCTCGCCCCCTCGGACTGAGCTGGCAGCAGGCTCTGGCCGCCGAGCCGTGATATCCTCTGCCCAGAGCTGCATCCCCACCTCCTCTGCCTCCTTCCCTCTCTCCCTCTTCTTTCCCTCCCTCTTCTTCCTCCTCCTCCCGCAGCCACGATCCGCACCCAGTCTGAGCTGAGCTTGGCACCGGCACCCACTTCTCCCACCGTGTGCCCGGCGGCTCGCCGTGCCGTGCCGCGCCGCGCTGTGCTGCGAAGGAGGAGCGGGGCGGCGGAGATCCTACCTCGGCGGGTACGGGCGAGTGAGCGGGCGGGCGCGCAGCCCCCATGCCAGGCGGGCGCTCGGCCGCCCGCAGCCCGGCCCCCGCTTGGGAGCATCCCGCCATCGTTTTGCTGCGGACGCACCGTGGGGCCTTGGGATTAAAATACTCACTGCGCTGAGCAGCCGAGGGAGAGCGGGAGCAGGTAAGTGCCGGCTACACCTGTGCTTTTCAGCGCCTTCCTCACGCTTTTTCCCTCTCACGTAGCCAGAGGGAGACCTGGAGCAGGAGAGGGCTTCGGGAGGCTTAGTTCCCCCTCCTTGCCCCGACACTGCTCCCGCTCGGCAAAGGGGCTACGGCCCCGCTTGGCGGCGCGGCCGCCGCTGCAAGTTTCCCCGTGCCCGCGCTCGGGGGCGGCCCGTGCAGCGCGTCTGGGGAGGAGAGAGGGGAGAAGCCGGAGCACCGGCACCAGGTGTGGCGGGGGAACCGTGAGAAGAGCGAGCACCAGTGCTATAGGCGTCTGTGCACCTTCTGAAAAATAAGAGAACAATGGCATCTCTCCGACTCTTCGGAGAAGTCTCATAGGCACAAGCGGGGAAGTGAGTTGGGGGAAGGGAGGACCACAGACTTCTGAAAAATACAGGGAGAGCTAAGTCCCGACTGCCGGAGTCTTTTCTGCAGAGCCAAAGCACCTGTCTTGCTTCACCTGAGAGTCCGGCACTGATGCTACAGAGCAAAAGATTACCGAGGACAGGAAATTTCCTGAGTTATGTCAAAGAGCTTTCCCCCTTTTATGTCAAGGGTGTTCTAGAGTTTGCAATTGTTGAAATGATGGGAGCTTTTTTCTTTGATTAGTATTCAGCTGGTAAGGCTAGATCTGCAGTGTTTGGCTGTTTGACACCGACCCTTCCCCCTCCACCCTGTCCCCCCATCTACCCACGTATCCACACAGAGGCATGTCCTGCTTTCCTACAATAGGTTGTGTGCACCAGTAGCAAGTGGTTTGTGATCTGGATCCTCAGACTTCTAGATGCTAAATGAAAGAAAAAATATCCCTTTTTGGGTGAGATTTAACCTTTATACTAGTGATTTCAAAAGGTGAGGTAGTTCAGATGAGCCAAGATTCTGCAGATGATATCTTCCTGACAAATCAGGAGATTTAGGGAGGGATGGGAAATGAAAACTAGTGAGGCATTCTGATTCTGGGAACTGAAATGTTGACACTTAAATCTTTTCCCATTGCAAGCATAAAATTTTGTGTTCTGATAGATAAGTTCTCAAGTCAAACCAGGGACTTGAAAGGACAGCATATATTTCATGGTCTCCCTAATAAGATGTACTGCATTGCCATTTTTCAGCTAAAACATAGGTGATTGTACAGCTTTGCAGAAAATAAATCACTTTTCCAGGGCAAATAAGTAAACATGTAAAGGAGCTGAACTCTGAAGAATGCCAGTTTCTGAAAGAGTCTCTTCTTGGCAGTGATAAATGACTTTACTTTTGTACCCGTATTACATTTACTAATTGTTCTTCTGTCACATTATTTAAAGTTATCAGGCAATTTTTACTGGTGAAAGCTGGATATTTACCCTGTTTCTGAAAAAAATAGGTCTACGTATTCTCAGGTGAAGAGCTATTCAAGCTGGGCAATAGCATGAAGTTGCATAAGTAAATTTAGTTTGCTTAGAGTATCGCTACTGAAGATACAATAGGTCAACAGATAAAGATCGGTTGGGAAATGATGCTCATTTGCTCGTAGTGATATCATAGCAGTTTTAGAGATGCAAAAGTGAGGTGAGGATGTTTAGAAGTAATATGACTGTGCCTCACTAGAGCTAGTTCAATGTGACTGGTGAGTTATCATTTTTTGAGGAAAAAAAGAACAAAAAAACTATTAAACAAATCCAAAAGAACTATCTAGGGACCAAATGTAACATCCTGTTTAAAGTCCTTGTACATGCTTTTCTAGCTCTTCAGCCTGCAACTACCAGGGGATCTAATCTAGGCACACTTCTTTTATAGGGTCACGAAGAGAGGCTAAGTAAGATTTAAAAAACAATTATGATAAAATCCACAGCAAAGTGAGAAGAGCAAAGGAGCTAAAAGCTGGCTCTGACAAATTTTAATATTAAGCATGTGAAGTATCTTGGGTTTGAGCCCTTAATATAGATTAAAAACTACCTGGAATAATAGGCGTATATCAAAAGTAATAATCTGAGTTACTACTGCATGTTAGAAGTGTGTAATGTTAATAAAAATGCAAGCATAAGTAATGTTGACTATTTTCTTGAAAAAAGCCATTAAAGATAGCTATTTTAATCAGAGGGTATTTCACCCTTATAGTAGGAGATCTGTAATTAAAGGCTGATTTAGGTCATTAGAATTGTGTTAAGAGTCAGATGACAGCCTCACAACTCTCTTAAATCTACTTTTATTGATTTAATAACAAAGGACTCTTGATTATTTGCTATTGATCTAATAGAAAACATTACTATCTTTCATGTAAAAGGGTAATTGTAAAGCATTTGTGTAACTGCAGATTATCCATGAATTATCTGATGAGAATTTGCAACTCTGTGTGTGTGCACGTTGTGTCCATAACTTTGTTTCTTCAACAGTCAGAGACTTGACTGAAAAAATCATTATTAATGCAAACCTTTAGATTGCTCTACTCTAAATTAAAGTCTCTGCTATAAACCTGGCTAAGCTTTTCCTCAAAAGTATTCAACTCACAAATTAACTCCAATGTGCAATGAAAATAGAAAATATTTGAAAGTTCAAATGGTTTGCTGTTAAATGTACTGCTTGGGAGTCAGTTTTAGTATCAGGTTGGCTAGTAAGTTTCTGTATATATTTTTGGGTATTGGCTTCAGTATCTGATGTGTTCTGTGGTTCTTCAGTGAAGGCCTTTCTTGAGCCAGTCAGTCTAGTTTATCATTCATTTTTTTTTTTTTTACATGTACGCCTTCATGCTACTGCTGCGTATTGTTTTCTGATGCCAATAAAAGAAAAATTCTAGCTGAGGAAGGATGCATAAAATAGATCATGGTTATTTCAGTTCTTGTGTCAGACCAGGCTTAACTCTAAGCAGTAATGCAGGAGTGCCTCCTCTGGGAATTCAGTGGTTCTGCAAAAAAGTCATCCCTAGGTATTATGCGAAGTTCCTCAGCTTAAATGAGGCTGCAGAAATTGACCTTGTGGAATTTAAATATTTGACTTGATTGGTCACAGACATACAAATACTGCTGACGTTTCTTTTCAATAACTTATCAAATTAGCATATTCCTTTCCAGCAGCTCAGATCTATAAAATGTTCCACAGCAAGGTGAAAAACCAATAAAGCACTCTGTCATGGAGAAAATTATATTAAGAAAAAAATCTTTATTTTGTTATTTTTTCTTGGGTGAAGAAAGAAAACTACCAAACCCCCAAACAACTTAGCACTCTAGCAACATACAATCTTATGATCAGCAGCAGAGCAGTATGAAAGACCAGAAGTTGTTGCCTCGTTTTCTTTACACATTTTTCTTTAAGTCATATCATGTATTCAAGTATGCCTAGTGTTTTCCTGTTGTCTCATCAGGTCCTTTCACCTAACTCAGAGGGTATTGGAGCCATTTAGTGTAACACTGCCATATGTTTGGAGCAGTGATAGTTTTTTGCTTGATAACCAGATGCAGACTGCAGGATGCGCACTACATTTACAGATCTCCCATGTGCATATTTAGGCCAGTTAGCAGCAGGAGGATATGGTCTGTAGTTGTAATGTCATCTGACACAGGGAGTTAATGGGTTTCATCATATTGCGGAGCTTCATTTCATGGAAGGGTCCCCACCTCACTCTAAAAGGACCCTCCTTCTCTACCTTTTTTTTTTCTCCCTTTCCGGGATCACCAGACGTTGCAGTCGACACCATTATTAGACATGTTATCTTCTCTAAACCCTTTGTTTCATGCATCAAAGAGCTCTTGTGCATGTGAAGGAGTCTCCTACAGTATTTAGGATGTGTAACACAGATGAGGTGCAGGCTTATAACAAAAGGGAATTTTCTCTGCCACAGAGGGTGACACCCTTTCCAATGGGCACTGTAAAATTGAATGTCAAACCATAAATATTTCAGTGAGGGTAGTTCAGCTCTCAGGAGGCTCACCTACTCATTATACGGTGTTTAAGGGACCATGGTTCAAGACCCAGTGGCAATAGTTACCCTCAGAGTTACCTCAACATGCAGGGTCTTATTTTATTGAATGACTAAAGTAGAGAAAAAAGAATCCAACAAACACAGTGTCTGTCCACTACTGACCAAGCTAAAACAGGATTTGCTAGCAGGTGTTGTCTGGGCTGCACTTTGAGCATCAGTGAGGTCCAGGGTTTCACACTGAATTTTGCAATGGTATAAAAGATTTAAGCAATTTATGAGAGGAAAACAGTGGTGGGGCAGGGGGGAAGAGGCAATAGCAGTGGAAAACTCTTCAGTTGCACCTTCAGTGCATGCCCTGAGCTGACAGCAAGATTTCAAAATAGAGAAATGTAATCCAGACTGGTGGAGTTTACTAGTGGAAAAGGGTTTGGATTTCTACTTCTTCCTGAAGAATTTTACACATTGGAGAGACTTCAGGACAATATACCGTGAAGTACAAAATTTGGCTTGAAGGGGTGGACAGGGTTTATAGGTGCAGCTGGCACTATGATACTGGTAGCAATGTGTGAGTGGAAGTCTGCAGGGTCTGCAGGAATTTGCACTTTGGCTGCAAAGATTAGGTGGTATGAATATAAATCTCAAGAATCTTCATCAAACTGCTGTACAAAGCCAGGGAAATCTCAGGCCTCGGGAAAAGGGGCTTCTGTGAGGATACCTGGGAGACTGAAGACGTTTTGTCCATATCTACTTATGCTTACTGCTATACACGAACAGCGAGGACTAGTCATGATGCGTTGTTTTAGAAATTACGGAGCAAAGCAAAATATTCAGAGAGATTTTCAGTGGGTGTAAATTACCCTTAATTGCTTGCAGTGAGGGGAACCATTCCTTAAAGCTTAGGATCTTATTCATGATGTGAATGTTTTCAACAAATCAAGATTGCCCCTCAGAGACAGTGCATAATAGTCTTTTTGACACTAGCAGATTGTTTTGGCAGAGTAGAGTAGTAACATTTTTCAGATTAGCAGTGTTCACCAGAACATTTCTGCTACTAGACTGTGGCTTAAATATAGTTCAATTTCTATATAGCAGATGGAAGAAAAAGAAGGTTTTATGGTGTATATTGCATAAGGAGGTTATTATTTTTGCAAATGTATATTCTTCAGCCTGATGTTTTACACATCAACCAGCTGTTTAGGAACACAAATATGACAGATGAGATATTTAGTGGATATTTTTTATGTTTTAGTGATTTGTTTGGTTGGTTGGTTAGATGTTGGGTTGTAGGGTTTCTATTATTCTAATAGTTGTTCACATAGACAGTATGTTACTGTTCTATTCAGGCATACTATGTGCACAGTCCAGATCATATAACATACTCTTTGAAATACACACCAGCTTTTATACTTTATATTTTTCACAATTTTCTGATTGTCAGGGTTATATGTAAAGTAAATAGAGGATAAAATCTTATACATGAAAAGTAGTACCTGGTGACTTAAGTGTACCAGCAGACAATTGAATTTTATTTTTAAAGCCTAAATTATGTAGGCAAAGTGTGAGTGAGGAGACATGATTGTATTTTGGCCCTCTTTGCAGCGAGGAGCAGCATTTTGCATATCCAGAAATAAGATGTTAAGGTGCACTTATGTCCTAGGGTAATTAATGGCATTAATTAAGCACAAATATTTCTTGGTTCTGTGTACTCTGAGTCCTGTTTATGCAGAAAGTGATACGTTTTATAAAAGAACATCTTTAAACACAAAATACAAAATGGTTGCAGGTCAATTTTGCCTTCAGTTCACACTCAAGCCTGTAAATAGAGATGATGGAAAAGGCACTGAAATCAGAGCACTGCATTAACTCTGTTGCTTTCAGTGTTAGTCATATCCACTGCTACAAGTGCAACCCTAAACACTGAAGTTATGCCTTGACAAGGAAAAAAACTAACAGCACCTTTTAGTTTTTAGTTTTATGAATGCTGTGAAGTTGCTTATGTGGTCTTGTGGACTTCATGCTTATGGACTTCATAGAACTGGTGATGTTGTAGTGCTACTTATATTTGGACAGATATATGTATGTGCATATATATATGCAAATATATAAATTCATGTTTACATATTTAGATATATATTTTCTTGAAAAATCCATATAAAAATGTATATCTATATCAGTAAGAAAGGTAATAAAATGCAATTTAATAAATATTTATTCCATAAACAGAAAAGATTTTTAAATACCAGACACTTTTACTTTTGCTTTGGAACGTATCACACTCAAAAGACAGTGTGCTGAAAGAGCTATAAATAAAAACCGAAAAAGAAGGGCTCTAAGAGGAGTAGGAAGGCTTATCCTAAAAAAGGCAAGGAAGAGAGGAAATAGTCTTCCAGAGCCGAAAGTGTTGCCCCACAGCTGAATAAAACCAATCAGAATTCTGGCGACTGTGTGGTGAAAGTATTTGAGAGTGAGTAAATGACAACATTATTTTTTTTTTCCAGGGGGTGTGAGTATTCTGCTTTTCATCAGATTGTGCTGTCTAGCATATGGACTGTTTTTCAGTTGGTATTTTGGGTGCATTTTTCAGTTCTGTGCCGTGGTGTGTGGCTGGGGACCATGGCACTCCATATGGCGGCTTTCATACTTTCCTGCAGGTGTAAAAGAAAGGATACAAGAGAACACTGCTTGAGATAAAGGTTAGAGCAATTCTAGGTTTGAAATATCTGTTCAGAGCAAGAGCAAGTCATTTCAAACTGCTCAGTGAAAAGATACTAACATATTGTAAATGTTTTACTGACATTTCTTAAGAAAATCCATTTTGTATTTTTATCTGTTAAATAACAATCTGCTGCATCTTTGAAACAAACTGACAGTTTATCAATATCAGATGTCCTTAACCCGATGTAACTTAGACACAGAGAAGGAAAATAAAGGGTGCACAAACAGCCTCTACTACAAACAATGCTTTTCTTATTTGAAGTGTGTGGTAGGAAGTGAACATAGCATAGAAGAAGCACAGATACTCTTCTTAACACTAATGGCAACCCTCTCAGTAATTACGATGTCATATGGTCACGATTTACTCAAAGGGCCAGATCAAAACTGGGCTATGACTAGTTGGGATTAACCATTTTAAACTATGCTCTTCTAGCAAGGATGACACCTGCATGTTAATCCCACTGTGAAAAGATTCTTGGTCCATGCTGGAGAGCCATCCTTTATAACCATAGCATCACGTTTTGGAAATTAGGGTCTTTAGGTAAGACATTGTCTATTCCCTTTGTTTTGCCTGTAGGGAGACACTGGATTTTCACATACAGAAGCTTTCAAATTGCTGCTGCTTAACAAACATGCTCAGTGGGTTTGTGGTTTATCCCACCAGTCTCTAAGTAAAGCCTTTCTGGTGCAGGGCAGTGCCACAGAAGGGATTACTATAAAAAGGCTTTAAATACAGTCTGTAATCAGAAGAGCTTTTTATTTGTTTCATGTTTCTGCCCTCTAGGTACCTTTGGCAGCATGATGCATAAGAGTTCTCCAGCTAAAAGAGCCTGACATACTGAAAATAGGAAGCAGAGTTCACATTTCACTCAGTTTTAGTAGCAGTGAGTAGGGTTATAATGATAATCTACCTAGAGCATTTAACGTGTATGTGATTTAATGTCTAGACTTTTTAGATTAATTAAATGTAAAAAGGATGAAATCTTCTTTATTCCATTGCTTTCTAAGTAGCAGCGGTTCCCTCCAAATGAATGCCTTGTTGTCTGTTTTAATTTCATCCTCATTTTCACCTTGTTTTTGGCACTTCTTAAACACTTCTCAACTGCCTCATTGCTCATTCAGGCAAGGAGGATGCTTATTTTAGGGAGAGCATTGCTTACCTGGGTGATGTCCTGAAAGGCAGGGCTATGCTTGGTTCTGATTGACAAAACTTGTAGTTTAGAAACATTATAGTAACTATACATTTTTATTTGGCCAGGAAAGGCTCACAATTGTAAAAGGCAGAAAAAAACACTCGATTGAAGTTTTGGGTTTTTTTTTAATAAATGTTTATTTTTTTTTTGTGATTTCTACCAGCTACTTAATGATCAAGATTTTGAAATAAAATTGAAAAAAATGCACAAAAATTAAAAATTTTATGTGTTAGTGCTGACAAACCGTTTGTCATTAAATCAAGGTTTTGTTGAAAACACAAAATCATATTATCCTCTGATCTTTCTGAGCATATTTGTGTAAAAGTATATAAATTAGTCTTTCATGCTTCTTACTGTGCCTGATACTTTCTCTAAGAATGTAGTAAAAACAAGCAGGGAGACTCTGAGGGCTTTTTCGTGGGTCAAATTCAGATCAGGATAATTCATAACATCTGGTATACAGTGACTAAGAATCAATCAGATTGTTACGATTCATCTTATACTCCTTTATTTTACTTTTCTCTTATGTAGAAGAGAGTTTAGCTACCATATGTCCTTGCCATTAATATAACTTTCTTCCTGTAACTGGTTTGGAATTATATCATGGTAATGGCCAGTAAAAGCAGACCATAACAGACAGAAGAAAAATCAAAACAAAATAACTGTAAATAACTAGATCTGATTTGATTATTTTAAAGCGAAAAAAAGAAATCATCTGTACTGTGGAAACTGGTGTATTAAGAGAACAGTCATGAGAAAACTTCATAGCTACCAATACAGATATATCAGCAGTAGTAATGCTGTCCAATGAACATGCTCTAAATGCTCAGACACTTATTATGTAAACTCAACTGCGCTGATGATAAGAAAATTCATAAATAAACATTTTTGATGCATTATGTGAAAGCTGCAAATAATTTGCATTCTAAAAAAAAAAAAAAAGTAAATAAAAATGTTCTGACAACTGTTCTTGTCTTTTTCCTGGATAGGTACCTACTACACCATTTCTTTGGTGAAGGCTATTCAGCAGCGGTGACTTCTTCCAATCGACCACTTCCCAAACTATTATCTCTGGACTCCCAGCTGACACCCTGCCAGAGGCTCGAACTACTGAGACAACTGGAATTGTGCCTGTTCTCATCAAGGTTTTTTCTTTCTCAAGGAAAAAAAAAAAAAAAAGATGAAGTTTGGCAAAGTGGAGTTCTGCCATTTTCTGCAGATTCTAGCTCTTTTCCTGTGTCTTTCTGGGATGAATCAAGCAGAGTTCTCAAGGTCCAGGTCAAAGCCCTACTTTCAATCAGGGAGGACAAGAACCAAACGCAGCTGGGTGTGGAATCAATTCTTTGTGCTGGAAGAATACATGGGTACAGACCCACTCTATGTAGGAAAGGTAGGGGATTTAACAAACTTTGGAGGGTGCAGATGCTTGGTTTTTTATGTGTTTATAGGATGCAACCTCAAAATTGTAATTCTGTCAACAAGGTTGACTTAAGACAGGATGGGACTAGGTTTCATAGTTTGAAAAAGAATGTTCAGCACAATTACATTCCCGATTCCCCTTGCTTTAAGAGCTTTATGTATTACCTATGCTTCTTTAAAGGGGTTTAGTAATGAAAGTATTTTGCCACCACTGATACAAGTAAAATATTACTAATATTATATATACTTCTTTACATAGGAATAGAGAAACATAATGATGAATATTCTTTCATGAGAGCTAACAGCTAGATGCAGAAAAATAGAAGTTCTGTGTTATGTTTGAGAAACCTGGTCTAGAAGGTTTCCGTGCCTGTGGCAGGGGGGTTGGAACTAGATGATCTTTAAGGTCCCTTCCAACCCAAACCATTCTATGATTCCATGCTTCTATGATTCTGTGATTCTATGATTCTATGATTCTATGTCATTTGCTGCTCAGGGATCAGCACTACTGAAGGCAAGAGAGAAAGAATCAGATGTCTGGGGGTGTGACAAGTGAAAACGAGGGCATGTCTGCCTTACAACTTTGCTTTGATGTTGACTGGCTGGCAGATTGTCACCTTGGGGGCCTTGCTGCCCTCCATGCATATAATAGCCTTGTGGCTTTACCTTCCATCTGATGGGCACCAGGCCAGTACAGAGGAAGCCCTCACATCAGTGGATCCCAAATGGCTCCTTTCGTGTGCCTGTCACTGCACATGGAGCACACTGAGCACAGCTGTGAATCCAGGCCTTAGCTTGTGCTGGTGGGTAATATGCTTCCTTCAGCAATTCTGAAGGAAAAAAACAACCAAGCAAACAAACACCCCCCCCCCCCCCCCAATCCTCTTGTGTTTCTATGTAGTATTTATGTGTAACCATCTTCTTGAAAGAAAGTCCCATTTTTCTATGTAATAACAGAATCAGTAAATACAGTTTCTCATTAAAATATTTTGCAAATGCATAGAAAACAAGGGAGTGAGAGCTTTCGGCAAAATGGCATGCTTACAGAAAAGGAAGTGAAATAATCTGAAATCCACAACTTCAAATATATGAGTACAATGAATTTAAGCTTACTTAATTTCTCCTACTGAGACAAAAACTTTGATGTTTGTGTTTGCACAGTTAAGCACTTATAATTTAATCATGCTAACTGAATACTCAGGTTAAATGGAGAATGGCTCTCCTGATCACAGCTATGACTCTGGGTGCTTTTCTGAACTGGGGCTGGTGATTTTCACAGTTGAGCCAAAAGAAAGATATGCTGGAATTAGAAATATTTCTTATTACAGCAGATGTGAAGGTTTTTGTTAAGTTTTAGGTTATTTGACAGTTTCCATTCTGATGCCATGCAGCTCTGCTTGGCTTTGTGAGTTTTGTCTTTTAGGAAAATTTGGTCTTAGCTTGGAGCTTCTCTTTTCTTTGGAAAATAGCATATTGTGCATTGTGGCCTCTGATAAAAAAAGAAGCGTGGCTTGCAAAGTAGAATTTCTCTCCTGGAAAAGAAGCGTCTTTAAATACTTGACTGACGACTGGTTTTGATCTGTACCAATTCTCATATTCATTCAATTGCTACATTATGGCCAAAGATGCTGTGGTAGCAACAGAGTACATGATATTTGCATGTGTGCAGTTATTTTTAGCTTCGCAGTCTGCACTTTCCTGTCCTTTATAGGTCTCATAGCATTCATAAGCAGATATCTTCTGAAAAGCCAGTCTTTTTTTCTGAAACAATCTGTACCCAGGCTGCTTTTGTATCAGCAGTAAGAATTGTTGGCTCAGGAACTCACATTTGTAGCAGCAACTCATTTTGTAGGAAAAGCAGATAAAAATTTGCACTTGCTAAAGGAAGCCCATCTTCCTGGAAACAGAGCCCTTGCTGAGCATCTTGTAAGATAAGATGTGCCAAGTTCCTAACCTTCTCACTGGAGAGGATTTTTACTGTGCAGTTTCTGAGGTGCAATCATGACCGAAGCTGCATTCCCACGCAGGGTAGCAAAAAGGTGAAGAAGTGATTTTCTTTCTGTATGTTAACATATTATGTGTAGCACCACTCTGAAGTGAGCAGCAGTTTCCTTCCTCCCCCTCTTCTTCCCTTAAAAATACTGCTGCACTTGTTTCAAATCCTTTGCAGGCAGGCAGGGACTGAGAGGACTGAGATTTGGATAGGGAGGTTGTTCTTTTTCTTTTTTTTTCCACTCTCCCCTTGGTTATGAAGCTATGGCAAGCAAAGAGCATGCATAACTCACTTCTCTCATCAACTGAAGTGCAAGCAGCAACCAGACTTTCCCTCGTGTTCTGCAGAGCACTCTGCTCCTGGGGAGGTCAGTCCTACACTACCTTACATTCAAGATGCTTTGCAGGGTGCCAGTCTAACTGCACATCCAGGAAAGAGGAACCTTCTTCCAGATTTTAAGGGCTGTGAGATAAAAACGTTTCAGAAACATTCAGGCAAATGGAGCTGCAGTAAGGAATATTTTCTCCCTGCCACTATTCAATTTTACAAAGCCCCAGGCAATTCTGGTTGGAAAGCAGCATTTGGAGAATGCTAAGGTTACACAGCAAATCCTTCAACATGTCATGAAATGCCAATGTTAATTCCATGTTGAACATTAACTCTGTCCTTCTGTGTGTGTGCATTCTGACACTTTCATTACATGATCATGCAAACTAAAATCCTATTCCTTTTAAATAGTCTAAAAGGATTCCTATTCACCTCAGTAAGATAAGTCTCTCACTTAAAATAATTTTTCAGTGTTTTTGTGTTTGTTTAATAAGGATTCAGATCCATACCTGAGGTATGTTACAGCCTTCCTTCCTGTATCCCTGACATCCATTTATTGGCAGGTTGTTTTGGGGTTTTGTTTTTTTCTATTTGTTTGGTTTTGTTTTTGTTTTTTTTTTAAGTATTCTTTTTTCTTTTTTAACATGGCAGTGTCTTGTTTCTCGTGTCACTCTGGAGAAATGTCTGGAGGAGTTCCATTAGTTTTATACTAATAGGAGTCAGAGGTGACTGAGGTTTTCTGCTGCTTTTTTTTTTTTTTTTTGCCCTTTTTTTTTTTTCAATGTAGGTCTTTCCTCTCCATGGTATGAATTTTAATCATCTTGAATTCAATCCTGAGTAATTCTGAGTGCCTCTTGGGAGGTGCTTAACATGTAATCAGATTGTGGACTGAACCATATGCAATTTCTCTCTGTCCCTCACAGCACAGTATATGTTATGTTCACTTAAAGGGCTGAAGCATGTAACTATTTAGCCCATTTACCAGTTTGGATAGGCACTGTTATCTTTCTGACAAGCCATGTAGGAAATTATGTAGTTAATTATAATGCTAATTTAGTTAGAAACATATGTGGCTTCTGTTTTCTGGAAAATGTTTACTATTGCTTGGTAATATGTTTTGTGAGATGCCTTACCTCGTATTTTCCATATAAATGACTTTGATGGAATCTATTTGGACATTAATAGTACAGAGTAGTTTTAGATTATTCTATGCGTAAGCATAAAACATTGGAAAAAAGTGTATTCTATTATATTGAATATTTGAAAAGATGTGTACAGTCTTGGAATTAAAGTCTATACGTGCACACACATTGGCAAAAAGGTGTGCAGTTCAAACAGAGCTTTTAAATTTTGTTGATTTTTTTTTTTGTTTTGTTACATAAGCACCAGACATCCAGGTTTATTTTTGTTTTTTTGTTTTATGTAAATTGTTGTTTTGTTTTTAGTTTCATTTTACCTGTCCTGCTGCAAGAGTGTCAGTCTCCTCAAAAGCATTACAATGGCAGTCTTAGCCAGCAATTCTTTCATTTTTCTCATTAAAAACATAAAAATCTAAAGAAACAGCAAATAAAACTGAAGAAACAAAACAAGACTGTGAACTTCATGTGAGAGATTGTTTGATGGCTGGCTTCACTGTTTACTTTTGGATCCAAACTGAAGTTCCTTTCTAATATCTTCAGATTTAGGTATAGTTAAAGACAAGGACAGTTGCAAGCCCTTTGCTGAGTTGGACTCTTTTTTTCCCTGAAACCCCACTGAGATATGAAGGACTGAAAATAAACTAGAAAAAGACATAGGCTCGACTGAGTAAAAATCCATGAAGCTTGAGAGACTTATTGGTACTTCTCAGAAATAACTCCTGGAACTTTTAAGGTGCCCTGAATCTATTTGTTACTTATAACGTATGGGGAAGGAAAGCATAAATCCCAACCTGCATTTTCTAGATGGTAAAATCAAGAGGAAAAAAAGGTGGAATGAGTGGACTAAGAACATGCAACTTGTTAGAGCTCGCGGTCATTGCCTTCCTGTTCCATTTTACCTGCGTATTTGTTTTTCTTCTATTTTAAGATAAAAAAAAAACAAAACTGCTGGATTCCATTTTCAGACATGGACCAAAGCACATGAAAGCCAATATTTGCATTATTATTTTCTGGAGTAGCACAGAATGAATGATGCATAAAAAAGAAATATACCGAACTTAAACATTTCCTAGAAATTTGGTGCATTTAGGAGAATTTATAGGTTTTGGCCAAGGCAGGGTTGGGAAAAGGCTTTTCAAGCAGCAAAATAACAAGAATTTATGTTATTGTTGGCATAGAGAGTGGATTGTCCAAACTTCTTCATTTTGGAGGGAAGGAGGCTGGACAGGGAAGGATAGTATTTTTTTGTCTTTGCTTTTTTTTTTTTTTTTTTTTGCTTTGTTTTTCAAAGGTGTTTGTTCATGTGTCAATAGGATGACAGAATTATTTGCATATGATATTTATCTGCAGTATAACGTTATATCAAGCCATACAGATGTAATCAGAAGTAGGACATTTTTTCTAGATCGCAACCTAACACTTTCAGTTGCAGCTGATGACTTTTTGAGTGTCTTGGATACAAATGTCTTTGCTAAAATACTTTGAGGTGGTGAGTACTGTGGAAGTGCTGGCCACTCTGTCAAACTCAGTGATATTGCAGGAATATCAGCTGCTGAGAAACTGAGGCAACTTCAGCTGTGATGAACGAGCTGAGGTTCTCTGAATAGAAAATTGCCCAAATGGCTTTTCATCTTTAGAAACTGCACTACAGATATTTTACTGACACTCTGGGACATGGATAGGAGATGGGGTGAAATTACAAAGTCTAAATGAAGGTAAAGGAGGCGAGGCTGCCTCCTTTGCAGTTAACAGAGCAGAAGGTGGGTTGGGTGTGATTCGCTGGAGGGCTCTGTTTCTCCCACTGATCCTGAAGGCAACCCAAAGCGATCTGTGCTCTCTGCCTAGCCTCAGCCTGGGGTCTTACCCCTCTAAGCATTGTGCACAAAATGAATATTTATGTCTGCTCTGCAAATAAGCTCCCAGATGAGAGTAGTTACAGCTCTGCATAAATATATTTTTATTTCCCAACCCCAACATACTTTGGGGGGAAAAAAACACATCACAAACCCGGCACAAACCAACTATTCTTCATCTATCTTTGTGGACACTTAGAGAAAAACTCCCCCTTTGTTATACCTTTTTCTCCTTCTCTATTTATGTTGTCTTTACTTTTTAACATAAGCTCTGAAGCACTGCTGTTTTATATACTCCCAACAGGCCATTTATAAAAGTAGAAAAGCAAATCTGCCATAATTCTGATATTTATCCATCTCAGGAACTCTTTAGTGCTCTGAAAATGCATAACCTTTTGAGAAAAATGTGCCATGCCATTCCTGTCAATGTTTTTCTACCACAAGTGTTGCAAATGAAACAAATGAAGTGAACAAATGAAACTTAAACAGGGAAAGTTTAGATTGGATATTAGGAGGAAATTCTTTACTGTAAGTGTGGTAAGGCACTGGAATGGGTTGCCCAGGGAGGTTGTAAGTGCTCCATCCCTGGCAGTGTTCAAGGCCAGGTTGGATGAAACCTTGTGTGGGATGGTTTAGTGTGAGGTGTCCCTGCCCATGGTAGGGGGGTTGGAACTAGATGATCTTGAGGTCCTTTCCAACCCTAACTATTCTATGTTTCTATGATTCTAAATGAAACAAATGAACAGACAAAATAGTCAAGTTCTGCTCACCCACTTTATGAACAGGTCTTGGTGAGCAGGTCTTCATTAAGGACTGTAGTGACAGGACAAGGGGTAATGGGCTCAAACTTAAACAGGGGAAATTTAGATTGGATATAAGGAAGAAATTATTTACTGTTAGGGTGGTGAGTCACTGGAATTGGTCGCCCAGGGAGGTTGTGAATGCTCCATCCCTGGCAGTGTTCAAGGCCAGGTTAGACAGAGCCTTGGGTGAGATTGTTTAGTGTGAAGTGTCTCTGCCCATGGCAGGGGGATTGGAAGTAGATGATCTTAAGGTCTTTTCCAACCCCAACTATTCTATGATTCTATAATTCTATGAAGGGATACTTCAGCTGTACAGCAGTGGTAGGAATTTATCACCTCAGCTTGTACTATGCAGTCACTAGCAGCATGCACTTTTCTTAACTGTATAGTCACTGTGGGCTTTGCATTATTCCACACTATTTGGATTACCTTGAATAGCTGAGAGCTGACTGACAATCTGTATGTTTCCTACTTAACATGCAAGGCTAAAGTGTCTCTGGAGAGAATGGTGAGATTAAGGCACAGAGGAAGAATTATCCAAAGGGATAACTTAAAATCTACTGCTTTTTCCTGGTTGAATTCATTAGCCTGCACAGCTATAGTGTAATTTCCTCTTTCCCTTTTCATAAGAAGTTGTCCTCTCATATAGCTGAATGGATACAGAAATGGGTTTTATGCTGGGGATTTAAAGTGATGACAATTTCACATGCTCAAGCACTAAAAGACAATTTGTATGTAATTTCATTATTAGAGACGATAATAGAGTTGAGAGACTTATGGTTGGATACTGAACCAGAACATGCAGCTTTTTGATCTTTTAGTATAATATAGAACATTGATCCTTAACATGTGCCATTACAGAAGAGGAAGGTTAGTGAAGGTGATGACAACATCCGTAAATTAAGTAGCCCTCATCCTATGTTTTTATTCAATGACACAGCCATGCTATTTATATAATCCTGTAATACCAGTTCTATGTTTCAGTAGACTAATAGGCTCTACCTGTAGTGCTCTGCTCTGAATTTCTTTTGAGCATTATTTAAAAGTATATTTTAAGGGTCTCTGACAAAATAGAAAAGCAAGAGTAAAAGCTAATTTTTCAACTGTATGCAGATGCAAGTCTCCTCTATACTTGGCTGGTTATCAGAAAATGCCTGTTTTTTCCATGAGAGTGTGAGGTTTACAGTTTTGATGTCAGTCAAGCTCATGCTGCTTCAGCTGACTTATTTTTAAATATGTTCTAAGGTACCTTTTCCTTTTCATCTGCTGAGCTTGTTTTTAATCCTCTAGTTCATGCTCTTAGCTGTCACCTAACATCCCATTTTACCTCTGTCCTCTGTTCTCACATTTGTATGTTGGTGATGTCGGAAATACAGCGCTATAAGACTAGGGCTATCAAGAACTGTATTTACGTTATTCCAAGGCTAAGGAAGTCCAGTCATGAACCAAATTCCCCTTGTGCTAGGCACAGTGCAAGCAAACAACCCATGCCCTGAAAGAGTGGTTTTGTTAAACAAGACGCAATAGCAGATTAAGAAGCAATGACAGAATCCAGAGAAATATGGAGAAGTTAGTCAACATCCCCAAAATAGCTTGAGAACAATAGCTCACTATTGTTCTTTGCCATGAAGATGGAATATTGTTTGTTCTGAAAATGACAATCATGCAGCATTTTTAGACATTATGAACAGATAACAGTGAGTTCTTTCCTGCTTTTTTTCTCCATCCTTTACGGATGACAACGTAGTCGAAATTCAAAAGTGTGGTTCTATTTGATATCTATGCAAGTACAAAGCTACTTCTTTCAGACCAGTGAAGATAAAGGATATTTTCCCATTGCTTTCAAAAGATCAAACTGCACATGCTTAAAAGTTTTACATCTTGTAGCCTGCTATGACACTACCTTTTCCGTGTAGCCTTTTTTCTTGTACCTGTACTGTTAGACATAAGTGTCTGTCTACAGACTCATTGGGCATTCATTCCATGTATTTAGTATTTTCCATGTGTTACAGTATAAAAGTGCTGACAGGACTACTCCTGACTTGTCAAGATTCTTCTGCTGAATTTCTTCTTTTCTTTTCTTCTTTGCTGCACATTATTGTGTTTATTTCTTTTTTTTTTTCTTTTAATATTACACTGCACTTCTCAAGTTCCTTGACATTTTTTTTATTATTATTTTTATCATTCACTTAATAAAATAGTACCTGTGAACATATATTATTTTTTTAGTGCTAACTTTTACCACTTAAGGGGAGTACCAGGGGCAACATACTTAGGGACCGTGAAAACATCAGGGAATAGGCAATGTCCAGTAAATTGGGTATCATATAAATATACGGGTGATAAATCCTGGAAAATATCTGCAGTATAATCTTTTTCTCTCAACATTATGCATTTGCCTGGAAGAGGCAGCTGAGCTAAGTCGCTAATGGTGGAACTGCTGAGAGAAGAGTGAAATTAATACACTAAGTTGCTCAGCTCTCTCAAAACAGCTTAGCTACTTTATGCTACCAGCATCTTCTCTCACTCGTGGAATAGACACTTATTGTCATATGAATTAGAGACAAGGAGCTCTTAGAAAAAACACTGGAGTTTATGCTGTTAGGAAAAATTCTAATTCTGTCCCAACTGTTCAAATTCTGGTTATGATATGAATACCAGCCTACACCATGAGCAGAAGTTTGAAGAGGTCATAATGCTTAATCTCTCATAGCTTCAAGCCTGTAAAAGGAGGATAGGCCAGTTAAAAATGGGGCGGAGGAGGAGAGTGGTGTTTACATGATATTAAAAATATGTTGTTAACACCTAACTATAAATCACTTCGCCTCAATCTATAAATGGGAACCACTTTCATCTTCCCAGGCTAAGTGTAAACTTAGCCAGTTAACAAACTCCATTGACAACAGAAACACACATCATGAAAACATGCTTATCACCTAAATCAATCAAATTATACAATACATTTAGGATTAATTCTTGCACATGTTTTAGGCCTAGCTAAAAAATTTGCTGCCATTACTAGTTCCTTCCATAGTCAAGTTTTGCTGTTGCTACAGCCCTGTTCTGTTGCAAAAGTAATGTTGTTATTTACGGGGGTGTAAAGAACACAGTACAGTAGTAGTACTCTATAAATCATAATCAATACAAAGAAGAATACACATTATTTTATCTTTCAGATAAATAGGAATACCAAGACAAATACAGCTCTTTTGCATATAGCAGTTCATGTGCAATTACTCATGTACCAGAAAATACAAAATATACCTTACTGGCTGTATGTCAGGCTGCCTTTTTCAGAATGCTCTTCTGGGAGAAAAAGATAGTTCTAAACATTCAAGAAGAAGGAAAAAGTTATTTAGTATGTGTTGTTTATTAAGTTGTGCTGTTCATAGAGTGACTGAAGATTTAATTCAGAATCTTGAGATCATTTATATTGATCCTAATAGTCCATTTGAGAATATAAATTTTGGAATACAAGTATTTGGCTGTTTTAAAATGAATTTTTGCATATTATTTTATTTGGTAGGTTAGTAAAAGAGGAATACTGAGGATTGATTGGCAACAGGTAGCAAAATATTCCACATTTTAGCAGTGGAAAAAATTAGTGCTTTCCTTTCTTATATAGCATTCTTAGAGCCCTGAAGGCCTGCGTTCTGGTGTTTCATGTGGTCGAATAGGAAAAATGTTGAGAACAGTTGAGGACAGTCCAACAGAATGTTCTGCCTACACCACAGAAGAATTTTTGGCCCTCTCCAGGTAGAAAAAAAGTAAATTTAATGCTATTTTCCCAGGTGATATAAGGAGATTGTGCTATGTGAATTCTAAAAGATATTATCATAGTCATACTATCACATTTAGACTTCCTGTTTCTGTAAATAATGAGAAATTACCTTGAGGACTATAGAGACATGCAATTTTGTTGCTGTTAAAAGAATTGAGCCTACAAAGTTATTATTCATTTGAAATGCTTTCAAAATATGGAAAATCTGGTACTTGCATACATGTGTAAGGATGATAAGCTGCTTAAACATTTCATCCTGAGGTACCAAATTATAACCTTGCTGACTAGGCAATCAATAAATGAATTTTCCTTACAAGGTAGGCAGGTGCTGTGTTAGACAAAGTTTAGCTTGTTATTCTGTAACAATGAAAAGTTTTCTAACACAGTTGGGAAAAGTGGCTGGTCATTTCTTAAATTTTCATAATCATGGTATAAATGCATTGCCATAAATTAGCAAAATTATTAACTTGTCTTTCCTATACAATTTATACACATTTTATGGATAGAGTTCCATTTAGGAAAGTATTTGGCATATTTTTTGCTTCTTTTTTAACTTGCAGGGCTATAATTCTGCATAATGGTTATATTAAAAACTGTTATATAATTCTTCTTGCTTCTGGATGTTCAACATCTTCATGCATGTGTAAACTGTTGTTGTCCCTATGCTTTTTCTACCCTTTATCACGTACCTGTAAGTGCCAAGCCATCTTCACACTAGCCTTCAGGCAACCATCCTAGGAGAAGGAAAACTCTAACTTCAAACCCAGGTAGATGGATCGGTTTAAACCATGACAAGCCTTGTAAGGCCTTCCATCTAAGAGAAAGATGCTCTAATCAAACCTACAACCTGAGGACTTTGCTGTCACCATTGTAGCTCACTAGGCCCTGGCAGATAAACCACATATGTAAAGTATGGGACCAGTTCCACGCGCGGTGTTTTTCACCTAAAAAAATCCATTGCACAGGCTCAAAGGGTTTACTCACACAGAGCCCTGAAGGGACAGGCAAAGGACAAAACAGCCGGTGATAAAGTGCACTGGAAGCTGCAGACCCGACCCTGTGTGCACACGGTTCAGGACACTGGTCACTTGAGACTGACCCAGGAGATGACAGTCATGTTCAGAAACATCCTGAATGACCAAGCAGCCTTTTTTTCAAACCAGATTTGCCTATCCCACATTGCCCTTTTAGTCATCATCGCACTTGTAGTAAGCGTGGGTAAAGCGCTTCCCAAATCTTTGTTCGCGAAGCCAAGCCATCAGTCAAGCAATATACTTCACACTTTCAAAAACTTTTCCTTAGTCAGCATTGCAGTCCTGCGTTCATCCATATTTCTCTTTTATTCACTCCCTCCATTTTTTCAATACCTTTCTGACAATAAAAAGCTGTAAGCAAAAGCACTCTATTATAGCTTCAGCTAAACAGGAGATAAGCCAAGTGAAACTGTTATTTCCCATCTTATTGTATGATTCAAATTGTACAAGTCATGTTTGTTTTTCTCTTCACAAGCTCATATTGCTACTAGTCTGAGGATCTTAACACTTTACTGCTTTTCTGTTGTATTCTTTCTGTTGAATCAAGTGTGCTCTTGAGGGGCGTATCAATCCCTCTTGAAGAACTTGGACAGCAAAAGAAATATTAATTGCCGAAAGAGTTGTTTCAGTTTATCCATTTGTCTGATAAATTGAATGAAACAATGTCAAAGGAAGTTTTATGGAGGAAACCAGTAGTAATTTGAGCAATAGCAGTGATGGAGTATGTAAGTCAATGTGTGTGCGTGTATGTGTATATGTATAGGAAACAATAGAAGTGTGTTACATTAAAGAATAATTTCAACTTGTACTGACACGTTTATGCAATTCAGATTTATTTTAAGATTGAAAGAAAAACTAAAGGTTGTAGTTTTAACAATTTTAGTGTAGGAAAAAGAGATTGAAAAAGTTTAAGAGAAGGAAAAGCGTCCGAAAAAGTATGAGAATGCAAGGACCATGCTAAAGCAATATGCTATGTTTTTCTCACTCCAGATCCTGATATAAGCTTAAAAGAACATACCAAAGCAATCGATTAAAAGATTACTTTAGATTAAGGTAAAACAATCATATATATCTATGCCCTGATTCCCTTTGCTCTCTGTTAAGGATGCTCTGTAGGTATATGGGGCATACGTTGTTTTAAGACACATCAATCCACCACACAGGGGTTCTAGAAAGAAGGCCTTCTAGGTACCAATGCTAGCTGACTTATGTTAATACAGATGGGAAAGGAAGACAGCTAGCCAGAGATCCAGTAACACTCCAGTTTGAGAAATGTGCAGGAGCAGAGGTCTGTTAACAGATGCAGTTGAAAGGGAAAGACATGTAAGTCAAGCTCATTTGTAATTGAAAGAGGAAGATGCCATGTACAACAAGGTAGTCTGTGATGGAAGGCAGCAGCAAAAACAAATATTAAGACAAAACATGGTAGAAAAGTGAATTTGTTTCTTTTCTGGGTAGTGGGAAGCAAAGGATAAAAATGGAAAAAACATTGCTGGAGAGGGCTAGAGGATCCAGAATTTGATAAAAAAAACAAACCCTAAAACATAAGCAACATGTGCCAAACAACATAGCACAAGAAAGAAAAACTTTTCATCTATAGAGCTTCCAAGAATTTCTGGGTCAAGACAAAGCCTGGATAAGCAAAAAGGCAACATGCAGATCTGGAGGTGTCCAAGCAAGTCTGAACTCTCAGCAGATGGATGGAAGGATGCAAATATGTGCAGCTGTCAGGGCAGCAGCTGGGCCATGTCCAAACTGTTTCCAAATTAAGAGCTGAAAATTAAAAAGACTAATGCTCTAGTCTATCACTAAGGAAGTCAGCCTGCACCTCATGAAGTAAATTTGCTTTTTGAATTAAGGGGGTGAAATAATGACACCTGTGGGATTTTTTTTTTTTTTTTTCTGAGTGTCTTTCAGAACCTCAGTAGCCACTTTTCCTTCTAGATTGGTATTTTGAAGCTCATCATTTCATGTAACTGCATTTCCTTCTATCTATTTGCAGGGTACATAAGAAATTTTTCCTGCAGACTAATTCAGATTTTGTTCCATACTAGGTGAGCTGCAGTATCACATTCAGCAATTTCCCTTCTTCTATTATTTTAGTAAGTAGAGCTGAGTAGAAGATGATGGTCCATTTTGCTAGTCTGATGGCAAAATCATCTTTCCAATTTTTTTTTTTTTTTTTGCCAATTTTATTTCTAGTAGCACAAAATGAAACGACTGCTTTTCATGTGGGATGATACAGACCAAAGGCCCAGGTGTTTTGTTTTGCTTCCAAAATAATTCACCAAACAGGCAATGAGGCTATGAGGAAGAGGGAAAAATAAAGATGTCCAGTCTGATAACAGATCCTTCTGATATATTTAGAAATAGAAGAATCTGTACCTGCAGCATATACTAAAAAGTAATCAAGATATTTACCTTTGCTTCTGAAATAATGTCATCTTCTGTGTATTAGATGCAGTGTCCACTTTCCATTTCTGACCATTTCATGTGTGCCTCGTACTATGCTTAAATTGCAAATATCAATTTGGAACGGAGTTTTGGACTGTAGCAGGATGAGCTAACAGGTTGTGGATCAGATTCAATTCTCTGTAAAATTACTTTGTAAGATAATTAGCAAGATACAGGCGAAACATGCTGCAGCATAACCATCAAGGTCAGAAGAGTTAAGTAAGTTCATATTTATTTTTTTTTCCTCCATGATTACTTGGATCTGTTAAAAATATGAATACAAAAGATGATGAACATTACACTAAATGTTTTCCTAATATGTTCTCAAAATCAGAATACATGTTTGATTTTTTTGGTGGCAACAGCAGTAATGCAATAAAATAACCTTAAAACATTAAGATACTATTCAATAATGTTTGGCTAGAGAATGACATCATGTTATGAGTGATATTTTGGAAGGCAAAGCAAGAATTGTTCTTTCTTCGTGCTCCTAGCGTTGTATGTCTCATCAATCAATAGATCCTTTCTGACATCTTGCTATAAGGTTGGGCTCAAGGAAAACATTTACTGCTATTTTTTTTTTACCTCAATTGGAGATTTAAATGCCTTCAGGGTGGAGTGTGGGACTGTCAGATGAAGCAGCAGGTTGACGCATGGAAAAGGCAACTCAGGGCCCTCACATTGGCTTAGAAACCCTGGGTGTCCTGAATAGATACGATGTGACAGTCTAATAAGTGTCTGACTGTTTACAATGTAGCAGAAATTTGCTTTTAAAAGTGACTATATAAAATCATACTTCGTTACTCAGCAGATGAATTCTATGTGTGAGTCACACCTGCCAGTTCTGGTGTTGGTTTTTTTTTCCTACTTATTATTGCTATTAATCCTGCTGAGCTAAAACAGCTGAGAGACAGCAAATTGCATTCTATTATTTCTTGAGTGTCATCCACAGATGTGCTTGTTATGTTCCACTGACTTACACCTGCAAACCCCAGTTGTAAGCTATGGAAACCATACATTTTTACAACCAGAACAGAATCTGAAGATAGCTGGGGTTTTACTTACTTGTGTAACTGGAGGCATAATTCATCTCCCGAAAGAAAGAGCTTGTTTTTAAAAGGCTCAGCCAAGGCTGCAATATGAGCAACTTACATATGACTTGTCCGTTGAATCTATCTGAAATGTAAATCACAGAAAACATTGCTGGTTTTATACTACCACTTTTCAGCATGCAACACAGTAATAGAAAGCCTGTGTACTGTCTTAATGCCTGTTTTATGAACAAATTTGTTTACTTGGTTAATTCAGTTTGTTCTTTACCAGTTAACATTGAATTTTCTAGATTTGGTGCTGAGTAACTACTATCCTTCCACTTGTATTGATAGTTTTGTGTATATATGGACACAACAACATGGCTCTATTACTTAACTAGTATGTTTCCTCTTTGATAAAAACCTGAGAATTTAATAGTACATACTGGTTCCTTCATTCTCTGATATAACCATTGTTTTTGCCTTCCAGTCTTCCACTTGTTTTAAAAGTAGCTGCAGAGCAGATTGAAGGGTATTCCTTATCTTGTGCTGTCTTGAGCACTTGGCCACCAGTGGTTGACCACTTCTGTTAAAAGAGTGCTTTAGAGTCTTTCATGTATTCTTCACTGAAAACAAATTAAACAAAACCCTGAACAATATTTTTTCCTTCTCATAAATTTTATTGAGAAAATATGAATATTTATTGACAGAGAAGCCAAGAGAGGAAGAAGCAATGAAAAAGATATATGTAGGAAAAAAACAAGCCAATACTAGCCAACTACAGACTCCCAGAAGAGCAGAATATCTGTGGAACTATTAGAAGGACAAAAGATTCACCAGTTAGGAATGAAAGGAACAGCTTATAGCTGAAGAAACACAATGAACATTAAAGATGAGTATGAACTAGAGACAGGTGGGAATATAAATTCTGTCTGTAAACTGCAAGTGAAATTATTAAGTGGAATTTTCTGTTCCCTTCAGAAAGTTTGATTTTTACATCCTTGATCTTCATTAGGCTGGCTGGTCTGCTTGGGACTTTTCTTTGCAGAAGATTTTATTTATTTGTCACATTTTCACAAGTTAGATTCCATCTGTTCATAAGCATTGCAACTTTTTCCTAAACTTCCATTGTATTTAAGTGGCAATTTGCAAATTTTTGAAGGGAAAAAGTATAGAAAAAAAACATAATAAGATATTTCTGGTTTATGTGCAGAAACAGTAGCTATTTGGAGAATATTTACTGAATTTAAATTAACATTTTTATTTTAAAAGATACATTTTTTTGGCAGCATCTATAAATGTACAAGGTTCAGAAGTGCATGAATGAGAATGTAATTGTTTGTTCTCCCTCAAAAATGTAAGAGCACATCCTCAATGAATGGAAATTGCTCTCTCCCTCCAGGGCACAGAGCTGTGCTGATTTACACCAAACCATATAGAGCTTCCCTAAGGGGGGAAATTTAGCACAGTTTGTTAAATTAAGTGATCATTTTAATGGACCACACAGAAGGTATGAGACAAAAGTGAAAATGCCATGAGTGTAAAGTTCTGAATGTTACAATTGGTGACAGAAGGCCTATCAATGAGACAGTAATCCTATAAAAATACAGAAAGATCAGATTGCTTGTCGAATTAGAATTGCTTTAGTATGGATGCATGCAAGGGGATAGCAAAGGAGCTGGAAACTTTCCATCTGCTTTGTATACAAAGTGATTAGATTGTGATCACTTAGTCCAAGAGGATAGAAATGATGCACAATTCTGCCAGGATGAGACATGCAAATTGGATCAATTAAGCTCTGAGAGTGCTCAGACAATCTGGTAGAGACGTTTACATGCTGTGTCAAGTGAAACTTAGCAAAGATCAGACTTGAATGCTGGGGGCAAGTATTATAGTGATTTAAACTCTAATCTCCAAGAGTAATTCATTGCTTTCAGATTCGGTTATAAAACTGATCAGATACTATAACAAAACTATCTGATACTAAAATAAAAGATCCTTTTAGGAGAATTTTGATCATATAAATAAGCATGACAGACAAATTAGTAACAGTCATCTGAGTTGAAACACTCAAGGTAGACAAGAGTAAGTTCAGACGACTGATACTGTCTGCAGTTGGTAGAATACACAATACTAGTAACTCCTGTACCTTCATGTTGACCACAATGCATCAGAAGCAGGGAGTGTTCTCGTAAGAAACTCATTCTGCGTTATTGTCATTGAACTAGAGCTCACTCAGAAGGAGAACAATATGCAAATGTTCATTAGATGGAGTGCTCTAGCTTCATCAGAGGCCATCTAAGAATTTGAATTATGTACCCTATGCAACATATTTCATAGCTAATGATAAGCAGAGAAGGATTTATGTAAATATAAAGTTCTTAAATTATCTGAAATACTGGAACGTTGAGAAATGAGTTTCTGAAGGAAAACTGAACATTTTCAGGAGAATCCAGATAGCTTCCAGAATTAGAAACAGGTATGCCCAATTTGAATGCTAGTGTGGATTCAGCAAGTATGAATAATCAGTGTAAAATAACACCTGCAATTTCAGTATTCTCTTATAATTTGTCTATCAATGGCATATAAATTTATTAGATTTTCAGCATTTAATGGCAGTGAGTAAGAAACACAGAAAGAATGTGTTCTGGTGAAAACATGAGAGACAGATGAAAAAATCCTGGGTTGGCATCAGCACTATACGTGGCAAAACACATATCTCTGGATTTGTTCTTTGAGAAATGAGGAGTGAATTTCAATTTTAATCTATAAATATATTCTCTCATTATTGTAGTAATAGGTCAAATAGTAATGAATTCAAACTTCAGCAGGGGAAGTTCAGGTCAGATATAAGGAAGAAGTTCTTTATTGTGAGGGTGGTGAGGCACCGGAACAGGTTGCCCAAAGAACTGTTAAATGTTCTATCTTTGGCACTGTTTAAAGCTGGGCTGGACAGAGCCTTAGGAGTCATAGTCTAGTGTGAGGCATCCTTGCCCCATGGCAGAGGGGCTGAAACTAGATGGTATTAAGGTCCTTTCCAACCCTGAATATTCTATGATTCTGTGAATGCATAGGAATTTGATGAGATTATCTTTATTATACCCTCATCATATTCACCAAAATAGAAAAAGGCACCATGAGAGCACTGCCCTTTACATACAGCTGTTAAAATCCTTCTAAGCTGGAAGGCTTTACAATTAACCTAGTACTGTTCATGTTAAAGTAGTTTGTTATGGTTTTGAAATACCAATGCATTATCTTCTCCCCCAGCTGCTTTCTGGAAAACAGCACAAAACATGGGCATTACAAGAATTTATTTCCCAGCCCTTAATACTATGGAGTAAAAGTGCCTATCAAAATATGAATTACTATCTTGAGATCAGTCTAGTAATAACTGAAAACCGTGGCAGACATGCAAATGTTAATGTTTGGGAAAAAAAAAAATCAAAACTTTTAAAGTATTTATTTGCAAAGGATCATTTTAAATGATCTGAACCGTTTAAGGCAGACTTTCAAATGTTCGTACTTACTGTACATACCCTACTTCAGCTTGTTCTGAATACTGAATGGCTACAGTGTAAATTTATGTAATGGAATCACTTAAGCTTTCAGTTCTGCTGCTTACAATTAGTCTGTGATGCACATTGCTGTTCATTAAAGTACCCTTCCTTTGCTCAGGGATTAAGGCTCTATTTCAGAAAGGCGCTTAGGCATATGCATAGTACCAACTTTTATGAATGTTAAGCAAGTCCTGACATGCTGTACATGGGTAAGGATGATTTCCTTATTAAGAGAATTCTAAAACAGAGATTTTGTTTGTTGTAGCACAGGGTTAAATTTTCCTTCTCTCAACTAAATTTTGAGCAATAGGCTGTTAATTAACTTGACAGTATATACAGATGGTTAGATACGTATTTTAGAAACACTTTGGGTTAAAAATCACTGTTATAAACCGTCATCATTGAAATACATAAGAGTAGGGGGCAGGGAATTCTAAAGCCTACTGAAAAAAGAACAACTTGTTTGTCATTCAGCGCTTTACTTTTACTGAACTGATCACACTAGTTAAAGAAAACACTACAGAAATGTTTAATCAAGCCAGTCTGAAAAAGAGATTCTAAATTAAATGTAAACACATACTGACCACACTAATTTGTGTTGTAAGGTAATAAGTTAACCATGAGATTCTTCTGCTTTTCATAAGGGAACTCATTTTAAGCCCTGTAAACACAAGACAAGCGTCTACAGGAAGATATCTAGTACTGCACTTTAGTCATGCATTGTTTTATCACGTTGTATTGTCATTCTAGCTGTGAAACTGTAATGCTTTGCTATAGATTTTTATCTCTGCCCTTTCCATATGAAATAATTTATTAATATTAAAATGTTGCAGTAAAATTTTACATTCAAAATCCTCTGCTCTTTCTCTATTTCCTTGACTCACTGTCAGCTCTGAGCAGTTACGACTCTTCTCCCAACAGGACTTCCCACTGACTAATTGTGTGTGATACAGGCACTGTGTCAAATTCTTAAATTTTGCACTTTAAGTCTAGGAATATCTTGATTTTACTGGGAATATTTTGGGGATTAGATTTGTGGAAATGCTTTAAGAAATGTCTGGGTGGTGTGAAATATTTTATAATATAGAACCAATATCATATAAAGAATTGTCAATTTGAAGGTGACTATAAATCTGTCAGGATTGTCATCCCTAAGTATTGCATTTATACAAACATATAAAACTTTATGAAAAAAAAGGAGTAGGAATTTAAATTTTAAGAAGCAAGCCACAATAACAAACACTGATGCCCTATCATAAATTTTAACATTAAATATGGAGAGGTAACCCAACATATTAATTCTGCTTTTCTTTAGCAGTTTCAGAAGTATTTTTTAACTAGTCCTTAACTGTTTTCAGGGAACTACAGGTTCGTTTGGCTGTGGACCCAGTTAATTACATTTTTCCTCTATTGTAAAACTTTCATCATTAAAATTATCAGTTTATGCTATTGTCTGTAGTCCGGTCCAGTATAAGCTTCTACAGGCACAATTACTCGCAGTAGTTACTTCAACTGCTCTACAGTTATATATTTTACCATTGTCTTCTAGTCTATCAGGGTTTCAGCACTTCCCACAAACATGCAAGGTAAGATTATAAATGGGTTTTTAGTAGCATTAAACTTTCAAGAGCAAATGAAATCTCAGGAATTGATATCACATAAAACCAAACCCAAACAACAGAAAAAAAGCTCTGCACCCTCTAGGTATCTATTCCTTGGTACTAATGTTCTTTGGAAGCAGGTTCCTATGAGAAAAATCATTATCAACCAAGCAACGCTGCAAGCCATTTTGGATAGCTGAAGCAGAAACAGGATAATCACGCTAAACTATAGATCAGTAGTTTGACAAAAAGGAGACAATATGGGAGGTATAATTTTCACTTTAAAATAAAGACATTCAGCATAAGTTCATCTTTTATCTCAGAAAAGACTCTCATATGATAAAATGAATCTTTGTAAATTTGATATTATTGATACGGTACACAAACAAGAAGTGTATATGATTATTTTTCCTGCTCACTGCTATTAGAGATAATTTTTTCGATTAATAGAGTTAGCTATCAAAACATAGAATCTCTAATATGTTCTCATTTTCTGTGGTTCAAATCCTAGGCCTGAATTACCACAGCTAAGTAGAAAAAGTAACATGGGAGAAAAAACTTTGAAATCAGCATTCTTTTTTCTTTTTCCTATTTTCAAGAACAGGGAAAAAGTAAAAGCATTACTTTTGCCTTATTGCAGGTATGAAAATTATGCTATTGCCTTTCTTCTTTCATCTCCCCTCTTTACTGTGCCATAGGGCAAAGTGCATTCATGCATTCTCTAGTCATATAAATAAATAAATAAGGCACCCTTTTAAATCATAAATAATTAATAAAGGATGTACAGTGATAAAAGGACAGAAAATATTCCTATCCTTGTAAAAATATATTTTATGTGTATATACATGTATGTATTTCATTCAAGAGAATTGTATACTCAAGGAACAGCACTGTATGTATATTAATATTGTGCAAGAGGAGATTATTTCATGTGTAGTGCGGAAATAATTTGAGAAGAAGAATGAGTGACATTTCTCAAATGTTCTATTATAGTAAGATGCTACACCTGCATAAACTTTTCAAGTCATATACATCTGCCAGCCCAGAGATATTTTTCTATGAATTATATTACGGTCTTAGGTATTTGTTTGTCATGCTACATTCTTTAAGCATGATCACTTTCATAGAAGCCATATGTGGACAGTGCAGGGAGAAAACATCCTCACAAAATTTTATTACACTGCTGAAATAGACAGTAGTGACTGTAAGAGAATTTTGTCTTACAGCTTCAGTGATTCTTGGCAACAAAATAAATCAAATCACTGCACCAAAATAAGTCAAACCACTGGATACTGGTTTAGTCTATAACAGTGAGTAGTATGGTGCATTATGAATAAACGTGGATCATATGAAAATACTATTCGTACGTATGGAAGAGAACTTGGTCCCTTTCCTGGAGAAAAAGAAAATGCAGAGACCCAAATGCAGCTGGTAGGAATAACCATTCAGGAATTTGTAACTAGAAATTCACTCTAGTGGTATTTTAACGTGATTTAATTGCTTTAGGCTTTTTTATAAATGAGCATTTAGTAATTGTGGGTTTTTTAATCAAAAAATAAATTTATTTGGGTAAAAACAGAATCAGTTTTAATATGTTAAGACAGATAGCAAATCCACTTAGTTTGTCAGTGACGCAGCTTTGTTACTGAAATACTCACAATGAGTACTCCAAGGAATAAGTACTGATAGACTGAGAGCGGTTGGGTAAAAACCAAAAAAAACCCAAAGCTGAATGTTGAACAGGTCTGTAAGGATTCCAATGTGCATATTGTTTACAAACACTGTAGTCTGTTTCTGCATTCTAAATTTAAGCAAGATAATTTCTAAAAAGCTTGAAGTGTGTGTGAGGGGAAAGCGGGTCTCTTTTTTCCATTCTTACTCCAGACGTGTTATGTTGCCTGCAGGCTCTTGGTGGTGCTACAATACAGTATTGCTATCCCCCCACCCCCAATAAATATTATGCAATTAGCACATGTTGATGCACAGCATACAGATGGCTTTTACCTCCCAAAGCTGCCAAACTGTCTTTTTAAGAGTGTGAATGACAAACAGTCATTTTAGAGAGTGACATGTCATGATGATGGCACTTTAAAACTCCTCAAGAATACTCAGATGGCTACATATGCCCACTCAGCTCCATCTACAGCAGCAGTTGCTTCTGAGCTCTTCCTGTAGATGCACTAATCTTAATGGGCTGGCTGCACAATTCCCTGTCGCCACAGGGCATTTCATGTTCTTGTTATAACTGGGGGGAAGAAAGCACAGATTTGTGTGTACAGCATCTGCAGATATCAGAAAAGAAGAGGTGAGATAAGGAAAAGTATGTGTGTGTGCATGCGTGTGCACATGTATGTAAACATGCATACACTTTAATGTTCATATACATTGTAACACATATAATTGCAATCACTATGCCATTATATAAAGAGCTAAATTATATAAGTATACAGAGAGTGAGAACACTATAGACACAACTGAGTGTTTTTAAGAGAAAAAATGTCATAAACACGTGACATGGTTATTCTAATAATATCCAGGTTTCAGTATTTCCTCTTAATTATTTAACTTGCTAGACTTTAGATGATAGTATCTCTTATTCCTAGAGGAACCTTTCATCTGAACTTTGTCTTCCACTTGGAAGCCTTCAGGGCTTACTTAGATACTCACAGGAATGTTACGAAGTGTAAGTTTTACATCTATTTTGAATTTTCTTTGAACAATAACCGCCAAGGAACTAAGGAAATTTCACTGTTCTCTTGACCATTTAAACCCCCTTTTTCAACAGGTTAGCAAAATTAAATATTCACTTCACTTTATCTAGCTGAGGAGATAAGGTTATTATCCTCCTGGAGCACTGATCAGTCACTTGAGAGTATAAGATCTATATATTTTTTTTCACTAAAGTCTTCCACTAACATTTCTGAACATTTTATTGGGGAAACAACACAGAGGAAAGAGAAGCTAGGAAAGTCTAATTGGTTATTCAAAGTTTGGTCATGGAAAAGAATGTATCTGAGTAAATTAATAAAAATTCTTACTATTTTAATTTCTTTGGCACAGAAACATGCAGTCTGTAACAGCAAAAAGTAAAAAAACTACTTTAAAATGGGAAATGGGGAGTTTTGTTTTAAAATTATACTTGGTTCATTCAGAACAAGCAGACCCTTATGCTATTCTCGCTGCCCACTGGTCATGTTTTATGTTTGCTCCCCAGTTCCAGCACTTTAAAGTGAACGGTAATTTCATTTGCACCTTCCTTTTATTTCTTCTTTTTTTTTTTTTTTTTATCTTTTCCTTTCTCCTCCAAAGTAGGCTTTTTCTGTAGACTTGGAATAGTACTAATATACTAAAATTACAGCTGACCAGATTCAGGTTATCAGCACTTTTAATTGCCATTACACTAACCAGAGCATGAAAGGAAGATGCTTGCAAAGTTATACAGCTTTACTCCCAAATACTGTTCTTGCCCAACACTGGTTAGTTACTGATGATCATCTCCACTTACTACTTCAACATTTTCTTTCATTTATACTTTTCATTTTTAACTTGCTATTTCCTTCCATTTTAGCTTGTCATTTCTCCTTTGGCCTGTCTTCACTGGTTTTCCTCATGCCCTATCTCCTGTGTTTCCTCTCTTCCCTCTTTATCCATTTTATTTATTTTCTCTCTTATCTTATGCTTTATTAATCATGCACATGTATAATTAGCTTGATTATAGATGAAGCTTTGTTCTCATTGGCTTTAGATACATGTTAAATATGAAGATCTTGGAGGTCAAAATACACCAAATGACATACAATTTATCTGCAGGAGGGCTATTAAGGACAAGTTGTGGGATGACACAGCTGGTACTCCCAAAGGGATGTGGCCTTGTTTCACCTTGAATGTGAAATGTGCTCATGTGATAGGTAATATCTTGTTACCTCAGTGCCTTTATGATGATCCTGGATAGATATATTGACTTCCAGTCAATTGTAGTACTCTAGCATTACCCATAGAAAGATAAAAGAGGAGTCAGTCTGAGTTCAGGCAGCCTATAAGGACAGAGATGGATGTGAAGAGATCTCAATAATGTCTTGGACCTCAGTTGTCTCAGCAGCTCTTAGATCTTTGGTCAGCTCTGAGCACTCTAGACCGATTTTCATCAGTTTTAGATCAAGACAGTGCAGAAATCTTGTCTAGGCTGACCGGGTTTTGGACAAGCCTGTCACCAGCTGCTCATCTTAGATAAATAATATGGTTATACTGTGGTCTACAGCATTGGACCTTGTACTCCCACATGACTATCTGTGCACTTGCTTGACAAGGAGAAAGTCTGGAGGCAACAAAACAGTGCATGAAATTGCTAGTATGTCAAAGTGGCAAATTATGCCACTGTAGCATAGTTGTTGTCTGTGTTGGTTCCCTACTATACTGACAACATTGCTGAGACAAGGAAACTCTGGCAGCATTACAAGCATATTCCTTCTTTTCAAACTCTAATTAGAAATGTTAGGGGTTTGTCTATAGTCCTTTATATTGACTTATCTCTTGTCCTCAGTATTATCTGTTATGCTGAGAACAGAACAGAGACAAGCATATTTCTTTCTGAGCCCAGGCTTATACTATGGTTTTACATAAATTAATAAAACCAAAAGCAAAGAAAAGCCCTCCAGGAACTCCTTTATCACTTTCTTAATGTTTCTTGGAAAAAAAAAACAAAAACCAAAAAACAAAAAAACCCTTTTATAAGAAATTCATTACCTGCTGAATAACACTTTCACTAGAGCCTGGGTGTGAAGTCAATTTTATGAATCACGAGCCTCTGCTGACATCAATAAAATGTTGGTAGATCTTTCCCACATTACTTCTCTAATGCTACTGAATAAGAAATTAAAAAGATGTCTTAAGCTATTGATATTGAAATATGGTTACATTTTATAAGAGTGAAAATTTCATAGCTCCCCCTGAAAACAATTGGATTAGTAATTAATTGTTTATAAGTCCCTTAAATAAAACATGGCAAATATGTGGCATGCATGCACACTGGATTTTATTTAAATTTTAACTCCATTATCTATGATGAATTTTAAATATTAGACATTGTTTGATTGAAAGTGTTCCAAATCAGCAACATCGAACACTTAGTTATCCTGATAGTTAACAAATATAATCTTGTATTTTCAAAAGAAAAAAATATGCGAATATCTAGTGCTTTATGAGTAATCACAATTCAAAACACCTACTAGCAGTACAATATGAGAGGAAAAGGGAATTCATAACATTCTAGATGCAACCACAGTAAATGCTGAATCCAAGAACTGAAGTTTTAAGAATCTGACTGTTGTGATGAGCAAGCTTTAATAGAAATAGCCAAAGTAAGTAATTTTTTTTTTCAAATCACCTGTTTTCTTTCATCTTCTGTTATTACCTATTTAATCTGTATACACCTGACAAGTTCCCTTTTTAAGTCTTCCCAGAAAGCAGGGAGGGGAAGGCATGTTGTATATGAAGACAAGAGTGTCTTCATCCCACAATCAATTCTAAGTTGTTTTGTGATAGTAAATTATGGTTATAAATGGACAAGACAATTGCTCCTGGCTTGGTGTTCTTTCCTGCTTTTGTCCTTTCTTGTTTCCTAGTCCTTCTGTGCTTTTAGTGAGAAGGAAGGCATAAAGCTACAGTCTCATCAGTTCTGTACCACCAAGAACTATGGATGCCTGCACAAGCAGAGGAGGAAGCAGTTTCCATTCCTTTCCTCCCTTTCCAGTTATTTTCACAGCAGGAAAGGAAAGGGTGGTGCAGGCAAGGTAACTCCTCCTTGAGAAAACTTTTCAGGTGTTCTACATGTAAGTGCACATTTCTTACGGTCTGAGGGAGCTATGGAGCTAGGTTGTATTGAAGCGTCTCATGTTTGCTCTGTCTCTTTGTCAGCATTACCTCTGTGATCCTGCTGGTGCTGAAAACCCAGCAGCTCCTTATGTTCTCCCCATGCTTTTCTTCTTCACCCAGAATCTGTAAACTCTGCAATGAAACATTAGCCATGCTGCCACAGGTAGGAAAAACTACAAAGGTAGATCTTTGGGGAATTAAAAAAATTGGGAAGAGAGGCATATGAACATTGCACTTGCTTTAAAGGAGCCTGAATTGAAAAACTTTTCTTTCAGAACTCAAACATATTGGTGGCGACCAGATATACTGGATTATCTCTACTTGCTGTTAAAAACAAATGTCCTTCGCTATTGAAGATACTACATTAAGATATTTTAATGGCAAGTGATGCAAAATGGCATCATTTTTGGTTGTATAGGTCTGTACCTATCACAAAATCCAAAACCTACTGATTATCAGGGATCTTGAGAAAAACACAATAATCATAATCCTGAGGGTCCACATAAACGTAAATGCATTAGTGACCCTATACTATTGCTGAAGGGCCAAAAAGTGTGAGGGCAACATCCAATTCATTAAAGGACTTAGTCTAATAGTGCCTTTGCTACTGAGTTAAACTGACTGTTTTCTTCCCTCACACTATCTAAGCAAGCATTTTCTAAAACTGAGAAGCATTTGGGACATTTAGAGGTAGGGATTTTATTTATAATGTTTATTACAAACTTATTCTGACAGATTTTTTTTCTGGGATATTCTAGAATGGAATCACATGAGATCTACCCATCGAATCCTTGAATCCTCCATGTCTTTTGAAACAAGGTTTTAAAACTGCCTCTGTGTTGATCCTCTTTACTTTGAAAGTCACAGTCCCTATGTGCAGCTACAGGCTGAGCTGCAGTTCTCTGCCTCCTACTTGAATGTCCCTGTAGAAAGTGGGAGGGGTGATAGACAAGCTAGTAGATGGCACTGCCAAAGATTCATTCTTGGAGCCCTCCTGTAAACCAAATATATGATTCTCTATAATTGTTGCAAAATTAATCACAGAAATAAAAATTCCAGGTCTCTTTCTTAAATACACTTCTATAAAAAAGAACTACCCCCCTCAAACAGCAACCAAACAAACAACAAACCACCAATAAAGAAAACAAACAAACATTCAAAGTGTTTTCTACAGCCAACATTATAAGAAATTTACTACTTCTCTCTTCCTAGGATGTTAAACTAAATAGCTGGAAGTACAGGTAGTTTGAAGTCATATTTGGTAGTAGCAGTGGTGTAAAAATGATACAGGACTGCTGCATTCAAAAATTTTGTTCTCAGTTGCAAATCACTGATGCTTCTGTATTAATGACTTTGAAGATTGCTGTTTGGAAGGATTATGTTGGGTGGAACCAGAATAAAGGTAATTTGAAAAATGCACCAAATGTACATATGGATTCTGCCAGCCTAGTTTGTTTTTTTTTTTTTTTTCCATTGTTCTCTTGTATTGTACTTTCAAGATAACTCAGATTGACACTAAAATGCACATAAAAATGCTGGAAAAAAATCTTTACAGTGCTTTACACAGAATTGATTGTACTGTAGTGCCAAAGATAAACTAAATCCTGAGCTATATCACCTTCCTTAGGTTAAGTGGGTAGAGAATTGTGCTTTACTAACTTGATCATGGGCCAGCATTGCTTTTTAAAGGCTTAGTAGTATGAAGTTTTAATAAAAGATACAAAGAAGTTTCCTCTCCCAGAGCCTCGACCTTGGAGTAACAAAGGTCATTGCTAATCATTTTATTAATCCACACAGTAGCAGTTTTCTACTAAGGCATGGTTCCAAAAAGAGGCTTCTGTTCAGCATTTCACTTCAGGTCACCAGCCACTGTAGTGTAATCCATGAAGAGATTTATGGACCTCAAAGTGGGACTCCTTAAAAAACAATGTGTTAATCAGCAAGCAACTGAGTTAGCTAGTGGGAAATGCTGACACTACAGAATTTCTTCTTTCTCTTGGATGTGAAAGCCTTACTCAGTGCAACTTTGAGGATTTACACTTCTGTCCTATCCCCTGAAGGTCTCTTTTGCTTCAAAATACTGCTAGAAAGTTATTCAGGATAAGGCTGGATCTACATATAAGGTGAAAAGGAGGCTGTGCAGCCCTGCAGCCAAAACCCGGGTGTGAGCGCTACACTCTAGTGTGCTGATGGGCTTAGCTTCACCTCCATGAGACAGCACTTTGTTCTCAGCAAGTTGAGACATGGAATCCCTTCCCTCCTCTGCCTGAAGAGATCTACTTGTACATCTCTAACCTTCAGAAAACTGCTGTTCCTGTTAAACTGCTGTGTACGCTGGTCTCATCTGCTTTTCTCTCATCCAGCACATCCTTAACTATGCCACAAAAAGTGGGATCACTTTTACAGGGAGAATGGGAGAGTCTCAGTCACTACAGAAAGACCAGTACTCTGCTAGAATATGAGATATGCAGAAAACTAAATCACTTCAAGAAGACAAAGGCATTGTATCTTTGTATACCATAACAACAGTTCCTGGGTAATGTGATGCTTAGCATTTCAGGCTAGATTGCAGGATTCTGGCCATGTAGGGCAACCCATACAATGCCTCTGTAGCTCAGAGGAGACTTATGCACCCTGAAACAGGTCTAAGAAAATGAAAGGAGAAAAAGAAAGTAAACCAAAGCCAAACACAAGCCAGACAGAATCTTAATTACACAGGCCACTGCTCCTTTGTAGGAAAGGTGAGTACTCCCAGTCAAGTTTGAGAAAGCATAAAGAACCCTGACTGTCAGATGTGTGAGATGAACAGAGGTATGGTTTATTGAATAAATCTGAGCCAGCAGGGCTGAGGAGTGGGCAGTGCTGCTGATCTTGAAAGAGCCTGGATGTGAGATACATTTTACCTTGATCTGCTCACAGGGTCAGCATTGACTATTCTCCACTGTACTGAGAAGTAGGACTTTAAATGTTTGGAGAACTCCATCAAAGAAATCTTTGGCTTATTTAGATATCTCAGAAGTTACGTACCAACAGAATGAGGATAAACCTATATTTTGAAATCACGTAGTTAATCTGATTTAGACACCCTAGCTGTGTTTTTTTTGAACGAGTACAAACCTCAGACTCCATTTCTGTCTTAAAAGAGGGAGTATACTGTAATTGCGTAAATATGAGATATCCAAACAGTATAAGGAAATAATGTGAAAAAATAAGCATCTTTTTATCCAGCTGAAAAATTCTAAACTGATCATGAATACTTCCCCGCTGAAATAAGAAAAGCTTTTGCAGCTGTGCTAAGTTATGCCTGAGATAGCAATTTTCTGCATGCATTCTGGAAGCGATTACTATCTCAGTGATACCCCCAGCTGAGAGAAAAAAAAAAAGTTAGTGCAGGAAATGATGATGATGATGACAGTAGTGTTACCTCCGAACTCAACATGATATTGACATAGCATAGGTACAAAATAGATAAAAGACATAAAGAATCCAAACATCTTTAACATTGCCCTTAGCTATTTACAAGTAGTAATCCACTTTTTAAGTAGCGAGCATGTACTTTGAAGTTTACTGATGTTCTTTTCACTTATACCATATTAAATATTCACATGTGTGCATTACTTCCACACATGATATCACATTGTGATATCCACATCAATTGCTTTGTTGATAGGAGTTTGAATAGTGCATGAGAACTGTTGGAGTCTGTATTCTGTAACGGGAAAGTGGGACTCAGTAGACATAAAAGAGCTACAAAACCTCTGAAATTTTGCTCTGTAACTTTAAATAACTTATGTGATGAGGAAGAAATTTTATTTCTGTAAACCTGTCTCGCAATTCCAATGGAAGATACATTTTGACCTACTGAGCTGCATTTGTTCTGTGCCTGCTACAGTAATTTCAGGGAAACTACACCTGACTTTCAATGTTGTGTAGTTCAGGTGGTGCCAGGACACTTCTTGGTCTTTCTTACACTCTGCATTTTTCTGAAATTAGATAATGGAAAACAAGATATGGAAGGGAACTTACTGGCCCATCAGATAGCAGCAAGCAATCTATCAACCAATCCATTTTAATTCATTTGGTATGTTTTATTGCTCTACACACTAAACACTGAGGAAATCATAGAATCATAGAATAGTTAGGGTTGGAAAGGACCTTAAGATCATCAAGTTCCAAATCCCCTGCCATGGGCAGGGACACCTCACACTAAACCATGACACCCAAGGTTCTGTCTAACCTGGCCTTGAACACCACCAGGGATGGAGCATTCACAACTCCCCTGGGCAACCCAGTCCAGTGCCTCACCACACTTACAGTAAAGAACTTCCTCCTTATATCCAATCTAAACTTCCCCTGTTTAAGTTTGAACCAGCTACCCCTTGTCCTATCACTACAGTCCCTAATGAAGAGTCCCTCCTCCTTATAAGTTCCCTTCAGATACTGGAAAGCTGCTATGAGGTCTCCACACAGCCTTCTCTTCTCCAGGCTCAATAGCCCCAACTTTCTCAGCCTGTCTTCATACAGGAGGTACTCCAGCCCCCTGATAATCCTCATGTCCCTCCTCTGGACTTGTTGCAGCACTTCCATGTCCTTTTTATGTTCAGTATGTTGTTTCCCATACATGCACAGCAGCAGACACACACTGACATTAAGTTAGTGACATTCGTTTAAAGTCTCACACTTTAATAGAATAATAATCTGAAACCAGAAATGTAGTTAAATTCAGGTAGGAATAAAATCACAATTATAATTATGTGCATAGATGAGTGTATATGTGTGTGTGTGGCTATGTAAAAGTCAGGTATGAGAATACTATATTAGATGCATTTGAAAATGAGATTGCAGAAAAGAATGACATTATCTTGCTCAAAAGAGCAAGCTGACAGATTCTAATGGTCCCTTACATGCTGTGCATGATAAACATTCAGCTTATCTTCCCAAGAACAATAAAATTTCGTGTATTGCTGCTTGACTTAAGAATTATTTTTACATATCTCCATGCCACTGACTCTCTTGTAAGTTAATCTCATCTGTCATCAATTTTTCACCAGCTTCACTCCGATGTTGATAAAGGAGATGGTTCCATCAAATACATCTTGTCAGGCGAAGGGGCAAGTTCCATTTTCATTATTGATGAGAACACGGGCGATATTCATGCTACAAAGAGGCTGGATCGAGAAGAGCAGGCCTACTATACTCTCCGAGCACAAGCACTAGATAGGCTGACTAATAAACCTGTGGAACCAGAATCTGAGTTCGTCATTAAGATTCAGGACATAAATGACAATGAGCCAAAATTTCTGGATGGTCCTTACACTGCTGGAGTTCCTGAGATGTCTCCCGTGGGTAAGTGCAAAACACACTGTTGGTACTGTGGGAAATCTTCTCATTGCCTTTTTAAAAATTTCATTTTCATTGTATCACACTAACCTAATTAATTATCTATGAGGCACCTGCAACAGATATTTCAAGGCTTAACTGGAAATAACATGCTAGATTAAGTATTTACCCTTTCAAAAATATTGTAAAACTCAAATAGCTATGTAGGGATTCAGATAAGCATTTTATGATATTTTTCTCATTCCAGTGCCCAGAGGCTTTCTTTTATAATTCTCATTAACAATAATAAGTTTCATACCTATGCTGTGGTATTCAGAGGTGATAATATATAATTTTGTTCAGATGAAGTCCATTTTTAATAAACTCTTCAAATTTATGCTACTGCCTAATTTGTTTGGTAAGTGTTTCATATATCAGTAGCAGTTTACTGTATATCTTTTCTAATACTGAAATCCAGCTGTCCGGGCAACACATGCAAGCAGCAAGGACTGGGGTACAACATGAGATAGTTTCAAATTGCCAGTGAAATCAGAGAAGAATGTCTTTCAGACTGTCATATAAGAAGAAATGCTAATTTTTCCTGAGTTTGAATTAAGGAAGAATTTAAGCATCAAATCCACTATCTCTTCATTTAAAAGAGAACAAATATTCATTTGTTGTCAGGTGCTGATTCAGAGTAGATAGGAGTTTGGCCTAGAGAGAATTTGGTAAATTTTACTTTAAATTATAAATGCAAGCATGAAAATAAAAAAAGCACAACTTAATCTACTTCACTGGAAACTGGTGCATGGGAAGTCTCACTACAGGTTAAGAGAGCCATACATTTATTGAAAGCGTAATTTTTCTTGACTAATTTCAAATTATATCAAAATATGAACTCTTACAGTAAGACTGCTCATATATAATTGCTTGTTTCTAGATACTGCTTTGTGTATTTTGACATTAAACAATGCCTCTAAATTAGATCTAGAGAGACAAAAATAATATTCCCTGCCTAAGTGCCTTGCAGCAATCATTAGTCAACATTGCTTTTGTGTTTGAAACTTAGTTTAGGAGCCAATAGGATGTAAGTAAAACACTGCTAATGAGTTTTCTCTGTATTTATTTTCCTAAGTAGTGACCATAGACATTATTTCTCATTTGAAACTTTTTCATTGTTACTCAAACAGCATGCTCATGACAAAACTGATAATAATAGTTTTGGAAAGAAAAATGGACACCACAGCTTTTGAGGAGTGACAGGGAGGAGATGAAGTCATGATACACCAATAAGATCTTTTTTACTGCTGCACTTTGGAAAAACAGATATAACCAGATAGTCTAAGACTGCAAAACGTAGATATTCAGTACTTCAAAAATATGTTCTGTACAAAATACATATATTTTTTTAATCAATGTTTTATTTTTAGAGTTAGATCATGTAAGTGAGCTGAAGCATGCAGCAGTGATTAGATTTTTGCTCCCTTGTCTTGTGCCCTGAAAGCAATAACTTTAGATTTTCCTTTTGCATAAGTTTCCTCTGCTTTGTCCTGTACTGGCATATTTACATATGGAAACAACTACAGAGATAAGAAGCTTACCTACACACACATGTACGTGCGTGTAAGTAGTACATGCCTCTACCCCTCACCTGTGCTCCATTTGTTCCAAAAATATATTGGAAATCAATCTGTGGTGAGTGCGAGTGTACAGTGGAGAACATAAGGACTGTTTTTCAAAATGACCTGCTTTTGCATATTTTGTTGGATCTCTACCACATTAATGACTGAAAGAAATTCTCTCCCATACGGACCATACACCACCAAATATATATACAACATAGGTGCAATACTATGCAAAATTATTGACTGAGACTTGTGTACTCTCTTTAATTTGTGTCAAGTCAGGGTGGTTTTATTTTCATGAATTTCCTGAAACTGTAGATTTTAAACTTCATCATGGTTAGTATCACACAGCTGCCAAATACTACATTATTACTATATTAAGGGTTATCATGAAATGCATGTGTGATACTTGTCTAGTTACGTCTATTCACTGTTCATACATATAACCCACTTTTTAATTTGTCATCCACAACATTCATGAAATATTAAGGAGAAACCAAGTAGCCCTCTCCTATTTTGTTTAAAATTATTTCCATGACAAGGATTTTTAATTGGATATTAAACAAAATGAAAGAGATCACAGGATTATAAATCCAAATTAACTATAAAGCTAGCAGAGCTATAACCTTTAACCTAAAGGGTAGTTATGATAGTATAATGATTCTAAATTTTATTTGACAAATATTTTAGGACATTACCTAAGGCTAATTGAACTCAATCTTTTCTGTTATTTGAAATTACTTTGGGTCAGGTTCAAATTATATTTGGGTCAGGCCCAATTATATTGATTATCCTGAACAGGGTAAATACCTTGATGGCTTGTAAATTCATTCATACAAAAAACCTCAAAGATATGACTTATCTGAAAATCATTTGGGTTTTTTGTTGTTTTGTTGTTGGGATTTTTTTTAAAGTATGCCTCTTAAAAAGTCTAGCAGTCTTATGTTTCAAACAAAAAGATTTAAAATTGTAGTTTAGAGAGTATTAAGAGTGTTCCTGCATAGTTGAGCCAAAAATAGCTGATGTGAGATACTGATCTGTTTAGATTATAGTCAAGGGAACTGGGGACAAAAATTCCAGTACCCAACATAATTTTGGCTTTGTTTAAACTTCTCTACTATTCAGACATATCAACTCCTTTGCAAAAAATATCTTTCTTGCCACATTTATTATTTCTGATAAAGATGGATAAAAATATTTTATTTTTATACCAAACTGGGGAGGGTGGGAGGGGAAATCTTGTTATCATGCTTAAATCTTTGGTACAAGTGGGCAGTGGGTTTAGAGACCCTGAATGAAGGGAGAGTGTCTCCAGATACAAGCACCCTCTGCTTCACCTAATCTGACCTTGCTGCTGGGCTGGAACCAGTCTTGGACTTTGTTCCCAAGTGAAGGTTACCTAATGAGGCTGTGGGAGGACAGGGAGGTAGTGAAAACGATAGGATCTGCCTCCAGGTGCTGTCTCTTCTTCACACTCCTGGAGAGGAAAGGCTGTGGAGTTATTCCTGCATCAGGTCTGGGTGAGGGCCAGTGGCAGAAGAAATACAAGACCCAGGCTGGGCTGTTGCATGTAAGAATTCAGCAGGTATTAAGGATAATTTGATAGTAAAAATGTTTAATATTTATAGTAGCTACTGATGTGATGCAGAAATGTGATGCTATCACAGAATTGTCTTGTGTGTTATGCATATTATTCATCATTAATTGATATCAGCCAATGCTTTTAATAACTGACTACTTTTAAAGGTCTATATTTCAGTTGTTAATGTGGCTACAATTGACTTGACAAGGGTTTGCACAGTTTCAAAAATAAGCATTTGTTAAGTTCTCCTAGTTTTAGAAACCAGTTTTGCCTTAAATGATTTCATCAATGTTAAAACCAAAGTCACATAAGCATTCCTCGGGCAAACTAACTTTAAAAGTTTTGCAAAATATCACACAAGGGACTAGTGAGATTTTTAGAAAAAGCTCTGTGCAGGGGTTTCTAAAAGAATAAACTCAAAGATTTTAAAAGAACCTTAACCTCAAAATAAACTTTAGCAAACAGTTTATCTGACCCTAACACAAAAAAGGATGGTCTCTGCAACTTATTGTAAACATTGCCGAATTGAGACTTGGGTAAATTGAAGTGCAAATACTGTTCTAAATTACCAGTCCTCTCTGCAAAAACTCCTCCCTTCTATATGCCCTCATATCAGAACTTAAAGAGGTCAAGTTCTCAGATTGCTGCTATTTTGTGATATCCACTACTATCTAGTAAAGTTTAGATTAAAAATCTATAAAACGATAGCTTAAATATTCTGGGGGGGAAACAAAAACAAAATAAAACAAAACAAAAATGAAAATCCAAAGCCCTCCTCCCCAAAACCAGAAATCTGTGCCAGCCATACAAAATTCAGTGTGTTAGTATCAGTAAAGAAATATTCTGAACACCCTTTGATCAGCAACACTGATTTTCCTCAGTATCTGCTGCAATTGCTGAAAAAGTTTATGTAGTTGGTACATGTAGAATTCTTTTTGATGAACTGATATTTGAGTTTGTTATAAAGACATAATTATAGAGAAAAATAATTGCAAAGGAATTATTGTCTGAGAGGGAAAGACGTTTTCAGCAAGTAGCCTTTATATATTTTTTTTAATCCATATCAGATACACAAACTAAGAAATAATTAAAGTCTTAGTTGTGAAGCTACAGGTTATAACAAGTCATTAATGAAAGTCTGGGGTAGGGATAGTGTCCTCTTTATACCTGCAGTCTAGGGCTCTGAACAGCATTGCCATAAACAAGATTTACTGGGACACTCATTTAGTTGGATGGAGTGAAGGTGGTGTGCTATTTGTTGACTGTCTCATGTTGCCCAAAAGCCCTAATCTTGGGCATATGTATGGCAGCTGACCACCTGTGTTATGAGGTAGGGCAAAATGTTCAGGAATAGAAGGAAGACTTAATTTCAATGCAGGAACACAAATTCTCCCTTTGTAGTTGGAACTACGATGCATTTACACATTTTTCCTCAATCTATAGATTTCTTGACTATCCATGAGTATCTATAGAGCTCATGTGTTTATGTGTTTGGGTTTTTTTTTGTAAAGAAAATAAACATACGAATTTGACATCAATCCATTGCAAAAAAAAAAAAAAAAAAAAATAGGACATCTCTGAATTGCAATAAACCTGAAGGAATTACTGCTCTTCAGGAGAAATATGCTTTCTCTGGGAAATTCTCTGGAAATCTTCCCATACTGATCTTTCCATGCATGATATTTCCTTGGAACTGATTTCCCGTATGTAGGACTTATCACATAGTTAGCATACCTTATGTTAGCTTGCATATTCTTTTTAAAAAATATATGGTGCAAAAATTTCCCTCTAGGCATAGGACTTCTGGAAGCTAAAAGTTTTTTTGTGCAACTGGTAAAGAAACAATGACAGTAGCAGATGCTTTAAAAGATTTTTCTCACATGATGCTAGAGAGAAATTGATTAGCACAAAGGGACCTAGAAAATTATTCTTGCTTTCAGTTGCTGATTATGCTTAAGCTGGATGAGTGCAGAAAGTTTTGGTGTTAGAATTTCTACCTTAAAAGAAACCCACCACCTTTTCTAAAGTATCTGTGTGCTCTAGGAGAGAGCCAATTAGATTCAGATACTGACTTTATTCATCTCACGGAATGTAGAGGGTTTGTTTGCTACATCAATAGATTTTTACAGCAAACAAGCACTTCTAAGCTTGCAGGATTTCCAAAATGTCTCTGTTGAGGTTGCAGAGTCTGTAATTTCTTTGATCTTGTATTGGTCTGGAGTCCTTGACAGCAGCAAGAGCAAGGAGCAAAGACGTAACAGTGTGTGAGGTTTATAAGCACTTTTGCCAATATTTGCAGACATTGTAAGCTTCATTGGCAGGGCTTAGGGACTTTGTAAGTGTGGTAAGCCTGGCTTTCACAAAGAACACAGGATGTCAAATAATCATTACGATACCCTTGTACTCAAAAGCTGGAAAGACTCTGGCAAGTTTAAAATAGGTCCCTATATGAAATTACACTATAGAATGATCTGTAAAATCAGTTTGACATACTGAATCAAAGCTCTTAGTTACTGGTGAACAGAAAATTGATGTATTTGAAGTCCCATAACTGATAAATTACTTGATGGATTAACCACCAATTTTCTTTTTAAACTTTCCATCTACTTAGCAGTTGCATGTGAAATTTCAGGTTGAGAATAACCTTTTCTCCGTCCGAAAATATTAGACAGTCTGCAAGAGAGAAAAATTGCGTTAAAATAGAATTGCAATCATAATACTTTGTCATGGATACTTAAGGAAGAGAGGCCATAGCTTAAGTCAATAAGGTTACCTTATGAATCATCATTTCTGGTCAGAATTCCTTCAAGCAGATCCCATCTTTAGTAATCTGTACCATTTTATAGGGGGCTGTTCTCAGTCCTCTCCAAACCTTCAGCCTGGTCCCAGGACCCATTTGTGATCCTCTACTTAACTGAGAATTGCAAAGCTGAAGAAAATAGGCAGAGGACATACTATATCAGACATAAAGAATTTCAGAACTTTGTCTCACCCATTTCCTGAAAAAGTCCAGATAAAACTGACCAGAATACAATTTCTGTTATGTTCACCCTGGACACCTGCTGTTGCAGTATGTTCTTAAAGAGTGATTTCTAGATTCTCTGGTCTCATTTTCGCATGTCAAAAATGTGTTCATTCAGAAAATGAACACTCTACATTTAAATGAACACTTAACAAATGATTTTCTCTAATCTTGTATCTAAATCCAGTTTATGAAGGGATCTGATCCTCTGCTGAAGACCTTTTCTGGGCATTTGCCAAATTGCTACAATATTAATTTGCAACCTAACCTCCAAATGGGTCCCTGGGCTGTTGAGTGGAAGGTCTCAATGTTCCAGACAATCTGCCTGTGAGAAAAAATAGCACTTTCTGGCTGCCAGAAGCTGATGACCATGGCCAAGGCCATGGCTCCCAAGTGTTTTATCATGTTCTCAGCATACATCATAGAAGCTGTTGTAAAAACAAAACAAATAGGAACCGGCACTGAGAGTATAATGAATAGGATCTAGATACAGAATGAGATCCTCACAAAATATATCCTTCTTGCTAGCCGGTTAGACATTTCACTTTCTTACTCCTGTCAAGATAGAGACCTTTCTTCCTCAAGAAATGTTTATGCAACAGATTATTATCACAATTGATACTGAAGTATTGCAGATTACTGAAGGAAATGGGTACTTTTAACAGGACTTTGGAGACATCCCTCACCACTTTTTCTCTGAGCTGACACAAAAATTCTTCAGCCATTTTTTCAAAAAAGGATAAATAATTTTATAGGTTACAATTAATTACATATATGTATGTACAATTCTCAAAATATATAAACATGCATGTATGTATATTTGAATCTCTACTCATTACAATTTTAGCATGCAGACTTCTCTTCAAAAGGAAGCACACTTGTCTTCAAAAGGAAGGTATTACTGTATTTCATACTTAAGCATACTTCAGACATCACAATTGTTTACAAAATACTGTTCATGTACCCTCTACCAACCAAAGACAGAGATAGAGAGAGGGAGCTACTGAGTGAGATGTTTTTCATTCCTGTGAGCCAGAGGCAGAGAATGACAGAATGCCGTTAACAGCTGGTACTACTGGCTTACAAAGAAGATGTTATATTTTCAGCTGAATCAGCATGGACATTATGAATAATTGTGAAAACACCACCTCATACTGTTTCAGATATATATTGACACACCATGTTGAAGAAGTATAGTTCATATTTTTGGATCTTTTATGTACAATAATCCCTTAAACATTTTGCAGGTACATCTGTGGTTCAAGTGACAGCCACTGATGCCGATGATCCTACTTATGGCAATAGTGCTCGAGTGGTTTACAGCATATTGCAAGGACAACCTTACTTTTCTGTGGAGCCAAAAACAGGTAAATTTCCATAAGCTGTCTGCAGTAATGCTGGGGGTGGGGGGGTGAAAACTGGGAGGAAGTGCATTGATACTTGCTAGGAAACTACTAATGTGGGCTTGTGGATAATTAAATAGATTTATATTTTTGTTGCTGCTTTAACCTATTATTTTTCAGAATAGATTATGAAATTGATACATCTGATCTATGTGATGAGCAGACATTGCTGGAATGGGAACTTTTATCATCTTGTCAGTCTGCTAGCTGCATGATCTGCCACTTGTTGCTTGTCTTTCTGATCAATGAAAATTTCAAGATGTTGTGAACAAGTTTTTTTGCAGATGTTTGTTTTAGAAATACCTAAATGTCACATAGTCAGATTTCCTTAAGTATAGATTTATCTCTCCATTCTACTTTTTAAACTGAACCTTTGTTTTGGGAAATATATTTTTCTCTATTAGTTTGAAAAAGAAAACATGGAACTTTCTATCTTTATCTGATATAATATTTTGATGCCACTTTCAAAGCATATTACTGGTGTGAGATTTTTTTCCTATTTTAGTGAAATTTTAGGAATAGTTTAAGCCACAACAAAATACAACCTTTACTCCTCTGCAGTTTAATAGCCATTACCCATTCTACTGTATCATTCCACAGAATAGAAAAGTAGGGTCTCACTCAGCTCAGTGGAGTTTGGTGCCTGAGCTTTCACTTACACCAGTATGGAGAAGATTTATACTTTTTATTTCAGAGAAAGACAAGCTGAGCGAAAGAAAAGCAAACTATTTACCCTACTTATCATAACCTGTGATGTGAATCAGACCTGAATCCTAAAGCTATGATGAAAAGGCAACGCTATTTAACATCTGAACTTGAAGATATAAATAATATAATTATCTTCATATTGCAACAGGTCCACAACAATATGATAGTTTCTTCTAAGTTAAAATCTTTAATGGTTGAGACTGAAATGTTTGCATACATTTTCATTTTGATGTGATACTCAGGTTTCCTGTGTGCATGATAATTAACTTCCAAATCATTGGTTAACATTGCCTGACAATTTGACTATGATAGAAAAGCCAGCAGACCAGAAAAAGCAGTGTAGAAACAATAACATTATAAAATTGTATATTAATTGCATTTTAGCATTGCTTGTAAAATTGGTGAAATAGTGCCAAACAGTCTGTGAAAAAAAACTTTTAAACCCAGAGATGATTAATGGCAAGTCCTGCATTCATAGGGGAAGAAAAAAATAAAATTCTAGCTAAACATTCAACAACTATCAGATGAAGAGATATGTGTCCCAATGCACCTCTCTTTTATTTAGTTTGTTTATATTTCCTTTGCTGCTGACACTAAGTGCTGGCGGAATAAACGGTTGCCTCTCTGGAAATCAAAGTTAGTGGCTGTACTATGTACTGCGTATGAAATATTCATAAAGTCATCACATTTGAGAAGGCATATTTATTTTCTGATATATATCAACAGAACTGAAAGGATAGAACATGGAGCTTTTGTCTTGTTTTCATTTCAGACCAATTAACTACAAATTGTTTGCAGATAAGCAAATGGACAAAACAAAAGCTATTTCAGACATTACAGTATTTTGATTAATAAGTAATAAAAAAAATCTTAATTATACTAATGCTTTAGCAGTGCATGTTGTTAGAGCAAATACATGCTCCCAGTAAAATGAGATCATTATGTAGATATGTGGAGTGTGGTATTGATATCAAAATTGTTAAGAGTTAATATGGTGAATGATTATTCAAGAGATTGTGAAATAAATCTTGACCTTGTAATCTTAAAAATGAATATAGAATATTCTTTTTCCTAGCTCTAAAAAAGAAGGAAAACACAGAAGATGGCATCTTCCAGGGAAGGGAGTGTTACCCAAATTAATACGAATTTTATAGTTCAGGGAGAAGATATTTAGAAAGCAAAGTCATATATGGCATTTCCCAAATAAAGTCGTACTAAATAAAAACTGGTGGGTTTTGGTGACTAAAAATAAGTTCAGCTCCTAGTCAAAAACTGAAATATTAATGTTGAAATTGATTCATTCTTCTCCTGTTGCAATCACTGCCCTGCAGCTGCCTTTTAAAGGCAAACCCAGCTTTCACAGTAACGTGTTTGCTTCTTCAACCATTGCCATGTCTTACTGCAGGTGTTATCAAGACTGCCCTTCCGAATATGGATAGAGAAGCCAAGGACCAATACCTACTAGTTATTCAGGCAAAGGACATGGTTGGGCAAAATGGTGGATTATCAGGGACTACATCTGTAACTGTCACTCTGACTGATGTTAACGACAACCCACCTCGCTTTCCAAGACGTAGGTTGCTTTGTAAAAATATGACTTGGAATATTATTTGTAAACATTGTTATTTTCTTTGCGTCATGCTAATTCTAGAAAAAGAGTGCTTAGCTTCCATGTTAAGTACTTTGTGAATCACTGACAGCAAGGTATATCATTATTATTATTATCATTATTATCATTACTATTACTACACTTGAAGAATTTTTTTTTTTACCTACTGCATTTCAGATAATTTAAATGATGTACAGCTGGTACATTTATTAATGTATTTTACTTCTTCTCTACAAATAAAGACAAAAAAAGATATACCTCAAAAGATATTTATCTCTTAGAGTTTAGACTTCAGAATGCATAGTTCTTAACTTGACTCTTAATTCTTCATATTCCTTTGGCATTTTTAGCAGGATTTACCTCGTGCATAGTGTGTTTCCTAAGATGTTAATTGCAAAAGAGCCAGAAAGTTATCTTCCTTCCAGTTACTCTGTTCGACCAGGGTAATTCTCATCCTAAACAAAGAAACAAGCACAGTTGTATGCTCAGACCTGAAGAGCTCAGTTTATTAAGAGCATTCTGTCTGGGGTGCTTTCTTCTTAAAGAAAAAAAGTCCTTGCTAAGTAGAATCAAAATAATGTGAATAATATACTCATGTCGTCTCCAGCCTCACTTCCAATGATATAAAAAAATAGATCTGTATGTAATAGATTATTTCAAGCTACAGACTGATTAAAATAGCAGACTAAATGAATTTATTTTTGAAGGTGAGGGTGTTATTGGCTACAGATTGCACTCAGATACCCTTTTGATAGCATATATATAATTTTCTACTTGAATGAAAAGCTGTAATTATCAAGAATGCAGATGATGTATTTACTGTTAAAGAAATTAATATATAACTATTTCTGGTCATATTCAGATTGCAAACTGCCTAATTAAGATGCACAGCTATGAAATAATATGAGTTTATGCTTCTATTATTTGACTTACTTTCTTTGTTTCCCCTTTTATGGAAAAAATGTAAAACATTTTCTGCTTTGCAACTCTGTAGCAGGCATTCACCTCGTGATTTGCACTTAAGTTTTGAATCATGTTTCTGCATCTTTGCCTTGTACTTAGTAAGTACTAATAGTAATTAAAGCTCATCATAAGGAAAACTTAACAAAAAAAGAGCAATTCTACTTTAAACTGAAGAACATAGTCTGGTAGCCCAAGTAAATATTCAAGTGTTTTAAAAGAAGGTAAATTTTAACAAGGCTGTTTTTTTGTGCTTTTTTTTCTTTTTTCTTTTTTTTTTTTTTTTTTTACTTTTTTAGCCTACAGTCACAGAAGGCTCTAAATTAATTAATTTTTGGGGTTTTTTTAATTCCACAGGATCATACCAGTATAATGTCCCAGAGTCTTTGCCAGTGGCTTCTGTGGTGGCCAGAATAAAAGCTGCAGATGCAGATGTGGGACCTAATGCTGAAATGGAGTATAAGATTGTGGATGGTGATGGCTTGGGAGTATTTAAAATTTCTGTTGACAAAGATACACAGGAGGGAGTCATAACAATTCAGAAGGTAAGTCAAATTTTTCTCACTGATTTGATCTGTATTTGTAATATGAGGGCAGGCAATGAGAGTACAAGCTTTTGTTTCTAAAAGCCTTATCTGCTGTAAAAGTTTTCATTGGCATATTTCATCTGCATTTCTGTGTTTGTGATTTTTGAGCTTTTTAATGGTTTACACTGAAAATTATCGTGTGTCTTTTTGTCAAAAACTGTTTGTTGTGTTTGTTTTTGTTTTTTATTTTTGTGGGGGGGGAGGTTAAAGCTCCTGCGCAAACAAGTTAGGATGGGAAACTAAGCATTCGTCTCATTTGTTTTGGTAATAAAGAGAAAATGTGAAAATATATCTTACAGTAAAAAATGCAAGGTCCAGATGCAAAATAGATCCCAAACATAATTAAAACAAAACAAAAAAATTATATTTTTTTGGTTGATACTGTTCTATTCAGAAGGCACATATTACTAATGTTAAAATTACATATAGAATCATAGAATAATTAGGGTTGGAAAGGACCTTAAGATCATCTAGTTCCAACCCCCTGCCATGGGCAGGGACACCTCACACTAAACCATCTCACCCAAGGCTCAGTACAACCTGGCCTTGAACACCGCCAAGGGTGGAGCATTCACAGTTTCCCTGGGCAGCCCATTCCAGTGCCTCACCACCCTTACGGTAAAGAACTTCCTCCTTATATCCAATCTAAACTTCCCCTGTTTAAGTTTGAACCCATTACCCCTTGTCCTATCACTACAGTCCCTAATGAATAGTCCCTGTCCAGCATCCTTATAGACCCCCTTCAGATACTGGAAAGGCTGTTACGAGGTCTCCATGCAGCCTTCTCTTGTCCAGGCTCAACAGCCCCAACTTTCTCAGCCTATCTTCATATGGGACATTGACCACAACTCTTTGCGTGTGGCCATTGAGCCAGTTCTTTGTCCACTGAGTGGTCCACCTATCAAAGTGATGTCTCTCCAAGTTAGAGACAAGGACTGTCGAATGCTTTGCCCAAGTCCAGGTAGATGACATCAACTGCTTTACCCTTGTCGATCAGTTCCATAGCCCCATCATAGAAGGCCATCAATTTGCTCAGTAACAATAATTGTTTACAAAATAATATAGTATAAAAAATATTTCAAAAACATGGAAATATTTAAAGAAATATTGTTTCTTCTTAGCTTTCTATATGTACAGTTAAAAAAATAACATTTTAAAATTAAAAATTGTGTTTATTTTAAGCATATTAAATATCATCGTTCTTACCTTGCTGCAACATATTTTAGCTTACCCTTTTACAAAATAAACATATGCTGAAATATTTTGCAAGAAAAAATAAATTTTGAGGTGGACAGAAGAAAAAAACAGCAAAACAACAGATACTAAAGCAACACCTTGATCAGAAAATTTCTTCTCTCATTTCACACTCTCAATGTGTGAAAGCTTGGCAGTGTCAATACTGAATCTATGAATCTATGGTGCTAACTCTGCTAAGCAATTTAATACCCCCTAAACTGTGGAACTGATGGCGTTTTAGAAAAAGTGTAAGTATGTTCCTGAATAGGGACATATTGTAGTTAATATGATTCCATAGCAAATTTTTATTCCTTATATACTCTTTAATCTTTGTAAATTTCACTTACTGGTTGTGGGTTTTTTTTTCTTTTGGTTTGGGTTGGGTTTTCCTCCTCTAATGCATCAATTTTAGCAGCGCCTATTGCAATAGGACAAGGGGTAATGGTTTTAAACTAAAACAGGGGAGATTCAGGCTGGATGTGAGGATAAAATTCTTCACAATGAGGGTGGTAAATACTGGAACAGGTTGCCCAGAGAGGCGGTGGATGCCCCATCCTGGAGACGTTCAAGGCCAGACTGGACGCGGTTCTGTGCAACTTGATCTAGTTGAAGATGCCGCTGCTCATTGCAGTGGGATTGGATTAGCTGTTCTTCGAAGGTCACTTACAACCCATACTAGTCTATGATTCTGTGAATTCCTTTCCAATATAAAAATTCAGTAACATTTCTCCTTTGAAAGAAGTTAATACTCCATGATGTTGCAAATCAATGGGCTAATTTTCTGATTTGCTGAACACCTCCTGAGAGTGGATAAGCATCTATCGATGTCACAGCAAATGGAGGATGCTCAGCACCTTTGAAAGATCAGTCACTAATATATATAATGTGAATAATCTTTTCTCAAGGCAAAAACGTGCAGAACAAGTATATAGCAGGCTATCAATAACAGTGTATGCAGGTTAAATGGGCTTAAGTCATCGAGCCTTACCTGCTAGATCACTGCAGAGTTGGGCAATGGTTATCCGTGCATGATAATGTATGCTTGTTAGTAAAGAGTCAGGGAAAAAATTAGATCTGTAGCCTGGAACCTGCCTAAACATTTTACTATCCAGCACATGATGTTCTGTACACCTCTGACTGCAGTTAACACCCTCCTTTTCATGCCCTTGAAATCAGCTGAAGCATTGAGAAACAGCTCAGACTTGAAATGTATGCCCAACATTTTTAATTCCTGTGCATTTATATGTTCGGGTGACATGTCTGGGTACATATTAGGCAGTAAAACTCCAAAGCAAAAACTTCTGAAAATGCACACTTTGGTTCTAAATGCAGATGCATGCTTTAACTTTGCATATTTTTGCTGCAGCCGTACATATAAATAAACAGGGTAGGCATGAACATCGCTGCCAGTATCTCTGAGAAGATGAAGGCACTGCTCCATTCATTTTTGTGCTGGATGTTGTGGAGAAAGTGTGTCACTTGGTTATTGGAGTTCCATACAGAAACTGAGGATTTTACATTCTGTTTTTAGAAAGATAACCATTTTGAGATAACTTGAAAAGCTGACTTCCTCACTAGAAACTAAGACTTTTTTTTTTTTTTTTAACGCATAAGGCGCATCAAGTAAAAAAAGAAAAATTTTGTAAAAAAATTTTAGAGAAGTGATATGTAAGAATTCAATGAGCAAAGCAGGACTTTTGTATGTTCCAAGTGGATGGAATAGGAAAGAAAATGCCAGGGGTCAGCAAAAATTGCAAATAAATTATTTATTTATATAAATTCATGAAAAAAACTTTTGTAAAAATAGAGAGATACAAAGAATCTTGATACTAGAAAATTATTGTAGGTTTAGGTATTTCCCAGGATTACTTATGTATAATAGACTTGAGTAATTCACATATTGGTTTGAAATTTGGGAAATCAGTGAATGAGATATGGGTGTGTTTAATATTTAGTTTGGTTTAGTTTTTTTCTATGCACATTTGAACACATTTCTTCTCTGCACCCAGTGACACAGAGATTTCAAAGCATCAAAAGCCAGCAGAAAAAAATAATGGATTTACTCTAACAGTGATATTCATCAAAATACGGAGTGTATTCTTCCCTCATGCGTATCTCTTCTGCATTGCTAAATCCGTGTATCTCTTTGGCTTACATGGTTTATTCAGAATGGATTTTCCACTAAACATTTTGAGAACAGTGCAATTTTTCAAATAATAGTAGTAGTTCTCATTGTTTTACAGCCCTGGAAGGACTGAGGATTACATGTTCCTGAATATGCTAGTACTGTTGCTGCCTAGCACCCAATGTTTATATATACTAGCTACTAGACTAAGCCTCAGTTCAAGGTAACATTTTGACAATAGGCTGGTACTCATAATAACTCTCTTGACCATACAGTATCAGATAAGGAATACTTTCTCTATGTTTTCATCCGCCTGGTCTTTATCCCTCCAAAGAGAAAACAGTAGGATTGTACTATGTTATGCCCACACCTAAGGATCATGTATGTACCATTATACAACATTTACTGCTATGTGTTTTCTCACACACTTGTGACAACTTATTTGCTTTTGTGCTGGTTAAGATATTTGAATAAAAGTTAAATGAATTAGATGTGAAATTCATGTATTCCAGCAAGTTTCTTAAGTACAAAACCACCCCAACTTTTTCAAAATTTTCTTTGGGACAAGGAATAACTTTTGCTTACGAATTTATGGCTAAAATAATAATAGGAGGTTAAATATTGGTAGAATTGATTTTTTTTTGTGAGATCAGTGAAGCTAGAATTTCATCATATGAAAGGAGCTAGTAAAACAGTATTTAACCGTTTACTTGGTTATTTGCACTAAAAGATAAAGTCTACCATCTTCAGCAATACATTAGCTGAATTCAGATGCAAAAATTTTGTCCAACATGCATCTAGGATGGTATATAAAAGTGCTTAAGTTGTTTTTAGTATGCCAAGCTCTGTTTCCAACCTGCAAAAATATGAAAAATGCTAAAAGACAATCTTTTCCAGCACCTGATATAAACAAGTGAATGGGATCCATAAGCACAGTTCAGAGCAGTATTCTCAGTTTACAGGATGGGTGGGTCAGTGGTGGGAAAACTAGTGAGGGTCTTTTCCTGTAACCTGCTATGTTCACACAATTTGTTGCCTAGTAGTTTAAGTCACTGTGAAAACCTTCCTATTTTTTTTTCTTTTCTAGCTTTCTCTTTTAGTTAATAATAATAATAATACTACATAAGAGAGAAGTTCTCACTTGTCAAGTGAAATAGAAAAAAAGCTCTTCCTTTATTTTTATCCTGTACAGAGCAGTCCAAAGATAACCACCTACTCAAACTTTGTGCTAGAGTTCTGATGTTGCAAACAGTGTTAGAGTTTGGCTATTCTCCACCCTGTAGGCACACTCTCTGTAGTGAATTCCTAAGTAAAGCTAAATTAGATGTGTAAGTTACTTTTAAGCAGGATTTAGGAAAACAACCACCTTAGGTGATCTTTTCAGAAAAAAGAAAAAGAATATTTTGTACTTTTGAAAAGGAATTGGGTATTTATATTTCTTAGAAGTATTTGAAAATTTTAGAACTATTTGAAAATTTTATCCTGATTCACACTGTGACTCAGTCCTCCATCTGTAGAGTAGGATCAATTCCTTCCTGTGGTTTCATTTGTAAAGTACATTCTGCTATCAATGCTCTGTTAGTAAGGGCTCCCACAATTTGCATAGATGCACTTCACAGTGGTGTGAGTTTTTGGAAGAAAAGTGTAATTTTTCTGAATATATTAAAAAAATACATTTTTTAAAATGTATTGGATTTGTCTCTGTGGTATCAGCCTTCAAATTGTAGAAATGTTTGTGGAAATGAATGCTGATTCAGTTATTTAATACAACAAAATCTGAACTGTATATGCAAACCTATGTCTGTACAATTTCAAAATGAACTCATGTCGACTGTTCACAGAAACCTGATTGTAATACACATGAATGAAATCCTGGCTTCACTCTCTAAGCAATATGCACATACAAGACCATATTGTTTGTAGTTTATAGCAAATAATAATGTACAGAAATATGCCTTGTATAAGTACAGACCTCACTTTATTCACAAAGTTGCAGGCTATAGTTAGACTTCAGTAATAATAATAGTTTAGTAGCAAAAAATCTTAAGATAAAAACCTGATAGATGGTCTGTATCTACCTACACCTTTATCAAATACTTGGAGCTTAAAGTAATAATGCTGATTTAATAATAAAAAAGGCTGCAAAATCTATTTTTATTGGATGTATCATATATGACTTTTTGGAAGGTTATGAGATCTGATTCAAACCGTTTGGAAGTCTACAGAGAGATTGCAGTAGGCTTAAGTGCAAAAAACAAGAAGCCTGAAGACTGTAGAAAGAGAGTTGTCATATCTTACTAGAGCAAGGGGCAAGCGTTAAGAAGATTTTTCCCTGGTACAGTTCTTGCTCACTTTGGCTTAATTGTTTTCCCCCCCAATGCACAGACCTACCACCAATATCACCAGCCAACTTGAATGTTAGAGGACAAGATGTGAATATAGTGCTGCAATGTACTTTGTCATAGAAACTGACTGCTAAGAGATTGTTCTAAAACCTGGGTTCATTCCAAGAGTAATATTAACAACTATAAAAATGGGGGGCTTATGCAAAAGCTTTTAAGTGAAAAAGCTATCCTTCTATTACAGTTAATATTTCACTTTTTTTTCAGTTAGAATTTTTTCTTTTCATTCATTACCGGAGTTTACAATGTAAGAGCTTGAGGTTCCTTTGGGAAATAATGGGCATTTGTTTGATGTACTGCAGTTTTTAATATAAAACCTAAGATGGACTTAAAAATGGAATTTTCACCTCTGAAAAATGCATTATCACAAAGTTACCATACAATAAAAGATGGATATTACAAAAAATGGACTTCCTGTGAACGATAACTTCATATCTAGCTCCTGTAGTATAGATGACTTGTTTTGTAATTTCCTTAAGACAGGATAAAATTCTTATTCCTAAAACGGAAAAAAAAAAAAACAAACCCAAAATAAACCAAACCCAAAAAAAGACCTCACAAACCTCCATATGAGAGAAAGATGAATGGATCCTGCACAGAATCTAATCAGATAACACTAATGCACAGATATTAATGAAGCTGTCAAGTTCTATTCACTGTACTGAAGGATTGAGTATACATTGTCCATTTAACCTTCAACACTGATACAGTGATTTGTAGTAGTCTGTTGACTTGGTATTCCATTACTGGAATCTTGTCCTTTTGTTATAGCAAGATATAATGAAGGTATGATCTAAAGGCCAGTTAAATACTACTCTCTATATAGCATACATTAGTGATAATTAGATAAGAAGAAACAAAAAAATAGGAAATCTTCTCAGCTCATTTTTCAGTCTTTCTTTAATTTCTGTAGTATGTAGTGTTTTCATTATCTTATCATCATTAAATTGTTGACACATTTCCACCAGGTCAAGAACTCTTTCATGCTAATTGTATTTTAGAGGTTTTGTTTAATTTTCAAGATTATATTCTGCTTCAAAGCCTGGTGCTTGTGTATTCACTGCTGGATCTAAGGATGTATCTTATAGGACCAGACTGAGGATGACTGCAGAGTTTTTAGAGATTGTCACATCCCACAGGTGATAAACTCTGTTACAAAGAACTAAAATAAAACAATAATATCGCACCTGTATAACACACAACATTTAATGTTTTAAAAAACTTCTGACAATCCATACTTCCCTCTTCTAAATACCAGCTCTTTCCCTCTGTATGTGTTGATATAATAGAATTTTTATTTATTTATTTTTAATTTTAAAAGACCCTTATAGCTTTTTGAAACAATCAATAGCACTGGATACCAGCAGGTATCTAAAGTAATCCTAGGGCAGAATTCATGTGACCGAAAGCAGATGTTTACTTCTTCTAGTTATTGAGACTTCCTTACCAGTGACTGGTGAAAAACTGGCGTTCAAAAATAGATGTCTGATTTCTTCTCTAGAAGAATTTTGCTATACTCATAGTAAGCACTATATGGTGGTTTTCTCAGATGTACATGGCTAAGTTAGAGAAGGTAAACCCAACACTTAGTAACAAGCCTGCTCAGGATATGCATCTATATCATTACTTTTTTATCCTTCTCCATGAGGAAATACCTTTCTAATGAAAATGAGCTAGTCTAACACTCCTGTAATTAAGTCAAATAAAGAATGAATTGTTTCTTCATTACGAGAATGAAATTTGATGATTTAAAAGTGTGTGTCAGCTCTTGACATAAACATTCACAAGGAAAACATATTTTTATGATTTCAAAAATTAGAGTTCTAACTTAGTCTTCTTTAATCAATAAACATGGGTATCTTTTAAAAATTAATTTAAATAATATTTTCTTATTATAGTCTTTAGTCTATTCAAATTAAAATTTATGTAATTTGTCCAATTACATGTACCATGCTCTACACACTTACTTTATTAAATCAGAATTATTATAATATCTTTTCTTAAGATGACTGTGGTGTTGTAATTAGCGTATCATAGGAAGACATCTTGTCTTCAGTCTCATAATATATACTATAGAATCACAGAATGGTTTGGGTTGGAAGGGACCTTAAAGATCATCTGCTTCCAACCCCCCTGCCATGGGCAGGGACACCTTCCACCGGACCAAAAAGCCCATCCAACCTGGCCTTGAACACAGACAGTGATGAGGCATCCACAGCTCTTCTGGGCAACATGGTCCAGTGTCTCACCACCTTCACAGGAAAGAATTTCTCCTTAACTAATATTCTTCCTAATATATAATCTAATCTCTAAATCTCTTTCAATTTACAGCTATTTCCCCTTGTACTTACAAGGGCCCTACAGGCCTTTGTAAGAATTGCCTCTCCAGGTTACTTGTAGGACCCTTTTAGGTATTAAAAGACTGTTACAGGGTCTCCCCAGAGCCTTCTCTTCTCTAGGCTGATATTTTAATGTATTTGATTAAGTATTGCTGTAATCTCAGTCACTCAGTTTCAACAGATATCACTGATTAATGCAAATGAATTAACCTCCCCTTTTCCATTACATATGTTTGTACTTTCTGATTGAAAATATAGTTCACTAGAAGCTTGGGTTTTGGTGGTTTGGTTGGGTTTTTTTTAGATCAACAAATCTCATTCTTTTGTCTTTGACATTCTTCAGGTTATAATTTCTTTAGTTAATATGATGCTTTTATTAGAAAATGTGAAGCCTTTAAGATATGTGTGCTTGGTTGTCTTCTCCTTAACCTTGCTGCTCATCTGGTCATATCAGTTCCTTAATTATTACCATCATACAGTATAGTTTCTGAGACACTTTTCGTCATCCTGTCACCACATTACATTTGCATTATGCCTTTGAGGTTAGTTTCATAGCATAAATATTGTACTTTAGGTATAAACCAAGATTAAATTAAAAAAAAAAAAAAACACAACTATGCTTTGGTAATAAATACTGACCAGTTGTGTCCAGTATAGTGACCAGTAGTCAGAAAACCTTTCTTTTATGGCATATCTGTGTTTGGAGAACTATATATACTGCAGCTTTGATTCAATCCAAGTAAGAGCTTGCATAACATGAGGATCACATGTATTCCCATTTGGAGAAACCCTTTGTTGCTACACAGAGGTTATAAAAGTTCAGTGCCTTTCTGAGTGTGATGTGTTGGAATACATTTTTCATTTTTAAATCAAGACTGTTTGCAACAGTATTGTAGCACCAGCATAATTGCTGACTTTTAGTTACTCATTTGGGATTTATGCTACTGAAACTCAATGAAGAACTTAGAGCCTTGCACTTGTAGGTCAACAGATGTGTGTTTCACCTCTGCTGCTCCTCTGAGTGAATACAGGGACATTATGCAGATGATGTCAGATTATTTTGCAAACACATTTTAGATCCCTATGATGTATTCAGAATCAGAACTGTGGAAAATATTTTTTAATCTGTTTTATGCACTGGGAATTCTAGTTTTAAAAAAGTAGTTGAGTAACCAGACTGCAGTTTTTAGAAATGCTTGGGCGATTTGTTGTTGTTCTTTATCATTAAACTTGGAATTTCAAGAGAATAGTTACCTTGGCATTTGGTGTGAGTGAACAAACTAGGACTATAGATATAAGGAAAACAATGCTAACATGAATGTGAAGCTTTCATTTGATAATTGCCTGCAAAGTAAGATACTTTTTTTTGCCTCCAAAATAATTTTTTTATGGGACTCTTCTCCAGACAACAAATATACCATTAGTTGTGGGGGGTAATTTTTCATTTCAATGTAGTATTTATTTAAAGAAACCCTGTACTTATCAAAGAAAATTAAAGCAGAATGAAGGTGGAAAAAAATAGTGTGCATTTTAGTTAATAAGCAAAATAAACCAAAACAATCTCAAGGCTGCATCTCAGTACAAAATGTTCTCATACAAACAATGCAATTTAACTGACTGCCACATTTTCTTCACAAATTCATACAGAGATTAGAGTAATAAGATTAGTCAATCTCAATGCTGTGCAGAAAAAAAAAACCAACAAAACAAACAACCTACTCATAAATTTCTGAATGAGGTGTTTTCACTAATGAATTTTATAGAGTTCTTATTTTCGGGTAGTATAGTATGAGGTATTTGACACTACCTTAGATAAAATGTGAATAGGACAAAAAAGAAGTATTGATTCACAGTTATGAAATAATGGGAGAGAATTTGGTCTTCATAGAAGCCATAGAAAGTTTTGCCATTAACTCAGAGAATTGTTATTTCATTCACATGGTAGAAATACTTTTACCATTAAATAGCGCAAATAGTGTTTTGACAAAGCTAAGAAATGAGCCCTCAGCTGTGCTCTGCCAATCAAAAGAGGAGGTTGGATACAAATGGCAAAGTTCATTTTGTACTTACTGATAGTTTTAAGTGAAAGTTTTGTGTCAACATCACAGGGTAATAAGATTTCCAAATAACTTCACCTGTATAGGAGCTGGATTTTGAAGCTAAGACAAGCTATACGCTGAGGATAGAAGCAGCAAATATGCATGTTGACCCTCGCTTCCTGAGTCTGGGACCCTTCAGTGACATGACAACAGTGAAGATAATTGTAGAAGATGTTGATGAGCCGCCTGTGTTTACTTCACGTTTGTACTCCATGGTGGTGTCTGAAGCAGCAAAAGTGGGCACTATCATTGGAACTGTAGCGGCCCATGATCCAGATGCTTCAAATAGCCCTGTCAGGTAATTATGTCTTAACTGTTTATTTATTTAACCATTGAAGTAGTTAATTTTGATGTGAGAAAGTCTTTGATTACAATGAAAACAATTATTTTTTTTTCCCTCACAAAAGGAGATTCAGATTTTCTAAGAGTTTGTTTATTTATGCTTGGACTACACAATCTTTGAGAAATGAATATATTTTAATCCCTATTAAACAAAAAAGTGAAGATACAGTTTCAGGATTCCAAATGAAAAATCCTCAAGAAATTACTCATATCTATTTTTCTGTAAGTTTACGAAGAGTCTTTTATTATTTATAACAATTATGTTCTCTTAAATCATAGAATCATAGAATAGTTAGGGTTGGAAAGGACTTCAAGATCATCTAGTTCCAACCCCCCCGCCATGGACAGGGACACCTCTCACTAAACCATCCCACACAAGGCTTCATCCAACCTGGCCTTGAGCACCGCCAGGGATGGAGCACCACAACCTCCCTGGGCAACCCATTCCAGTGTCTCACCACCGTAACAGGAAAGAATTTCCTCCTTATATCCAATTTAAACTTCCCCTGTTTAAGTTTTAACCCATTACCCCTTGTCCTGTCACTACAGTCCCTGATGAAGAGTCCCTCCCCAGCATCCCTATAGGCCCCCTTCAGGTACTTGAAGGCTGCTATTAGGTCCCCACGCAGCCTTCTCTTCTCCAGGATGAACAGCCCCAACTTCCTCAGTCTGTCTTCATACGGGAGGTGCTCCAGTCCCCTGATCATCCTCGTGGCCCTCCTCTGGACTTGTTCCAGCAGTTCCATGTCCTTTTTATGTTGAGGGCACCAGAACTGCACACAATACTCCAGGTGAGGTCTCACGAGAGCAGAGTAGGGAGGCAGGATCACCTCCTTCGACCTGTTGGTCACACTCCTTTTGATGCAGCCCAGGATACGGTTGGCTTTCTGGGCTTCCAGCTCACACTGCTGGCTCATGTTCATTTTCTCATCGACCAGCACCCCCAAGTCCTTCTCTGCAGGGCCGCTCTGAATCTCTTCTTTGCCCAGTCTGTAGCTGTGCCTGGGATTGCTCCAACCCAGCTGTAGGACCTTGCACTTGTCGTGGTTGAACTTAATAAGGTTGGCATCAGCCCACCTCACAAGTGTGTCAAGGTCCCTCTGGATGGCATCCCTTCCCTCCAGCATATCAACTGGACCACACAGCTTGGTGTCATCAGCAAACTTGCTGAGGGCGCATTCAATCTCACTGTCCATGTCAGTGATGGAGATGTTAAACAAGACCGGTCCCAACACCGATCCCTGAGGGACACCACTCGTTACTGGTCTCTAGCCGGACATCGAGCCACTGACCACAACTCTTTGTGTGTGGCCAGCCAGCCAGTTCTTTATCCACCGAGTGGTCCATCCATCAAATTGATATCTCTCCAATTTAGAGAGAAGGATGTCCTGTGGGACAGTGTCAAACGCTTTGCACAAATCCAGGTAGATGGCATCAACTGCTTTACCCTTGTCCATCAATTCTGTAGCCCCATCATAGAAGGCCAATGCTAGAGATGTGTGAAAATTGTCAAGGATCTCTTCCTTTGCTTTCAGTCTGTAAAGTGCCTACACGTCTTACACAGTATAATGTCCAGGTTCATAAAGAAACCATAAGAAAACACAAATTATCAATCTTATGTTTGTCTGCATCTAAGGTCAAAGATCAGGAACAAAGACTCGCCACTTAAGTTAAACCAATAATCAGTTACTTAGAGCTTTTCTTTTGGAGAGTAGTGATAATAATTGTCAAAGGAACATGCAGAAGATCTAAAGGGTAATACTTCTGTCTCAGGAATTTTGAGATCTTAAATATCTGTATAAGAAGGATCACATTCACAATTGGAAGTTAGTACCAAGTTTCATTCATTATAGTTGTTCATTTAAGGCATACGTAGAAAACAGGTACAAAACTCATTTAGATATCACCTTTTTTGTGATGTTAGATTTTTAGTTTCATGCATTGAAGATGATATTGGAACTGTAGTGTATCTCTGTAATTTCTAAAGCAGCAATCTCAAGTTGAAAAAATAAAGCACTTGTTTCACCCTTGGAAGTGACATAAGTATTATCTCTCTCTCTTTCATTATATAATTGCAACATATTCAAAATAGCTGATTCCTATCATGTATAAACAAGTCCTAGATGGAAGGTTGGCATGTATTTACTCCTGAAATTTATCTTTGCTGAGCTTTTTCTTTCCTATGGCAGTGTTTTCTGGCACTGATGTTGGCATCTGTTGTACAGTATCTGGTTTAGAGGAATCATGTAGGGTGGGACTAAATGCAGTTCCAGAAATGCAGTCCATACTCAGAATGTCTTTGAATTTTATGTAAACATAAGCATGAGTTTGATTTGATCCAATTATTTTTAGAATTCAACATAAAAACTAGCTATATCACCAGCTTAACTAACATCTTGAAGAATTCTTCTGCTTCAAAGCCGTATAGAATTTGAGAAGGAAGAAAAACAAAAATAGTGCAGGTTTATATGCTTGTGAACCTGCAATGTACCTTGTCAGTGGTACTGCCAGCTCATGTGATATAAAGCTGTCTTGCATCTGCTATGGTATACATCAGAGCCAGATTCACCTAAAATTAGAATGTGTTAAGGAGGATTAATGCATAATACTTTTCATGATCTATTTAAGAAGTTTAAATTGTTAATCTACAAATAAGTATTCCAAATTCCAAACACTGGATTATATTGATTAAAATTAGATTTGATACAATTCAGAAAATGTCAAAGTTACAAGATCAGACACAATTAAAACCTTGACAATACTGGGTGAGAGGAGGGGGAAGCAATAAGTATTTTGAAAATAAGAGGTTATCACGTGCGGACCAAAGAACTATAGATGTTCGAGCTAGCGTAAATAAGGGATTTAAAACTCCTGCAGCTCAAAGATTTTCAAGTCTTAATGGCTGCAAGGAATCAAAGGATTAAAAGTATTTAAAAAAATATATATATTTAGAATTTGAATATGGATACAATACTTATAAATAAGTTAAAGGAAACTGCTTGCTTCCTGTGTATAAAAATCATTTTTTTCCAATTTGCATAACTTGTTTCCTTCCCTTCCCCATCCTTCCCTCCCTTCCTCCCTCCCTCCCTCCCTTCCTTCCTCCCTTGCTTCCTTTCTTCCTTCCTTCCTACCTCCCTCCCTCCTTTCCTCCTGTCCTTTCATCCTTTCATCCTACCCCCCTCTGTCCTGCCTCTCTGTCTGCCTCCCTCCCTGCCTCCTTTTCTTTCTTGCCTCCCTAACTCCCTCTCTCTCTTCCTCTTTCCTGTTTTTTTTTAATTATTTATTGGTTTTTGGTTTTGTTTTTCTGTCTTTCTCATCTTTCTTTTATTCTTTATTCTCTCTTTCCTTCTTGTTTTTTTTTTTTTTTTAAGAAAGGTCTTTGGCTCTTCAAATTGCATAGTTATAGTGTTAATAGTTGGGCAATCTGAAGGCTGTCAGGAGGCTGATCCCAGCTACAGGGCCTGCCATGACTGACTATATAGCAGAGGTCTCATGGGGAAACTTGGCATGCACAAAACAGCTGAAGAGTACTGCTGACTAGACAAACAATAGTGCTAGCATGAAATAAAGTAAAAAGTAAACTATGGTTAACATAAAATAAATCTATGTCATGGTTTAAGCTCAGCCGGTAACTCAGAAACATGCAGCTGCTGGCTCGCTCCCCCCCCCCTTCATCTTCCCCTGCTCCTGGAGGGGTGGGGAGGAGAATCAAGAGAATGTAACTCCCACAGGTTGAGATAAGAACAGTCCAGTAACTAAGGTATAACACAAAACTGCTACTGCTACCACCAGTAATAATAAGGGAAATAACAAGGGAAGAGAATACAACCACTCACCACCCACTGACCGATACCCAGCCCGACCTGAGCAGCGATCCGGGCCTTCTGGGTAACTGCCCCCAGTTTATATAGTGGGCATGACATGTTGTTCTATGGAATACCTCTTTGGCTAGTTTGGATCAGGTGTCCTGTCTCAGCTTCCTCTCTGCTTTCCCTCAGCTTCCCCTCCACCCTGGCAGAGCATGAGACTCAAAAAGTCCTTGGTCAGAGTAAACATTACCGAGCAACAACTAAAAACATCAGTGTTATCAGTGTTTCCAGGCTGAAAGTCAAAATCACAGTGCTGCACCAGCTACTAAGAAGGAGAAAAATGGCTGCTACTGCTGAACCTAAGGCAATCTGAAAAAACCCCAAACAAACCCCAAATTGGAAGAGGGAAAGCCTAAATACATGAAAACTGATGCTGCTATTGTTGCAGCTTTTCATTTTGTTCTCTCTCTTCATTCTCTTCTTGGGACATAATATGGCAAAACAGTTGTATGTAACAAGCCTCTGCTCTAAGATTTTGCAGCCGAGAGAGAGATAAAAACACAGTAATAGAACAAAGTAGAAGTTTATATATTACAACAGAGAACAAACAAGCTGTGTCATAAGATCATTGTATCTGGGAAGTCCCATTTTTAAACTGCCAGAGAGGGACTGGACGTCAGAGATGGACTCTTCATCAGGGACTGTAGCGATAGGACAAGGTGTAATGGGTTCAAATTAAGCCAGGGGAAGTTCAGATTAGGTATATGGAAAAAGTTCTTTACTGTGAGGGTGGTGAGGCACTGGAACAGGTTGCCCAAAGAAGTGATAAATGCTCCATCCCTGACAGTGTTCAAGTCCAGGTTGGGTAGGGTTTTAAGCAACCTTGTCTAGTGGGAGATGTCCCTGCCAATGGCAGGGAAATTGAAACTAGATGATCATAAGGTCCCTTCCAACCCTAACCATTCTATGATTCTGTGATTCTGTGAAACTATCTTCCATAATTCTTTCCTTTACCTTGTTCAGATTATTTGGTTAAAGTTATATCAGTAATCTATCATCAGTATGACAGTAGTTGCAATGATCACACTTAGCCTGATTCAGACATTTTAATTCACCTTGTGTGTAGGGAAGAGCTCTGCAGTACATACTTGATCTAAACGAGAGTGTGAGAATCTGACCCAATATTAAATCAAATATCAAGAATATTCCAGTTTTAAATCTGAATCTGCCTGATCAACTGTCCCTTTCTCTCAAAAGGGTTATAAGCAAAACACCCCCAGAAATTTTTACCTTTTCCCCTATGCTAAGGAGCTCATTTCCCCTTCCTAAAGCAAATTTGGAGGTAAAAGATAAGCCAAAGAGGTAAGGGCATAAGCTTGTGTTTGGCTAATGACAGTAAATCGCCAGGAGCTGACAGTGATGAGATATAATCTCTTGACCCACTCTGCATCATCTCTCTCTTTCCCGTTTTCTCTCTTCCTCTTTTTTACCATCCATTCTAGCTGATTCAGGGGCTCTTTTGTTCACACTGGGAAGGTCTGTACACAGACTGACAGCCCCCATGGGAGTAGTGCCAGGATGGTACAGCCATGTAGCAAACTTCCATCTCTCCTTCTCCTTTTCTGGGGCCCAGGAAGGTGCTATTCCATGACTAAATGAAAGGGTGCCTTACAGCAGAGAGGAAGAAAGAAAAGAGAGTGGAATACCTATAACCTCACTTAAAGATGTCACTGTAACTGCACAGGTCATTGTGTAATTCTCTCACCTATGCATATTCTCAGCACCCCAGAGAAAGTGTGTAGAACAATGCTCAAAATAGTGAAAGAGTTGAAAACCTTTCTCACTATTAAGAGGTTGATGAAACATTTTTGCATTTTTACAAGTTGTACCTGAATATAAATCAGAAGTTTTCTTTCATTCTTCACATAGGTACTCGATAGATCGAAACACAGACCTGGAGAGGTATTTCAATATTGATGCCAACAGTGGAGTCATTACAACTGCCAAATCTTTGGACAGGGAAACTAATGCTGTACATAATATCACAGTTTTGGCTATGGAGAGTCGTAAGTAACAATTTGATTTTATTGGATGTTTATGTGTAAAACTTTAGGCTTAATTGTGTTCAGTGGCACTCTAAGAAAAATTATGACAGGTTCATAGCATGGCCGATAAAAATAAGTTCTTAGTGTAAAAGACTGCGATAAAAATTAGAAACACAACAGATAAAGTATTTGCTCTTTACTTCTCACACCTTGCATAGTCTTTAGACTTCTGAAAAATAAGTACAAAAGGTGAGATATGTTGAGTCAACAGTCTCAGACCAAGCACCATTAGAGGAAAAGTGATACAGAATACAGAGACCAATTAACCCATTTTAATGACGACACTCAGAGTTGATTGCTGTTGGTCAACAACAGCATTCTTAAAAGGCATAAAAGAAAGTTATATGGCTGCTTGTGTGGTTTCACTTTCCTAAGGTAAGACTGTAGATAAATTGCACTTGGCATCTTTTCTCTTGTAAAATGAAAAGTGTTGAAGAATCAAACCCCTGAAAAACATAAAACAAGAATTCTATTAAAGCATGTTTAAACCTAAACTTGTTTAGCTGTGAATACATTCTGTAAAAAACTATCTATTTTTGCCTTTATATTTGAGGAAATTATTTCTTCAGATTTCATCCTTATTATTACTCTGTTGGGCTGTGATAGGAAGAGTTATCAGTTCTCTAGCCTGCTATTTTAAAAATCCTCACTCCTTGCTTTTGCTGAGGTTAATTTAGTTTTTAATCTGAAAGCTAACATTTACCATTTAGTGTCTGCGTGAATTTATCTTGTATTCTCAGGAGAGAATTTTGGTCTAGGAGGCAAGCATGGGAACCAAAAATTATCCTGGGTAATGACAAAACTAGCAAGGCAGCCAAGTGACACAAGTGAGAGTCTAGGAGCACAAGTAATACCCTACAGCGCTTTAATTTATGTTCATTGCCTGCTTGGCTTTCAATAAGCTTAAATCAGCAGAGGAAAAAGTTGCTGGTGAAATTTCTTACTCCTCTGGTATTTCAGATGTGTGAAAAAAAAAACCCAACAAAACAAATTCCTTTTTGTGATCTATGCTTGGATGCACTGGTTTAAATACTTACTTACTAAAATGTGGTTGTAACACCCTATAAAAAGATAGATACATATATGAAGGTTTGTATAGTTTTTCATTCTGCCCTGCTCTATCACTAAAATTATCACTTGTGGTAAAAAAAAATACAATATCTTTTTATTTTCCTGCTTCAAACCAGAGGTGTTATCTAGAAAATTAAGTACAGCACATACTGATGTCCTTTATACGTAGTCAAAAAGTATCTACTGTTTAAGATTAAATTATGACATTGAACCCTGAACGTATTAGTATATTAGCTAAAGGTGTGCCTCAGTTTAAGAATGTGGTTAATATTTAAGGTGTTCAATGTGGTAATGACAGTGTTGAAATACTTAGTTCCATGTGCACTTCAAATATTTTGGGATTTACTTGGGTGTATAGTTTTCTCTTTTTTTCTGTTACACATAGCTGATGGAATTCTGGTTTTAACTTGTTAATATACTGATCAGAGTTGCAACAAAAACGTATTTAACCCATAATAACCATGCTATTCCCAATATTCACAATATTCACTGTTCTGGCTAGCTATACCCCTTGGCAATGGTTTTACACTAACTTGCTTTTATCTTTCCATATGATGTGATTCAGTGCTGTAATTAGTGAGTTAGATTTTTCAGTTAATCCCTGAGACTAAAATCTTGGCTTAATTGAGGCAGCTGGAAAACATAAGCATTGTTTCCACCAGGTCCAGAAGACCAAACCGAGACTTTTTTTGTCTTTCTAGGAGGCATTGTATTTGATTTGACACGTATATGCAAAAGAAGAATGCAAATGAAAATGTGCTGACCCAAAGAATAATTTGCAAGAAGATTTTCTTGATTGTTTTATTGCCTTCTTTCTCTATAGAGAATCCAGCACAGATTGGGAGAGGCTATGTAGCCATAACTATCCTTGACATCAATGACAATGCCCCTGAGTTTGCCATGGAGTATGAGACAACTGTCTGTGAAAATGCTCAAGCTGGTCAGGTATGGCTTGATAATTTTTTTATGTTTATTCCTACCATATTCCTCAGTGGCTTTAACTCCCTCAATGTGTTTCAAATAGTCCTAGACTTAACTAAAAGTACCTGGTATTGTTTATCCTTGCTATGTCTTATATTTGGACTTTTCCTCTCTACTTTGTAACACCTCAGAAAATAGATATATAATCTCATTCTCTGTTCTTTCTCCTAGAAAAATAGTGAAAGATTCACCTACGTTGATCCCACATATTCCCTGGGAGACTTTGTGCTTTTATTTCTTCCTGAATATTGCCCTTCCTATGGCAGATGTTGTTACTGCACATTTCAATTTCACAGCATAAATTCAATCCTTAAAAGAAAACACTATGATTATTGTTTTGTGTTCATGAGAAACACAGAATATGTGTGCTCTCATTGAACTATTTTTTTTTGTTTCCCCTGGGATCTAGTCAGAGCTATTAGCTCCGAATATTCATTCTTTATGGATTGTAAACAATGGCAAAACTCTTTTTTAGATGCAGATTTTGACCGAATTTTAGAAAATAAAATTGGAAAAAAAAATCCCTGTAATTATTATTATAGTAATGACTTGTTTTTTATTTTTCATATTAAAAAAAAAAAGTGTATGAATTAAAATACCCAAAAGGATATTTGCTTCCTTGTCAAAGTTTACAGCATGAATTTCAGTCACTGATAACTACATAAAGGTCTGTACACTTCTACTGCTAAGCAGTTTATACTCCAAGGTCTGGTGAATGACAGGACCTAAAACTTTCTCATAGGCCCTGCAAATCATTGTTTTTGCACAATATGTTTGGTACAGGAAAAGTAAAGAGTCAAGTCACTCTTTTTGTTTTTATAGTGTCTACACATGCTTAGCAGATTAGAAAGCCAAAATGCAATATGGGTAAGACTCAAGGAAGAGTTGATGCTTGAACTAATAGAGGGATTATACAGTGTATGTGCATTTGTTTCTTACCATTCCAAACAATGAACCCTGATGTACCTCAAAACAGGTGATCCAGAAAATCAGTGCAATTGATAAAGATGATCCACCAAATGGCCATCAGTTCTACTTCAGTTTAACAGCAGAGGCAGCAAATAACCACAATTTTACACTGCAAGACAACAAAGGTAAGGGCATTTTAGGGGGGTAAATATTCACCACTAACACCTTTCAGTTTGAATATATTGTGCTGATTATTACCTACATAAACTTCTATTCTGGTAAGGGAATAAACTGAACTACAATCAGCCTACAAAATAAATTATTTATAGAGTTGTAAAGGAAATTAAGCTGTTGTTTGAATTATTTAAAGCCTTGAGCCAAACAAAGTAGCTTCAAATATATACATATACTTTTCTTTTTTTTTTTCCAGAAGTCACTCTTACATGTTTTCCTTGTATTTATATATTTTTATGTAAATTAGAATTAACCTTGGGGTCGTGACTGAAAAATGTCCAGGAATTTGTTTTATTAATATAACCTAGTGCATAAAGAAGAAGTGTTGTTTTTCTGGTTTTGTGTTTGTTTGGGGTTTTGTGGTTTTTTGGATTTATTTTTTTTTTTTTTGAAAGCCACATCTTTTCATTATGTATACCACCTATTGAAGAACCTTTTTGATGATGTAAACTGCCTACAATGTTTATGCAGACTTCTTATGACTATTTCCCCAAAGACTTATACAAAGACTCCCACTGACATCATGTTTCTATTAGCTACAATATCTAAGAATACGCTTCTAATTGGTGTTCTTTTTAGTTGTATTGCATAGGAGGCAGTTGGGCATGTGTCAAGTCAGTTTAGCTATTAGCTGCAGCAAATAGAACTAAATAGACACTATGTTACTCTTGCTCTGTTATGGATCAGTACTAAACCAGAGCTACAAAGTCATCCTTATTAATAAAAAAAGAAAACCAGATGTATGGTGGACTAAAGGATATTGTTTGTACAGACAGACTTTGAACAACATTCATTAAGTATAACGTGACCCAATAAAGTTCTCTCACACAACTATTTATTGCTTTACCCTGCATGTAGTTACAGAGGTGCTTAATTTTCTTCATATGAGCAACTTGCAGTTCAAAACTAAAGACTGTAATAGTAATAATGATCAAAATAATCAAAACATTATTATAAGACTCTTTCTATTCAGAAATCTGACGTTACAAATGCAGTGAAGTATTTAATGAAAAGACAGGCCCTCTTTCAGAGAATGTGTAATTGGAAAAAAAAAAAAAAGTAATAACAGACTTCTGCAGTGCCAGTAAAATCAAAGGAGTTACAAAACACAGCAGCAATTGCCTCTTTCGATGTTAATTAATTTTATGCATATCTCATATGATGCTGTATGAAGTGCTTGCATGTTTTGCCAGCTAGGTCATAATAGATGACACAATAAGGTAACTTTACAGGACTATCAATATGTCTGCCTATAAGTAGGTAGATCAGTAGATAGATAGATGATAGATAGATAGACAGATATTTTAGGTGGATTATAGTAGTCTTCTTGACACTCAGAAAACAAGTGCATATCTTCGTTACACATGCAATTACTCACATTTGCGTACAAGCTTGAATTTCTTTTTTCATTCAAAAATATTTCCTTGGTCTTCAAACTTCTTCTCCTGTTAATTTGTTCATCCCTTTCATTAACATGATATCTATATCTGTAAATAACTTAAATAGAGCCTTGGAAATTAGACCTGAAACATGTACATAGATAACCTGATCACAACAGTGTAAATTTTTGATTTAGGCTTTTTTTTATAGTGATCTCATCATCAACTATCTATCAAGAGTGTGAAACTGTGAGCTGAACTAAAATTAAATAGACATCTGCAATTTTGAATGTCATTTGTGAAAAATGGAAATCTTTTGTATAGTTAAGTATTGTTTCTCATCTGATTCTCTCTGCAGCATCAAAAATATATGACCAGGAAGGATAAACTTGTTGAAATAATATAAATGTGTTTATAAAGCCTTTTAAGTGAAAGACTGTTTTATTTACAGGCTTGTGGTTTAGGAAGGTTGTGTAATTTATAATCTTTTTATCATTTTATCTAGATAATACTGCAACGGTATTAACCAGACGAAATGGTTTCCGAAGGCAGGAACAGTCTGTTTTCTACTTGCCAATATTCATTGTGGACAGTGGGTCACCTTCACTTAGTAGCACTAATACTCTCACCATCAGAGTCTGTGATTGTGATGCAGATGGTATTGCTCAGTCATGCAATGCAGAAGCATATATCTTGCCTGCAGGACTCAGCACCGGTGCCCTGATTGCAATATTGGCTTGTGTCTTGACACTGCTAGGTATGTTATTTTCCTGTTACCTCTATTTTCCATTCAATGTCTAGTAGCGATAAAGAGATTATAGATAGATAGAGAGAGAGATAGATAGATGATAGATAGACAGGTAGACAGACAGATAGACAGACACGGACAGATGTGTACAAAAGCTTCAACACCTTTTCCTCCTCCTCCCCCACCTGATTTCTGTAAACAGGGACACCTAGGATTCCAGACAGAACAGCATTTTGTATCGTGAGGCACACAAAATCTTTAATTTGGGATTTTCCAGTTCAGATACTTTGTTCATATATCAAGCTGCCTCCAGACATATATATATATGACATAATAGTAAGTGAAAAACAAAGATCACTTGTATCAAATGTCATGTTTAAGAGATAGAGTATTTGGATTAGCATACTTACTGTATCACCAGTACCAGTATGTGTCCTTTTTTTCAGAGATACAGCTATTCATTTTTTAACATTTATTGATTTATATAGAACAAATGACATCCAGAAAATACAACAGAGGTAATTCACTGAAGGAAATAATATATAGTCGATTATCTTCTACAGAATGACCTTTTCTTAGTTCTGCAACTGGCAGCACAGTGGGGTTTTATGTTGTTCAATTATATAAAAGACACTGGAAAATAGTGGAATAGTGTCAACATCCTAGTTTGGTTAGCATTTCTTATCACATGCTCAGCCTTTAAGCAAAATGACTACATGGTAGTAACAAAGGCCCAAAATGAGAAGTAAAGATGAAGGATCATCCTGCATCTACAGCATGAAGTTGAGCAAAAGTGCAGCGTTCCTTGTTGTCAGAAAGTTCACATGTTAATAAGAGCACACAATAATTCTTTGAGTGCTGTTATTAATGGAGAGATTTTTGTATTCCATGGCTGCACTTAGCAGTCTAAGGGAAAAGGGTATACCATAGTCTCCTCAGGTTGCTATAACCCCAGTGGTGATTTATCTGTCACTGTTACTGAAGCAATTTGAATAGGTCAAGTCAAGAGAATTTTGTCCACACTTCTATTCATGGCATTATCTCATCAATGTATAAATATCTCTTCTTATTGACTTTGATTCACCTTTCTGTGAGCCATTGGAAGGAAATTTCTCTTCTGCTACAAGCATTTCTAAAAGCCAGAAAAGGAAATCCTCTTGCATTGTTGTTACAGAGTAAGAAAAATCATTAGTTCTGCATTGAACCCAGTCAACTTAGGAGCTATGTATAAGAGATGGCATTTACAGAGTTTTCCATCTTTGAGACAAAAACCTCTAACAGCAAAAGGTTGTTTAAACTCACTCAAGACACGGTTAGTCTTAGGTTTAAGGAGAAATGGAAGGGAATGATTGCCAAAAGTTTTAATGAATATTTTTAAATGCCATATTTCTAGTAGCATTTATAGGCCATTTATACACACAAATAAACTTTATTTGGACATGAAGCTAAATGGTAAATTTTGAAAAAAATATACAAGAGATCCTCTTACATCAACTAGCATGGGCATCAGTACTAAAACTTTGGTCTAATGTACTTAAGAAAAATTCTGTAACAATAGCAATTCACTTCATCCCAAATTGAAACATAATAATTTCTGTTATATATATAGAAAGAGAGTTTACAAAGATTATAAACTGCTGTAGATGCAATGCAGCCTGGCCTGGCCATAAGCTTTTCTTAAATAGAAGCCATAAAGTCTTAAAGAAGAGAACTGAGTGGAGACACAGCATGTTACCAGGCAATAATTTGCTTATTCTACTCCTTGAACCAAGATTCAAACACAACAAATAAATCAAGAAACCTGAGATTTTATTCTGGTCATTTTTAGTGTGCTGAAGAAGCTTTTCATAAAGAATTGAGGAAAAGCTCTTTGAGTAATGGGCTGTGCACTGTCAAGAAATCCTGCATATGACCAATTCACCATTGATTTTGTTTGTCAAAGAACTGGACTTCAAAACTCAGCTCTCTGAATGCATCACCATTGTTTATTGAAATAGACATTTGTACGTGCTGTCATCACTTCCAATCTAAACTGCTCCTTTTGGGTACAATTCAAAGCTGCAGGCACAATTTAGGCTGTGTTTGTATGTTAACCCCGGCTTTGAGTCCTGCTGCTATTTTTTTCCTAGCCAGGTGCAAAGGAAGAAGTGCCTAAGCATCACTGTTGCCCAGTAAAATCAGTCAAGTGTTCCTGCTTGTCTGGTCCCAAAGCCTTTCTTCTTCTCTCATTTGTTCCTAGAAGACATTTCCTGGGATCTGCTGAATGCTGAATGCTTTCTTCTTTTATTAATATTTTTTTTTTACCTTCATATATATTCTTGAAAAAATAATCCTGAAAATCCAGTAGCACATCATGAAAAACAGGTTTCAGCCATTGGCAAGTGATTCCAGAGCTGGGACCAAGGGTGCAAGAGTTTATCAGTGACAAATGGAGATAGGCTACCAAATCAAAATTTTTTTTCTGGCCCAAGATTCACACACAGTGCAAATCCAGTCACATTCGTCAATGTGAGTGCCAATTGTAAAGCAGAGGAGGCATGAGATTTGCATAAATGTCATGGATACATGCATTCTGGCACTAGTGTCTTGAATTCTTAGCAAGCTCTTATATTCCTAAAGTTAGTATGATGTGGTTTGGTATTTGTTCTTGCCCCAGACATCCTTTTGTCTAAAAAATAAATCTATTTGTCTTGACCAAGGGTCAGATTGTCTCAGGGGCATTTCTTAGTGTTATATTTTTACTTAAGCAACCAATCAATTTTAGTTAAACACAACGTTTCACTAGTGCTAAGAAAGAAGAGCGTTACTAAATCATACTGTTTCATTATAATTGCATATAACATGGTGTAGACTATATTTGCAAACTAAAATATTTTTTAAAAGTTAAAAACATTTTACCAAATATTTTTCTCTCCTTATATTGACTATGGAGATTAAATTCTAAATTTTATTCCATAAGAAAGTTGTAGTGCTTTGTTAATTACTCAAAAATGCTTTATTAAGTCTTCAAGTGAAGCTATGTTTTACAGAAAAAAAATAAGAAAAAAATAATTCTTGCAATTTATTCTATAAAAAGCATATGAAAAGCTAGTTTTTATTCGTTTTAGACTGTATATAATTTTAGAGAACTAAGTAGAAATTTTCTTAGCTCCTCTGAAAATTACATAATAATTTAATTCAAGGTAATCTGTTTTTTTCAGTTAACATCTTCTAGACACAATAATTGCTTCTGTAACAAGTGTTTAGCATAAAATGTGTACATAAAATCACACAGAAAATAATGTTCGCCTGTAGATAACCCAGTCCTATTTGAGAGGTTAAAGATTTTCTTTGCATTGAAATGATGGTAAGCTACATTGACATAATGCTTTTTCACAATTTTTATTTTGTGTACTTCTGAATATAATCTGCTACTATTTTCTTAAAAGCACCAAAGAAAGTCTCGTATCAGTGCGATACTAGAATTTACAATATAATAATATTATAGATAATAAATATATAAATAATAATATATTGATTAAAATTCAAAATAAAGATTTTTTTTCAGTTGAAGGATGGGGAATTTAGTATCACAATACCTACAAGAACACAATTAAATTAGCACACATAATTGTGTGATTCATAAACATTAAGAAATTGTCTTAGTTTTAAGGATCTAGTTCGCTAAATAAGTAAAATGTGTACAGAATATGACTATGTAGGATGTGTGGGTTTTGGTCTTGCATTTTAAAGAATGATAAATATATAGCTCTTTTAATTTGGGGGTATCCAAATTAATGAATTTAAAAGGTGTTTGAGTAAGTAGTGCTGACATTGTTTTCTGAAAGTTACGGAGCTGATTAGGGTCACTCAGTGTGGGCATTTAAAGGTCACAGTGTCTTTGCAAATATCAATCCAAACTGATTTCACAACAATTAGATATGAAGCTTATTAACTGGGAATTAAATGCAGGTTTCTTGAGACTTGGCCTCTGTAATCCCCAAATCTCATCTGACTACTGGCAACCGCAAGGTATAACTAAATAGGTTATTAGAGTGCTGCTTCGATGACTGAGGATCTGCAGTCTTCAGATTTATGAATCATAACACACCTAATGCACAAACCAATGGGCAGATTTGCTCATAGCTGATGTGGCTTATTGCTATAGTAAATACCAGGCTTAGGGGTGCAGCGTATACTCAGCATGATAATGCTTGTGATTTAGCTTTGTCCCTTACCGTATAGCTGTACGTAGTGCTCTCCCTCAGGTTATCTCAGGGCTTTTATGGCTTCCTTATAATTATGTTGCAGTTGCCTTGCGTACAAAAGGAAAGATTAATACCAAAACAAAGAAATATGTTCAGGTGGCTTAAACCTGACTTTTCACCAGATCATACAAAATAGAAATTTCATCATAATTCCATAAAGCCCACTGTAAAATAACAAAATAAAAAGGGGCTCTTGCATTCAGAAGTGTTTGTTTAAAGACTGATTTAGGTGAACTGAACTACTGATACTATCACTACATCTATACTGACACAAGGATGAAAAATATGTATTAGCACCGCTAATATAAGCACAAACGGCATTTTCTCTTGGCTATTGTCCCTGTTAAAAAAAATGAACATTTCTAACAATTCAGATGTAAATCAGAACCAAAAGGTTAGTTTTGATCTATATCTATTAGTTCTGTATATATAGTGTTTCTAATTAGTTCTAATGCTGATTGGTTTATTCATTTGTTAAAATCACATATGAAATCAATATTGCCATTTCATCTACTTAGCATGAGTTCTGTGCATCAGGATGGATCCAAACTAGTAGCCCCAACGTGCAATGCACGTGTCCCTTAAGCTTTTCCATTTTGCCATACCTCAGTGACATGGTTTAAAGGTGTACTTGGCAGTCCTAGGGTAATGGTTGGACTTGATCTTGAAGGTCTTTTCCAGCATGCTTGAATCTACGATTCTATAATTGCATTATTTCATCTGTAAAAAAGCATAAGATCTGGTTTTCTAGATGTTCAGCTAGTGACTAACTACAGATTTAATCTCAGCTTTTGTGATAAATGTAGGGGATCTCCCTCCCTGTTTCTCCCCCCCCTCCCCCCCACTATTTAATAAGAAATTGATAAGCTTTAAAAGCATTTGCACTTGATTTAGATATCAGTGAAATTTGTTTGGGGCTTGTATTCAAATCCATAGTTTCTGCAATGCAGCTAAACCTTTGTTTGTTTAGAGGTTAAACTTTCCTGTTCATAACTGCTGGAAAGACTAGAAATTAATATTCCCATAAAGCCATCTAAATGCTGAAATATTTAACCTTTAGTAAGATACCATATTTTTCTTGGCCTTAAGCAATTGTGAAATGTAAAAAGAATACTATATGAATCTTTCATAGTGCCTTGAGTTTTATTGTACCTTTAGGCAAACCTGCCTACTAAATTTCATATTTTTCACTTATTAGCAGGTATTTAACTTTTGAAATGAAGTATGTTAAGAGTATGTTAGGAGAGACAGTGGTGTGAAAATGCATTTACACTTGAGTAAAGGAAATTATTAATAGTAATTAAAAAGTTATGTCAATGGCAGTCTTGGCTGAAATGTATATTTACTGTCAGCAAGCTAATTTGTCTTTCACTTTAAAATACACCATATACTAAAGAAAAACAATAAGAGTGCAATTTTTGCCTCAAAGATGACAATTTTATGCTCACTGCTGTATAATTTACAGCTCAATTTGTATTATAGAAATATCAGAATGTTATGAAATTTCATGAAAGCCACTTTAAAGGTCAAAAACTTATATTGTCAAACTGTTTATGTAAATATTGTTCAAATATACAAAACCCCAAAATGCTCTAAACTAGAAGCTTTTGAATTTAATGCATAAATCATGAATCAGGGAGACGCCATGGGCAAAAAATGTGAAAAAGTAATGCTGATGCTGCAGTAATAAAGTCACAAGGCATCTGTTAATAGATGGATCATTAGATGTGTCCCTGGTAGCTACTGAAAAAAAGGGGGGAAAATATTGCCTAATATATTTGTCAAAAAGTTTAGAAAAAAAAGTTAGATTTTTCCAGTTTTATTTTTAGACATGCATAGCTCCAAAGAAAAATAAGGATTGCAGAAAGTCTACTGTTAAAATCACCTTATGCTTTAGTGAGTTCTAAGTAGTACTGCAATGTCTATAGAGAGTTTTCTGCATGTACAATTTCTGATTGACTGTTTTATTCTAACCAAGTGATCCTAATATTAAATCATGCCTCCAAATGACTTAGATTGATATTGATTTTAAAAATTCTTCTGTGAAAAGAAAGGTTTTCAAGAATGGCAGTCCTATATCACACAATTTATGGAGGCCACTTTTGAGACTACCTAGGGAAGCTCATGGTTAATTTTATCTGTATCAGCTTTTGCTTTTCCAGATATTTCTACAGCATTTAGTTGTCATTTCAAAATTCTATAAGGATTGTAAACCTTAGACACATGAATGCATATAATCACGTATACTTAAGATTAAAAATAAACATAAAATCAGATAAGAATAACTGAATGTGGAACACTTTTCATCGTACTGTTATGTTTACAGCCTTAGTGATGCCTGTTGTTATCTAGGAGTATCATTAAGTCAGCGGATGTCCAGATGCTACAGTATAGTATTAAGCATTTTCTAAGAGGATGATTCACACTCCATCATGTTCCACAGATGGGTGCAATTATCATATTACTGGTTCCATATTTTTTGTGTCAGCAATGATGTTTCTCTACCAAAACTGTATTTGAACTAGAGGAGCCTTGAGTTAGTTTCTCCCAGGTCTTTTGGCTGTCACTGTAGTTTAGTACTAGATTGCAAAGCTGAAAGAAACTTTAGGGAGTAAAATGAAAAAAAATAATTACATTTCTAGCACTGGCTGATCCAATAAATTCCAGCCCTAGTAGTTCTTATTAGATGTAATTCATAAACCTCAAGTACAGTACTTTGTACTATATAGGAAAGTGAGGACTTATGTAGAGATACTTTCAATACATGAACTAAGACAGTTTTATTTTACATATTGCTTAACAATTCAATGTTTTCCAATCTACTGTTTAGCAGAGATTGACCATATACTTCAATTCAGGCACTTCCCAAACCATGGTTGTTAAATTCTATTCAGGTACTTTATGAGTGCGCTTTTATCACTTGGGCAATTAAGAGTTCAGGAAAAGGTCTTTTTTTTTTTTTTTTTTATTTCATGACTGTGAGATTGTAATAGTTAGACTGAACCAGTTCTAAAATTTATGTTTAGTGGACAGCATAGGATATAGAATTAGAGATGAAGATGTTAATTCAGAATGGTTTCAGAACAAAATTCTTTAATGTCTAAAAAGCTTATGGTTTAAAAGCTGTTTCATGATCTCCTAGGTTTCAAATCTAACTGCATAAATTGCCTGTTATTTCCTTGGGTCTTTGCCATATAGATTAATGAGTACTTGCACCACTGGGACAAATATGAGGAAACTTTAGCACTGCTGAAACTCCAGTTTTTCTGTGTTCCAGTTCTTGTTTTGCTGATTGTCACCATGAGGCGACGGAAAAAGGAGCCCCTCATTTTTGATGAAGAGAGAGATATCAGAGAGAACATTGTGAGGTATGATGATGAGGGTGGTGGAGAAGAAGACACCGAGGCTTTTGACATGGCTGCCTTGAGAAACCTCAACATCATCCGAGACACCAAGACCAGAAGGGATGTGACACCTGAGATTCAGTTCTTGAGCAGACCAACTTTTAAGAGCATTCCAGATAACGTCATTTTTAGGGAATTTATCTGGGAAAGACTAAAAGAAGCTGACATGGACCCCTGCGCACCACCTTACGACTCTCTGCAGACATACGCATTTGAGGGGAATGGCTCTGTGGCAGAGTCTCTCAGTTCATTAGATTCGATCAGCTCAAACTCTGACCAGAACTACGATTACCTCAGTGACTGGGGCCCTCGCTTCAAAAGGCTTGCGGATATGTATGGGACTGGACCAGAATGCTTATATTCATAGCCTTGGAACCTATCTCTGAAAATGCACTGAAGAATAATAAACCAGAAAACTTAACCTTACAGACTGAAGAAAAGTTGTAAATATTTCTCCATTTTTAACCTTTTAGGTTTTTTTGCCTTGGTGGAACATATCTTCATTAGAGTCGTCCTAGGGACTGCACTGACCACACAAAATATGAGCATTCAATGGCATTTTTGATAAAATTAAATGCTCAGCCATGTTCAAATAGATAGCAACCCTCAGATACCTGCAGAGGCAGCTCACTTTCAAGAGTATATTATGCACTGTGACCTCAATGAGCCAATGATACTCTGTAGATGCCTTCGCAGTATTGCTGTATCTAGCACGCAGTGTCTCTGAGAGGAGACAAGTATAAGAAGAAACAAATTTACAAATACAATATATAATGCAACATCACAGTATATAGTATTTACGGATGCAAGGGTTTTTTTTTAAAGAAATTTTCTTTGCAGTGTTGCATGCAGCTTGCTGTGATGAAAGCGGAAGGGCAAGCATTAAAACAAACAGAAATCCAATAGATCATCTTTTTGCTTTTCCCTGTTTATTCTCAGAGATGTTAAATCAGAAGTTTCTGTCATTTTCTGAGCAATTTTATGGAAAATTGCTCTTTGTGCTAAGAATTTCCACAATGTTTGTCATCAACATACCAAAGTAGTTTGCAAACCACATAAAGTGAGAAATATGGAGGGGTATTCTTATGGTTGAAAAGTTTAGTGATGCTTATGTAGGTATAGAAAAGATGTTGCTATCTATTTGCTATTTTTTATTATCTCTTCTGATTTGTACAGGAGAACTTATCCTTTTTTATTATTATTTGACATAAAGTGTTATATTTATTTTGGAGCTACAATTTTCACTAAATTCAGGTCCATTTTACTGCCTCATGGTGTTAGACTCATCAGAACATGCTGATTTTTCTCCAGTCTCGGTTAAACGTAGGAAATGAAGCATGGAAATGGAGAAATTACAGTAAAGCAATCTTGCCCACCATTCATCTCTCAGAAAGGAGAGCAGCTCCAAGGACATGCAGTTGTTCTTCTGAGTCATTAAAAAGTCTGAAACATTTAAATAAAATATTTGTACATGAATTTTTTTGAAAGAAGACTACAGAGGTAGCCGGGAGTGTCTTTAATGCAAGATTTAATTTTCAAAGTTAAACATGCTACATGCTTCAAAGACTGTAAACACCTTGCTTTTTTCTTCCCCGTCTCTTTTGCTGCTGAGGAATCACAGTAAAAGACTCTTCAATTTCTGTCTTATGTTAAGCAATGCAGTGCTATTAACTCCAGACTGCATCTTTAGATCCTGCTACACATAAGTATTCTTCCCCGAAAGTAACTCACTACACATAATTTCTACGCTGGTTCAGGAGTGCCAAAACAGAAGGACAGCTGCTGTTGGTTAAAATGCTGTACGATTTTGAAGTAGGATTTCTTAGAATAATACAACTTTTTTATGATTCTGACAATATTTATACTTCACCCTTCATGATTTATTACTAGATAATAAGGCATATATTCAAGTAAAATAGTGGTTTTAAGTATTATTTCAGATGGATTCGGTTTAGATAATCTGTAGATGAGTTCTTAAGTTAGACTCTGCTCCTGCAAACATTTTTGCTTGTACCTAACTTGAAATGACTTGACTTACCTGCTGTTACTGAGTGGCATACAGAATTGCTTGCAGGACTGTGTTTGTGAATAGAAGGTACTCCATAGAGGATGATGCTCAGTCTAAAAGTACTTCTTTCTTAAATGAAGGATCCTTCTGCTGAAATCCTAATGTATGGTTGACACCAGGCTGGGAGATAGGAAATTATCATTAAGGCTTTGTAATTTTTGCAGCACAGCATTATCAGTTAACTATGTGAAAGTGGCCTTCAGATCCATCAGAGAAAACAAAGTAATTTTTAACATCTGCAGCAGATTTGAGTTAAATTTTAGTAAACAATCATCGTTTCATAATTCAGTAGATTTGCTTCTAGTTGTATTAAATATATATATATAAGTATATATATATATATATATATGTATATGACAGATTTTGTAATGGAACTGAAAGATATCGCCCATGACTTTTAGTCATATATGTAAGATTTTCAATAAAAAAATAAATAAAAAAAAAAACAAGGAACAAGTGTATGCAGTTTAATGAGAGCAAGATACGCTGCAGGAGTTAAGCAGGTATAAATCAGCAAGGTGCTGAGAGAACAGTTTTTTATTAATCTCCTTGTTGTTTGTCGGAAGATAATTCATGCATCTGGATTAAGATATCAAAAATGCTGATTTAAGCTTATAGCACTCAAAGGAGATCTAAATGTGGTTTAGAATAAACAGCACAATTCCATTGCTCTTCTACCTTCTATATCTGTCAAAAACCCCAAAAGCTCCTGTGTTAAGAAACTGTGTTAGGGTTTTTTGGGGGATGTATTTTCATGGAAAGGAATATGCTTTACTCTAATGCCACAAAAGCTCTTGCATATACATGGTGTTTGTTACACAGTTCTAAAATAATTAAGTAAATTTGTTATTTCTTTATATGCTTACATACTGATTATATTATTGCAGTAAGAAAGAAAGGAAACAATCCCTTACACTCATTGACAGCTGTTACTGTAATATATTCTTATGGTATGCATAATGCACATACTATACAATACGCTTCATAAATTACCATGAGTATAGGTTTTCACAGTTGATAATCTGATTCAAATTCTTTCTTTGGGTGTTTTTTATATTACATATTCTTATGTCATAAAGTATATTTTACTGACTAAATAGAGTAAAATATGAGACATATTTTCTCTGTGCTAGAAATGTTATGAAATTATTTAAGCAAATTAATTAGAAAGGCCTTTTAAAAAGACTTCTTATTTTATTTACTTATTTAACTTTCTGAAGAGCTCCAGTATCTAATTAGAGGCCCCAAGTACTCCTTAAAAAGTATGTCAAACCTTGCAACCACTCCCATCTTATAAAGCAATGCCAATACCTCTTTCCTTCCACCATATGACAGTTGAAGAAGTTTATTTTAAATTGAGATTTACGAGAACCTTGAAAAGCATAAAGTTTTATGAGCGCTACTAAAAAAAATCCATGTAAATTTGACCCACCTGAAGAGGATTTAGGGCAAGAATCCTTATTCTGCTTTGACCAGTGCAAAATCTACTGAATTCAACAGGGTTGAAGAGTGGACATTCTGACTTACATATTTTATTTGAAAGTATAAACTTACTGTATTTTTTTAAGCTATATCCCTACTAAGGCATAATACAGATCTTTCTAACCCTACTAATTCTGATGCCTAGGTTAACTCAGTCACTGAAGGACTCATGAAACTAATGGCACTATCTGAAACCTCTCCTTCTCCTCTAGAATGAAAAAACCCCAAAAACTGAAAAAAACCCTACCAAAAAAACCTCTACAAAATGAAACAAAAAACCCTAAACAATCAACCAATCAAAACAAACAAACAAAAAAAAACCCACCCCAACTATTAACATGAGAGATTAAATATCTAAGTGATAAGCTTAATAGTAAATTAGCTATTCCTAGTTTATGTGTGATGAACACATGAATGGACCTCTCATAGGACATACAACCTGTTGAGTAGCTACAGTTTCTGGCTGGATGCTTATTCATATTTTTTTCCCCCTTCAGTTTCTAGTAGAGTTTGACTGTGACATATAGAAAACAACTACAGCAATGAAAAAGTGAGGTATATTTACCTTCAAGGGCACTGAAGATTAAAGCAGTGTAAAAACCAATTTCTTTAAAAGAGCTGAAGGAAAGTTGAACATTTTGTCTCCCTCTTTCTTTTCTTCTCTCCCCTTCCCTTTCCTTCCATCCTCTGCCACCACAAAGACAATATATGACACTAAAGCTTTTGCTGCTTTTGGTACACATTCATTAACTTTTGGAGTAGTCACATGTTGAAGATGAATGGAGAACAAGCCAGTGTCAAAGTCAAGGCTTGGGAACTAGGAAAAAGATTTAATAGTTTTCTTGTCTGTATATAACCTTGGCAAACTAGCTTTGAGGTAGAACTATGATTTATCTTTCAGTGTAAATTATAACAAAGAAAGAAAATAATACGAAAAATTGATACTTACTAATCATGAATAATAGATTAATATAATACGTATGAATTCTGTTACTGTGACTTAGCACAGGTCAATATGCACCACTAAGACTCAAAGATTAATGCAGACCATGTTTGCTCATGCACAAAAACACTTTCATAAAGGGATTTTAATTCAAATAGCTAGTGTGAAATGTGGGGTTATTTCAAAGTTCAAAAGCCTCAGTTCCTTTGAAATAAACAGAGGTAACCAATAATCCAGAGTTCTGGAACAAGTAGGTGTATATGGAGAATACAGGAAGGGTAGCATTTTAGAATTAAACACCTGTAGTGAATATGCCTATAAATCCAATTGACTAAAACTGAAAGCAAGACAGAAGCAGAGGAGGCATTGTTCAATGGTATGTATTTTAATCAGTCTCATTTAGCCAATTGTTGCCATCTGTTTTAAGAGTTGCTTTACTTTCATTTGGCCTTTATGTACTACAAAAAAACCCCACACAAATTCAGAAACTGAAAAGATGAGTGCTGTCTTCTGGGGAATTTGCACTCATGAAGAGGTACAGCAAATGCTAATGCTGTGGCTGACTGGCAGTCTGTTCTCATGTACAATATAAGATTGATGGTATGCATAGACCACACTGAATAACAATGTCTTGCTGTCTCATTCTCCACCCTTTCCTATAGACATTCGCTGCTCATTTCTTTCTCTAGTTGCTACTTCCTAGACAAAAGTTTTATCTTTTTAGATTATCTCTGAATGGTGCTTCATACAATTGGTCACAGATGATGATTAGGCCTACTAAATAGAACAGCAATACTCCTGTTTCTCCTCCTACTAATAACGATGCAGCCAAAACCACATTGTCAGTCATGTAATTGGAGTAACAAGTTATCTGAACAACTTTGTCACTGATCTACTCTGTGACATTTCTTCATTCATCTGTCATCTGTTGATATAAAGACCTGAAAAGGAACAGAATGTTTTCAATATTTTGGAGAATGAAAATAGTATGGTAACAGCTGTGTAATACGTGTTTGCTTGTTTCTTTGTTTTCACTTTTGAATTGAAAATATGAAGTATACTCATGGATAGGATTCAGTTCTGGCATAAGTCTGAAGTAAACCACTCTTCAGCCAATGTCAGCAGCAATGGAATTTCAGTGTTGCATATGAGATTGTAAGGGAGCATCAAGAGACAACGAGCATTTGTGAAAATGGTTTGGCATTAGGAAGGCATACAAATGCATTCTTAGTTATACAAGTAGGATGGAATTCTGTAGAAAAAAAGCACAAATAAAGGCTGCCAACTCTTTAATTTCATATATCTCATGTTCCACAGATTTTCAGAAAAAGAGATTGAATTAATTTTCTCATTTATTTCCCCTTTGAAGTAAGTGCTCTCTCAAAGGTGCAACAAAATGATGTATAAATATATTGGAAGGCTAGTCTACTTTGTTCTGAGGTAAAATAAATCATCATGTACTTCTCTTGAGTATACAAATAGATAAAGAAAAACAGTTAATTGATGGTTTAATATGGAAGTAACCATCTTTTCAAGTAATCAGGAATGTTTTTGAGAATGTATATTCTCCTCAGATGATTATTTTGATATGTTAAGCTTGTTAAAATCTGTTCCTAAAGTAAAACATATTTTTGTAAACCTCATAAAACTAAACTAGGATTAACAAACATAAACTTAATTGACATAGAAACTCTATTTGAGAAAGGAAAATCAATTCATCCTTTTTGCCATTCGATCATAAATAAACACCAATAGCTTTGTAAATTTAAAAATCTATCCTATCTTTAGAAATAAGAAATGAAAAACTCCTTTACTAGCAAGTGGTATTGGCAAAACAATGTATAGGAAAAGGTCTTGACAAGACTATCTCATTGAATAATATTCTCCAAAGTTTGTCTGCTGTATGCATCAGGAAACACTGCTCTTTCAGAAGACTTAGGTGGAGGGAGCTTAGGTAAGCTATCGTCAGCTTCAGTAACAAAATAACACTTTATCTTAATTTGATGGTGGATGGAAATTATACAAACCAATTGATACAGACAAAATTGATATACTATTAATTTTAAAAGTGATTGTACTGACAAAAAATTGTCTGTGTGAAATAATTTATCAAGATTCGACCCAATAAACCTGAACTGCTCAATTTTCTGCTGATTGAATTAGAAACAATGCCAACACTATGATACCAAAATTATTTTCTAAAGTAATTGTGATCTTATATAACACATGTTCCACTGTTTGCTTTCAACATGTTTAAATGAAAAAAAGTCTAGGAAACAGAATGCAAGAGTTTAAAGAACTCAAAAAGAACTTTTTGTATCTACAGCAGCGGTTCTATTTGTGATTCAGTACCTCAGAATTTGCACAATATAGTAGCAACAGTTTTGTACTAGAGTCACAGTGAACTGACCTAGAGAACAACATACCTTTCAGCGAATGAGGACAAGTTCAGAACTTCAAATGTATTAAGGTACACGATCAATGGCAGCATGGTACTTAAACACCTCTAAGGGCCAGGATCAGAACTCTTCCCTCGTCTTTTAAATTCTCTGCAGAAAAGACATCTAAGCACAACACTCTTAGAGAATGAAATGCGACACGATTCTCTATTTTTAGGAAATCTAGTTAGAAGAAAAGGTCATATATAACTTTTGTCTTTTTATATTTTGTTATTATAGTGAGATATACCGGTCTTTTACCTATAAATACCCACAGAATTGCATGAAACTTCCATTAAAACTGCATAAGCTAAATTCTTTAGAAAGCCTCTTTGATTTTTCTTGGGAATCTTTGGTAGTTCACAATGAAGTCTTTCATAATTTCTAATTATTTTTCAATTGCTATGCTTTCTTTCTACATATGCTGCATGAAAAACTGTACAGTATGTCAGTAACAAAAGTTCTGTTTACTATTTATTTTTCTAATATAATCTAATTTTTTTGATACTCTGTGTAAGCTGATATGTAAAATCAGAATAATCTTGTGTTAGATAAATAAGCTAGCTGGGCTTGGGACAAAACTGTAATAGCTCCTGAAACATCCTCCTGTTTTTCATGATTTTTTTCTGTAAATAAGATCCTACTGACCTCTACATTGCAAGACAGAGAACACATTTAATGGGCTTTACACATATTGTCCAAGCAGCTAGAGACACTTCTTATTTAGAGCCAACAGGCAGAAAAGTGAGAAGAGTAAGTATGTACAGGATGACATAATGTTAGACTAAAAAGATGTAACTTTAACTATCTTACAAACAGGACATTTTGTTTACAATGCAATGTATTAATAAGAGAGCTGTTAAGCATGAATTGTTAAACTTCACTTCAGAAGATTTAATTGAACACAGGAGACTAAAAATATAGTCTGCAGCAAATAAATTTATCCTTCTTTTTGCTCTAGAATAGATATAATGTATAATATTAGCATACAATTTAAAGGCCAATTAGGAGTTGTAGTCTATCAGTATTATATAGGTTAGCCATCTTGGCAGCTTGAAAAATAAATGACTAGTCACATGATCTTATAGGCTTCCCTTACACCCATACTCTTTCAGCTTTCTCTGTAATTTTTTCTCTCCTCAGTCCCTTTCACTTTTTTTTCTCTTTAATAAATCTCTTTTATTGTGCAGCCTTTCAGTCTCTAAAAGTTTGAGATGTACCAGGTAATCTCACTACTTGGGTTTTCAACCCAAATAGATTGCAGCAATGGGTTTCATAATTAGTGCTTCTGATAGTGCTGCCTTCTATATCCACCTAGAACAAAATTCCCTACCAGTGAAATATACATGTGGTCAGGATTTTGCTTATTTCTCATAAAATATAGGCAAAAGACTTAAACCCAATACACTGTCTGATGTCTTCTCCTTATACCTTTGTATTCTATGAATTCTGGTACCATGTAAAGGAAAAGACAGAGTAAGAAAAGGGATTTCATGTCTCAGGAAGTTAATAATGAATTAGGAAGACCACTATCTATATAAGCTGAATTGTTAGATGGAAGGAAGTGCTAGTCAATAATATCTGAAAGACATTATGAAACTGCATCTGATTTCAAAATGTTCCCATCAGGTAATTATTCTTTTTTTTTTTTTAGTCCTACTGTTGGAAAAGAACCTCTTTTAGCCATCATAGAGCAAGATCAAGAAAATTTCAGGTGTTAGCGGACTGTTAATTCAGCACTTTTTTAAACAGTATTAGGAACAAAAGAAAATAGTTGGCTAAGCAAAGATAATTCAACATAAAGTCAGTCATCTAACCTTTCTCATATTTAATCAGCTGCTGTGTTCAACTTTCTAGCACTTCTTATCAGGTCAAAAATAATCATTAAAACAGGTATGTATTTAGATAGAAATTAAATTTAATTTTTGACAGAGTTTCTATGTCTTCCTTTTCTCTTACATTCTTTTTTTTTTTTTTTTACCTTTAACCTGTATGAAATTGTTCACTATGTAATAATCTCACTAAAATTCTGGAAGTAACAAGTAACATAATTATGAAACGCTACAATTTTCTACACATATATTGTGAAATAAATACCATAATAACTGTAGGGACAAGATATTCTTGTACATGGGGCTGGCATATATCTCCACCATATATCACAGAAAGTGATCTGTGGTTGAGGTGTTTAAATGCAAGGAAAAATAGGCTTCTGACTTGTTAGTTTCTTACTAATTGGTGATGTTGATTAGCTTAAATGAAGAAACCAAAGATTTGAATGTGGAACAAGCAAAGAGTTATTTTCTTTTAAAACAGGCAAACTTGAATAAGATTTTTTATTCAAAGCAAGATGACAAAAATAACTGCTATGGAAGAAGTACAAGATGATTTACTGAAAAAAAAGGAAAAAAAGCCCCACAAAAGAAAAAAAACAACCTGAACAACTTCAAATATGTCCAAAAGAATATTAGGAATAAAAGCACAAAGTATGAAAAAATACTCTGCAAGAAGGATGCCTATAATACTGTTGTAAGGAAGTACAGAAAAAAAGTACAAATATAGTTTATCTGGACTTTTAAAAGAAAATTGCAACTGTCAGTGCCAAAGATAAAAATAGGAAAGGGTCAGCAGGGATAGGAAGCAGAAGAAAATTTGTACTAATACATGCTTATAAAAGAGTAAAGATCAAGGTTAATCTATTCCAAAGCTTAAGGGATATTTTTGTCTCACATTTTTTTTTCTTCTTTAAATATGCCTGCAACACATGAGAAAAAATTAGTTACCCATCATAAAAATCCAAACCAAACAAGCCAACAACAAAAAGAAGTATGTAGCAGAATATCTGAAATGGAAACAAAGCTTAGAATATTCTAATAAAATTGGGATTGTACAATAGTCTCTATCCTTGAAGAATGTATTCCTTACAAAAATCACCACTTGAAATTGAAAGTCCATTATAACAAATGAATAATGGTAGTGCCGTCTGAATGGAGAACAGGGAACACAGCACAGTATGCACATCAGATGTATGTACATAATAGGTCTCAGTGCTGCATAATGGCTTAGAGTATATTTTAAGAAAAAATTACCCAATCCATGGAACTCCAAAAACCCTTGAGAAAGTTAAGAAAATGTATTAGAGATAGCATGTTAAATTCACTCTCTATATATGTGTTTGTAAGTACACAAATGTGCGTATTTTCTGACAGCTGATCTATTACATCATGATTGTCAAGTCAGTCCAATCTATCTAGACTTACAAAAGTACTTGATTGTGCTCCCTACAGAAAGGGATATTTCAAATGAATTTATATTCCTCAGAGATTATGAATAGCTACACAACAGGAAAGCAACACGTGTAGCATCAAACAGATCAGACTGGAAATAGATTAGACAGTGATATTCCTCAGTCATTATTCTTAAGTAGATTTGTTTAATATTTTCATTAGAGACCTTCATGGAGGAAGTAATTGGGTGCTTTAAGATGTGCAGGTGATGCAAAGTGGAAAATGTTATCTGTACTCTGGAAATGCAGATTGCTAAGTGGAAGAATTGGATGAACTTGTGGGCTAAAGCAATGGAAATTATATTAAGTTTAATAATAAAAAGTACAAAGATATATACTTCAGGATTAATGAGAATTTTAGCCTACCAATGTAAACTATATCAATTGTATGTGACAAAGCAGAGGAAAAATCTGAAGACATTCGGAAGTAATAAATGGAATGACAGTGTGACATAGCTGTGAAAATGCTAATATCCTAGGACGCATCAAGCAACACATTTTCAGCACAGATAGGAAAACACTGTTCCCATCTAGTAACATCTTGGATGGATCTTACTCAAAATGTTCTATACAATATTATTTATTGCTAATGATGAAATTAACATGAATTAGGTACAAAAATTCTATGACTATGAGAATGAAAAAACCCCAATGAAATGTCAGAAGAAATAGTCAAATGAGCAAATATGTTTAAATGTGCAAATATAAGGACAAGAATGTTCTGCTTTAGAAGAAAATGTTATGTATGACCATATGGATATAAAATGGCCATGAGTTATTCTATCATCACAATTAGAAAGATGTTTCTAAGTGGGATCCTGGGATAGCCTTTCAAGTGATTTTGGCTTTAACACAAAAGCTGCAAAGATCGTAGAAGAAGGAATCATGTAAGACTAAAATACATCAATCCTAATTTTCATGATAAAATACTAAGTCTATTCAACTCATTTAAATTTTCAAAGGCTTTTGAAATAAATATTTCATTGATATCAACCCCATTTATTTGGTACTCCACAGAAGTTACATATTGTTGAGATTGTCTCTCTCTTTTTTGAGATTTTGTCTCAAAAAATTGGCTTTTTTATGGTGTTCTGTCTTTTAATCTCCATCCTGAAAAGCACTTGGAGACTGATCACAGGCCACTGTACAGGTTCAAAAGTAACTCTAGCTATACTGAATTTTTTTCAAGTGCCTACATAGTATTTATTGCCTAGATACTCAAGTGATCATCACACATCTTTTAATTAGTAGTCAGGATGTCAACCCGCACTATTTGGCAGAAAACACTGGAAAGTTGTTTTAATTTGCTATACAGTGTCCTTACCTAGGTGGTTTCATCTAACAAATTGTCCTGGGTTTACCAGGAGCCGTTTTTCTCCTACTTAGTAGCTGGTGCAAGCTCTGTGTTTTGACTTCCAGCCTGGGAAGAGAGCTGATAACACCGATTGTTTTTAATTGTTGTTAAGTAATGTTTATTCTGGCCAAGGACTTTGTGAGTCTCATGCTCTGCTGGGGATGAGGGGAGGCCGGGAGGAAGTAGAGACAGGACACTTGACCCAAGCTAGCCAAAGAGGTATTCCATACCACAGCACGTCATGCCCAGGGAGGTAACTGGGAGTTACCCAGAAGGGCACGGTCTCTCTTCGGGGGGTCAAACTCATTCAGCAGTGGTATCGTATTCTCCTCTCTTGTTATTTTCTCTTATCATCATTGGTGGTAGCAGTAGTGATTTGTGTTATACCTTAGTTACTGGACTGTTCTTCTCTCAACCTGTGGGAGTTAGATTCTCTCAATTCTCCTCCCCATCCCTCCGGGAGTGGGGAGGGTCAGGGCGGGGGGGGGGGGGGTAGGAAAGAAATAGGGAAAAAAAGAGGGGGGGAGTGAGTGAACGAGCTTTGTGTTTGGGTTTAAACCACAACACAAATGATCACATTCTTCCAGGAATCCAGGACAATGTCCATGCCCTTTATGTTGTCAGCTATATTTCTGTACATTTTTGTAGCTTTTGATCTGATGTTGAAATACAGAAGTCTTTGGATTGTTGAAAGAACATAATATTGTTACTTGTGAGAGTTTTTTGAGTGCCTATCAAAGATGTTCTTTAATCTATAAGTGTTTAACACTGGGCTCTATTGCTATAACTTTTTTTTTTTTTAAACTTTATCTTGTTTGTTTGTTTGTTTGTTTTCCTACAAGCTCTATTTAGTTATTTACATTCCAAGTCTGTGCTATAGAATGGGTATAAATTGATTCAGGATTAGACAAAATTCATGTAATATTTTAAAATTTAGGATCGATATTGTAAAGTACAAAATTCTAGCTCTTAGAGTGCATATGTACATACCTACAGAATCACTGGTTTCAGTTAAACACCTTTGACTTTTTTTTTTTCCCTTTACTGAGACTTATCTTTCCCAATTTCTGTCATTTCTGGCTGAATACCTGAAACTACCTGTTATCATTTCGCTACTCTATGTCACTCAAGCCCACTTTCCCAGTAGTTAATTGGGAAAAGACAACTCACCCTAGCAGGCTCTAGCCTCATGATATTTGCACACAGGAGTTTTTATCACTCAGTTATCATACCTGACATTGCTCTATATTTCATTGTATAGAAAAGAGCTAGAAATTTAGAAGGCATCTCCAGTATTTTTCTGTACAGTGTTCTAGAAGAGAAATGTAGGGAAAAAGTAAAGACATTTTGTTAGAGAGAGAAAAAGAGTGATAAATTGAGATTAAGCGAAGTGAAATTCATATTTTTATTACTGAGAAGACACAAGATTTTCATAATTTCAATAAGAAGCTTTGCTATTTTTATATTCAAAATAAATAAATACATCTAAGCCAGTCTGAAACAGACTTATTAATTTTTTTTTTTTTTGCTTCTTAAGTTTGTGTTCTCCACTGCTTTCTCTATTCATGACAAGAAAATATAAGTTTTATTTTCTCAATTCTTTTGTTGCTTGTTTTAAAACAGTGTTTAGTAATTTATACACAATAGCTTTAAAAAACACATTTTTTTTTAAATAAATATGATACATCTACAGAAAGCAGAATGTCTTATAATATTAAATTCACTGACAGCTGAATACTGCAGTTGTTCCCCCTACTTAGGGAAAGGTCAGTGTAGAATTAGAATAATAATCATAGTAAAAAAAAATTTGCATTTGTGTTATGCATTGTGTGTGAAGAATTCAAAGTATTTTTCAAGCTTAACAACATATAGCTAAGTATTACAGGTCTGTTTACACAGAAGAGTTAAGAATCAGGACACAGACAATTTAAGTGACTTCCCCAAAGCCACACAACAATTCAATTCCAGTAACAAAAATAACATATCATAATTTAAGTTTCCTTTTTGTCTACCTAGACTTTATTCCTGCCAAAAACCTGTCTTACAGACAAATATCCTTGTTCTCAATGGCGAAGTGATATGAAAGGAAATTAAGTCACCTTGTGTGATATTATTAGCTGACCTGCACTGATGAAATATTGACTCCTCTAAAGATGGTGCATAGAATTTATCATTCCGATTCTAAATATGCTAATAATACTTTTTTACTCCTTTTCCTGTAGAAATTTTTGATATAACAGACATGTGGCAGTATCACCAGAAGTGCATCCTTACTTCACCATTTTTTGCAGCTAGGTAGATTTGAGTAAAAAAAAAAGAGCAGATGTGATAGCAAAGGACTTACTGCATTAACAGCTTTAATAAAAAGTAAATGCCATATCAGACAGAAATGTGAAGGAAGTGAAATACCTTCTATCTAAATATACACATGCAGTCGCAGCTGTTTCCGAGGTAACACAATGTGCCTTTCTGAACGGTAATTTCCAAAAGCAGGTGTAGCTTTCAAGGGATGAGTCAGTGTAGAAAGACATTATATAACATTTCTAACACCAGCAGTTAGTTATTTTAGGTGACGTTTTCCTTGTCACAAGCTTTTATAGAATCACTAGGAAAAGTCTGCCAGGAAAATAAGTGCAGTCTTCTGGCAATCTCTGCCTCTGCTTCCTGTAGAGATCTGTTCTTCTGTATGTCGGTAAAAACAAGAACAAAAATAAGTTGATAAGAAAGTCAAGGAGGAACAAGAAATAATATTTGTTTAGGGCTTCACTACCTGACAGAACAGCTGTCTATATACAATTTCTGTACCTCTTACCTTTGCAAAACAGGGCACTAGCCAGTACTCTGCAATGCTCTGTAGACAGGGTATTTAATTCTCTACGGCCTTTGTAATTTCTTTTAGCTTTTCAGAGTGCATGTAAAATGCCACTATTCTGATCATACTCACATTTCTTTGCACACAAGACAGTGATTACTTAAGGCAGTGTGGAATCAGACCAAGAAAGACAGGAAAGAGGTCTCTTTCCTAATGACTGATATTTTAAGTGACAAAATACATAAACCTATGCATTTTCATGAGATTTCAGCTTTTTTCTAGTGTTTGCAATAGCATTAATCAATTTTTAATTATGAATTTGGGCAGGCGTTAAAAATTCAAACTGTATAAAATTTTCCAATATATTACCAATGCATTTAAACCCACTTATAATTAATTTTTTTCAGCATTCCTATAAAACCTGTTCATTTCTTCAGATCTGTTAAAATCTATTTGCAGATTTAGAAAACTAAACTCTTGCTGTGTCACTTTTGGGTGCTATAATGTACCTATTAGTGCTTTGTTCAGAGTGCTAGTGGACTAAAATATCTAACAGTGCATGGAATATGGAATATCTATTTGCTAATCTTTCATAGTCTCTGAGTATATCATGGTGCACCTTAGTTAATTTGTCATATACTGCAAGGATGGGTTACAGTGAAGGACTGCAGATTTGCAATTTTAACGTTCTTTGTGAGTTTCTTATTGCATGAGGTCCCATATAACCTTTTAAAAGATGTGATTAACTATTTATTTCTCAATTACACTTGTATTTTCCATTCCCAGATTGAAAACAAAGGGCTACAGTCAAGGGAGATGTGACTGGTTGCCTTTCAACACTGTAATGGAAAGTAATCATCCATCATTTATATTCTTCTCCCATCTCATGCACTCTTGCTCTTATATGACAATAATTGTAGTCTAGCTGAAACTGCAGAGAATATAAAATATCCATGTTCTGCTATATTTTTGAGGACTTACAATATATTTATGTGAATAATTTTTGATATTGAATCAGCAGTTCAGGCAAAAATAAGGTGATGTTCAAAGAAGCCTTGAAAATTTGGAGATGCATATCAGGACACAGATGAGATTAAAAAGTTAATATCCATAAGAACATAAGAATGGCCATAGTTCAGACTAAAGGCACTGAAATCTAAAGTGAAAGATCAATACTGAAGAAACCTAGCAAGAAAAGGATGTGCTGAAATGTTCTCATAAGACTTTCCTAGCCTTGAGAGGAGAATTGCAGTTCCAGGGCTCAGGGTGGCTGATATGTCCTGTCTGTACTAACCAGATGAAAGCTGCAAAGGAAAGTGCTTTCACATCTCTAGGCAGATATGTTCTTCTTGGCTTTTATCCCAGTCAGACTTTGTTTTCCTCAAAACAATCTGCCCATCATTGTATAAATATATTGCACTTCAGACACATATTCTTTGGTAATCATCAATTTACTAGTCAGAGAAACATGGACCATTGCGAGTTCACTCATATTCCTCAGTTGTCACATCTGATCAGACAGTAATGCTTACTGATTTGCACAGTTTGCTTACAAACTATCTAAACCCCACACTATTGCATTCCGAGAAATGGGTTTTATCTATTAGTTGGCACAAGAGAAATAAACAGAAACAAAGGAAATTGGTTCTGCAATTTTCATTTATAGGGAACAGGAGTAAGATCATTAAGACTGGTGTGAAGAGAGAATGAACAGGATTTTTCTGCTATGCAAGCAGTGGAAGGAAAAGCAGAAGAAAGTGAGGCTTGTAAGAATAGCATGTGTTGATACCATGTAAATTATCATGTGATCATCAAGATCCACACATGCCTACATGTTGATCCTCAAAGTATTTGCATCAATAGACAAGTAACTGAGTAAATTCAGAGCATTCATAGAGATTGCACAGGATAGAGAGATTCCTCTCTGAAGAGTCCAACAGACACATGTAAAACTAGCGTGTTGTCACCAGCCCAAGAAAAAATTAGGAACCGATGAGTAGCTGTTGTTCCTTGGAATTAGAATCATCCTGGGACCAATTGCCATTGAACAAGCACCTTGGTCCCTGCATGCTGTAGAGGCTGAAGACACACAAAGATCTTGGTGCCTGCGAGTATGAGTGTGAGTGACTAAGGAATTAAATTAGTTGGCTTTTTCGGTTTGATTTGTTTTTTAATAAAATCTTTTCCTCCTAGAAGGCCTGTGCTAAGTCTTACTACATTTTTAATATTGCTTTATAACATTGCATGCTACTTTTTTTATTTCTTTTCTTCTTATTTTTAGCCTATATCCTCCTTTACATGAGCTGAAAACAAACACACAAAAAACCCAAACAAACAAACAAACAAAAAAAAAAAACAACCCAAAATTCCCCAGATTATCAATCAAGATGTGGTCTGTAAATGTTTGTTTCATTGATAGCGCTTTCCAGCCATAGAAGCATTGAAAAAAGAATGACAAAAACTGAAGTACAGCCAGACTATGGACAAATTCCAAAAATGTCTCAACAACCATTGAACAAGGTGCCTTCCATCAAGAGGACCCAGTTCAGTCTGGCTTTTGGTACTGCATAGAACTTGTATCACTGTGTGGAATCATTGTGTGGAATTCAGTGGAGGTTAAGTGGTTAATCTGACTTGGTGGTTGCATGACTTCTCTGTCTACATAGTTTGCAGAAAATTGAAAATATATCAAAAGCACAGATTCAAATAAGATAATGTATTTCTTGGTTATAAAAATGGAAAAGGAAGTGGAATGAAATACATCTAAAATGGCTTTAGTGTTGTGAAGTGCAGCTGTCTTCTGCACAGTCAAAATAGCTTGGCAGGCCAGTGCAAAGGGGCAATAAAAGCTATTCTTCCAATCAGCTTTTGGAGATGTCTTGTTTTTGAAGAAAGTGCACAGATAAAGTAAATTCTGTTATTAAGGATAATTGTATCAGATCATGAAGGATGTACCCTAAAAATGGCTATCTGACCAGGCACGAGCCCCGTGTTTGTTCAGGAAATACAAAGTGAGAGGAAATAAAAAGAAATACCTCAATTAAATGCTGATGTTTCTTTGTCACTGGTTTGGTTTTGTTGTGTTGGGGTTTTTTTGGGTTTTCTTATTGTTTGTTTGTGGTTGTGGTTTTTTTAACCATTTCTATCAAGTGAGGTAGTTCCAATCTCTACAAGCTATAAATGAAGTCTGTACAAGAATGTCATAATTAATTTGCAGGTGACAATTTGGAATGTTAGCCACCAGATGCCTATCTGTCCAGATAATTTCAAAGTAATTAGGACCTCCTGAATATCAGTTCAGGTAAGCTGTTTATCACTGTATAGTTAGTGTTCTTCTATATCATACTGCCATTAGTTTCAACACCACTGGTGTTTGATTGCTTAGTAAAAGAACAGAAGGAAGGAAAGTGGCAAGGTGACCGAAAAAGTAAGAAGCAAGCATGTAGGACTTAAGAACTATGAGGCAATTTCAGATTTTTAGCTAGGAAACATACATATGAGAGAGTGAAGGTGGAGAAGCACTGTTGGTTTCAATTTCAGGTTTTTGCTTAAACATTTTAATGATTCAGTTCTTAATAATGTCCATAGCTTCATTCAAAGGCACAGAAGCAGCCACACTGATTCTGCTTGTCTAGGAATATGCCATTGACAACCAGATTTAATTTTGGTGTCCTGAAGTTGTTTTTTAACATGTAGGAAAAAAACAACAACTGAAGATGAGAACAAGAGAGGACCTGCAAGTCTGAAATTCAGCTTTGTAGCCAAAGAAACAACAGCAGTAGCATTCCCCAGCTGTGGTTATTACTACTGAACAACAGTGATAATTACCGAATTTCTATATTTATAGAAAACTGGTGCCTCATAAATATCCAGCTGCGCTTTTATCTTAGTACAATATGTGACCCTTTCTACAAATATGGACATTTGGTAGAAGCATTCTGTAACTGTTAAAATGCAGGATTAAGTTAAAGGAAAGTTCAGTATTTTATTTATTGATATATTTTAATACAAAAAAAATGCTGTTTTTCAGAAATATCGGTATGACTTCTTGACATTGTCAGTGAATCCATCAGTGATCATTTAGTGATTTTTGATCATGAGGACTACATATGAATTTTATTTAGCAGTATGTCTTGACAGGAAGCAGGCAGTTTAGTAAGGTTCTTGATCATGATGGCTAATGTGTGTAGTCAATGACCACGCTGGCTATAATGCTGGAAACACAGGTACCAAAAAGTCTATCAGCTGTGTGGAGCTGTGCAGATAGAATAAAACAGAGACACTGATTCAGACAGGATAGGTGGAACATTTCAATTATTTATCAGCAAACAACCATAGCAGCAGCAGCAGCAAAACTCTGACATGACACAGGATGGTAAACTTTGAACTTGGAATAGATCTTATAGTCACCAAGGCACCTCAGAGGCAGAAGGGAAGTTGTCAGTAATTAATGGCTTGTGGATTTAAGAAAAAAGCAGGGTGTCAGCATTTGTGCAGTGAAGGATAGGAAAGTACATGGGACCAATCTAGCTGACAACTGCAGAGAGTTTTGCAAATGTTTGCAAGTGGCTTCTTAAGAAATACTCATCTGAAAAATGACTATGCTTATAAATGGATTATGGTATCTACAACTCCATATGCCTTTTATTGTCAAATCTAGCTGCTGGTCTTCTTCTGTCCTGTCTAATAATATTTACCTTAAAATGTTTGTCCTATTTAACAACAGCAGCAGCATGCAAAGACAAGAAAAACAACCAACCCCCTTTTTATGTCAGACAAACATCTTTATTTTCATTAGACCAAACAGTTCTGAAGGCTGTTTTTGTATAGTGCATTGTGTGTGTGTGTCTGCAGTAGCTATATATAACATAAGCACACAAAACTGGCAAGATGGATTTCAGTCCACTGCTGATGAGCTGGCTCCTTTTATCCCTCTTCATTCCCCAAAATAAACTGCTAAGCTTTCAAATGCTACTCTGCCTCCATGTAGTCACTTGACTAAACCGGATTTTTAACTTCTCACCTGTTAAAGCTCTTCTTTTTCAAACAGCACTGAAGGAACCCAAAGCAATAAAAACCCTGGCAAAAGTCCCAGTGTCATCTGGATAGGGGGAAGGAAAGAGCTTAGGAAACTAAATCGCTGCTCAAAATGTCAGCAATTAAAATTAATTGAAAACAATTAGTAACTCCCATCTTCTTGTTCCTCTTCAGTGTTTATTTAATTTTGCTATTATTACCAGAGTAAGTTCATGCGCAGGCTGAAAGCAAGCTGAAAGGGACCTTCAGTTTCATTCCTGATTCTTTGCAGGAGTATGTCAGGGCAGAGTGGCGGCCAGCGGCCATGTCATGGCAGGGCCTGGCAGCCACCAGGGCTTGTCCCACCACCCCAGCCAGGAGCATGGCAGCCAGGGGGGCACTCTGACAGCCCCAGTCCTGGGCACCGAGTGCCACCCTGGGGACAGGGATGAGCCAAGACTGGGCTGAGACACAATTGAGGGTAGGTCCAACTTGGCGGAGCCCAGGGCAAGGCTGTGGGGACAGCGGCAAGCTAAGGCTAGTCCAGGGTGTCCCCACAGGCTATTGATGCCTATGCCCAGAACTCTGGAGGGGCAGGACCCCCTCATCCATATGCCCTGATTTGGCCTCAGTCCTTGCCAGCATCCCATGCTCCAGGCACTGATGAACGGCCTTCCTGTGACAATTTCAAGGAGAGTTCATCTGTGCAGAGGTCTTTTACTGATGTTCTAGGCAGGCTGCCCTCCATTCGTGCTTTGGGCAGGTGTGATGTGGGGCCCTCTTTTCCTGGTTCCTCTCCTTGACCCATGGATGTTCTGGACTTCGAAGGCAAGGCCAGTCTCTGCAGCATGTGGCAGCCGTTCCATGTGAAGGTCCCTGGTGCTTTGTGGGGCTCAGCAGAACAAGGATAGTGCAGTCTGTGGTCGTTGTCTCAGTGCAGGGACATCCACCTCCATAAAAACCCACAGATGGAAAAGTGGAAGCTTTCTGGGGAATTCATTTCAGGAAGTTTTTATAGCAAATGCATTTTTATCTTATTAATCATGAAAATCCAAGCACAACCAAGAAATAGTCATAAACATAAGAGAAATCTGTTGTCTTTTAAGAGCTGAACAGTGTTCAATTCTTCTGTTTTCCATCTAGAATTTTAGCAATTAAAAATCAAAATATTAATTGCAAAATTAAAGTGGGGGAGGAGAAGATAACACCTTCTAAGAAAAAACACCTACTGGAAGAACGTGAGACAACGGTGTAATGACAGATAACCTTCTTGATTAGAAAAAATAATGTAGTTGTGAAAAACTATCCTTTTGAACATATCACCTCTTCTTTGTATCTAAAAGAGTTGGAACAAACCTCAGACTAAGAACAGGTTGGTAGTGACTTAAGGTTCATGCACCTTCCTCTGGCTTCTTGCATCCCTGGGTTTTCCTTCTCAGGGTTCCTCGTACTTTGTGGATGACTCAGCTGTGACAGTAAATGTCTGTAGACCACAGGTATAAGCCAGATGAGTAAAATGATCCAGAATAACTATAAGCCTTGGGCACTAACTGTCCTGGGTTCAGCAGTAGCAGTCGTTTTTTCTCCTTCTTAGTAGCTGGTGCAGAGCTGTGGTTTTGACTTTTAACCTGGGAACAGAGCTGATAACACCGATGTTTTTAGTTACTCCTTAAATGTTTAGTCTGGCCAAGGACTTTGTGAGTCTCATGCTCTGCCAGGGAGGAGGGGAAGCTGGCAGGAAGCAGAGACAGGACATCTGACCTAAACTAGACAAAGAGGTATTCCATACAACAGCACGTCATGCCCAGGAGGTAACTGGGAGTTACCCGGAAGGCCAATCACTGCTCAGTTGGGCTCGGTCGGTGAGTGGTATCGTATTCTCTTCCCTTGTTATTTCCCTTATCATCATTATTACTGGTGGTAGCAGAAGTGGTTTGTGTTATACCTTAGTTACTGGACTGTTCTTACCTCAACCCTTGGGAGTTACATTCTTTCGATTCTCCTGGCCATCCCTCTGGGAGCAAGGGGGAGGGAAGAAGGCGGAGGGGAGTGAGCGAGTGAGAGTGCGTGGCTGAGAGAGTTTAAACCATGACACTAACAAATGTAGAAAGAACGGTATCAAATCACACCCGGATTTTAACTTATATTTAAGTAAGGCATAGGAAAAAGGGGAATGGTGTTAAGCTGAAAAAGGGTAGATTTAGGTTAGCTACTAGAAATTCTTTGTGGTGGTATATTGGAACAGATTGCCTAAAGAAGCTGTGGATGTCCCATCCCTGGCAGTGCTCAAGGCCAGGCTGGCTTTGAGCAAGCCTGTGTAGTGGAAGGTGTGTCTGCCCATGGCAGAGGGGTTGGAACTGGGTGATCTTGAAGGTGCTTTCCAGCTTAAACCAGTCTACAATTCTATGCCCATACCCTTGTCTGACAGGGAGTTCACCTTGTCTCCCCATTTAATATGCTTTTAGACTTGATTTGTGTCTAGTATAAAAAATGTTAGGCATGGGAGAAGTAAGAAAGGTGGTTTAGACTGCAGAATAGGGACTGCTAATTATCATCTGCGAAACATTTACATGTGCACTGGAGAAAGGATAAGGGAAAATACATACAGCATCAAAAGAATAGTCCTGTTGGACCTTTGGTTTTTAATATTAATTTTCAGGGAGAATAAAAATAAAACCAAAAATCCCCAAACCACAAAAAACATTTTCGAAGGGGAAAAAAGTTTCATTGAAATAAAAAAGAAATGGTCTCTGGATTAGCACTTAATTTTTTTATTTTTTTATTTTTTTATGTATTTTCTGTTTAGGTTTCTCAGTTTTCTTCTACAGCAGATATCTTTTCTGTATTGCTAAAGTTATGCCTGTGCTGGCAGCAGAACATGGAGTGCTCCTTAGAAATAGCTTATGATGTTTGAGCAGCGAATTTTCTCTACTGGATACTTGCTGTCTCATCAGGTCTTCCTCGCTTTTTAAATGTAAACTGCTTTCTCCTGTCCTTTGATTCCTTTAACTTATTTCCCAAATTTCATTCTGAATCAGAACCTTTCCTCCAAGCTGCCCGGCTTCTATTTCTTTTGTATGTAGTGTCAGGTACAGGCACATTTAAAGTTTCCCTCATCAGCACAGCTCTCAGCATTACAAGACCTACTTGTAAGGCATAACACTATTTATTACACAGTACAGACTGGCGCGAACTTAATCCCTTTAAAGATGAATTACAAGTAAAGAGGACTGGTGAATATGGGCTAAGCATCCAACCTTCCTCAGTTCACAAAAAATATGAATATATATAGAAGTACTTAAGTACTTGTTAAAAGATATGCACTCATTCTGAAAACCTCATGGCCTTTGTTATTTTCAATTTATTTTTATCTCAATTTTCAAATGAGTCACAGAAAGTCTACAGTATTTTACAATGACTGTTTCATTACACTCCTAAATACACATAAGAAAAATGACATTTCTTTTGTTGGAGATAAATACAGATTCTATAGATGATCTGGGTATGAGGAAGCCCTTATTAAATATAGAATTAGTAGAAATTAGTGTTATGCCTGATTTTCAGTAAAAGGTATAGGATGAATGTTAATCTTTAGTGGGTATCAAGATGATTAGGTTTCTTGCACTTCACAGTAAAATCATTGCATTCCAAAGATTTTGGAAGGCAGGCTAATTGTTTAGGACAATAAGTACAGGCAGGAGCCCAAGACTGCAAATCCTCCAATTTGTGCACTGCCTTATTCCTAGGTCAGTTTTGCAGGTGTTTATCCTTCTACCAAGTAACCATCCTCCTACATGATCACATGCAGTAGTTGTGTTGGCAGTGACAGTTTTTAGGTAGAAAAAAAAAAGCAAATATTTTAAATAATTTAAGGCTGACAAGAAAAGCTATTGTTTTTTCTAGGTGCAAGCAATAAAAAAGATGATAATGTATGATTGCAAAAAGTCATGTTTTTTAATAATATTCATTTTTCTGTTCCAATATACAGTATGTTCATGTGGGGAGCAGAGAGTACCACTTATTGAACTTTTTAACAGTTATAATCCCACCTTATTTAATGTTACTTCTGACCTCCTGTTAGCAGCATTAGAAAATCACTATTCATTATGTCTAAAAGGCATGAAATATGTTTTTATAAAATAAAAGTGCCTGTATCTGCCTATAGGTATCTTTTAGAGCAGGTTTTATTGTTTTGCTTAGGTTTCTAATCTTGCAAAACAATTGCCTTCCAAGTATGCAGAAGCTGTGAATGCTACATATTTCCTTAACAGCACCTTGCAGTTCTCATAGTCGGTGAACCAGAACTGAAGGGTTTCTGGATAAGGCTTATATAACTATGCAATAAAAGGAATACTATGCAAATATTTCCATATTTGTCTTGTAAAATATTGTCTTAAATGATGTCTTGTAAAAATGATGTGGGGTAGATAAATGTTTTTATTAGGCAGCATCAGCTTTTAATATAGTAGTAAAGTTTCCTGTGTCTTAGGTCCTGTAGTAATTTCCAGCAAGGGATATTTGTGTGTCTACTGATTAAAAACACATAGAGTTTTAACAGTGGTAGGTCTAGAATGACAAATTTTACAGATTTTCTGTCAAATCTCCTCTATTTAGCAGCTGCTCAGATTAATCTTTCAAAATAATTTTCAAGAGAATAAGCCAAGATTTGTGATTGAATCCCTCCTTTATTTGACCTCTGGACTCATAACGTATCCTCATTTAGCATGTTACACTCCTGTATCCCTTATTCTGGTTTTTGGTCAGAAACGGGAAATACTCTCATTCAATGTTCCTAGAAAGGTAAAAAAAAAATTTAAAATCCTTTCATTGTTAAATACCTAATTGGCTGTATATAGACATTTAAAACTAATCCTTACATGCACTAATATAAAGCTGGCGACTTCTCATATCCAGGTGTACAATGGAATCTATAACTATTCAAAAGGAATCACACCTCAGGAAATAGACACTTTGATCACTCCTTTCTACTTCTAAATACATCTCATAGTCGTTTGTCTTTCAACCAGCACACACAGCTCCAAGAAAGACTCTCTTCCTAGTTATTCCTATTTCTGCCCATTTGTACTGAGTATGAGATTATATCCATGTAAAACTTAAGATTCTTCTTAATCACATCTGCTGTAGAAAGCTTAATTTTATTTTTCCCTTTTGAATAAACAGGATTTTTAAACCCATCAGCAAGATTACGAAGTGTATGTACAGTATAGGTCAAGAGTTTAGGATTCTCCAAAGGTAGAAAAGCTGAAATCATTTAATGAAATAGAGAAAGATAAAAATTAAACACAATTCCTTAATAGTTTAGTCAGTGTTCTAACATAATTTTCTTCTGTATCATTAAAGCTTTTTGTAAAAAGAAAAGAGCAAAGGGGAGAAAGGAAATACACTCTTAAGAACCAAGAGGAAAAACAGAGAATAAAGAAGGAATGATAATAACATTTGTCATGAACTATTAGAGGAAATTAAAAAAATGGTGTAAGCATTACAAGTTTTCCAAAAAGACCCCAGATAAAAAAGTCTAGTTGCTGCTGCAGTATAAAATTAATGAATACAAAATGTTAATCTTCGAAGGACTGGAGATAACCAAACATGATGATAGGGGAGTTTTTGAAGTCAGTGACTAAGAAGTGAAAATAAGCTGACTCTGGGACAGCTGATTGTAGCTATGTATATATGTTAACACTTTTAAGGAACAGAAACAACTATCCTGTAATGAGTACATTTTTGAAGGATAGAGTTTAGTCTTAGGTAAGACTTTTAATACTAGTCTGTCATCAATTTTTCATGTCTTTCACATAAAGAAAAATATGTTTTTCCAAAATATTTTTTCCCAAAAGCTCCCTAAGTCACAGGCTCAAAAAACTTCCTAGTAGAAATCAGAGGACTATGAAATAGGTTTTGGGGAGCAGTTGAAACTGTAGGTGTTTTTTGTTCAGAAAACCCTCAGGCAGTGAAAACTCTTTAATTTTTATGTCAGTTGTTGAAATATCCATTTTAATTGCACTTACAAACTTTCATTAAAATCCCTATAGTTTTGCTTTAAAAGCTTAACCAAGTTGAACTCATTCAGTAGGAGAGCATTCCATCAGGATTTTATTTTCCTTTCTTCTGCCCGCTCCCTTTAACTGCATGGCTTACTAGGTATACGTCTCTCTCTAACCATGCAAGTATTTCTTACTAATTGCTTAACAATACACAGAAAGGCAAAAATTTCAATTCAGATCCCAAGTCCTGTAACACAGCATGAGATTACTGCCCAGTCTTAAGCCTTCAAGTGTCTTTGAGTGAGTTGTTTCTCCCTCAACAGACCTAGTCGTATTTGCGCATGAAGAGCATTAAGAGCTGAGGTTCCTCAGAACCTCTTCAGATAAGACATATAGACCTTTTTATTAGTTCTCAAGTTAATTTGCTCTTTTTCAGACTGACTTTTTTTTTTTTTTTAAGAGTGTTATTGATATCTGCACATCTGTTTCTTCCCCTTTCTGTCTTTAGTGATCGCCTCTAAGTCTGCTATATCCCTTCATATTTAGTCCCCATTGATTTTTAGTCCCAGTTGGTTTTGACTGCCCTGCCATGTTCTAGTTAAGCATGTTCACTGAAATGGAACAGTCACCTGTCGTTGTCATTAAGAGGCACATGTATTAAAGAAGTTAAAGTCCAAAGAACAGAATATCAAAAAGGCTTAACAGCAAATGAAATGGTGCGTTTCATTGTTATTTTGGAACTTCATTAAAATTTAGCACCCATTATTGGTCTTTTTAAGATCCCAACTTCTATTGAATCATCTGATTTTTGTCCTTGTAGTTTCATTAATAATTCAAAAAAATTTGTTTCAGACACCTCATGTCAGCATATCTGTCAGCATCATGCTAATTTTAACTTCACCTGAATATAAAAGGAGGGAGATCAGCACAGAGAGAACAAAACGTGAATTCCAGCCTTGCAGTAGTGATCAATCAAAGGAAATGTATTTTCCATGGAGGGGTACTAGTAGACTAAAGGGAACTTTTTTTTTAATTAATATTTTATTGCATGCTAGATAGAATCATATGTTTGTACTGCAGAGACTATTTATTTGTACAGAGTTTAGCTATAATATGTGAACAACAGACCATATTATGAAGGCATCTCATAGTGGCTTATTGCCTACTCGTTAGCATTATATTGCCAAAGATTATCATTCAAATGATAAGAAATAGAGTGGGGAGAGGGAGAGAGATGAAGGGGGGGGGGGGGGAAGAGACAAAGAGACCATGTGTGAATCTTCATGTTCTGATCCTGGTATTAATTAGGCTCAAGTAAAGAAAGGAACAATTGGAATTGGAAAGAGAAATATAAGTTTGTGATATATTCGTATTTATCCTCTTACATTTATAAAATGCATTTACACGTGTCATCTCATTATACAGAGATGTAATAAATGACTCATATTCTCTCTGTGAAAATTGTTTTTCAAAAGATAAGTAAAAACATTGTAATAAAGAGGCAAATTGTTTGCCATAGAATTAGTGGACTCCAGAAACCTTTTTCTTCCTTTATGCCCTTATAATGGAAAAAACCCTTTTCTTCCTTTGTGCCCTTATAATGGAAACCATTTTATATATAAGCAACATCTAAAACATTCTCATGAATGCATAAGCCACATCTTCTAAGACAAAAATTGTTTCAACTGCTACTGTAAATGACTCTTATTCAACAAATATGAACCTTGCTCATTCGAGGCTGATTTTATTGTCCTTCAGAAATATAATTTTAACAGTTATTGTTGCTCTTAAGAAATACCTGGTTTTACCTTGCTTTGTCAGGTACAGAGAAATAGTATTAATCTATGCATATATCTTTGTTTTTTATTGTTTGCAAAACATAAAAAAAAAAAAAAGCTTTAGAAAGTAGTATCGTACTGAATGCTCATATACTTTTCTTTAACTTCAAAAATATAACAAAAAATCTATTTCTATAAAATCTCAGGTAACAGTTAAGTCTTTCCTACTACTGAGTTTGTCTGCTGGACCAAGGAGTTGCTTTCTGGAGAGTTTCCTGACAAACCAATATTCTAAGAACTTTCTTCAGTATTGTCACTATTATATTCATCAAAACTTATAAAAATTTTAACTTAAATAAGAAATTTCACCAAAACTATAACAGCTAACAGAGATGAAATTTAGATTAGGCATTAGGAAGAACTTTACTGAGGGGGTGGTGAGACACTGAACCTGCTGCCTAAAGAAGTTGTAGATGCCCCATACCTGGAAGTGTTCAAGACCAGGTTGGATGAGGCTTTGAACAACGTGGTCTAGTGTAAGGTGTTCCCACCCATGGCAGGGGTGTTGGAACTAGATCCTTCAGGTCCCTTCCCACTGAAACCATTCCATGATTCTGTGATTCTGTAGGATTTATAGGAAAGCACACTTCAACAGAAGAAAGCAATTAATTCAATAATAAAAATATTTTTGCAAACGTTACTTTAAAACATTTGTGTTTAGGATCATGGATTTATCATATTTTACTCATTTACCTTTTACATTGTCTGTCTACTTAGTTCTAATGCTACATTGAAAAGATATATTTTGAATCTACAAGAACAGCTGGACACAGATTTTTCATGTTAGATTTCTTTTTTTCTGTCTTCTATAAATACTAAAACTTGGCAGAAACAGAAATAAATAAATACAATAAATCATGAAAGAAAGAAGGAAGGTAGGTGCTGGCAAAACTTATAGTTATCACTAACAGAAAATATTCACTTGAGAAAAAATTGAAAATATTTAAATACGGTTAGTTTTCAACATATTTTATCGTATTTGCAACAACATAATATAGCACCATTAGATATATAATTATGGTATGAACATTTCATACCACAATATTTTCAGTCTTGTATTATATGTAATCCAATATAGGTGCTTTTTACACATAATATAATATGCTAATATGATACTCAATACTCTTAATACTAATTACAAATGATTATATATATTATATTGCAATATATTATAATGCTCAAATACTCTTTTCAAATGCCAGATTTATGTCTAATGTGAGTTAATATTTTTTTCGCTGGAAAACTCGGTGAATTGTAAAATATAAAGTCTACTGAAACACTCTTTTATACAAAATTTGGGTAGTTAAAATTTCTACATAGTTCTTTCCCAAATCAGGCATAAATGCTCCAAAATTAATTTAAGTTTCAAGAACTTTGGAGGACTATTTATGTTTTCTTTAGACTAGATTTGACTATTATTTAGAGGTATGATTCTACTAGCATGGTCTGTGGGAAAGTATTAGAAAATATTTAGAATTCAAAGGTATCTGATATTTAAAGATTTTTTTTTTCAAGTAAAAACCCCAAGAAACACTAATAATGGGAAAATAATATGGCCTTCAATCTGGTATCATAACTTAATAAAGTGTTTACAAAGATCACAGGTTTCTTTTTTTGTTACTTAAAATGTTTTCTTCTAGTCCATCTTGGTTAAAATAAAGGACTGGGGTACAGATGTGATTCTTTTTTATAGGTTTTCTTATGTATTTCTTATATAATAGACATATTTTTAAGGTTACTGTAACAAAAGTGATCTTGTGATTATTACTCCTGAACAAAGCTAAATGTGTATGTCTGATTCATATCTATCAAAGCAGGTTTCTACACCTTCATTTACTTGCATCGTAGAAATAAACTCACGCATTTTTGTACTTTTGTTTCTGCCCTGTTCTTTGTACAGTGAAATTAAACTCTCTCTGCTTGATAAAAAGCAAGCATCAGTTTTTACACCAGTTGTCTTATCTCAACTGAAATAGTACTTTTGAAAAGTGTTTTCCTCTGCCTCTTTCCTGCAAATTAGGCTTACAAAAATATAATGCCAAAGATAGTTTAGAAGAATAAGGTTCTTCAGTGTAGCTGGGAAACCAGCTCCTAGCATGCTGTGTACCTAATGACTTTTATGTTGCAATCATATTGAAAGCATTCCTAAACCCTTGGTTTTCTGGGCAGTGCTATCTTCAGCAGAACACACCATCAGTATGCCTTACTAATACCTCATTTGCATGACATTCAATGGCATGCTGAAGCAACAGCTCATCAGAGCAACAGGTCACTGACGATTTATAACTGCAACATATTATCAGAATGAAGTACACTAATAACATGATTAAGAAAAACCCTATAGGGGTATTATGAAGAAGTGGATTCAGTTCAGGCACCGGTATGAATATATAACTTATAAAACTTCAGCTGTTGTCACCGATGTAACAGGATTTACATTCTTGCAAAATGTCACATTATTGTCTCCTGTATGCCTAGTTCCTTCAGCATGAACCCTGAAGCTCTAACAGATGCTCTCAGAGAGTATGTCCTGAAATACGATGCAAAGAGGACTGTGGCATTTATTATTACTAGTTACAAGGTCAAAGCCAATGACATACAAAACATGAAATGAATATTGGGTACACAGAGAGTGCATTGCTTAAAGGTTGTCTACTAAACATGTTCTTGCTATTGGAAAGCTTTGCTGCAGGGAAGGATCATATAAGCTGGAAAAAGTTTATAAGAACATCTGAGAAAATTAAGAACTGAGTTTAGTTTTGGAATGTTTACTAAATGGGAATTACAAGTCATGAGGTAGTAAATACGCCTCCTTTGGTCTCAGTCTTAGGAACTGAGGAACTCTGCTCTTCTTCTGCAGGAGACATTGAGGTACTAAGTAATTAATCCTCTGGGAATATCTGCAATTTTATTGATGTGTCTATCCTTTTTTATTGCATTATTAAAGTATTATATTTTCTTTGACTATTATAAAAAGGCTCCACAATGTGTAAGTACTTGGACATTTCAAACTAACCAGTTGATTCATGCTAATTAAAAGCATCATGAAAATGATTCTTGCAATTACCAAAGACGTGCTTGTTAATTTAAATATTTATGTAATGTTGTCTCTTAGAGAGCATTAGAAGACCAACATAACAATAATTAAAGATGCTAAGAATAAATCAAACATAATATTAAATATCTATATCATCATCATCACATACACATGTGCACTTATGCACATATGAACATACAATTCGTTTAACAGCCAAGTCAAAATTCTTTGGTACCCACGAATGGAATCATATTTCATTAGTTAAGTGACCCAGAGAAAAATATATTCTGCATGACTTTCATGTGGGCCGTTTAGGAACAAGTATGATGCCTACATATCTTCAAAGTAGTGGGCAAAACTGGCTAACTAATCCATTTATGATAATCCATTTATTTAAAGCGCTAGAGACTAAATGACCTTTATGAGTTAGGCAGAACCTTTTTATGTTTTCACAGATTTTTTTTCTACATAGTCTTCCTTCATGGGTCATTTTCCTTTTTTTTTTTTAATCACTTTGTAATCACTGAACAATGTAAAACTACCTGAATGTTAAACACAGGGCTAGCTTTAGAATTTAAAACAAAAGGGAAACAAACCATACAGTTTCACCTCCTTCCCTGACGGGATTATTTCTGTGTATGACCAAGAACATTTCTTTTAATTTTAAGAAATATTGATCATTTTACCCTAGAGATAGAGGTAGCAACAGAGGATACGTAAGATCTTCCTTCTCATAGTGTCCCTACATCTGTACTTCTGTAGATGCACAACAGAGTTTTTTTTATTTTTTGTGGATAGACAATTTTTTTACATGTCTCCTTCTGAATTCAGTTTTTTACTGGACAATTTCAATTAATAAATAATTCCAAAACCAATGCATCTATAGTCCAAGACCTCCCATAATCTCTAGCTCCACAGACCTGTTCTGTACAAAGACTATAGTATCATGCTTCCCTTTGTTTAGCATCCACAGTTTATTCTTCCTTTTGCTCCCACAGTTCAAAAGTATTTAACTTGTTTAACTTTCACTTTTCTTATAGTTGAAAAAAAAAATCATGTATCAAACTCCCCTGTCTTGTCATATTATTACTATTTTTTCATATAATTTCACTGACACATTTGACAGGTAATAAAATGTTTAGTTAAGATGTTTCACACTAAAAATATTATGGAACAAATTTAAACGTGGTTATTTTTCTTCAGTATGCCTTTTGAAAGCACATTTTATTTTACTTTACTTATTTTGTTTGGACTGTCAAGGTGTTTAAATTGTATGAGTTGTGCATACACATACATTTCGGCAATACTCCTGAAGAAAGTACTTATTCGAAAGAACTGAAATTAACTAATGCAATCCCAAGTAAAACAATACTTTCAAGTTCCATCTTTTCTAGCTATTCAACAGCGATATTCCTGGTTCTAGAGGTTGTCAGTGGAGGTGATTTTTCTCAGGCAGTGATTCAGAATGGTTTAAATCTTGATGTAGACTGAGAGGTTTTTATTTTTGCCTTTCTGTGCTATGTCCAACATGTATTGAGATGTCCCAGGGGTTCTATTACAAGTCTCCCATTATATGTAATCTGTTTGCTGCCTTTGGTTGCTCTAGTATGACATTCATTGCTGTTCAGAAAAAAAATGCTGATTTACTTGGATTTTCAATATAGCAAAACCACAATTATTCCACTATCTTTTATATGTCCAGTAGTGTTAGATAGATTAGCTAAAACAATAACAACACTAAAAGAAATTAAATTATTCCACTGATGTTGACACTTACATCAAAGTGTTTTTAATGAGTCATAAATTAGCTGTACACAGGATTAAGAACCTGATGCCAAGGACAAAGAATTGAGAATCCCTGATATTTATATGAGAATTAACAGCAATATATAATGCAGGTTTAATGCTAATTGCTATATTTAGCTAGTTTTTTGCCTGCTATATCTGCCATGACTTAAATTATTTTGATAGATCACAATCAAACAGGAAACTAACATTTCATAAAATCAAAGAATGATTTGGTTAGAAGTGACCTTTAAAGATCATCTAGCAGGGACACCTTCTGCTAGACCAAGTTGCTCAAAGCCCCATCCAATCTGGCCTTGAACACTTCCAGGGACGAGGCATTCACAGCTTCTCTGGGTGATCTCTTCAAATGTATTACAATTCTTATAATAAAAAATTGCTCCTTATGTCTAATCTAAATTTACACCATTTTAGTTCAAAAACACTGCCTCTTGTCCTGTCACCACAAGCCCTAGTAAAAATCGGTTTCCCATATTTCTTATAACCTCCCTTTTTATGTTGAAAGGCTGCAGTAAGATCTCATTGGAGTGAACGTTTCTCTAGGCTGAACAACTCCAGCTCTCTCAGCTTTTCTTCACAGGAGAGATGTTCCAGTCCTCTGATCATTTCTGTGGTCCTTACATTTAACCACATAAACAGTTCTATAATTTTTTTCATGTATTTAAGACAAACATATGATTTTACTAGATCAGGACCATCTTTAATTATAAGTTTCTTATTGGTCTTCTAGTGCCATTAAGGACAAATTAATTTCCACACACCTAAATTATAATATTGGAATGACTCAGCACATTTTCTAGCTTTATCAGCTTACTCTGTTGTTATCCATGTAGGTTCAGTATCAACTTAAAAGTCTTTCTTGCTTCACTAGACCTTGCTTGCCCTTGAATTCTCTTTGCTTAACAAGCTGTTATTTCTTCATATTCTGGTCAAGTTCTGAGTGCTGAAGATGCCAGTTTGATGATTATGCCAAATTTGAAGCTGAATCAGGCAGTGATATTGCTTTGACACAATGCTGGAAACATAACACTTTTCAAATCCAAACTGAAGTAATTTCAAGATTATTTTTAGTTCCATGAATTTAAATTATTAATTAAATGCATATAGTGTTTCATTTATGAACGTTACCTGGAAAGCTCTGTTTAGTTTTTGATTCCCCACCAGAAGACACTTGTGTATTGCAATGAGCCCAGTGAAGGGCCCTGAAGCTGGTCAGGGACATGGAAAACGTATCATATGATAAAGGCTGAGAGAAAGAGATGCTTGTTCAGCCAGGAGAAGAGATAGCTTTTGAGAGACCTTAGTAAAGCAACTACTTCAGCCATGAGACCTCACCTGGAGTATTGTGTACAGTTCTGGTGTCCGCAGCATAAAAAGGACATGGAACTGTTGGAACAAGTCTAGAGGGAGGCCACAAGGATGATCAGGGGACTGGAGCACCTCCCGTATGAAGATAAGCTGAGAAAGTTGTGGGCGGTTCAGCCTGGAGAAGAGAAGGGTGGGTTGAGACCTCATAGCAGCCTTCCAGTATCTGAAGGACGCCTATAGGGATGCTGGGGAGGGACTCTTCGTTAGGGATTGTACTGACAGGACAAGGGGCAACAGGTTAAAACTTAAACAGGGGAAGTTTAGATTGGATATAAGGAGGAAGTTCTTTACCGTAAGGGTGGTGAGGCACTGGAATCAGTTGCCCAGGGAGGTTGTGAATGCTCCATCCCTGGTGGTGCTCAAGGCCAGGTTGGACGAAGCCTTGGATGGTATGGTTTAGTGTGAGATGTCCCTTCCCGTGTACTGATAGCTTTATTACACGAAGTGAAGAACAATACAGGATAAGAATTTTGGGGTTTACCTTTTTGTTAATACTTGTTATTAATAAAGCCAACATTTGCTAACATATGCCAAGCAATTATCACAGTCATGGCAATTGGTTACTAGCCTGAATAAATGGGATAAAATTCAGTAGGTGACACTGCTCACATTTTCTAGTGAGCACCTTATTTCTAATGTAATAGTTATGAAGCATACAAGTTTTATAGCCCCGCAGCAGACTGCCTTCATATCCTTCAGTAAAATACTCTTTCTAATATCAACTTGTTTTGTTTTCTGTTTACAATGCATCCTGCTCAGAAATATAGCAAGATTATGGCAGTAGCTACATGTGACATGTTGATTTTATACTTAGGAATGTCATAAAAACAAATGTACCATTTTGCAGTTTTAATTTTTATTTTTCATACTAACAGCATTTGGGAATTTAAGTTCTTAATCAGTTTTGCTTATAAAATATATTTGAAAACACTGTCAAGAAGGCTTGTTCATTAATAAACAGGAATATTTTTAATTACCCCAGTTTATTGAAATAGAGGTAACCTCCATCTGGAAGGTAATATTATCTTGAGCGATAATTTGCAGTAATTAAATTATATTGTTAGTCCCCACATGTTACTGTTGAGGTTGCAATGATTTCTCCATGATCTTTTACCTTCTCTTGCATGAGCCAGATATTTTCACTGACATACCTATTTTTGAGAATTAGTTACATCAAGGAAATAATTCTTATCTCATGATGTTGAGTATATGCAGACAAGGCTTCTATTAACAATAAAATTGTTTCTTTTGATATTTTACACATATTGAAAGTGGAATTCACTCATTTATCAGACTTCATTTAAGTTTTCACTCCATTATCCATTCAAAACATTGAAGAAACACAGTACAATTCTGAGTCATACTGGAAGTAGTGTTATACTGGAAGAACATATACTGTAATATAATTTAAGTCAAGGTAGAAAGGACAAATACTTGAGTTAATTTTAAAAAATAAAATTTTATACTGGGGAGGGAATATTGTTAATCCTTTTCCTGATAAAGACCTATGCATAGTGGTACTTCAGTTAGTTGCACTATACACTATAAATAGAATCATAGAATCATAGAATCATAGAATCATAGAATAGAATCATAGAATAGTTAGGGTTGGAAAGGACCTTAAGATCATCTAGTTCCAAACCCCCTGCCACGGACAGGGACACCTCACACTAAACCATCCCACACAAGGCTTCATCCAACCTGGCCTTGAACACCGCCAGGGATGGAGCACTCACAACCTCCCTGGGCAACCGATTCCAGTGTCTCACCACCCTTACAGTAAAGAATTTCCTCCTTATATCCAATCTAAACTTCCCCTGTTTAAGTTTAAACCCGTTCCCACTTGTCCTGTCACTACAGTCCCTGACAAAAAGTCCCTCCCCAGCATCCCTATAGGCCCCCTTCAGGTACTGGAAGGCTGCTATTAGGTCCCCATGCAGCCTTCTCTTCTCCAGGATGAACAGCCCCAACTTCCTCAGCCTATCTTCATACAGGAGGTGCTCCAGTCTCCTGATCATCCTCGTGGCCCTCCTCTGGACTTGTTCCAGCAGTTCCATATCCTTTTTATGTTGAGGATACCAGAACTGCACACAATACTCCAGGTGAGGTCTCACAAGAGCAGAGTAGAGGGGCAGGATCACCTCCTTCGACCTGCTGGTCACGCTCCTTTTGATGCAGCCCAGGATACGGTTGGCTTTCTGGGCTGTGAGCACACACTGCCAGCTCATGTTCATTTTCTCATCGACCAGTACCCCCAAGTCCTTCTCTGCAGGGCCGCTCTGAATCTCTTCTTTGCCCAGTCTGTAGCTGTGCCTGGGATTTCTCCGACCCAGGTGTAGGACCTTGCACTTGTCATGGTTGAACTTTATAAGGTTGGCATCAGCCCACCTCACAAGCTTGTCAAGGTCCCTCTGGATGGCATCCCTTCCCTTAAGCATATCAACCAGACCACACAGCTTGGTGTCATCGCAAACTTGCTGAGGGCGCACTCAATCCCACTGTCCATGTCAGCGATGAAGATGTTAAACAAGACCGGTCCCAACACCGATCCCTGAGGGACACCACTCGTTGCCAGTCTCCAGCCGGACATTGAGCCATTGACCACAACTCTTTGTGTGCGGCCATCCAGCCAGTTCTTTATCCGCCGAGTGGTCCATCCATCAAATTGAAATCTCTCCAATTTAGAGAGAAGGATGTTGTGTGGGACAGTGTCAAACGCTTTGCACAAGTCCAGGTAGATGACATCAACTGCTTTACCATTATCCATCAATTCTGTAGCCCCATCATAGAAGGCCACCAAATTGGTCAGGCAGGATTTCCCCTTAGTGAAGCCATGCTGGCTGTCCCCAAGCACCTTGTTGTTTTTCATGTGCCTTAGCATGCTGTCCAGGAGAATCTGCTTCAAGATTTTGCCAGGCACAGAGGTGAGACTGACTGGTCTGTAATTCCCCAGGTCTTCCATTTTCCCCTTCTTGAAAATGGGGGTTATATTTCCCTTTTTCCAGTCGTCGGGAACTTCACCTGACTGCCATGATTTTTCAAATATGATGGCCAGTGGCTTAGCAACTTCATTCGCCAGCTCCTTCAGGACCCGCAGATGGATTTCGTCAGGTCCCACGGACTTGTGTGTGTTCAGATTTTTAAGATGGTCTCGAACCAGATCCTCTCCTACAGTGGGCCCAAGGTCTTCATTCTCACAGTCCCTGCATCTGCCTTCTAAGAACTGGGTGGTGCAGTCAGAGCCTTTGCCAGTGAAGACCGAGGCGAAGAAGTCATTCAGAACCTCAGCCTTCTCCAAATCCTGTGTAGCCAGCTCTCCCGAAAGCTTCCTCAGGGGGCCTATTTTGTCCCTAGTCTGTTTTTTTGTTTGCTACGTACCTGTAGAATCCCTTCCTATTATCCTTAATATCCCTGGCTAGGTTTAATTCTAATGTACTCATTTTGTGTTTACGTGAAAGGAAGTTGAAAAAATATACCTTTCCTCAAATTAAAGGACACATCAGATTTTTTCTATTTCTGGATGATAATTGACTTTCTTTCATATGATGTCATCATACGTTTTGTTCTTGTGTGTTAATACAGCATTTTATGGCATTGAGAGAGAATTATGCATTTTAATGTAGCAAAAAAAAAAAAAATCCTCCTCTTCATCTATTGCAATAGGAAGTATACTGTTTTTCTCAAATTCTGACATCACATCAGATAGATAGCAATATGGCAACCCCTGCATAGTAGCTAAGATTAACTATTAACTTTTAGGCTTTTAATAAAAAAATGTTGTTAGCACTAATGTAATTGTTTTGGATAGAAAACAGCAAATGACTGTGAAAATCTGGATATAAACTTAAGGTTTTTCCATAATGTTCATGTTTCAGGCACTATCAAGTGCATTACCTATTTAATTTTTTCCAAATTTCGAATCAAATGGGTTAGGCAGAAAGGGGACATTGATCTATATAATTTAGATATGTAAAATCTGACAATTTTCTTCCTCAGTAGTTTATTTCCACTTAGGGCTCAGTAAAAGTAGAACTGCCTATCAAATATTCATTGTACAATGAACAATTGTAATTTTTGCTATGCTTAAGCAAAGTTGATTGAGCAAGGAAGAGAAATGTTCCTTTCTCAATGCAACCGGTGTGCTTCATCTTCTCCAAGAGAATATAAGGGCTTGCAGATTGAGGACCCCCAATTTACAATAACAAAAAGATTTCTAGTTTCATAATATAGCTAGCATAGGCCTCCATATTTTTATTTTTTTAATATTTTAAATTAATGATAGGTAATGAGAAGTGACTGAGACTTTCCTTCTGGCATAAACGTGCTAGTAGTCAATAGTAGCCGTTGCAATAGTGTAATAGCTTTTTACGAGACTATTGTATGCTACAAACCTGCTTGCAGTCTTGTCTATGGAAAAAAAACAGCAGTAAAATCACATAAGCTCTCTCATGTATGATCAATAGTCAAACACATTAAAGAATATGGTTTTCACCCCTGTAGATTAGAACTACAATTTAATCATAATATCATTAATTATTTTTGTTCTTAAATCTAGAAAATGCTTAATGTCTGCTTGTTATCTGATTTGGCATCCAGATACTGTCAATATCATTAACTTAATCAGTCTTGTGAGCCTAGAATTCTGCCACTGCTGTTCCCCTTAACTATCGTTCTTCTTTACTTAGCATGTTTATGCCCTTAGCAATACAGTTTGTTCCTTTGATCTCCTTGTTCTATCTTTGTTTTCTGTCCAGTAAAAGTCTGATTTAGCTACTTGAACAAGCGTGACTTTGTGATGCCTTGCATCAGTGCCAGAGAAGGGTTGAATCAATGATTTCTATAACATGATCTGTTAACTATGCATATTCTTTCAGTACCTGAGATTTTTTTTGGAAGAGACAATGGCTGAGAGATATAACTCCCACAAAAGAAATAAATTTGTTTTATTTTCTCAGACTGCTGTGTTATGACACGTAGAGGGACATTCCAGATGGTTAGTAACTGAAGTTATCTGACTAATATCACTATATTACATATGTGTAGATGTATTTTTCTCTAGATGGCTGAGGACAGAGAGTAGTGGTGAATGGTGTCACATCTAGCTGGTGACCAGTCACTAGTGATGTCTCCCAGGGTGTGGTATTTGCACTAGTCTTAATATTTTCACTGATGATCTGGATGAGGGGTTTGAGCACCTTCAGCAAATTTGCAGATGACACCAAATTGGGCAGGAGATTCGATCTGCTGGAGGGCAAGAAGGCTCTGCAGAGGGATCTGGACAGGCTGGACTGATGGGCTGTGGCCAATGGTATGAGGTTCAACAAGGCAAAGTGCTGGGTCCTGCCCTTGTGTCACAACAGCCCCATGCAATGCTACAGATCTGGGGAAGAGTGGCTAGAAAGATGTCTGAAGAAAAGGGACCTGAGGGTGCTGATTGATTGCCAGCTGAACATGAGCCAGCTTGTGCCCAGGGAGCCAAGAAGGACAACAGCATTCTGGCCTGTATTAGAAATAGTGTGGCTGGCAGGAGTAGGGAAGTGATGGTCTCCCTGTATTTGGCACTGGTGAGGCCACACCTGTAATACTATATTCAGTTCTGGCCCACTCGCTAGAAGAAAGACATTTTGTTGCTGGAGCAAGTCCAGAGAAGGCCAGCAAAGCTGGTGAAGGGCCTAGAGTACAAGTTTATAAGGAATGGTTGAGGGAACTGATGTTGTCTAGTCTGGAGAAGGGAAAGCTCAGTGCAGACCTTATCGCTCTCTACAACCACCTGAAAGGAGGATGGATAGAGGAGATGGTTGGTCTCTTCTCCCAGATAACAAGTTACAGGGCAAGTAGAAACGGCCTAAAGCTGCAGTAGTGGAGGTTTGAATGGGATGTCAGGAAAATTCTTCACCAAAGAGAATGAGTCCACTAAATATTGCCTATTTTCAATGAAAAGTTAGTCTATTTTTAGTTAATAATCCCTGACCCATGCGTGTGTTTCTGTTACTCTGATTACATCAAATGTTGCTTTTATATAAGTTAATATTACTTATGCAAAATTACATAAATGTGCTTAAATATAGAATCATAGAATCAACTAGATTGGGCAAGACCCAATCATCAATTACACTCATTACCTCAGGGCTGCCAAGACCACCACTAAAGCACATCAGTGAGTGCTTCATCTCCATGGTTTTTGAACACAGGGACAGTGACTCCACCACTTCCCTCGGTAGCCGGTTCCAATACCTGATCACCCTCTCTGACAAGAAGTCTTTCCTATTATACAGTCTAAACCTCCACAGGTGCAGCCTTTACCTCTTGTCCTATCACTTGTTACTTGGAAAAAGAGACCAACCCCCACCTCACTACAACCTCCTTTCAGGTAATTGTAGAAAGCAATAAGGTCTCCCCTGAGCCTTCTCCAGATTAAACAACTCCAGTTCCCTCATCAAATAGAATATATGCAAATAGAATAGACACAAATGAATGTGTTTTGCTGAATTCAATAATTCCCATCTGGATGCTTACATGAAATAGTGACTAAAAATACCTATTATGTTAATATTTTCAGCATTACATTTTAGAATTTATAAAAATAGCAAGGTTTTCAGAAAAGTCATTGGTATGAAGAACAATTATAACTTAAAAATGAACCAGACAAATGTTGATTTCTGTCATAAAATTTGGAATATACTCCATATACATCATGGAAGGGAAGACAGAAAATTCAGTTAGCTTAAATTACATTGGTTTTAACGTGGAAAATTATTCATATTTGCCATACTCTTGGGAAGTCTGAATCTCTTTGTAAAAAGACAATGACATGCAACAGAAACTGAATGATGGAATTAGTAGAAAAGGAACAAGTCCAGAGGAGGGCCATGAGGATAATCAGGGGACTGGAGCACCTCCCGTATGAAGACAGGCTGAGAAAGTTGGGGCTGTTCAGCCTGGAGAAGAGAAGGCTGCCTGGAGACCTCATAGCAGCCTTCCAGTACCTGAAGGGGGCTTATAGGGATGCTGGGGAGGGACTCTTTGTCAGGGACTGTAGTGACAGGACAAGGGGCAATGGATTCAAACATAAACAGGGGAAGTTTAGATTGGATATAAGGAGGAAGTTCTTTACTGTAAGAGTGGTGAGGCACTGGAATGGATTTCCCAAGGAAGTTATGACTGCCACATTGTGGTGGTGTTCAAGGCCAGGTTGGAGCAATATTTTAGAATAGAATCATAGAATAGTTAGGGTTGGAAAGGACCTCAAGATCATCTAGTTCCAGCCCCCCTGCCATGGGCAGGGACACCTCACACTAAACCATCCCACACAAGGCTTCATCCAACCTGGCCTTGAACACTGCCAGGGATGGAGCATTCACAACCTCCCTGGGCAACTCATTCCAGTGCCTCACCACCCTAACAGGAAAGAATTTCCTCCTTATATCCAATCTAAACTTCCCCTGTATGTTTGACTAAGGCTGAAATAAGAACAGTTTAATAACTAAAGTACAAAATAATACTAATACTAATAATAACAATGATGATAAGGGAAATAACAAGGGTAGAAAATATAAAACTAAAAGGGAAAAAAAAACCCCAAACCTCAACAATGATGCACAATGCAATTGCTCACTACCTGCTGACCAATGCCCAACCTGACCTGATCAATGGTTGGTCCCTTTTGGGTAACTCCTCCCAGTTTATATACATGATGTGCTGTGGTATGTAATACCCCTTTGGCTACTTTGGGTCAGGTGTCCTGTTTCTGCTCTCTCCCAGCTTTTTGTACCCCTCCTTACTGACAGAGCATGAGACTGAAAAGTCCTTGATCAGGGTTAGCATTATTTAGCAACAACTAAAACATTGGTGTGTTATCAATCAACATTGTTCTCAGACTAAATCCAAAATATAGCACTGTACCAGATACTAGGAAGAAAATTATCCCAGCTGAAATCAGGAAAATATGTATTAATTTATGTGCACTTTGGTTGCTTCTTGGAGATCACACTTAGTTCCCTAGCTAAATTCGTCAATCTTGTTATTAAATATTCTGACTGACTGCTAAGCAGTTCTTTTTTTTTTACTTTTTTTTTTTTTCTGGTACACGTTTGACTGGTCATTTTTTCATTCAATATGTTTGCACAGTCGTATAGATATATGATCCTTAGTCTATACTGCACAATTCTTTATTCAGTGAAAAGATTTATTGATTTACTGAAAGACTGCTAAACCAGAAATCAACAGTATTTTACTTTCCTGGAAATCTGGGAATAATTTTTATACATTTTTGATGGTGCTTCAGCTCAGGAAGGGGTTCACCAAAACACTTTCATCACAGAAAGGTGTTCTTATTATATACACAGCAAAAGCAAAGATTGTAAGAGGCTTTATCGAACTATTTTATTTCTGAATTTCAATTTTTTATTTGAAGATGCCCATTAGTAAACCCCTACTCAAAGAGGAAGTCACTGTTCAACATAAGGACAAGACAATAAATTCTGTATTTAACTGACAGTTAATTCAAGTGTATTTACAATGCTGTAGATGACATAGTTTATTTACTTATTTGAAGGCATAAAAGGGTACTGTAAACTTCAAAGGTTAGTATATCTGGAAATAACAACCTTCATTCTGTTTTTGTCAACAATTTTTTCTTAGGGTGGTATGTACCCAAAAAGGAATTCCAAAACTGCTCATTACATATACTTAGCTGGTGATCACAACTAAATCTGTCAATAATTAGTAACAGCAGTAAAGAGGTTGCAAGGCTCTAAATAGTTAACAAAATATTGATCATGCTGACTCCAAAAATTTCTTGAATCCTTTTGTAGTGGTAATGAGATCTATTCCCACATTTTCATTACTAATTGCACATCTTCAATTAGTACGTGAGAATAATCCATTAATCTTTGGGGAAATCTTGTGGTGTGTAAATTGTCCTTTTGGTTGTTTTTTTGTTTTTTTTTTTTTTTTGTTTTTTTTTTTTTTTTTTTTTTTTTTATTTCTGTTGTCAAAATGTGAAAAACAAATTACGTATCAGTATGATGGCTTATGTCATCTGGAATGCATGCAATGTGTTCTGATGAATTTACCTGGTTGGATCAAGCCAATCTGTCTGCCAGTCATTCAGGGAATTCACTATGTAATGCAGGCAATGCCCGGGCTACTCTGCATTAAGCTATCAGTGATCACCAGTTGCTTAGGCAGTATATTGCACCTGGTGAAAGATAAGATGTCTACAACGAACTCTTCATGGGGTTAATCAATTCTTTTGTTAGCGTGTGTGATACAAAGTCTCTTTTTCTTTCCTAGCCATTTCACTCCTCCTACCTTCACCAATATGCATAAATTATTTTTCATCCTACAAAAGGAAAAGAAGCCATGAAAAAAAATAAAATCTTGCGTTGGTAACAAGACATTGTAGAAGGTCTAAAATATAAATAGGCAGTTAAGTAATTAAAGAGCATTAGCTCTCTATTATTGTTCTAAACAAAGGTTTGCAATACTTAAAAAATTAGATATCTAACCATGGACTGCTTAATACTGATGCAATAGTGCTTTTAATACTCAAGCCTTTACATCTCAGCTTTCCCCCTGTAATGTATTTATTTTCTTAACTTTTGAAATTTGAAGAAATTTGATGTCTTCAAAGACCGAGTTGGCTAACAGTAGAAAATAATTCAAACAAATCCATTTGTCCTAAATGCCTTTGAATGTTGAGTTTCACATTGTGTTCTTATTTTTGTTTTCTAATAGAAAAGCTAAAGTACTGCCACATATCAGCCATGAGATACGGACTTACGAATTTGAATTTTACAACTTGAATGACTCTTGTGTGGAAAAAGATGGACTTGTATCTCCTCTCTTTCCTGCCTGTAGTACAGGATAGGTTATTCCCTTTTTGACTTTTAGGATAGGGAACGGAATATTATCATACCTTCCAACATGTATTGATATCCTCAGTGACTAAAATGCCTAATATGATGAACCATAAGTCACTCACAAGTGACTCCTGCTAAATGGAATATGAAAGATTAAAAAAAAAAAAAAAAAAAGGGCAGGAAAAGGGTTTAGAAGTAAAAGATTTTTCTTATATATGTATATATTTTTGATAGTCCTTTATAACTCTTTCACCATTCTAGTCTTATTTTAGACAATTTCCACTCCCATTTCCTTTCCTCCTTATTATATATTTTCCCATATGTTGAAAAAGTCTTATTCTCAGTTTTCATGCTATTTCACTTTTTCTCCACTTCCCTTCTGTATCAAAACCTGTACATACTGTACATTGCTTTAAAAGTTGGCCTACCTTGCTTATTTTGTTCTTCATTAACACCATTTTTCTCCTCTTTGCACTGTCCTGCTTCTCTCTTCCTTGAAAAAGAGTACATAGAAATAAATGCTGATTATATTAATATTTGTCTAATTTTATTTGAACTGTTTTCATTTGTTAGATAAAACCCATGATAAATAAAACCTTCTCTGCTTTCGTTTGTTAAATAAACCCTATGATACCATGATTTTACAAGACCCATGTATAACCTTGCAGAATATGTGACTGCATTATTAATTAATTTTAAAACAAATGAAGTATGTGTTCATGAAGATTACTTGGTAATTATGCTTGAAGTTAGAAAATAATTAAAAAAATATCACACACTGGTTTAGGTTATTTTTAAGAGGACAACTGCAAAAGTTTTATTTTCAGGAAGGAATAAAGACGCTGAAAGTGCAAGATAACCCTTTTATATAAGTAAAGGTGACAAGCAGAAGAGTGGACGCCTTTTTTTTTTAACAGAATAATGAGGAATATTATTCTAATATAGTGATACTTTGAACACGTTTTAAATTGGAAATAGAATGAAAAATATTGACTTATCTTAAACAAGCAGTAGGTGTACAACAGAAAAAAAAAAACAACCGCATTTTGTGTGTGGTATTGAATTTCCAGTTACTTCAGTAACAGAACTTTCTTAAGGTGCTCTTCTTCAAGAAGTCCCAGCTCCTTTCTTGTCTCATAAAGTGTTTCTCCTCACCTGTTGACCTCTGAGTTGTGCAGGAAGCATAAATAAACTGTTAGAAATAGAAAAGGAGCAGCTTCAATTCCCTGCAAGGAGACTTATAGAAAACCTCAACTGTAACTTTGAAGAGATGCTAGAATATAAAAAAAAACCAACTCTTTCATATATATATATATATATATATATATATACACACACACATATACACAGTCTCAACTGGAGTTAAGAAAGCCGTGAATCACAGTTTAGTAATGATTAAATATGACATCTTATGGTATCATAATGGTTTAATTTTCAACTTACTGAGAAAAGCTGCACAAAAGAGAGTACATTGTGCTTTTTACTGGTCTGTCTTTACTTATTAGTGATACGCAGCAGAATTACAAGTCATTAATTTTCTGTGGGAGTTACCATTTGTCTAACTCGTGGTCAATGGCTCGATGTCCGGCTGGAGACCTGTAACGAGTAGTGACCCTCAGGGATCAGTGTTGGGACTGGTCTTGTTTAACATCTTCATCACTGACATGGACAGTGGGATTGAGTGTGCCCTCAGCAAGTTTGCCAATGGCACCAAGCTGTATGGTTCGGTTGATACGCTGGAGGGAAGGGATGCCATCCAGAGGGACCTTGACACGCTTGTGAGGTGAGCTGATGCCAACCTTATGAAATTCAACCATGACAAGTGCAAGGTCCTACAGCTGGGTTGGAGCAATCCCAGGCACAGCTACAGATTGGGCAAAGAAGAGATTCAGAGCGGCCCTGCGGAGAAGGACTTGGGGGTACTGGTCGATGAGAAAATGAACATGAGCAGGCAGTGTGCGCTCACAGCCCAGAAAGCCAACCATATCCTGGGCTGCATCAAAAGGAGCGTGACCAGCAGGTCGAAGGAGGTGATCCTGCCCCTCTACTCTGCTCTTGTAAGACCTCACCTGGAGTATTGTGTACAGTTCCTGTGTCCTCAACATAAAAAGGACATGGAACTGTTGGAACAAGTCCAGAGGAGGGCCACGAGGAAGCTCAGAGGACTGGAGCACCTCCTGTATGAAGATAGGCTGAGGAAGCTGGGGCTGTTCAGCCTGGAGAAGAGAAGGCTGCGTGGAGACCTCATAGCAGCCTTCCAGTACCTGAAGGGGGCTATAGGGATGCTGGGGAGGGACTCTTCGTCAGGGACTGTAGTGACAGGACAAGTGGGAACGGGTTTAAACTTAAACAGGGGAAGTTTAGATTGGATATAAGGAGGAAATTCTTTACTGTTAGGGTGGTGAGGCACTGGAATGGGTTGCCCAGGGAGGTTGTGAGTGTTCCATCCCTGGCAGTGTTCAAGGCCAGGTTGGATGAAGCCTTGTGTGGGATGGTTTAGTGTGAGGTGTCCCTGTCCGTGGCAGGGGGTTTGGAACTAGATGATCTTAAGGTCCTTTCCAACCCTAAATATTCTATGATTCTATGATTCTAACTCAGCAGCCAAACTTGATTTTAGAGGTGCCATGAAGGCTTGTAGGAAATCTTTCTAAACCCAGGATTCAGAACACTTTAAAGTTATTTTTGAAGTACTTAAAGTAACTTTTTTTTCTGGAAAGAAAAATAAACATCACTAGACACAATAGTATGTATTTCAATATATTTCAGCATATTTGGAAACAAAGCTAGCTATTAATTAATGCTTGTCTTTCCTCCACTTTTTCTGATTCATACTTTATGCAAATTTCAGCATGGATTGTTTTCTTTCTAGAAATACATAATTTAGCATACTGGTAAGAGAATTTGTCTTAGGGTTATGAGTTTACTTCAGTGTTTCCACTATTGACACTTCAGACAATAAAGACTAATTTTTACTGAACAATAATATTAAAAAGCTACACCTTCAATGGGATATTCAATGGATTTTAAATCAATGATTTTTACTTTTACTTCACTCCTGACTTTCATGTAATCATTTCATCCTCTCACTTTGTTCTAAACTTATCTACTGCTCTGGTATCACTAATTACCCTGCCTGATCTCCTATATACAAGCTAAAACCAAATCTAATATGGAAATACGATGAGACTCATCTAGGAGGTAGGAAATTAAATAATTAATAATATGTCTTATATATAATTTCTCACAGTCTACGTGCTTGGTTTTGCAGTTAAATAGTTGTTTTTCTGGTTTTAGACTTAGATGAGAGAATTTACTGTGATGTGTTATTTATACAGACTTTGATGCTTTTGATCTGATCTGAAAATGCTCAAAACCTAATAGGTTAAATTGTCATGTGCAGGTTACTGTAGTTCAGCTAGCAAACACAGAATGATTCTCCCCTCTCCCATTCCAAGCAGCAGAGATTGAGGTCAAAGACCCCAATTTCTTCATTGAGACTTTTCTGTCACCATTTAAACATCATATTGTAGCCTTTGAGTTTAAAGCATGGAGGAAAAATTGCAAGCATTACCCTCACTTATGTGGGGGGAGAACAAAAGATTTTTGTTGAACTGAGACTTTATAATTTGTGTAAATATACGAGAGAGAAAGTTTTGCCAAACAGTAATTGAGGTGAAATTTAAAGTCACGTCCTAATTAGAGCTTTGCAAACCTTAAAAGTTGGCCCAAAAGAGCTGGAAGAGAGCTGATTATTTTGGAATGTCAAAAAGCTGGTTTAGTACTGATCTTCTGCTTAATTCCTCCAACTTCCAAATTGTCACCCTGTTGAAATCAAAGGATGAAGAAAAATAAATTAGATATTAACACAGTTGAGAGGAAAGGTCTTATTCAAGCGAAAGGTAGTGATGATGCTAACAGAGAGAGGTTTAGGCTAGAGAAAGCTATTTATTCACACTGTGTAAAATATCTGAAAATTCTGGGCACAGAAAACAAGTCCAGCTTCAACATGACTTGGATGATACACACCTATAAACCAGGTAATTTTTGAGGGATGTAGAGGGGTGGTCAAGACACTCAGAGGCAAAGTTGCTTTTCAGAGGGACCTAGGCAGACTGGAGATTCAATGAGCATAAACTGCGAAGAGAGATATTCAGGCTGGATGTAAGGTGAAGCCTTTTTTCCCTAAGAAGGGCCCAGCAGTGGAGCAGTGTTTTCAACACCCAGCTGATTAAAGCCCTGAGCAGCTGGAGGTCTAACTTCAGAAGTGCCCCTGGACAGGAAGTTGGACTGGAGACATCCTGAGCTCCTTTCTGACCTGAACTGTTCTGTGAATGTAATTGAAAGAAAGAAAAATTGTAAGAGATGTGTCACTGTCCAGGACGTAAGTGTAAGAATAAACAGACTTGTACTCAAAACCTTCTTTCTAAGAAATTTCTAATATAAACTTTTTCAACTCTTTTGTTCTGATCATCCGTTTCCTATTACTTAAACGGGATTGAATCAGCATTTCTCTGCCTATCAGATGTTATCTAGGAAACTGTTCACTTATAAGCTTCTAATCATAGTAACAAAGCTCCAAAACTGACAACAATAATCAATTTATTAAAAAGTTTGTGAGGCTTTCATTTCACATGCTTCGAGCCTTGCCAGCTATTAATTTTAGGTACTAGAAGCTATGTTTGCACTAGGCTTAGTCTGGCCAAAATGTAAATGAAAAGGCATTGACTTAACAAATATTTAAGCCACAGAGTATCTAAATTTTTTTATTTAAAGAAAAAAAGAAATTACCTTGTGTGCACACGTTGAAAAGTTGGGATAGATTTAAAGACTACTATAGACTAAACCAAGTACTCTATCTCGTAATCTTTGCAAGCCATAATGTCCCTGCATTACATAAACTAGCAAAAGACATAATCTGAGTGAATTAGGAACTTCAGATATCTTAACAAAGTCAAATCTACGTATTTAACAAATCAAACTAATCTGACTTCTTCAGATTAGTTTATTTGTGGGTGGCATCAATTCTGACACCAGTTAAATACAGAAAAATAGTAAAACATAATGAATTGTCGTTTAGTTGCATTTAGTTAACTGTCAGCACTACTATGCAAATAGAGACCTAGTTTATTTGAGAATAGGAGAATTTTAAGATAAAGACATTAAGTTTTCACAAGCACGATGAATGGAAAATAGTGGCTCTTATTAGAACACATGAATAAAACTGAGAGAGCTAAAAGTAAATGAAGTTTTTCAGTTCTGATGAAAACACCACCATCTCCAACACCCCCCCCCCCCCCCCCCCCCCACCACCAAATGCAAGTGAATTGTACAGAAAAAAAAATATAACACTGTCTTGGTTTTGTCAGGGATAGAGGTTTTTTGGTTTTGATTTTTTGTCTTAGTAGCTGGTACATTGCTGTGGTCTGGATTCAGAGAATAATGTTGATAACACACTGATGTTCTAGTTGTTGTTAAGTAGTGCTTATCCTAATTCAAGGACTTTTCAGTTTCCCATGCTCTGTAACTGACCCAGTGCACAGAAGCTAGTGGAGAGCACAGCCAAAACAGCTGACCTAAACTAGGCAAAACGCTTTCACACCACAACATGTCATGCCCAGTATATAAACTAGGGGGAGCTGTCTGGGAACCACTGGTTGCTGCTCAAGGATGGTCTGGGTATCAGTCAACAGGTAGTGAGGAATTGTATTGTGCATCACTTGGGGTTTTCCCCTTGGGTTTTATTGCCACCACTTTATTATTATTACTGTTGTTCTTTTTGCCGGTATTATTATGTCAAATATTAAACAGTTTTAATCTCAGACCATGGGTTTTACCTTTTCCCAATTCTCCTCCCCAGCCCAGCAGGGTTGGATGAGTGAGCAAGCAGCTGCGTGGTACTTTGTTGCCAGCTGGAGTTAAACCACGTCATTAGCACTGTTTGACAGGACTTGGGGTAATGCTGGAAGGACAAAATCAATGTTCCAGTCCAGTGAAGTCTTGAAGTTTCTCTGTGAGCTACTTTTAAAAGTCTTTCCACAGGACTTTTCAACATCTTTTTGTTGTGCAAACACAAGAGATCTAGTTGAAAAGTGACAAAGGTCAGAAATTAAGGGTTGTTTTTTTTCTGCATTAGTTTTCTGATTGTATTTACTGAAAGTTTCTTAAATAACGTTCATGATGCAGGAGCAAAGGTGATGGATAGGTGAGGCTGTAACTGGTGCAAATAATGCTTAAGCTAGTGTTACTTTCAAGAAAAGCCTATAGAATCACAGCTTGGCAAGTCTTCCTCATCTGATTTTATTTCAAGCACCTGAAGTGTCTTGTTCATTCAGATTTTGTGCAAAGAGATGTATTCATTCCAAACTCCCACTGATTGCTTGATTCACCCTGTATTCAAAGACTGAGCAATTGAAGAATATCGCTTAAATGACTTTAACATTTTCCCACTGCACTGTTGGGGATGGACTTTTCACCCTCTTTGCAATTTCACAATGCTGATACACAATCAAAATGTTAGATTTTACCTGTATAAAATTAATGTTTTATTTTTTTTTCTATAGGCCTATTGCATGTACATCTCCTAATATACTTTTAGTACATTCTTCTTATAGTCCTCTTTAATGATTATCTGACATAATTCATTCGAATGCTTTTAGTAGCATAATTATCATGATTCAAGAAGTAGCTACAACCCCTGTGCTAGCCTTCACCTAGCAAGGAATCGGCTGAGGTGACAACAGGGTAAAAGGCAGTGACAACAGTTCCACTTCCATGGAACAGGGGAATAGTGACAAGACAAGCATTCTGAGATAGCTAGGCAAATCTACCTTGAGATGAAATGGCAAATCTACCTTTCCCTCTCTTCTGCCATTAGCTTTCCCAAGCAGACAGTTGTGTTTATCTGACCCTGCTGTAAAAAATGACCCAACTAAACATTTCAAAATAAAACTATTACTACTAAACTATTTTTCTGGTAGTTTATGGCACTGAAAAAAAACTGGAAAAAGGATCAAGTGAGCACCAGAGCTGGTACAGTCTATGGAAGTGGTGGATGCAGAACTGTTCTCTTTTCGTGAAAAGTCAACCTAAATGCTTGGATCATTTTGGGTGGGTGGGTGGGGGGTTGTCAGGCCATTGCAACCTTATTTGTATTGCAGCACTGAAATATGAAAGCAGAAGAAAAAGGATCCAAACATTGGAAAAACTGCCCTGTTTGTAGAGGTCCTCTGACAGCAGTCCCATTTTTCTCCATTTTTTTTTTCCCCCCTCTCTATGTATATAACTAGAGGTGGGGTTTTGATGTTTGAGTTTTTGCAGACACTGAAACCACTATTATGTGTCTTTTTTCTATTAGAGAAATTAATCGCATATAGACTGAGCTGGATATTCTAAAAAAAAAAAAAATTATTTTTGAGATTTGGAAGAAAGAAAACAAAATTCTTGTACTTTTTCTCTGTGCTTTAACTAAGTTCTAATGATAATTTAAGAAATACTTTTATGTTAAATGTTCTGAAAATCTGGGATGAAATAGTTTAAAACTGTTGCAAAGGAAGAGGAAAAAAGCATACCAGTACTGAGGAGAAAGGCACCAGTAAGAAAAAGAATTAAAAAAATGTAAGTTCTGAAGGCAGCTATCAAAAATACCAGTGACATGAAATATGGAAACAGCTGGAAATTAATCAGTGAAAATAAACCAAACGAAGAGACCATACCTCTGAAAGTCAGTGCTGCAGGTAAAAAGGGAAACTAAAGTTATGGTATGACATGACAACTAATAAAAGCTAACATATAGCTAGCAAAGGGAGGTATGCTTTTACTGGTGGTGGAGAACTACTGCATAGTGAAAATTTAATTAACCCTGGAAAGCAAAACAGTAGTTTCAATGCCTTTTAAGAGGTATCAAATAAAGGGTATACTTTAATATCAGTGCCCCTTTAAAGTACATTTAAAATATATATAACCACATAAAGGACATTAATATACACGGTTGCAAGAACATATCCTGGTACATCTTGTGAATAATATATAATGTATAATCCTTGACAGAAGTAACAGGCCTCAGATTCTGTCAGTCCCAGACAGTAAAGTAGATTCGAAGTACCGTCAGATGATCATCCGAGTCAAGCCCTGAAAATTCAGCCTTCAGGTTCAAACCAATTTCTCTGTGGCTATTTGTGGTGTTAATTATATGATGCCTAAAACATTCCACAGTTTCTGCGACTGGGCTAGATAATAAGGGATCACTAACTGTGAATTAAATATTCTTGTTAGAGTCAGATCACACAGCATACATGAGAATTTCGTTGTATAACTCTCTATATACAACAAACATTAAAAAAGTATATTTACGTGAAACTGTATTTGGAGAGTGTATCTTAGTCTGAACTACCTGAGATTGCTTAGGTTTTATAATGTAAAATATAACTCTGTTTAAATCTGTATGATTCTGACTGCAAAGCGCCAAAATCTCATGAATAGCATCCAAAATGCATCTTAAATTCAGGTAACAAGTAAAAGAAGTTTTATAGAGATTCATCTTCCTTTTTAGAGAATCTTGGGTCGAAATTTGATGGCAGGTGAAAGGTTTAAGCACAACTGAGGAAACATTTAATCAATCAACTATGTGAAACAGAATTATTGATATTGACCTTGAATGAAAGTAACTGTTCATTCTAATGTACATCAGAAGCCTGAATTGCCTTGCAATTAAGAAGGAACATAGAGATATTGTTTGATGCAATTTTGGCCGAATACTTTGCAAATATGATTCTTTATATTTTCCCTTTAAACATTTGAGTATTGTCAACAGAAATGAAATGGATCTTGACTGAAGTCAGTTGTACTTTATCATTCTACAAGTGAACTGAGTATAACTGCCTCTGTATTTAGCTTTTAGTTTGCAAGAGCTAAAACCCCAAGAAAAAACTTCTAACATAAAAATCTAAGGAAGAAATCTTCACTGGATTTCCTCAACAAAGATCTAATTTTTGCTGTTCCACTGTGGAGTGTGGGATATTTTCACTTTTAAAGAAAGCTTAGGGTCAAGCCCAAATCTCAGTTTTCCTGTATGCTTACTTCACATGTTCCAGCTAAATGACAGAGCTGCTTACAGAGTCTCATTGTTTTTAGATTGTTTTACCTAACTGACATAAAATGTCACAGCTCCAGGGAACGAGCCACATCATTCACCAGGTAATTTAAACAAACTGTTTATCTATATTATGCTGACTTATGTCTGACGAAAAGTAAAATCTATTCTACATTTTTTAAGTATATCTAGAATTAATCGCAGTTATGCATCCAATTTCAATATTTTAAAAATTTATAGATTTTAATGTATCCCTTTGCCTGGAGAACATGAGAGAGGCATGTTGGATTGAAAATATTTTAAACCCATCTATTCATCAGCTGCATTGAGTTTTAGATTACTGAACAGGAAACTTCAGGCTTGGTATGAAATTATTAAATAATAAAATATAAGCTAAAAATAAGACAGACAATACAGTATGAATAAATTGAAAATATTAATGAACCAATGTAATGAGCATGCATTAATTTTTAATGTTATTTTAAGTAAAAATATGAATACTTTATGTGCTCTTTTTAAGATTTTCTTGTGGCAGTGACTACATACTTATGTAAATTGCAATAAAAACGTATTTTTTTCCCGTTTTTGTAGCAATGTATATGACTACAAAACTTTCTATTTAATATTGTAAATGATAGTTAAGTGTTTGGATTCACAATATTTCTTTAAAATAGAACCTGCCAAAAGTATGTATTTTATTGCTTATTAGCACATAATAAGATGCTATGCAATTAGCAATACAGCAGAAGCTTTCTGAGACTGTGGTAATGTTAGTTGTGACCATATATATGTTTTCAAGCTGTGCATTGACTTACATTTATGGAAGCTCTGACAGAAGAGGCAGGGCGTTGTCTCGTTGTAGGAGACACATGTGAGGTATAACCTCAAGAATGACTCTGGGTTCCCCTTTTTCCTCCAAAGTGAACTGCATTATACCTTGAATGCAATGAGCATAATATTGAGCTCACACTTTTTTTCTCATTCTTACATGGAAAAAGATGTAGAATCCAAAGCAATACCTTGATCTTTCTGCTGGTACGGAAATTCTGGACATTAAACGCAATGAGCAACACTTGGGAAGGGATTTAGGTACCAAAAAAGAAAATGTGTCAGGACATTTTAGAAGAATTTTTGAATTATATGGTTTATATTTGACACTCAAACAACTTTTATTGAAGGTCCTGTTCAATTTATACCAACCCCTTGAGTGTCTTTGAAAGGGTGCTAAATCTATTGTTTTAGGCATCTAACTTGCCCTTTAAGTTAGCATTTACCTTGAGCTCTCATCTAATGTATATAAAATCAAAACTTTCTTTTCTCAGGGTAAAAATGGCCCTGCTCGTAGTAACAGTACAACATCTGTAAAGGTTGCATTTCCCATGTGGCTGATCTAGCACAATGTGGTTTACTTTCCCAGAGTTTTACATTTCACCTCCTCTGAGTCTGTCTTTTCTGCAGGCAGCTGTGAGTAAAACATTCTTTCAGAAGAAATAAAGGTTATTTTGACATCTGAAAAAAAAAAAAAAGTTTTAGCATTGCCTTGTCTGTAAAAGTCTAAAGAGGCTGTGCTGATGTTACTGTATACATTTCAGCTTCAAGACCTTCCCAGAGGAGAATTGATTTGCATACAGTCATGAGTCAGCCTCAGTGGGAAAGCCCACACGCAGCCACTCATGGACTTCCACAGCTGGAAGGGCAAAATTGAGAATCCCGCCATCAGCAAACCAATGTCCAGACAACCTGTGAACAATGACTTCTTCAGAAAAACTCTCCCATAGTTTTATTGCTCAGCATGGCATCACAGGGCATGGAATGTCCCTTTGGTCAGATGGGGTCAACTGACCTGGCTATGTCCCCTCCCAGCTATTTGCCCACTACCAAGGGAAGCAAAGTGAGGCATTGTGGAATCACGGCTCAGCAAAAGTTAAAATGCTGTTTCGGTCACAAATATTGCCTGCCATGAAGCATCAACGCTGTCCCAGCCATGAGCAGTACACATAGAGATACTGGGGATGAACAGCATAGAGAATGAATGGCAAGTTAGAGTCTTTTAGACTTAATCTCTTCCTTGCCCTGATACTCAGAGTTAAGCTGTCAAAATTATACTTGTCCATGATGAAACACAAAATGAGAGACTTCACTCCTCCTCATTCATTGGTTCCATACAAATTAATTAAGAAGAAATAATATTTTTTTATATTTTAATTTTACGTCCCTGGGCCCAAATAAAACAAACAAACCAACCAACACCCCCCCCCCAAAAAAAAAAAAAAACCCAAACAAAAACCTGAGACATATTTCTTGGCAAAAGTAAAATCAGAAATGCAGTCAGTAAAGAAGGTGGAAAAATATAATTTCTCCTTTGCGTCTAAACTGTAAATGAAAATTCAATTTTTTTTTCTTTTTAATCAATTTTGTTTATTCATGTGGCTAGTACTGATAGCATTGGAAAACAAGTTCTTTCTAAATTTTAGCTATTCTAAGTAATGTTCTGAAAAAATAGAAAACCTGGAAGCACTCGCAAGAAAAATAACTGTTAACAAGCTGGAAAATGAGAGGACAAAAAAACCCCCATAATTTTTCTCAGTCCTCAATCTACATTGGCAGGTTTTAGATTATTGTATTATTAATAGGAAAAACAAATGCTAATTGATTTTTTGGTGGGAAATCTTTATAAAAATTTTGATTTCTGCTTAGAGTGGTGGCTAACTATTTAGCAGCGATTTTATAAGCCATAAGGATGTTTAAGGACCAATTTTTTGTAATGATATTATTTAAAAATTAAATTATGAGCATCTTTTTTCTCCCATTGGAGAAATAAACTTGCCTGCTTTCCTAAATTTGACTATGAACTGACCTATCATTGACAATTGTTGACAACAAAAGCTTAGAATGATGGTGAAAACTAACTGCCAATACACAAAAGTCAAAAACATTGTCAGCACCATTATGAAAGCATGAATGTGACCTGATTCCTCTTATATATGCCAATTTCCCGATCCGCTTGTAAAAGCTGCTCCAAAGCTCTACTTGAAGAGGTGAGAGTGAAAGGGGATTATATTAATGGGGATCATGTAATATTTGCAGAGTTGGAAATTTCAGAAATCGTTCTGGGCCAAAGAACATACTGTACACAAAATGGATTTTTTAATATTTTTTCCTACTGCTTTTTCTGTGTACTCCGCCTAGCCACAGAAATAGATGCAAGTGCTATAGCAAAAATCTTTTGCCTGGGATCGTGTTGGCAGGGGCTCTATGCCTGTTTGCTGGACATGAAAAGTTGAATTCTGCTGTACTGCACTGTATTAGACGAAAATAAAATTAATTTAACATCACTAACCCTTTGATCATGTAGCTGGCTTTTCCTTTATTTAAGGTCCTTCCCTTTCTGACTAGTATTTGCTTTTGTCAGCACAGCAGAAAGTGACATATGGTATTTTTGTTATTACTTGAAATAATCTTCTGTAGATCAGCTGGATTTCCCCAAAGAGCTTTGCATTCAACATTAGAAAGAGATGAAAGAGAACCCCAAATCACTATACATTCCATGATTAAAAATCTCAGTAAAGTAAGCTCCCCCATTCAAGCCAATGTTTACTTCACATTTTTAACAAGTAAACAATGGTAGAATCTGCTCTGTGTTGTATCAAAGTCTTGTGAGCCATGATTTAGGAGGTGAAAGATGAAGAAGGACGTTTGTGCTTGTCAGCTTGTTTGTTTGTTTGTTTGTTTTAAATTGTCTGAGGCACCAATAAACTATTAGCAATTGGCTTTGACATTTCTTCTGATACATTAAAAAAAAAAGACAGTTGTAAATCACCTGTGCTCCTATGTCACAGCAGATAAATGTTGACCTGCCAACATAATGGAATTTTAAAATTACACTATCTTAACACTTGTGGCATCTGTAATTCAAAATCCCCAGATATAGCAATGTTAAAAAAAACCCAAACAAACAAAACAAAAACTGAAAAACCAAAACAGAAGTCACACACTGAGAATGCCAAAGCTAGTATTTTTATGTACTTGCCATTACAAAATGTTCTCATTTAAGTTAATGGGCAGCATAACATAGAAGCTGCTTAATAATTTGAATTCAGAGTGAGCAATCTCTATTGCCCACTAGCACAATATATCATTTTCTTTCTTCAAGTTATTGCATATTGATGGGATACTTTCCCACTGACAGGCAACAAAAAATTAAGGCAGTATTTATCTAGTCAAAGTGGCTGAATGAAGGGGAAGTTTAATGCCCCAAAGTAGGTTTAAGTTAGTTCACATTTCTTTAATAATTGCTTTTCTGCATTAAACTAATTTTAAACAGGAATATGATTCACAGTTCCTAAAGGCTAAGTTAGGAGTGTATGATGGAAGACAGTTATGCTTCAAAGCCCATGAATGCAGATAAAAAATACCATAACTTTCATAAGTTTTTCAAAGGTCAGTGAAGGGCTGGAAAGTGGCATGAAAACAAAAAAAAAAAAAAAAAAAAAAAAAGAGCTATGGGCAAAATAACTAGAATTGATAATGACCTTTAAGCCTATGAAGAATTAAAATCATAATATACTTATCCATATAGAAGGGCAAAGAATCTCAAAAAAGCTTCAACAACAGGATACAAAGTAAAATAGCTCATTATGACTGAAAATGATGGGCTGATACTGCACTAAGGCAAAAGGTTTCTCTTACACAGAAAAACCTCTAGGGAAATTTCATTTAAACAAACAGGAGAGAGAGAGAGTGAGAAAGCACACATCTTAGGCTGGACTTCCTGAAGCCAAGAGCGAGCTTTCATGTCCCAACTGTTGCAGAAACCTGGAGGGCTTTTTGCATTATACTCCCTTTTGGAAATAAGAATTAAAAATACATTGGAACAAGTGAAAAATGCTACCTCAGTAATTTTAATTTCTTATTTTGTTTTCTGTATTTTCATTTCTATCTCTCTATTGTGATACCTGGCTGAAATTCCACTTTGACAATCTCCATATAAAATGAAGTTGGTAATTTATATTTTGATAATTTTTTGTCCAGAATGTATTCAAGAGAATATTAAAGAATATTCAACAGATCAAGGGAACTTTTATTATTATTATAGGACAGTGAATTATATGACTGTGTTTACTTCCTTGTGCACTGATGCAGAAGCCAGTGATTTCAACACAGAATTTCATTAACTTACACAAGATTTGCTGGTGCAGACAGGATTTCAGGATCAAGATACTGACTTCATTGGAAGCCAAGAAAGCTTATAATCTATGAGTTCTTAGTAATTGCAAAGACTCATTCAATTAGAAAAAACATAATTTAAGTAATAATGAATAGGCAGAGGAATTGCTCCTTCATCTTGGATAGCTAAATTGTCTTGTGGAGATTTTGTACTGCCTTACATAATTAAACACAAATAAAATATACCTCGATCATGGAGTTTTGCTAATACGAGCTAAAATCTATTTCTAAGAACAGTTTTTATATGAAACATTGTAACTATCTCTGAGTAGCTAACCCCAAGGCTGAACTTAACATTAGGAGGACATTCCAGAGAGCAAAAAAAAGAATTTTCACTGAAGAAAAAATACACTTCCTGAGAACTAAATCGGAATAAACTTTTTTAAATTTTTAATGCTATGATGGAAGGGGATGCAGGAAGAGTAGTTTGAAAAAATAGTAGAAGTTCAGAGTTTAACTTGGAGTTTACTGGAAGTAATGCTGAAGAAACATAAGAAATGAAGTTACCATGACTTTCATTGACACTAATGTTTCTTGTTCCCAGAAGGGGAAACCAGTGTAATAAAAACTTGTGCTGACCTTCCATGTTCGTCTACTACATGCTCTGAATAGATCATGAACTCAGAGAGTGTATTGCCGTTCTGAGATATGCATCAATTTGTTCATCAGAATTTCAGACCCAGAAGATTGCTAGTTGAAAAGCAGTCATTAAGATACCATGTAGCTTTTACATTTCCTTTCTTTTCTTTCATCTAAGAACCACCTCCTGTCTCATATATTTTCCTGGCTTTGAAACAGATATAACTCAAATTCTTACATTGTGGAATATTATCAAATCTTTTACTAGCTATTCCAAATTGGCCAGAGCTAGTCCAACATGGCATGTTTCCTTGATGCACAATTGTGCTTTCAGAGTACAATCAATTTCTCATATTATTACACTACAATTTGTATTAGAAATACAAATCATGCATTTCAAGAAAAGTGAACAGATGCTCTGGCACAGATTTTTATTTTATTTTTTTTTTCCCAAACATAGAAATTCTGCTATTTAATTAACGTCTTGAATTAGCATTAGATTTGGCTGAAGACTTGCATGTAGTGGTGCAGGTGCATATTCATTAGATATTGTTATTTAATGAGTATAGTGCGTCTCCAGGCATACTTAGATGATCTGAGTTGTGTCTGGATATGCACAGGAAAGAAATAGAGAAGGAACTGTTACTGCATCAGATCTTAATAACATATTTGGGGGTGGTGGCAGTGGAGAGTAGAGCCAGAAGCCATTAGCAATCAGAAAACAACAGTTATTTGATTTCAGATGTGGAGAAAGTCAGAAAGATTGGCCTGGGATGTTGTGACCAGCAAGGGCATTGACATCTTCTGCCAAACATAATCACCTAAGCGAGAAAGCGATAAAGAAGGAAGAGTCTCTCAGTAAGGGAGCAGGTCTACAGAAGTCCACCACCATGTAGAAGCTGAGCCTGAGGTGGGTTCATTATACATGGAAACCAGTTTGTCAGCTGGAACTCAGAAATATTGACTGGTTAGAGTGAGCTTCCTGTTTCCTGCATCCCCAGTACTGGTTACAGTGCATCAGGGGCCTTCTTCTATGTGAATGTGCGTTCTGTACAAACTGTGAGAGTGAGTTTAGTCACCATGCTTCACCTATCCTATAAAGAAATAAGAACTAAAATTTATGCTACTGCATTAAGTAGTTTTGTCCTTCAGGTTTTATCACTCCTAAATTTCTCCATGACAGTTGATATAATTCATTACTTCAACAAAAAAAACCAAACCAAACCAAACCAAAAAGCAAACCCACAATTGTTCTACTTCCTACAGCACTGAGCTATTATTATTCCTGCTACAAATTTTAATTCATCAGTAAATCATAGAATCATTTAGGTTGGAAAAGACCCTTACGATCATTGAGTCAAACATTTTTAAAATACTAATACTAAAAGACTCAAAAACATTCATGAGCTCTTCATCTCTGTTTTTGGACATTTTTGATGAGTTTTGTGATGTGGAACTGAGTTCTGGTGCATCTGGGATATAACTATTATAAGTTCAAAGAGAAGTCATCAAAAGGAAACAGTTGCTTTTTTTTTTTTTTTTATGTACTTATGGGCCTTCATACTATCCAGGCCCATCATTTTCTTGAGCTCTTGACAATGGACCTTTCTTCCAGTACCAATAATAATAAATAAAATAACCTAGAAATAATTCTCTGAAACTGAGGACAAGAAAAGAGGCCTGGCTTATAGCTAAAGTCCTTATCCTCCCAAAAAAGGTGTGTGTGGCATAGGAGATAACCTGGCCTTTTCTTCAATTGGCATTACTGAAAGTCAAGTTACATACTATGGTCTAAACCAATGCAATGGATGACTCACTGCCAGCAATGAAAAAGACACAAAGAAACTAGTGGCAAGTTGTCCTGCTAAGATAACCAAGCAATTGAGTAGTACAGTTGTGCTCATGACCTTCTTATTGTTACATCTTAAAATACATAAATCTGCCTTTTGAAATATTTATTTACATAGAGTCATAAAATGGTTTGTATTGGGAGGGACCTGAAAGATCATTTAGTTCCAACCCCTTGCCACAGACAGGTACACCTTTCAGTAGACCAGGTTGCTCAAAGCCCCATTCAGACTGGCCTTGAACACTGCTAGGGATAGGGCAGCCACGGCTTCTATGGGCAACCTGTGCTAGCGTCTCACCACCATCATAGTGAAGAATTTTTTCCTAATATCTCACCTAAATCTCTTTCAGCTTAAAGCTGTTCTCCTCTTGTCCTGCCCCTATATGCCCTTGTAAATAGTCACTCTCCAGATTTCTCGTAGGCCCCCTTTAGGTACAGGAAGGCTGCTATAAAATCTTCCTGGAGCCTTCTCTTCTTCAGGCTGAACAAGCCCAACTCCCTCAAACTTTTGATTTGTCACATCAATACTGCCAAAACTTCTGAAAAATGTCTATGAAAGGCACCACATGCAATTTGAATGCACCATATGAAGAGTGATAGTTTGGATAAGAAGAGCATACCTGGGAGATAGACTGCAAAGGGAAGGACAGAGAAGACCTTTCTGGAGTTACAGTAAGAAGACTACAAGGAAAACCACCGAATTATCTCTTCTTATCTTGAAGAAAAGGTGGTTTCTTTCTGGATAGTAATCTGATGAATTAAGCTCATCTGAATCCAGAATGTGATTCCTCTGGGGTAGAACAGTGCTAGTTTATGTGCTTAGTAGGCACATATTACATTTTTGTCATCCAAAAAGTTAATAAAGCTGTTGTGTCCAGTGTCTCTCACTGTCATGATTTTTTTTTGTGTTGATTTTAATGGTCATTTGAAAAAAATCACCTCTGTTTTTCTTTGTTTCTGAAGGATCCACAGTAATGTATGTAAACACTGCCCCTTTAAAAGTAGGATAACACAGTTAAAAAGTAGAACAGGGTAGTTTATTACTTTTGATACCAGTATTTACTTATAAATAATGAAGAGCTTTGAAAAACTCAGAAATAGAAAAGTGTATGAAATGTTAATTTTTTATCATTAACTGTCTAATTTATGATGCTACCTGAATGCCAAGTATTTATGTTCAGATATACCAATAAAATGTGCTGATACTGTCCTATTGCTAGGTTACTTTAGTTGTAGTATTTACTATGAGTATCACTGCAGGAACACACATATTTGTGTTTTCTATGACAATCTTCAGTTAGGCAAAATTGCACTTCTTACAGTGTTGTAAATCAAGATGACCTGCTTCACAGAGTGCTGTTCTTACCTGTGCTTAACCAGATAAATCAAGTCAGTACTTCCTTTTTGAGATTATTTTTACAATCATCAAATTCAATAAAAGTCAAATAACTGGCTTGATTTTCTTTATGTGAAAGATAACTTCTACAATTTAATCTAAAATCAAATTCTTGTTGCCTTTAAACCTCACCAGACATCTTTTCTATAGAACTTGATTCATATTTCCCATATTTTGATAACAAAGTAAAAGCTAGAGTTTCCTAAACACAGATGGTAAGACATACCTTCAAGGACTGTTTATGGATAATATTTAGATTCATTATAAAGAGCTTATATGATAATTAAAGCTGCTGTGTATATACATATGTATATTCACTTTTAGTAGGATTTGAGCAATTCATGAATGATTTTTGGAAAGTTAATCAAGATTTGATGTGAAAACTCAAGAAGAAATTTAGAAGCTTAGTAAATACTAATCTTTCAAGGCAATATTCACCTTAATGACTAGTAAAGAGTTCATCGTTATGCTGTGGACGTTGAAGATGAATTCAGAATACAAAGAGACAGTCACTAGGCTAACAATAGATGCTTTCTGCGACCTTCCAACAATCATTTGACTCAAGATTCTTGTAAGTGGATGTCAAAACTGAACTTTTAGGCCGCTGAACTATATTAGGTTTCTATGAACTTGCATTTAATAGCAAATTTTGACCTTATTTCACATTTCTTGATGCCAATCTGTTCTTAAAAGTGAGTGGGTACATTGTTATAAACAGTAGTTATTAAACACTGTAATGTATTGAGGTAATTTTGGAATTGGCTGTTCTTTAAACAAGAATTTGGACGATGTAACCTCTGGAGACTAGTTCAATTCAGTTTATTTTCCCTGTGATTTCTACATGCTTTCACTACCAGGTTAGACTATAATTTAGGAGATACTGATTTTCACTGTTTTCCTGTTGTTTGTTTTGTTGGTGTTTTTTTTTTCCCCAGTTTGTTTGTTTTTTCCACTTTGCAGGAAATTCCAAACCTGCATTATTCTCTATGCAGAAACAGCAAAAAACTAAATAGCTCCTACTTCATAAAAAAACACCAAACCAAAAACCATAACATAATGATATACTCATTTTCCTAAAAAAAAAAAAAATTGCTTTTGGATAGCAAGTAACATGAAAAGAATCAATTATGTTTTGTATTTTCATCAGAACTGAAAACACCTTAAAGCATTTGCTTTAGATATACAGGCAATAGTTGTGTCAAAATATTTTTTTTTTTTTTAACTTGGAATAAGTATTGGAAGATTTCTTTAAAATTAAATAATTATGTGCCTTTATTTGTATATTTTTTTCAAACTTTTTATTTTTAATATAAAAGGTATTTTGATATAAAAGGTATTTTAATATAAAAGGTATTTTAAAAAAAATTTAATATACATATGTTTTGGTCTTCTCATATTGTAAACTACTTTGAATGAAATGTGAATTTTCTCAAGTAAAATTCTCAGGGTTTGTTCAGCATACAAGTGTTTGAGTGCTGGCTGTGTCAGCATATTAGTAGATGGGTAAAAAGAATGCCATTAGAAGTAAAAAGATGAAGTCTAACCACAGATGATTAATGACTAGCACTTCAAGAAAAACAAATGAACAGAAAAAAGAAAGCAGAAAATAAAAGAACATTGTCTGAAAAGTCAGGTGCAAAAATTAAAGTTGCCCTGAGGCGATTTGATTTTTTGACTTAGTGTTTATTAATCAGAAGGGTCATGAGAAATTGACCTCTGCATCATTTTGGGACTGATCTTTTGAAAGAGATTAACTATTTATGAATTATTTTTCCATTCTGTGATGCAGAAATAAGAATGTCTTTAGGAGAAGCTTTACTAATTTCAAGTTTAAGTTAGAGTTATTTTGAACAAAATTCCGTTTACAATTATTAATTGAGAGATTTCACTTTCTACATATTACACAGAATCACAGAATCACAGAATCCCAAGGGTTGGAAGGGACCTAAATTCTTTCTACACTTCAGAACTCAGTTTCTATCATGATTATATATTTTTTCATTCTTACATTTTTAACAGTTCCATCCAAATTTCAAAAGTTGTTACAGTTTCCTCTTCTCAACAATTAACTATTTTTTCTACTATTTTTCTACATATTTTGCCGTAGACAGTTAATTCTCTCATGTAGTATAAATTCCAAAACTCTCATTTGTTTATCTTTCAGGCGAATCCACAAGCTGATGGAGCTATGGAGTGATATACATGTTTGATGTATGGAAATAAATTAAATTGCCACCTATATTGTCTCTGACTGAAGATACTGACAGTTGTTTCCTGCCAGAAACTTTCAATTTTGAAAGTAAAACACAAATATACCTTTCAGAAAACATAATGGCATAGAAAATTATTTGCTTCTGGAAACAGAAGGAAAGTGATCAAACACCTGGGGCCTCTCAAAATTTTAATTACTGACCCATTTATCTCCTGCAGCAAGGTATCTACATATTGTTACTTTTTCAAAGAAATGTACAAAATGAAATGCAGTGAGTTATGTAATTGGCTTAAACTCATTGAAAAAAATGTGTAATTATTGGATTCAGAATTTTAATATTCTGCTGATGATGCATTATTTATATGCATATATACTTTACATACATGCATGTACATACACCTTCACACAGATATGTAGATTAAAATGGAATAAAATATATTGACTAGGCTTAGCTGTCACATCTTCTACTGCTTTATTTCATTATTTTATAGTGCCTAAATGACATGCAGGTATACTTTTCTGCATTATATCTTTGTCCTGGGTTCAGCAGTAGCACTCATTTTTCTTCTTCTTAGTAGCTGGTGCAACGCTGTGTTTTGACTTTCAGCCCAGGAACGGTGCTGATAGCACCAATGCTTTTAGTTGTTGCTCAGTAATGTTTACTCTGACCAAGGACTTTCTGAGTCTCATGCTCTGCCAGGGAGGAGGGGAAGCCAGGAGGAAGCAGAAAGAGGACACCTGACCCAAACTAGCCAAAGAGGTATTCCATACCACAGCACATCATGCCCAGTATATAAACTGGGGGCAGTTACCCAGAACGGCTAGCCATCTCATGATAGTTTCTCAGTATTTATTATGAGTAATATATGATTAGTTTGTTTGTTTATTTATTTGTGGGTTTGGATTTTTTGTTTCTTCAGAGCAACACTAACAACAGTCTTGCAACAGAAATGGTTTCATAGTTGACAAATCAGGTTAATTATCATTTGAGCTGAGGAATGGGCAGATCACAAATTTTGATAGCAGTACTAAAAAATGGGAAGTCAAGTCTTTGATTCTGTCCACAACATTTTCTTGATGTCAGATTTGCAACATGTGTATTGCTTCATATTTCCATGCTTACTGTGTATAATACAAGGTAGGAAAGAATGAGAAGATTAATATTTGGATGAAAGACTGTTTTTTTTTTTTTGATAATCCATTCAAAAAGGGCAGAGCAGTTTCCTTATGATCTTTTAAAAACTTGAAGCAATTGCTTGGAAATAAGCAATGTCAGCAGGGAGGAATTGACTATGGGAAACAAAATAATTAACAGACTAAAGCAGAAGCAGAAAGGTACACTTATGAGAGTTTTCCAGCTCATGAAGAAGCAAGCATGTTTTTTAAATTCTCTTCTCCCCGCTAGGTATCCTTTGATATAGCTAACACTTCCCTTTAGAAGGTGGTTTGATTGAGAGTAAGCATTTCAAATGTAGGGGGGGGTTATGTACTTTGTTAATATAGTTTAGAATTTTTCAGAAAATTACATTAAAATGTCTTTATAAATGAGCAATACTACTTAAGTATGTACATATTGCTGTAATGAATTTCTGTAATGAGAGCTGTGGATTTTTTTTAAAAAACATCTCAGTTATAAGCCTCTTAAAAATACATTTAAATGTAATAAAAATACCACAGATCTTTTTCTCTGTGGTAATTTGTTAAAATCTTCCATTAGCATTCGACAGCCCTCTATTCTCTCTGTAGCTACTAGATATAGAGTACTCAATTTCTTGCCCTCTAAGGAAGTACTGGCAATATGTTCTGACCTATAATATATACTTAAGGGTTCAGTAGCTTTTTAGGAGCAGTCATGGAGACTTTATTAATCTCTAATAAACTCAGCTCTTCCACTTCATTTCATGGCTGAAAATAACAATATTTGCTTCCAAGGCTTATTATAGAATGCAGAACAGAACGGTCAAAATTATGCCCCTAGCATAATTACAATGGGTTTTGTTTATATGAATGCCTTTAAACAGCATCCAACTATGCAATAGTTTTCTTTTTGTTCTGTCTATTTGTTTCTGAGAAATTACATTTAAATTACTAAAAGAAAAATATTAAAGTGAGATGGCAAGCATAATTTAAATCTGATTGCAAGAACAGCTAATGTTCCAATGTAGAAAAGAGTTAAAAACAAAACCCAAAAAACAAACAACAACAACAACAACAACAACAAAAAACAAACACCAAAACACCCCACAAACCAAAACAAACAAAAATCATATAAAAAAAAAACAAACAGGAATAGTAACAAAGTCCTCTACACAAAGGTCACTTTAAAGGCATTTTTTATTCTTGGGGTCCTGTCTGTGTCCTGTCATTAATTTACTGCTATTAGACCATGAGTATATAATGAAAAGCATTGTGTCTTACTTGTTCATACAAGTTTCTGTTATATCTAGTATTTACAAGACAAGAAGTATAAATATAGTCTTCAGAGGATACTATAGTGAGCAACTAGAGTATTAAAATGCTTAACCTTTCCCATTTATGTTATAGAGAAAGAAATAAAGTATGAGTCTAAGGGGCACTATAACAATAAAATAATGGAAAAAACAGTCTTAATATATTTCTGCAGTAGAGATTAAACATCTGGGATGTCATCTGAGCAGATGTGGTAAAGTGTAATGCTTCAGTAAGAACAAGTATTGTATAAAATCTAATTCATGTATGTAACTCCAGTCTGTTTTTCAAACAATGTAAACTTTTTTGTTTATGCTTCTCTCAGTTTCCAAGCACCTAAAATGGGAACATAAGATGGTGCATTAACTTATTCAAATACATAAACCACTTTACTATCCTAACACTAGAGATGTGATGGGGTTTAATATATTATTCATTAATTATTAATAACTTGGAGCATTAAGCACATGCTATATAATGCATAATGCATGAGGAAGTAAACAAGACTCAAATGCACAGAAAAGGCTCTGTTTCTCTTTTGTTTCCTTAATCCACTAATTCAAATATAAAGAATTTACCTATGAACAGAGATTCTAATGCAAGCTCCAGCTTGTGGATTTTGCAGCTGTTCTAGGGGGCTTGGAATATATACTTAGAATACATCATTACTTTTCATTTTGCAGCGCCTATTATCTGAAGATCTCAAAGTGTTTTTCAACTTGAATAAAACACACCTTACAAGAGTAAGGGATACACGTAAGGGACGTAAAGGAATTTGCAATCTCCCATTCTCCATTGAAGTTAATTTCTGTCATTGCTCTTTAAATGTTTGTGGCAGCACTCTAGTAAAGTTTAACAGGCTGCAGACCTCCCTCTCTTCTCCCCTGTATTCCAGCTTTATAAACAATTAAAACTACTGGAATTCAAAGAGACATCATACAAATGAATTGCAATTTGTGTAAAACACTAGGATTAGTGTCCTCAGCTGATGAAAAATGTTAAGAAATCTGAATTAACATATATGGCTAGAAATCCAGTTTAATTTTTTTTTTTTTGCTAAAAGAAATAAAAGCAGATTAATCCAGGAAAGCAAATTGTTGAAAATTATGTTACATTGTGCCAAACAGAGATGTTGCATTCCTCTGGGACTGGAAACAATGTAGAAAGCCAGCAAAATTCCCAATACTTCAGGCAAAATGAACACTTCTTTATTAAAATTAAGTCAAATCATACTCAAAGGCAAATCATCCTCGGATGCATAGATGGCTATTTGAGCTTTCTCCATGTAAGTGTGATGACCACAAGTTAGCCATTCAGCTACATATGGTTTAAGGAAAATTACTAACTAAATATTTTGAAAGCATTTCTCTGCTGTAATACCAAAATTTTCCACTGCTCTTCTTCTACAAATCCATTATTAATACTTATTGGACTCAGACTGAACTGTTTTTGTAAGCAAAGGCTGCTGCAATGTTATCTGTTGGACAATACTACCTCATTAGTTATTCTATACTAAGTTATTATCACTGGTTCCCAAATCATTTCACTATGAGGGCAATAAACTGGTGGAAATGACAAAGGAAAATAATAACTGCATTTTTTGTTTTCTGGTTTAATATCAAAGGTTAGGTCTGTTTGGTTTCTGGGTGGGTTTTTTGTTGGTTTTTTTTTTTTTGTGTGTGTGGGGGGGTTTTTTGTTGTTTTTTTTTTTTTTTTTTGTAAACGCAGCACTATGCAGTTTTATTATTAAGAGTTGCTATAGATTTACTTTTTACAAAGTAAATTACAAACCCCAAATGTACTAGCATTTATCAATGAAAAGTACACCTTCTTATAACAATTCTAGTTCTTGGGTAGAACCACTGCCTTTTAAAAACTGCAGTTTCTAAGTCTTACGCTCATAGTTTTTAAGTCACTGGAAAAAAAAAAAAAAGAGATCAATGTATCATTCAGCCTTTTATTTAGGTAATGTGAGCCTTTGCTCATATGCTGTGAGCTACTTAAAACTGTACTTTTCAATGTTCTATTTTGCCAGATGATATAAGCAGTCAAGCAGTCATGATACTAACTAGACATGTTTGCTCAATCTTTCAAACAACCACCTGCATTTCCAGATCTTTGAGATGTGAATACAATTTTTGCCAGGGAAAGAGCAACCTTGTTTAACTTCATAGCTGACATTGCTTTGCGCTAGGGAACCGCCTGAGGTCCCTTCAAATGCAGACTAAACACAACCAGTATAATTCTGTAATTCTGAACTACAACTATCTGCCTGTATTTACTAAATACTGGGACTAACATTATTAACCTCTGGAGTAAAAGTCCCATCAGGCTTAATATTCCTCATTTTCTGCTGTCAAGAAATTGACTGTTGTATGAAATCTTCTAGTTAAAAAACCCAATACATGCATACGTACATAAAAAAAAAAAAAAACAAACCACCAGACCAACCACACACACTCCCTCACCACCCCCAAAAAACACAGACAAAAATAACCCCAAAACAACCAAAATCAATATGGACCAGAGTCCAAATGGGCAAACACATTTTAAATTTTAGTATTGTCTAGGGAAGCTATTTCAAGAATAGGAAAAATAGTAGATAACAGACTGCATATACCTAGTCAAAATAAACAACTCCATGTTTAATTTACTTCACAGAAATAGCTTTCCTCCGGTGTTAACATGAGGTTCTTTTTCTTGCTGTATCTTGCTAGAAGAAGGGGTTTATATGTTCCTCAGTATCACTGTTTGAGATTAGTCTGATCTCTTTTTTTTTGTTGTTGTTTTGATTTTTTTAGTTTCTAGTGGCCTTCATGCAATCTCTGTAAATGTTTTTTCTAACACATTTGAGATAACTAATCTGTTTCTTGAAAAGAAAATCCTTTCAGCAGCAAAATCTCTGATGCAAATTGGTAGCATTTGCTACACTGGCCACACTGTGCTAACAGCTTTAATCACTTTCCTTGGGGTCTTATCTTGGAACATAACTTTGGTATTCATTGCCAGGTTTGGATTTACTGGATAGAAATAAAACTGTCCCCATTTTGTGGCTTATATTCTCTACCCTGCCCATCATCTCTGCTCTTCCTGTAGAAACATTATTCTGTGAGCTTTCATGTTTCATCTAAGATCATGTTGCATTATTAGACTTGCTTGGAATGTACAGCTTTTAGCTCTATGTTTTGTTGGGCTTCGCTACTTTACCAAATATGTCTGCTTCCACAAAGATTGTCTCAGGTATTAATTCAGCTGTCAGATAAATTATGTGCATAACAAAGTACAAACTCACAAGTGAAAAGAATAAAGATACATTTTTTGGCAATGGCAAATAATGAGTTTGGTACAAACTTTTAGTGAGTGTCCACCAACAAACATATGGGCAATCTGTACCACTCTTAAAATAGACAGATGTCTCTATGTTCTGTGTTTCAATATTCCTGTATTTACCTTTTTTTTTTTTTTTTTTTTTTTGGAAAGAATATTCTCTGGCCTTGCATCTTTTTGAGGCAAGCCTTGTTAGTGCTGTGAAGAGCTTCTGTGAGTCACATTTGTTTTAACTTGCTTTCTTGAGGACACGAAACTCTTCACATGCTGCATTTGTCAGCAGATGTGTGTTTGTCTTATGACCACCAAAAAAAATGTTTTCAATGAAATGCAAGAAATAAGTAGAGGTTTCACAAATACTATACTTCATGAGAACAGACAAACTGTTAGCTGACACAGGTTCTGCTATTGCAATCCAGTGAGGGAAAGACTGGATTTTTTTGTTTATCCCCTCTAATATGTCAGAGAATCCCTATAGGTGAAAGACATCAAGGATTTTCCATAAAATAAACTTAATAAGATCTCTTATTGTTGATGAAAAATATGTAAATTATTAAACCCCCAAACATACAGAATTAGGTTTGATTAATTCTTCTTTTGATATATTTGCTACATATACATTTTCTATCATAGTATATGACTAGTGCATTTAAATGTAATTTCTCCCATTATTCAGATTTGTTAAAAAAAGTGTGTTCTAAACATAGCAGATATATTTGAATAGTAGTGCCCTGAGACAGCTGTTCTGACAGCTGTATTCAGTATGATCTTTCACTAACAGCTTGCCGTTGAAGAAAAAATCTGTTCCTTCAGAAATCAGAAGATACTTGGAATCTCAGTGATAACTAAGAGAGAGATGTTTGCTGTCCACAGGCCCTGGGATGGCCTGAGAGATTTCTTTGCTTGGCAAAGTATAGATACTATTTATGTATCTATAAGAATTGCCTTTCTTGGAATTATTTTTGTCCTGGAATCCAATCTTGATGTGCTGTTTCCTGGAGAATGAATTGTAATATTTTTTAGTGGACCTGCTTCAGTGAATGTGAGTTTAGTGGCGCACTGTGATCATATGTTCCTTCATAGGTGTACACAGCCTTAGCAGGCATTGACTTTTGAGTTCTGTCTTCTGTGCAGGACTGAGTAACAGGCCGGCTACTCTTTATGTCAATTTAAACATGGGTCTTATTTCAGGGTTAGGAACCAAGAAGGGGCTTTGCCACACACCAACGATTCAGACATAAATTCGAAGCTGTTTTCTTGGTTCCTCAGCTTCCATGAGGCACAGACTTTCCCATAAATATTTATTTTTTTCTTTCTCGGTTCCAAAACCACATCGATACATCTCAGTTTTATACATGCTTTGGAATGACATCCACCATCTCCTATTAGCACACTTTGTTCACAGGGAGACCTGCAAACTTGCTTTAGGAGTCTTGTGGCTTCAAGAAGTTTAAGCTGTAGTAGAGATGTTATTGCTCTATCTCTTTAGGAGGCAGGCCTGACTATAACAGATTTTCTCTCATAGAAGCAGATGTTCAACAATCTGATATAAGATATTCATTAGCAATTAGCTTTATGAAGAATCTTGGTTGAAATTATCAGTGTATAAAGTCAGCATGTGCACTTCAGTAGAGGAGGCTTTTAAACATAAACTTTCTCAACAGGGCTGCTCAGTTAGCCTCATTTTTTTCTCTCTTCTTTAAGTTGCCTTCCTCAAGTCTCAAGTCTTGTGACTTCACTTTGTGTGAGATTAAATTATGATTTTTTTTATCATCCTTAAAACAAGGCCTTGAGATACAGTACTCTATGTCAGCTCTGATTCTTCTGACTCTGACAGGTGAGTAATCACATCTCTTGTCATCAGGAGTCTCTGACAGTGCTGAAGATGGCCTTCTTTACTTCTATTATCTTTGCAGAAGTTAGTGTTTGAAGCATATGTTTTAACTTTTTTACAAATGTCTAGTATATCCAAAGGTGTGGTCTTTCTGGTTAATTCTTTTAAGTGTGATAAGTAACTGTGATTGAAGGGAGAAGTCTCCATCCCTTCACACTTACTGATAACTCACTTATGAGCTCAGGCTCTTACTGGAGTCTCAAGTAAGCCAGTTCAGCTAAGAACAAACTCAGAGCAGAGGTCTGTTTTCTGCTAGTGTAGTTCTCTGAATAAGTGTACTGTGGAGACAGATGAGCACTGATGCTGGGACAAGGGAAGCAATTGCTGCTGAGGAGCTTGGAGCAAGAGCAGAGGGGTGGAGAGGCCCTTTTGGCATCAGCTCATCGCTGCAGTAGCTCAGCTTTCCTTGGTGTCGCTTGCCCAGTTATCTCTTCTCACTAGGCTCCTTTAATTACATTCAGCTTTCTACTGTCTGTTTGACTTCACTACACTGAGACATGTTTTTTTATTCAATCTTTCCTCTTTTATTTTACTTTTCTGTAGTCAGGCTGTTTGCCTGAAACTAATTGGCAGGTTCATCTGAAAACAGTCAATGTCATGACTTATAATAACACTCCCAAGTGTTTGCAAGAGTGAATCACAGCTTTCTTTCTCTGCTTTTTTGCCTTCAACAGTGTTGATGTAGCCCACTAATATTATGCATTAAAGCTACCAATAACCATGTTAATATCAAATATTTGTCAATTATTATAGAGAAGCCCTAATTCTATCCTAACATTTAGCTATATCAGCTTGTGTGTGTGTAGCAAGAAACAAATAAGCACTCTTTTAATGAAGTAGAACAGAAACGCAGTAATAAATTGTTAATAACTGATACCATAATATTTGAATAACTTATTAAGAAATCTAAAATTATCCAGGAAAATAAATAACTCAATCACCCACAGTCAAGTGCCCTTGATTCTTTTTAAGAGGAAACTGAGTGTCATGTTCTGTGCTGTAATGCAAAAATAAGTATTGAAGAGATGAGGGTAATTTCAAATATAAAAAAGGCAAAGAAGTGCTATAGTGCAGTCCATTGTTCCAGATACCACTGCCACACAGGGAGCCAAAAAAAAAAATTAAAAATTCATACTATAACTTTTTTTTCCCCTGAATGTACTCTTCTATGCTCAGATTACACATATATAACAAACTAATATGCTTTCCACACATTATCTAAATGAGCTACAATTTTTGCTATTGGTTTGCAAATGTCTCCACTGTGTTAGCAGCAGATAACAATGTGGCTTACACTGGATGAACATAAAGATTAGATGATTATGGGACATTTTGTCAAACAAAGGACACCACGTACTTTTATTTAACATTTTGCTCCATATGCCCTTTCCCTGATAAACTATTTATGAAGGCAAAATGTAGATACGTACTTCTAATTTTTAAAAGACTAATTTCATAATTTCATTTTAACTGTATTTAAGCTTTTCCCCTCCTACACTAATGTTTCACAGAATGTACGAGAATCTTTGAAACAGTCTACAGAACTAATTTTAAACATATGTCTCATGAAAATTACTAGTGTTTTAAGATTATTTGCACACCCACAAAGTCTAAAAGACAATTTTAATAGTTTATCAAGACTTTATGACCATTCCCCATGTTGAATTCTCTTGGAACTACAAAGTAATCTTAGATTAGTCCTTTAGGGGCTGATGAAAATTCTGAGTATGCATCAAGGACTGTCTTTTCAGCTTCACTGACTGCTAAGAGTATAGCTTTTAAATGTGTCTTGTGCTGATGTCCTCAATTATTGGAACATAGAGAAATCATGCCTGTAAGTGCACAAGTTGTGTTTGACAATATCAGGTATATAATTAGTATTGATTTAGAGGCTAGGAAGTGGCATTTTCTGAGCTTGAAAGGGCCTAGATGACTCCATATTACTTGCGCTGAAATATCAGCATATGTGTGCACTCCAGGGTTCAGTACAGAATAAAGGTATCTGAGTTTGTATTAAAATAGCTTGAGCAGGTGCTTGTGGCAATCTAACCATCACAGCACAGAGCTCAGCAGGATCAAATTTATCCAGCTTTTCAGCTAGATGCAATCCACAATATAGACACAGTATTAAATAGAGATTGTTTGGGGTTAATAAAACTATTTATGTTTGTTATTTGTTAGAAAAATTAATGTAACTCAGCTAAAGCTCTTGAGGAAGAATTGAAGTAAATCCATTTCTGAGGACATCGGCAGTTACAGAAGACTTTTCATAGCTTATAAACAGACATCTTCACAAACAAATCCAAGTTTATAATTTTCTAGAAGGTAACAGCTGCCTAGAAGAAATTCAGTGAGAAGGGATAGGGTGTGGAGAGGAGAATAACGGTCACAGAATATGTAAGTCTGCTCTTTGTGCAGGTTACAGGAACTGTAAGACTATTAGATATCTGGCTTGTCACCACATTAGAGCCTGTCACAAATGTCAGGAAAGACACTTGTTCATTAAAAAGTTCCTTAGTTCTTTTCATCTTCCAGGCTTTGTATATTTATGTATGAAGGCATTGTAAATACATAAAAGAACTGCACCAGATTATAATGGAAAGCTTTGTTATCTCCAACACTAACCTTTCCAGGGCAAATGTGTATATTTGTTTTAATACAATATCTTAAAATGAGAATTCCTTTTTCATATTTTCAGTTGCTGTTAAGCAGTTTGCCCTGGGATTAGTATTCTGAAAAAGCTCATAAAAATATGAAGGAAGAAAAAGCAAGTTTGTTCACATGAGCAATTACTTTGAATTGCATGTCCAGGAAGCCCTAGATGCCAAGAGCTGGAACGAAGAATTGATGTGATTGATACATTTTTGTACATGGCAGAAAATATGCATTTCATCATTTCTGTGAAGTTCTGACTAAATGAAGATTCTTTACTAACTTGTATATATCTAAATGCACACAAATAGGTAAAACTACCAAAAATGTGATTTTAATGCATACTGAAACAGTCTCGTAATTTCAGTGCCTTAGTTCCTTCATTACAAAAATGAAAAAAAAAAAAAAAACCCAACCAACCAAACAAAAAAAAAAAAAAACCCAGAAAACCCCCAAACCAAAATACAAACCCTAAAGCAACTCAGTTTTGTTGGAATACAGAGAAGCTATGTCAAAGGGTGGAAATCTAGGAAATTGCAAACAGAAAATTACATTAAACTAAGTAGGTAAAACCAACAATTATGTTTACAAATTTCATAATTTAAAATTAGGAAATTACAGAATTATAGTCAACTGAATAAAATATTGCACTTTGAACTAGTTAAACTTGACATTAGAGGAATTTTTTGAAGATTTACATGTTATGAGACAAACTTTGAGCTGAGACGTTGTAAATCAAGAATTCCAATGCTCTTGGGAAACACTGCTAGATCTTCCTACTTTACGTAAAATCTTTTCCCTTCTAAAAACATTTACAAAACAGACAGGCTTTTCAGACTTTAAAAGATTTGTCTAAACCCCTTTCTGTAAGTTTTCTATCCTAAACATGAATGGTTCTTGTACCACATAGCTAAGGATGATCAGTAGGAACTTATCTGATGATACTGACTTTGATGTTTCCTGCTCGGGTTCTAAAATGCTGAGCAATGATATCAAACCATAGATAACTTTTTCCCAAGCACATGTAGCTCAAATTGCTTTTTAATGTTATTTTTTAAGTATGAATATACAAAGCTAATTTTGGTATAAGCTAATCTTGAATTAGTAAACAAAAAATCCCGCCTGTATTGCCCAATAATAGATGCCCCCTTTAGGCTTATTAGATTTTCCCCTTATACGTATTGTTAATCAAGGGATCCTGGATTATTCTGTTCCAGCAATGAAATAGCAAGGTTTCTAAGCAGTCGTATGTAAATTGAAAGCACTAGTCTCTGAAAAAAAAAGCTGTTTCCTCTCTTCTGATGTGGCAATGGACATAAATCTCGAGACAAGAGAAACCAAAATGTGTGAGACTGAATTTTTCTTTGTGTATTTCAAGGAAAATTTAAACTTTAGTTGGAATCAACACATGCAGATTTCTGTTTTATTGTTAGAATTACTACTTAGGGAAAAAAAAAAACAACTTTTTGAAATTAACAAAGAATTTATCTGGTGATACCAGATAAGGAAAGCATTTTGTAACAGGCAGTCACCAGCCAGATGAGCTGTGGCCCACCAGCTTTGCCTCAGGCTCTTCATGCACTCAGTGATTAGCTGACAGGAAACAGCTGACCTGGAGGTCAGTATTACTCTTAATATAAACAGTTAAAAATAATGTGAAAGCATGAAGACAAGAATGTTGAGATGTAAATTATCACAGGAGCAGAAAGTACAAGCTTGAGCTCTCTTGCACTACTCTCATGACACCATAGCTCCACAGATACTGGGGAATTCAGATTTGATTCACACTGGACTGAAAGGGAAGTCAAACTTTTAGCAGGCTTGGATCTTTTTGGCATTTGGCAAAATATATTTTTTTTTTTATACAATATAAAAGTGAAGGTCTTACCCTGATTGTTGAATGCTGAAGTTAAATACAATGGATCATGTGGAAGAAACAAAACACTGGAAACATGCAAAAGAAACTAAAACCTCATGGCAATAATTTCTTATTGATTAAATTAGTAATTCTTGACTAGTTTTGTAAGCCTCAGAATAGAATGGATATTCATTGCCTTGAAAGGGAGAAGAAACCTTACTGGTCTTTTGTCCTCTTCACTTGTTAAAAATATTTGTCCTATTCTCTAACTTCCTCATAAAATTGTTATATTTGTTCCCCATAGCTCATAAGAAAAATGATTTATTACTCTGGTGAAAAAGTATGAGGCGACTGTTGTATATTCTCAACTTGTGTTAGGATATTAGTCTACTGCTGATCAGGAAGCCCTTAGTAAAATAATTCTTGATATGCTTTAAGCAACTGTTGACAGTCAGACCAAAATTGTCTTTGCCAGACAAACATTAGGTACAAACAAAGCCACTACTGAAGGTGTTATGATCAGTCATCTAATACTGATTAGAAAGCTCTGAGGAGAAAGGACAGTACTGATGAAAATTCTTTTATCCCTTCATCAGATTCATATTATGCATTAAGGAACTGAATCCAATTTAAACAAAAAAGATTCTAATGAAACGTAAACAAAACCACAAAGGCAAGTGATATTGTTGACATTGTTATCAGTTAAACCCTGGTATCACTTTACCCAAATGATCCCTTATAATTTGACTCTAAAATAAAATTCAAAATAGCATTTTTGGCATTTAAGTGCACATAGAGAAAGGTGTATTATCTGGAATACTCTATTGCTTCTGTTTCAAAAGTTTTATTCCTATTTTTAGTGATTGGTATTTCTTTATTTTCTACACCTATTTTTACTTACGCATCCATACCCACAATGCAGGTAAGGGAAAAGAGATAAACAAACATGTTAAATAAGATAAATATTGTGAAGGCAAAGATGAAGTGTGAGACTGAAAAGTTCTGGACTGTGCCTAAAGGACCTTAATTTATTTTCTTGTGCAATGCTATCTGCCTCTTGTGGAATCTTCTTTTCTGAACTGAAGAAGAGACTATCTTCACTTCTCTATGAGACATGTCAAAATGTAGCAGTTAGCAATATCTAAGTACCATGCTGTTATAACTGAAAACTTTTTCTGAAAGAGGAAATACTGCTTGAAAACAAAATCTGAATTTATTTAGTTTTTGAAACAGATATGAGAAATTAACCAACAAGTCAGGGTTCTTTTCCTAAAATGCCAGTAAGCTTTAGTAGAAGTTATGCATATTTTAAGTAAACAAATAAACAAACAAACAAAACTATCTTTCCTGTCCACTCTTTTCAGAAATGACATTAGGGCTTGTGACTGCTATCCTATGATAAGCAGTGTGTAATGACACAGGTACAGTATTAAAATATTAATGTAAATTTCTTCCATACTTGCTCTCTTTGTATTGAGCTTCTCTTGATGTATGGTATGAATAAAAGTGAGAAGATAGCACTTGAATGTTACCACAGTCTTTTTTTTTTTTTTGTTGTTTTTAATATAGAAAAAAAAATAAATATGTATTTTCAGCCAAAATCAAACTTTTGTATTTAAAAGAACAAAGGGTTCTGAAAACTAGGATTTTAGGCAGGAGTCTGACTTTTTTTGGCTGTCATTTGTTTCTTCCAGTAATTAAGCTCTTCCATTAACTAGTTCTGGAAGCTCTCCTATTTTCCTCTGCCAATTGTCAGGAATGCTTCCCCTCTTCTGAGCACACGGTGATGCCTGGGGTTTGTCTGGACTTCAAATCATGGCAAAAGCTGAGCACGTCTTAAGTTCTTTTTTTCTGTTCACCACCTCCGCTACCACACATATAACATTTAGTCTGAACTAGTGCCATTTTGGATATCCCAAGGACCTGAGAGGTTATCACAGTGTATTTCTGATGGGATACATCAGCACTATGTCACAAAATCATTTAACTTTTTTTTTTTTTTTTTAATAAGTATGGGGCTGCTGTAAACCCATGACAATTTATATCCTTAATATCGAAATTTAGGTCAACAGAGTGTGAATGAAACCTCTTTTAAGATTTTTTTTTTTTTTTTTTTTTAGGATGTTATGAAAAGAAAGAAAATATTGTTTAGGAGCTCATGCAGAAATCTTAAAATGTATAAAATAAAAATATAAATTTTTGTTAACTAGTCCATATAGGCTTAGCCAGTATAGATTATTCATAATGTTAATGCACTTGTCATTTCAGATTTTAGCTTTTCTTCATTAGTTTTGAGTTTTCACCAAAATAAAAAAGACATCTCTAAAATAGCAAGAAACAGAAAAACAGTGGAGAGTAGAAGAATACTTATTTCCTGAAACAGTTAATGTATAGAATGTATTCAAATGGTTTGACTTTAAGAAATAGCATAAAAAGTTTGAAATGGTGCTGCTATTTGAGAGTTTTGTTGAGAATCAAAAGGTTCAGAATACAGGAGTGTGAGGCTGAGACAAATCTTAATCATTAAAAGACTCTTCAGCCTGCCAATCATTTTGAGAATGACTGCATAATGTTACTTCTTTTTAGACTTATTTTTGTATACAAGTTGGCAGAGTTATATATTAATATTGGAAAGCAAATTCAGTGGGACTCTTTCATGTTCATGGAGACCTTGTCTCTTTATTGAGCACCTAACAACATTTTAAATCTAAGATTTCAGAATTAGGAAATAGTAGTCAAATGTTTTTTGTTTTTTTTTTTTTTTTTTAATGTATTGAATAGAGCATCCTCCTTAACATATTTATATAAAATTTAAAAGCACACAAAAACACTCCTGGGAAAATGTCTTTCAAACCCACTTTCTCCCTTTTTGTAGTAATACTCTCAAAAGGATCCTGTGTTCATAGGTATGCAAGCTGCATATCAAAGAAGAAATGTTATTCCTGGGAAAAAAAAATTCATATGAAGTAAATAATAATGAAAAAGAGATTACAATAATAGAAAACAGAAGGCCATAGCAGATATTACTCTACAAGAAAACAGCAGAAAGGGCTTATTGTTAAGTAAATTAAATTACCATTATACATAGTGTCCTGGGGGAAGAACTGGGATCCATTATGTTGTTGTATGTTTCATTGACTATGTTGTTCACCTTGAGGATCTTGTTCTCCTTTTCTATAACAGATAATCACTTAATGATAAGGACATTTTTAATTTTAAGATCTCTCTAATCATGCAGGGAAAAAAATAATAAAATGCGTCTGGGGAAACAGAAATGTAGTAAGAAGGAACGTAACTAAAGCCTTGCCACAGACCAGAGAGAAGCAGAACTCTCTGCTGACACCCGAGTATCCCACTCTCAAGACCATGCAGATGTACTAAAACAATGGGGGAAAATATTAACATGAGTTCCAGTCAAGAAATGCTAAATATACTAGATGAAAGAAAAGTTAATTAGAGGAAAGGAAGCAAGTGTTATGGTGACAGAGAAATAAAAGTTAATATTAAAGCTAAAGATAATTTATTTCTATTATTTTGTTAACGAATGCAGTTTAATTTCCATTTTGGCTGTACATCCTTTGTATTCATCTATTTCTGAAAACACTTCATATTTTCTTATTTTTCTGGCACCACTGATGATAGCAAAGTCAGTGGAAATATATTTGTAACAAGCTGTCACATTAACCATCTTGTGGAATAGGCTAAGAAATAAGTTCCAAAATTTCATTTAGTAGCCCTGTTGTCTTCTTTTGTAAATATTTTAGACTAATTTATTTCTCTACTGAATAAATGGTCTGGTGTTTCATCTGAACCCCACCAAAGTCAGCATTTGTAAGATTAATATATATTAATTCTTTCAGTTTCTCTGAAAACATTTGTTTGGAACATTTTCTTTCAATCAGGAAAAAAACAAAATCAAAAACAAACAAACAAAAATAACCAAAACCAAAAAATGCCCTCCAAAAAATCTACACACATGCACAAACACACAAACAAAAAAACAACAAAAACAACCTTACAAAAAAATTACATTAATATCCAGCTGATACTGCTCCAAAACACTATTTCAGCTTCAAGTATTAAATGGGCAAGGGAGCTGATGTTTGGAACACATTGAAAGCTGAAAATGTGGCAATAAAAACACAAAGCATAATAGAAATTATGGCCAATTCAGTAATAAAACATAATCACCACTGATCCATACTTAACATTCATTCTCTTCTTCCTCAACTTGCTAAATAAAAAAATTCACAACCTGACAGGTAAAAATATGTGATAAAGTAGGGAATTAATTTAATTATTCAGTAAAAAATCCAAGCCTACATTTTGCTTATGACTCCCAGGATACATTGACTGACATATCTATTATGTGAACCACTACTGATAAACTATCTTTTTAATTCAGTTTTTTCACAAATCTACTTTGATAGAACTGAACATGCTTACAAGGCATATAATTCCTTCTTTACACAGAGTATAATTACTAAAGGAATTACTGATCTAAATCTACATAGTCATTAATTGAAAAAGCTCATCTTTCAACAAAGAACATTCTAACAACCTTCAAACACAGATGGCAAACTTTGCTTGAAGAGTTTTTTCTTTTTTTTATTTACAGCCCTTTTTAAGTTCCAATTCCACAGATATATTTGCTGAAGTTGCTAGACCTTTATTTTATGATAAACTTTTATCTCTTTGTTGTAATGCACAAAGGGATTTCAAATGCAATGTTTTATTCATTTTTCAAAGCCCAAAGCTCCTTAAAAGCCTCTGAAGGTTTTTTTGTGTGATTTTTTTTCCTTTTTCTTCCCTCCCTCATTCCCCTCTCTCCTTTTCCAGCAATCAGCAACAATACGGTTCTTGTGATGCTCAAAATACAAGCGGGTTTTTCTGTGGTGTCAAGGATTCTGCCTTCTGAGTGACACTCCTGGGGACTCTAAAACAAGATCTGTAGTTGGGATTATATGGCACTGAAAAGCTTAACTCAGCTTCTACTCTCCACTCTTTCATGAGAGCAAGGAGCAAAGGTGAAAGGTTGCTACTAGGAATTTGAAAGGCTTGTTTCTCTTCAGTAGTCTGAACTCATCTTATGTTGCCAGGGAATAGAGTCCAGATCAGATAAAAATCATTCATTATACTGTGAAATACAGCTTTTTTTTCTAAAGAGAACGAAAAGAATGAGTTAAAAAAAAAAAGTAATCAGATTTCTAGATTATTTTAACACAAAAGTAAAAAAAGTAATCAGATTTCTAGATTATTTTAACACAATCTGTTTTCTCTGAAACAGAATAAATAAATGCTATATACAATTATATTAAGTTTCTTTACATTTTTCAGTTGAAATTGTCAGGGGTTATGAAAATTAATTGTGAAGACTGGTCTTTTAAAAATATTTTCTTACTAAAAAAAAGTAAATAATTTTAGATTGTTTCCAACATTCTTATCTTCTTGTACTTTTTAATAATAAAACATATTTTAAAGCTAACATTCATATTAGTTAAATTTTTACACAATTTGGAAGTTAACAGGCCAAAATGGAACAGTGTATTACCCAGTATGACCTTTTATAGAATTTGGACCCATGTTATTCCTGCATTAAACATGACTAGATATGCTTGATTAGAAATGTCTTTCAATCAAATTTTATAATTCAAGCTGAGAATGTTACATGTCCTACAAAAAATATACAGTGCACATCACACTAGAACATGTCTCTAGGATTTAAAAGTGCCAGAACGCTGAAAAATTTACTTAAAGGTACAGATCACATGTCAGGAATTATTGGGAAGGCATGTTCACAGGAGAGAGGTCAGTGGAAAGAAGGTTTGTAATGATGACAGAGAAGCTGTTCGCCACAACTTATCGAGAAAGCAACTGATCCTGAGTGAAACCAGGTCATTATAACAGGACAGGTTCTTGCTTTCCCTTAAAGATAGTTTGAGGCATGTGGAAATAACAAGCTGTGTTATAACTGAAGAAAGAAAAAAATCTCTTTTTCACTTTCTATAGAAACTCAGACATCAAAGGGAAGTTAATTTCTTTCCACACTAAGAAAGTCCAATTAAGGTGACAGAAAAAATATTTGTAATGGTGAGACTGTTTCAGCTCCAACCATCAGGCAGGTTCACACACGTGTGGGCTCTGATGTGGAAGAGAATAACATCAGGGAGAAGGGTGACTAGAAAAGGGGTGGTGACAAAAGAGTGCAGAATTTAATGGGAAGAACTTTGTAAAAGAAGATTATGAGTGAAAAAAAATAATGTGAGATTGAAACCAACTTTTAGAGACAAAATTATTCTCAAAATTAGTGTCAACTCTGTCCTGTTCTGTTAGAATGCAACAACTGGATTTATTTCCCAAGTGAAATAATTTCATTTTGTTTGTGATGCTGGCATGCAACAATTTACTGAAGCCTTCTTTACCTCAGTAGACCTGTAGAAGTATAGGGGTCTATTTAAGTATGTACAATTAGGTTTCAGGCAACTTTTTGTTTTCTTTTTTTTAACACATTTCTTTACATTTAAACTGAAAATGATATTATTTTTTCTTTTGTATTGGCTAATTAGCAATAAATGCTGATGTCAAGTTGAAGAACATAGCAAAGTCCCTAAACTGAAATAAATTCATCAGTGTTTGGATTAGAGTGACTTTACAGATCACTTGCATGTGTTTTGCTTTTTGTCCTACGTAACTGTAATAGTCTTGTGATGAATGATTAAAGCAGTCAGTAAACAAATAAAATCTAATTATGTTCTTTGCATTATTCTGACACACAAACTCAACTAAAGCTTGAAAGGATGAATCAGGTAATTATTTGTATTCCCCTCTTATAGTATACAGATAATAAATCATAGAATCATAAAACAGTTAGGGTTGGAAAGGACCTTAAGATCATCTAGTTCCAACACCCCTGCCATGGGCAGGGACACCTCACACTAAACCATGTCACCCAAGGCTCTGTCCAGCCTGGCCTAGAGCACCACCAGGGATGGCGCATTCTCAACTTCCCTGGGCAACCCATTCCATTTCCCCACCACCTTTACAGTAAAGACCTTACAGTAAAGAATTTTCTCCTTATATCCAATCTAAACTTCCCCTGTTTAAGTTTGAACCTGTTACCCCTTGTCCTATCACTACAGTCCCTAATGAACAGTCCCTCCCCAGCATCCCTATACCCCCCCTTCAGATACTGGAAGGCTGCTCTGAGGTCTCCATTCAGCCTTCTCTTCTCCAGGCTCAACAGCCCCAACTTTCTCAGCCTATCTTCATATGGGAGGTTCTCCAGCCCCCTAATTATCCTTGTGGCCCTCTTCTGGAATTGTTCCAGTAGTTCCATGTACTTTTTATGTTGGAGACATAATGTGGAGACACAAGATAATTTTTAGTGGGAAGTTAATTTAATTTTTTAGCAGCTAACTTGGACTAATATTCAATTTTGTTATGTTCAAACTCAAACAAATGCAATGCATTACATCTTTTGCTTTATAGCAGATGTTTCTGTTCTAAGTCCTGTACAATCCCATATTGTCAGTACAATGAGTCACAAAGCAATTGCAAGAATTTACCATTGGTTCTCCTATACAAACAGGACCAGAATTTGAATGCAACATATGAGGCTATGGATCCAAAGATTGGTCACAACAATACCTTAATACTCAGAGTTTGGGAATACAACTCCTCCTGGTAAAATCTTAATATCTGATATTTGATCTTTCAGCCTGAGGGAGGTGAGGCTGCTACAGCTTCATGCCCCAGGTCCAACAAGTCTCAAAGCAGAAAACGTATTGCCAGTAGGCACATGCACACAGAACACATATATCCACTGCATGCATATACATGGCTTGCCACATGGGTAGCAGACAAGCACACAAAGCATTCACATGAACACACACTTCACCAATGGCCTCATCCTGCCCCATTCTCTGTTTGAACAGGGTGGAAGTCCACTACTAAGAAACACACATACATATATAGATGACGGTTTTTACACTCTGTCCAGCCTTTCCAGTTGCTGGCACAAAGACACGCACTCCAGCCCACAGTCTCAGCATGCTGCTGGCATACAGACAGACCCTCGCTCACTCTGCTGCACCATAAACAAACAGGCCCATGTAGCCTGTGGTCTGACTCAAGTTGCTGGTGCTCAGACTCCTCATATGCACACATGCACATCAACAGAGAGCCCCTCACCTGCAGAAGTTACTAGAAATGGAGCATCGTTAGACTACAGGACAGCATACGCTGATCAAGTGTGCTTGGCATGGCCAGACAAGCATACCAACTAGCAAACTATTTACATGTGACCACTCATTTTTGTCCCCCTTACCACTCTTTTTTCTCACAATTAATCCTCCTGAAACCACTTAAATCCGTCCTTTTCCATAGAAGAAAATTTCCTTCACATACCCCGAAAAATAAATTAAGGGAAAATTCAGGTTCTCATTTGAAAATATTTGCTCTTTGTTACATTTGTTTTCGTAGGTAGAAGTAATCCCTCTGAAGTCAAAAGAATGGCATACATGAAAGAAGGAAGGCTTGCAGAAATGTTCTTCAAGGCAGGGGCAATATTCTTTTCCTTTTCTCCTACCCCTTTCATGCATTCCCTCAGAACTATTTACCTTCCATAATTCCGCTGATGAGAGTGAAGCATAATAAAAATTTTAGTTTCAGAAAGTGTTACACTCTTGGTAGGTAGGTACAACAAATTCCTAGATACATAAATTATTCTGAATTCTTTTCTCTCATTCCTTCAAATTTTTGCCAGATGTTTGTATTTTTATATCCCTTACTCTTTTGTTTGTTTAAAACTATTCTGTTCCCTAAATATTATCTGCTGATGCATCATGATTGTCTTTCCATTTACCTGTGAAAGTTGTAGGTTTGGGTTAATCGACTGTTCACACTGCACTCAACAGAGGAAGCTAGAACTTCTGAAAAAGGTGTTAGGAAAAGGTATATATCCGATTATTAGACGTCATAAGTTCTGAGGGAAGAATATTGTGATTTTAGAGTCTTACTTATCTTCATTCACTTTTATTATCACTATCTTTTAGAATTTTCTTTGTAACCTCTCTTTTTTTAAGGTTCCTTTCTTGAAGAATATTTAGTTTCAGCTGTGTTAAACTCACCAGTATGTTTTTGTTCTCCTTTAACATTAAAGACTGGGCTTTAGATACTCCATAAAACCACATATGCAGAAGTTACAGTAAAATACAAAATACCCTCCCATTCCAAGCCACCTTAAAAAAAAAAATATACTCCTCCGTTCTTGAGACAAGGGATATTTCTAGAAAATTTAGCAACCAGTTCAATATGATGTTCACAAGTATTTAGTCATCCTAAAGGAATACATTTATGTAAAGTCTTTTGGAATAGCTGAGACATGACATTTCAATTACCTTTGAAAGTGCTCTTAGGAATTCTTTATGTTCCTTTGGAGCTACTAACATAGAAATACAACCTTAAGGCATTATTGTCAGAAGGAATAATCCTTAAGATATTAAAATTCACTTTGAGACTTTTGGAATCAAAACTTTACCTGCCTTATCTGCCTCTTACGGTCTCTTAGATGCTCTGACAATTTACTAAGAACCAGTGGTTTCAAATTACTTCAGACCTTCATCTCACTTTTCTGACTCTCTTGGACAAAGTAACCAACTTGAGAGTCTCTCAACTTTAATAGTGCACTAGTTAAAGCATCCTCATTATCTCTCCACTGGCCTATAGGGATGCTGGGGAGGGACTCTTCATCAGGGACTGTAGTGACAGGACAAGGGGTAACGGGTTAAAACTTAAACAGGGGAAGTTTAGATTGGATATAAGGAGGAAATTCTTTCCTGTTAGGGTGGTGAGACACTGGAATGGGTTGCCCAGGGAGGTTGTGAGTGCTCCGTCCCTGGTGGTGTTCAAGGCCAGGTTGGATGAAGCCTTGTGTGGGATGATTTAGTGTGAGGTGTCCCTGCCCATGGGAGGGGGGTTGGAACTAGATGATCTTGAGGTCCTTTCCAACCCTAACTATTCTATGATTCTATGATTCTATGACACAGACAGGAGATGTGAATTTTCTCCCCATACTCTGGCCCTCTGCGTATTTTGTGTCACTGAAAAGAACGAAATAGTCACATTGTTTGTCTTAATCACGTCCTGGGTAATGAAATCCAGACATTAACTATACCTTATGTAAAGCTCTATTTCCTCATAAGACAGAGATATTACTTGACTTTTGTGGAGCTTTTCTGTTATATAGTGAAAAATAGAATGGAAAGATTGGGCAGTCTTCATGTGTTCTTTACAATTTTCACAAACCTCACCCAAATTCCCTCTAGTCTTTGTTCTTTCAAATAATCCACATATTCAGAAATTCGTGACAGGATGAACTGGTGAAGAAAACATACTTTATTTAAATAGCTTTAATTATATAATGACCTATTTGCATTTTAATAGAGATTTTTAGAAGAACACCTGAGACTTCCAATAAAATAGGGATTTAAATTTGCAGGTAATTAAGGATCAAGCAGATTGCAAAATTTCTGTTTGATCTATTTAATAAACCAGTTTATTGTCATAGATAATAATATTGCTGACCCCAACTTGTCCCAAACTATCAAAGGAAAAAAGTCTTCCTTTGACTGACTGTACTAATTATTCAGAAAGTGAATGTTATCTATGTCAGGAATATCCTCTTTAAACCAAGATGCTATTTTAGTAGTTGTATTTATAGCTTCTGATGAATAAAGAAAAAAAATCCAAACCCAAAAAACTAAGACAAGGAATGCTGAATATATCATCATAATTCTCAAATTACATATAACATTCTAGCTTTAGGCAGCAGTTATTTGCTCTGGTCAATTAACAGTGCCTAGGGACTAACCTTACATAAATTTCATTGGCATTAATAAGACTTAGTCCCATAAATCCCATGAGTATTGATTTCAGAATGCAACTGTGGATGGTGATTACAAATAGGTCAGAAGTGAAGAAATCATACAGACAGAATCTCCCACAAGGAATGACTACTTGGGGATTAAATATTGTTCTCAGTTTACTATCACTGACACAGAATTGCAAGCAATGTCTTCTCTAGACATTTGATTGAGGCAAGGGCAGGTAACTTCACATTATTGAACTCAGACAAGTCAAATCACTCTAACATGTAGTTAAGTGTCTGTGGATTTTTTCTGGTATTTGCACCTAATTGGCATATTCATAATCATGAGTTTTCTGCTGACAAACTACAGTCTGCAGGTTTCAGACAGATTGTTTTGCCAGACATGTTTCAATCTCTGTTTCAATTTCAGGTAGCATAAGTGCTACTCTGTTGGAATTCAGAACTGCAATGAGCATAGTGAGATATCAGATTACTACACAGTGTTACGTTAGCATCACTTCACCACTACATCTATGAGTGGTTAGGTACCATTGTGTTCTACGGACTGGTCACTTCGTAGTCTCTGCTCGAAGCACAACAGATCCGCTGGAGGATGAGGTATGAAGCACATGAGCTATGAATGGAAATTTATCTTCACAAGTCAAGGAATTAGGTCTTTTCCCCAAGTTTTTGGGGGTTGGTAGTTGATTTAGTTTACTTTTGGTTGTTTTTGATACTTTAGGTTTAATTTTTCTTCTCTTGGCTTATGAGAAAACGTTTTCTTCATGAAAATTTATGTTTAGAATTTACAAAATCTTAAAAAGAAAGGATCATTGAAGAATATCTCAGTTGCTTTAACCATTCCTAAATCTTCCTTGTCAAGAACTCTTTTTGGTTCTGTATGTTTAGGTCTCATTTATATCCATGGTTAAAAACCAGCTAGGTTGTATGGGTGATGTTGGCTATGCTGTATTAATGATCTTGGCTCGAAGTCATTTGTATCTGTGATCTGAAAGTCTCTTAGCCAGATCTCACCTTCACCCTCCCCTCAAAGGGGAAGCATCTGGCAGTGCCATGTCATGGCAGTATGTCTCCTTGGTGCTGTGGCAGGGTCACAGCACAATCAGTATTTTCAATCTGAGCCAAAGAAAAAAAGACATCTCCTAGTGTCACCAATGCAGCCTGCAGTGGGGAGTGTATGCCCCTGTCCCGACACTGCAGAGTGGTCTCCTCAGAAGTTTATTGCCTGTGAGGAGGTTCCAGAACTCCAGAGTGTTAGGGTGGTGTCTGAGTGCTGGAAAAGCGGCTTCTGACCTTGGAGCTGGAATGAGAGTGTCTCCTGTCTTTGCAGAATCTTTAATCAGTGACTTAGCACACAAGGCCAGGTGCACAAATGTTGCAGTAAGAAATAACAGGTAGGTAGTGAGAGAAAGTCTGTTCTGGCTGACTTTTCCATTTCATTCACTGTGTCAAGTTAAAAATACTGTATGTTTTTAAATCTATGTATTGGATTTGAAAAACAGGTGTGGATGAAAACTGTCTTCTGTAATGAATCATCAAGTTTTCTTCACTTACATGAATCTGACATTTTTGCTGTTAACACAAAGTTCAGCTAATAGTGTTCTTTTCTGTTTAGGTGGTTAACAGATTCATGAGTCTGAACATAGCTTAGAGGTTGCATGTTTTCAGTATAGCATTATCTTTCTTTTATAGAATGTGGAAGCTACATGCAAACGCTTCTGGCTTTACTGAATAGTCTTTTATGTACAATAATGTTATTAATTTCAAGAGAAACTTAACAGTCAAGCATCATAAATTGTACTTTGACTTTCTGTATATAGTAGGACTCATCTAAACTAGCCTCAATTGTGTGTATTTGAAGAAAGAAAAGGCTATGTCAGTGAAATAACTAATTCTGGCTGATTAAGTCAAAGGATAAATTGTCTTCCTGACCTACGGAAAAGTACTGCCCAGAATTAGACTTTCAGAGCTCAAACACTTTCATGAAATCAAAAGCAAATCTTGATTATTTGTTAACCTGAATCAATCAGGTAACATCTTCTATAAAAATCTAAAAAGAATCTGCTAATAGTTTTCTTTAAGGTAGATGTTCAGGTCATGTTCGTATAGTTTTATGTACTTAAGTTTCATTACTATCTTTTATCTTATAGATTTCAGGCATCTGCATCACTCTGAATTATTAGCAGTCTAGTAGACATTTGAAGCTATTGATTATTTACAGTCATCTGGCACTGGTTGCTTGCATGCTGAGAATATATTTATATTCCATTCACAAGTAGTTAATCTGTATCAATCATCATTAGTATCTCCATGTATCTGCCTTGGGATGGCTATTTCAGGAAACATATCATGCCTATCAGAAGTCCCACCATTACCTTTAGACCACAACAGTGTTATGAAAGGGCTTCTGATGATCTAAATGGACTTTTTGAAAAAACAAACATTAAAACACTGATTTTCCTTTGTTGCATTAGTTGTATTAAATGTGTTTCTGATTTTACCTTACCCTTACCACTACTTATGACTAATTTATGCTAATTTTTAGTTCTCTCCTCATATGATATTGTGGAACCAAAATTGAGTGTTGTGCTCAGGTAGCCATAGAAAGCAATGACTAATAGGAATAGGTACACATTTCTAACTTTTCTGCAAAAAAAGTATAGACTGCCTTGACAAACAATTAAATGGTAGCTGTGTTGCTGTGTACCGCTAAAAAAAATAATCCTTGGATGTATTTTCTTAATCTGGTATTGTTTTCAGGTTTGTGTAAAATCTATATTTTTTTTATTTAAAAGGAAGTAAATGCTTTGATCTAAACCATGAATGCAACGAAATAATCTCAATACTATTTCAGTAAGGCATATGGATTGTTTCTCCAGTTCTGCCTCTAGAGATGTAGAGTGCAGTATTTCAGATGGACCAGAAATGATGAACAATTTTGACCACAGCAATTCTAAATATATACATATGCATTTAAAATCAGACATTCAGAAAATAAATCCTAACATTGTTTGTTATGCTTTGGTTTCACAATAAGGTTGGTGTGTGTGCATGTTTTCAGAATTCCATAGTCTCACATAAGAGAGTAGCTTTTAAAAACAGAGACAGAAATGTGCAAATCCACTGCTTCTGAGGAAATCTATTAATATAGATAATATTAGTGGTACATAAATTATTAGTATAAAGTGACTAAAGCACTGCCTTTATGATACTTATATCTGAATTTATATGTCACTGTCTTATTAAAGTACAGCAGATGATCAAAATCCGTTGAATCAGCAGAAAAATATCACCAAGCTTTCTCTGGAACATGTGCTGTACATCAGAGTCATTGGTATTAATTGGGTCAAAAAGAAGGAAAATCACTTAGACTAGCAATATTAATCACCACCAATTGGGTTAGCATAGAATCACATTTATTTGAGTAAACTCCTCTATTGACCTTATAACTTCTGGCGTTTTCAAATTTTAAATGGCTCTAAATTGTCCCATCAGCATTATTAGGGCAGAGAATACTAAATTCACAGAATCTAGAGAACAGGTCACTATGACATCTGGTAGTGCACATGTGTTGAAAACAAATTACTGACTCTGATAGGTGTCATCATGTGCCACCAACCTTATAGCCTTCTATGAGGAAGTGACTAGGTGGAGGGATGATGGTAGAGCGGTAGATGTAGTTTTTCTTGATTTCAGTAAGGCATTTGATACTGTCTCCCACAGCATCCTCATAGATAAGCTAAAGAAGTGTGGGCTTGACGATCAAGTAGTGAGGTGGATCGAGAACTGGTTGAAAGGAAGAAGGCAGAGAGTTGTGGTCAATGGCGCAGAATCTAGCTGGAGGTCTGTGACTAGTGGAGTTCCTCAGGGGTCGGTGCTGGGACCGGTGCTGTTTAATATTTTCGTCAATGACCTGGATGAGGGAACTGAGTGCACCCTCAGCAAGTTTGCTGATGACACAAAACTGGGAGGAGTGGCTGACACACCAGAGGACTGTGCTGCCATTCAGCGAGACCTGGACAGGCTGGAGAGTTGGGCGGGGAGAAACTTGATGAAATTTAACAAGGGCAAGTGTAGAGTCTTGCATCTGGGGAAGAACAACCCCATGTACCAGTACAGGTTGGGGGTTGACCTGCTGGAAAGTAGTGAAGGGGAAAGGGACCTGGGGGTCCTGGTGGATAGGAGGATGACCATGAGCCAGCAATGTGCTCTTGTGGCCAAGAAGGCAAATGGCATCTTAGGGTGCATTAGAAAGGGAGTGGTTAGTAGGTCAAGAGAGGTTCTCCTCCCCCTCTACTCAGCCTTGGTGAGGCCGCATCTGGAATATTGCGTCCAGTTCTGGGCCCCTCTGTTCAAGAAGGACAGGGAATTGCTTGAAGGAGTCCAGCGCAGAGCCACAAAGATGATTAAGGGAGTGGAACATCTCCCTTATGAGGAGAGGCTGAGGGAGCTGGGTCTCTTTAGCTTGGAGAAGAGGAGACTGAGGGGTGACCTCATCAATGTTTACAAATATGTGAAGGGTAGGTGTCAGGATGATGGAGCTAGGCTTTTTTCAGTGATATCCAGTGATAGGACAAGGGGCAATGGGTGTAAACTAGAGCATAGGAAGTTCCACGTTAACATCAGGAAGAACTTCTTTACTGTAAGAGTGACAGAGCACTGGAACAGGTTGCCCAGGGGGGTTGTGGAGTCTCCTACACTGGAGATATTCAAGGCCCGCCTGGACAAGTTCCTGTGTGATGTACTGTAGGTTACCCTGCTCTTGCAGGGGGGTTGGACTAGATGATCTTTTTAGGTCCCTTCCAACCCTTGGGATTCTGTGATTCTGTGATTCTGTGATTCAATGAGTATACTAGCTCTGAATAAATTAGTCATCATAACTGAAATGTTAGCTTTCTTAAAATGAAGAGCAATATTTCTAGCAGCTTAAAGAGACCCGAATTCTATTCTAGTTCTCATATCCTAACTCTCTTTGAAGTAAAAAAATATACATGCAAAAAGTTGTCAAATATGTTCAGATTTGTACATTTAATAACTATGAATATTGCTGCTTTTATACTTAAATTAAGGTGATACCCTGTTCACTAATTTTATTTTTTTTTTTCAGTTCCTGTGTCAGTCACAGACATTTGTTCCCAAGTGCATACTTTATAAATCCTAAAAAAATTACTTGGTGACTCAGGTTAGAATAAACATTGACTGTGCCATCTCTGCTACCATTGATGAGACTAATCAAGCATGTCAGCTGATTTGAGGTGATTGAACAGCTAATCCAAAATGTATTCAGCCTCACAACAGATAGAAGTAAAAAGATTTTATGGTATAAACAAAAGAAATATTGATAAAATTTCAAAATACCATAAAGAAAAATAACTTGAATAAGAATTTTTTCTTGTTTAATATGATCAGAATATTAATGAAAATAGGATGATTCAAAAGATTATGTAACAGTATTTTGTTTTACATAGCAAATCTTCCTCATGCTTTGCAGAAATAAACTGTAGTATTTATGAAATCACAGAGGTAAGGACTAAAACATCTTTAAAAACTTTCGTAGCTTCTAAAGAATGCAACAGCTTTATTGAAGAGTTCCATAACACTTCACCTAATTATAAATAATAATGGATCATAATAAAGCCGGTAGAAATAAAAGGTGTGAATAAATTATGGCTTAGATCTGACAACAGGCAAAGTGATATAAAAATAACTTTACTAATTATAACATACATTAAAAAATATAATAACCTAATTTAATAGTCCTTTCTTACTTGTACCATCTATCCCTCTGAGGCAAATGACAAAATATAGCTCTGAGTTAATGCAAGTATAATAGGCAAAAATAAGTTGGAGTTATTTGGAAATCACACTTCCTTTTCCATAGAGTAACATGAAATCTTAACTCTGACTTTAACTTTCAGTACTTTTTTAAATTTATTTTTTGATATTTTTGAAAATTGAAATCATATTTTTTTTAATTTTTACTTGTTTTGAAATATTTATATAAAATACATTTCAAAGTGAGAAATTAATTCTATTTGAATAAAAAAGTTGGTAATTCCTTTCCTCACAACTATCAAAGTGATCTGAAATATTTAACACTGCAACATGGAAATGTAGTTTACTTAAGAAAAAGAGTTCAGAAGTTTTCATTGACTTCTCTAAATAGATTTTCACATGTAAATAAAATACTCCACTAAAATTGTACTTAAACTGACTTCAAAGCAATGTAACAGTATTTTTATAGAAATAAAGACTAGCCTGGGTTGCACATAGCATAAGGGAATTTTTGTCAAGTTATGCACAGAAACATTTCAATCTTTAATATTGTATCAGGATTAAGTATCAAGAACGGAAAACAAAAGTTAATCTTCAGAAATTTCAATTTTTAGTTAAAACAGTTTAACTAATCTTATATTAAACTTTCTATGGTACCTTTATCTCACTATTAACCATGATGAAATTTGCCTGACTTTCTCCTTTAGAAAAACATATATTTACATATGTATTTATATCTACCTGTATGTCTGTGTATAGAACTCTTATTTATCATTTATTTTTTGTCAATCCTAAAACTTTTTATTTGCTTCTTTTACTATAAAAATGTATAGTAACTTTTTATCAAATATTAACTCTATTTTTATCCTCTTCCCCATCCAGATTTTCAGTTAATTTTTGGATGCCCATTACGCAAAATTCCAGGAAGCATATTGTCTGTCATTGTGAAGATCCAATTAAAATATTTTTATACATAACAAAAACAAAAATTTCATCAGAAAAAAAAAAAAAAAGAAAAGGGATTGTGAAAGACACATTTTTGGCTCTCCTTTGTGAAACAAAAATAGAACTAAAAGGAAAGCTAATTAGATGGTTTAAAAAAACAGCAACAAACAAAAAATCTTTAGCTCTCTCTGCTTTAATATTTGAGACGTTTGGAGATAAAAAGTATCCTTTCTTTGACAGCAATCTCTGCGCAGGCTGTCATCACTCAAGTCAGCAATTTCATCTCTTCACAGCAAATGTGTCATTGTAAAAAGGGGGGGGAAAAATCAAAAAAACCACTAACCCTCACTCCCAAACCAACCCCCCCATCAAGTAGCACAAGCATAGTTTTCCCCCCCTGTATGAAAGGTGTGCAGTTTATGGCTTTTCAGAGCTGAGGGTGTTCCCTCATTTTATAAGATTATAGCTAGAGCAGATCTTTGTTCGCAGTAACAAAAGATGCTGTTTGCAGAAGCCAGGTTGCTTATTGCTTAAAACAGAGTGTAGTAGCAATTTAAGATGAATAGGCATGAACTGGTAAACAAAGGGTGGGTTTGGGTCTTTGTTTGTTGTTTTTTGTTTGTTTTCTTTTCTTTTCTGTTCTTTGGGGTTTGATACAAGTTTTGTGCCGCTTTTATACTTTTTCCTTGGTTGGTTGCTTGCTTGCTTTTTTGTGGGTTTGGCTTTGTTTATTTTTGCATTGTCTTAGCAGAACATAAGTATTAAGATTACTTTCTTATAGAAAAGGAAAACAAAGTTATTTGAAGCTCAATTTATTTTTATTCATTCTTAGAAGCTGAGAAGATTAAAATTCTGGATGATGTCACTAACAAGCAGGAAAACAGATTAGAGTCTGAGAAACAATAAAAGGAGTCATAATTTCTTAAAGGCATTTACGCAGTATCATTATTTTAACGTTCTTTTAAAAGAAAATAAAAAAGGTAGAAAAGAAATGGAAAATAAGTTAATTTTAAAAGATGATTAAGAAGCTAATTAAGAAAACTAACAAAATACCACTGGAGGACATGGTGATTGCATACAGCCTGAAAAATTCATCAACAGAAATGGTAACTGTTTATTGAAGCTGATGGACTGATCCAGTTAAATTTATATTATATAAAAATGCTAAAATAGCCTTTTGAAACTAGAAAGACCTATGGAGATTGCAGATACACGCTCAGGCACAGAAGCATATGCACCAGATATGGCCAAAAAAAAAAAAAAAAACACAACACACTGGCCAGTTTACACAAATACCCGGTGAATTTAGAACTGTGTTATGCTTTTCCAAACATGGAAAAAACTGCCAAAATCTTTTACACTTCAGTATTAGGAATACCAAACTTGTAATCTTCTCATTCATAGCAAATCCTTCTCAATGAGCATTCATTGCTACCTTGAATGCATCAGTACTGTGTTCTTTAATTGCCCAGAAGGGAACTACTGTAAAACCCATACTGTATCTTAAAAATCTTATGTATATGTGCCATTGCCATATGTATTCAGTCATCTCCAAACCTACAATAACAAGTAAGATCAACCAGCTGTTAAATGTCACATCTCTCTAGTGTCCAGAGGTTGCTTTCAGCAATGGCAATACTGTTTCAGTAATTAATGGCTCAGGATGTTTACTTTTTTGCTTCTCTTAGTAAATTACTCTTTAACTTGTTCTGACAGGATACTGATTTCTCTGCTTGTAAGGGGATGCTGGCTACAACTTCCTACCATATCTTCTTTCCATCAAGGCAAGTTCCTATGCACAGCTGTACTGCCAGCCTTTGGATTCCATGATCTGCCTGTCATTAATTTTGACCTTTCTAGGGCTTTCTGGTGGGATCTGCTACAGATTCTGACTGTAACTGGACAACCTTGGATCTTAACTGTCTGTATGGTCTGTGACTTTGTTTCCTACTTTCAAAACAAGTTTATGTGAATTTAGGTAGGAAGGTGTCAGAAGAGCTATTGCATGAAAGCTAAGTTTTTATGTGCACCTCTATGATCTCAGAGGGCATTCCCATGAAAACATTCCTTCCTTTTTCTTACATTAAACCTATTCTGTAGGAAATAACTCAGATTTAGATTTACCTCTTTTCTCCTTTTTATGGACACCCATAGTTTAATGGAGTCAGAAATGAGTTTTAGTCTTTCTACCATCACCTTATTGTTTGCCCAGCTCAGCTTTGGTAATGCTAATATCAAAAGAGAACAATTAACTGCAGTGTGAAATTGCTAACTAATTAATTCCCTTACTGCTTAAGTAAGTGTCATTGGAGATTAAATGTGACAGTAGCCATTTACAGGGGAACTGTAAAGGGGAATTTTTTTTTTTTTTTTTTTAAGAGACCATAAGACAATAATTTCATAGTACAGTGGTTTGTAAAGCAGGTCTGCTTAAAGGTCTTTCAGGCTTAAGGGACCATTTACAACCAATCGTTTTCAATAGGAATCTGGGATCTGTAGAGATGAAGGGGCAGGGTGAAGGAGTTGAAAGGCCTTTTTTTGGGGGCGGGGGGGGAGGTGGTGGTGTTTGGGTTTTTTTGTTTTGTTTGTTTGCTTGGGGTTTTTTTGTAACCTAGATCCATTTATTGATAGTGTCATATCTCTCAAAGACAGGAACAGACCCCTCAAATGAATCAACCCCATCGACATGGGATGCCATTTTTCAAACTTTTGTGGCAGGGGGCTCAGAAAGTCATTAGTCATGAATGATTTTGCCACAACCTTTTGCGTATCATCTGTTCTCTTTCACATTAATCTTATAAGAATTTATGAAGATCTGTATCATGAAAAATATCATTATCTAAATATTATAATGAGGTTATACTTGCAATATTCTAATGTCTCACAATCTTATGTTGTGAAAAATGAACAACAGCTAAATGACTTTTAAATTTCTCCATTTTCATATGAATTAGATACAATAAAGGTTTGTTAATTCACATCTGACACCTAATTGATTTTCAGGAATTGCTGATTAAACCAGACTCGAAAATTTGTTTATCATCTACCATATTTCACATGTGATTGTATGCTATATTCAAACTGGATAAGCAATTATATTTTCAAAAATGGGAAAATATTTAATAAATACTAAAATAAGACAACATCAAATAAGCAAATGAAGCATTCGCTCTTTTTTTTTTTTTTGGTAACAGACAAGGTGAGCTATGTGTCAAGTTGAGAAAATACATTAGAATGTTAGCAATTATTAAAAGATATAGCTCAAGTTAATGTATTCTAGGTAAAGCAGAATAAGGTAAATCATGTTTTAGAATTTTTATTCTTCTTGCTAGTCTAGTTCTAGTATTATGATTACTAATGGTTTATTGCATATTCAGAAGCATTTTGTGAAAGGAATGGTATATTGAGTTTCTACCTGGTTCCATTCAGAACAATCTTTGATCAGTCTCTCAGATATTTATAAGTCCTTGCAGACTTTTTAAATGCATTCAGTTGATAAGACAGATTATAAGATATTCGTATTTTACAAAAAAAAGTAATGTTATTTGGGATGAAACTTGCAATTATCTTGATAGTTCAAATATACCATTCCTCACATAATTGTGCAGTTATGGCAGAATACTTTACGAATGCTGGTTTCCCTTTTAATTGAGTTTGCCGCAAGGATACCTTCTAAGTCTTTGGCTAATTAAATAAAAAGTAAAAGAATTCATTTTCAAATTGGTTTTGATTAGCTGAAAGATGACTAATATGTACTTAAAAATCCATGAGAGAAATATTTCCTTTTTAGTACAAATTCTATGCTTGTGTTTTTTCATTTCTAGGAATAAATTTTCATACCCTCCCCAGAACTGCCACTATAGCACATTATTATTCTAGTCACACAAAAAAATAAGAAGCCTATTATTTTTTATTATTGATATCTATCTACACAAGGAAATTTGCAGAAAAACAAAGAATATTCTGAAAAATATATAATTTTTTAGTGTCTTAATGCACCCAAATGAGGGTTTAAGGATTCTGAAAAAACTCCATTTCCAGGCTTTGCTGAATGTGTCTGACTACATAGTTTCTGCCTTCACTCAGAGTGTCATTTCCAAGCATTCCCCCCAAAATAACAGAAGGCTCATCTTTAAATAACAGCAGCATTGTCTGCAGCCAATTTGTGTGAATTTGTAGGCAGAGAAATGCCAAATCAAGTGGGCATCGTACTAGTTAGAGGCATTTTTCCTGTCTGTTTCCTTTCCATGCACTCTCTTTCTCCCTCCTCTTCTACTGCTAGTTTGCAACACGTGGCTGCCCAAAAGGTTCATGGTGCCATGCTCCCATTTTATGTAGGGACTCATCTAGGGCACCATATCCCAAAGCATTCTGTTCACACATACCAGATGGTGGTCTGTATCCTCCAGGTCTGTTCTTCAGAGACTGAAAGTATGTGCTACTCATCAGACCGCTCCAATGGGTGTCCAGCCTCTTTCCCCAAAAGTCTCAACCCCACATCATGGGGAAGTAATTGTCATACACTTGTCCTAGTGTAAAATTTGCTTCATCATATAAGCCCAGGTGAGAACACTTTCAAACTTGTGCTGACCATAGCTGCTCTTCTGCAAATGCAGAAGTATTTGCCACTTCCAATGTGTCTGAGACAAACTTCTCACCTACCTCTTTGAACAAGCCATATGACTACTCCTGCAGGGCTTCAGGGAGCGAAGACATGGTGTTATGATGAAGAGACTAAATCTGATGATGCCTGCCTGCTTATGCCTTTTACAAGGGAGACACAAAGTCTTTCCAGAAAAAAAACCAAACAGCCTCTTTTTCCCCCCTGTATTTTCACATTCATTTTCCTTCACTGCTTTCACTGCTTATGGAGCTCAGTTCTTTCCCTAAACACTTGAAATAAAAGAAGAACTCACAGGTCTCTTTACATCTTTCATTGCTTCTCAATGGCATTTTAAAAAGAGCAAATAAACTTCTCGTTTCTCAGCTCTTTCCACCATTTACACATAGCAAAACCAACAGCAGGGGGCATATGGGCAACTAAAATCAGGACATTTATGATCAGTGGCTGAACTGTGAGGGATGAGAGTTCCATAAACCCTACTAATTTTTTCCTTTCAAAGTGGCAATGTCTGAATGTAGCTGCTCACCGGCTAGAAAAGTCAGGTATAGTCATGCATTTGGGAAGACGGGGGCTAAGAAAGCCTGTAGATAAGAATTCCAGATAAGCTGTGGTATGACAAAACCAAGTCTAGTTTCTCACTGCTAATCAGATAAACACCACTAAGCTTGTACAATGACTTGTGGATGAGGCAAATACAAGGGCCATGTTGAAAGCTCATTAAGTATCACATTGCTATATCAGTATTCTGCAGTATCTGAAAAATCCAATGATCTGCTTTTGTGGAATAGTTCTGTAACACACACGAAAATATTGCCAAATTTACTTCACTTACCTAGTAATATTTCTAGGTTTTGAGTATTTTAAACTGTTTTAATGTTGTTTATGAAAAATGCCTAGAGCATACTGTTGATAAAGTGAGCTATTAAACTTTATTCATTCATTTATTTTTTAGTTACCCAAGAAGAAAACCATGGTTATAGGCTTTCCCAAGGGATGGAATGTCAGACAATATAGATAAGGTGACAGAATCTTGCTCTTCATGAAGTATTTTGTACTTTAAAATTGATAACGCTTGCTGCTTGGAAACCTTCACTAAGAAAATAATCATTTATCATTTGAGATATATCTAAGGTCAATGCTCATCCATGGCAAGCCATGCATAAGATAAGGCACAGATTTTTTTACCAAGATACTCTCCACCAAATAGAAGCTAATGCTACAGAGACTGTTTGCAAATAAGATGTATGCACTTTATTCTGTGAAAATGAAAGCTTTATGGGCTCTGTTTTCTTTTGTCTCGATTATTTTGGCAGCAACTCTCCGAAGCCAAAGAGATTTGCAGATCTGCAAAACAGCACAGAAAGCATTCCAGAAAGACTTTTACAAACAGAAAAAATAAGATAGGTTTTAAGGAGTGTTTTCCTCCATACCAATATAGTTAGACTGATTAGATTTTCATTTAGTCTTAAAACTACAAAGGGATAAGAAAGAAACTCCCTTTTCAGTTTGGTGTCTGACATTAAAATAAAAGATTAGTTTATTTTGAAATCATTGCTGGGGAATCTGAGATCTAGGCCATACTGCAGAAAAATACTCATAATGTGGGATCAGTCAAATGTGGAAAGGGAGGCTGATTTGGCAAATCTGTGTAATTTCTAATTATAATTTCTTAATAATCTGTCATAATTTCTAATTGCTGCTCTTCCTAGAAATTATGCTTCTGCTTCCATTTTGAGTTTGTGCCCCTCTCTGGACTATTTAGTTACAGAACAACTTTCTCTGCAAGAGGAATAACCTGAAGGCTTTCTAAAGATAGCCTGCAGGCCTTTGTTTTTTTAATAGCAGGAACAAGGTCACAGTGCCCAGAAGGGCTATGCTAATGAACTGATGCTGGTTGCAGTTGTCTGAATTGCTTTTCTGGTGCATTGCAGCAAACATATTTATGGTGTAAGATTTTGGTTAATGAATGCATACATTTGATTTTCTTCTGGAGTTGTACAAGGACAGTCAATGTGGCAATTAAAAGAAATGGTACTACAGTTGCTTGTGTAGAACAAAAAAACTCCTAGTAAACATTGGATTTTATTAGGTGTCTTGTTTATCCTTTGACTTAATTTTGACAAATTTAATGTACTTTAGCTTTTATGCAAGTGAAACACATAACTCACCCAATGTAAGATTGCATTTCCATGTGACAGAGGATTAGCGTTGTAGAACTCCTGTGCATATCTTATTAATCATATAAAAAGTATGAATTCATCTGTCTAGGATGCAGTTTTGAAACTTGTAGGTTTTTTAAATGACTGGATAAAAGTCAGCAAATATTTCATCTGCAGGTATGGTTAGGAAGATACACAATTAACTTTACATAATAGCTAACTTCTGTGAAATGGTGAAGCATCAACAAGACAAGTAGAAAGGACATGTTAATGCACAGTCTTGTTTCTCAATTTTACTTGTGTAAAGTATTTCTACAGAGACGGATGAGGACTTAAACGTCTGTGTGAGAACTGAAGGCAATTACATTAAAGTCTTCTTAAAACGAAAATGTTACCTTACATTTTCTTAAAATCCTTCAGATACTTCATTTTTGCATTAGAAACACACATCCTTCTTATAGATATTTCTAAATTTTACAAATGCTAACTTTTTCCTAATTTGAAACAGCTTTCCCTAACAGTCTAGCTATTATTTAATAAATTAATATTTTCTGGAATAATCAAAATATAAAACATGTAAATTTTAAAAGACTATACTTTAAACAAGGTCAATTTGGACATTTTTTTACATTTTTGGCTGGGTCTTATGTCTTATTCTAGCATGGTCATTAAATACTACATCAATGTCATAGAGAAGCTGAAGCTAGACTTCTCCCAGAGCTGCACAATGTCAGAATATAAGGCAATAGACAAAAGTTTTAAGAAGATAAATTCTAAGTAGATGCTGGGGAAGGAAAAACATTGTTACAGGGGTGATCAAACATTAGACTTGACTGCGTATAGGTCAAAAGCAACCTGGTCTAACTTTGGTATTGAATCTGACTTTGTAATTGGCCCTGAACTGATGAGAGCATTTGACCAGACAATGTCCACAAGAAGTGCAGGATATCTCACTAAAAGAGCACTAAAATATCAGAATACTCTCTGTTCTGCCAAGTGGTCATATTCTTGCCAAAAGGTAGTAGGCTCTGTCAGTTAATATGCAACACACAGAAAATGGATTTTGTCCTGTTCTTGGGAGAGGATTGTCATATTAAAATCCATCATGAGTATGCACCAACTATATTCATATGCAAAAATCAAGAGGGAAGTAAATGAGTAAGTATAAGAAACCACTCCCACATTCTACAGATGGCTTAAATAAAGGTCAAAAAAACAATTTAGAGAAGTGTGCTTAGAGATTGTTACTATTAATTATGTCCTCAATAGTTCTTCTAGTGCAGAACACAAGGAACTAGACCAGAATTCTATTAATTTGACATTTTCCCTGGACTTTAATTAGATTTAGAAAATACTGAACACATGGCATCTTGGTTTAATATAAGATAATGTTTTACTTAAAAGCGGTAAGGTTATTGAGCTATGAAAGGATTGCGACATTAAAAAAATAAAAAAAAAAGGTTGTGCATGCCCTGACAGAACAGAGAAAGAGCCAAAGGATTAATATACTTTAGATCTACAGGTATACTTACTAAACATGACTATCTCAGATGCGTTGTTTGTCAAACATTGTCAGAAAGAAATGGCAGTTTACTCTTAGCAAATGTTAACTTATACCCTAGAAGGCAGTACAGGAATGCATTTTAGGATTTTCTGAAGCAAAAGAAGCCTTTGCAAGAGAATGTGTGAAAAAGAGTGCTTTTTCAGCGTCCTTAAAGGATGCAGTGGGAAAAAAGAGGGCTTGAAAAGCAAAGACATTAGCCATTTCAGAAACTGCACAGACATTACAATTTTTAATCCATTAGGATATAAGGGTTTAGTTACAGCATGCTTATTAACATGTGTTGCTTTAAAAATAACCAAAAACAAACAAACAGAAAAACCCTTAAAAATTTAGACAAGCGTTTTAGAAACTGCCTCAGAGAGAAGTGAATGTTAACATCAAGAAACTCAGCCAAATTGTAGCTTACATAAAGCAAAGCTTGAAAAAGTGTGATCATCTGATATGAGTGGATAAGAAAGATCACATAAAAGATCACTGAACACCAGAAACAATACAGAAACAGGAGCAGGGAAATTAAGTCCTGTATAATGAAAATTGTGAAGTGAGGCATGAGTTAGCAAGGTGTATTATTGTGTGCAGTAGCATGAAAAACTGTCGGTAATGTTATCTTTACACAATCACAAACTTAAAAATGTATAATTACAAGGAAAGTGCCATGGCCTAATATAGTGAATAAACAAGCAATTCATTTCTGGCTTAAAACATGGCACCTTCCAGTGAAATAAATAACTAAAAAAATAAAATTTCAGAACCACAGAACTACAATGATACATAAATATTAACCTTTAGACTCAGGTCAGTTGTTCCTACTTCTTCTCTGTAGCTCATGTCAAAGTAGCTATTTCCTGTGAGAGTTTCTAAGAGTTTTCTTTTATAGAAGTCTGACCTAGAAATACTGAATTTTTGATAGTAATGACATGGGATATGTTACCTGAGCTTCATGATATTGAAGAGATTAAAATAATACAATTGTAATAATACAAGTCTCAGTCATTGCAAAGGCAAAACATAATTTCTGTATGCTAATTTACAACTAAAAAATTAATTTCTATTTTTTTATATATTTTTTCCAAATCATGTTACTCTGCAATGTGAAACACTTAACCTGGAATGCATCTGTTGATACAAAATGAATAAAGACAACATACGCACACAAAGAAAAGAAACCATGAATAAGAGAGTCTCCTTTGGCTCAATCAGTTTTCAATACTTCTAAACCTCAGTCTCAGATGTCAAATGTTTTCTTTCACACTTGCAAGTTTTTACTGTAGGATTCAGTTTATAGAGTTCTTCTATTAGACATTATTAGACATCTAGATCAATTTTAAATTACTTTCTTTTCAGAAATACTGAGCACACTTTACTCCCAGTGGAGTAAGAATATCAGCACATTCCCAGCAATTCTGATAATCACATAATTTTGATAGATCTTATGTTAACAGCAGATATCCAGCTTCTTGCATGTATTGACTTTTAATCACAGATTTGACTTTTCTCAGTTTCTCTCACAAAAGGAATTCACATGTACTTCCACTGAAGGCTGAACAGATGTAATGCCTTACCAAGCCTGTGTTGCTCATTAGGAAAAAGCAAACCAAATCAAAACAACTGAGCAAGGTATCAGCATTTCTATAGATTAATTTCTATTCTAATGTAATAGCATGAGAATACAAGCTACATCTTTCTTGCTAAATCTAAGGAGATGTAGAAGATCAATTGTCCCCTTTAAATGATATTGTACCCTTTGCTTTATTTTAGCCTATCCCAAACTTTTACTGATGTTTTTTTTTCTTCATGGGATATAATCAGCCCTCTCTTACATTTCAAAGGTATAAATTATGTTTTGGAAAAAAATGATTTATAGTAGTGATATCACTGCTATAATGAGGCAGATATAAGCAAGGTGAAATTCAACAAAACCTAGTTTTACATGTGTGTGGATATGTGTGTGTACTTGTACACGTACGTGTATGTGTATGTCTGTGTATATATCATCATAGCAATATTTTATTGAGGTCTAGTGCGGTAATTATGTTGATAAACTTAAGATTACAAAATAAAGCGCTTAAAAGTACTAACCCAAATGTTGTTTGTGCAAGGCAAAATAACTGACTTCTGCTATTAATTGCTTACTTTGTCCTCATACTTCCATTTTTATTCAACTTGTAGGATGGGTGCTTTCTAGGAATTAGTCCAGTGGAATCATAAGTCTGAAAAGTGTAAAGGGTGAACTTTTTATTTGGTGGGGTTTTGGTTTGGTTTCGGGTTTTTCTTTTTGTTTTTTTTTTTGTGTTTTGTTGTGGGTTTTTTTTTTTTTTTTTGTTTGTTCTAGGTTTGGGGTTTTTTTGGTTGTTTATTTTTTGGTTGTGGTTGGCTTTTGGTTTTGGTTTGGGGTTTTTTTCAAAAACAACAATAATGTCTTATTAAGAAAAATATTTTTAAAATAAACTTGCAAGTTGAATATTCAATATTTTCTTGGTAGCCAGACTTTCTTGGGTGCAACAGGTTTTATTATAAGAAACCTGGGAATTCAGAAAACCAACTGAAGCCAATGGGATTCGTGGTAACCTTTTGAAAACTCTATGGTGACTAGTCAGAAACATGGTCAACAAAACCAAGTACTGTAAACCAAGAAATAAATAAAAAAAAATGAAAGCAGATAAGTTGACATTACTCTGTGCATCGACTCCCCACCTGTAAAATGGATGTAGTGTTTGATGAGGGACTTTGAGAATGCCTTCTGGGTAGCTCATACGCAAGTTGCCTCAGTGAGCATCATATAAAAAGTACTGGTAAGGAAATAATTAACTTTGCCTTCAAAGCAGGGCTGAATTTTCTGAAATAAATAACACACAAGGCTCCACATTGACAAATGAAGCTCACAAACATTACGAATGCAAATACTGAAATTCTTTCACTTTGTGTACTGAGTAGAAGTTGACAGAGGTGGGGAGAATGTATAGCTCATGATATTGAAAATAACCCAGTACATATTTAGAATCATAGAATTATTTAAGTTGGAAAAGATCTTTAAGATCATCAAGTCCAACTGTAAACCTAACACTGTGTCCTGGGTTCAGCAGTAGCAGTTATTTTTCTCCTTCTTAGTAACTGGTGCAACGCTGTGTTTTTGATTTTTGTCCTGGGAACAGTGCTGATAACGCTGATGTTTTCAGCTGCTGCTCAAATGTTTGGTCTGGCCAAGGACTTTCTGAGCCTCGTGCTCTGCCGGGGACGAGGGGAGGCCGGGAGGAAGCAGAGACAGGACACCTGACCCAAGCTAGCCAAAGAGGTATTCCATACCACAGCACGTCATGCCCGGGATGTAACTGGGAGTTACCCGGAAGGGCTAGTGGACTGTAGGGTTGGACGAGGTATCGGTTGGTGCTCAGCTGGGGGGAGTGGGGTGAGTTATTGGTCGGCTGGTGTTGAGGTGTTGTATTCTTTCCTCTTGTTATTTCCTTTATCATTATTATTATTGGTGGTAGCAGTAGTGATTTGTGTTATACTTCAGTTACTAAACTGTTCTTATCTCAACCCGTGGGAGTTGCATTCTTTTCAATTCTTCCCTCCGGGAGTAGAGGGAGGGAAAGAAGTGGGGGAGTGAGTGGACGAGCTGTGTGGTTTATGGCTGACTTTGTTTAAAACACGACACACTGCCAAGTCCATCACTAAACCATATCTCTAGGATCTACACATCTTTAAAATACCTCTAGGGATGGTGACTCAGTCATTTCCCCGGGAAGCCTGTTCCAAAGCCCTTTACAGGAAGGAAATATTTTTTAATATGTAACCTAAACCTCACCTGGTTCAACTCTAGGCTGTTTCTTCTCATCCTATCACTTGTTACTTGGGAAAAGAGGCTGACCCCTACCTTACTATAATTTCCTTTCAGGTAGTTGCATAGAGCAATAAGGTGTCCTTGAGCCTCCTTTTCTCCAGACTAAAAAAATCTCAGCTTGCAATGCTTTACAGAAACTGTTGAGAATTTAAAAGTGAATGTCTTCTGTGACTGCTGTTTTGACCTTTATTGTATTGTTCATTCAGCAGATAGCTGAATAATACGTTTCCTCTTTTACTAAAACATACGTTTTGTTACAGAAATGCAGTACTTGACTGCTGCCTTGACTTAATCACACTTTTAGGGATATTATAGAATAACATTTCACTGGGCAATTAATCAGCATCCACTTAATCATTAATGTGAATAGGAATTTACAGCATAAACTTCAGAGTTCCCTTTTCAAGCCTGTGTGCAATAAAAATTTCCAAACTCTCCACATAATATATTAATGCAAACATCCCTAACTTGGAATATACCAGCTGATTGCTTGCAAATCTCATTTTCACAGATATTGTTATGCAAGCATTAGGGGTTTACAGCAGAATAAGTAGGAATGTTTTTGTGTGAATGCCTGAGAGTCTATTTGAAAACAGTCATAAAAGATGCGTTACAGTTCAAATTAAAAAAAAATGAAATAAAGTATTTTTATCAATTAAATATGCATTTCTGAAGCAGATTTCAATGTAGTGATATTTGAACACATTTGAGCAACAATTAATATTCAAAAATGCCAAGAAAGCAATTAAGAAGAGATTACTTATTTATTACTTATTTAGCTTCTTTTGGCTTACTAATAGTTAAATGGTTCCAAATTGGAACCTCCTTTTTCTTTTTTCCTTTTTTTTTTTTCCCCAGCTCTGTTAATGGTGACTGCCACTTTTGACTCCTGCAAGGCTAAATCACTGAAAACTGTTCTCAATTTCTAACTGCCTCTTTCTTACATTTATTTTTTATTATCTATTTTGTGAACTTTTCAGAAAAGCAAATTCTTCAGTTACTTTTGCCAGCTACCAGCATTTGGTTGTATTCCAAGCATGCTAAACACTGTGTTTGACCTTAGGGCCTTTGAACATTGAAAAGTTGTCATCAGGATCCCCCGTCCCAAGCAGTGATGCTTTGCTGCATTAGAAAGTACAGTTTGTTTGTCAAGGACTCAAAGAAACTTTACAACTGTGCTACTTTAGATACTGATGTGCAAGTCCTTTCTTATGTGTTTAACTGCAGACATGAGTAAGCTAAAATGTAATTTACAAAATGGAAGGAAATCTTAAGGAGTGTCTGAGTTATTTTTGGGCATGATTCAGTGAGGTAGATGGATTTTGCTCTCGTCCCTAAATGTGATTATGTATTCTTTTGTATGCAAATGTAGTCTTTTTTTTTTTTCTTTTTTTTTTTTTTTCTGATAAAAGGTGTGGCTATCTATGCATGTGCCTTTACTCATTTGCAGGGTGAACTTTTCCAGCTCGATTCAAAGATGGTGGGATCTATGTTCTTAATTGCTTTCCTGAATGAGAGTACCTTTGATAGCAAAAGTCTTCAGTAATTTCAGATCAAGTCTTCAATATAATATTCTTCTATAGCAACAAACTTGTGCCAAATGAGAAAATACAGAAAACAAGAAAAAAAAAAAAAAAAGATAATGAAACATGGAAGTGTTGATTTGTCTTCTCCCTTAATCTTATTATCTTAATCTGGGTAGAATCTCTAAAATTACAGAAGCTGTAACCAAATTATGTTACACAATTTTCCCTACTTAATAATGAGTTCTCTTTCATATGTTATTTAACATCTCACAGTCTTAAGTGCTTTTTTTTTCTTTATCTCTGTCTGTATCTGTGCTGCACAAAGATTTTTTTTTCCAGTTTTTAATTTTTTTTTTTAATATTTGGTGGTTAACTATACATCATGTAACATGTCTGTGGGTCAAGGTCTAAAAACATGGCTTTTCCCTCTGATGTGATAATGTACTGTATAACTAATGATGTACTTAGAGATGAAAGTATGGTAAGGAGAGTAAACTTATAGTTTCTAGTTCATGGCCAGGAATGTAATTGGACATGCTGATGATATTGGGGACCTAGTTTGATTGTTTCTGATTTGAAACAACCTTCTTACAAAAACTATTTGCAAAGCTAAGACACTATGTAAATATATTTAGTACACACACGCATATTCACATAATCGGATCCTGATAATAGTTAACTTACTTAAACCACTTTGTGACATTGTAAGTCACACAATTATCTTTTTGTCTTTTTTTTCTTCAAGATGGGCTTGGCATTGACTGGTTGGCGGTCACCCAGCCACTCCTTCACTCCCCCTCCTCAAAAGGATAGGGGTTGGAAATTAGATGGAAAAATTTATGAGTTGAACTAGATAGGGAGATATCTTACCAGTTACCATCACAACAAAACAGATTTAACTTGGGGAAGATCGATGTAATTTGTTTCCAATGAAAAACAGAGAAAAGCAGTGAGAAACAAAGTCAAAACTAAAAAAGCACCTTCTGTCTATCCTTTCTTCTTCCCAGGCTTAAGTTATTTCTTCTGAAGTCCTACGCTTTCTCCTCCAGCTTCCTCAGCCCCATCCATCAGCAGATAAGCTCAGTTGTTAACAGTATTGCACCTTGCCTACATGACACGAGAGCTTTCCCCTTTCCCCTTTTACTCATGCTTTGATATTTTGATTTCCACTCAGGCTTAATCAAATTGATTGTCTTAGTTACATTAACTGGTAGAAATTTGACTCATTGTATAACAGTTTAGAACTTATTTAAAATTATAAAACATTTCTCTGACATCAGCATCAGTAAACTATCCAAAACAGGTTAAGGCAGCTGTGCAACTGCTCCAAGGGTGCAAAGTCGTTCGTCTTTCTGCCTGTACTTATCCTTCCCCACCACTGTGAGGTACAACACTCTGTCAAGTATTAAAAGTATTAAAAGATACTTGGAGCTGTCTGCCCCAAAGATAAACAAGCTGTGCTCATGATTCTGAATTATGCTTGTAGAGGCTGTGAAGAGGAACAATGATAGAGCCTCATTTCCAAATAAAATGCTAAACATGAAGAATGATTTTTTTTTTTTTTTTTTTTTTTTAGGGAATAAGTATAAAATAATATTCCAGAGAATGATTTTTAAAGCAATTTTGAAAACAAAAAGGATATGATGAATTTCTGTGCAAGGCAGCTGAAAATACATAGGTAAGAAAAGAAATTTGGTGGTCTGATATATTTTGTAATTGCATCTTTTTAAAGAGAGAATTTTCAAATGGTATATTTGTCATGTTTATCGTTGCTATCAGGGGGAAGTTTAAATTCAGGATGTATTTATTCTATAGATTGAAAACAACAGAACTTTACATTCAACATAATAATACTTGTTTTCTTTGAGTTGGAATCAATGAAATTTCCCTTTTCCATAGGAATATACTTAGTTGTTTTGCACTCCAATTGTATCTTTTCCATGGATAAACTTGTTATTGCGTACATAGATGATGCTAAATAAAAGTGAAGTAGAGTAGCTACTTAGAACAAATAAAAAAGGTAAAAATTCTGTACTTAACAAAGTTGAAAATTATTGGAAATGCTTCTGTCAAAAAGTTTTTCTGGCACAGAAGTTATAATGTACTTGCATTCAATGTCCTTGTAAAATAAACAAAAGCCAAGAAATCCAAGACTGTGCATAATTTCAAAGATAAGAACTACATAAATATAACCTAGGGGACTTCAAAAACTGTAAAAGAATGCTGGCATGATTAAATTGCTGAGTCATAGAAAACACTTAATTCAAGAAGGCATTGTTCAAAAAACAGTGAAATTTTGTGCAAATGAAGAAAATGAAAGAAACAAACAAACAAAAAAATTTCCAGCAGGTTAAATATAAAAGGCCAAAAAAAGAGTTGGAAAAATTTTCAAAAGGCATAAAAGCCATCAATAAATCCTTTCCTAAAGGCAACAGAGGCAGGAAACCTGCACAGACGTGAAAAAAAGCTGTCTGAGAATATAAGTGTTGAAGAAATTGAGAAAGTTGTGAGTCTTGACTTCTTACAAGGGGTGCCTCAAAGGACTAGTTGTAAATTGGATGGTTGGTAGGAGGATTTACAAAACTAAGTGAACAGCAACAAATTGCCACTATGTTTTTCACTCTCAAAACAGTGGGAGGGTGTTCCTCAAATGCTGGAAAGTCAGTGACTAGGACAACCCATCTGAGATGTAGGAGACCTCTGTGTCTGATGCAATTTCAGCTCATGAGGCTGCATGTTAGACACTGGGCTAAAAGGCATCCTGTCTTTCATATACTTAAATTGAATGAACTTCAAATGTCAAAATGAGACCATTTTGTGGTTGCTGAATAAATACTTTTGTCATTTACAGAAGCTCTGAGATGATGATGGAACACTGCATCAGAAAACCTAATAGTGATATTAATAGTCAGCAAAGAGATGAGACATACATTTTTAATTTTTGAGCACAGCTAGGCAGTGGTAGGTTTGCTGTGAGGTCTCTTTGGCACTATGCTTCTTCATAATTTTCCCATGGATATGAAGTTGATACTCAAAACCCAAAGGCTTCATAAATACTTGAAAGAATTACATGTTAATATCCTATGAAATTAAAGAATTATTTGTAGAGAAGAGATAAAAAATTACTGATTACAATGTTATATAAAGCCCCACTATTTGGAAAATATCACCTTCTGCATGAAAAATTCTGTATAACTGACTATAATCACAGAACATTTTAGGTAATGGCATTCTCTATAATGGAGTTAATATCACAAATGACATGATCCATTTCCCATAATTTTAATAGCAAAAAAAAGTAAAAAAAAAAAAAAATTTATTTCTCATCTTTCACATTAAAGGGCTATGGAAAATAAAGATGTCAATTGTCTACCAATTGCTTAGACACACATGGATGTTTAGATTTGCTGCTAGGTTTTTAAACAAAACTTTCTAAGAGTCTGCAAACAATGGAACACCACCATGCTTAAGGCAATGTGTCAAAGGAGGTCCTTAATGTGTTACCTTTTTGAACTTCGAGAAGAATTACATAAAGCAGCAAAATATTTTGTGGTGTGCTACTATTACAACTTTCATATGGGAGAACAACTTTTGCCTAACAAGACTAAGAAGTGCTGAAATTAAACAAACACAGATGACAATATTATTTGGGTAATATATCAGAAAAAAAGAAATAGTTTTGAAACACTCCAGTAATAAACAGGTGCAAGCAGCACTAATTAATGACTTGGAAGAATGAAGCAAGGAAACAGCAAAACTTCCATATCAGACAGTGACACCGATATCCAAGATTAATATGAAATTTGTATCCATGTAACCCTTACAGCTGTTTATTTAAGTTAAATACTCCACCACTGAAAATATTTGAGTAGCATTGAATATGCATTTACAGAAATCTTCTGTATTACGCAGCTTTGCAGCAATTTTTTTTGTCTTGCTTTTTAAAATTAAATAAAAAGTGTCAGTAAAAAAGCACAGCATTAATTTCAAAAAATAAATTGAAAGTACAACAGAGGAAAAAATATCATTTTTTTTAACTACTTATGCTGTCAAAACACATATCTTTCTCCAAAGCAGCATAGCTTTCATTCACTTCTTATGTCTTGTGTTTCTAAATGTTTCTGCAGAGAGGAGAGCATAGTTTTGCAGGAATCATTTTCTAATGAACAGATGTGATTTTAAGGACAGCCAGGTTCACATGCAGCCTATTGGAAGTGAAGTGATAGGTGACAGAGATAGGGCAACTACTATACCAAAAATAACTTCTACAGAAGCAATTCTTGTTATTATCTGTGTTCTCTCAGCACAGGCTTTTCACATAAGGACTCATTTTTATATGGAGAGTAAAAACTGGTTTCAAATAATAAGAAATCAGCTCTTTTCCTAATCCTTTAGCCCAATCATCCATCGGTTATAGACAAGATAAATCAATTCAGAGCTGCTATAATAACAATTATAAAGGAAAAAAAAAAAAAAAGAAGTTTAAATATGTTTTTTTCAGGTACCATATCCTGTAGAAGAATCCAGTGACCAAAAATGTGACACAAGTAGGTTATCAAGTTGAAAAGTACTTGTTATTTACAATAAAGCCAATGTAAGAAATTTAAATATTTGAATTAAAACAAATTTAATTATTTAAAGCACTCTTATTGAGAGAAGCAGAATAAGAAATTAATGTGGAGATACAACCTTTGATTCCATTTTTTTCCCCACAGGTAAAGTGACCATTATTCAGAGGCCTTTGGTATATAACACCAGGCTGTGTAAAAGGAACTGAGATGGTTACTTGGGGAGATAAAATCATTTACGCATATAATTATAAAATCATGGAATGTTTTGGGTTGAAAGGGACCTTAAAGATAATTTAATTGCTGATAATTTAATTCAGTTGCTGAGGTGAGTAGCTTGAGAGAGGACGCCTTCAACACCGGAGCAGGGGAGAGATCAGCGTCCAGGAGCCTCAACTCAGAGCGGCCAGAGCTACCGAGGGAGCTTCAAGTCCTCGACAGGACCTGCCCAGGAGCCGGCAGCTCCGCGGACGCGAGCAGGGACTCACAGGGGGCGGAGCCAGGAGCAGCGGCACCAACCCTGAGTGGTTAAAAACCTGCGCCAGGGAGCGCGAGTGGTCAGGAGTGCGGCGAGGCAGTTCGCGTGGGCAGGTGGGCGGGATGGTGAGCGGGATGGTGAGCGGGATGGTGAGCGGGATGGTGAGCACCCGCCGTACGATCAGGGCCCGCTCTGGGAGCTCTGCTCTGGCTGCCCCGGCGGTGGTCAGCGTAGGCACCCAGACAGAGCCGATGAGAGGGGAGGCTGCAGTGCAGAGCTCGGGGTGTAGAGGGTGCCTGCACTGGTCTGGTGAGGGAAAGGAGCACGACGGGCAGGGCTGCGCTCGGTGCTCCCTGGTGGAGGTCCTCCTGCAGCAGGGGCTGTGCTGCGGGATGCTATTAATAGGCTGCAAGATGTCAGGGTAGCCGAGAGGAAGCAGGGCTGCTTGCTCCAGCCCCATACTGTGCGGAGGCTTCAGGCTTCCCCTCCAGCTCATGAAGGAAAGAAGGAGGCCGTTAATCCAGGAAACTGGGAGTTAGTGACAAAAAACAACAAAATAAGGAGGAAAAGGACCATTAAAAGCAAGAGGCTTCCTCCTTCATCTGTTGTCCCCATGCAGAACTGATTTGCTGTCCTGCAGGAGGCTGATGTGGAAATGCACTTGCACCAGAAGCAGCAGGCTGATGCACACAGGTAAAGATCTCTACTGGTGCCGCTAAGAAAAAGCAGTGGGTTGTAGTAGTAGGGGACTCTACTTTGAAAAGGACAGAAGCACTTGTCTGTCGACTGACCCAGTCTCGAGGGAGGTGTGTTGCCTACCAGGGGCATGGATCAGGGATGTTACAGAAAGGCTGCCTGCTCTAGTAAGTCTCACGGGCTATTATCTGCTCCTGGTGATCCATGTGGGTGCTAGGGATATAGGTAGTAGTAGACTGGGGAACATAAAGAAGGACCACAGAGCCCTGGGAGAGGTGGTTAGGGGCTCTGGTGCTCAGATAGTCTTTTTGTCAATTCTCCAGGACACAGGGGAGGACCTAAAAAAAGCTAGGAGGATTGGCCAGGTTAATAAATGGTTAAAAGGGTGGTATCATAGTCAGGGGTGTGGGTGCCTTGAACATGGGACCCCAGTTTGTAGGCCAGGTCTACTGGGGGCTGGTAGAGCTGGTCTGATGACAAAGAAGGGGAAGAGCAGTTTTGGTAGGAGGCTTGCCAGGCTGGCCAAGGAGGCTTTAAATAGATGTGTTGGGGGATGGGGTGCATCAATCCATCCCAACACAGCCAGTCAGTTGCCAGCACCTATAATAATGCTCGGAGCAATGTAGATATATTCCAGCTGCTCCGGCCAATGAGCCAGTTTCGTTTGGAGCTCGGCTCAGATGCCTCTATACAAACGCCCATAGCATGGGGAACAAACAAGAGGAGTTAGAGATGTGTGCACGTCTAAGGGGTATGGTATAATAGGCATCACAGAAACATGGTGGGATGGCTCCTATGACTGGAGTGTTGGAATGGAAGGTTACAGGCTCTTTAGAAAAGACAGGCCCAGCAGGCGGGGAGGGGGAGTTACCCTTTATGTTAGGGATAAACTGGAGAGTATGGAACTCTGTCTGGGGACAGGTGAGCAGTTTACAGAGAGTTTGTGGGTCAGGGTTAAAGGGAAAACAGCTATGGGAGACATTACTGTGAGGATCTGTTACAGACCGCCTGATCAAGGAGAACCTGCAGATGAAGCACTCTATAGACAGATAGGAAAAGCCTCACACTCACAGGCCCTTGTTCTCATGGGGGACTCCAACCACCCTGACATCTGTTGGAACGATGGCACTGCACGGCGCAAGCAATCCAGGAGGTTCCTCGATTGTGTGGAAGACAACTTCCTTCTGCAAGCAATAGAGGAGCCGACAAGGAGAGGTGCCATGCATGACCTTGTGCTCACCAACAGGGAATGGCACATTGAGAATGTTATGCTCCAGGGCTGCCTTGGTTGCAGCAATCACGAGATGGTCGAATTTGAGATCCCCAGGACAGTGAGAAGAGCGTGCAGCAAGCTCGCTGCCCTGGACTTCAAAAGAGCAGACTTTGGCCTCTTCAGGAACCTGCTTAGTAAGGTTCCATGGGATATAGCTCCCTAGGGAAGGGGGGCCCAAGACTCGGTTGATATTCAAGGATCACCTGCTGCAAGCTCAGAAGTGTTGCATCTCAACTAGAAGGAAGAGTGGCAGGAGGGCCAGGAGACCTCCTTGGATGGTCAAGGAGCTGCTCATAAGAATTCAAGGGGAAAAAGAGGCTTATGAAAGGTGGAAGCAAGTACAGGTGGCCTGGGAAGAGTACAGGGATGTTGTCCGGGAAGCTAGGGACCAGGTTAGGAAGGCTAAGGCCCAGTTAGAATTAAACTTGGCTAGGGATGTTAAGGATAACAGGAAGGGATTCTACAGGTACGTAGCAAATAAAAACCAGACTAGAGACAATGTAGGCCCGCTGAGGAAGCTCTCAGGAGAACTGTCTACCCAGGATTTGGAGAAGGCTGAGGTTCTGAATGACTTCTTTGCCTTGGTCTTCACCGGCAAAGGCTCTGACTGCACCACCCAAGTGTTAGAAGGTGGACGCAGGGACTGTGAGAATGAAGACCTTGGACCCAGTGTAGGAGAGGATCTGGTTCGAGACCATCTTAAAAGTCTGAACGTGCACAAGTCCATGGGACCTGATGAAATCCATCTGCGGGTCCTGAAGGAGCTGGCGAATGAAGTTGCTCAGCCACTGGCCATCATATTTGAAAAGTCATAGCAGTCAGGTGAAGTTCCCAACAACTGGAAAAATTGAAATATAACCCGTATATTCAAGAAGGGAAAAATGGAAGACCCAGGGAATTACAGACCAGTCAGTCTCACCTCTGTGCCTGGTAAAATCTTGGAGCACATTCTCCTGGACAGCATGCTAAGGCACATGAAAAACAAGGTGCTTGGTGACAGCCAGCATGGCTTCACTAAGGGGAAATCCTGTCTGACCAATCTGGTGGCCTTCTATGATGGGGCTATGGAACTGATGGACAGGGGTAGAGCAGTTGATGTCATCTACCTGGACTTGTGCAAAGTGTTTGACACTGTCCCACATGACATCCTTCTCTCTAAATTGGAGAGATATCGATTTGATGGATGGACCACTCAGTGGATAAAGACCTGGCTGGATGGCCACACGCAAAGAGTTGTGTTCAATGGCTCAATGTCCGGCTGGAGACCAGTATGTTGTGGTTTAAACCAATCCACACAGCTCGTCTACTCATCCCCCCACCCCAACCCTCCCCGCTCCCGCAGGGATGGGGAGGAGATTCGAGAGAATGTAACTCCCACGGGTTGAGATAAGAACAGCCCAGTAACTAAGGTATAACACAAATCACTACTGCTACCACCAATATTAATATTGATAAGAGAAAATAACAAGAGAATGCGATACCACCGCCGAACGGGTTCGACCCCCCTGAAGAGAGAGTGTGTCCTTCTGGGTAACTCCCAGTTACCTCCCTGGGCATGACGTGCTGTGGTATGGAATACCTCTTTGGCTAGCTTGGGTCAGGTGTCCTGTCTCTGCTTCCTCCTGGCCTCCCCTCGTCCCCAGCAGAGCATGAGACTCACAAAGTCCTTGGCCAGAATAAACATTACTTAACAACAATTAAAAACAATCGGCTCTCTGCCCAGGCTGGAAGTCAAAACACAGAGCTTGCAACAGTTACTAAGAAGGAGCAAAACGGCTCCTGATAAACCCAGGGCACAGTAACATGCGGTGTCCCTCAGGGATTGGTTTTGGGACCTGTCTTGTTGAACATATAGACATGTTGGCATGGACAGTGGGACTGAGCGCGCCCTCAGCAAGTTTGTCGATGACACCAAGCTGTGTTGTCCGGTTGATATGCTGGAGGGAAGGGATGCCATCCAGAGGGACCTCGACACGTTTTTAAGGTGGGCTGATACCAACCTCATGAAGTTCAACCATGACAAGTGCAAGGTCCTACACCTGGGTTGGAGCAATCCCAGGCACAGCTACAGGTTGGGCAAAGAAGAGATTCAGAGCAGCCCTGCAGAGAAGGACTTGGGGGTACTGGTCAATGAGAAAATGAACATGAGCCGGCAGTGTGCGCTCGCAGCCCAGAAAGCCAACCGTATCCTGGGCTGCATCAAAAAGAGAGTGACCAGCAGGTCCGAGGAGGTGATCCTGCCCCTCTACCCTGCTCTCCTGAGACCTCACCTGGAGTATTGTGCGCAGTTCTGGTGCCCTCAACATAAAAAGGACATGGAACTGCTGGAACAAGTCCAGAGGAGGGCCACGAGGATAATCAGGGGACTGGAGCACCTCCCATATGAAGATAGGCTGAGGAAGTTGGGGCTGTTCAGCTTGGAGAAGAGAAGGCTGCGTGGAGACCTCATAGCAGCCTTCCAGTACCTGAAGGGGGCCTATAGGGATGCTGGGGAGGGACTCTTCATCAGGGACTGTAGTGAAATGACAAGGGGTAATGGGTTAAAACTTAAACAGGGGAAGTTTAGATTGGATATAAGGGAGAAATTATTTCCTGTAAGGGTGGTGAGGCACTGGAATGGGTTGCCCAGGGAGGTTGTGAGTGCTCCATCCTTGGCAGTGTTCAAGGCTAGGCTAGATAAAGCCTTGTGTGGCATGGTTTAGTGTGAGGTGTCCCTGCCTATGGCAGGGGGTTTGGAACTAGATGATCTTTATTTCCTTTCCAACCGTAACTATTCTGTGATTCTGTGATTCTAATTCCAACCCCCTTGCCATGGGCAGGGACACAGCCCTGTCCAACCCGGTCTTGAACACTTCCAGGTATCGGGTGTCCACGGCTTCTCTGGGCAAACTCTTCCAGTGTGTTAGCACCCTCACTGTAAAATTTTTCTGCCTTGTATCTAAAATAAATCCTCCCTCTTTCAGTTTGAAACAGTTGCTCCTTGAAAGGTCACTATGGGCCCTTGTAAAAAAGGTCTTTCTCCATCTTTCTTATAAGCCCCCTTTCTATAGTGAAAGGCCACAATAAGGTCTGCCTGCAGCCTTCTCATCTCCAGGTTGAACCTCAACTCTATAACACAGAGTCACAGAATTATAGAATAGTTAGGGTTGGAAAAGACCTTAAGATCATCAAGTTCCACCCCTGCCATAGGCAGGGACACCTCGCACTAAACCATGTCACCCAAGGCTCCGTCCACCCTGGCCTTGAACACTGCCAGGGATGGAGCATTCACAGTTTCCCTGGGCAACCCATTCTGGTACCTCACCACTCTAACAGTAAAGAACTTCCTCCTTATATCCTAAAATAAGGTGCCTAATGCAAATAAAGTTGTAATGTAGTCCACAAATGGTATCTCGTATGTGAAAGCAGGTCACTCCAGATGACTAGGTCTCTTAAGATCCAAAACTGCCCAGTAGCACATCTGACAACAAACTGTAAAATCATACTTCAAACACTAACATAAGGACTAATGCCTAAAAGCACCCTATTGTCAGTATCTGTCCTGTGTACTTCCAAAGTACAAGGGGCTGCATTAATCTTCCAAAATTTCCTTACAAGTTGCTATTACGATGGCACAGATGTAACTGTAGGGGACTGAATATGTATGTGATAGACTTAGGAATAAACAGGTTGAAAACCTTTTGAGAGCTTTTGCATGGCCAGTGTTAGTCCTCATAAGGGACCTTACTATGTGCCTGTAATTATGAATCTATCAGCCCAGGAGAATTAAAGGAAATTAAGTTTGAAATGTGAGAACTGAACCAGACCATATGGACTCCCCAAAGATATTTTCCTTACCAGACACACAGTTTTCCTCTCCCTTGACAGCTGAGAAACAAATATGCTTGTTCTGTTAACACCTAGGAGCAGTATAAAATATGAAACAATGGAAATGTATAAGCAGTTCAAACAACGTTCAGATTCACAGTCACTACAAGTCCATTAAGATCACTGTTCACAAAGGTCATCTTTCATAAAGATAACTTTTCATCATTGTCCATAAAGATCCCTTTTTTCATTATCTATTAAATAACTTCTGTAGAACTTTACAGTAATTTTTGAAGCATGGGAGTATTTTGATTCCATCTGAAATTTCTGTTGTGCACAATGTCTATCTGTACAGTAATTCAGTACATTGACACTTCTAATTGTGCAGAAAGTGTTAGACTTTCATGGGTCTTTTTGATAAATCTTCTGCATAGAAAAAAAAATAGTTAAAGAAACTATTGATTAGTTTTATTATACACAAAGCAAAATAAAATCAATTCTCAGGATAATTAAACTCTGCTTACCCAAGTCACTGTGAGCTAGAGTAGCTATTTTAACAACACAAAAAGTTATGATAATTTTCACCTGTACATGCATAAAAATAAATGTTATACTTATGCAATAAACTCTTATATTCTTACGCTTAAAAAAACCCCTCAAACCAAACCAGAAAACCAACAAACACACCAAAACCAAAACAACCCAAACCCTCAAACACTACTTACAAGGAATTGTAGAATTATATTCAAAAATTAAGAGTTTTAGTGCCATTTTATAATGGCATATACAAGGAATACATAAACAGTAAAATACATATCTCTAAGAAGATAATGAAACGTACATTGTTTTAATAAGACCCACTAATTTCTGGACATCTACCAGTGGCGAAACAGAAGCTATGACTTTCATTCATCTCTTTCAAATTAAAACACCCTCACCCTGGGCTACTCACTTTGTGTAGAAAAATTAATTAAATTAGGCATTCCAGTATACTTCATGGAAAAAATTTGGTTTACTATTTTTAGCAATTCCTGTATTGACTGTATGTGGCAGAAGAAAAGCTATATTCTGCCACCATTAGTTGTACTAATAAGAACTGATTTTGGCAGAGGATATGAAATTGCTTACTATCTGACTCAGTAAGAACCCTTATAAGCAAGAATGTCAGAATTTGATTGTCAGTTACATGCTTGCAAACATAGTGGAAAATTCAAATTAGCATGACTAAGGAAAAATATATCCTCAAATGTGTTCATGAACAAGCCTGAGGCATATTTTTATAACATGGGCTTTTGTTACAAAGTATTAATTTTAATTCAATATGATCATTTAAATTAGTTTTCAAGGAAAAAAAAAAATACCCCTTAAAGAAAGCTTAGGAGTTTTGTTTAGGAGTATTACACTGTTTCTGACAGGTGGCTTTCCACTTTGACAAAATCTTTGCCTTCCCATTGGAAAGCATGACCAATGTGTGCCTTATTGAGAAAAAACTGCCTCTGCTTTAATGACTGAAGGTCTCACAGTAAAACTTAGTTGTTCACATTAGGAAGGTCTGTGCAGATAATGGACTGAAATTTCTATATATAATCTATGAGGATGCTGTGGGAGACAGTATCAAATGCCTTACTGAAATCAAGAAAAACCACATCTACTGCTCTACCATCATCCCTCCACCTAGTCACTTCCTCATAGAAGGCTATAAGGTTGGTCATACATGACTTCCCCCTCATAAAACCATGTTGGCTGTTCTTAATGACGCCCTCATCCTTGATATGCCTAGTGATGGAGTCAAGAATAAGTTGTTCCATCATCTTTCCAGGGATGGAGGTAAGGCTGACCGGTCTATAATTACCCGGGTCCTCCTTCTTGCCCTTCTTATAGATTGGTGTGACCTTTGCCATCCGCCAATCCTCAGGCACCTCGCCCATTTCCCACGACTTACCAAAGATGATGGAAAGTGGCCTAGCAATGACAGGATTTCTATAGCCCCAGAAGGAGTCAGGACAAAGGAGGAGTTTGCTTTGGTAGATGAGGATTGGGTTAGGGATCAGCTATGCAAACTGGACATCTGTAAATCGATGGGTCCGGATGGAATGCACCCGCGGGTGCTGAGGGAGCTGGCGGAGGTCATTGCTAGGCCACTTTCCATCATCTTTGGTAAGTCGTGGGAAATGGGCGAGGTGCCTGAGGATTGGCGGATGGCAAAGGTCACACCAATCTATAAGAAGGGCAAGAAGGAGGACCCGGGTAATTATAGACCGGTCAGCCTTACCTCCATCCCTGGAAAGATGATGGAACAACTTATTCTTGACTCCATCACTAGGCATATCAAGGATGAGGGGGTCATTAAGAACAGCCAACATGGTTTTATGAGGGGGAAGTCATGTATGACCAACCTTATAGCCTTCTATGAGGAAGTGACTAGGTGGAGGGATGATGGTAGAGCGGTAGATGTGGTTTTTCTTGATTTCAGTAAGGCATTTGATACTGTCTCCCACAGCATCCTCATAGATAAGCTGAGGAAGTGTGGGCTTGACGATCAAGTAGCGAGGTGGATCGAGAACTGGTTGAAAGGAAGAAGGCAGAGAGTTGTGGTCAATGGCGCAGAATCTAGCTGGAGGTCTGTGACTAGTGGAGTTCCTCAGGGGTCGGTGCTGGGACCGGTGCTGTTTAATATTTTCATCAATGACCTGGATGAGGGAACTGAGTGCACCCTCAGCAAGTTTGCTGGTGACACAAAACTGGGAGGAGTGGCTGACACACCAGAGGACTGTGCTGCCATTCAGCGAGACCTGGACAGGCTGGAGAGTTGGGCGGGGAGAAACTTGATGAAATTTAACAAGGGCAAGTGTAGAGTCTTGCATCTGGGGAAGAACAACCCCATGTACCAGTACAGGTTGGGGGTTGACCTGCTGGAAAGTAGTGAAGGGGAAAGGGACCTGGGGGTCCTGGTGGATAGGAGGATGACCATGAGCCAGCAATGTGCTCTTGTGGCCAAGAAGGCAAATGGCATCTTAGGGTGCATTAGAAAGGGAGTGGTTAGTAGGTCAAGAGAGGTTCTCCTCCCCCTCTACTCAGCCTTGGTGAGGCCGCATCTGGAATATTGCGTCCAGTTCTGGGCCCCTCTGTTCAAGAAGGACAGGGAATTGCTTGAAGGAGTCCAGCGCAGAGCCACAAAGATGATTAAGGGAGTGGAACATCTCCCTTATGAGGAGAGGCTGAGGGAGCTGGGTCTCTTTAGCTTGGAGAAGAGGAGACTGAGGGGTGACCTCATCAATGTTTACAAATATGTGAAGGGTAGGTGTCAGGATGATGGAGCTAGGCTTTTTTCAGTGATATCCAGTGATAGGACAAGGGGCAATGGGTGTAAACTGGAGCATAGGAAGTTCCACGTTAACATCAGGAAGAACTTCTTTACTGTAAGAGTGACAGAGCACTGGAACAGGTTGCCCAGGGGGGTTGTGGAGTCTCCTACACTGGAGATATTCAAGGCCCGCCTGGACAAGTTCCTGTGTGATGTACTGTAGGTTACCCTGCTCTTGCAGGGGGGTTGGACTAGATGATCTTTTTAGGTCCCTTCCAACCCTTGGGATTCTGTGATTCTGTGATTCTGTGAAATAGAGAAAGAAAGAATGAAAAATAATAAACTTTAATCCATTCTCAATTCCAGAAAAACCATGTATACAAAAGGATAGAAATATATATTTTAAGTGTGAGTTAGCTCAGGTTGCTTCATAAGATATAAGATTTAAACTAGGAAAAATGCCATTTTGCAATGATACTAATTAACAATTTCTCTATGCTAGATAAGTGCATGTCCATGTGAATTCTTCTGTTTACACAAAACTGATAATGGATTTGATCTGAGCACTGATGTTATTCTTCAGTTCACCAAGCCTCCCCATCTCACATGTAAAGTATGTCCATGATGCTCCTTGTTTTCTTGCAAAGAAGATTACAATTAATGAAACATGGCTACCTAATATCAGATAGCTTCACCCGGAAGCTTTTAACTCCACAAAATACCCAACCAAAAATCTCTTCATAATGTCACCATCTAAGGCTCCTGCTGCTACAGGTACCGAGAACACTAATAATCATTTTGATGTCTGTTATTTGTGTTTAGTCACAAATCATAATTTTTAAGGTCTCTGATGTTCAATTAATAGGATGCATTGGGAACCAGCAGGGAAACACTGGTGAAATGCCTGAAAGAAAGAAGTGCATTTTCTGCCAAAGTGCCTCTGTACCAATGATTGCAGCATAGGTAGCAAGCAGGAGGAGATGTGTATATCTGAAGCTATGATTAGTTATAATCACTATTGCTGAAAATTGGTGGGATGAATCACATAACTGGATCATTGAAACTGATAGCTGTAAACTGTTCAGAAGAGAGAGGGAAAGAAGGAAAGGTGAATGGATTGACCTCTATGTAAGAACAAAGTGGATTGACTGCACAGAGCTGTCTTTGGAAAGTAGCAATGAACAGGTTGAGATCTTATGGGTAGAAATTAGGGGTCAAGCCAACAGAGGGAACCTCATAGCTGGTGTTTACTACAGGACACTTGCCCAAGAGGACGTTGTCAAAGCATTCTTTCTTCAACCACAGGACGCAAGAAGTTTGAGGGCTCTGGAAAGACTCAAGGATAATTTTTTAACACAGGGGGTAGACAGCCTGTCCAGAGGAGAAGTGTTACCTCATGTAATAGCTAATTAAGGATGCCAAGGTTGGTAGCAGCCCTAGCTGCAGTGATGATTCCCTGGTGGAATTCACAATCTTGAGGAATATGGGCCAGGTGAAAAATAGATTCAGGACCCTGAGTTTTTGGAAAGTGAACTTTCAGTTGTTTAAGGGATTAGTGGATGGGGCTCCTGGAAACTGTCCTCAGGAAATAAAAGGAGCTGAACAGAGCTAGCAGCTCTTTAAAGAGATGTTTTTTTAGAGTATAGCAGTAGGAAAGGAAGGCAGGAGATAAGCATGAATGACTCAGGATCTCCTGGTCAAACTGAAGTGTAAGAGGGAAGTGCAAAAGCAGTGGAACCAGTGGCATATACCCTGGGAAGAATATAGGGATGTTGCCTAGATATGTAGGGATGGGATCAGGAAAGCTAAGGTTTATTTGATGCTGAATTTATCAGGGAATGTGAACCATCTACAGGTATGTTGGTCAGAAAAGGAAGAGTAAAGAAAATGCACCCTTCCTGATAAACAAGACAAGAGAGTGGAGGCTGAGTTTTGCCACAGTTTTCACTGGTGATCACTCTGTCAAGTCCTTGAACCCCAAGGCAGGGCCCAAAGTCCCTCCCATTGTAAAAGATCTGGTTCAAGACCACCCGGGGAATCTGAACCTACATAAATCCATGGGACCTGATGAGATGCATCCTGGTGTCCTGAGGCAACTGGCTGATGTACTTACTAAGACATTCTTCATCATATTAGAAAAGTCATGTCAATCAGGTGAAGTTCCTTGTGACTGCAGAAAAGGAAATATTGTATCTATTTTTAAGAGGATAATAAGGGGACCCTGGGAACTACTGGCCAGTCAACCTTACTTCAGTCCCTGGTAGTACAATAGCAGATACTCCTGGAAGATGTGTTGAAACACATGGAAGACAGGGAGGCGATGAAAGACAGCCAATATGGCTTTACCAAGAGCAAATTATTTGTGCCTGACTAAACTAGTGTCCTTCTATGATGGAGTGACTGAAACAGTAGACAAGGAAAGAGCTACAGCTGTCATCTGCATTGATTTCTGTGAGGCTTTTGGTACAGTCCCTCTCCCTCACAGTATTTTTGTCACTAAATTAGACAAATATGGTTTTGATGAATGTAAGGAATTAGATGGATGGCTGCACTCAAAGAGTTACAGTCAACAGCTCAATGTCCAAGTGAAAGCCAGTAACAAGTGCTGTACTTAAAGAGTCCATACTGGGACCAATACTATTTAATATCTTCATCAGTGATATAGAGAGTGAGACTAAGTGTGCCCTCAGCACCAACATGAAATCAAGACAACTGGTTCAGTTAGTATTCTAGTGGGAAAGTGATGCCATTCAGGGGGACCTTGACAAGCTTGAGGAGTTTGAACCTCATGAAGTTCAACAAGACCAAGTGCAAAGTCCTGCACCTGGATGGAGACAATCCACAATATCAGTACAGATCAGGGCACGAATGGATTGAGACCAGCAGCACAGAGAAGGACTTGGGGATACCAATACATGAAATACTAGATATAAGCTGGCAATGTACACTTAGAGCCCAGAAAGCCGGTCGTATACTGGGTTGCATCAAAAGAAGAGTGACCAGCAGCTTGAGGGAGGTGATTCTCCCCTTATACTCATGAAGTACCTGGAACACGGCATCCAGCTCTGGGGTCAGTAGGATTTTTTTAATATAAAACTCAAATTTTATCTGAATGAAAATAAGATAATTCAAAAAAACTTTGTCTTCATTCTTTGAGCCTAATGACTGTATAAAACTGAGAAAAGAATATTAAACAGAATATTCTGAAATCAATATGTTTGCCCTCTCCAGGATGTAGAGAGAGATAATTCTTCAAAGCATAACAGAATGTATCCTAAAATATATGCCACGTTTTCTAAACTATAAAGGTTTGGTCTTTTGATTATTTTTGTGGGTTTGCTTGTTTGGTTGGTATTTTTTTTGTTTGTTTGCTTTTACATAAAGTTGGAAAATGTATTAGGTCATCTTATGTCTTATCAGGTCAGTTTATTTCATTGTTGATGATTATGTTATACAAAATAATTAAAAAAATGCTATTTTACTATTATGTTTTATACAGTCAAAGTGTATATTTTCTTCAATTATGAGTTTTTATATTTTTTCTCCCTCTGCCTGAATTTTAGCTCTTATAGCATAGAACAGTTGATAGAAATCCTACATAGATCTTAGCAATTCGTTTTCATTAAGTTTATTTTTCTAATATTTAGCTGAGTACAATAATTTTAGAAGAACAAGTTAAGCATAATATAAAAAAAAAACCCTAAGCTAATTACTGTGTTTGGATTTCATTAACGTATTTGATTTTACTGTTTCTCCAATGTTATGCCTTCCTTATTACAAATCAAAACACTCTTCCACTCTTTCATTACATTTCTAAAGACCATTTGACTGTAATCCTTTGTAACCCATGCAATATAAATCCATCAGTGATTAACTATAGTAATTTTTCTGGTTTATAGGCCACATTTTCTGCCACTTTCTTCTGTTGTGATCAAACCAAGCAAAAGATGATAGCTGTAAGACAGAAGCAAAGAGAAACGTCAAGAACAGGATCAGATAATTCAATCTGAATCAGGTTATTCTCCCTCTCAGAATATACACTTTTCTCATGTTTAAATTCTTTTCCCATGTGTAAAGGTCCAGTTGACTTTTCCACTGTTAGCCACTAGCCACTCTTTCATCTATAGCCATATTAATTTTCTTATTTCAATTTCAACACACTCTGCCTTATGTTTTCAGGGTAAAACCAGATTTTGACATGATGGATTCTGTAATTTTCAGTTCCTTTCCCATTTTGCATCTTCAGTTCACCTTTCCTGTGAAGCTTCATTAGCCCTAACATTTTTTATGATGTTTCCAATTAACTATTAGACACTTGGAGACTCCGTTAAATAGTTCAATTTTCCTACTCCCTGACCACTTCAATTTGGAATATTGGCAATATTAAGAAATCTATTTTGGGTAAAAGGAAGAAATTATTTCTCAGAAGGAGACGTAACTTTTGGAGAAGGAAAATGAACTATTGAGGAGGAATGGTCTGAAATGAAAAGATTCAGAAATACTATCATAGAGTTTCTCAATGACTATATTAAAAGGATAGTGTTGAGGTTGCAAATGAAACACTGGTGTGTAGAAGCAGTGAGTCTGAAGTCACTATTTAAAGTCTCTGTCATGTCCTGTCCTAATATATTCAAAGAAGTTGATAATAATCTTGATAGTACACAGCCTGAAGTATAACAGGTTTAGGTACATAAGTACACAATGTTATTCATAGAAAACTATAAAGGCAGATTTGGAGCTCTCTGCATATGTGAATATTGTATGTACACATACATGTAGACATATGCATGCATGCACAGACACACATTTATATTTTACTCATATGTGTCTCTTTCAGTTCTCAATAAAGTTCAACTAACTTTTGAGGGCAGAGGATGGATGACAGGTTGGGAAAAATTACATGCATCTTTAATGGACTGGTTTATAAAAGTAGGTTGTTTACAATATTTCTAAAACCTCCTGCTCTTTACATATCCTCATTTTAGGATACTTACACCCACTTGTTCATTTGCGTTGCTATTGAATGCAAGGATATCTCAAGGTGACAGGTAATGTAATGTTTAATAATATCTTTTCTTCCTAAAATCTTTCTTTAACTATGCCAGACTAAGCTGATAATTGACAATTGTGAGCACTAGGAGTATACTAAAGCTACAGTAAACATGATGATACCATCAAATGTGCCTGCTAACTGTGAATCCTCATGAGTTTCTGCTAGTAAATCAAGGACTTGACTCTACTTGCAAAATTGGTGAAATCTACGCTAATAGTAGCTTAGCAAATGTTCTGTGTATGCTACTTCACTTTAAAATACATTATGTGCTAAAAATGAGAATAATGTAGTTTAAGTCGCATTTAATACACTTAAATCTTCATTTCGGTGGGCTTTTGAATTACATAAAGCTAATGCATTTCTATTAATATGACAGAAAAGCAATCAGGATGGAACTCCTGTAGTGTAGCACACACACCGATATTGAAAAATCAGGTTACAAACGCCTCCATAATTGGCATTTACTTGTTCATTTGGACAATAGGCTATAAATGCGCCTCTGAGCTGTAAGAGTTTTGCTGTAATTACTATTATTTTTTAAAACTTATCACAATGCCCATGAATTTGAAAGAAAACACAAATAAGGGATTCTGAGTTCACTTTTTTTTTTTTAATAATTTGAAAACTGAACCCAAAAGGTATATTTGTTGCTCAGTGATGAAAGAAGTAATAGCTCTTATGCATATACTGTCACAAACTGAAATGTGAAATTGCCTTGACTTATGTAAATTTGCAATACCATTATTTTGATTCGATCTCCTGGAGTTACTTTCTCAGCTTTCAAATACCTTTCTTCAATCATGTTGCTCAACATACACGCTTAATTCTGAAAGTAGTTGAAGACATGAATTATCAGGTGGTCTTTATAAAGCTCTGAACACAAAAATGTTGCCTTCACTGGAGTTTTATTTGAAAACCTAAAAACAACAATATAAAAAAAAAAAATTCCCCTTCCAAAACCCAAAACCCTTTTGTATTTGGGGAGTGAAGCACTTCCTAGGCCAAAAAAGTTGCCAGAGATCTATATGAAACATGTTCTAGGTAATGGACATATTTAGTATTAATTTAGTATTGCGAATGTAGCTGGTAATGAATAAGTAATTAACTCAAACTACCTTTAGGTATATTTTTCAAGAGTGACGCAAATTAGCTGCACCTTAAAGAAAACCAACCACAACAAGAAAAGAAACAACCCCAAACAAAATAAACAAAAACCAAAAAAAACAAACAGGGAACGTGAATGAAGCTTGTTCTCATATTGTAGAAAATAAACAAACTTAAACTGAGAGACTTACAGTATGAAATATCTCCTGAGCAGTAAATTATGTTTGGTTATGGGGAAAAAAAAAAAAAAATACTGGTACTTGCCACTCATTCTGTATTACTTAGCTATTAATCTAAATCTAAATAATCTGTGTAGATGATGCATTGCTGGTACCTCCTTTTCTCTTGCATGAATAAACAAATAAAACCACTGATCTATATAGTTATTAAAGAATGTGGAATTGTAATTAAACAGAAAGGTTATGTTCATGGGAGTCCTTAATTCTTAATTCTTGGTCTTTTATATGTTGCTTTTGCAGGAGGTAGAAAACTGAGAGGGAAAAGATTATCGTATAAAGCAGCGAATAAATTATTTTGGAAAGTGAGCTTCACTGGATGGTGCCATTTAGGGGCAGCTGTAACATCACTGATGTTTTATTAAGCAGTGTTCTGATTCAGTCCCAACTGTGACAGTATTCATTCTTTTCAGGACATATTCTGAGAACTGTTTAATTTTTCTGGGTGCATCTGCATATGATGGAACAACTATTGAAATTTAGTAATATTTTTAACTAAAATCTGAACTGCATTTTACATTCAATCATTAATGCAATTACATTGTCCAGTAGGAATGACATTTTGCATTTGAAAGAAATATAAATAATACCTTGGAGCAAAAAGTGAAAGAAAACGGCTTTAAAGACAGTAATTCAGCTTCATGTTTTAAAAACAAAACAAAACAAAACAAAAAAAAAACCCAAAACCAAAACCCCACAACAAAACCCCATCATATAAATATATACTATTTTGTAAGCATATATAAACTTTTAAATTTATGTCATATGTATTTAAGGATTAAAGAATTAAAGGAAAAAACAACAACTGAACAAATAATTACAGCTGTACTAAATTTGCTTCAAAGTATTCAACATTTTATATAAAGCTTAACAAATTTGTATTCATGGAAAATGCGAGTCGTGACCTAGTCTTCATTTAAATCCCCCTATTCACAAACAAAATCTGCAATGAACACTGGTAATGATAGAACTAATTACAAACCAATATTGAAATAACAGCAGGAGGAACTCTGTGGTATTATGCATCTAACATCTTATGTAATTTTAGGTTAATTCAAACTGTATTATTGCCTAGAAACTATTCAGTGAAACTGACTCGTGGTGGGGCTTTTCGATTAAATGATTGTATTCATGGTTGTGCATGCTAATTTGTAGATAGTCGCAGATAAATATTTTAATATGATAACACAATGCAGGCTGACAAGATCAGGAATAAATAATAGATAATCCAGAAAAGAAAGAAAAAAATTAAATAAATCCAATTCTACTTCTATTGTTTTCAGAGTTGTTACCTACCAAAGCTGTATTGTTTCAGTGGAGCAAACATGCGTCTATTGGATTCACTCCATGTAAGTAAAACTGCTTAATTACAAATAGTTGTGCTGCAGTTTTCACATAAGTTATATTTGTTGACTGTACTGTTATGAGATTTCAACATAGGCTAGTTCTCATGCATGGCAGTGAGAATATGCCTGGTTACAGTTCTGACAAATAGTTTCTGTGCATGCTTATTTGTCAGTATTGGGACTGGAATGGAAAACAAAAATCTGTAGAATAACTGTGCAGCTTAATGGCTCATATTTACAGACAGTAGTGCCCATGGACTTAAGTGCCTTAATGCATAAATTGTGATTCTTTTATTGTAAATAGAATTTTTAATATCAATTCAAGTAGACATAAATGAATTGTAAGCATTGACTATTTTTATTGAGCTAACAAAAATGCAACAGTAATAAGAGTACTTAAATATATAAATCCAAGCTTATGTTAATATTTTACCAACATTTTTACTGTTTGATCTTTCTTTTTCACTATTTTATATCCATGTCATAATTCAAATTATAAAGAAACCTTAAAAATCCTAAACCAGTCTTAGAAAGTAAACTTGTTGATATATTTTTTTTTAACAGACCTTCCACAATAAAGAGATTTGTAATTACCGATGGTAATACAAGGGAAACACTGAAACAAGGGAACCTCTATGTCAGAATAAGATAAACTCATAAGCGTAATTAGCTTTTTTTTTCATTCAAGAAAGTGTGCATTAAGATATGTATTTGTTACTAAATAATTCTTTTTTTTTTTTTTTTTTTTTGAATATTTACCTAAGGACAAATTGCTCTGTCATGAATTTTGATAATTCCCTTTTCAGTCATGGTGCATTTCTAGATTATATAATTCAGTATGCTAAATGAACATTCTTTGGTGCCACATACTGCTACAATACTATTAGTTGTATATGAATTAGGTGTCTTTACTGAGGTAGGCAGAGCTAGTCTGGATATGCCAATGTATGCATATTGTTGGATAATGAAGGAATGAGTAATTAATCTTTCATTATTGAAAAAATATATACATATATATATAAAAGGATTCTGAAAATACAAAGTTTCTACAAAGGATATGAGGATCGGAAAATATCTGAGATCTATGGAGAACTGTGTTGAGTTTGGAAAACCCACAGTAGTAGATTATATTTATATATAACCTACTATATATATACATATAGATATGTATACATATATGCATGTGCATATATACATATATATATGTATAAAACTGTTAACAGAAGGTGAGTTTCTATCAGCTTGAACTGAGCATGCATAACATCAACATGAAAAGGCTTTGTCTTTTATTTCTTACATAGCAAAGATAAAAGAAGGAAAAAAAGTGTCTGAAAATCTTTTTGTGTGCATGCCAGATCCTCTACTTCTTCAGCCAAAAGTGATTTGATAGATCATATGTGTCCCAATATAATGTCAATGGCTTTAAAATTGCAACTCAGGTAGTATTGATCTCCACTGTGACAGAGCTATTGCATGTGAAACTATGAAACAGGAGGCAAAAGATGACTTATTCAATATTTGTTGATAATCCTTATTTTAGCATCCCTGTTTTTCTTGCAAGTGCTCTTTGTAACATGTAGAGTGGGGAGAATTTCTTACTACAAAATTTACAAAAACAGTGAAGTAGCTGGTGATTCAGAAGTAAAACTGAACTACAGTGTTTCACTCTGTTTTGTCAAGTAGTTGTGTCTTAAAAAAAATAAAAATAAAAATATATGCATGTCCCTCTATTTTCCCAATGAGTAATGCATTTTAAAAGTGACAACAATCCTGTTTATTCTCTAAATTAACAGAAGATGGAGCATTTATGTAGTGAAAGTATTTCTAGCAAGTTTTTTTCTAGGTAAATTTTCACTGGCAATCAAAGACAAGCTTTAACTACAATGCCTCTGAAAAAAAAACCCATCAAAAAACCAAACCCCCCCCAAAAAAAAAACAAACCCAAAACACAAAGCAACAACAAAACCACCCAACATTAGCTTCTACTCTTTTTATGCCAATTTTCTCCAGATGTCTATGCAAAATCATTAGTGTGATAGTTGGAAAGTTATCCTGTAGTGCATTTTTGTACTTTCAGCTGTTCTGCTTTCCAAAAGTAAGTGAAAAAAGTACATTATTTACAAGAACCTATTTATAATGGTTAATGCATAGGTCTGGATGAAATAAGACTTCAGTCTTTCCTTGAAACTTGTGGTCATATTGTGCCAGCTTTTTCTTGGAGCAGTCTGCTAAGAGTTGTAATAGAAAAGCCATTGATTAACTCTTTTATTCCAAAGAATTTTCAACATGGATATTTTATAACTTTCTTCAATGTCCTTCTTTGACAAATTATTGTACATGCTCTCAATTGCCCTTACCTATATTTCAAACCCTGCAAAATTTTAGTGAATATTTTTCTTGACTATGTTAAATGTGTTCATCCTGTATTTCACCACCTTAATTAACATTTCCTAATTGTAATCCACACAGCTCTTCAATCACAATTTTTCCACTCTCTTCTCTTTTCCTATTATCTTCCTATTATGCTTTACCCTTCTTAACTTGAAAACCAACTTGCCTTTTTATCCTTTTCATATTATCCTCTTATACACATCTCTCTCTTATTCCATCCTGTCTACTATCCTTTCTATTGCTTTTGTTACTGTCCATATAATCCTGAAATAATTTACCTGCTTCTGTTAGAATTGTTCAGCAGAAGACCTTTAGGACATTATTTTTCCCTATTTATGACAACCTCTATACTACCCAAACTAGTAATTCTGGAACTCCCAAGTCAAAATGCATATCTTAGCCAATAATTAATTCAATAAAAAGATAATGTGTAAGGAAAAGTCCACAGATCCTTTATTGATACTAAATTTAAGCATCAGGATTAAAAGAGGGAAGGTTCATAAATGTTTTGTTTTGTTTTCTCGCTTTATTTTTTTTTTTAATTTGGAAGGACAGCTGCTTGATCTAGTTTATCAGTATCTACATCTGTCCACGGAAAGAAATTTTATAATAATGACATTTTGTCGAAACAAAAATTTAACAAGACATTCTTTCAAATCAAATGTTTTTATATATATACATATAGGCTACCTTCCATTCTGTTTTCCGTTTCTGTTTTGATTTATTCTTCCTTTGTTGCCACCTGACTCTTTTCTCTCTCACTTTATCCCCCACCCCAACAAAATCCAACCCCCCAGAAATCATAGTACTTCAGTCTTTATTTTCACAAAAGTGAACAACTGCTCCAGGAAATTATTTTTGTTGTCATGCTATGTCAAGAAACAGCTGAGTTTTGTGATCTATTGGATTTTCTGACTGTCATCTGCCGTATGTGAGAGGAAAGGAGAGCAAAGCTATTTCTGGTTTAAAAAAAAAAAAAAAAAAAAATGTTTCCAATGGTGAAAGAAAATCACATTTGTGCCACTGAGCCACCAGTCATTCAACCACTGCCCATACTTGCTTATCACCTCTTAGATGCTAGTATGCAGTTGAGTCTATTTAAAGAGGAAGAAACCAATCACACAGATTATAACATCCAGGACATTTGCATCCTGGTGAGGAGGCACATACTGCAAAGCAAGTTTGGCTTTCCTTCTAGCCTGACCAGAATCCAGGGCCCTGTCAATAGCCTATTCTACTCCATCACAAAAGGCCCACCCTGCTGAGTGTTCATTTTCTGACACTTGTATGTAGCTTGGGGATGAATCAGTGACATAACTCATCTCAAATTCACAGAATCATATCGTAGAATGGTTAGAGTTGGAAAGGACCTTAGGATCATCTAGTTCTAACCCCCCTGCCATGGGCAGGGACACCTCACACTAAACTATGCCACACAAGTCTCTGCCCAACCTGGCCTTGAACACCACCAAGGATGGAGCATTCACAACTTCCTTAGGCAACCAAATCCACTGCCTCATCACACTAACAAGAACTTCCTCCTTATATCCAATCTAAACTTCCCCTGTTTAAGTTTAAACCCATTGCCACTTGTCCTATTGCTACAGTCACTGATCAAGAGTCCCTCCCCAGCATCCTTATAGGCCCCCTTCAGATACTGGAAGGCTGCTATGAGGTCTCCATGCAGCCGTCTCTTCTCCAGGCTGAACAGCTCCAATTTTCTCAGCCTGTCTTCATACGGGAGGTGCTTCAGTCCCCTGAGCATCCTTGTGGCCCTCCTCTGGACTTGTTCCAACAGTTCCATGTTCTTTTTATGTTGAGGACACCAGAACTGCACACAATACTCCAAGTGAGGTCTCACGAGAGCAGAGTAGAGGGGCAGGATCCTCTCCTTCGACCTGCTGGTCGCACTCCTTTTGATGCAGCCCAGGATATGGTTGGCTTGCTGGGCTGCAAATTCACACTGCCGGCTCATGCTCATTTTCTCATTAACCAACACCCCCAGGGCCTTCTCAACAGGGCTGCCCTGAATCTCTTCTCTGCCCAACTTTTAGATGTGCCTGGGATTGCTCTGACCCAGGTGTAGGATCTTGCGCCCATCATGGTTAAACTTCATGAGGTTGGCATCAGCCCACCTCTCAAGCATGTCAAGGTCCCTCTGGATGCATTCCATCCCTTCGGCATATCAACCAAACCACATAACTTCAGTGTCATTGTCAAACTTCCTGAGGGTACACTCAATGCCACTGTCAATGTTGCCAACAAAGATGTTGAAAAGGATTGGTCCCAACACCGACCGCTGAGGGACACTGCTTATCACTGGTTTCCATTTGGATATTGAGCTGTTGACCACAACTTTCTGCACGTGGCCATCCAACCAATTATTTATCCACAAGGTGGTCCATCTATCACATTTGTGATGGGTGGAACTTGATGATTTTAAGGTCCTTTCCAACCCTAACTATTCTACGATTCTATGATTCTAGGTGGGTTCTCACCCTCTCCAGCATGACAGGTTACAGTACTCAAAGGCCTTCCCACTCCTCTGGTAGTGATTCTTGACTCCCTCCTCACTCAGTGAAGGCTTGTGAGACACTGAATTTTCCAAAGACATCTCAGTCGTCTTTCTTTGGCAGCCTTCTCTTTCACATTATTTAAACCAGCCTCATTAAATCCTCTCTTTGCTGGAATTTCTTTGTCAGATCAGCCTTCTTGTGCTGCCTCTGCAGCTGTGGTCTCTATGCCACAGTGAGAAGGAAAGCATAAGGGATATTCATCAGATCATGAATCATCCTATTCACAGTTCTTATTCAGTCATCCCTGGAGATGGTCAACAAAGGAATGAGTCTATGTCTGCACTCCTTACAGAAATCTTTGTCCTTGAGAGTCAGGGGGCTGTGAAGAGGCTGTTGTACAAGCAACAGAGCACTTCATTGTGCCTCCACAGATCTTTAAGGTTTTTCATCTTTCCTCATATTTTTCTGGTGATAAAAGAACTGCTGCACTGCTCTTCCCATCCAATCTCCCTCTGCTATAGGAGAAATTGGAAAGAGAAGGTAGTCAAGCCATCTGTCCTGTGTCTGTCCTGGAACACAGAAGTGCGAAGGTAAAGCCAAAACAAAAAAAAGACACTAAGCTAAAGCAACAACTAACTAAGGATGTTGAGCAGAGCAGGTAACAACAGTTCCAGTTTCTGGAGGATTATTATGTTGCCCAGATGAAAAAATATCAGAGACATTTTAGATTGCATGAGTTATAGGTTCCTGAAGAGACTCTCTGATTTACATCCAGATTTTGATTACTTCTGGAGCCACTGTTACCCTGTGTGTGTGTGTGTGTGTGTGTGTGTGTGAAAGAGCCCCCGGAGCCAGTTGCTTACTCAGCTGTGCTGGAGAACTCTGTGCTGGCCTGCTGTGAACAACTGTCCTCTCTCCATACACCCCTGCTGCATTGGTGTTCAGAAATGGCAAGGGCTTTGCAAAAGGCTTTCTTAACCCTCCAACAGAATACAGCATATGAGAGTTGTTCTTACCATGGTTTAGCTGGCTATGAATCGTTAATGCTTGTACTGGATTCACACGTGTGTGTTGTGAAAAGAGCACTAATCCACATAACAGTTCTGGTGGGTATGTCATGAACTGTTTTCTAAACTTTGCTTACAGTTGTAGGTTTCCATGAAAAAAAGTGGAGCTGAAGAATTTTCCTTGGTGTTTTATGATCCCATAATCATAGAATGGCAACTTTGAGGTAGGCCCAAGCTGTCAGAGTGAATTGTCAATGTCCGTATCATAAGAATAAGTGGTCTGCATGACATCGCCCACATCAGTAGTCACTTGACAGGGGGGAAGACTACTCCAAGTGGGTTAGTAAATCTTTAGCAATCAGAAGACTTCTACTCTCTGTTGTTATTTATGCCCAGAACTTCACGAAACCGTGTTGTAGGTAGGCCTCCCCTCCTCCCTGGCAGAGCACGAGGCTCAAAAAGTCCTTGGCCAGACCAAACATTCGAGCAGCAACTGAAAACATCAGCATTATCAGCACTGTTCCCAGGCCAAAAGATCAAAACACAGCACTGCACTAGCTCCTAAGAAGGACAAAAATGACTGCTGCTGCTCAGCCCAGGACAAGTGGCTATTTTTGATTTCAATCTATTTTACATGTAAACCAGCACAGTTTGACCCTATTCCTGTATCTGCTATGATTCTGCTGGGGTTGAAACCCAGCAGAACGATTCTATAATACAATAAAAATATGCTACAACTCTGCCAACAAGGGCTGATCTACAAATTATAGAGGGTGCTTGGTTATTAGGTGGGACTGCCAAAGGAGGTTTTAATAAAAGGGTGGATTAAAGACATCTTCATAGCTGAAAGCTCCTAACATGTTCACACAGTCTATGGGAAAAATAGTTGTAAGAAAAGGCAGGTGGTTGCAGAATTCATTTTTCTTGTATGCTACATTTCCTGGGTTGTGGGAAATGTAATATATATTTCCCAAGACCAGTTTAAAAATCATAAACTTATATTTTCTATGTTTAAATATATTCTTCTTTACAAGACTAGTTTTTTATTAACTGGAAGAATAAGAAATGCTTCCAGCATGAGAACTATCATGCTTGGAATAATGGTTGAAACTATTTGGGTTTTATAGCCGAGTATTCAGCGTTAAAAACCCTAGATATTCTGAAGTCGCTGTAAAATTAAATTGTAGTATTTTGGCCTCAACATATTATATCGATTTTCATATCTTGTTTAATCAGGAGCTGCAAGACACACAGTAATTATTCATGCAACTATAACTGTGCTAAAGAAGGGGTGGAAAGACCATTTGATCGCTTTATTTTACTTTTCAAAAATATTTCCTACATTAAGCCAGCCTAGGCTCCATTTTTTTTTTCTCATTTGTAGGATGTGTATATATGTGAATACACATGAATGTATCTGTACATATACCTACGCACATACAATGCTACCTTTGACTGACCAGCTGACTTGTAGAATGCTGTTTCAAGAGCCACAATGAAGTTTTTGAAAAGTGAGATCTGCCAAGATAGTTTTTCAGATGTAGATATATAGCAAGTAGAAGAGATTCATAAAGATGAAACCTGGACAAACGTCACTGTAGCTCCTTTGTCAGGTAGAAAATGGAAGCTTTAACTCAGAAACATAGGAAGCTTTTGTTGACTAGAAGTGTAAGTACAAGGACTGAAACCCTGCATCCCAAATCATCTACGCTAATTCATATTCATTCCTGTTGAGTCATGACATTATAATCTAAGACCCAAGTGCCAAGAGAAATATGTGTGTCTAAGTGTAAATTTGTTTCATAGAGCTTTTCTATGGTCATTAAATATGAATCAGTACATGATACATGCAAAATCTTTCACCAGCATCCTGCAAGACAGTTTTTTGTAAGTTGGGTTTAGACTTATTTTTGGTATAGGAAAATAATTAAATTTAAAAACATTTTTGGTGTATATGCAATGTGCTGTATCAATTGAAATGACATAAAAAGAATTGTAAAAAATGGGAATGGTTTCAATGCATGAATGACAAACATGAGATTGTTTTTCCTATAAAATTTGAAGCACTAAAAACTATATGTTCTATTTAAAAATAGAGAAAAAGGTTTTTTTAAATTATGTTTATTGTTAAAAGGGATATCACCAGCACATGTATACAAAACTCATTCTGACTCAGGACATAATGGGTTTGGTTCTGACTCTGCCTTTTAAAGACTTATTTTGGTTTAGTCTCAATCAAACAAAGTCAAGGAAAAAAAATAACTGTCAGGTGCTCCTAGTACAAGGATAATTCTTCTGTATGCTGCTGTTGTATCTCTGGAGGCTGCAGACTATTAAACTGCACTGATTATACCTGTTACCCTAATCCATTATTCATGAAATGGGAACCACAGCATCTTCAGTCTGTCATTTCCCATTACTTTCCATCAAAGAAACCATATGCTGTTCTCACAGTATATTGATACCAGGGCATATATAAGGCAGACAGTAACATAGAAGCACTATCTGCTTTCAGATAAGATTTTCAAATAGTTGTTATTAAACACCACTTTTAATGGACTGCTTGATAATTCAGTGCTTAAACTATGAAACTTCAACAAGGAGTACGATTGATGATTGCTTTCTCTATGATGAAAATGATTCAGTTCTTATAAACAGCTTGCATACAAAGGAACTGTATTACAAGATATTTTATCAAGGATGCTGTACATTGGATTTTGTTTTGAAGCTTTGTTTCTCAGGCATCTCTCAATTACAATTTCCATATCTGAGAAGCAGTGCTTGATTATAAGAAATCAGCCCTGTTCACCACCCCATCCTACATGAAGTAAATCATGTTTTTGGACAACAAGCTGGGTTATTTAGATCAAATTTAAGTTAATCAGGAATAATCTGATTCTGTGCACTAACTGCAATGTTTTCCTGAAAATTTTGTGGATCATCAGAAACTCCTATTAAGAATGCTATTCACTGAAATATACTAACTTTTCACTGTTCTTTTTTTTTTTTTTTCTTTTTAAACTGAATTTTAATCAGCATTAAAATCCATTGTCATCTGATCCATAGGTTGGTAGTGCTAAGTTAATAGTTGGACTTGATGATCTTAAGGGTCTTTTCCAACCTCAATGATTCTATGATTTTGTTCTACTGTGTTCATAACCTAACCCTGTTTGCAGTCTATAAAGAGTTTACAGGGTTAAGACAAAGAGGTGTCAAATCAGATGTGCAAAACAAGTTTAGAATGGATGATGTTGGCTCAGTTTTTCAATGTTCTTTTTTATTCCTTTGGCACCTAAATTAAAATTGAACTAAAAATTCATGGTCTGGGTCACTATTTGTCTATGCATAAGAATATTTGGAATATCTGAGATGCAATCAATAGAAATGCATCTGTATATAGTCCATGAGCTTGAGCTTGGTCCCATATTCTAGACTAATCCATAAGGTTAAGAAGACACTAAGGTACAGGGAAACAGGCTCCTGCAGAGCTCCTTTTACAGCTATCACAGGGGTATTCTGTGTGCTCTCTTTTGAACACAGGAGATGTTTTCCACACACCAAACAAGTACAGTTGATAGCCAAGAAATGCCCTTCAGCTACATCTGCATGAAGTTAAAAAGAACCTGAGCAAGCCATCTGTTATATCAGATGGAATAGATTGGTTGCATTCACATATTTAATACAGTCTATATTCAAGAAATCCAATTTTCTCATATATCTTTTAATAGATCTTCTCAGGGATACAAATGGAGGGAAGCAGTTCTAGCTCTCAGTACTTTACATAGAATCATAGACTAGTTAGGGTTGGAAAGGACCTTAAGATCATCTAGTTCTAAACCCCCTGCCATGGGCAGGGACACCTCACACTAAACCATGTCACCCAAGGCTCTGCCCAACCTGGCCTTGAACACCACCAAGGATGGAGCATTCACAACTTCCCTGGGCAACCCCTTCCAGTGCCTCACAACCCTCGCAGTAAAGAATTTCTTCCTTATATCCAATCTAAACTTCCCCTGTTTAAATTTTAACCCATTACCCCTTGTCCTGTCACTACAGTTCCTAATGAAGAGTCCCTCCCCAGCATCCCTATAGCCCCCCTTCAGATACTGGAAGGCTGCTATGAGGTCTCCACGCAGCCTTCTCTTCTCCAGGCTGAACAGCCCCAACTTCCTCAGCCTGTCTTCATACGGGAGGTGCTCCAGTCCCCTGAGCATCCTCGTGGCCCTCCTCTGGACTTATTCCAACAGTTCCATGTCCCTTTTATGTTGAGGACCCCAGAACCGCAACACAATACTCCAAGTAAGGTCTCACAAGAGCAGAGTAGAGGGGCAGGATCCCCTCCTTCGACCTGCTGGTCACGCTTCTCTTGATGCATCCCAGGATACGGTTGGCTTTCTCGGCTGCGAGTGCACACTGAAGCCAGCTCATGTTCATTTTCTCATTAACCAACACCACCAAGTCCTTCTCCACAGGGCCGCTCTGAATCTCTTCTTTGCCCAGTCTGTAGCTGTGCCTGGGATTGCTCCAACCCAGGTGTAGGACCTTGCACTTGGCTTGGTTAAACTTCATGAGGTTGGCATCAGCCCATCTTACAATCTTGTCTGTCCCTCTGGATGGCATCCCTTCCCTCCAGCGTATCAGCTGAACCACACAGCTTGGTGTCATCAGCAAACTTGCTGAGGCCGCACTCAATCAGACTGTGCATGTCACCAACAAAGATGTTAAACAAGACCCATCTCAAAACCGATTCCTGAGGGACACCACGTTTTTCTGGTCTCCAGCTGGACATTGAGCCATTGGCCACAACTCTTTGCATGCGGCCATCCATCCAGTTCTTTATCCACCGAGTGTTCCACCTATCAAATTGATGTCTCTCCAATTTAGAGACAAGGATGTGGTGTGGGACAGTGTCGAACGCTTTGCACAAGTCCAGGTAGATGAAATCAGCTGCTCTACGCCTGTCCATCAGTACCGTAGCCCCGTCATGGAAGGCCACCAGATTGGTCAGGCAGGATTTCCCCTTAGTGATTCCATGCTGGCTGTCACCAAACACCTTGTTGTTTTTCATGTGCCTTAGCATGCTGTCCAGGAGAATGTGCTCCAAGATTTTGCCAGGCACAGAGGTGAGACTGACTGGTCTGTAATACACCGGGTCTTCCATTTTCCCCTTCTTGAAAATGGGGGTTATATTTCCCTTTTCCAGTCATTGGGAACTTCAACTGGCTGCCATGATTTTTGAAGTATCTCTGCAGGTTTATGATACAAGGGGATAGTTTTTACATGAACTTGTAATAATCAGGACTAACTCATTCGCACTCATGTGAGTCATAGAGTCATATAGTAACACCTCTTACTTTCTGCTTCCCGTAATGAAGAATATTGGCTTATCTGTAAAGCTCCTCAAAATCAGAAGCTTTCATTTGGAATTACAGTGAGGTAAATTTTCAAGTCCAATCTAGGTCAGAAAAACAATCATGTGTCAGGGTCCAGTGTGCACCCAGGGGGTCTATAACCTCTTTCTTCCTCCCAGGGCTGGGGCGCAGGTGTGAGGGCCAGCTCCACCACAGGCTGACCCAGGACAAGGTCTTGGAACAGTGTCTGAGGGCCATTCCTCCTGCAGGGACTATGCTGAAACTCAGGCCCTTTGCCCTGGTCATCACCTGGGTTGCAGTGTGGGATTTCCTGTGCCATGACATCTCGCTGGCCCAGACCCCTACCTATTGCCTTGCCTAGGCCTATCTCTCTCCCTGTCCTTGTCCCCATTGGCCTCTCCAGCCATCCCAGGAACTTTTCTGACCCCATTTACTGTCAGTGATCTTTGTTCTCCTTGTTCAATCACCATGAGATTGGACCTCTTTTAGTGAAATCCTTACCCTGCCTGCCATGCTGTCAACCCATTCTCCCAGCTCATTTTCCTCATGACTCTGCCCACCCTTCTAGCTTCCTGACACCATGCAGTATCACACCCATATGACAGAAAGTAAGAATTTGTAGTGCAGTTCAGTCATTTGGGCCCCAGAAGACATGAATATCAATCAAAGAGCTGTGACAACTAAGATTTGCAAACATCTGTGAAAGTGATGACAAAGCTGCCACATACACAACCAACCTACTTTCTGGCTGTTAGAAACAATCTCTTTATTTCAGTGCTGAGCTACAGTAAAAAGGTAATTTTTCTGAAGAAAATTCATGTGTAAAAATGTTTGAGGTTTGCTGGAAGCCTAGTCAGGGATCCCTGTATTTTAGTAGATATCATTTGTGATTAATTACTTATTCTTTTGTTGCTTTTAGCAGTGTAGTATTGCCTATACAATGTTCATAGTGACACTAACATTTCTGAGACTTTGATGGTAGGATGCTCACAGCTGGGGATGTGAGAGATGCAGCTTCCTGTATGAACTATCCTTATTTTATTTTGTTGCATTTTGTTCAGTGCAACTTTCCTTTATTTTCTCCATATGTTTGATAACATCAGCATATGTTCTCTGCCGTAACAGATGACCTTTAATTGTATCTCATATTGTGAGGATGATGTTATATGATTGAAGATTTACCTTGAGAATATCTCAGTAATGTTTAATGGGTCAGTCTTAACCATTCATTGTATTTAAACTGCCCATACAAAATGCTTATGGATGGTTGGTTATTTGATATATGTGCCAGATGTCTGGTGCAGCTCAGCTCGCAGGAGCAGTGCTTTGACACCAGCTACAGGCAATGCTCTAAGACTCACTATTCAAGACATTTAACCATTTTGCGCCAAGAGCATGAAGACAGCTGATGGGTGACTGGCTAAATAATTTGATGTGACAGCTCTAAAAAAAGACACAAACATACAGTGAAGTGGTAAGAACAATTGCACAGTGTCACTTTTGTTTGAACTAGATTTTTTTCCATTTCAAACATGCTGCTTTTACCAGAAACTGTATTGGCTTTTGCTCTCTTCTGTGACTCCGTTTTCAGCACAAGCTGCTATGGCATTAAAATTGTCCTAAAATTTTGATATTTACTATTGGTTTAACATGCTTTCAGATGAAACCATTTATAACGATTAAGATACTTTCACATATATGTATAAGAACCCCATGTTTCAATTCATATAATGATAAACTAAATCCATCCAAGAATACTGCCTTGTCTGATCCGATTCTAGTTAAAAAGTGGTTCTAACATCTCACCTCTGCTATTGAAACTTATTACCTTAAAATTCATATCCATTGAGTTGCTTGGACAGAAATCTCCATAGACATTTTCTCAGAATCCCAGGTCTAATGAATTTTGTTGGAGGCAAGGCGCATACACAGACCTTAAATTTATTCACTGAATTTTCCTTGATTTTGCCTGTGAGCAGAAAACCACGTTAGTCTGGTCTTCACCAGTAGGATTACCTTTAGGGAAGACTCTTTCCAACAGATTCTGCTGATTGCTATTCTGTCAAGGATGTTTTCCAAAACCTGAGAGAAACAATAAACCACAATGGTTTTCTCTCTCACTAGTGTGCTTGTAGGGATGGATGACATTTCCATTTTAAACTCCCAATGTATTGTCACTTTATTCCATATGGTGATTACTAGTTGCTCATATGCGAAAATAAAAAAAGGTGTCTATATTTAGTCAGAATTATCTCTGACTTTACTGGCAGTCACTGCCTTACCCTGAAGCATTTGTGTAACGATTTCAAGACTTACTGATATGGCACTCCCAGATGATCCTGAGCTGGTTGCTGTGGAACTTGGTCTAATGCTATTCTAGTTATGGCAGATTGACAGATTAATAAATAATATGTACTGTAGCTGAAACTTCTGATGAGATGCTACATATTGCTGCTCAGGACTTTTCATTCCAATTTGCCATACTTAGCTTTGTTCAGTCACTGATTTATAACTGTGTCTAGGGATCAAGCTAGACATCTGCTGTTTTAAATATTTCAGTGTTTAATCTTTCTAGGAGTTTGATTATGCTTGTTTTGAAACCATTACACTGTTATTGACATATGTATGACTCCTCTTTAATCGAAGTTTACAGCAGAAATCTTCACTGTGTAAAACTTCTTATGGAGAAAATGCCAAGGTGACAATATCACTGTGTGACAACCCTGTTCCAGTCAACAGGTAAATGAATGTCAATACTGTACTGGTGAGGCTGAGATGAAGATCTGAGGAACATAACTGAAAGATGTTCCTTGCACTTGATGTTCCTTTCAAACAACATCCTAAGATGTTATTTGATGCCACTAACATAGTAAGTGATCTGTTTATACTTCACTAAGGGGAAGTCCTGCCTGACCAATTTGGTGGCCTTCTATGATGAGGCTACAGAATAGATGGACAAGGGTAAAGCAGTTGATGTCATCTACCTGGACCTGTGCAAAGCGTTTGACACTGTCCCACACAACATCCTTCTCTCTAAATTAGAGAGATATCAATTTGATGGATGGACCACTCAGTGCATAAAGAACTGGCTGGATGGCCGCACACAAAGAGTTGTGGTCAATGGCTCAATGTCCAGCTGGAGACCGGTAACGAGTGGTGTTCCTCAGGGATCGGTGTTGGGACCGGTCTTGTTTAACATCTTCATCGCTGACATGGACAGTGGGATTGAGTGTGCCCTCAGCAAGTTTGCCAATGACACCAAGCTGTGTGGTCCGGTTGATATGCTGGAGGGAAGGGATGCCATCCAGAGTGACCTTGACACGCTTGTAAGATAGGCTGATGCCAGCCTTATGAAGTTCAACCATGACAAGTGCAAGGTCCTACACCTGGGTCGGAGCAATCCCAGGCACAGCTACAGACTGGGCAAAGAAGAGATTCAGAGCGGCCCTGCTAGTCGATGAGAAAATGAACATGAGCCGGCAGTGTGTGCTCGCAGCCCAGAAAGCCAACCGTATCCTGGGCTGCATCAAAAGGAGTGTGACCAGCAGGTCGAAAGAGGTGATCCTGCCACTCTACTCTGCTCTCCTGAGACCTCACCTGGAGTATTGTGCTCAGTTCTGGTGTCCTCAACATAAAAAGGACATGGAACTGTTGGAACAAGTCCAGAGGAGGGCCACGAGGATGCTCAGGGGACTGGAGCACCTCCTGTATGAAGATAGGTTGAGGAAGTTGGAGCTGCTCAGCTCGGAGAAGAGACAGCTACGTGGAGACCTCATAGCAGCCTTCCAGTACCTGAAGGGGGCCTATAAGGGTGCTGGGGAGGGGCTCTTTGTCAGGGACTGTAGTGACAGGACAAGGGGTAATGGGTTAAAACTTAAACAGGGGAAGTTTAGATTAGATATAAGGAGGAAATTCTTTCCTGTTGGGGTTGTGAGACACTGGTATCGGTTGCCCAGGGAGGTTGTGAGTGCTCCATCCTTGGCAGTGTTCAAGGCCAGGTTGGATGAAGCCATGGGTGGCATGGTTTAGTGTGAGGTGTCCCTGCCTATGGCAGGGGGGTTGGAACTAGGTGATCTTGAGGTCCTTTCCAACCCTAACTATTCTATGATTCTAAAGTTTGTCATGTCAGTCAATTTTTTAACAATACTGTTCCACAGAGATCAACAGGTTGCTCTTGTACCCACCTGCGCAACTTGTAGTCAATAGATAAATTACAATTAGCATTCATGGTGCTGTTTCAATTGACATACGATTAGGATATTCCTAACATTAGCAGATTATTTGTGACTTTACTCCCTGAATCCCACTGACATGACAGGGATGTTCACTCGGTAGTGCCCAACGAGGAACATCAAGACCTGTTTTCAAACATATGAACCCAGTGTGAAACAGAGATGGAACAGACTCACCAACAGAGAGGGTGCTACAAAAAGCTGTGAGCTGCAGACATCAAGCACACAATGAATTTCTGTTTACTTTTCAGGTCTTGTGTCAGTAGTGTTCGAAATTTTTATTGACATAATTAAGATCTTCTAGAGATATCTGTTAATATGGTAGGTTTTAGTAGAAATAAATGATGTAGACAATTTCTTTTCTTCAAGAGACGATTTCCTTTTGCATATTCAGAGTGAGAACAACAGTGCTCACACTTCATAGGACTAGTCTAATGGATATGAACATTACTGTTACTTATTGTTATGAACAATGATATCTGTGTCCAATTTGTGACTGATGACTTCCAGAGAGAGTCTCTCTTATTTGTCTTTTTTTTTTTTGCTTCAAGATTTCATTGATTAAAGATGATAGAAAAAGCAGTGAAGAGAACACCCAGTTAGTTGATTACAGCAAGAAAGTGCCAATTGTGTCTTGTCTGTGAATATAATTTCTTTTACTATTATAGGAGAACAAAAGTTGATAACAGCGAAGGAAGAAAGTTCACCTGACAGTCTGCAGAGAACAGTGTGCTTTGATGCCAGCATTTTTGCTTCTGCAACTGCTATGCAGCCCCCTTGCTCACTCTCCCCCTTCCTCACCCCTCCTGCTCCCAGAGGGATAGGGAAGAGAATCAAAGGAATGTAACTCCCATAGGTTGAGATAAGAACAGTCCAGCAACTAAGGTATAACACAGATCACTACTGCTACCACCAATAATAATAAAGATAAAGGAAAGAACAACGGAAGAGAATACAGCAGCTCACCACCCGCCGACCGATACCCAACCTGACCGAGCAGCGATTTAGCCCTTCCGGATAACTGCCCCCAGTTCTACATCCTGGGCATGACATGCTGTGGTATGGAATACCTCTTTGGCTTGTTTGGGTCAGGTGTCCTGTCTCTGCTTCCTCTGGCTTCCCCTCCTCCCTGGCAGAGCATGAGACTCAAAAAGTCCTTGGTCAGACTAAACATTACTTAGCAACAACTAAAAGCATCAATGTTATCAGTGCTGTTTCCAGGCCGAGAGTCAAAACCACAGCAGTGCGCCACCTACTAAGAAGAAGAAAAATGACTGTTACTCCTGAACCCAGGACACCTTCTCCCAAATTCAGTGGGCTTGTTGGGGTTTTTTATTTTATTTTTTAAGAGAGCATCTCAATTAAGAGAAAAGGACACAGATCTCTAACAAATCTGCATTTCAGAACATTTGATTTTTCTTTGAAATTACATAGAAGATAGGACTAAGGGCGATAATCATATAGTTTAGGTTACACTATGCTAGTTTTGCATATATAAAAACACTTGCATATATAAAATTAGAAAGGGAGGTCAGGTTGAGGTTCTTTTGATACGTAATAAAAATTTGGAGGCAGTGTATGTATCTGAGGACATTTATTATGATGGTAAAAATACCTAAAACTGTTATTCAGCAGCATCATAATTTTTATGACCATCCTAAACCAGGTGTATGTTTGAGTGATATGTTTTCTTCTCTTTCATGAGCACTGTCTATTTCATTTGGTATTACCTCTGTCTTTGATTTATATATCTTGCAAGCATATAATGAATAGCTCATCATCTCCAATGGAAGACGAGAGTCAATGAATAGCAGAAGTGCTTATCTTACTGTTAGGAAAAGTAGAATCTCCATGTCTTAGTGATAAACAGGAAAGATAGAACAATTAAGCTTTCATGGAAGAAATTCTACCTGATATTGAAATTTTCAGATCCTATTTTTTTATTCATTTGTTAGTTTACTAATAGGTCTATATTGGAAAACAATCATGAATGGAATTACTTATCACCAGTGCGACAAGTTCATTTAGTCTTCTTCTCCTCTTGCTTTCAACTCTACTTCAAATTGCATTTTCATACAACAAGGTTTTCAATAGAGGGCATCACAATAAAACAGAAAGACCTTTTTAAACTTGCTCCCAGAAATTACTGTGTCAGAAAGAAATCAGGAATTATTTTAAGTACTTGTATTACTTATTCTTGCTGTGCTTCTAAAATGTCTTTCTTCCCTTTTTCTTTTCTTCTTCTAAACATAAGTAGATTGTCACAAGCTGTGATCTAAGCATCAGTAGAGGTGGTCAGAAAATTTTCTGTTGGTATATGAAGAAATGACTACTAACTTGAAGATGGGGATTGTCAATCTATACAATAAAAAGCATGATAAGAAACTAAATGTAATCTCTCCACACTGTCTTATTTCTATGGTTTACCAAGAAACAGTAGCTTTTCCAGCCTTTAAGCAATTATTCTCATGGCAATATCATTTATCTTACACAATGGGGTGTATTTCTCACAAAAGTTACCACTAAAATGTTTGAAGCTATCCTTCTCTGTTTCTGTTCTATTTCTTTGTTGCTGTTATTCACCATGTGACTAGGTTAACATTACATTATTGAAAGAAACATAGAAGGGCAAACCAAATAAAAAGTAGGAGTTCAGATCTTTATTGCTTAATCATAAGTTAATATATGTGATGTATTCACCTATGTATTGAAGTTACCTATTATTTCTGCAAGAATTCACAAATATGTACAAGTAGTTGGGGTTTTTTTTGAAACAAAATTTAATTATGTACATATAAAATAGGTTACTGCAAAATGACCATTAGTAAAGAAACATACACTTTATATATATTTTATATATATATGTAAAACAAGTTACAACAGAATTACCATTAGTAAAAGAAGTATATGTTTATGATATTTTTATCTACATGCAAAGCTAAATGTGAGGTGTCACCAGTACAGCACTCATCAAACCACCCCCAGAAGTGGGGTGGAAAAGTCTATTTTTGTAGATGTTCCACATCACAGAGTTTGGAGTCAGCCAGGCACTTCTAGCGAGGGTCCAATCTCTCCAGGAGATCTCATGCTGACATTTTGCAGAGAAACTCATCTTGAGCAGATAGCACATTACATTTTATGTTTTTGGTGTAGATATATAAGTGAATGTAGGACATCAGTTCCTGATTTTGTTTGTCATCACAGTTTCTTGGTTCTGCCAGCTGTACCTTATTAAGCACTGTCCTGGGTTTACCAGGAGCCGTTTTTCTCCTTCTTAGTAACTGGTGCAAGCTCTGTGATTTGATTTCCAGCCTGGGCAGAGAGCTGATAACACCGATTGTTTTTAATTGTTGTTAAGTAATGTTTATTCTGGCCAAGGACTCTGTGAGTCTCATGCTCTGCTGGGGATGAGGGGAGGCCGGGAGGAAGCAGAGACAGGACACCTGACCCAAACTAGCCAAAGAGGTATTCCATACCACAGCACGTCATGCCCAGGGAGGTAACTGGGAGTTACCCGGAAGGGCACACTCTCTCTTCGGGGGGGTCAAACTTGTTCGGTGGTGGTATCGTATTCTCTTGTTATTTTCTCTTATCAATATTATCATTGGTGGTAGCAGCAGTGATTTGTGTTATACTTTAGTTACTGGGCTGTTCTTATCTCAACCCGTGGGAGTTACATTCTCCTGATTCTCCTCCCCATCCCTCCGGGAGTGGGGAGGGTCGGGGGGTGGGGGGGTGAGTGGACGACCTGTGTGGATTGGTTTAAGCCACAACAGTTCTTTTTGGCACCCAACGTGGGGCACGAAGGGTTGAGATAACTACAGATCTGACCGGATTAGTAGTCACTCATCACAATGCTGATTTATTGGCTCTCAAAGATGTTCCTCTTGGTCTCACGGGTTGAGAACTCTGTAATTTACATACAGCCGGTATTTGCTGTGGTAGTGTTTTTCAAGTGTGGGGCTTGGGCTAAGGTTTTTGTCTCATTGTACTTTATTATAATGACTTGTAATACAATAGAATCATTGATCATGAAACTGATCGGTCTTATGTTCCCAGTGTGGTCACCACCTTTATACTTTGGGAGGTATATAATAAAGGTGCTTAGCAATTTCACATCTTTTTTCTCCTTCTCAGGTGGCCAACCTGTGAAGGAAACACTCTTTTACCCTCCTAGCCCCCCTCTCAGACCAGCTACAGCGTCATTTGAGAGTTTTGAAGTTCTCGAATGGCCTTTTAATATTGTTGAGACCTGTTTGCTGGATGTGATGGGGATTTCCATGTTGGCACGCATATAGAGTGTGTTTTGCCCACAACCATCTCGTCTGATTTCAAGAGTTAAACAGAGTCAGGTTTGGGCCTTGTCTGGGGTTAAACAACGATATAGGAGGACCAAGAGATTTTCCCTGGGGCTGGACAGCCATGAGTGGCAGGGTGTGTGGGATAGTATGGGCAAGTATCTAGGTCAGTGGGCTCCTCCAGTACTTTGGAATTTCACCACCGAACAAGTGCAAAATCCGGAAGAATTAGTAAAACATTTAAATGAGGTGTGTGGTCAGTCTGGCCATACCAGAGATGGACAAATCACAGCAACGTGCTGGGGCTTGGCTTATGCTTACAGGGCCTGGTTCAACACTATCCAACACCTTCAAAAGGAAAATAATGTCCCTGGATCTGAGGGCAAAGCAACAGTCAGCACAGCTACTCCAGCTCCAAGCACAGCAGCTACACCACCCCTAAAAAATAAGCTCCCAGTTAGCTTATCAGGGATGTCCTAGTCTCTCACTGAGCTCATCCAGGACACCTCAGACTCCTGTCGAGTTTGTCAGAGTTCTGAGCTCATCATGGAAGCCTTGGGATCTACTTGCTGAGTAAATATCTATCTTTGTCAACATGTTTACTGGATCACCTTTATAGAATCATAGAATCATAGAATAGTTAGGGTTGGAAAGGACCTCAAGATCATCTAGTTCCACCCCCCCTGCCATAGGCAGGGACACCTTGCTGTTCACATCAACTGAGAACTGTAGCACTTCCAGCACATCTTGAAGGAAATGTAAGAAAAAATGCTCTGTTGACTGCTTAGAAATGTCCTGTTCTCAGGACTCTTGTTATATACCAAATAGACCTTTCTTAAATAAATGAATAAATTAAAAAAATTAAAATAAATCCTGGCTTGTATAGCATAAGCATGCAAGAGGAAGAAAAGTACATGCTCTTGTTCAAGAAACAGGGTGCTAGTAAATGGTGGATTTTCTTTCTTCACAGCACTCAAGCAGAAATCAAAGATATACAATGATCAATTATTTCTTATGCAAATGATAACTTCACAGAGTGTAAAGAAAATTAGATACCATCTGGCCAACATTCAGTTCTGCCTACTAGGAAGGAAAAGGAAAACCATACCCCCAAAGCCAAAAGCTCTTAGAAATAAAGATCTTCTTATTTTTCTTTTTGAAGAACATGGTAAAAGTAACACTTAAATAATATCCACTCTTTGATAAGCCTTCAGATTGTAATGAGGGTTAGCCTTTAAGCTCTTCATCATCATCAGAGAATGGGCTGGAAAAACCCTTCCCAAGACTCTGGCTAAATGGGGACAGAAAAGAGGAACAAAAGAGGGGCAGATCCTTTCTCTCTCTTGAATTTTACAGTAAGGTTCTATTTAGAATTCAGTTCTTCACAGTACTGTAAGTGTCATTATCAGATAAGTATGTGTTCTGCTCTTAGGCAGACATGCAACTTGGGAGTTATGGCTTATGATTGACATGCTACAGTAGAGACAAACAAAAGACTGTGCTTAAGTGACATTTAATAGCTTTAATGCAACTTTTCATAGCTTTAAGGAGCAAATACACATGCATATGACCAAAGTAAGTTATGGGATAAGCTGATAATATTTCTTTATGAGTGCACTTTAAATGTATGTGTATATTAATTATAACTTGGAATCATAGAATCACAGAATAGTTAGGGTTGGAAAAGACCTGAAGATCATCTAGTTCCAACACCCCTGCCATGGGCACAGACACCTCACACTAAACTGTGCTACACAAGGCTCTGTCCAACCTGGCCTTGAACACTGCCAGGGATGGAGCATTCACAGCCTCCCTGGGCAACCCATTCCTGGGCTTCATCACCCTCACACTAAAGAACTTCCTCCTTATATCCAATCTAAACTTCCCCTGTTTAAGTTTTAACCCATTACCCCTTGTGCTATCCCTACAGTTCCTAATGAAGTCCCTCACAGCCCCCCTCAGATACTGGAAGGATTCTATGAGGTCTCCACGCAGCCTTCTCTTCTCCAGGCTGAACAGCCCCAGCTTCCTCAGCCTGTCTTCATACGGGAGGTACTCCAGCCCTGTGATCATACTCGTGATCCTCCTCTGCACTTGTTCCAGCAGTTCCATAACCTTTTTATGTTGAGGACACTTGTTTCATTGTGCCCTAAACTACTTCTTTCTGAAATAATAAGAAAAGAGATTGTTTTGAACGTCAGTCTAAGAAATTGTTAACTTCTTGTATCCTGGGGAAAAACAAAACAAAACAAAACAAAACAAAACAAAACAAAACAAAACAAAACAAAACAACCAAACTGCTGATTTTAACTTTCTGCAGCATTTATAAGAAATTAAAGAAACTTTTCTTTAAGTGTTTAAACACAAACTTAGAAAATAATGATATGATAAATGGTAGAAAATAAATTGTTTCATTGCTTAATACTGCTACTCAGATGATTCAGTTATTCTATATTAAAATATATAAAAGTTATAAAATTGATTTCTGTTCAGGTAATTCAGACATTTTCACAGTGCTGAATACTTTGTCATGCATTCAACCAAAAGGTTACCATAATGTATCTATCCAGACAGACTGAATGGGTGAACCCATAGCTATGTCCAAAGGGGTTTTTTTGCCTTTTCTTACTTGTAGGGGACCAAATACTTGAGATTACTTTTGTGTTACATGAGAACTTTAATGCAAAATGGTTCTTTTGAAATGAGCAACAGCAGAAAAATTTAAATATTGTAAGGTTGATGATTAATATCAACACAGCTGGTCCTTTAGGTCATGATGTTGAAATAAGAAGTTCAAGGTAATGCATATTTTTATTCTGTCTCTTAAATTACTTAACTGGTAGGGGAGGACTGTACTAATAAAGTGCACAGCAGCTATGCCATTTGCCAAATCTTACAGTTGAGGCACCTGTATATTGCTTGAAAAGGACATGAAATTTCCAACTTTGCTTTAAAATATTTAGTTTACATGGCTTTTGTTGTTCTATCTATCATATTCCCTAGGTTGCAGTGACAGAAAATCAGCATGATTAAAGCAACAAAATGCTTGTGGAAAACTTGAACTCTTCTGTCTTATTTTTTCTGAACAGAATTTCTAATATTCCATTTTCCAGAAGAAAGTTGTGTGCATGATTATTTACCCAGCAATTAATCACAAGTCACTTGTAAAGCAGATTCTTATCAGGGTGTATAATTCATGAGTCTTAGTTTGCTAATTCTTGTATTCAGCAGATAAAAACTATAGACTTCCTATTTTAGAAATGAGAACTGTGATACATGTAAAATCCTGGAGGTCTGGAAAACAGACCAGCAGTGATGAAAATGTGCATTTTTCACTCTTATACCTCGAACACAATAGAAAAATATAGCCAATAATATCTGAAAGCTGCATAGTCGTTTAACACAAAATATGGGAAAAGAGACATTAGAAATATTAGACAAATGTTTTTAAGGGCTTATGAAGTTCATTTTCCCAGAACTTCTGAAGCAAATTCTGTAATTTCAGTATTACAGTAAGCCATTTATTCTAAACACAACCAGAAAAAGAGTATCAATCACTTGGATATTTTTAAACTGTCTCCCATAATGCATTCCTGATGAATGAAGCATTACAGGCCAAGTTATAATGGGCAAAGATCACTACCAGTGAAAGCACTATTGTCCTTGTATTACCTTTAATCTTAACTGCAGATGCACAGATATCCTTTGTTCCTTGGGAAGAAAAGTTTCATTTTCACCATGTTCAATTCATTTGCTTTGAATAGCACAAAATGCAACCACGCATATTTTTTCTCTTTTTCTTTTCATCAAAGCACTTATCAAAGTGAAGAGGCATTGACCTTCTGTTCCTTTTGCATTTCACTCATATTGAGTCATCATCTAAGTAATGCTGAGTTTTGCCTTAATTCTCAGTTATAACCATATTTGGCAAAGGACACTGCTGTCAAAATACAACATTTTAGAGCCAATTTCCATTACTAGAGAAAACCTAATGAGAGGCTAAGTCAATAAATGACATATTAAAAGTAAAACTTAAAAAGTATTTATTAGAAATCATAATTAGTGGAAAATGTAACATTTATTATAGATTTGGAATCTGTTATGAAATTTAGCAACTGGGTTTGAAGTTTGAGTAGTTGAACTGCAAGCAGAAAATATGCCTCCTTAGCCAGTGTTTAACAGCCAAGGGGACTTTAGCCAGTGTAAAAGAAAAACAATAAATCAGCATTAAGAGCTACCATATTTCATTTTTAATGAGTCTGGTATTAGTGCAGAAATCATTACTTTATCAAAGAAACCTTCCAGCTCTTTAGATGAACAAATTTGAAAGAGGACAAAAATGTCTTACTTGACATTACACCTAACTTGTACTGACTTTTCCAAAACACTATATTTCAAAATTGCATTAGTTCATTAAGATGCACATAAGAATCCAAAGAATTTTAGAAGACAAAACCCATATTTTGGATAGTCTGAGGAACTCCTGAATGTTGCCTGAATTATGCACCAATGTACTTCTCTACTAGCGTCATAACCAGCCATGACATTAAAGCCAGTCATGCATACATTGAAGTTAAAACTTTTGAGAGATGCAGCTCAGCCTTTGAACACAAGAATAGGGTATTTTTTTTTTTAAAGAAATAACATATATGTCACTCAAATTACTGATATATGTCTTCATCATCACTCACAAAAATATCCATTATAAAAGAAAATATTTGGGCATTTGTAGTTGTAAGATGAAGTAAAAGCACCAGAAATATAAAGAAAGATAATACTATATGGATATGAACTACTAATAATAATGACAGCATATATTTCTGATATAATTAAAGTGCTTCCAGTAACATTTTAAAATTAAATAATGAGTATAAATGTTTGAAGCAACTAATTTCAATGGTATAAATGGCCAAAACCTACAGTGCTGCAAATATGGTTGCTTAACATTTGCTTAAGAAGTACTTCAGTCAATAGGTAAGAGAGTGAAAATTGTTCCAAACATTTCAAAATGACACATTTATTTAATGAAAACTACATTGAATTTTTTAAATGCAAAATGATATTAACAATACATTGACAATTTCTTCTATTAGCAAGTTAATTTTTAATTATAACACACTTTAAAATAATGTTAATTTATTTCAGTTTTGTTAGGATGAACTAGTTTTTTAACCCAGTTGAGATAAACTATTTTTTTCATTATCTCACAAATTGCTAATACTTTCTGGTCACAAATAAGAATTTTAAGTTTTCGTCATGCCTCAGTTACTCATGTTTGTGTCCATATCCTCTTCAGATCAATTGGCAACTGCCCTCTTCTTCAGGGTTGGCATCTGCAAAACAGCTGCTCACTGCAAGCTCTGTGCTACCTGTAGAACTTGGGTTGCTGGTTTTCCTGAGCAAGCCATCATCATCATCATCATCGCAAAAGAAGACAACCATGATCCTCACCCAAGCTGCAATTTCCCTCCTCTCCATCTCCAGTGTGGAAAGGAAGTTCCATACGTGCAAACCCAGTTCCTACAATGCTAGGAACAGTATAGTGTTATAATGTGAGATGACTAGCAGTGGATTCAGGCATGTACATATGGAGAACCATTCTCAAGTTTCTCTTCAAAAACATGGCACTGTTAATCAACTGTCAGAGCATCATCTCCAAGAAGCACACTATGGAGAGAGATCCTACTACACTGAACAATATAATTCAGTATAATTCAATAAGTAGTTGAAGTCAACACGTCAAGCAAACTGCCAGTGAATACTGGCACAACTTTCTAATTTGCTAGGAAGAAAACCCCTAGAAAGTCTTTTCAAATACTCCTAAGTTGTAAGTAAAGCCATGAAAATACCTAAATACTTTAAGCTGTAGTATTGTTGAAGTTCCCTTGGTTATTTTAAAATCATTAAGGTTTTTTCTCTACAGTGTTTTAACATTCTTCTCAAGATATGGAACTCTGTAAGAGGTACTTCTTCACTCCTGTCTCATATTCACTAATTACCTATTATAGTTATGCCATTGGAAACTATCAGAAACTGATTTAGCTGATTATCTACTTAGTCTTTTGAAGTCTGCATCCTAATATAGTCGCCTTAATATAGTTTTTCTTCAAGTGCAACTTATTTGTTCTGGAAATAATATTTTTCATGTCCTAGTTTATCAAGTGATCCATATGTTCTTGTGGCTATGATCTATACTCTTCATTATTTAGCCAGTTATACAATCTGTCATCTTTAAAATATTGACTGTAACATTATTTCTTCTAGGTCATTGATAAAAGTCAAAATAATGTGGGGTCAGGAATATACTCCTGCTCAGTGTTACTCATTTAGCTATTTTCCTTTAGAATTTAATAACATTTATTCAACAGTTATTTGTAATAATATTCTGTATTTATTTACTTTATGTTACATTTAAAATAAAAAAATGTACTTTTTAATATGATATTAAATTTCATGGAGTTTAAGGTAGGACTATGAGACTAAAAGTATGTATTAGAAAGGTAAGGGACTTTATCCTTCCTATGCTCACTCGTGACTAAGTTTCTAAAGAAACCATTCTCAACCTCTCAAAAGTCTCCCTCAGCAACATAACTAAGCACATAAAAATGTATTGCAGCTTGTGCATTAGTGTGTGGGAATTAGGGGTTAGGACATGGAGAGTGAGGTTCTTATTTATTGATGAATCTAGACTCCTGTGTTTTACAATAAGGAGAGGCATATTATCGCAGGAGAAGGCATTTGTCACGGTTTAAGCCCAGCTGATAACTCAGAACCATGCAGCTGCTCACTTGCTCCCCTTACCTTCTTCCTCCCACCTCTCCAGGAAGCATGGGGAGGAGAAGCGAAAGAATGTAAATCCCAAGTTGAGATAAGAACAGTCCAGTAACTAAGTTTTGTGTTATTGTCCTGGGTTTACCAGGAACCGTTTTTCTCCTTCTTAGTAACTGGTACAAGCTTTGTGTTTTGACTTCCAGCCTGGGCAGAGAGCTGATAACACCAATTGTTTTTAATTGTTGCCAAGTAATGTTTATTCTGGCCAAGGACTCTGTGAGTCTCATGCTCTGCTGGGGATGAGGGGAGGCCGGGAGGAAGCAGAGACAGGACACCTGACCCAAGCTAGCCAAAGAGGTATTCCATACCACAGCACGTCATGCCCAAGGAGGTAACTGGGAGTTACCCAGAAGGGCACACTCTCTCTTTGGGGGGGTCGAACTTGTTCGGTGGTGGTATCGTATTCTCTTGTTATTTTCTCTTATCAATATTATCATTGGTGGTAGCAGCAGTGATTTGTGTTATACCTTAGTTACTGGGCTGTTCTTATCTCAACCCATGGGAGTTACATTCTCTTGATTCTCCTCCCCATCCCTTCGGGAGCAGGGAGGGTCGGGGGGGGTGGGGGGGTGGGTGGGGTGTGAGTGGATGACCTGTGTGGATCGGTATAAACCACGACAGTTATACATAACTACTACTGCTACCACCAATAATAATAATGATAAGGGAAATAGCAAGGGAAGAAAACATAAAACTAAAAGGGGAAAGGAAAAAAAAAACAACAATAAACATAAGTGATGCACAATACTCACCACCTGCCTACTGATACCAGAGCATGTCATGTCCTGTATTTAAAATGGGGGGAGTTACCTGGAAAGCCAGATCACTGCTCAGGGATCACTTCTCAGCCTTTTGGCTAAGATCAAGTGTAGTATCTGAAAACACAGCGCTGCACCAGCTACTAAGAAGGAGAAACATAACTGTTACAGCTGAACCCAGGACAGCACTGTACACCGTCAAATGCAAAAAATTCATTAGACTTTTTGATAGGGTAATCAAGAATTAAAGAAATATTATACTGCAACTTAAATTAATATATTCCTGTCACAAACTTCCTTAGCCTGATTTTTCGTATTATTTCCACACAGGAAGACTTCACAGATAGTAAAAGTGGGATTTGCAATTAAATGTGTGTTGATATTTCCTAAAGTAGCTATAATAGTTCGTAAGGTGCTTCTTCCTTTCAAGCACTGAATAGCTCATCTACTCATATTCACTGGATGCTCCATAGATGCACACCTTTGTGAAAATAACATTTCAAGTGAATAATATTTTCAATGAAGTGATATTACAGGTCACATTCAAAGAAAGCTACACTTCTGATCCCTCTCTGTGCACCCTCAAATTCCTCCTTACGTTATGTCTGTACTCCTCCTGAAAGGCAATCCTTTCCTCCAACCTTGAGGGTAAACTAGACCCCTATAATAGGGCGAATCTGTATAGGCAGAAATAAGTTGCTTATATAGGGCACATATATAGGGCTTTCCAACTCATGAAAGAGAATGTCAAAGCTGCCTTGCCTGCTCTGTTCAACAATAAAAGCCTCTGCTTCACCAGAAGCACAAGAGAAATAAAATATTGCATATATTCCTTAGCACTGGACTCTAAGGCCCAGAAAGTGCATACTAGATGAAGACATATATAGTCCTTCCAAACGTGTGGAGATGAAGGACCCTGCTTTCTGCACTCTAGAAGAGATAAGAACAAGAAGTTAAAACTGGTTCATCTCAAATTACAATCAACAATATTAAGACATCTTCAAGGACACATCACCTCCCACTACCTCAGTTACAGTTACAGCTTGTGGCATTTGTGCAAACAGGGCTAGTCATTCACTTCAGCAGATCAGTCCATTCTTAAATGGAGATACGTCAGCAGCATACCTGGATTACAGCATTAAAGTGAAGACAGGGAACTCGTATCTGGCACAAAAGCATGTGTGATTACAGTGCTTTTTATTCCAGAAGATTATTCAATTCAACAATCAAATACAAGAATCAGAGGGATACATCTCTGGTCTCTGCTCCCAGACAAATATGTGACGATATTCCATATACAAATACTTGGTGTGGGTCCACATAGCCTTGATGGTAAACTGTTTGTTGAGAAAGAAAGATTAGGCCAGCTTGCTAAATAGGTGAAATCCTGCTAGCTGGAGCTGGCTCATGCAAATTACAGAGGTGACATGGTGTGCTTCAACTCTAGCTCCGCAGGTTTGACAGCCACTTACGTGCCTAGAAGACAGGTTCAGAAAAGATTTCTACTGTGGTGAAAGATGGCTAGGCCAGGTCAGACCCCTAACTGTTAGCTTTCCTTGAACAGTAAGTCTGCTTTAAGAGATTTAATTTTTTTTGTTTTGTTTTCAAAATTTTCTTGCCAATGATGAAGTTTAGCATGTAATGCTACAAAGAAGAATTTTAATGACACAGAGAGTACTGTAAATTGTAGATAAGAAATAGCTATATGGAAGTAGAAGAGCATAGTACACTCCTTAGGTCTGATAGCAACCAGAGCAAATGGATATGGAATTAGTCTGGAAATGAAAATATAATGACAAATTTTGAATTTGTTCATACCAAGACAGTATCAAACATGGTTGTTCCACTCTATTTTCACTACAGAATTAAATAAGCTTAGACAGTCATATGAAGTTAAAGTAATTAAATAATTTTGTAAACGTGAAAGTGAAAATTGAGACAACCATTTATGGTGGGTGGACCTTGGCTGGTTTCCAGGTGTGTACTCAGCCACCTTCTCACTCCTGCTCCTCATCAGGAGAGTGGGAGAAAATAAGATAGAAAACCTTACAGGTCAAGATGAAAACAGGTATATTACTTACCAATTACCATCACTGGCAAAACAGACTTGGCTTGGGGGAGATTAATTTAATGTATTTCCAATTAAAAATAGAGTAGGATGGTGAGGAACAACCAAATAAAAAGAACCCTAAACTCACCTCCCTCCCATTCCCCTTCTTCCCAGGTTCAACTTCACTTCTCCATTCTCAACTCCTCTATTTCCTCCACTACCAGAGTGGTGCAGAGGGATGGGGAATAGGGGATGTGATGAGTCCATAGCAGCTCCTCTGAGGCTCCTTCCTCCTCACATTGTTCTCCTTTTCCAGCATGGGGTCCCACCCATGCTGTACAGTCCTTCACAAACTGATCTATGATGGGTCCTCTCCATGAGGTACAGTCCTTCAAGAAGAGATTCCTCCAGCATAGATCTCCCACAAGCCACAGGTTCAGGGTTTGCAAGGGAATATTTGCTCCAGTGCCTGGAGCACGACCTTCTAATTCTTCATCTCTGGCCTTGGTTTCTGTTGCAGAGGCCATCCTTTACAGCCCCCTGCTACCACAATCTCGACACATATACCCAATAGAGCAATGAACTGCATATCATTTCCAAAGGCAGTTATGCATGAAAAAAATAAAGGAAGACTCCACATTTTTAGTTTTATATTAATAAAAATCAAACCCTTTATATTTAAAGGTTTACCAAAATTCTTCCAAACATGTTTCCCACTGTCAGTACTTGTACAGAAGTAAATGATCCTTCATTGAAGCAGTAGAGTACTGTGTAGCAGTACTGTTGCTAGTCTAGCGATAAGCTAAAAAGGAGAATTGGAGTCAATTTATACTTCATAGAATCATAGAATCATAGAATAGTTAGGGTTGGAAAGGATCTTAAGATAATCTAGTTCCAACCCCCCTGCCATGAGCAGGGACAACTCACACTAAACCATGTCACCCAAGGCTCTGCCCAACCTGGCCTTGAACACCACCAGGGATGGAGCATTCACAGCTTCCCTGGAGAACCCATTCCAGTGCCTCACCACCCTCACAGTAAAGAACTTCTTCCTTATAGTCAACCTAAGCTTCCCCTGTTTAAGTCTGAACCTGTTATCCCTTGTCCTACTGTCATGGTTTCAGCACAGCCGTAAATCACACAGTCATTCTCTCACTCCCCCACTTTTCTTTACTTCCCAAGCTGTAACCCTCCCCCCCACCTCCCCCCCACCCTGTTCCCGGAGGGATGGGCAGGAGAATTGAAAGAATGTAACTCCCATGGGTTGAGAAAAAAAACAGTCCAGTAACTAAGGTATAACACAAAGCACTACTGCTACCACCAATAATAATAATGATAAGAGAAATAACAAGGGAAGAGAATACAATACCACCTGCCAAAACGAGCCCGACCAAGCAGAGTGCCCTTCCAGGTCACTCCCAATTACATCTTGGGCATGACGTGCTCCCCGGGCATGATGTGCTGTGGTATGGAATACCTCTTTGGCTAGTTTGGATCAGGAGTCCTGTCTCTGCTTCCTCCCGGCTTCGCCTCCTCCCTGGCAGAGCATGAGACTCACAAAGTCCTTGGCTAGACAAAACATTTGAGCAGCAACTAAAACCATCAGTGTTATCAGCGCTGTTCCCAGGTCGAAAGTCAATAACACAGCGCTGCACCAGCTACTAAGAAGGAGAAAAAATGACTGCTACTGCTAAACCCAGGATGCCTATCCCTACAGTTCCTAATGAAGAGTCCCACCCAAGCATCCTTATAGGCCCCCTTCAGGTACTGGAAGGCTGCCATGAGGTTTCCACATAGTCTTCTCTTCTCCAGCATGAACAGCCCCAACTTTCTCAGCCTATCTTCATACGGGAGGTGCTCCAGTCCCCTGATCATCCTCGTGGCCCTCCTCTGGACTTGTCCCAATACTTTCATGTCCTTTTTATGTTGAGGACACCAGAACTGCACACAATACTCCAGGTGAGGTCTCACAAGAGCAGAGTAGAGGGGCAGGATCACCTCCTTTGACCTGATGGTCATGTTTCTTTTGATGCATCCCAGGATACAGTTGGCTTTCTGAGCTGCGAACACATGCTGCTGGCTCACATTAATTTTCTCATTGACCAGCACCCCCAAGTCCTTCTCCGCAGGGCTGCTTTGAAAAAAAACTTATCAAAGGTTCCTCTTAATCTTGTATATAAAAGTAAAATTTTGGATGTATGTTTTTCTTAACAATTTCTCCATTTTTTAATGACTTGTGAAATGTTAATTAGAATAATTATGAAAGTGAAAAATTTCAGTAGTTGCTGAAAAATAAAATGCTTAGTTTGCATTTTCTCAGTATGTAATGCATATGATTTTTGTGCATAGTTACTATATGTGCTTTACAGCTCAGTTAACGTCCATTTCCCAAGCCACAAAACATAATTTTTATTCCAGCAGTCTGCAGTGAACTCATAGTAAAAAATAAATCAAAGAAAAACAACAGCAACAACAACAACAACAAGAAAGAAGTTATCTTTGATGGTAAGAGCTTTCGGACTAATATTAAAAAGGAAATAAATATAAATACTGTCACTCCTACTGCTCTCTCTTTTTTATGAAAATGGCAGGAAGGCTTGGTAGAAATGGCAGGAAGGCTTGGTAGAAATGGCAGGAAGGCTTGGTAGAAATGAGGCATTTTGATTTAGCAGAGAAAAATAAATAGATACACTTAATTACAGATTGTGTTTATTGTAGGAGGCCAGAAATGTAACATATGATAAACACTGCAGTTAAAACTACTGGGGCATATAATGATTTTCCTTTGTCCCATATGGCTTAACAGAGAGATTGTTTAGGATAAAGAGTTTTCATATTTTCCTGCAGAATTTCCAATTTTCCTCAAGGAAAGAAGTGAGAAAATGCACTAGATCAGATAGTTATTACCTAATTTGAAACGAATTAGCAGAACGCTTTGTACAAACACTTAAAAAGACATTAGACAAAAATGAGGGTAGACTTTTGTAACAACATGTTGCAAACTTTATTGTGAGGCTCAGCATCCAGCAGACACATGAAATCCCACAGTGTTGTTTCTTATAAGGCAATAAAATAAAATTTACTTGCCTAAGCAAGATTTAACCAATGAAAAAACAGCCATTGCCACACTCATTTTAAAAGAAACTTTAAAAAAAAAAAAACTGTATAAGAATTCCATAATAGGTCTTCTTGCCTATTAATATAGAAATTTAAATCTCTTAAGCAAAACTAAGTCAAAGAATAAAGAGTTCTTGCCCTGTGGCTTCACGAGCATTCTTGCTGGACTTTTGCACAAGTGAATCACCTGTCAAATTAAACTTGTTCCATTTAGTGAGTGCAGTTATCTTTTGTGTTAGTAAAATCCTATGAAAGTCCAGTGGAGGGAAAAGGAAAAGTCTTAAAATATATGAAAAAAGTATCAAACCCACAAGTGTCATCATAACTGCTTAACTATGTACATGACACAAGTTCTCTGCCAAGTATTTTTAGATACAGATGTTCTCATTTTATTCAAAAGATCTGAATTTATTTATGACTTACAGGCTGAAATGCATCTGCTTCAAAATAATTTTTGAAGTTTTGTGTTTTAAGCATCTCCATTGGGCTCATCTCTACCTCAGCTTGCCCCCTACAAGACCACCAAGACATCATCTATATCAGCAAATTATATATATATGGATAATATACTGGGATGTCATCTAGATCATTTTTCTCTGTGTCACTCATTCAATATACTCCTTCTGGGATGCAGTCATTGACTTATTCCAGAAATCGTAGAACTGTGATCTGTTAGTCCTTATTTTGTTAGACAACACACTTGAAGTGGGCCTAGTCTCTTGTTTCTAGGCCTCTGGACTAGAACTTTTTCAGGTACAATCTGAACAGACTTTTTTCCTTTTCTGGCCTTCTAAGTGCTGTTCTCTCACATGGACTGTGCCTTTCTTGGAATGCAACCCCTACGTGGGCTCTCATTGCAACCTTAATAGGCAGATAAGAGAGGTAGTAAGGCATATATAATCATGCTGCCAATTGCAGCTTGCTGTGACTGACTTCACTAAAACTTTTCTTGGTCCTGGGCTGAGATGGCATGTAAAAATATTGTGGGAAAATATGTTTCTGAGGTAGTCTTTTCCTGGACATCTTATGGTATGTCTCTAATGTGTTGAATCTCATCATACTTTCTGATACAATACCTCATCATGAGTTTTAATGAGTTTACCAGAGAAGAACCAGAAGTCGAGAAATTTAGAGGGAAAACAAAAAACAAACCGCAAACCAAAAAAGAACTGAAGAACACATAGCTGGAGACTTAGAGCCTCAAACCTAGATCATGCAACTGGAGAGGAGCAACGGAGGTCTTCCATCTAAATATTTCATACTACTTAGCATAAAAAAGAAACTGCCAAGCAGAGAGGACACTTCTTGTCATTCTCTTTTCCAGACAAGTAGTTTCTGCAGGATTATGAGGTTCTGATACTCATCTACCCAGAAATTGTCTGGCTCAAAATAGAGTCAGGCCTGGCAATGACCCTATATCACATTAATGTCTTTAAAGCAGGACCAGCATTCAAAGCAGAAGCAGCTTCAGTTTTATGTGTGGCTTGCTTCTGAAACTGCCAGTGTGATCATGTGGCTTGCATATAGCAGCTAAAAGTTACACATTAGGTGCTGGACAGTCACATAGCAAAGTAGGAAAGATTCAAAATGCTGCATAATGTAATGCAGTGCAGTTTTATGTAAGGCATATTTATCAACCAATACAACAAGAGCCACTCTGAGCTAGTTCTATGTCCTGGAGAACTTGAATGACTCTTCAGAGCAAATATCAAAGTATTGCAAATGTAGACACTATGATTAAGAGGCTAGTGTGCTGCAGGTTTTATAAAAAACGTTTTTCATATTGATGCAAGCCTATGTAATCATTGGCATACTATCATAGCCCCAGAGCCTGCAGACAAATCTGAGGTAGAGCACGACAATTATTCAAGTAAATTTATCAATGATTGAGGACATTTATTAATAATGGACCATTAGTGATGACAGAGACATGACTTGCTCATGCTGAAGCAGCACATGATGAGAGCAATAGCCATAATGGCAAAAGGCTTTCACGATCAGACATCAAACGATGAAGGAGTATTTCACTTGCTACCAATATTAATAATGTCAATAACAATACTCTCAGACATGAGAAGGCTCAGAAGGTTTTGGAGGATTACTTCCCAGGGCTATTAATAGCCAGTAACAGTATGTAACTCTAATTTTACTTTTTCTTTCCCTTTCTTTCCCTTTCCCTTCCTTTCTTTTTTTTTTTTTTTTGTCGTCTACTCTCTCTTTCCTTATTTGACCATAACTAGTTTCAAAATTAAAAATAATTCCATTTGTATTTTCACATCTGTAAAAAATATAAACCAATATATTATACATGAGAAAGTCAGAACATGAAGTCCAGCCAGTATTCTTTACATCGCAAGTAACATTGTAAATATATCTAAATAATTATTAAAAAGAAGAAGAAAAAGAAGGGAGAGAGGAATAAAAATGATCCAGTTAAATTGATATTTTGGCTTTAGATCTGCTCGTGTGTTAGACCAAAGTAATGTTAGCAGTTACATTAACTGTAGGCTGGCTAATGATGTATTTATAGTATTGATCACATAATATCCTGTAATAAGCAAGATTAAACAGATAGAAATTAGTGTTCTTTTATATGGTAGAATATTTGTTATTAGAATTTACATTGATATGAATGTTATATTCAGCAAAGAGCTTTGAATTTATCACAGATAAAGTTATTGCTTCTTATGTTTAACCTCATTCCCAATGTAGTTTAATTAAAGCATCTTCTTTCCCTCTCATTTTTAAGTCCTGAAGACTACTTAAATTAGAATTATTTAAATGGTAAGACTGCAATTTAAGATAGCTAATTGCAATGCAGAATTGTACAGATAAATAACTAAAAAGTTATCTCCTCAGAATCCTCATTAGATTCTTAAGTTCTAGCTATATTATGAGCATTTTACAGGAAAGAAGCAGTACTTTATCTTTCTGACAGCAAAGGTTAGACTGACCATTAAAACAGCAGTCAGGATACACACCATGAACACCTTTGTTTAACATGTGTTTAAAAAACTCAAGAAGATAAAAGTCACCACCCGCTGTCTCAATGACAGCAGTCCATTGAGGAAGGTGATTTGTATTTTGATGACTAATCCTACAGGAGATATCAAGTTTCTAGTCTTCTTAAAAAAATGACATATATTTAGCTTCTATAATGAGGCCATTCTGAATTCTATTTTTCATAGCTGTGCAGTCATGGAAACACCCACTGTCCATTAAATGAAATTTACCTTTTAATTACATGTTAAGTATGGACTAGATTTTTGTCCTGGATTTGGCAGTAGCAGTCATTTTTCTCCTTCTTAGTAGGTGGTGCACTGCTGTGTTTTTGACTCTCAGCCTGGAAACATCACTGATAACATCGATGCTTTTAGTTGTTGCTAGGTAATATTTAGTCTGACTAAGGACTTTGTGAGTGTCATGCTCTGCCAGGGAGGAGGGGAAGCCGGAGGAAGCAGAGACAGGGCACCTGGCACAGACTAGCCAAAGAGGTATTCCATACCACAGCACGTCATGCCCAGGATGTAGAATTGGGGGCAGTTACCTGGAAGGGCTAGATCACTGCTTGGATGGGGCTGGGTATCGGTCAGTGGGTGATGAGTGGTTGTATTCTCTTCCCTTGTTATTTCCCTTGTCATTATTATCATTGGTGGTAGCAGTAGTGGTTTGTGTTACACCTTAGTTACTGGACTGCTATCTCAACCCATGGGAGTTACATTCTTTCAGTTCTTCTCCTCATCCCTCTGGGAGCAGGGGGAGGAAGGGGAGAAGTGAGCGAGGGCTACATGGCTGAATTGACAGGCTGGGCTTAAACCACAACAAAACCAAAAATAGGATTAGCAGCATTCTGTTACTATTTTTTGTTGTTGTTGTGGGGGTTTTTTTGTCTTTGTTGTGTGGGTTTTTTTTTTTTTTTGGTTGTTGTTTTGTTTTGTTTTGCTTGGGTTTTTTGTTTATTATCACTTTGGATTTTTTGAATGAAGACATTCTTCAGTTTTAATCTACATGAAGAAGAGTATTGATGAGTTGGATGGTGATTGCATAAAATGAGACAATTATGAGATTTTATTGGAAATAGGTGATAGCCTTTTAAAAATACATTATTTGTAGTAAAATATTTTTAGTATGCAACTTGCCTAGTTGCCCAAATATTTAACAAGTGTGTCAAGAATAACTCATTGACTTAACTACAGCGATTTATTTTTTCCTGACAGAAAGAGAAAATACTTGCTACAACACTATTAAGAAGAAGCATATTTCACCAGTAGGTTACCTTCATCTTACTGATTTTTAATTCAGTTTTGACTAGTATTCTCTTATAATAATGAGTGTAATGAACATATTTTCTTTTATTTCATTGTATTCCAAAATTAAAGACTGGTCTCCAAAAATATAGTGGAAGCTGAATAATCAGTATGTTTAATAGCAACCCTGTATAAGCCTTAAAAGTCTGTGTATTATGACATATTCTTTGAAAGCAGCTGTAATTACAGATCACTTACACTCTGATTTTTTATTCCATACTTTTGACTTTGACTAGCTTTAAAAAGAAAACAATACCCAAAATTTGAATTATAATTCCTGTAACACATTCATAAAATTTATTACAGCACAAATGCAAATAACATTATTGTGATTATTACATTATAATCGTAGAATCATAGAATGTTTAGGGTTGTAAAGGAACTTGAGATCATCTAGTTCCAACCCCACTGCAAATCCACTTATTCCAATCCTCATGAAATGTTCAGGTTAAAGTTTTAAAAAAATTTTCCAGCTTGAAACTAACACAACAAACTAATTTGTAAGCCAAGTCATAGAGGGGAAAAGTACTGGATTTGTCTTTGATTTTCTCATCAGCAACACATCTAGAATACCAACTTCTGCAGCACAAGCTTAATATTTATTAAAGACTCTTCAGCATACACCAGAAGGAGCTGTGCTTAAATTATTTAAGATATTAGGATATACGAAATTACTATTCCACGTGAATTAAAACTGTTGTTTGTAAATGGTAGGTAGGAAATTTAATAAGCAATATGTGAGAAGTTCTAGCAAATGGAAGAAAGACATAACTGAGGAAAAAGGGAAACATTTACCTTATTTTGAAGTTTTGAAAATTTTTGGCTCACATAGTACCCATAAATGAAAAAAGTGATATTCATCAATATTCAGCTTATGATCCTGAGACTGTCTAATTCTGTTGTATTTCCCATGAAGCCATATCACCTTTTAATTATTTTACCTATAACTAATTGCAATGATTTCATAAAGCAGCAGACTGTGAAAGATGAGAAAACTGCACCCCATGCTGTAGTTACCTCATCTCCAAAATTTGCATGAGATTTACATCCTGGCAGTTATGCAGGTTTTGAGCTGAAAAGTTTTTCTGAGCTATATAATTCATCTCCCACACAAATAACTAGGATTTAACCACTACAAGATAAGTGTCTGATTCTCACTTTCTTCCATCTTCTACCTTTTTTGCTTTACACCAATCACACCACAGAGAAACCCATTAACTTGAGTTGAGCTTAGCCTACAGGCAGTCCCCACAGGAGGTTTTCCAAACTGTGTAAAAAGATCAATCCCTTTTATGACATTGAAATCTTGTCTTTTGAATGAAAGGAAATCAAGAGACAGGAAACAGAGAGCTGGTCATGTCTCTTTCAGCAGACAAAGAGAGGCTATATTACATTTTAAAAGTGTATAGGATGCAGAATGAAACTGTGGATGCTCGAAACAAAGAAAGCTGCCTCGGGGTATCTTGTAATGTATTGCTGGGAAAGAAAGCTTCTCCCCAGCCCCTGTGGTGAGTCTTCAAAACCTGCTCTTCTGGCTTTGAGAGCAGAAGAGGGCAAGGAAGTGAAGAGGAGCTGGTATGTCAGTAAGGAACTAATTTTCTAATGTGAGTCTGTTCTTCCATCATCAGTGACGTTTTGAATAACCTCACGTGCATGCCCACACCAACAGTTTTATGATCTTTCCCTCTTGTATGCTTATTGTTTTCTTCATCAGGAAGAGTTCAATTCTATGAACCTAGTCATAGCGCTGTGATTCATCAGAATATTAACAAAGTCAGAGTCTGTGGATCTGACTTCCCTTTTCATTTCAGTTACTTTGTGCATGACTCCTCCGACAACTGCTGCCCAGTGTAGCTCTATCACTTCTTGTAACAGTCAATAGTTTTCTACCATTCCATTTACTTCCCAAGACAGCTGGGCTGAAGAGCTGTCTGTTTTTAGCCTTGCAGTAAGGCCTGACAAGGAGATAGTAGCAATCAGCCTTCTGTCCAATTCTCTATGCTCTGCCTGGGAAGTAAAGGTCAGGATGGAATGAATTGGTCTGCAATATATCCCACATTTGCGGGTTCATCAGAAAAAGAGACTGACCTGTTTGGAGAACAAGAATTATTGAAAGCTATGGGTAGAATCATGCTGTGGCATAGAATCTTCCTCAGCGGTGTCCATTACTAAGTGCAGATGATCTCTTGGTCAGGATGAGCAATTAAGATTTTTATTCATGAAATATGTTTTGTACAGCGAGGTACAACAGACACACTTGCTAATTGGGAATCCCTGTCCATGTTTTCCTGTTGAGAAGATTGAGATCTGTGGCATGCCAACTGCTCATAGTGCAGGCAAAATGTGATAAAAACAAGAGAAAGAAGGTCTTATATCCAAACTAGAACAAGGGTGAACTCCTACCTGACAAAGTTCTACCCCAGCATAGACATTGATTAGTATTGACGAGCAATATTCTTTCAGGACATAGTACGAGTGCTAAAGTTCATGCTGATAAATGCTTAGCTAGTAGCCAGCTGTATATGTGGCTTTCCTCTACAAGATAGTAGAAGGTATTTTTCTTCTTTAAAAAGGAAAGGTTACATTTTCTATCTTCCTTAAAATAATAATCCTTTGAGATTACTTTAATTAATGAAGTATCGGAATAAACTCAGGTCTTACAATCATTGCTATGTTGTAAAGAATGCTCTTGATGATGAACCTGTTGAAGAAGGCTTTTAGGTGGAACATTTTCAGTCCACCCTTTTCTCATAGTGCTTTTAAAAAGGGAAGCAGGAAGAATGAGGAGCTGCCTGTGACTTCCCATCCTTTAGCCACTTCCTCTCTATCACATTTTACTTGTAACACACTGGATGCAGCTTCATGCCCATTTCTTATGCCACCAGCACAATCAACTCAGTGAATGCCACTAGTGAGACACTGCCCTACTGAAAGTTATGGACAACCAAACCAAAAATTCACCTCTGACCATCATTGTCATTCCAGACTCAGTAACAGTACAGATAGGCACTGTATTTTACGGTAAGTTGTGGCCTTGATCTGACACAGGGGATGGTGAGCTATTTAACTGTGAGACTGGTACTGTCTCTTCTTAGGAAGTTCATTACTTTCTTAGACTTGCCTTTTATCAGGGTTGTTGGAAGTAGGTGAAGTATTTGTATGTACAGCAAAAGTGTACCAGAATTTGCTGAGCTTAGCACTGAGCAGGAGGGAAAATGCAGAAATAGTTCAAGGGGTACTGGTTTCAAGCTGAAACAGGAGAGAATGAGGTTAGTTATAAGGAAGAAGTTATTTTCTGAGGGTGGTAAGGCACTGGAACAGGCTGCCCGAGGAAGTGGCGAAGGCTCCATCCCTAGCAGAGATCAAGGCCAGGTTGGACAGAGTCTAGAACAACCTAGTCTAGTGTGAGGTGTCCCTGCCCATGACAGGGGGGTTGAAACTAGATGATCTTAAGGTCATTTCCAACCCAAACCGTTCTATGTTTCTGTGTTTCTGTGGTACCAGTTTGAATATGAGTGAGGGCTGTTTACAGAATTTCAAGGATGCTAAAAAAAAAGAAGGCTTTTTGATGTGTCACGCTACAGTCAGGCTCCAATAAGTGTTTCTAGAATAAAAACAAGCCTGAATTTATTATAAAATTACAATTATGGAGAAAACATTTGTACCAAAATACATAAGAAATCCCATAATGTTATTTTAAATTGTCTGCCTGTATAACTAAGCATCTTTTTCTATTGCATGACTAATACTCGTCTTTTGACTTCCACATAGATTTTTTCTTGCTTGTGTGAGATATTTTATTCAAGAGCATAAACTATTTACTTTATAAAATCCTATAAACCCAGACAAAGATTTCTACTTCAATTATTCAATTATATTTGATTTGATTGCACTAGCACAATTAACCCCTTAATGTTGCAAAATACATGGAACTGATGTACTTCTATTTTCAAATGAATATGTGAATAGATGTTGAGTTGTGCATGTTTGTTTTATCCCTCAGAAGAAAACAGTATTACAGTTTAATAGTGACTGCACTGAAATAGATTATTACTAAAATAAAGAACAGTTCTTGATCTGTGTAGACAGTAATGATACGTTTTGTGGTACAAACACACATAAGAAAATAAAAATAAATTAAAAATACCAAAACAACAGCTTACATTTCACTACAATTTTGGAAAAGGAAAGGTAATCAGCATTGTTCATTGCATAAGTATGGAGCTTTTGTCAAACAGACAAAATATCTAAAACAGTATTATCTTTTTACTGAAGAATCACTTCCAAGTTTGGGGGATGCGAACATGAAGTAGAAGTGTACTGTTATTGAGCTCAAGTTGCACTTAAAATGTCAAAAAATCTTGGTCTTCTTTATGCTAAGCTCTTCATAATCTAATAATAAAAGATAGTCCAGAGTTAAATCTGAGTTAAACAGCTATCACAGAGAAAGAGGAAAGGAGAGAGCAGCGTACATTTCCTTAGGAAGGACATACAGGGGAGACAAGGAGGGAGTGTCACTCTATGTTGGTAACCAGCTAGAGTGCATGGAGTTACCCCTGGGAATGGATGAGGAGATGACTGAGAGCTTACGGGTGTTCTGTGTTCAGCAGTAGCAGTCACTTTTCTCCTTCTTAGTAGCTGGTGCAGCGCTGTGGTTTTGACTTTCAGCCTGGGAACAACGCTGATAACATTGATGCTTTTAGTTGCGGCTCAGTAATGTTTACACTGACCAAGGACTTTGTGAGTCTCATGCTCTGCCAGGGAGGAGGGGAAGCTGGAGGAAGCAGAGACAGGGCACCTGACCCAAACTAGCCAAAGAGGTATTCCATACCACAGCACGTCATGGCCAGTATATAAACTGTGAGCAGTTACCCAGAAGGGCTAGATCACTGCTTGGTTGGGGCTGGGTATTGGTCGGTGGGTGGTGAGTAGTAGTATTCTCTTCCCTTTTTATTTCCCTTATCATTATTGTTATTGGTGGTAGCAGTAGTGGTTAGTGTTATACCTTAGTTACTGGACTGTTCTTATCTCAACCCATGGGAGTGACATTCTTTCAGTTCTCCTCCCCATCCCTCTGGGAGCAGGGGGAGGAAGAAAGGTTGAAGGGGGGAGTGAGCTAGCAGCTGTGTGGTTCTGAGTTGCCAGCTGGGCTTAAGCCGGCAGTGGGTCAGGATTAAATGGAGGGCAGGAACAGGGGACATTACAGCGGTGGGCTGCTACAAGCCACCCAACCAGGAAGACAGAGAGTGTGAGACCCTTCATAAACAGATGGGGGCAGCTTCACATTCACAACTCTGGTCCTCATAGGGGATTTCAACTACCCTGATATGTGTTGGAGGGACAACACAGAAAGTCATAAGCAGTCCAGGACGTTCCTGAAATGCATTGATGATAACTTTCTTCTCCAGGTAATAGAAGCCAGCAAGTAACAGAGCTATGCTAAACCTTGTTCGCACCTACAAAGAGGAGCTGGTGAGGAATGTGAAGCTCAAGGACAGCCTTGGCTGCAGTGATCATGAAATGGTGGAGTTCAGGATTCTTAGGGCAACAAAGATGATACACAGCAAGCTTGCTACCTTGGACTTCAGGAGAGCAGACTTTGCCCTCATCAGGGATCTGCTTTGTAGTGTAGTATGAGATAAAGCCCTGGGTGAAAGGGAGCCTGAGAAAGCTGGTTAATATTCATAAATCACGTTCTCCAAGCTCAGGAGCAATACAACCCAAAAAAGAGGAAGTCAGACAAAACCACAGGAGGCCTGTTAATGTGACTGAGTGATTAATTTTGTGTGATATAGTAATGAAAGTCAAGAAACTTCTCAAACTTAATTAATGCAGAAAATCCATAAAATGTAGTAGTCAGTAGTTTTCAAAAAGAAAAAAAAAAAAACAGAATAAAATATTTTAATGGCAATAGCTACAAATGCAGAACTGAATGCTGGAAGCTTCCTATATGCTTACATACATAGTTACTTTAAACTAAAAAGATAAAATTGCATAGTTATGCTACATATGTTACAGAAATTACTCCACCCTGACAGGCTGAGTCTACCTTAGCTAAGTGTCTAATTAGGATCCTGAAACTGTATTTCACAGTATAAATACTAGGTTTAGGTATTTCAGAAAGAGATGCAAAACTTTCCCCTTTTGGTGTTTCATGCTGGGTATCTCAGAAGTAGGTTTGTTAGTGATTGTACCCCATGCACTTACTCCTTTTATTCGGTGACAATGACAGTCACCTATTTAGCTTCAGCATTGCTCAAACCAATATGCAGAAGAAGAACAATGCAATTTATTCAGTTGTAGTAAGTAAAATAGATATGAAGAACAGAGTTAACATAAAGCTGCATGAAACCTTACTCTATCTCAGATTATGAAAGAAAGTGGTAAGTAACTGAAAACTTTTACTTGTTTCTATATACGGACTACATTCCTTATTTTCCATATGGGTAGAGGGCAGTAAGAAAGGAGAGATTCTGACCTTCTGCACATATTAGCACATTGCTAGACTTTGTGTATATAACTGGCTAAATAGTAACCTCCAGTAATATCCTAAATGTCACAAGCCTTATAATCTGAATTAAGTACCTTAAGGCTGAATTGTTTGTCACTGCAATACAAAATAAGCGCTTAGGAGTTGCACGCATGGGATTCTGTTGCTAAAAGTGTAAACCAGAGGGCATATTAGAAGGGCTCATACATAATAGTGCATAAAGGACAACATAGTCAATTTAAGCTATATTTGTGTATTAAATAGCTTATTGTAATGAAGTTATTCCTATCATGACAAATAAAAGTGATTGCATATAAATGCTACTGTATGTTTAATATTTGTTATTCATGTTTGACATATGCATGCTGAAAGAATAACTGTACATTTTACTCCTCTGTGACAACATCTAAAAGTGTTGTAAATTTATAACTCTCAAATTGTCGTACAAATTAAAAGCAATCATACACGTTAGTCTCTTGATGTATAGCTGGACTTTTCAGGCTCTAGACATTGTCAGTTATAATAATCCTCAGTAAGTCTTTCTGTTTAATTACAGACCTTCTTGTATGCACATGATTTAATAATTCATGCAAACTACCATGCTGTTTGTTGTGATAAAATTTTTATCTGTGCACATTGGGAACACATGAGGACTAGTATTAGTGCTCAGTTTATTCTTTCCCAATAGTTCATGACATTTACATCGGTCTCCTGCGATCATTAATATGCCAATCCAACGGTTATTTTCAACCATCCCTTTGGATGACTGGCACACTCTCTGTGAAAATCCTTTTACATAAATTGACGCCAGCAATATCCCAATGCTTCACTGGATGGTATTGAATTTGTGATGAAGTCCAATTTATTGGTCAGCTGCTCACAGATACTCTTTGTTTATTTCTTGCTAGATGACAGTCTGAGGATCCAACACCAAAACTGCTATAATTTGGGTATTGACGCTCAATAAATGGTCTTTATCATACAAATACAGGAGGAATATATTATGTGCTAAGCAAAGAGATGAAGACAAGTTGATTTATTCCATGTGGCTTCTAATTTTATTGGAGTTTCCATTCCAAATACTTTGAACAGAATCAAGCTCTCCTTCACATAGACAGAAGAATAAAATTATCCTTTACATTTCTTTTTGATGTAATCTATATTTTAAAATCTAACCATATACAAATATATTTGTTTCTTAATATCCTCAGTCTAAGAAAGCCAATAAGTACTTATAATATGAATAGCTGGATGCTAGCAAAACCAATCAAATAAATCAACAGTGCATGTGCATGAGGGTGTGTGCTCTATCTGCAGGACATCTTCTTATGGATCTGCATAAGAAGAAAACCCACAAATGAATATAAATGTACCAAAAAATATGCTTATGAACATATCTACACACTTAAGAAAGGTATAACATGGGTAATATGTTAAATAATAGACCAATAACTGGGATGGGAGAGACAGAAATTAAAGACACTAACCTTCAATTTAATAGAAGGCTACAGTACATTTTTCTGAAACAATGAAGGCTTTTTAAAAGTCTTTATTTCATGGTATATCAGTTAAGGGAAAAATGGTGAATTTGTAGGAAAATATTATACCATAATATGGTACAATAAGACTGAAGATATGATCTGTAACTTGCTAATAGTTCTGTCACATGAACAGCTAATTTTTAGATCCAAAATATATAACCATCTGGAAATTACAAAAATTCCACTAAAGTCTTCTAGCCCTCAGTGAACTTCATTCAAGAAAGATGAGAGGGTCATTGTCATAAATTATCTTGAAAACAGAAGAGTGTCATTTCATGGTAGAAGAAGTCTCTGACAGTGAACTGGCTTTTGCAGGGTTTTTTTTTGGTTTTGTTGTTCTAAGTTTTTTTTTTTCTGTGTGTAGAGTATAATGTAGAGCTGTGGTGTCATGATGAAGTAGCACACGGATAAAATAAATTGTTTGCTGGACAAAATGCAAATAAATAGATGCCAAACTTGACCTCAGATAAACCATTACAGGAATGGCTCATTTGTGCAAACTAAAACAAACATTTTCTTTCCAAAAATGCAATATAAGTTCAATTAAAAAATACTGTCACTGACAGATTTCTTCTAACTGTCCTTACTGAAGTGGAAAGAGAAGATAATAATTTATATACAAAATGAAGGGAAATGCCACTCTTTCCACCTCTGGAAACCTCAAGTTGCTCTATCATACTTCTGTAAGTATATTTAAAGTAGATTAAGTACATCTACACTAGATGAGTTATAAAGGAACTCAGTGACAGAAGAATAATTTTTATCTGCATGAAACATGACCATGGATGAGGGTTAAAGAAGAGCTCCCTTCTGGAAGGAGGGGAGGGAGGAAGGGAGGCAGAGAGGAAAGAGGGAAGGAAGGAAGGGAACATGGTCTAATATTTAAATCACAACAGGACTGAATATGATGTGTAAATGGTGAATGACACACCATAGTGGCTCATTACTGGTGATTCATAATCTGAATTCTGAGGCTTAGTGAATAACGTTTCTGTCCCTCTCTTTCTGACCACATGATCGGATTAGTGAAGCTCCTGTGTAGATTTTTCCAGAAACTCTTTTAGTGTTATTGAATGCAACAGTGCACTGACATACAGCTATTATATGTCACGGTTTTATGATCTGTTTGTGATTAGTTTTGTAACTGCGGATTTTCTGGCTTTTTTTTTTTTTTTTTGAGATTTACTTGTAGAGATTTTTTTTTTTTTTCATTTGGGAGCTACATTTCATTGACTGAGAAATTCTGCAATAGTCGCATAGCTACTAATATAATTTTTGGTCTTTGGTTTCTTCTCTGCCTACACTTTGTGTGAAAGCTGATTTCTCCTTAATGGGGAGCACAAGTCATCCTAGCCACTTGGTTGAAGAGAAGATGGGGAGGATCTGATCTCTGTATTTTCAGACAGAAAATAGCAGGTATTGCACCATAACAGAGGTTTTGGAATCTAATGGCTTTTTAAAAGCTTTTAAATTTTTTTTTTTTTGAGGACAGGTAATGTTCAGGATCTTTCTGGGGTACTGTCCTGGTTTCAGCTGTAACACTTGTTTTTTTTCCTAGCGGTTGGTACAGTGCTGTGCTTTGGCTTTGGTCTGAGAATAATGTTGATAACACACCGATGTTCTAGTTGTTGGTAGGCAATGCTTACTCTGATGAAGGACTTTTCAGTCTTTCATGCTCTGCCAGTGATGAGGAGCACAAGAATCTAGGAAGCAGAAACAGGACATCGAACTCAAACTAGCCAAAGGAGTATTCTATACCACAGCAAGTCGTGCCCAGTATATCAACTAGGGGGAGTCACCTGGAAGGTACTGATTGTTTCTTGGGTTGGGCTGGGTATCGATCAGTGAGTAGTGAGCAACTTTATTATGCATCACATGTGTTCCCACTGCCTTTTTTTTTTTTCCCTGTTGTTTTCTATTCTTATCGTTGTTATTGTTGTATTGTTGGTATTCTTTCTATTATCACTATATTCTACTTTATTTTAGTTAACTGTTATTATCTCAACCTGTGGGGTTTATATTCTTTCAATCCTCCTCCTCATTCTGCCCACTGAGTGGAAGAAGATGGTGTGAGCTATCAGCTGGGTTTAAAGCAGGACAGGTAGATATACCACGAGATAGGTAACAGAGGCTATACTAGGCAATTCTTAAGGGAGCCTCACCGACAATTTTTACAGAGAGCAAGAGTGGGACTGTGCCTTCCTATTAAAGCTGTTCAGAGTGTCCTTTTCGTGATTTCTTTTTTTCCTGCCCTCAGGACAAGCTTCCAAACCTTTCTCTCTCAGTCACAGGGCACAGCAGAGATGATCAGTCTGACAGTAAATCAGTATGCTTTTCTACTCGAATGGCTTAGGATCCAAATGCATTTCAAGACCTCTGTGTTGGCTTTCTTATGTTACTATGTTACCTTTTAACCCAAGTTAAACCATAACTATCACCCCTCTCAGGCGTAAATTTTGGAGCAATAGTAATCTGCTTATTCTGTTACTGGATTTTTAAATCAAAATCCTTATGTTCTATATGGTGATATGGGATTTATCACGAGTGGATAGCTTTTGACCTTATAGTCTCTTGTCTTGATCTGAAATTATACTTCACTCATCACTTTCAGTGTCAGAAGATGTATCAGTATTCACAGCAGCAGGTGAATTCCTGAGAAGAAATGAATGTATCTGTTTACTTTAAACATTGTAAATTATTCTTTATCCTCTGTATTTAGGCTTTATCATTGGTTGCTAATAGTATTTCCAAATGCACTGCATGAATAATGAAATCCAGAAATATAACTGCAAAGTGAAAATTAGATCATATTTGAAGGCTCTCTTTCCAAATTAGAAATCAAAGAATCTCATTATAGAGCATATATATGAGGTTTTTTGTTTTGAGGGTTTTTTTGTCTTTTGTATTAAAAATAGAACTCTATCAGCAGGTCTTTAATTCTTTTTGGTTTTAGTGAAGTTGCATAAATTGCCTTCTTAATGTAGGTAGTGAGACTTTAGAATTATCTTGCTGTTCTGCCTCAAAAAAATGGTTATTGTGAAGATAGTTTTTAATCTGAATGATTTCAAAATCATAATTTTATTTAAAAAATTCTCTTCTAGTTCTGTACTGAAAGCCAAGATTAAAGCAAAGCCATCCTACTGGTCTTTAAGGAACTTTGTCCCTCAATACCATTTCTAGCTGCTACCAGCACCTGCCACTATTAATTTACCAGTGATTATTGTAATGACACCGCAAAAATGTGATCAAAACCAGTCACAGATATTTTTTTCTCTTTTTCTATCTTTTAGTAGCCTCCAAACTACTAAATTGTTGCATAGAAATAATATTTTTTCTCACCCTTGAAAAATACATCTGAAAGCTTCACCACCTTAACCTGCTAATGAAAACTACATAAATGTCTCCCAATTTACACATCTTCTTGGCTCCAAATACTGCTAGAATTCAAAATACTTTATTTTCACCTTAATTTTTTAGTTCAGAAACCTTACTGTTTTCAACGCATATGTTTAATATTCAGAACTTTTTCTAGTCAGCTTTGGTTTGATATAGATTGTACAGATTTGTTTTTTCTTTGCACTTCTAAGACATCTTAAAATAGGTAAGTTTAGTAACAAGTGTAATGATAAAATGTAATGCATTTATAACTGTCAGATTTTTCTGCTCTCTTAAGACATATTCTTTGATTGGTTAAAATCAAAATAGAACGTAGCATAGAGTGATATTGAATATTTATTCCACCCTGAAATTTTTACCATAGATACTAGATGCTGTAAGAAAGTTTAACAGGAAGGTCGCTTTATAAAATTTAGTTGTCCTTTGGAGAAATAGAAGCTTCAGGGAGCAGCAAGAAGTAAATTGAGAAATGGTCACACCCAGGGTATTGTATGCTCCCCTCATGAACACTATGAATGTCTATGCTCATGCTCCGTCTTCACTAGCTGTTCTAGTTGAACTGGGATAGTGCTAGATAGCTTATGTATTAAATGGATCATATTTTTTTAATACTTCCTGTTAACAATAAAACAGTATCCTTCTCTAAACTGTTTCTTGTAGTTTTGTCAGTCACAAAATGATTACATGCGATATCTCTAATCTAAAAGCCTGAATATTAAAATGAATGAATATTAAATTTACTAGTAAAGAAAATGCTTTAGTTAATGATTTCCAAAATTCATTATTTTAATTCTGATAAATTATGCAATGTAGTGACGAGCATAATTTTATCTAAAATAAATTTATCTAAATCATAAATAGCAATTTTATAATTGATATAAAGAAGGAAGAAAAGTCTCAGCTTTGCTGCATATTTTCTTCACATCTGTACAGTTATTATAGCCTGAAGAATAGCATCACCATATGGAAATGACTTATGGAACTGTTTGATACAACAAAAAATATCATAATTACAACACCATTTCAAGTAAGTAGTGGGAATTTTGCCACTCTCTTAATTTAAAATTACTTTAAATCACAAGAATTTTGTAAACCGTAGGAGTTTTCAAGAATGCATGTTGTTGTGCTAAGAGTTCCTTTTGAAGAACCTATTTGTAAAAAAGCTCAATAAGACGAAAAGAAGAAAACTTCAATTAATGCTAGCAGTTCTTTTATATTCATCTTATTTATTTAAAACATTCTGCAAATTATTACACTAAGTCATTCATTAAAGTGATCAGGGATCTCCAATGACATAAACTTTTATGAGGATTCTGTCTTAGTTCTGGTTTAAATAGATTATGGCTATAGATATTAAAGGGAAACTGTTAAAACTCCTACTATTTCCATTATCACTATTCTCTTCCAAGTATTCTGCAGGTTAATGCAATAAGGTCTAAAATTAAGCTGAAATAATTTTTTGTGTGTTGGTTATGCTCATTAAACTCTCATTGACTCCAAGATACAAAATGCAATTCAAGATTTTTTTTTTTAAGGTTAAGAGCTACTTTTTACTAAAAGGGCAGAAAATTCGGGGAATGTTCTATGGTCTAACTAAGATGATAGATAATTAGAAATAATTATGTGACAACTCCTATTTGTAGATCCCAAAATCTTTGTGTGAAATTGAACCATTCTGATTCAGATTTGCCTTCTTTCTTAAAAGATCTACTTTTAAAATACCTATTCATTCCAATAAAGATAAAAATAAAACACTTTTGTGTATATTTGACCTGGTGATTTTTAAGGTTTCTTCCAACCCTAGCTATTCTATGATTCTATGAAAATCATTGTAGGTTTGATCTAGTTTTCTAGTCATATATAATACAATACAATATGTTTTATATTATATAGACATATAACCCTTTGCATAGCAATTAAGATTTTTATGATTTTACAAGCAAAGATTTTTTTTTTTTTTACCTTGTTGGTTTTTTATCATATTCCAAATGCCACATAGCATATTTGGATACACAGTTTTTGTAGCTCAATGCTTTGAGAATTTGGTGGCAGTGGAGAAATAGATGAAGGTTTTAATACCTGACCTGACAATCCTGAGGTGTATAATTAGCAGTTGGAGAAGGACAAAAATTAGAAATAATTGTTATGGTCACCTACAGCTGTGTATTTTTATCTGCATTCATCTGTAAATTCTCTTTGATTTTTTGCATTACAGCTCTTCTCATTTTTTCCTCAAAGTCATCACACTTTCTCATCACAAAATTATTTCTTACAATATATTTTGTTTCTCTATTTCCTTTTTTGGTGTCTTTCTATACTTAAATTTTGCTGTATTTTTATTTTGCTGTATTTTTATCTTGCTGTGTTTTTAACCACAGTTATTCTAATATTTCTATCAGGTTAAGAAGGTCAGGTTCATACCCATCGTACTGTACTCTGTCATGCTACTATCTTCCTCCAGTTCTCAGTGCAATCTATCCAACCAAACCATAATTGTAAATGCCATCTCTAATTGCCTTTTACATGCATACAGGTAACCCTGTTCACAAGAAAATTAAAAACAAACAAACAAACAAACAAACAAACAAACAGGATAACCAGAAAAGATAAAACTTTGTGTTTAATCAGAGGTAGATCCATAAGTATTAGGAAGGAGTGCAGCATAAATTATATTTATGTACAGTCTGCCTGGAAAGCAGGTATGAACAATAATATATAACTGGATTGGGCTTTGAACCATGATACCAACCCTGACACCCAGGCATTTTGATGTTTATTACGTGCTTTCTCTTGCTGTCTGTCATTTTTATTTAGATTGCAAACTCTTTTGAGGTAGATGTTGTCCCAGTCTTTGTACAACTCAGATCAAATCAAGTTCTTGTTTTCTTTCGGCTGAGCTAAACCTGGATCCTAGAAGCAGTTACCGATTCACCCACTTCTGGCCTCATTGGTTAGTTTTAATTATTTTTTCAAAAGCTAAAATAAATAAGAAAAACATAAGTGTACAGTGGTACCGAAGCAGTCCACCATAGACAACTAATTTTGTGTTATAATAAATTATTAATATTAGTTTTTATTTTATTAAATTTTGCATAATTTTAAAAATGAAATCAGAGGTTTTTTTAAAGCTACTTAGATTTATATATATCTGCAGACCATCTTATCCAGCACCATTTTCCTGATGTCCTCTCCTCACATACTAGGTTTCTGTATCCTTTTATAAAATCATTCAGACATCAAAGAAATGGGGAGCAGTATCAGTGAGATATTGTTCAAAAATCCAGTGTGAATCAACAGCCATTTAATATACAATATTTAGAAATAAAACTACCTCTAGGTAACTCTTTCACAAATAGCTATTTTGTTAAACATATAGATTTTGTAATAGTATTCCATGTTGGACTATCCTGTGTGTATATATTTATATTATGCTCCCAGACAAAGACCAGATGCATCTTTACATTGGCTAGATATGTGCCATTTCATCAGAGGCCAATAGTATTCTGCAATGCATTATGCCAAATATTGCTAACAGGTCAACGATGGTGATCCTTCCCCTCTTCTCTGCTCTGGTGAGGCCAAACCTGAAGCTCTGCGTCCAGTGCTGGGCTCCACAGTACAAAAGAAACACAGAAGTACCAGAGAGACTCCTGTGAGGCAGCATGAAGATGATGATGGGACTGGAGCATCTCTGATAAGAGGAAAGGATAAGAAAGCTGGGACTGTTCAGCCTGGAGAAAAGAAGGCTCTGGGGGATTTTATCAATGCTTATACATACTTGAAGGGAGGGTTCAAAGAGGACAGAGCCACTCTCTTTCCAGTGGTGCCTAGTGACAAGGCAATGGGCACAGCCTGAAGCACCAGAGGTAGATGCTGAACACCAGAAAACACTGTCTCTATGCATGGATTGTCCAGGGAGGTTCCCTTGGAGAAGAGGGCCATAAGTATGATAAGGGGGGTGTCCTGGGTTCAGCAGTAGCAGTCATTTTTCTCCTTCTTAGTAGCTAGTGCAGTGCTATGTTTTCATTTTTTGGCCTGGGAAGAGAGCTGATAACGCTGATGTTTTTAGTTGCTGCTCAAATGTTTGGTCTGGCCAAGGACTTTCTGAGCCTCATACTCTGCTAGGGAGGAGGGGAGGCTGGGAGGAAGCAGAGACAGGACACCTGACCCAAACTGACCAAAGAGGTATTCCATACCACAGCACGTCATGCCCAGGATGTAACGGGGAGTTACCCGGAAGGGCATGCTTTCTCTTCGGCGGGGGGGAGAGTGCAGGGTTGGATGAGGTATCGGTCAGTGCTCGGCTGGGGGGAGTGGGGCGAGTTATCTGTTGGCTGGTGCTGAGGTATTGTATTCTCTTCCCTTGTTATTTCCTTTAGCATTATTATTATTGGTGGTAGCAGTAGTGATTTGTGTTATACCTTAGTTACTAAACTGTTCTTATGTCAACCCATGGGAGTTGCATTCTTTTCTATTCTCCTCTCCCTTCCTCCAGGAGCAGGGGGAGGGCAAGAAGTGGGGGAAGTGAGTGAACGAGGTTTGTGGTTGGGTTTAAACCACGACAGGGGGTGGAGCACCTCATGTATGAAGACAGGCTGAGAATGTTGGGGCTGCTCAGCCTGGAGAAGAGAAGAAGGAGAAGGCTGTGTGGAGACCCCATAGCAGCCTTCTAATATGTGAAGGGGGCCTATAGGGATGCTGGAGGACTCTTTAGGGACTGGAGTGATAGGACAAGGGGTAATGGGTTTAAAATATAACTGAGGAAATTCAGGTTAGATATAAGGAAGAAGATTTTTATCATGAGGGTGGTGACACATTGGAACGGGTTGCCCAAATAAGTGGTAGATGCTCCATCCCTGGAAGTGTTTAAGGCCAGGTTGGACAGAGCCTTGAGCGACATGGTCTAGTGTGAGGTGTCCCTGTCCATGACAGGGGGTTGGAACTAGACGATTTTAAGGTCCTTTCCAACCCTAACTGTTCTAGGATTTTATGAAAGAAAGATCAAAGCCAAAACATAGAGACAGTGTTTCGGTCAACAAAACTATTCTACATTATATTACCTGCAGATATGACCCTGAAACAGATCAGATGTGCCATACTTTTTTTCTCAACTTTTTTGCGTTATAACTGAGCAGGGTAATTTAGTTTTAACACATAATTGATCTGGAGTTTGGAAAAACATTTAAACATTCATGAAACATAAAAAACATCTCCAGAGTCCCTCATGCTCATGCTTTGTCACTTGTACATTTTGTTTAATTTATATTCTTTCAAAGGTGATGAACAATTATGAGAACAGCCAAGATGAATATGTGGGCTTTGCAAAGGGCTATGAATTCACAACATTTTCAGTGATGAAACACAGCTTGTTTAATGCATTCATATATCTTTAAAGCCAGCTGAACATATGAGGGTTTTCAGAAGATTCTTTAAAAGCAGAACTGTAAAGTATGTTCATTTATGTCTCACCTTGATATTGAAATGCATCTAATTATCCTAGTCAAATTTTTTTGTGGAACATACCTATTCCATAAGACATACCTCCAATGAAGCATTTTAGCAAACACAACCATTTCTCACCGTATGAAATGTATATGCATATATACATTATACATTATATATGTGCATCATTGTCATGGTGTAAGCCCAGCCATGCAACTTGTTCACTCACTCCCCCTCCTCTTCCTCCCTCAGCTCCCAGAGGGATGGGGAGGAGAATCGAGAGAATGTAGCTCTCACGGGTTGAGATAAGAACAGTCCAGTAACTAAGGTGTAACACAAACTACTACTGCTACCACCAGTAATGATAATGATAGGGGAAATAACAAGTGAAGAGAATACAGGCTCTCACCACCCGTCGACCGATATCCAGCCTGACCAACCAGTGATCTAACCCTTCCGGGTAACTGCCTCCAGTTTATACAGTGGGCATGACATTCTGTGGTATGGAATACTTCTTTGGCTAGTTTGTGTCACGTGTTCTGTCTCTGCTTCCTCCCGGCTTCCCCTCCTCCCTGGCAGAGCATGAGGCTCAGAAAGTCCTCGGTCAGACCAAACATTACTGAGCAACAATTAAAAACATCGGTGTTATCAGTGCTGTTCCCAGGCCGAAAGTCAAAACCACAGCACTGCAGCAGCAACTAAGAAGGAGAAAAAATGGCTGCTACTGCTGAACCCAGGATAATCATATGTTTGCTTATATTGTAGTGCATATGTGTAATAATGTGTATATATCATATATATAAAGACACATGATATACGTGAGATATAGATACACAACTCTATCAACATATAGAAGCCTGAGACTACAAGATTTTTAGGACCAGTATATATTTCCATACTAGAATGTTAGGTCTCCATTTTTATAAGGACTCGTAATTAAGTCAAGTTATATTTAGTCAGTGCAGCCTAAAGCCTCTCAAGAAGTACAAATTTAGAATTTACTTCAGTCCTGTGTTTTCTGATGTGACACCAACTGAGTTCTCAGGCTTTGGCACGTTGAGGTTTCATTTTACATTTTAATGATCCTCTGGTGGCTGGAACCCAACAGTAACAATTCAAGTCAGTAAATGAGGTGGCTCTACCCTAAACTTCATGGAAAAGGTGGAGCAAAGTCTTTATTCCTTTAGGGAGAGTTTAGAAGGTGCTTCCCTTCCAAACAGAATCAAGTGCTAGTGTATTAATCACATTTCCTGTACTGATACTGGCTGACCTGTGAACATAGTTAGATTTTTAAGCATCTTTTTCTATGATTAAAGTGGCCAAAAATTTACTTCTTTCAAGCAGGTGCTAAACCTCCACTACAACAGACCTCTTATAATTGCTTCCAAAAATAATACCTTCCCATTTTTAAATAATAAGTTATAAGTACAGACAAGTCCAACTTGTAAATCTCAAATGCCCAAGTGAGATCTTCAGAATCCAAATGCAGGTTAGACCCTACCAATTCACTTTCTAGGTTCATTCCAGTCCTAGGAATGGTAGCTTCAAGTGCAAGAGCTTTACATTTCTTCCCCTAATTCTTCCTGGTGTCCTTCTGACTTCAGTAGCTGTCAATGATCTAGCTGCACAGAAAAAACAACTTCTAGAATTGTTTAGGCATGCTTACTCTAGCCTGATTCTCTGCAAGGACTGACAGCGTATTTTTCTCTTGTTATGCTTCTGACTCTGAATATGTGTACTCATAATATTTAACTTGGAATATGGAGTAAATCACAAGCACAGGTTTACTATATGTAACACAAATCTTTTTGTAATCTCTGAAGCAGAAATGCACTAGAATCATTTGTGTCATCATAACCACTGTTTAAAACCAAAAGATGCCTCTGGAAAAGCAAATTGCTGGTGCAGATGAACTTTGATGGTGTTTCTGGCATTGAGTTGTTCATCAAAATGCTTCATTTTTGTCTCTGTGCAAAGAAATAGGAATGAGATTGAGTTTAATGGCTAACAATTTAACGATTTAGTAGTTTGGAGGTATATAACCTAGGAAAAGTGTCTGTGATTGTCTTTGATCACATTTCTGCAGTGTCATTATAACAATCTTATTACTATTAGACACTTGACAAGCTTTTCATTATAACTCTGTTATTAGTTTTCAGCTTAAATACATTATTCTCTAACAACCATGGTATTAACATAAAAGGAGGAAAACACATACTTTGCAACTTTTTTTTTTCCTTAGGCTAAAATATAAAGCAGCATACAATAAGCAAAAACAACTCCTTGATCTGGTTCTAATATATTATTGAGACTTTTTCACATGTGTGATTTTAACCCACTATAAACCAAAAAAGAATTAGACATATATGGGCAATAAGAGATGATTCTTATCCCATGCTAACAGCTGAAAGATGAGGGTGGGGAGAAACATTCTTGGCAGAATATGTTGCTTTTGGAAAGGTACCTTAATTAAACCAGAAACAAGGTGGCTGAGGGAGCCATAAGAAGTTGTGAAAGGACACAGCTGGGACAGCTGACTCTAACTGGCAAAGGGATATACCTTAACATATGACATCATGCTAACATATAAACTGGGGAGGAAAGCTGGCTAGGAACCACTACTTTGGAATTGGCTGAGCATTGGTCAGCGAGTGGTAAGCAATTGCCTTGTGCATAATTTTATTTGTATATTATTATTATTGTTGTTATTAATGTTATAATTATCATTATTATAATTTTCTTCTTTTTCTGTCCCATTAAGCTGCCTTTTTCTCAGCCCATGAATTTTCTCACTTTCACTCTCCTAATTTTCTCCCGCATCCCACTGCAGAGCAAGAGAATGAACAGCTTTGTTGTGATTACTTGCTGGTTGGGGTTAAACTACATCAGTTTTTTACCTTCGAGAGGAATGTGAACCATGATATATAGACCCAGTGTGCAGTCTTTTCTGCTGTTGGGGTTTATATTTCAGAGAGTCATCCACATTGTAAGGGAAAGATATAAATTAAAATAGCAAAGGTGTATTTGAGACATTTACATAATGCTATTAATTTCTCAACGCTTAATCTCAAAACTACTAAGATGTTTTTTCTCATTAAGTTTCTGATATATTACAAATGAAATAGAAAATCTAGTTATTTTTACTTGTTTGAGCAGCCAAGACAGGAAAAAATGGATCTTATGGCTGACAGCAAATCTAAGCTGAATCACAAGGATGAATTTCATAGCTTTGATCATATGACATGCTATTGGGATTTGGTTAAGAAAAAAAAAGTTTAAATATCAAACAAAGTAAATTTACGATCTTTCCAGAATTTCAGAAGGACACAGGAAATAGACTCTCTAAGAGGCAGATCCTTTGGATTTGGTGTGTGGCAGTAGAGGAAGAGGAAAAAAAAAGACCCATTACATTTTAAATTATGACATTCCCATAAAATGAACTGCCAGGAAATGAAAACATATCTTGATTCTGGAAATAGCAAATGTGATGTAATAACTATAAACCCATACAGTTCTTACAAACTACAGGACAGGATGTGAGTTAACCCTCGAGTACAGGAGGAAGGAAATTAATTAAAATGGTATGTTAGTACTGAAGATAATAATTATTACCGTATTTTCACACATATATACCACAGGTTTTCTGAGAAAAGAAAAAAAAATCAAAATTGAAGCAGGTTATTATTTGTGCATTGGTAATAGGAAGTTTATTAAGGACAGCCCATTCTCTTGACACAGAACAAAGCTCTGTTCTTTCCTGGCAAGAAAAGCTCTTCTCTCTGAAGACTACTTTTCAGAGAACGATGTTTTCAAGGGATATGGGTTTTCAGCAGTGTTCTTCTGGGGCCTTTTTCAGTCTAGCTGTATTCCAGTTCTATATATTGTATAAAATCAAAACAAGAATGAAACATCAAAGATTTACTAGCATTAGTTTCATTACCACATACTATGCAAAAAACCCCACCATAAAATAAAAAAATAAATAAAAAACCCTGCATTGACTCAGTACCATATTCAAAGTCCTCAAGGCAGGGCCAAATTGAAAAGCAAGTACTTGAAGCAGAAAAAAATTATGTTGCACTGTATAAGTAGAATTAATGAAGTGTGGGTAAGCCATTTAAAACACTGCAATGAAGATGGAATCCTCAGCTTTGTCAGCAGAGACAAGGTTGCCTAAAATAGTTATTTTTTTACACATCACAAGTGAAGTGGAAAAATGCACTGGAAGACTATGAGACTTCTGATACAGAACCAGGATAACAGACTTATTGACACTCAGCAGACATGTTCTTATGGTACTTATGATCAACAAAATCCAAATGAGAACAAGAAGGTAGATAGAATTCAATGGTTGAAAAACTTTACCAAAACAGACATCATTTGTAATTTGTAGGCTGACTGTGGGAGAAAAATATACATCATTCTTGTTGCAAAGGAAAGCTTATTATATATCCGGACCATATATTGGCATATAAGCTTGCCATGTATCTTCCAGAGCTGAAAAAGAAATTGAAAACAAGCTGACATATATCTAAGCAGTTCTGACAAATTATATATGAACCAAAGTGCACTTTTTGAAAGCATGACTATTTCAGCTCTCTTTTCATGAAGATTCAATACATGTACTAGTTTCAGACATGTTTTCTTCATTTGCTAATACAGAGCAACTGATGAAATCAGATACTGTCAGAAGGAAAAAGATTATCCATCAGAGCACATTTTGTGAAGTTTCTGAAAGGCAATGTCAACTGTCCTGTAGATTTCAAACAGACGGGCTTTATTTGGCACAAGAAATATATTTGAGCTGCTGCAAACATCCAGCCCATGGACTGCTCCCTCTGCCTTAAGCCAAATAATATTGGGGATTTCTAGTATGCATGAATGTAACCTATTCCTCCACCTTGGAAAAGTGACTACATTTACAACTCTTAACTCTTAGACCAATCTATGATTAGATACATATTCCATATGCCCCTGTGCATCTTCATTCAGACGCTTCATGACCACAAACACCATGTTCAAATGCACTAGTGTCTTTCATTTAACAAAAAAAAAAAAAAAAGTCATGATCTCATCATTAAGGTAACAGGCCCAGGGAGGTTGTGGAGTCTCCCTCTGTGGAGATATAGGAGATATTCAAAACCTAGGTGGCCCTGCTTTGGCAGGGGAGTTTGGACTAGATGATCTCCAGAGGTCCATTCCGACCCTAATGATTCTGTGATCTGTTACCTGTCACAATAACATTCTGCCCACTGCCACTACTCCTGAATCTGTCATCGAAACTTTATAGTTTGCTTATACTTTGGCTGACAGTCTTTGCTATCTTGGGATGTTTATAGATCTTCCTTGTACTCTGTCATGATGTCACTCCAGCTGCAACTGGTTATAAACATCAAACCAAATAAGTAGGACAATATTTCTAAGAAACTAGGGTTAAACTCAATGATAATGACATAAGTATGCAGTGGTTACCTTCACAGTTTTCTTCAGGAAGCTGTAGTGAAGCAGCATCCTTTTCTTATCAGTTGATACAATGGTAACTATTCCTTCTTTGGAGTCATGCTGCCATCATCCTCTGAGAGCTAGTTCAGGATTGGCAAGATACTTCTACAATGGTTGCATCAGTTGTCCATGCAGTCATTATCTAGGTTGTCTACAGATGATTTATTGTGACAGCCTATCTGAGGTGATGGAAGCTCTGGCCCAACATATGCTGCACAACTGGCAGAGAACAGCAGGCAAGCTAGGTAAGATGTGTCCCATGGGGCACTTATGGGTATGTCACCTGCACCTGTTGGCATTCATTTTCTCCCAAAGCACTACCAAGGAACATCAAGAGGTTAAGCCATCAGCTAGCAGCATGTGACATGCTAATCCTTTACAGTTTCATCTTTATATGAAAAGGGATAGGATGATAAGTCCTTTTTATCCATGGCTGTCAGACTACATGGAGCATGAGCAGGACTCTATAGGGCATGAGATACCTCTTTAATCATTTTTACTCTGCATTCACTTTGGGACAGTTACACAGTTTCTTTGTGGAAGGTACATTCATCCAGTGGACAATATGTGTGATCTGATGGGTAAGATATATGATACCATTCCCAACAATGTGCAGATTATCACTGATTGCTGCACTTAGTGACATCTATGTGGAGTTGTTTGCAGTATATTCAAGGCAAATAAATGCTTTTTATGTTACTTGCAGTCTTGTATCTACTACTGGTAAATGTTTCTAAATGCAAATTTCCAAATAATCATACTGTAATAGGAGTAAGTACAACAAGGTAACACTTGCTTAGAGTCACATACATATTTAAGATGAGATAGTTTGGAGAATGCTATTCATTTAATAACTCATAAAAAGCAGCCTCACCAGGTGTTAAGTAATTGTTGTAGCATGCTGAATACTCTTATCTTAAAAAAATAACCCAAGTGTTCTTCCTGGTTTACTGTGTTCAGCACGTTCCATGTTTTTTATGGTGGGGACCTAAAAACACAGACTCTTGCACTGTTTCACATACATTGTTCCTGGAAGTAACTTTAAAGAAGGGTAGAAATATCTATATGTTTCTTCATCCTTTCCAACAAACTCTATCTCATTTCTGACAATTTACATCAAATGTACATCATCCACATAAGATGAATTATTTCACACAAATCACTCTTGTGACATCATGAGGGTACATTTGTGCTTTAAACAGGCTAGATGGATCAGATAACAGAAATGTGGAAGGTCAGCACATGCTAACTCATACTGCCGAGAAAAGGTAGGTAAAAGGAATTGGAGTAACATAAAGAAAATAGAAATTATTTTGCACTCAGTGTGCTTCTTCTACATAGATATGAAATACACGAAAAGTTGTGTTTGGTATTCTTGTCAGTAAGCTTACTCCATTCTACAGAAATCACATTGCCACTATAATCACATGAAAAAAAATATTTCTGAGAATTAAACTGATAATTACTAATTTAATTTGTGATGATCTAGACTAAAATGTGAAGGATTTTTGTAATGTATTGAGAAAATATATTTTTATATACAGAAATGCTTGCACTGACTGTGCAAGAATTTATAGCATCTAATATATCTTGTCACAATGTATGGCAGATTTTACTGAAACACTTACTAATGAGACCATCGGTTTTGCATTCCTTACCCAACAGTATAATTGCAGCTGACAAAAAGCATCTTAAATTTTTTTCAGCAAAGGTGTCAAAACAATTTTTGTTCAGTCTGCCTTCAGCAGTCTTGACTCCCAATGGCAAAGGACAAAAAAATCTGTGCTGCAAAGAGCTAACTAAAAATGTACAAAGTTTTTTAAAAGGTAATTCTGTTATTGTTCAGTTAATTAATAAATTGAAAACAATTAAGAATGAGGTTCACTTAAAGGGACTTTTAATGTATTAGGAACTGCATCATAGGTAAAAATTATTCCAAGCTCACTTTAAAAAACACCTGGAAGCAAATGGTATAAATTGAAAGGACTCCAACCAGGTCTTGAAATGGAACCTAGGTAAACAATAAAAGCATAATTGCATGTTGAATTTTAAAGAGTATTGACCTTGACCATTCCAGACTTATACTCCATATTGAGTATATCAGTATATCTCTATTGTGGGGAGATTTTATGAGTGCTTGGTCTGTGTGCCCAGTATAACAGTAGGCTTAATGTAAAAACGGTTAAAGAGAGGCAGCCACCAAGCAACATTTCTGGATCATGTAAAAATTTCATATTTTAAAAATTTGTCAAGTTTAAGAAGTTTTTTAGATCCACAGCTACATTTGCTTCCCAGAATGACCATATTGACCAAGATGTCTGTGCCATAGCAAGGGGATTAGGAATGGATGAACTTTAAAATTCCCTTCCAACCCAAACCATTCTACAGTTCTATAATTTACTCTTCATGTTTCATGTATTTGATTTTAAGCCTGTTTGCCTGCAGGAGAGTTGCTGGTTCTTACAGGGAGTAAACCACATCCATCCTTTGGGCATACAGTAAAGTCTACACATGCAAATTCTGTTAGCTTGTAATTGGAATGAAACAGTGTACTTTAACACTGAATGCAGCATTCATACTCTAAAATCTGCCATCTTAAAATAGAACAGAATGTTTATTGGAGAATTTATATGTTTTTAAAAAAATCAGAAATTTTGTAGTATATTGGATGGATCTAACTAGTTTAACAGTGTTGCATTTGGTCCATGTAAGTTCATAACAAAGCCAAATAAATTGTCTCCTTTAAATGTAAACACACATACAAGCTCGAAAAGGATGAAATCCCAAAGTTTCTGGATGGTACTTATCATGTGCAGTAATTCTTATTTTTTATTGAAATATGTATTTCATCTATCTATATATTTCTGTCCATATAATATAACATATAGACATATGTCTGTTTAAAAAAAAAGAAACCAATTCAGCAGAATTTGCATGAGACTATTAATTATTTTTGATTCTCTCCTTTATGCATTGTAACTTCTTCAAATTTGAAGAGGTTTAGAGAGTTTATACAGGATCTTTTAAAGCTCTGAGACAGCATTGATTTAATTTATATTAATTTATGAAATATTTTGTACAGGAGAATGTAATCTACTACACATAAAAAACATTTATTAAAAGTCAAAGTGTATTAGAAAAAATATTTAAAAAATACTATAAATGTATGCATTCAATTACATTATCAAGAAGTGAAGTACTGAACATTCCTTAGAAGAATATAAAGAATATTCTTCTTACAGAAGAATAAAAGTAGCTGTATTCAAAGTATCTAAGTCGTTGCAAGCAAAATCTAACAAAGCTGTCCTTAGCACTTATCTTCTCTACACTTCACATTGAAATGAATCGTTGTTGTGGTTTCCTGGGTTTTTGTGGCAGCAAAGAACTGAAATCCTAAAATATATGCTGAAATGTACAGACTTATTGTTGTATAAATTGAGGCCAAATAAAATATATTCTTCAAGCTAGCACTAGAATGGGTTGCCCAAGGAAGTTGTGAATGTTCCATCCCTGGCGGTGTTCAAGGACAGGTTGGACAGAGCCTTGGATGACATGGTTTAGTGTGAGGTTTCCCTGCCCATGGCAGGGGGGTTTGACCTAGATGATGCTAAGGTCATTTCCAACCCTAACTATTCTATGATTCCATGATTCTAACTCAATTAGACCTCTATCAGCATCAACTACAGATTTGGGCTGTCACATGGATTTTTCACTACACTGCTGGTTCAAGAATTATTTCTTAAGATTTATGGCTAATGATCCAAAATGCATTATCACTCACCTAATAAAGGGAGGGCTCTCAGCCTTTAGGATTTACTTTGGAGAGTGTCCTGGCCCAATGGGAGAGCCCCCAGCCTGGCTGCTGCTGCTCTGAGGATGTCTAACTCAAAATGATTCTCCAGCAGGGCTCCATTGGTTGAACCCCAGTTAAATCTGATCTGTCATCAAATATGATTATGGTCATGTTCCACCACTGGCTAATGACTCCAGCTTCCTTACCTTGTACTGACTGACCACCAGTCAGGAAGAGGGGGGTGGGGGTGGTTAAAGTGAGGAAAGACTCCATTGTAACTGATGGGATTAGTAGATAGGCTGAATCTGCCTTCTTCCCTCATAGGAACAGCTATTGGGTAAAAGCTATACTCTGTTCTTTTTTAGTTGGGTTTATACATATTTTTTTTATACTTGTTCTTGCAGTTAATATATTGTCATCATCAATCTTAGATTCTTAAACTGTCATGTAATTATAAAAATGTCTCAGTTAAGATCTATTTTGTGTGAGTTTCTGAAGACTTCAATTGACTTAAAATTGGCTTTAAAACTTATTTACAAGCTTTTTTTAACTCAGTGGGTGAATCTGCCACCAGGTACCCTGAATAGAGGGTTGAATTACACTCTGATGTGCTGTCCAGTGGAGCTCCTGCAGCTGACTGACAGGCTAATTGGTCTCAAAGGTCTCGTCTTTCCTGGCGCGGTAACAAACCCATCAAACTTACAACTGAAAGGGTGAAATCTTCCCCCTTATAGGTGAGCAAAACCCTTTACTGGGTTAAAGACCCCTTTAACATGCAAATTCCTTGATCTCAAATTATCATTATATTTTGAAAGACTCTCAAGGTATTTGAAAATCAAATATCTATTATTGTAATTATCTAGATTTGCTTTATTCTATTTACAGTTATGCTTTGAAACGCATGAACCCTTTTTGGAAGATAGTGGACCAAGGCATTTGTTTTCATAATGTTTTGCTTTCTGTACACCTAATTGATTGAAGTCTGTCACTGTCAGGACTCAAATACATTGTCATTGCATCTACTAATGAGGGCAATGTTGGACAGCCTCAAGTTACCTTATTAATTATTTTTCAAGATTTAATACTATACCCCTCATGGAAACATTGTGTAGTTTTCACAGTTATAGACAGTACCTTATAAGAAGTGATTATATATATATATATATATAATTTCAAACCAAGCCTGCCATTTAAACCTACACAGCTCAACGTGTATCAGAATGCTGCATAAAATATTGCTTATTTCCATCTTGACATTCAGGAGTCACTGAAGTGTGTGAAATCAGACCTGACGAATTCTGAAGACAATGTATCAGGACAGCTACTGGTTTGTTTATGCTACAAAGTTATATGAGCATTACAACACAGGCTGAAATTAGTTTGAATAGTTGCAGTTGTAATGGCAAAAGAAAAGGGCTGGATTTTGGAAATCCCTCAAGAAATTAAAAACTACCTGAACATACAGTTTTGTCTGCCCTGACTAGGTTACAATCTGGTGTACAAATTAAAGCTAGAATGTGGTTATATTTGCTACAACTCACTACTATGGAGTTACCTTTAAGCTTGTCGCATCCTTGATGTTAGAACTACTGAGCTAGTAGATGACTCGGATTATAAGTGTAAATATTTATGTAAAGCACTAGGGATTGTTTTACCGCAGCTTGCTCTTTTTTCACCTCTCAAAGTAAATAACAAACTTGCTAAATGTCAAAATGGCTTCAACTTTTCTGTAACTCCAGTTGGCATTTTAACCGTCTGAGGAGGATCTTTAAGACCATCATAAATGAAGCACTAGGGATAAATGCTGTAGGAGTGAGTTTGAAGGAAAATCTTTCTCCAGTCAATGTTTCTCACAGATAATTTATGTCAGAGTGAATTCCAAAGAGTTATTCTGAGGGTGCACATATTTGTCTGGTTATTTCTTAAGATTCATGTCACAAAATTTCATGGCTCCTTAGTTCTTTTTGATGACAAAGCTTGTGCTGCTTCTCTACCAAACTAATTGAAGCCACCTCTACCAATGTATTTTCACATCTGCTGGTATCCCAAAGGTAAGCTTGTCAATCACACAATCACTCTGCTGCTGTTGTGCAGTTGACCTAATTCAGCAGTGAAAAGGAAAAAGTGCTTCTGTGCAATCAAACTAGAACTGATGGATACCAAAGAGACCATGATAGATTCACTTAGTACCAGGCAGTGTTAGTAAGGCAGGGAAGGTAAAGCAAGAGTGAATACACTGAGGGGAAACAGTTGCTTTGAAAGTGATTTCTTTTTTACAAATCTGTGCAGAAAGAAACAAGTGCAAAATACAATTAGGGAAATGTCTGTGTATGCATGCTGTGCATATCAAACATTCATGCTCACAGCGGTAACTGTGAAAATGTCAGCTGACTTTGAAATGAAGATACAGATATGTTTCCTAAAATCTGAATGACACATATGAGAAACCTGATAGGTCCAAGATCTACAAGGGTATATTTTAATGGCACTTTAACTGAATTTAATTCTAAATAATTCAAAACTTGACAATAAAACATATCAGACCCCTATGGTTATAAGCATAATTTCTAATAGAGAAATTTCAAATTATTTAAAATAATGTGGGGCATTTATTTATGTATTTATTTTTAATGAGGAAGACGTATTTTATATCACTATTAAATTGTCACTCTGATGACGTAATTGCAAGCTTTAACACGAAGGTCACAAAGATATTTCCCATTGCAAAAAGCTGATAAACTGATAAACAGATCCCCCAGGCTTTAAAACATATTCTTGGATAGCATAATCTTTAAAATAAATGTTCCATATAGTAAAGATACATTAAAGTACTGCTGCGCACAGTCCAGCATGATGAAATTATCTGCAATTGTTTTCTCAGAAACATTTCTAAGGACTACCATACTGGCCCAGTAAGATTGCATATCAGTTTGCTATTGTTTATGCAGATTTACAGTTCCTCAGTGTTGGTCTGGAATTGACTATGGCACTCTTACATACTTGGTTGTTTGTAGTAAATCAAAGTTGAGTTCTTTCACAGACATAAAAGATGTTCACACAGAGACCAGCTTTAGCTATTCACCTTTAGTTTCTAACCACCCAAAGCTTCCTGTATAATTAGTGTAAGAGGAAATTTCCTATTGTGGATAACATAAGGAAACACTTTTTCATTGTGAAGGCAACTGGCCACTGGAACAGATTGCCCAGAGGCATTGTGGAGTCTCTGTCCTTGGAGATATTGGAAGTTTTCTAGGCAACCAGATCTAGGTCTCCCTGCCTGAGCAGTACAGTTGGACCAGATGATCTCCAGTCCCTTCTAACTTCAACCATTATAAACTTATAAAACTTACTTCAGTCCCTGGAGTTCAGAGAAAGGGCAATGTGTTTGCCCCAGTAGGCGTATCATTCAAAGCAAGTATTCCTCTCTCCTTGGCTCTCCTTTCCCCAATCCCCAAATGGTAAGTGATTTTAATGGTATTCCTGAAATTATAGAAAAATATAGAAAAGTATTTCTGTTTGAAAACAATAAAAAATGGTCTATAGCATTTCAGAATTTTCCTTTGGAAGAAAAAAAAAAAGTCAGATTTCCATCCACCCTACCCCCAAAATGTAATAAACAATGATAGAAATAGGAATACTGAAATAAATCAGCAGTTATAGCCTAGGAATAATTTATGTACCATAACAAAGCCAATTTGGGATTTTACAGAAGACTATCTGGCTGGCTTTCTAGTATCACCTTTTTTGAAACCAAATTAAAGGTTGATTGTGTATAACATCTTGACTTTTACAGAACAGACGTTTTACGTGATTTAACAGTTAAAGTCCTATTGGGAAACAGTTGGAGACAGAAATCTGATTAGATGCTGTTCAGACCCTCAATAAATATTTAGGAAGATAACTCTTACTGAAATTAATGGAAATTAGGCGTCTTAAAATAACCGAGAATGTAAGCCATGAGTGTCTGGATACACTGAAAAAAAAAAATAGAGGAAGATATTACGTGACTGGTTATGCATTCTTTTAAAAGGCTGGCATGTGGACATAGATTAAATTAATCTGATTCCAAATTTCAGTTTGCTCCTCTTTCTAAGAAAAAGAAACACTTTCAAGGTTTATCTGAAAATTTATGAAGAATCTAGAAAATTGTCCCCAGGCAGTTTCATTACTTATTGTCTCACCACCCACACTTAAATTTGAAGCGTGCTTCATCTTTTGACAGAAGTCAATTGAGTTGGAATACTAATAAGCACTTTTATCTTTTTATCCTGCAAACTATTCTCAGAAAGACAGTGGTTCGGATAAGAAGTCTGAATACACAACTTTAAAACAAACAGCTATCAGTGCAATAATAATGTCTCAAAACACAAAATTCTTTAATATTTGGAAAAGGCACACCTTGAATAGCTTACAGTATTTCTGAAGCTACCAAAAGTTATCTGTGAAGAAACATAACAAAACATTAATAGCAGCTTTGTAGAATGAGAAAAAATACATAGTTTAGCGCTATGTAAATATACCTTCATATTAATGAATCAGAAATCTTTTCTACTTTTACATGTATAATAAACTACCAAGTTGCTGTCTTCAGTTATGAATGGAGGACACATTTTATTAATTATGCCCTCATAAGAAAAATGTTTCCTATATATGATGTACGTGCAATAGCCAGTCATGAAATATAAACAGAACAGTAAGATCAGGAATCCCATTTGATGTGGACAAGGATAAGAGCAAGCACTATGTTCAGCTTATTTCTTCTGTGCATTGTGAAAAGCTACACCAAAGATATACTTTGGTCTCTCTGTGAATCAACTTTAGCTGCCAGTTGCCCCCTCTGCATCTAGAGTTTGGTGCTAAGACACCTAAGATTTATTTTATTTCAGTATCTTCTCTTCAAAAGCTATCTTTAGTTTCCTCTCCCATGACAGTCCTGTAAGGTACTTCAGTCAGCTACATTACTCACCTTGACAGCAATTTCAGTGCTTTGTACATTGGGGTATTCTGTGGGAGTTTCTTCTAAAGTGTTTATCCTCCCAGCATGTAGCTGCTGTATAGGAAAGGCAATAGCAACTATTTAATATTACTAATTTTTCTCTGTCTCTCTGTGTTTCTGTGCCTCGCTGTCTCTCTGTCTCTTTGTCTCACTGTCTCTCGTTTTCTCTCTCTCTCGCTCTCTTTCGTCTTTCTCGCTCTCTTTGTTTCCCTCTTTCCTTCGCCTCTTTCCTTCTTCTCTTTCCTCTCTTACCTCTCTCTCTTTTCTTCCTTTCCTCTCTTTCTTTCCTCTCTCCTCTCTTTTCTTTCCTCTCCTTTCTTTTTTTTTTGTCTGCAGGAATTTGCGCAGGAATCTGCATTCACACATGATATTCTACTATGGGAGAGTGGCAAAAATGGTGCCTTCACCTGGAACCACCTTTAGCATAAATCAAACCACAGCTCCCAGTGCAGTGGAAAGCATGTATCACATGTTGGTGTATGTGTATATTTCTGTTGAAGGACACACCAAGCACACAACATCTGAAGAAAGACAAAACATTGCTTGGTGGTGCATTCTTCTGAGTCTAGAGAACAGAAATAACAATCTTGAAATTATGCCTCTAAAGGAGAGACCAGAATTATTTGTAACTCAGCAGAAAAATTTTTCCTTAAAGATCTATAAGAAGCTGTCAATAAAGATTTCATGAAATGATAGCACTTGAAAAATGCTAGACAGGAACTGTTAAAATTTAAAAAGTACTGTAGCTCTGCTTTTGTGGTCTCTGTGAAGAGACCCAAACAGAAGACATGTATTTGCTTATTATATTATGAATTAAATTAAAAAGATCTAATCAAACAATTACCATTATTGACCTCATTGTCAGGATTTACGGAAAAGTATGTGCAGTACACACAGGCAAAAAGGTGGGGGTTTTGTGTTTTGGTTTTTTTTCTGAAATATTTAGGAATTAGCTGTGAAATTATTATTCTGAAGTTTTTATATTTAGACCATTTATGCTGTTTGATTAATATTAATCGTGTGTTCTTAGTAATTGTATATTGCAATAATGCCTTACCTCTTTTTGTGTATTACTTTTCTCTGACTCTGTTGAACTTCCCCAACTTTTGCTTCTATTTACTGCCATTGTCTTCTGTACCTTTGCTTTTTACCCTATATTTTATTGTATTGCATAGCAATTTGACTCATTATACAAAAAAGATAAAAGATGATGACTAACTTAATTTTCCAGCAAACACGCAGCTTGTCTCTTTAAGTAAATTGTTCAAACAATTTAAGTAAATTGTTCAAATAAAAGGCTCTTTAAAAAAGACAGGCCAGGCAGGCTGGGAGGGGGAGTTGCCCTTTATGTTAGGGATAGTCTGGAGAGTATGGAACTCTGTCTGGGGACAGGTGAGCAGTTTACAGAGAGTTTGTGGGTCAGGGTTAAAGGGAAAACAGCTATGGGAGACATTACTGTGGGGATCTGTTACAGACCACCTGATCAAGAGGAATCTGTGGATGAAGCACTCTACAGACAGATAGGAAAAGCCTCACGCTCGCAGGCCCTTGTTCTCATGGGTGACTTCAACCAACCTGACATCTGTTGGAACGATGGCACTTATGGGGGACTTCAACTGCCCTGATGTCTGTTGCAGCAACGGTATAGCCCAGCACAAGCAGTATAGGAGGTTCCTCGATTGTGTGGAAGACAACTTCCTTCTGCAAGTAATAGAGGAGCCGACAAGGACAGGTGCCATGCTTGACCTTGTGCTCACCAACAAGGAAGGGCTTGTTGAGAATGTGGTACTTCAGGGCAGCCTTGGATGCAGCTATCATGAGATGGTCGAATTGAGATCCCCAGGACAGTGAGAAGAGCGTGCAGCAAGCTCACTGCCCTGGACTTCACAAGAGCAGACTTTGGCCTCTTCAGGAGCCTGCTTAGTAAGGTTCCATGGGATATAGCCCTGGAGGGCAGGGGGGCCCAAGAATCTTGGTTGATATTCAAGGGTCACCTGCTACAAGCTCAGGAGTGCTGCATCCAAACTAAAAGGAAGTGTGGCAGAAGGGCCAGGAGACCTCCTTGGATGGATAAGGAGCTGCTGAGGAAAATTCAAAGGAAAAAAGAGGCTTATAAAAAATGGAAGCAAGGACAGGCGGCCTGGGGAGAGTACAGGGATGTTGTCCGGGAAGCTAGGGACCAGGTTAGGAAGGCTAAGGCCCAGTTAGAATTAAACCTAGCCAGGGATGTTAAGGATAACAGGAAGGGATTCTACAGGTACGTAGCAAACAAAAAACAGACTAGGGACAGCGTAGGCCCCCTGAGGAAGCTTTCGGCAGAGCTGGCTACCCAGGATTTGGAGAAGGCTGAGGTTCTGAATGACTTCTTTGCCTTGGTCTTCACCGACAAAGGCTCTGACTGCACCACACAGTTCTTAGAAGGTAGACACAGGGACTGTGAGAATGAAGACCTTGGGTCCACTGTAAGAGAGGATCTGGTTCGAGACCATCTTAAAAATCTGAATGTACACAAGTCCATGGGACCTGATGAAATCCATCCGTGGGTCCTGAAGGAGCTGGCGAATGAAGTTGCTAAGCCACTGGCCATCATATTTGAAAAATCATGGCAGTCAGGTGAAGTTCCCAACGACTGGAAAAAGGGAAATATAACCCCCATTTTCAAGAAGGGGAAAATGGATGACCCAGGGAATTGCAGACCAGCCAGTCTCTTATCTGTGCCTGGTAAAATCTTGGAGCACATTCTCCTGGACAGCATGCTAAGGCATATGAGAAACAACAAGGTGCTTGGTGACAGCCAGCATGGCTTCACTAAGGGCAAATCCTGCCTGACCAATTTGGTGGCCTTCTATGATGGGGCTACAGAATTGATGGACAAGGGTAAAGCAGTTGATGTCATCTACCTGGACTTGTGCAAAGCGTTTGACACTGTCCCACACGACATCCTTCTCTCTAAACTGGAGAGATATCGATTTGATGGATGGACCACTCGGTGGATAAAGAACTGGATGGATGGCTGCACACAAAGAGTTGTGGTCAATGGCTCGATGTCCGGTTGTGGTTCTAGACCAGTATCACGTGGTGTCCCTCAGGGATTGGTGTCGGGACCGGTCTTTTTTAATATCTTCATTGCTGACATGGACAGTGGGATTGAGTGTGCCCCTCAGCAACTTTGCCGATGACGCCAAGCTGTGTGGTCCGGTTGATATGCTGGAGGGAAGGGATGCCATCCAGAGGGACTTTGACATGTTTGTAAGGTGGGCTGATGCCAAACTTATGAAGTTCAACCACGACAAGTGCAAGGTCCTACACCTGGGTCGGAGCAATCCCAGGCACAGCTACAGACTGGGCAAAGAAGAGATTCAGAGCGGCCCTGCAGAGAAGGACTTGGGGGTGCTGGTCGATGAGAAAATGAACATGGGCCGGCTTCAGTGTGCGCTCGCAGCCCAGAAAGCCAACCGTATCCTGGACTGCATCAAAAGGAGCGTGACCAGCAGGTCAAAGGAGGTGATCCTGCCCCTCTACACTGCTCTTGTGAGACTTCACCTGGAGTATTGTGTGCAGTTCTGGTGTCCTCAACATAAAAAGGACATGGAACTGCTGGAACAAGTCCAGAGGAGGGCCACGAGGATGATCAGGGGACTGGAGCACCTCCCGTGCTCCAGCCAGATAGGCTGAGAAAGTTGCGGCTGTTCAGCCTGGAGAAGAGAAGGCTGCGTGGAGGCGTAATAGCAGTCTTCCCGTACCTGAAGGGGGCCTTTAGGGATGCTGGGGAGGGTCTCTTCTTCAGGGACTGTAGTGACAGGACAAGGGGTAATGGGTTAAAACTTAAACGGGGGAAGTTTAGATTGGATATAAGGAGGAAATTCTTTCCTGTGAGGGTGGCGAGGCACTGGAATCGGTTGCCAAGGGGGGTTGTGAGTGCTCCATCCCTTGCAGTGTTCAAGGCCAGGTCGGATGAAGCCTTGGGTGGCATAGTTTAGTGTGAGGTGTCCCTGCCTGTGGCAGGGGGGTTGGAACTAGATGATCTTGAGGTCCTTTCCAACCCTAACTATTCTATGATTCTATACTGTTCTATGATTCTATACTGTTCTATGATTCTACTACACTTTTCACTTTTGGAGAAGCCATTGACTTTAAGCCAGAAACAGTCATGCCTTCCAAATATTCAAGAAGAGGAAAGAAGATGCGGCTCTTTCTGTTCAGATGTGACACTAACTTCAATATTTGGATCTGAAAATCAGATTTTCCTAAAATGAAACAGAAATGACAGGCTCATTAAGTACCCACCCCAGGAAAAAAAAAATAAAATTCATAATTTCAGGATTAATTTTCTCCTTTGTTATACAGGCATACACTGAGATGTACCATCTGGCAGATAAACACGTTGGTAGGATTTTAACATAAAAACAGTGCAGCCCTTGGATGTTAGCCCCATATTTTGTTAACCAGTTTCCTTTTGACAAGTTAGTACATACATTCATTCAAAACCACCTCTTGTGTACCACAATAAAATAAAGAAGAATGGGAGGGGGGAAAAAGGAAAAAGTGGCTGTGCTTTACAGAGATAACCAGTTGTCCTCAGACATATTCAAATCATAAGAACTGTTAAATACATATTTAATAATTTGATGAGAAAAAAATGGTAGCTAAGCCCTCTTGACCTTTTATGCAGCCCGTTAACATAGTCTGTTAACACGTGCTTTGTAATTAATGTGCTAATCAAGGCAGCAGGGTTCACCCATTACCACATTTCTGTGCAGATTTCCAGCTTTGTTGCCATGTTGCTATCTCAATTAGTGTGCAGCACTCTTAATGTAGCCTCCTCCTGCAGGAAGAAAATTGGTTTCAGATGTGAATGCTTCATAATGAAGCAATCCCTTAATGTATAGTGAACTTGTCATGCGTTATGCTGAAAGTAATTTTCTTTCTTCTAGAAGTGTACGTGTGCTTAAAACTTAGATGCAGAACAAATGATATTCAGATTTTTCCCAAAATGAGATATTTGGGGATAGTTTACAATAAAAAAGCAAACTGTCATAGCCATTGAGTTTAAAAGGCTGTTAATATGCTGTTTGCTTAGAATTGTTCTGTCCACATATGCACACAAACAAATCATTTTATGTCATATATTTCATGTCCACTTACAATATTAATACAGTTAGAATTATTCAAATGTCACCTGGAAAGCAGAAAAGCATTTGAAACCTTTCATGTGGATAAGGTTCCCATGGAAACCAATTTTCTTGATATCTATGTTTTTGGTATAACTGCCTGTAATTTTGTTTGGATACTCATGAAAAAAATGCAGCAAGAATATGGAAATAATTTACATATTTTTGAAAGATTATAAAAGTACTCATTTAATGCACTGTGTGGCTCATGCAACAGAATAGCACTAACCTGATCAGCATTTATCACTTCTGACCATTGCTGCCATGCTACATATGGTGCATATGTCTTGTTGAGTTAGAAAACTGAAGAATTTTACAAGAATAAACACAGTACCTTCAGTTCTTTCTTCGGTGTATAGAGAAGCTATGCTACATCAGCAAGGTTAAGCACACTGCAATGTCACTGAAACCCCTACTGCAAGTCCCTAACACTGCTTAACTTACGTAGTGTTTCTGTGTTTCAAAAACTTCAGGATATAAGACACTTGTATTGAGAATAATACATAAGGCTTCTCCTATCAAAAGTACTTATGATAAAATTGGATGTGGCAGGTATAATTAGTGAGAAATTAAACTAACTGAGATGCAGATATAAAACACTCTCATAAGGCTGCCTGAGATAAAAGTTCATAAGAGAAATTACCAAAGGAAATAGTCCTTGTGAATAATCGAACAATAAACCAAAGAAAAAATCATCAGCCAAGCCCCAAATCTCTTCTAATTTTGATCCCATAAAAACAAAACAAAAGTAAAACCTCTTTCTCCCACCTTTCTCCCAAAATGAAACATAACACCCTCAGATGCAATATCCTAAACTGTAGCCAAGTAACTAATCAGCCACATGGTCAGGATCTCTATTTGGAATAAAAAGTTTCTGACCTGTTATGAAAGAAAGTGCTTGAATGTCAGCAGTATGGCGTTTTGAATACCTCTTTGGTCTGGTTTTGCCCAGAAAATTAATTTTGCACATAACAAGCATCACCAAGTCCCATTTCCTTTCTATTTTGAATTTTAAGAAATTTGATGTCTTTAAGCTGATTTTTATATTTTTTTAGCTTTGGTCTCTTTATATCATGGTGTCACCCAAGACTATGTTAGTCACCTATACCCATAGTTACTTAAGTTTCTTCAGCCATCTCGTATCCTTAGTCATATTATATCTTTATCACCTTGTAAATATTCCCATGACATAGATGGTTTTGTTATTGAACTTTAAGGCTTCTTCAGCAGAAATATGTTTATCAATGTGAACTATGTAATAAATGGTTTTTGTTTTTTTTTTTTTTTTTTTGCAAATGAAAATCAAACATCTGAAAGCACCTACACTTAGCTTAAGAAACCTGAAAGTGATGACTCCTTCTGACATTTTTCATATGTACAGGGGAAAAACCCAACACCCTAGAAACATAGAATGTGTTTGAATAAGACAACACTGGAAATAAAGGGGCAGGAGGGAGGGGAAGAAAAATACAGACTTTTTGCTTCCTTCAAAACCAGTTTGTGAAGATCCTGTTTGCTCTCTTACAAAGCTGATAACCTAGATTTTCTGAATTACATAGCTAAGTTTTGAGACCATGTAAAATAGAAATAAGGAACATGCTCAAAGCCTGAAGTAATCCTTTGCTGTGGTTGTTGTTATTACAGTGGCTATGAAAACTGTAACAAGTACAAATCTTCCAGAAAGTAAACCAGTCTATTTTATTTCTTTAAATATATTCTACTTACTATAGAAATGTCAACCTGAGTGTACTTTGCTACACTGCTTACCATCCTATTCAAGCAGTAAGCAGAAAATAATTTGCAGAAAAGAATTTAAAATTTTATAAGCCATTTTCTGGAAACAGGAAAAGACTATTTTATATTGCTCATAATTGGTCATTAACAACCTTGATTCTTAATTAACATCCTTAATTCTGGCTGTGCTATACTGATAACATGTTTGGCACTGAATAAAAACCATGTATTATTTCTGTAGGCTATATTACTTGTTACATTATTGGAGCATATCCTGTGTTACATATAGAGCAAGTTTGAAATACAATTTTATTTTGCAGTTTGTTTCCCTAGTTAAAAGAAAGAGAAATCACATAATTCTAAAATCATTATACTGCAGTTCCCATATATCAAGACAAAATTGTTCTGAGATTCTTTGTTCAGATACTTAACAAGGCAGTAACTGTGAAATTTAGGTGTCAAAGTCATGAAAAATATTTCTGGATAGTCAAGAGACATGCACAAAACCTTCATGCAGTGAATTAGAGAAAAGGACAAGAATAATAAAAACAGGATTGTAGTGTTTAAGGGCTTAAATTGAGAGAATCGCTGAGGAAACAGGTCAGCAGAGAGTTTTGCCTCCAGCAAGCTACCGTTTACTTTTCAGAGAAGTCCAACTAATAAACTGATAAGGCAAATGTCCTGATGACATATGCATCTACATTTTAATTACTGGCTATTATTAACGAAGCTGAAGTTTTGGTTTCCTCTGTTTTCAAAACTCATGGAAATGTTTCAAGATTGCATCAATAAAAAAACAGTGTTTCTTATGGTAGATCCTAGCATTGAGGTGATTTTCCTTAGAATGGTTTAGCTTTTAAATATATCCTCGGATGTCTCAAAAAAAATTAATAAATTCTGTTTATGTTTAGCACGTTTTTAATGCTCAAAAATTTTAAGTAATTCTCTCTGAGGTGTTTTTCTTCTGTATACACAAAAATATTTTTCTCAGATGGCAAATTTAAGTAGTAGCTATCTAATATTGTTTGCAAATAGTTGAAAAAAGTAAACGGACATGAAAATGAGGTTATTTTCAATGTTTATAGACTATTTATTTCACCAATATTCACTTTTTTTTTCACTACACTGACCGAGAAATTGCTTTTTTTTCTTAGCATTACATTAATATTAAACAATTTAGCAAGTTTTAACTGCAATTTTTAGTCTCTTAAAATATGTGGGACTATTTATTCATAATAGTCTTGCCAATTTGTATTAGGGTCTGAAGAATAAAGAGATATGTGGAGTATTATAAGAATGCTTTCAAAATAAGCTGCTGTAAAGAAAAAATGAAAAAAAAAAAAAACCCTCACTAACTCTTAATGTTTACCAGATACAATAAACATGAGAATGATTATGTTAAATCTGTGCTATTAAACCTTAATGAAAACTAGTAATTGAAAAACTGATGGGGAAATATTTATAATATGCACATTACACTGCTAGTTGCACATTCTTAGCATTGTTTTTTTGTAGTATATAGGGTGGTTTTTTTTCATCAATCTTACTTCTATAATAAAAATTTCTTGGGATCTTTTCCCTTTCAGGGAGAAGAATTGTGTGCAAGAATAGTGGCAGTAATGCAACACTAGTTATAAATTAGTTTATTTCATTTACTTTTCCTTTATAAGCAAAAGGACATATCACAGAAAAATTACATAAAAACACCTCTAAAAGTGTTCATCTAAATAACATAAAAGACTGATATACAGTGGCAATGTAACTCATACACTTCTGAAATCTTCTCACTGGTTAAAGGTAAGATGTCCATGAAGAGAAAATCTGGTCATCCTCGTAAAAACTGTTATCTGGAGATCCAAGTTTTATTCTTATTGCAGCAAAATCCTTTTGTGAGATGAAACCCTTAATTTATGGTACCTCATCTGTAAATTGGAAAAAAAAAAAAACAACCAAACATTTCTACTGAAAATGCGATATGATTTGCTATCCTTGGAACGTATTGCAGACGTGCACAGTATTATTTTATATACTATAGAGCAGGTTATGTTCCAGTAATATTTTATATCTGCTCTTTGCTAACATGTAAATTATCATAGTAAATTAAAATTTGTGTTTGCTGTTTGTTTGGTTTTGGGTGGGGTTTTGGGTGTGGGGGGTTTTTGGTTGTTTGGGGTTATTTGTTTGTTTGTTTGTTTGTTTTACTGCAAGTAAAGGAATGCAACTATATTTTCAGTTCTACCAAAATTACTGCAAGATCCCCCTGACATATTTTTAACATATTTAACAGAAATAAAGGTGATGTGCCAGACAGTGCTGTTCATTTAAGAAGAAGATAATAATTTCATGTTACTTTCCTAGGATACTGAGCATCAGGCAAGCCAAGTAGTTTACTATATCCCAGCTAAGTTCCCTCATGCTATCCAGAAGGCTTAAGTTAACCATGTATATCATGGTTGTATTTTAAAAGTCAGGTGCAATAAAAAAGGGAAAAACAATGTCAAAAGAGATGAGTAGTCACATAAGCTCTTTTGTGTCTCAGCCTCATAAGTTCCACAGTTGTATAGATTCATCATCCAAACTTAAAGTGACTAGGCTGATGCTACATTGGCTGCCACTTAGGCTCCAAATAGTGCTACTGCTGTGTACCATTTGAACACTTGTTGGACAGAAAAATATCATTGCTGCTAGCTAGCACTGCAAAAAAATGTTATTTTAAAGCAATCTGGTACCTGGAATAAGATTTGAGTTATCACAGTATGATTTTATAAAATAAAAATAAAATAAATATAACAAATTAAATTAAGTTAAATTAAAATAATATAAAACTAAACTAAACTAAACTACACTAAACTACTAAACTAAACTAAACTAAACCAAACCAAACCAAACCAAACCAAACCAAACCAAACCAAACCAAACCAAACCAAACTAAACTAAACTAAACTAAAATAGCCTAAGAAACAGTAGGCAAGAAAGAAGTGACTGGCTTACAAAAATATCCTTGTATCTTTAAAACAAAAAATCTGATATACTGAAGAAGTTGGAGTAACAGTCATCAGACTGAGACAGAAGGTGAACTCTTCCACAGAAAGGTGTCCCTGGAATTCTCTGGTGACACTGTGGTAAATATGTCAGCTTAAATATACATTTGTTCAAGCACATATGGTTGCAGGTAAAAATCTCAGAACTCAGTAGGAATTGCAAACAAATGGACTCAGAGACATAGATGTAAATATATGTGTTTACACAGGTGTATATATACAAGGATAGATTGCATACGTATAAAGATCTGGAAGAATAGAGATTGTGCTATGGAATAGATGAGTGGCAAGGAAAGCTGAAGGAAGCTGAAGAAATCTAAGATAATCAGTTGAAGGAAGAAATTAAATAACAACCCCATTGTTTGTAGGGTACATGACCACAATTTATAAGAACCTCTTATATAACTTAAACACCTAATTTCACATATCCTCAGAGAATTTGCCTGTGCAGCTAAATTGATGCATAATTGCTGATGGAGGCTTATTTCTAGTGTGGAAATATCAAGCACTTATTGAATAAATCACTGTAAAGTCAGTTAGTTTTACAAATACATTCTTTGTTCATGATAAAATAATTTACATAGAGTTCAAAGTAGCTTCTGTGTTATACATTCTCTACCTACATAATTGCACACTTTTTTTGTTTTTTTTTTTTTTTTATAATCTAAGCAAGTCCACGGTTACCCTACACCTAAACCCCTAACAGAATTGTACACCATACTTATAGTTAGGCAGAAGCCAATAATACCCTCTTGGATACTGTTCTTGTTCTTGTACTGTCCTTTGTGAAGGATAGTGCATCTTTAGATCAAATCCATTTCTGAAATTACAGACCTTATGTAGCTCCATAATTATGAAATCTAGGCATCTTTAGGAAATTACAGAGAAATAGCTCTTTATATATATTTTTTTTTGTACTGTTACAAATTAAAAATAGCTCCAAAGAAATTGGATGAGAATTACTGTAACTGAGAATAGTAGAAAAAAACCCCAAAAAACTAACTTCCTTGCTCTTTGAATTTTACTATTTCTTTACTTTCCCAAAGGAATAATTTTTTATCCTCTAAACTAAAAAAATCTTGTTTTAGAAATTCTATTAATTTTATTTTAAATTTTAATTGCATATTAGAAAAGTTTTTCTGGGGTCCTTTTTTGTTTTTTTTTTTTTTACCTAAATAAAGATTGAGGATTTTTCAGAAGTAAGGGTAACTCAGTTTATGCTGAATAATTACTTAAATGTTATGCATACTCTTTAGCAATATAATTTTTACACAATATCATTATATATAGTGACATTAAACACAGAGAAATGTAATCCTGAGCACCAAAGAGAAAATTTTGCAAAGGACTTGATATTCAAGTTCAGACTGTGTTTTTATATAATGCATTTCCTGGCTCTGTCTATAACTCAGGCATGCTAGATTTAAAGAAAGCCTTGGGACCCAAAACAGGGTTAGACCAGATATGAACATAGTCCATCATTAGTGGAAGAAAAGCCCAGTTATCCAAAGAAAACATGCTGGGTTGAAGGCATGTGACATAAAGATTTAAAATAGCTGCACATATTTGGAAGTGTGGCATTTTGTACTGGCAGTAGCAGAAGCAGGCAGAAGAGACCAAAGAAAGGAAAATGCCTAATGAGGTTTGAAGGGAAAGATGTTATAGTGCCTGGTCCAAAACATACAAAAATCATTTTGGATTTCTTTCACTTTATTTCCATGGGCTGTACCAGGTTGTCTGTCAGGGTCCAAATACAATTTTTAATTCCAGTTTACATTTGAGTAAGTACAGAACAGTTTGGTATACTGTAAAATACCAACCTTTAAATTGTAAGTATTTTTAGAAAGGGACTAATTTGCATTTTGTCTTGTATGGATGGGGACTTAGATACAGCTTTCAAAGTAATGATAGAATTAACTCCACAGAATATGTACAGAAAATCCACCTATCCTATAACCTACAAGAATCTACCATAACTTAGAGACTGTAAACTCAGGAAATTGGTCTGGTATTTGTTTGGTTTTTTTTTTTTTCTATTTAATTCGTGGCACAGTTACATGTTTCCTAGTGTGAAGCTCAAGTTGGAAAACAAATTGACAGTTTTATGAGCAAGAAACTAGCATCACTAGGAAGGATTGTATTTAATTACATGTTACTAAACACAAAAAATCATAGAGCTGAAACTTAACAAGAACTAACAGAAATCATGCTAGCTATTTTTTCTTAATCAGAAAACGGTATCTTGCAATTAATATTTTTAAAAGCATGAAGAAAAAAAAAAAAGTCTGTAAACCCAGTAAAGAATTAAATTAACTTCTTTTGTATTACCATAGAAATAAGAGTGTCTGGACCTTCAAGAAGTCATCTGGACCATTCCAAACCCTTCCTATAATTAGCAGTAAGAAGTAGGTTTGCATGTACACTGTGATATAAGTATATACTACCGTGTAAGAAATGTATCATTTTCCTAAATTACTGTCATGGTTTAAACCCAGCCAGTAACTCAGAACCACACAGCCGCTCGCTCATTCCCCTCATTCTTTCTTCCCCCGGCTCCCAGAAGGATGGGGAGGAGAATCGAAAGAATGTAACTCCCGCTGGTTGAGATAAGAACAGTCCAGTAACTAAGGTATAACACAAACCACTATTGCTACCACCAATAATAATAAAGATAAGGGAAATAACAAGGGAAGAGAATAAAACCACTCACAACCCACTGACCGATACCCAGCCTGACCAAGCAGTGATCTAGCCCTTCCGGGTAACTGCCCCCATTTCTAGATCCTGGGTATGAAGTGCTGTGGTATAGAATACTTCTTTGGCTTGTTTGGGTCAAGTGTCCTGTCTCTGCTTCCTCACGGCTTCCACTCCTCCCAGTCAAAGCATGAGACTCAGAAAGTCCTTGGGCAGAGTAAACATTATCGAGCAACAGCTAAAACCATCAGTGTTATCAGTGTTGTTCCCAGGCTGAAAGTCAAAATCACAGCACTGCAACAGCTACTAAGAAGGAGAAAAATGACTGCTACTGCTGAACCCAGGACGGTATCCACCCCTTATTCAGTACCATTCACATCATGCTCAGATCCCACTTTTTTTTTTTAAGTATAGATATACTTAACACTGGAAACGGTTAACATGATTGGCCTAACTACCAGATACCACTTATTTTCTAAAAAATACTTTTCTTTACTCTTCTTTTCCTTCTTCCCTTTGCCTGACTGTAAAAGTATGGCTGAAGATGAAAGATGTGCTGTTTGTTATTTAGTATATTCTAGGGAGATCAGCACTGTCTGAGAAAGTCTGAAGAATGATAATTAAATAGATTGTATGTTTGGAACATATATTTGCCCTTATGGATAAGAGAGGAGAGCAGGGAGAAGGAAAGGAAAAGAAAAAAGTCAGAAAAAAGGAAAAGAAAAAGGGAAGAAGCACTTCATTTTAGCAGTCATAGGGTCTTAGGGAAATAAATTAGTTTCCAGAACTGACATATGCTTACAAAGCAGAGAAACATAAAAGTCAATCCTATATTTTTCCTGTCTACCAAGTTCTCCTTTGATTTTTTTTTTTTTTGTTATTAATATAAGATACTGTTCTCTTGCTCACTTACACTTAGAAGAACAATTCATGGTGACTCTTCCAAAAAGATTTGAGAGGAGATGAACAGAATCCACAAAAACAACCTCTTCAAATTCTGTGATCCTAACAGGGTCTGAAATAGGTCAGATAAGTTTCTCAGAACTAATTAGACTAATTTACTGACACTTCTGTGACTATAATTTCAGCAGCATTACTTCTTAAATCTTGGAATATCTTCAGTTTTACAGTATCCTGGCTGCTTTGCCAAGAAATGTGGTGTTTAAAACATAAGGCTTCTAACCGATCTTCAGTTTCTTGTTATCAGCTAAAGAAATGACAATCTGGTTAAAAATTAAATAGATTCATAAACATGTCTCTACGTGAGGAAGAGAAAAGGACTGTGCTCATGAGAGCTAGAAAATGTCTGTGGCAAAGGAGTAGGTTGGGGACACATCCTGGCATTAGTATTTTTGCTCTACCTGTCCACACCTTCTACTTAGCGTATTTGGTATAGGTGATAATGTCTTAGCAATGAGGGGGCTGCAGTAGTATCTGCCTTGTGCCAGATACAGTTGTTTTCAACTGTCTCCAGCAGACCCACTGCAGGGCAGTTGAGCCTTTCAGCCAAGCATATTTATGAAAGAGAAAAAACACTGCACAGTACCTGTAAGAAAGAGGAGTAAGGAAAAAAGAAAGTGGGAAACTGCAGACACCAAAATGAGATAAAGTGGGGAGGAGATCCAGGTGCCAGAGAAAGGGTTCACCCACAGCTTGTGGACACCATGCTGAAGCCAATATCCACATTGCAGCCCACAGGGTACCCCATGCTGGAGCAGGTAGATATTTCCTGGAAGAAACTGCAGACTACGGAGAGTCCGTGCTAAAGAATGCTTATCCTGGAGACTGCAGCCCATGGGAAGGACCTGTGTTGGAGCAGGGTGAAAGTGTGAGGGGGAAGGAGCAGCAGAGAATAACTGCTATGGGCTGACCACAGTTCTCTGTTCCCCTGCACCACCCATGTTGGAATCAGAGGAGTCAGGAAAGAAAGACTGAAGTCAAGCCTGTGTGGAAGGGGCGGGTGGTGTTTTAATTTTTGTTTATCAGAATTTGAATATATTTTAACTGGCAAAAAATTAAATTAATTTTCCCTAAATGGGGTGTATTTTGTCCGTGATGGCAATTGGCAAGTGATCTCCCCACATTTATCTCGACCCACGATTTTTTTTTTCATCTTAGTTTCTTCCCCTGACCCATTGAGTTGGGGGAGTGAGAAAGTGGCTGGGTGGCTGTTTAGCAGCCAGCCAAGGTCAGCCCACTGCTCCTATATATTCATTGTATATATATATATATATATACTCCTTTATATATAAATATATATTTTATATACATATATATATTTCTATATATTTTATTTAGTCAAAATCTTTGTTTTCTTGAAGGGAATCAGATGACAACACTTATCTGTAGAAATGAGGAAGGTTAGAGAGAAGCGTACAGAAGCAGTTTAAGGTGGATAGTAAGGTCAGTAGGTGTTCAAATAATACAGATTTTTCTTTTTTCAAATATTATTCAGAGGGAAGTAGAAACTAAGAACTTTATAATGGTAGATTTTTATCAGTACAAATCATATCTCCTCCTCTTCCATGATAGCTACACCAATTTGTGACAGATAAAGATGTATTGTACCTTGACATGATATTGCAGTCTGAAGCAGTTTAGAAAATCTTTCACTTAGGATATTGAAAGAGACTATCTAATGTTTATTGGCTGATTTTTGTTTATTTTTCCCAAAGAGTTTCACATTTCAGAAATAGGAGCACAGTTTTGTAGTGTTAAAGTTGCAAAGGTTTCAACAAATGCTAAGGCATAAACAAGCAAGAAGATGCTGAAGAATATTGGATTTGTAGCACAGCGTATGGATATTTAGAACTTAGGTCTCTGGCACATAATTAGAATCTAAGTTCCACATTGATTACAAAATGTTTTCCAAAGATCTCTCTTGGCATAATGGACTTTCTTGTATGATCCTTCTATATTTCTTTGTTTTGTTGTTGTGTTTAGGATGTTCTGCTCTTTCATCTACTTCTTTTTTTTCCCTTCTCCCGCACCATCTTACCTTATGCTACTATTCTTAAAACTCTTTCTGAACTTAGCAATTACGCTATACAGCTTTCAAATTCATTTCTAACAAATGATTTTTGAATCGGACAAAATGAATGTGCACATTAGTATAGAACTTGCTCTTTCTCAGAGAAGTAGTAGCATCTGTGGCTGCGTATGCACTGCAATGTACAGAATCATAGAATCATAGAATAGTTAGAGTTGGAAAGAAATTTAATACCATCATATAGTTCCAACACCCCTGCCATAGGAAGGGGCACCTCACACTAAATCATGCCACACAAGGCTCTGTCCAACCTGGCCTTGAACACTGCCAGGGATGGAGCACTCACAACTTTCCTGGGCAATCCATTCCAGTGCCTCACCACCCTTACAGGAAAGAATTTCGTCTTTATATCCAATCTAAACTTCCCCTGTTTAAGTTTTAACCTGTCACCACTTGTCCTGTCACTACAGTCCCTAATGAATAGTCCATCCCCAGCATACCTATAAACGCCCTTCAGATACTGGAAGGCTGCTATGAGGCCTCCATGCAGCCTTCTCTTCTCCAGGCTGAACAGCCCCAACTTTCTCAGCCTGTCTTCATACAGGAGGTGCTCCAGTCCCCTGATCATCCTCGTGGCCCTCCTCTGGACTTGTTCCAACAGTGCCATGTCCTTTTTATGTTGAAGACACCAGAACTGCACACAATACTCCAAGTGAGGTCTCAGGAGAGCAGGGTAGAGGGGCAGGATCACCTCCTTGGACCTGCTGGTCACTCTCATTTTGATGCAGCCCAGGATACAGTTGGCTTTCTGGGCTGCGAGTGCACAATGAAGCTGGCTCATGTTAATTTTCTCATCGACCAACACCACCAAGTTCTTCTCCACAGGGCTTCTCTGAATCTCTTCTCTGCCCAACCTGTAGCTGTGCCTGGGATTGCTCTGACCCAGGGGTAGGACCTTACACTTGTCATGGTTATACTTCATAAGGTTGGCGTCAGCCCACCTCACATTCGACCGTCTCATGATCGCTGCAATCAAGGCTGCCCTGGAGTATCACATTTCCAATGAGCCCTTCCCTGTTGGTGAGCACAAGGTCAAGCATGGCACCTCTCCTTGTTGGCTCCTCTATTACTTGCAGAAGGAAGTTGTCTTCCGCACAATCAAGGAACCTCCTATATTGCTTGTGCTGGCCTGTACCGTTGCTCCAACAGACATCAGGGCAGTTGAAGTCCCCCATAAGAACAAGGGCCTGCAAGCATGAGGTTGTTCCTGTCTGTCTATAGAGTGCTTCATCCACAGATTCCTCTTGATCAGGTGGTCTGTAATAGATATCCACAGTAATGTCCCACATAGCTGTTCTCCCTTTAACCCTGACCCACAAACTCTGTTGACTGCTCACCTGTCCCCAGACAGAGTTCTATACTTTCCAGCCTATCCCTAACATAAAGGGCAACTCCCCCTCCCCTCCTGCCAGGCCTGTCTTTTCTAGAGAGCCTGTAATCTTCCGTTGCAACACTCCAGTCATAGGAACCATCCCACTTTATTTCTGTGATGCCTATTATATCATACCCCCGTAGATGTGCACACATCTCTAATTCCTCTTGTTTGTTCCCCATGCTACAGGTGTTTGTATAGAGGCATCTGAGCTGAGCTCCAAATGAAGCCAGCTCATTGGCTGGAGCAGCTGGAATATCTCTACATTGCTCCTAGCATTTATTATAGGTGTTGGCAACTGACTGGGTGTGTTGTGATAGAATGATGCCTCCTTCCCTCAACACATCTAGTTTAAAGCCTCCTTGACCAGTCTGGCAAGCCTCCTACCAATACTGCTCTTCCCCTTCAGACCAGCTCCACCAACCCCCAGTAGATCTGGCCTACAAACTTCGGTCCTGTGTTCAAGACACCCAAATCCCTAACTATGGCATCACCCTTCTAAACATTTATTAAACCTGGCCAATCCTCCTAATCTTTTTAGGGTCCTCCCCTGTATCCTGGAGAATTGACTATATTCAGAATTTACTATATGCAGAAGCTTTTTGATTTTTAAGAAATGCACAGTAAAATCTTTTGCAAATCCTTAAGTTTTGTTTGGTATTATGTTGAGCTATGAATCATCATTTCATGCTTTGCAGCTTAGTAACCAAAATCAGAATTGTTCCAAAATTTTTCCAAAATGCTGTTCCACAAATATGTAAGGTTTATTTAATTCTTTTTAACTGATAAAATTAATTCATAAAAAAGCATCAAACATGATTACCAAGCACTGTCATTCTACCTATAGCATATATGTATATATGGTAAATGGTAAAGACCTAGTTCCCTGGAAATGTTGCAAGGGCATATTTACAGGGAAATTGCTGCTATACCAGCCTAATAAATTTAAAAATATCTCTTTTTAGAAATGAAATATTAATTAATTAATTAATTAATTAATTAATTAATAATAGCAGATAGCTGCTCAGCACAGCTTGCATGAACTTCAGAGCATTATCAGTGCTGCAAAAATGCAACAGGAGGACATGGAAGCTCACATTCCCTGTCATCTTACTGGCCAAGACATTATTTCAGCTCCAAAATAGAAATTCCTGTTTTTACAGCTAGATCGAAAAAAACCTTAAATATTATCGCTGCTGAAAAACATTTCTGTTCCTTCAAGAGCAAATTTCTTCTGAGCTTAGTTTTCTTATTGTAGAAAAAACTCAGTTCCTTCTTCCAGTATAGATACTTTTAAAACTTAATACGATGCTTAATTTGTCATCTGATTACTTAACAAATATAGTTTGCAACAAAGTTTAAGGGACTTAGTTTTAGCACGTGAAACTATAGGGATCTCTTGATTTACCACCTCCATTTAATTTGATTCTGTGGACCATCATACTGTACCATACTTTCTTTTCAAAGACCAACTTCCATTACCAAATTTCTTAATTTTTTTATACCATTCTTCTTAATCTTCCACAATCTCATTCCTTGGATGCCGGCTAATTCTCAGCCTATTTCTTACAAGTTTATCTTTACAAATCAATGTTCAACTTCAGTTAAATGTGCCTATGGTGTTTGTGCAGTCCCTGTCCCCCGATTCCCTGGTTAACTATAAAGAGCAACACAGATTACACAGATTACATTTTGCCAAAGTAGTTTCCTTTATAGAAGAAGTGCTTCATATGAGAGGTCCATATGAGAAGTTCATTTTTCCTCCTGAGGTTAAACTTCAGATTTCCTAAATTTTAGTTATAGAAATTTGACTCAGTATTTATAAATAAATCTTACCAGGCCTACTTGCTTGATTAAAAGTTGATTTGGAAAAGATTCCAGGAGTTTACTAAACCTACCTTACTCCCTGTTGTGGCATCATGTATCATTTTCTACAAAAATTTTTCCAACATCCTTCTAGATTTGTTAATAATTTTAATGTTTGTATGTATGAGCATGTTTACTTTTCCATAGTCCTGTTTTACTGATGGTTTATAATTCAATAGTTATCTAATAGTTATATTCAATAGTTATCTAGGGATGGTGGGGAGGGACTCTTCATCAGGGACTGTAGTGACAGGACAAGGGGTAACGGGTTAAAACTTAAACAGGGGAAGTTTAGATTGGATACAAGGAGGAAATTCTTCCCTGTTAGGGTGGTGAGGCACTGGAATGTGTTGCCCAGGGAAGTTGTGAATGCTCCATCCCTGGCGGTGTTCAAGGCCAGGTTGGATGAAGCCTTGGGTGGCATGGTTTAATATGAGGTGTCCCTGTCCATGGCAGGGGGGTTGGAACCAGATGATCTTGAGGTCCTTTCCAACCCTAACTATTCTGTGATTCTATGATTCTAATTGACTCACTTTTTTATCTCTCTGTTGTTTGCTTTCAGTTTATAGAAGAAAAGCTTACTGTTATCCGAGTTTGATAACCTTGCACTTTGGACTATTCAATCTTATCAGTTGCTGTTTAACATGGTCCGATTATCGATGTGCTTTGAGTCTTTCTACATAACTTTTTGGTGCTCCCTGTGTTGATATATTCTGCCTTTGTCTTATCAATATATTTCATTAATTTGTGCCTATTTTGTGCCAAGGTTTCTATTGAAAACAAGCAATGGCGTTCTTGTGGATTTCACATGCTTAATAATCTTTATGACAAGAAAATGGAAAACTATAGAGAATTTCAAAGTTAACACTACTTTCCATTACTCATGGCATTTTTCCATTTTCCAGCAATTTCTCAGTGAAATATCCAGAGAACATTGAGAATGAGATCACAGCTCCGGATACCAAAGACAAATTAAGAATCCCATAAGCTAACACACACACCCCAACTTGAAGAATCTTCTTCCATACTTCGTATCAGATCACTAGTTAAAGCCTGACCCTGCCAGACATTCTGATCAATTACTCTAAGAAAATGTTAATATTAGAAAAAGCCCTCAAAAGTAACATATATTCTTTACATGAAAGTATGACGTGTGGGAGTTTTGCACACAACAACACTTATCACATGTTAATGATATCATAGTCAAGTCATGGTCATATACAGAAAATATTAGCAATATTTTATGTACAACAAGAGACATGAAAATGATGTTTCAAAAGAAATTGAATTGAAAAATAATTATTTCTTTGTAATTAAGGCCTTTTTTTCATTTTGTAGTGTGATTCTTCCTCCAACCCTAAAGATAAATCTATGTCATTTTGAATAATGAATTTTCTTGTCTCAGTTGTAACACCTTGTATCAATAACCTGCAATGTAGTCTGGTTGCAGCTGGCTGATTGTGAATTATTCTCCTTGTGGAAGCAAAATCTTTAGTGCTGCTCAGCCTGAGAATACATTTAGCACACAAAGCCCCTGACCCTGAGACAGACTTCTCTGACTGAGATAAGGAAAAGAAGGGACTGGTTCTTTGTACACCTTGATACAACTCTTAGCTTTGTGGATAGATTTTAAAGCCATAGTGTGTTATACAGAGACGAAAGTAAGTTGAGAATCAGAGTGAACACTGCCTCTGATTTCACCTTTCTCACCCATAGTGGTGTGGGAGGCTTTGATACAAGTATCAGCAGCAGGGAGAATGCCAAGAAAGCTTATCACTCTGATGTCATCTTATATACCTCTGCGACTACTTCAAGATCCAGTCTATTATACTTCTGCTCTGCTCCTCTGTGGTCCTCGTAACTGCTTGAATTATGGAGTCGAACAAGTGTACAGGGATAATATTAACTCAGATGCAGGAGAGTCTGTAAAATAGAAAAAACTTCACCTAAAACTTTCAGTGTTTAGCAAATACTGCAGCAATGTCACAACTAAGATAACCTTCTTTCTCAAGATGACAATGATCCTTGCGAAAATCTGAGTGTCCTACAGAAGGCTGTGCTTGTGAGTAGGAGAGAAAACAGTACATCCAAGAGGCTATTCTATGTGTTTCTTTGTTTCTTAGCTGCTCACACTTCACTTGATGTGGTCTAATTCTAAGCATTCTTGTACTCATTATTCGTACTTATAATACACTGACAGCAAAGTCTATTTCTCAGCTTGATTTCTGAGTAGCACAGTGAAGAGAAATATCTGGAATGTAAAATAAGCCTGACCTGAAAAGCACAAAATTAGAATTTAGTAAGTTAGTTGGTTACTGTCTGATACCTATGATTCTGTGTTTCCATTGTTATCAGATCTGGAAGGGAAGCTGACAGGAAAAACTTGTTACTTTACAGATCACAGGGGTGGTTTTTTTTGTTTTGTTTTTTTTTTTTTTGTTGGTTGTTTGGTTTCGTTGTTGGGTTTTTTTGTCTGTTTTCTGGTTTTGTTTTTGCTTTTGCTAAAAATAAAAAAAAAAAAAAAAAACACCCAAACACTCCAAAGGACATTGCAGAACATCTGAAAAATGGAAAAAAACATGAAAAGTGAAAAAAAAAAAAAGACCTCTTAGAAAATTGTACTGGGCTTAGTTCACAGCTGAACAGAAAAAAGGCATGGGCTTTGCAGAAATAAAAAAAGAGAGTCAGAAAGAAAACAAACCTTGGCTTATGCAATTTATTTCAACTGGACTTTTTTGATTTACATAACTGAAATCTGTCCAGGAATTTTTTTACAATATTTTAGAAAGCAGAGCTTGATTTTTCCCTGGAGTCTCCTTTTGATATATTCATGGGATTCCTCAAAGACCTCTGGGCATAAAATCTGAAATGAATTCACTTATCTGAGAAAAAAATATACCACTGATATCACTGCCTAGAGAAATATTAGGAAAAACAAATAAATCACAACAGCAGAATCATTCCAAAGGGGAAAGCAACTCAAGAGACATAGTGTTTTCTTGCACATACAGTGTATTAGAGATGCAAGTTACCTCGAGGCTTTCAATTGATTTGATTTTTCTGTGGTTGGTTTAACTCAATATTTCAAGGTTCTTGCTTCTTTATTATGTTTCTCTTTGGTTCTTTATTATGTTTTTATTTTGAAATATTATGATGAGTAGCACTATTTTGAGCATCATATGCATACACAGGAATACATGATGCCGATTGCATTTTCATATGACCTCATTATTCCTTAGGTTAAACTGACTTTTCAGTTCTTTCCTTCACCCTGCCCCTCCCCTCACCCTTTTGTCTCACAAACACATTTAACACTTCAGGAGAAAACTCGAAACACTAGCTGCTATGGTAAAATAGGTGAATATTTTCAAGGTCCTTGTGAATAGCGTGTGATTTTAAGTCAGCTATTAAGAGTGAAATCTGATCAGCTACTTATGAGTAACATGCTGAGCATCTCAGAGAAGAGGAAGGAGAGCAATGCATCAAAAACCCACATGTTTTGTCTTTGTAGGTCTGTGATTCTTAACTGCTGGTCTCTGTCCCAGACTCCAGATACGTTGTAGATGCATTTTAACTACACTGGCTATATGATTTTTTTTTCAGTAACTGAGGTCTGTCTTCAAACAAAGACGGATTTAGGTTGAGATAATGAAGGGAATTTGCTTCTAACACCTAAGACATTGTGGGGAATGGCCAAAACTGGATTTTCCAGGTTATATTTAGTTTTGGGTTTGTTTTTTTTTGTTTTAATTTTGCAATTCTTCAGCAATAGCTAACCAAATAGCATTCTTTACAACTTTTCTGAAAAACAAGAAAAATAATTAGTACATTTTAGTTCCATTCTTTTAGCTGTCAAATGAAACTTCTTTATTTTTTGGAAAGTCATTTGCTTAAACTGCCTCTAATATTTTCTAAAATCTCCTGTACTAGATATGGACACTGTATACAGAGTTTATGACACAGATTGCTTCATGTATGAGATCAAGGCTGACAAAAAAATTTATTGTATGACATTTCTTAATGTATTTTTTAAAGGCTGAAAGCTATCAAAAAGTGGCTTGAGGACTGTGCTATTTGTACTTATTATTAATGTGTCTCAGATATGAAGAGATTTTTGTCTTAGTTTGTTCCATTACTGTTTAGCAGTTGTATTCTATGTCAAAGATCTGAAGCATTCGACATTTAGTTCAATTGTGATGTGTTACGCAGTTCCTACAGAGGTGTCACCCATACAGTACAGGCAGAATAGGATTTTTCTGCCCGTAAGAGTTTATGAAAAACACATGAAAGGTCACTGCTCTGCATAATTCTCCCCAAGAATCATGACAATGAGAGCAGCAGAGGAGCACATCATGTAGGGCAGGTGGTGCACAGAAGGGGTTCAAAGGCACCCTGCAGCTGAGCAGGATGGCCTCCTCAGGCAAGGTGGGAGCTAAAACAACTTTTATATTCATTCTAACCTTCATTCAGGGATGTTCTAGGGGTCAGTTCAAAGGCAACGGTTCTAATACTCCTGTGTGTAAACCTCAGGTGAGTTCAGTGTCTCAACCAGTTAGCTGCAGCACAGGTAGCCCCCTCTCTGCTAGCTATCCCCCCTACCATGGCAGATGGGGTTCCCTCTGCTGAAGAGAGGGATGAGACCTGTCAGCTGTTGGTGTTGCTGCTGCCTGATGTAACTAGGATCATGTTGTTTGTGTCTGCCAATAGGCCATCTTTTAGTGGAGTAAGCTCTGTGGCTCTAATTTAAGTAGAGGTGTCTTTGCTGCACTGAAGGTGGTGCTTACTCACTTCAATGGTAGAAGATGATTGCTTTTTATCTCCTTTCCTTGGTAAGCCTATCAAAACTGATTTGAAAAAACAGTACTCCATGTTCATAGTCCACTGGCCAGTAAGTAAATAAACAAATGCATAACAATGAAATGGGTAAACCCAGGTTGATACACATAGAATCATAGAATCACAGAATAGTTACACAGCTTTCTGTAAAACCAGAGATGTCAGTCATGTCTGGATGCCCATTTTGTAAGTTTGACCCAATATTTGTCCTATAAAAACACTGGACTGTTGTGGTTTAACCCCATTCAGAAACTAAGCATCACACAGGCACTCACTCACTCCTCTGCAGGAGGATGAGGGGGAGAATCAAAAGATTAAAAGTGAGAAAACTCATGGGTTGAGATTAAAAAAAAAAAAAAAACAAACCCAAAAAACCCCAATAGTAAAGATAATGAGGAGGAGGAAAAAAAAAAAACTAGAGAAAAATAAAACCCAAGAGAAGTGATGCAAGCGAAAACAATATTTCACCACCAATCAGCCAATGTCCAGCCCTTGCCTGATCAGCATCTCACCCCCTCAACCTCCCCTACAGTTTTATTGTTTAGAATGACATAATATGTTATATAATATCCCCTTACTCAGTTGGGGTCAGCTGTCCCAGCTGTGTTCCCTACCAATTTCATATGTGCCCTCAGCCTGCTTGCTGGTGGAGTGGTGCGAAAAGCAGAAAAGACCTGAAGTCCTTGACTCTGTGTAAGCACTGCTCACCAGTAACAAAAATATCCCTATGTTATCAACACTGCTTTGAGCACAAATGCAAAACAGAGCCCCGCACCAGCTACTATGAAGAGAATTAACTCTATGCAAACCAAAATTTGTACAAGATGAGAAAGAAAAGAACCCTGAAAGTCAGCAGCTGCCTTCATCAGCCATATCAGAGATGATCATTGTTAAACTGGGGCCTCGACCACATTTTGGGGTGAATCCTCCACCCTACCTCAGGACAAAAATATACAGATTCCAGTAGAGAAAAAAGTGCCTACATAGAATATTATAGGTTAAACTAGAAATATTTTTCTACAGCACTGACAAAGATATTTGTCATGAGATAACTTTCACAGCTCATCTTGCATAAACCATTTTAGAAACTTAGAAATAGCTCCATCAAAGCAACCTAAGTCAGAGACAGCATCACAGGTAGGCACATTTATATCCTGTATCGCTTCACTTTCATTTGATTCATTTTGCACCTATATATCTCAGTGAATGTAATTCAGATATGAGTTTTCACAGCAAAAAAATCAGTAACAAAGAAAAATTACAGCTGATGAGGTCTGGAAATTTTGTCACATACTTCATTAAATTCCTTGTACAATATGGACCATTACTTGTCACAGGAGTGTTTGGGAGCTTCTTTGGTGGAAAAGGGCACTGTTTGTAAGCATGAATATTTCATAACATTCTGGTTTATTCAGGCCCAACCAAATATGACTATGAAAGTAAAACTGTTCAAAACGCAACTTGAGATTTTTGCCTGTAAAAAAAGTATTATAGATTGCAAACATTTTTCAAGGTCCTTATTGAAAATAAATAAAATTGATGAAATAATAATGATTCTCTAACATCATTGACCATATTCCATATGTTTTATTTTGTCATTTTCTTGCCCCTTTTTTCTGAGTGTTTGTAGATTAGAGATAAAGATGACTGCTTTTTAATTTTAGTTTCTCTCCAACCTTCCCATCTCATTCCTGTTACAGATTTGTATTTTATTCTATGCCAAAGTTGTCTTCAGCATTCTTTTTTCATTTCCATTTTGCTTTCTCTTTCCTATTTCTATTCTTTTAGCTATGTTAGCCTCATTCTGGTTTTAACTCCTTTTTTTCTTTTTCTTTTTCTTTTTTTATTTTTAATTTGTAGAACTTGTACACAACATCTCCCAACTTTTTTTTTTTTTTTTAATTCTGAATGAACACATTTCCTATCATGCTTCTTTTTGTTACTCAATGTAAAATAGATAATTTAATTTGGACACCAATGAGCTAGAATCATCAAGAAGGCCCCACATGCTATACTGTCTATGCTAGGTTTTATTTTACAGAAACACAGGGTGAAGCATCAGGTGGCAGGGTGGATTAGTATCTGCCACTGCTAAATAGTTTCTCTTTACAAGCATTGTTTTCCTATTGCCTGCTTCCCTAGCTCAGTAAGAACAGCTCACCCTACTCCCCTTATTTTCTCACCTTTTCCTCAGTGTGATATCTATGACATCTATGCCCAATTGCATGGAACAAACAACCCACGTTCTAGTTTCTTTGTGCAACTGCAAAACTTATTTTGCTCACAGTTCTTGAATGATTGAGTTGGCTCCTCTGTCCTGGTTTGCACTTTTAGCCTATTCAATATTTGCTTTCTATATTTGATGTTCAAGACTTCCTGCATTTCCCGTTCAACTCTGTAACTAGCATTGTGTCACTTTTCTTTACCACCTTATCTTCCTCCCCTCTGTGGAGATGTATGGTAGAATTAGGAGGAAGATGAGTTAGGAACCATGTCTCTTCCTAATTCACCCCTAAAAGGTGAAAAGTATTTATTCCAGCTACTCCTGCTCTTGTTGAAGTTGAGCTGATAGACAACAGGAGGGACTGGCAGCTCCCATCTGAAGCTTTCCTTCTTACCCTCTTCTCATCCTTCCTTCTCATACAAAAATGATACATTAATTATGCCCTTTCAGTCTGAAAAGTGTGTATCATTCCAATGTTTGTCTTGTGCATTGATTGCAAAATACACATAAATAAGATGGAAATGCAAATTTGTTCAAGGTTGTGAAAATATAAAGTCCTATGCAAGTGCTAAGTATGATTATGATGATTATTAGCAACCCTAAGTACTGAGATTTCTTTTTTTTATGGCAAAACTGAGACTAGTTTGACATATCAAAGGAAAGTTAGCCTAGATTTGAGGCTCTGCTTAACTAAGTCAATTTCACACCTGCTCCCTTTGTCAGTCCATATGTTTGTCATCAATGAAAACTCCTCTCCACATGAACGTTTGCAGTGGGAATGATTATGACACATTTCATTATCTTCAGTAAATTGGATGGTTCAGTCTGCTGAATACCCCACACAGGTCTTGTCTGCGTTTCAGACTTCACTCAGTTATAGCGTAATTGAGATGAACTCATCATACAGAGCCTGTGCTTCTAACTCTGCTACACAGAGGAATCTTCTCAGCTGTATTTCAGAGGATAGTGGGATTATTTTTTCCCAAATCTGAAAAAATAATAAAAGGTACCTATTTTGATACCATTTAAAGTAAGTGGAATTGAACAATTTGAGTGCGTAATCAAAAAGACTTATTTATTTGTGATTTCTTAAGCATTGGTAAAAAATTCTAAACCTATGCATTGATTTATTATTTTTTTCTATCCAGATGATTCTCTTCACCAAATGCGTCCATTTCTGTCATGCATCAAAAAAGTTATTGCTTCATTTGTTCCTATTCAAGAATGATAATTATACCTGGCAACATTTTTACCCTATTAGGAAGCATTTGTTAAAGCACATTAAGGACTTCTATATAATCATAGAATCACAGAATAGTTGGGGTTGGAAAGGACCTTAAAATCATATAGTTCCAACCCCCCTGCCATGGGCAGGGACACCTCACACTAAACCATGTCACCCAAGGCTCTGTCCAACCTGGCCTTGAACACTGCCAGGGATGGAGCATTCACAACTTCCCTGGGCAACCCATTCCAGTGCCTCACCACCCTTACAGGAAAGAATTTCGTCCTTATATCCAATCTAAACTTCCCCTGTTTAAGTTTTAACCTGTTACCCCTTGTCCTGTCACTACAGTTCCTAACAAATAGTCCATCCCCAGCATACCTATAAACGCCCTTCAGATACTGGAAGGCTGCTATGAGGTCTCCACGCAGCCTTCTCTTCTCTTCTCCAGGCTGAACAGCCCCAACTTTCTCAGCCTGTCTTCATATGGGAGGTGCTCCAGTCCCCTGATCATCCTCGTGGCCCTCCTCTGGACTTGTTCCAACAGTTCCATGTCCTTTTAATGCTGAGGACACAGGAACTGCACATAATACTCCAACTGAGGTCTCATGAGAGCAGAGTAGAGGGGCAGGATCACCTCCTTCGACCTGCTGCTCATGCTCCTTTTGATGCAACCCAGGATAAAGTTGGCTTTCTGGGCTGCGAGCACACACTGAAGCTGGCTCGTGTTCATTTTCTCATCAACTAACACCACCAAGTCCTTCTCTGCAGGGCTACCCTGAATCTCTTCTCTGTCCAACCTGTAGCTGTACCTGGGATTGCTCTGACCCAGGGGTAGGACCTTGCACTTGTCATGGTTGAACTTCATAAGGTTGGCATCAGCCCACCTCACTAGCGTGTCCAGGTCCCTCTGGATGGCATTCCTTCCCTCCAGTGTTTCAACAGAGCCACACAACTTGGTGTCATCAGCAAACTTGCTGAGGGCACACTCAATCCCACTGTCCGTGTCAGCAACAAAGATGTTGAACAAGACCCGTCCCAACACTGATCCCTGAGGGATACCACTTGTTACCAGTCTCCGGCTGAAAATTGAGCCATTGATCACAACTCTTTGTGTACAGCCATCCAGCCAGTTCTTTATCCACTGAGTGGTCCACCTGTCAAATTGATGTCTCTCCGATTTAGAGACAAGGATGTCGTGGTGGACAATGTCGAACTCTTTGCACAAGTCCAGGTAAATGACATCAACTGCTCTACCCTCTCCATCATTTCTGTAGCCCCATTGTAGAAGACCACCAAATTGTTCAGGCAGGATTTGCCCTTAGTGAAGCCATGTTGGCTGTCACCAACCACCTTGTTGTTTTTCATTTGTCTTGGCATGCTTTCCAGGAGAATGTGCTCCAAGATTTTGCCAGGCACAGAGGTGAGACTGACTGGTCTGTAATTCCCCGAGTCATCCATTTTCCCCTTCTTGATTATGCCGGTTATATTTCCATTTTTCCAGTCGTCGGGAACTTCACCTGACTGCCATGATTTTTCAAATATGATGGCTAGTGTCTTAGCAACTTCATTTGCCAGCTCCTTCAGGACCCGCAGATGGATTTCATCAGGTCCCATGGGCTTGTGTTTGTTCAGGTTCTCAAGACAGTCTCGAACCAGGTCCTCTTCTACTGTGGGCCCAAGGTCTTCATTTTCACAGTCCCTGCCTCTGCCTTCCTAGGCTTGGGTGGTGTGGCTAGAGCATTAAATGGAGGTAAAGGATGCTAAATCAAACTAAACAAACCTTTTCCTACATTTCATTATTCTTTTCCTGTAAAAGCCAAAATTTAGTATTTTCATAGTGGTTTAGAAAGTTCTACCTGGGGTTTTTGCACACAACCACTTAAAAAGCAGCTGTTCTCACTTCCCATCCACAAACAGAACTAATCCAATATATGTTCTTGGCATAGTGAACATTTAAGACATGCTTTTATAAAGTATTGGAAATTGTGTATACTCTTATAAAGTATTGGAAATTGTGTATGTAATAATATATTAAATAACTATTTTTAGAAAGCTGTTTTCTGGTGCTAATTTTCCTTCAAAATAATTCTTTTTTTCTATAAATGGAGAAAATCACCTAGACGCAAGATTTAAACTTAAGGTTTACAGCCATGTATTTCAGGACACCGTATAAACAAATTTCTCACTCATCTTTCAAAGGTGTGTTGGGAGTCTCTGAAGTGTGACCGCAATACATAAAACACATGTCACCTTGTGACACTTGCTGGATTGATTCCTTAGGTAGTTTGAGGAATTCCTACTTTACAGTTCTTGGTGAGGTTTGAGATGAGAGAGATTTTGAGCTGCCAGGTGCCAAAGGCTGAAGCAGAAGTTTAAGTTTCAAGTGAAGTTTTACATTGGAATAAATACACTCACAAATTTAAAAGTGCCTCCAGGTAGTTGAGTCTTCACATAGTTAAACAGGCATCTAGGGTTTTTATAAGAAAGCAAGGTAACTCATTTTTCAGCCAAACTGACAGCTATCAATTATGAAATGTTTTAAAAATAAATTGGGGGTCTGAGCTTGCTTAGGTTTTGATTTTTGGTTTTGTTTTGTCTTTGTCTTGATAGTATGGAAGAGTTTTTAAATAAGTTTCATAAGCAAACAGCTAATAATTTTCCACTTGTAGAAAATAATTTGTTTATGGTTATACTAACACACACACGCACAAATACTGTGTCGCACAAATACTGTGTCACACAAACAGAGGAAAGATTTTATTCTTATATTGGTGGATTGTAAAAGTATCTCACACCATTTCTTTAATCAAAGGAATATTAACCACAACAACCAAAGCATTATGATTCAGGTTAGGTCTTGGTTGAGAGGGAGAGATAGAAGTGTTAGATTTTAACGAGGAAGCCTTCAGCATTTGAAGGGCAACTTGCTTATTATAAGAACTGCAATATCATGAAAAATGTGAACTAGTTTTCAGAAGGATGCATTCTTTTCTCAAGCATCAGAAAGTAAACTAGTGAATGATGTCTCATGTGAAGCCACACTGTCTTGCAGAAAATCAGGGTCTCTCCGCCAAATCTTGATTTATATGGCAAGTGAAGCAACAGTACTTCCACGACCCATATAAAAAACCCAATAGATTACTAGAGAAATTCAATGAAACCATCAAAAGAGAGTTCTTCTGGCTAGTTTGATATATGAATGCAAATAGTAAAGATGCCTTTAAAAATGTCAGGTCTACTTATTAGCCTTTCCTATGTCAGTGAGACTTACCAGAAAATCATATCTTTAAATACAGACTCAAGGCAGACAAGCAATATATGATTCATGATGATCTCTATGACTTACTTTATGAGGGAATAAATTTGTTCCTAATATTGTATCTCCAATGACATTTACACTGAGCAAAGTTCCCAACACCTTGCTGACATTTTTTAGAGAATATTAGGTAAAAAGGCATTAACATTTTAGTGAGTAGACATAATATTTTCTTTATGGCTTTGAATTTGCTCTTGAAAAAATATTAAAAATATGCCAGCTCTAGGAAAGACATAAAGTATAATTAATATGGTAAAAAAAACCCAATGAAAATACAGCTGAGGAAGGCTAAAAGAGAATTATGTCATCAAAGTTGAAAGTATGGTGTGGGATAGGAGGGGGAAGAATGTGAGTTCTATGTGTAAACTACTCTCATGTGAAAGCCATCAATCCCTCTTAGGCTCCGTTATATAAATGCAGCAGAAGTGGTGCATGAAAAGCAGGGGGGATGGATGGGATGGACATACGAAGAAAGGAGGATTTCTTTTTTTTTTTTCAGTGATATGTCTGAAGTTGCCATGGAATTAAATACACTGAAGAGCTCCTCAGGTGCACATACTCAATTCTTAACTGCTGTAATTTATTCACATCTAATAGGAATGAACCTCTGTTATGGAAGTTAATAGTAGAGGTTTAGGATTTTAATTCCTGAAATATACTGCAGATTTGCTCCCTGAAATTATGCCTGCTTGCATTTAAAGCTTACAAGTTAAAATTCTGAAGTCATTGCTTACTTTTTTTTAATTAATTTGTTAATCTTAGTAACAAAATTAATCATGATGAATTGATTTGACGATAGTGGGGTTGACATAAGGGTTTATAGAGGATTTACAGTTACAATTGGCACTGAGGACTGGATATTTTCTCTTTCTTTTTTTTATTTGATGGCATGTAAGAATTCAGTAGTCAGAGAGAACAACCTTTATATTCTCTTTGAGATTATGTTTTTGTTTTTTTGGTGGGTTTTTTTGTTTGGTTTTTTTTTGTTTGTTTGTTTATTTGTTTGTTTGGGGGGAGGGAGGTTGAACACAGAAATGGTAATTTTGGATATTATAAAAAGACCAAGCTCTTCCAGTAACGGCACCAGTAAGAAACATTTTTGAGAGGAAATAATTTTCATTTTTGGCTTAAGTATAGAGCCAGAGTACAGAACAAAAACTGTGTCCAAAAATATATTTTAAACCAACATATCCATTACATCCCACTAATACCATTTTTAAAGACTGAAAATGGCATCCAGACTCAGTGTATGTTATTCATGAAAACAAGTGACTTTAGCAGTTAACCTCTTAAAAGGCATTTCTTACTATAACTAGAACAACAAATGGAGAATATCCGTGTTACAAATTCTATCTATCTATCTATCTATCTATCTATCTATCTATCTATCTATCTATCTATCTATCTATCAATCATGGTGCAGGGATTTCTTGTAGATAATTACCTGACAGGTTTAAAGTGGGAATAATACAAGCAGCTTGCCTCAGGTCACCATTAAAAAAGAAAAAAAAAGAAGAAAAAAGAACTGAAATTTTTACTGAACTGTTTTTATAGCCACACTTTTTTGATTGTGGTATTTTTTTAACATGTTCATAGATTAAAGATGGTATGAAAACAAGACAGCTATATCTGCCCTTCTGTGGTTTCTAAAATACACTGAAATTTTTCACAATATTGTGCTCTCAAACTATAAATTTTGCATGTTTTTTAAGAGTGTCATTACCTGTATTTATACAAAACAGAACTTTTAGTAACTTCTTTTTTAATTTTGAAAAAAAGTATTGCAGAAAAACAATATTATTAGTTTCATTGAGATTTTCTGAATAGTCTGTTGTAGTTTGTAGTAGAAAAAGAATTCTGTAGAATCAGGGGATGGATGGATGAATGGATGGACAGACAGATAATAAATGTAAGAAAGCCATGAAAACGCATAGGAAGATTTTAGCACTTTATGGTCTTTTTAGTTTGCATTAGGACTTTCTTAACTTGTTGTAGTTATGATAGATAAGAACAAGATATACCTCTGAGAAAGAATTAATGTATAAAGATATGAAGATATCTTATTTTCATTTGGCATGTGACTAACAATACTGTTCTTATGCATACCTCCTGAAAGCTGACTGAAAGAGATAGTATTACTGTAAATGCCTGGAGGAGAAAAGAAATTACACTCAGGTATTGTAATTTAACTGTTTGAATGAGGTTCATAATGATCTCCATCAACACACAACTTCTGCACTCTGGGGTTATTAAAGACGAAAGCTTCACTTAAGCAAGCACTCTTGTCAGTGATGCAATATAGTTTATAGCTGATATTATGATGCCAAATAAAATTTTCCTTTTCTACGAGTGTTTCTTTGAATACTGAAGAATCTTTTGTATTGCACTTTGGGTGTTTTTCTTTGTATTTTTGTTTGATTAATTCAGAGTTATCATAGATGTTGTCACTTAAGAATTCATCCTTCTGAAGAAATAATATGATCTGAAGTGGCATAACTAATTAAAAAATGCAGAGATCAATGCTGTTGTTACGTTAGTATGTGATGGAATGAAAAGTTCAGTTCACATTTATTCACTTATTTCAGTGCTCACTCATTTTTTTTCAGTGAGTGTTTGTCATTTTCTAATTCTTTGTTTCATATGGTAACAGTGAACAAGACAATCATATCCCTCAGCATATCACTTCTCATGCAGCCACCACTGTATGAGGGCATTTCTTAAATGTGCTAATTAAATTCCCAGGTGTCTTGAGGGAAATTCACTTTTAAGAAACCATTCTACTGCTAGTCGTCATGTATTTTTCTCCAAATTACAACAGGATGCAATATTTTTTTAATTATTATTATTATTTTTAATTATTTCCTTACTTTCAGGTTCTAATAAATATATCAAATACCATATCTTAAAAAACTTATCATCTGTTTTGTTTAACTTGTCATTTCATCCTTAGGAAGATGCCTTAGAGAGCTATTGACTGAACTTTTCTTCTTCAAATACATGTTCTCAATTGTTGTTTTTATGCAAAAGACTCATGTTCAGAGGTTCTCTGAAAACTTGAGTTAGCAATTTTCTTTAGAAATTCTAACCTTCTCCCCAGAATTTTTATAACCCTGGTGGGGTTATATCTTTTCATGCCCCAAGATCAAAAAAACTCCACAGGCCAAAAACTACTTGTTTAAACTAAAATAATGACTTCATCTTCAACAAACTGTTTAACATATCCATCTAAATGCAAGTTCTAGCTGATATCATGCAGGGACCAAGGCTGCAATGGGCATACTCTTCTAAGTAGCTATGACATCCAACTCTGTATGCTACTGCATTATTTGTAGTTCATTATATTATTTTTTGACTAAATATTTTGATTGTTGTCTGCTTTGGAGAAAACTGATTGCACAAAACTTGGTATTGTTGCACCTAAATAATTTGTCATTTGAAAATAAATTTAGTATATGGATTCACTTTTATACACATGGTAGGGGGGGTGGAACTAGATGATCTTGAGGTCCTTTCCAACCCTAACTATTCTATGATTCTATGATTCTATATTACACTCAAGTGGAACAACTTATCATTTTTGAAAAAGACAAATTACTGTATGGAGGAAATGAAAAGAATAAATTTTCATACAGATCTTAAATATTTATTTTACTCTGATGTAGAGGTTTTGTAAATTTCTTCAGTAAGCTGGGAGTAAGTACATGCCCATGATGTAATGGAGTGTTACCTGAAAGGGCTAGGGACTGCGGGGTTGGATGAGGCATCAGTCGGTGCTCGGTTGGGTGGGGTTGGGCGAGTTATCGGTTGGGCGGTGCTGGAGTGTTGTATTCTCTTCCCTTGTTACTTCCTTTATCATTATTATTTGTGGTAGCAGTAGTGATTTGTGTTATACCTTAGTTACTAAACTGTTCTTATCTCAACCCGTGGGAGTTGCATTCTTTTCAATTCTCCTCTCCGTCCCTCTGGGAGTAGGGGGAAGGCAAGAAGGGAGGGAATGAGTGGGAGTAGGGGGGGGAACCACTACAATCCCCCGTGTTTAGACTGATTTGTCCATCATAGTAACTGGTAAGTGATCTCCCTGCCTTTTCTTCAGCCCACATTCTTTAATCTTATTTTCTCCCACTGTCATGCTGATGAAGGAGAGTGAGAGAGCAGCTAGGTGGGCATCTGGCAGCCAGCAGATGTCAGCTCGTCACAAAAATCTGCATAATGTCCACTGAGCTGTGCTTAGGAAAATAATGTCTTCAGATGTTTTTATGTCAAAACTGTGGTAAGACTTTAAAAAAAGGTGGACTTCTGATGTTTATTCAATTACTTGATTTGTTTTTCTAATGCTCCAGATGAAGAACAATAAACTATTGTTTGTGTGCACAGGTACATGTTTATGTTCAGGTGCATATACATGTTCATTTTTATTTGTGAAGTAGGAAACAAGAAAGAGCAATTATCTGATATAAAACAATAATAAAATTATTACTGTCTTGCTGACAGTAAGAAGTGGTAGACACATGTCTCAGGAAAGTTAAGCTGGAATAAGCAGAGGTAAGGGAAAGAATGGAAGTATTGAAATTTCATTGAACATGTAGAGCAAATGAACAAATTAGAGATATGGTGGGTAAAATGTGAATAACTTATCATAAGGCATATTGAAACTAAAAGATGTATTGATGAGAAGTAAATTACTGAATAACATCTGAATAACATTTTCCCAGGCATAAATAATGACAAAGTGAGTGATATTACGTTAAACACACTGTGTAGCATCCTAGTTTTTGAAATATTTTTATAGAGATAATAAAAGCAGTAAATTATAAGACACTAGGAAAGCTCATCAAGGGATTTTATGGCTTAGAAAAAAATGTATAGAAAGTAGGTCTGTAAGAAATTCAAAGTAACACCTGAGAATTCCGTGTTGGTTTTTTCCTTTTTTTCTGAAGATTTGCTCCAAATGACGTGTACCTCAGAGAACTTGGGGATGACTCCATTTAAGCAACAGAAATAAGAAGGAAGAAGAGTACTTATTTCCATGCCGTAAAATGTATTCAGATTAATAAACAGATTGATATAAAAGAATAAATTCACAAGTCTGCAATCCAAAATTTAGGCAAAATAACATTAAGCTTGCAGTCCTGTTATTTTATAATCATAAAAAAAAATAATTTATGTCCATTGCCAAAATTATATTAACTTTTTTTTTCCCTCCCCAGGAGATTTTAATATTTGTCATTGTATAGACAGCTGAAATTCTGATTCCAAGAAATCACAGATGAATTATTTTTTTTTGTATCTCTGAGGCTATTTAAGTTTTCCAGAAGCAGCTTCATGGGTACTTCGTTCTATAATAATGCAAATGTTAATTTGTCACAGATTTTAATGACAAGAGATGGAATGTGACTTCAGAAGTGTGTTTCTTTATATCATAACACAGTGTTTGGCAGGGGTAAACATACTGCTCTTAAGTAAGCAGTCCAAGCTTGCTTAATGTGCTTTAGTAACCAAAGAAATTATTAAAAATTATTTCTTGAAAGCAGAGTTGTATTTTTTCCAATCATACAACACCATTTTGACAAGCTTCCTACAGAACTAAGCATTGTCTACTTAATATATATATATAAAATATTATGTGACTACTTTAATATTCTCTGTTTGTCTGATTTAATGATAGCAGGAACCTTGTTAAAATGGATATTCAAAAGGAAGCTTAAGGTCAAAAAACCCAGATTATCTCAGTCTTTTCAATAGTCTTCAATACTCTAATTTCCTCTCAGTTTTTTCAATAGTCTTTAATATCACATTGATATTTCATTGATATCTGTGAGTTGGTTGAGTCCCAACTTCTTCCTGGACAACTGATATCTTTGCAAAGTAGTATACGATGGCGCTCAAACTTAGTCTTAGTGTCTCAAAAAATCAGAACAACTTGTTAGAATGTAGATAAATATTTAATTTTATTGTCAGCATACTTTACTGTTTACAATCCAATAATATGTGGAGGCTGCTGCTCAGATTTCATGTCTATAGTACTTTATACTGGAATATAGTGAGCAAAAGTCCTGAATCTAAAGAGCTTCTCCTCAATGTAAACCAAGTATAGCAGGAATGGAAAATAACTTCTTTTTTAGGAAGTATGGTTAGGAAGAATAAACTAATGTGTCTGTTAGCACAAAAATACCTTTAATAAAATCAGGATCTCACCGCAAATCTCTTGAAGCCCAGTCGTAACATTTCAATTATAGAATCTCCCTAAATATTAAATTATGAAAGGCAGGTGAAAGGAACAGATGAAAGATGTAAGTTCATAAATATATATGTATTCTAAAATGTATGCATACATTTGAAAGGAAAAAGTTTTTAATTTGCTTAGGATATGGACATTTAATATACTGGGTTTAAGAGTTTAGCTGGACAACCCTACACAATATGCTGGGATACTTGGTATTCGACAAAGGGGAGCAAAAGCATTATCACCTGCAGGCTGGACAACCTGCTCAGTCAAGCATTAACCCAGGAAGGTCAGGGTTGGGGCTTACAACTACAGTTAAACGAGGAAGTAGTGTGAAAGAAATGGAAATCAAAATGTGCAAGGTGATGGGAACACGAGAGATTTTGGGAATGACAAAGAGTCAACAAAAAGGCCAATACAGAGAAGCCAGTAAAGGTGACATTGTGGTGGGAGCTTGTTACAGAACACCCAATCTGAGTGAGAAAATCTCTTGGGAGTCTACACCACAGACCTTGGTTCTTGCAGGAGTCTACAACATCCCTGCTAACTCCTCAAAGGACAACAGGGAGGGATCCAAGCAGTCAGAGGATTTCTGGTGGGTGTTAAGGAAAATGTAATTCACATACCGTATGGGTACTGCAGGATCTGCAATTCGCAAGCAATCTAGAAGTACCTGGAGAAGCGTTAATCAAAGGTTGCTTGGGCTTTATTGACCGTAAAGAGTTCAAGATCCTGAAGAGAATGAGGATGGTGAGCAACAGTGTACAGGACTTAGACTTCAGTAAAGCAGACTTTGTCTCATTCAGGCAACTGATGGGTGGAATGCCATAGCAGGTAAATTTAAAGGGCAAAGAAGCATAGGAAAGCTGGCGGGACTGTAAAGACAACATTCTCAAGTGCAAAATGAGACCATAAGCAGCTCTTACTAAGTTAGGACATCATGATCTGGATGGACAGACAACTGAACGGGTACAAGAACAGCTTAAATGGTAAAATTCCTAAAGTACTGATTAATGGAGAATGTAATGGAGCTCATTAATCAATGCTGCAGATGACACCAAGCTGGGGAGCAAGTCAATATGCTCAAGAGCAGAGCTTCTGTCCAGAATGACAGACTGGCTGGAGGAACAGGCTAACTGTGAAATTATGAACAAGAACAGGGGATAAATCCTGCCCCTGAGATGAAGAAGTACGGCAACAACACAGGCTGGGAAAAACAGACCTGCGAGAAAAGTTCTGGGGGTTCTGGTGGGCAGCAAACTTAATCAGAGCCAGATGTATGGCTTCATAGCAAAGGTGGCCGACAGTATCTGCTGTTGTATGAAGGAGCACATCCAGCAGATCACATGGAAAGGGTTATTCCCTTCTAGACAGAACTGATTAGACTACATCTTGAATATTGCATCCAATCTTGATCCACCCCCTCCCTCCCTTTCCCGCCAGTATAAGAAAATATTAACAAACAGCAGCAATTTCAGCAGAGGGCAACCAGGACACTCAGAGCTGGACCACATGCCCTGTGAGGAGACTCTGAAGGGCCAGAACTGACTCAGCCTGGAGAAGACCCGGCTTTGGGTGCACCTCCCCAGTTCTTAAGTTTGTTGGGAAGACAAAACTAGGCTCTTCAAAATCATTCATGGCAAGGTAACAGGAGGCAATGAACATAAATTCAAATAAAAAAGGTGTTTCCTCATGAAGACAGTCAGGCAGTGAAACTTGTATCCAGTGAGGCTGTGTCTTCTGTGTCCTTTGAGATTTTTTTGACTGGATAAAACTCTGAGAAACCTGGTCTGACCTCAAAGGTGACTGTGCTCTGGGGAAGCATCTGGACTAGCTGTCCCTTAAATGTGGATTACACCCTGCATCTATGACTGTGATAAAAGGTAAGGACAGATTCACTGCAGATTGGTCCATTAGGTTATATAGCATTTGCCACAGATGAAGTTCCTGGTATCCCACTTCTGGAACATTTTGCTATTTATAAGGTTCTAGCCTTTAACGTAAGCATCTGATTTTCAAGGAGTATAAAAAGTACATTTTAGTTCTCTTTCTGGGCACTAAGCATGAAAGATAGCTTTTATTTAATTTTACTGCTCTGAGCTCCATGCAGTTCTTATGACAGCTTTAAAAAAATAATGGAAGCAAGCTTAATCTACAGCTAATTTATTGCGTATGGAATTCTGTTAGCAGTTGTTAGTCTGCCTTCACTGAGCCTAAAAAGGAATAGCCAAATGCATTTGAAATTAAATAGAAAAAAGGCACAGGGGTGCAGGGAAGAGAAGACAAAAGAAAATAAATTAGGCTTGTCTTGTCACAGATTTCTACAACAATTTCACTTAGTGAAAAGCAGAGTTGCAGTTTTTCAATCAAATAGAAAACCATTTTGAAAGAAGATATACAATATTAAGCATTGTATATTTAATTCATATATGTAATAAATTGTGTAATTTCTTTTAACATTTTCCAATTGTCTCCTGCCATTTCACAGAAACCTTATTCAAATGGATTATCAAAGGCAACAAGGAAACAAATTCTTCATATTTCTCTTAAAGAACCCATTGATTGCCACATTGCAGCTAAATTTCTCATTTAGATTTTTAATTCATTGTGGTTAAAAAAAAAAAAAGTCTGAAGAAAAAGGATAAAAGGATAGAGATAGTTTAGTGAATCACTGTAGGAGCTTCTGTTCCTTGAAGTGCTCTCCAGACTGCAAATTTATTTCTTTGTTTTGGGACTAGGTTGCCTCAAACACCATTCATTCTTATGGCCATAAATCAGAACCTCAAAATAAAATCATAAGAAATTTCCTTAGTTTTAAAATTATTCAGTCCATTTAAAGTTACATTTTAATTTTTTTCTTTGGATGACACAAGTTAACTTAATGATGCATTATTTCCTTTCTAAGAAATTCTTGGATTTGTTTTTTGTATGTTTGTTTTGTTGCTTTTGGGTTGTTTTGTTGGGTTTTTTTTGGCTCAAGTAAGTATTAACTTGTGACTTAAAATGTAACAGAGTAGAGAATATTTAAAGCTACAGCACATTTGTGATGTTACTTATTTTAACAAGGAATTAAAAAAAAAAAAACCCACAAAAATGCCCATTTGTATTTCTTAGTTAATAAATCTTAGTTAATAAGTCTTAGGTATTTTTTGTACCATATGCCAGCTGATAACATGAAATGACTCTCTGTCTATAAAATTTATATTGCTCCCTACCTCTTTTTATGGAGACTCGGCACCTGCCCAGGGCATTGTAACCTTTTTAATAAGGACTGAGTATCCAGTTTCTCCTTGAAACTTCTCACAGCATTAATCTGTTTCTACTTACACATTGCACATGTATTGCTTCTTCTCTGCTTAGTATTGTTAATTTTGTGCAGTTTAGGTTTGAGCTTTTTTACTTAACCTAGCACATGAGTGAAATGACAATACACATCCTGAAGTGAGATTGAAATAACACAGTCTTTAACTACAGCCACATATATTTCTATTTTTTTATATCTCTAGCTGTATCCTCTAGTCCACACAACAGTGGTTAGGGAAGATCTTATACTCTGTTAAATCATAGAATCATAGAATAGTTAGGGTTGGAAAGGACCTCTATGATTCTAAAAATTGTACAGTTATAAAGGAGACTTCAACCAATCATAAAAGACAATTCTTTCTATATGCAGATGTACATGAAGGTGCATCCCAGACTCCCTCTTCTCATTGCTTAATTTTTGCAGCATTCTAAGACAAGACATGTGGCCAGGGCTAAAACAAGTCTCCATAATCTGTGACTGAGAAAAAGAATATAAAACCCCAAAGTGTGTGTGATTCTGCCTTTCGGTTATAATCTTAATAGAGTAAGTGGCATGTTCAGTGTGTCTATTTGTTTAAACACCTTCATAAACAAGGAACAGCACAGGGTCTAAAAATGTTCATAAGCAGAATGACAGGATTTTTACACATTTTCCTAATTAATGGAAATCAATAGTATCATTATAACAGCATTCCTTTTTCAACAAGTATTTGAAGTGGAACTTTATATACTACATGCATTATGAAATGGATCTTTACAATTTATATATTTATGTTCAGAACTGAATAAAATGAAGTTAATTCTGTGATTTTTTTTTTCCCAAAAAGTTTATAGGGCTGCAGCATGTGATATGCTAAAACTTTCTGACAGAGCTAAATTCTGCAAAGAAGAAAGGCGAATTAATAATCTCTGATTACAGAAGCAGGGCTTGTCTAAGTGTAAACATAAGTGATCAAAGGGAACAACTCTGTGTCCCTGTTTCCTGTCTGCCTTTCCTAAATGCTGACCAAATGTGAGCATTCTTTTTGCTCATACAGCAGTCCTTGATGGGATTCCCAGATCAGGTCAAATTGTTGTGTTGTTTTGGTTTGCTAGAGCTTACACTGGCTGTTAGTGGTTTTCATCACTGCTCTGAGTCTCTCCATGCTTGTTGGGATCAATACGTTGGAAGCTCAGACTGTCACATTGTCTTGGTAGGGCACAATCCCTTGTAGCTTCTGATGATTTCCACTGCTCATACGTGGAGTCTCTGCTGAAATAGTTCATCAAACCGTGAAGATCAACCTACCAGAAAGTTCCAGAATTTCCATGCTTCATTGTGAGGCTTTTCTCTTGTGCCTAGATGAACTTGCATATCAGTGCAATCACTGAGCTTTGGAAAACATATTTTTTAGTGTATCCTAAAAAGATCTGTGATAACAAAAGAAAGGTTGTTGTAAGAAATTTTTAGCATTGCTCTAGTCCTCTTTCCTTGTTAGTGCCGTGTAAGAATGGATTCATTTTGTGCTATCTTCTGCCCTCATTAGAGTTTGTCAATTGGGAATGAGAAGTGGGAAACAAGTACATTTTAGCCTTTAAGTTACATTAAAAAGGTCACAACCAAGTGTTTTCATAATGCATGTCAAACAGTTGAAGATAAATGTATGCCAAGGTTCTTAAAAATCATGCACTTTTAGTATTTAAATCACTATGGGTCCTATTTTCAGATGCTGACCTTTTCTAGCAAGAAAACATAACTCAGTACATTTAAGACATGCAAAAGACCAAATGCAAAATCTAAGACAAAAAGAAAATATTAAAAGAAAGAATGGGTGTGTGAGAACGATATAGACTCAAAAATACAGAGGTAACTAAAAATATTTGTTAATGATTTCTATCTAAGGTTTATAGCTACATAATTTGCCTTACAAGTATGACAGTTAACATAACTGGACTCCATTTTTTTAATTAGAGATGCTAAGAACTAGTGACATACAGTATTAAAAATATAAAATAAAAAAATACGTGCTAATTATACTCCAGTACAGCCATAATAACAGTTCACTTCCTTTGGTTTGCAAGTTAGAAAACATTAAGAAAAATAACATTTTGAAAATTAAACATTTTTCCCAACTAAGCAAGACTCTTAAGGTTAGACTATCTTGCAGACATAATTCTTTATACCTATGCAGCATACTTATTTGTAAGTGGTTGAGCTGTGAGCTGTAAAAAAAGTATGTGACAGGTACCGTAAATAGCAAAAGAGAATTTAACTAAAGTGTTTAATGTTCAACTAAAGCCTCCTACATTGTATATTCAGATTTTCTATTTCCAGTGAATGCAAAGAGAATGTTAACTCTCCTGCTCTGACATAGAGATAGTACGATGTGGAATTTCTGGGCTCAGTAATTCTGCGGCAAAACGAAACACAGCCAAAGTGTTTGCTTAGAAGCCATTGTTTTTGGTTTTTTTCTTGTTTAGAGATATTTCATAAAGTACTGTTAACGAAGCTCAGGGAAAACAAAGCAATTTTAAAAAATCCTTTAAGTTTTTGGTTGTTGGTTGGTTGGTTGGTTTTTTTTTTTTGGTTTGGTTGTTGGTTTTTTTTTTTATTTTGTTTCTTTGTTGGTTTCTTTGTTTGTTTTCCTAATTTTTTTTTTTCCCAGAAGGAAATATTAAACAGTTTTCAGATGCAAACTCAGCACTACAAAATCATTATGGGGTTCAAGTTTGAAGAGATTTCAGGAGGTCATCGGTCATCTGATCCAAACTGCCTGCTCAAGCAGAGACACCTAGAGTCAGTTGGTTCACCTGGACTGTGTCCAGATGTCTTTTAAATATCTCAAAGGCAGGACACTTCACAAGTTCCCTGGGCAATATGTGCCAGTGCTCACTCACCCTCACAAAAAAAAAAAAAAAAAAAAAGTGTTTCGTGATGGTCAGGAGGAATCTCTTGTATTTCACTGTGTGCGCATTATTTCTTGTCCTGTCACTGGGCACAGTTTGGCTTTGCCTTCCTTGGAACTTCTCTTCTCCAGACAAACCAGTCCCAGCTCTTTCAGCCTCTCCTCGCAGGATTAATGCTCCAGTCTCTCCATCATCTTCCTGCTGCTTTTCAGGTTTCTGTCTAAATAGCGCCACATCTTTCTTGTACTGGGGAGACCGGAACTGACACAGCACTCCAGGTGTGGCCTCAACAGTGCTGATTAGAGGAGAAGCATCACCTCCCTGCCTCTGCTACTAATATTTTGCCTTGTGCATCCCAGGGTACTGTATGGCTTTTCTGCCACCAGGGCACATTGTTGCCTCATCTTTGACTTGGTGTCCACCAGGAAGCCTAGGTCCTTTTCCACAGAAGCCAGGTCCTTTGCTGCTTTTCTGCTAGTCAGGCCGCAGCGCTGCAAGCACCACTCCCCGGCATGTTCCTCTGCAGGGGCTGGATTTGTCACTTCCCTGTGCTGAAATGCAGGAGGCTCCTGTCAGCCATTGTCTCCAGCCTGTTGAGGTCCCCTAGGGTGGCAGCACAATCCTTGGCCTTATCAGCCACTCCTCCCACTTTTGTGTCATCCACAAACTTGCTGAGGGTACATTCTGATCCGTCATCCTGATCATTAATGCAGATGTTGAAGAGGACTGGACCCAACATTGATCCCTGGAATACATCACTGGTCACCGGCCTCCAAGTAGACGTTGTGTCACTGATTACCAGCTCCTTGGTTCAGATGTTCAGCCAGTTTTCAATCTTCCTCTCTCTGCTCCTCCAGCCCATGCTTCATCAGCTTCTCAGTGTGGAGCTTACTGCAGACATAGTCAAAAGCCTTCCTGATGCCTTGGCATGCAATATCCACTGCTCTTGCCTTGTCTACCCAGCCAGTCATTTGATTGTAGAAGGCTATCTGGTTTGTCAAGCATGGCTTCCCCTTGGAGAATCCTCGCTGACTCCTCTTGATCACATTCTTACCCATGTGCCTGGAAACATGTTCCAGGATTTTACTTTTTGTTTATGCATCACTTTCCACTGTGTTTAAATGTTACTCTCACCATAAAATCTCCAGAAAGTCAACTTTCAGACCTCTAGAAGAGTACTAGTGACTTTGATACAATTTTGAACAATTCTTCCATCCATAAAACAGCCTAAGCTGCTCCATCGGGAACAAAATACATTTATTTATAATTGACTGCTTTATCAGTCTTACGTCAATTAATTTACTGTACAATTTGACTGAATAATATGTTGAAATAATGCATAATACAAATAATTTGGTATATTTAGAATACACTTTTCTATAGCTGCTTGATAGAATTCTGGAAAATTATCTGGGATTTCAAAGAAAGAAAATAATTGACTCTAACTTGGCATTCATTAGAATGTTTTTCCAGTCACTTATAAAGGCATCGATTTCAAAGACTAGCTTCCAAATTCATGTTGGCAATAAATCATTACCACCAAATTCTAAACATGAGAACCAAGTAGTGATATGATTAATCTACAGAGAAGATGGCCAATTTCCAGTAATTTATTTACAAATTTCATATAATTAATTTGATGGAAGGCTTGTCAGTGTTCACTTTTCATTTAAATACTGGCTTCTATTAAAATTGTCTATTTTGGAGTGACTCATTATAAGCCTACTTACCATCACAAATAATGAGGACAGAGAAAGGGGTTTTTGGTGGTGTAGGTGGGTAGAGGGTGTTTGTGGTTTTGGGGGTGGGTTTTTTTTTCTCTCCTGTCTTCCAACAGCTAACATCTGACACTTGATTTACTTGAAAACAGTAATAACTACTAGCCTAAAGATATCTTCACTGCACCTCTAAAATTACCATGTAATGGCTAACACTATAGCTATTTGAGAAATTAGCTCTCTTGTATTATTTTCTCTCCTTCCTTCCATTTTTGTCAGTTTAAGCAGTTTTTTTAGGTACATATGTTATTTTCTAAAGCAAAGAAGAATTTGTTATGCAACAAATTAATAAGTAACATAGTTTTTAAAAAGTTGATTTTGTGTTCTGTTTAAATAAGAGTTGGCAAAACTGTCAGCTATGTGTTTACTGCATGGTCTTTGGAATTTTTTAAAAGTTAGAATATATACCACTTGAATATCATATGCCTAGTGGCATATATTTAATGGTTAGTATGGACAAAAACCCCTTCTGACTCAGACACTGATGAAATCTAACACAAAAATCACAGGTGAAAAATGAAAGTGGAACTCCTCAATGTCAACTTTGTGTTTAGTGTTCTTATCACTCAGCTCTTCATGAATGTTTTAAATGACTTCTAATATCAATGAAAGGTGATGCACCACCCAAAATTTGCTCTTAATGCCATCACTGTAGCTGTGCAAGAACTAATATAAAAAAAAAATTATTAAAAACTTACTTGCTTTCTCTCATTAGTACATTTTCAGGTGTATATTTGCCCCTTTACTGGAGGATTTCTGCCTGCTACTTTTGCTTCTTTTATCCACTGTAAAGCTTACAGAAGGAACACATCTCTCCAATAAAACCGTAATAACAATTTTTGTAAACAATTTAGTAAAGTCTAAAAGGCTATTCAATTTATTCTTCTTTCACCTGTTTATCTTTTCTGAGTTTCTACTGATTTTCTTCACTAGATCAGTCTCTTAAAAATGTGGTTATTTGGAGATGAAACTAAACCTAAATTTAGACTGTTCTTTTCAGGTAGTTAAGCATGTTTGTGTTAAATTTCCTGTGCCTTCTTTAATTTCCTTATGTTATTACCAGATTTTTATGAGACAGTGTGATGGTTTAAGCCCAACCAGTAACTCAGAACCATGCAGCTGCTCGCTCACAGCCCCCCTTCTTCCTTTAATTAAAATAATATTTTCTCCATTTCTTCCCCAACTTTGTTTTGTTTTGTTTTGTTTCCAGTCTTCAGGTTGTGATACTCTGTTTGTTCATATTTGCCTCAAGCATACTATTTGAAAGACTAGATTAGAGCATGAGAAAGATTTCCATAACTCACAACTTAAGCTACTTCTCTTTATTAACATTCTTGTCCCAGGTAGTCTATTTTGACCTTTCTATTCTCTGTTTTAAAATTATATGTATCTCTGGTGACATGGTATTTCTAGAAAAATAAAAATAAAATAATTAGGAAAAATGTTTATCTTTACAAAATTAACCAATTGGCACCTACCAGATTAAGCTTGAATGCATATTTTTAATTTTCTTTACTTTTCAGGAAAAAAACTACTTGTTGTATTTGCAGAGCTGGGAGTTTTAATCTGCTTTTGACATTACTTTCAACATTCAGCTCTCAGTTCATGTGAAATTAATTGTGTTCTCAGCAGCAGCAGCAGTTGTGTGATACATGTACAGAGATAAAATTAAATTTTATAAATGTACTTTTAAATGCATTATCATAGCTCCTGCAAAGCTAGTCATGGCTGAGTTCCTGTTGAACTTAACAGTAAAGAAATTTTGATCCAAATAATATCTGCTTCTATGACTTTACACGTTAACATTGAAAATACCCACAACATTGGCAATATGCATGCAAAACTTTCAGGAAAACAAGGAGATAAAATGTTAGATATATCTTCTGAGTCTTTTGAGTGAGATTTCTTGTTAGGAGTGGTCTTGTCCTTTGACAGAGGCATAGATTTTATTTTGAAAACAACTGAAATGGTTCAAAACAGGGGCAAGAAGAGAGATAATATACAGGCTTACTTCCTGGTTTATTAATATAGGGTAGTTCACCAATAGAGGCCAAAAGGGGTACATACATCTTTCTCTATGAAAATGAGCTTTGTTTGGAATAAAAAAAAAAAAAAAAAGGAAAATTTGACTTTCAGTATGACTATTACACATGAGAACTCAGGCTTTCCAAACTGCTAGAGAAATAAATGGCATACAATTAATACCTTCTTTCCCTTGATCCAAGTTCCATTCCCCAAGGAAACAAAAATAGTTCAAGACAGGCAAACTGATCTAATCTCTTTGACAGAGGTTATTCTGTGAGTCAGAGTATGCATCAACCCTACCCAGATTCAGGCTGATATTTTAGAGACTCCATCTCTTTGTGGAGATGCCACTTCTTCTTATTCCTTCTGTCATGATTAAAATGCTGTACTATTTAGACTCTTCAAATCATACAAAAATGGCAAAGCATCAAACCTTGCAAGAGCACTTCAGAATTTAGTCAACACAGACTTTAGGAGAAAAGGTGATTTGTCATCAGTTTTTAGTTAGGACAAAAATCCTGTTGACAGGTCTCTAAAATTATATAATATTTGGGAACTAGGCCTCTTAGCATGTAAGTTGCAAGCCTATATGGAGTTAAACAAGAAGTGAGAACAAAACTTCCACTGAGACTTGTAATCTGCATGTTTGCATCAGACTGCCTGTGGCTTGGAGGTGTAAACAATATATGATCACATATGTATGATTTATAGTTTCCCGAGGCATAAACATTGGAATTTTATGGGATACTCCTGCCTAAAGCTGTCTGTGTAACAAGGTTTCAAGACATAATAGGTGCATAATGACTGAACCATGGTAATGAGGCATGACTCATTTAGCTAGACTGAAAAGTAAGTTGTGTTTGGTTTTATATACAATTACTGTTCCATGTTCTGTAGTCTGTGGCCTGAAGCTTTTCCTAAGTCTGTCTCTTAAGCCTTATTCCTGCCCAGGCAGCATGGGTAAATGTAAGCATGGTCTCAAGCACAGTCTTGAAGGTAATAGATCTGGCCTTCAGAAATAAAATATTGGTACTTATGGGAATATTTGAAAAAATCTAGAGAAGAATGAGACCATAGGGGAGATAAACAGAAGTGAATAAGTCACAGTTATACAGTCTTTTCTGGGTTTCCACTTTCGTTTACTTTTTTTTTTTTTTTAATAGAATTAGGCATAGGGCAATTTATTTATTTTTTTTTTTTTTAACAGCAGCTGCTGTCTTATTTTGTCTGTAGAAGCAGAGCACCCTTATGCCATTTTTTACTGGAAATAAAAGCAAGCAAACAAAAAGAACTTAAAAAGCCAACCAACCAAGCAATCAAACACTGAGTTTATTTCAAAGTTCAGCATGTGCTTATGTTCTTTTTGTAGGAAATGCATGAATAAAAACTGAGGAAATCAGATGGATGTGATTTATTGTTAGGAACACTTATATGTAAACTAAAATTAGTTTTTAGTAGAAGGCTAGAGGAATAGTATTCTTAAAGGAACTGTAACTCTTTGTTGGACTCCAGAGACAGAGCCCCCAACCCTTTTTAAAAGTTTAGGAAAAAAGGAAAAAAAGAGTAAGTTAAATGATTAAAGGGAACACTAATCTCATGTTTTTCAATATTTTACTACAGCTCAAGGAAAACCCTTTGGCTGAAGCACTACTTCTGATGTTATGTTTCTTTTCTAAATTGTATTTTATTAATGTTTTCCTTTGTACCACAGTGTGAAGGGACATAGAGCTTTTATCTTATATTTAAAATTAATGAGGAGTATATTATTTTACTAAGAAAGAACATCAGAAGAAACTCTTTTCCCTTAGAAAACACAGGTTTGTAAACAGATTTGATTTTCAGTTCTGGTTCCTTCTGGCTGTTAGGTGACCTTTGACAGTTTATTTAAAGTGCTTGCACTGAAGTTCCTGTATTATTATGCTATACTGATATTTGCAAAAATAACCTCTCTGAAGGTTTTTTAAAGGGTGAATTACAAACCTTCATTAAAATCTACATTACAATAGTGAAAATTTGAGATAATAACATGTAATTTTTTTACTAATCAAAGGCTCTTGGCTTCATGTCTTCAGTTCAGCTGTGCTGAAGCAATATCTTGCAGCTAAAAGAAAGACATCGTTATCTCAAACTTTTAGACAATGTTCGATAATTTGAAGTTAATGGCTCTCCAGCTGGATTTAAACCAAACTCAATTTTCCCCATAATTATTCATTCTTAGAATACACCTACTGCTTCATATGACACTCCTTTCATCACTGGATAAAAATGGAGGGATTTTCCAGCACACTAGCATCTGGGAAATACCTCAAAGCATCATAGCTCTGACAAAAGGAAACCTTGTTATACGAGTTATCCCCAAGGGTAGCTGCAGTAAACTGACCATCCAATGAAAATATACAGGTTAACCTGACTTTCTCTGAACTTATAAAATTACTTTGATACAGTAGTTTCAGGTGTTTTTCTCCTATGGTACAAGGTGTTTGAGAGCCCTTTTCACTCTCCTGAAGACATATGAGACCCTGTGACTGTATGCTTGAAATGTAGGAGTTAGTTAGCTCAACAGTCTGTTCCTCTCCCCTCCCCTCCCCACCACCCTTTCCTAAAGACCATGTTCTTGCCAAAGTCTCCACAAACACTCTGAATTTCTCAGGACAACTAGGCGTTCTAAAAAGTATGTCAACTGAGCAAATTGTTTATTTCTATAAAATGGAGCACTTAAAAATAATAGAAAAGCTCTAAACCAAGGCACAGCTACAGGTTGGGCAGAGAGGTCATTAAGAGAAGCCCTGAGGAGAAGGACTTGGGGGTGTTGGTCCATGAGAATCTGAACATGAGCCGGCAGTGTGCGCTCAGAGACCAGAAAGCTAACTTTATAATGAGCTGCATCAAAAGGAGTGTGAGGCAACCCACAGGGATGGTAAGGAGCCTGGAGCACCTCCCATACAAAGAAAGGCAGAGAAAACTGGGGCTGTTAAGCCTGGAGAAGAGAAGGTTGCGTGGAGACCTCATAGCAGCCTTCTAGTATCTGAAGGGGGCTTATAAGGATGCCTGAGCTGTAGTGATAGGACAAAAGGTGATGGGTTTAAACTTAAAACAGGGGAAATTTAGGTTAGATATAAGGAAGTTCTTTACTGTGTGTGTGATGAGACACTGGAACAGGTTCCCTAAGTAATTGGTAAATGCTCTAACCCTGGCAGTGCTCAAGGCCAGGTTGGACAGGGCCTTGGATGACATGATTTAGTGTGAGGTGTCCCTGCCCATGGCAGGGGGGGTTGGAACTACATGATCTTAAGGTTCTTTCCAACCCAAACTGTTCTATGATTCTATGAGGTATTTTGACATTTTTTTATTAATGTACCCTGTGCATTCAACTGGCCTATCTTCCAACATATTTTATGGAAGTCTCTTTCATCCTGAATGATGTAAATACAGGACAGTGTATTTATTCAATCAGCAGCTCGCTATGGTCTTCATCACAATAAAATCTGAGGCAATTAAATTTAAGAATGAATTCTAACCTATACGGTTATGGTAGCCAATGCGTAATAATCATAGGATAACAAAGCCAAGACACAGCAAAGTGACTTGAATGGAGGCAATAAGAAAACTGCAAGATGAGTTATTGTCCACATTAGTGTCTTCCTGAAACATCAGATAGGAAACAAACTGGTTCAAATTAAATTATATTTGCAATGGTTCATTACCCCAAAAAGAGATCAGGCAGATTGTTCTTTCCATAGGATTTGCTTATTTAAATTTTTACAGATGTACCTATACTACTCTATTTGGCACATACCACAATGAAGCCCTAATTCTTCATTTACTCATCAGAAAGCTAATATATTGTCACAAGTTTTAAACTATGTTTTATTTGTGTAGGAATTGAATTCATAGAAATGAAGTGCAAGAATGCTGCATATTACCCCCACAGCTCATATTGAGTCATGATATGCATGTGAAATCAGATTTAATAACTTCAAAACATTTAATACTTTTTAATCACTTCCTTTGGAAAAGAATAATAACAGTAATAACAAGAAGACTTTGACTTGTTTTGTTTTTTTTCACGCAGTAATATATGGTACATAGATATGTTTGCCAAATGACACCAACATTTTGAAATATAGTCATGCAACTTCTCATCCTCATTCAGAATGGCTTTATACTTTTTATCAAGCAGTCTAGTGTCAAGCATCTGAAAATTGATGTTTTGTAGTGTACTGGTAAAAAATTATAGGTTTTTATGCTAACATATAAAGGGAAGGAAGTGCTGGAAAACAATTTTCAAAATACTATAATCATCTTGTCTTATCACTGTTCTTGTTAATTTAGATGTTCTTGCTATTTATTATTATTTCTTTTCTGGGTTTATACTTTAAAAAAACAACATTGCAATTTATTGTTCAAAGAAAACTGATCTTCCAATTTTCTTTTCATGTTTATTTGCTTTACTTTTGTCTTCATTAAATACTGAGACATATTGAGTCATCTGACTCTTCTAGGTTATTTTACCCATCTCTTTCTACCCAGCATGAAGCTCAGCAGGGTTTAAAAAATAAACTGAATTCCAGGAGAGGCTTAATCTTTTTTTCTTGCTTATGTTGTTTCATATACTCTATGATTATGCAAGTATTATAGATATTTTTTCCCTAAGGATTGTCTTTCAGTTGGCAAAGGGAAATGCTGCTTAGGATCACTCAGAAAGTACACCTGAGAAAGGTCTGGGTCTTTACCATATGTTTAGTTCAGATGTTTAACTACTTAAAGGCATCTTATAAAGAAAAATCCTAAATAGCCACTGATCAAAGACATCTAACTGAAATAATTGCGAAACCAGTTGAACCAGTCGTCCTTTAAACTCCTTTGACACAGGTAGTCTGGTATACTCTTTCAAACGCCTGTTTATACTTCATGTTTTATAGTACATGAGAAAATGGAAGAAGAGTTTTAGGTATATAGAATTTAGAAGAGGTCACTGAACTTTCTAACCCAGGGTATTTTATCCATTTGCAATAGACCTTTTCTGTGAAGAAAGTACTTTATTTTATTGCTCAGGACACACAAGGACACATGCTTCAATGTGCTACTTGTAGAGTTTAATGAAGAAAACTATGAACAGGCAAAAGCTTTCTTGAGTGATTCAAAAGACTTATTTTAGCAAGAATTTCACCAGAACAGAAATTCAGTAATGAAGGTAGGGAGAGAACAAGATTTCTGGAGACATTCTAGAGATATTTTTCAAATTTGGAAAGCCAGTGAAATATTCAAGGAATCGAGGTTTCCAAATGAAGATCAAGTATTATGCTTTCAAAGAGAGATTTTTTTCTTTGTCTTCAGAATCCTTCTAAAGTATTTACTCTTTTGCATTCCTCATAAACTTGAGGACTTCACTCATGAATCATATTCACCATTTAAGTGCATCTATACACATTTTAAGTGGTTTTGCTTTATAATTCCAAATGAAATACTAGTAGTTAATAGAACTATGGAAAGTACCATTCCAGACTGGAGAAAGACTTGGGGGTGTTGGTTGATGAGAAAATGAACATGAGCCGGTTTCAGTGTGCACTTGCAGCCCAGAAAGCCAACTGTATCCTGGGCTGCATCAAAAAGGAGTGTGACCAGCAGGTCGAAGGAGGTGATCCTGCCCCTCTGTTCTCGTGAGACCTCACTTGGAGTATTGTGTGCAGTTCTGGTGTCCTCAGCATAAAAAGGACATGGAACTGTTGGAACAAGTCCAGAGGAGGGCCACGAGGATGATCAGGGGATTGGAGCACCTCCTGTATGAAGACAGGCTGAGGAAGTTGGGGCTGTTCATGGTGGAGAAGAGAAGGCTGTGTGGAGACCTCATAGCAGCCTTCCAGTACCTGAAGGGCGTTTATAGGTATGCTGGGGATGGGCTCTTCATTAGGGACTACAGTGATAGGACGGGAGGTAATGGGTTAAAACTTAAATAAGGGAAGTTTACATTGGATATAGGGAGGAAGTTCTTTCCTGTAAAGGTGATGAGACACTGGAACAGGTTCCCTAAGTAATTGATGAACGCTCCATCCATGGCAGTGTTCAAGTGCAGGCTGGACAGAGCCTTGGATGACATGGTTTAGTGTGAGGTATCTGAGGATCGCTTCAGCATATTCAGCTTCTTAAAGACAGGTGTGTGCAAAGACTGTGTGCAGATCCTGTGCGACACCTGGGGGATCCTCCTTTAGGCCCAAATGCTCTTTGGACTGCCCTGACTTCATGTGAAGATAGTGATAGCCAGCCTTGTTTCACTACTGGGCTGTCAAGCTGTGCCATCTTCTGAACCACACTGGCATGTTGGTGGTTCTGATGCAGGGATATGGAGAACAAGGTGCTGGCACCGGGCATGTCAGAGCAGGGTCCACATAAACACAGCCTGGTGTCCCTCAGATAGGGGAGTCTCACCTCAAGGTGGGGGGACCACCCTTGTATCCTTTTCATTCTGCTCCAAGGAATCTCTTAACACTACTTCATAGAAACATCTAATTTCAGTCTGAGGACTCTTCTTTCAGCTGGTTAGGGCCCTTTGCCTTGATGTTTTGGACACTTCTATAGAGGCTATGCTTAAGAAGCGAATCCAGTACAACTGTCTCTCCAGTTGATCTGAACAGACTTGTAACACTGGCCTCTTCCACTAAACCATGACTCTTTGAACAGGTTTCTGTGAAATGAAGTATTAGCTCCTGCTACAATTTGGGTAGAGCCAGATTCAGCAGATGTGAGCAGACCCACTTGTAATAACAAACCTCTTCCTGAGCCTGAGATGCAAATGCAAGCTTGCCTGCAAGCAGAGCGGCAGGTACCTCATGAAATGTCATGCAGGAGGCTCAAACAGTTTTCAAGGTTAGGCTTGCAGTAGATGTGCAGCACCTGAATGAGGAGAGGGTACATCCAGGCCAACAGTATCATAGCAGGTGGCTAATTACTGCTGTGGACCCATAATCCTCAGTTAAAATGTTCAAAAAGGAGAATACATATAAAAATAAACCCTAAACTTTTATTTTCAGTGAGCTCATGACCTGTAGATGCCACTAAAATGGTAGGGTTTTTTTTAAATTAATTCAGTTGCATTTAGCATATTTGTGCTGACCAATTTGTTAAACGCAGCAAATGAAAACTCATCTCTTAGCTTGAAAAAATCCCCACGCTATAAACCAAGCTACAAGTAACAATATTTTACCATCCCATACAACCTGAGTTTTCCTCTTTCCACATAAAGCAATAGGGCAGGAGAGAATTACGAGTAATTCTGTTCAACAGACGATAGTGCTCCTCTGCGTGTGTACAACTCTGTGTGTGTGCGTATCATTCGGAAAAAGCAGAGAAGCAATTACTTCAACAACTCAGAATTATTTCTCTTTCCTGTGTTTCTAATTCAGCTGTTTTAATAATTAGTACACAAGGACAACTTCTTCCAGATACTTTGCTACAGAAAATCTTTCACATAGCTCTCTCTTGTATTTATTCTATTTAGTACTATGGCACTGAATAATTAATTGAGTTCATAATAATCCAGATTATTTTTTTTAATATTGTGCCTTAGCACTTCCAGGCTTTTGGGTGGTGGTTACTTTCCATCTATCAACACACAACCATCTTGGTACAATGAAAATGCCACAGAGGTGTCTGTCTGATTGGTTTGTTTGTAGTTAAAAAAACAACAAACAAACTAAAAATCCCTTATCAGCCTCACACTGCAAAGCATGATTTGAAATAGCTTTAATAATTTTGTTCTAGTTTGAAGGACTGTGTGCTGAATTACCAAAAACATTGAGAATATGAGGGTTTTTTTTTTTTTTTTTTCTTGACAGAATAAAGAAAGATACCAATAGCACAAATCACTCCAATAAGTGTTCATCTGTCCCTTTAGCTTCATGACTCTCCCAGTGTTAGGAACAGGGAGACACCCTGCAGCTGTCTGAACCAGGGGATTTTTGCCACCTCTTGACCTCCTCACTATTACATGATGTGGTGTAGCACATGGAATGCAGTAATTCATTGTGGTCATTCTCATAATGCTTTGAACTTGGTAGGATGTGTTACTTGTCTGTTGTTTTAAACTTTCTGTTTGCAGGCAGTTCAGATCAGCAGGGGGTAGCAAATGCAGAATGCTTTTTCCAAGACTCCGCTGACTCTTTTCTATTTACACAGCTTCTATCACACTTATCACGATGGCATCTAAGCACTTTACAGTGTTAAAGTTGACAATTACCCTGACAGCTTTTCTAAACCTATTGAAGCCTACCACTGCTTGGCACAGCTTCCTCTCAGCTGCTAGATATGGGCTATAAGATTGCCAATAATTTCAGAGGCTGACAGACCAGCAGTGTTTCAGCCCAGGGATTACCCAAATGTACACTCCTTTGGCTGGTGTCACAGTCCGCCAATTATAAGATTTCATCTCAGAATGCTTCTACATGCTAATTTTAATTGTTGCCAAAAACTGCGTGTATAGATGCAGAAACATAGCGCTTCTCATAAGACAGCAAACAGCAGTAGAATAAAGTAGGTGAAATGCCAGATACCTGTGGAAAATTTATGATGATATGCAGCTGCATTGAGTTTCTATAGCAGTATTTGAATGCAAACAAAATAGATGTGGTAGGACTTGATTTTTCTCTTCATTACACTTGTCTTTCAAAAATGACTGAAAAATATAGGAAATTGGTTGTAGCCCACTAGCCATCTTATCAAATTTTTGCTCTGTGTATGTTGAACAAATTTGTCTTGGGGAATGTGAACCTTTTCATGACGAAAACAAAGAGAACTTTTCCTTCTCTATTTACCTCATGCATCCATCATTCCTTTAGCTCAGTAATAGCATTCAAGTGCCATTTAGAAAGTACATTCTGAAAAAAATATCTGCTAATCAAAATGCTGATTTCTGAATTATGTCCTTGGGAGATTCTGAAATGTCTAGTTACAGAGTTAAGAAGTTCGCCTTGCCATGTAAATTTATGCATGAGAACATTCAAAAACCTCTCTCCAAAAAGTTAATGATCCAGACAATGACAAGTTAACCTTCTTCACCCAGCAGGAGAGTGAAACATGAAGAAGGCAGGATTTAGTGCCAATGGGCTATTTACTTGCTGATATAAATTTGTATGGTTTTATGAAATCCACACTAATTTTCAGGATCTGAGGATCTTCAGCAACAAGTTAAAATTAGATATCACATTCTGGCCTACCTAAATTAGAAGCTAACATTAAAAAAAGCCAAAAAACACCAACAAAAATAAAAAAATCAAAACCCAAAACAACCAACTAACGAACCAACCAATCAAAAATAAAAAAAAGACCCCAACCCCCCCAAAAAAACACCAAAACAAAAAACAAATACAAACAAAATACCCACCTATAATGATAACATAAACAAGATATGTTTACTGTTAAATAAATTAAAAAAATCACACTGGGTAAGCCAATACAAGCATTTTTCAGGCATCTCAAAGCAAAAATAATATCCTTGAGCCTAGCTTTATTAGGAGCCCCTCCCATTCACCATCATCATTCAAAGCTTATTGCAAGTGGTCATGAAATGCCATCAGCCAGATTCTTCAGTCCTTGTGGGTGCACCCTGCCAATTCCATGAACTTGTGGGTGTCCAGTTTGCTTATACATCTATTTGTTAGCCTTATCCAACCTGTTTTTTAACTAACTTTAGCATTTTCCTCTGTTTAGAGATGTTTTTCCACAGCAGTTTACTCTTTGGGTAAAGAAAACTAGCTTTGTTTCTTCTGTTTCAATTGACTGTCCCAGGAAATTGCATCAGAAGCCAAGGCTGTTTACTAAGGGCTATGGATGCAGTAGGCTGCAAGACGTCTGAAAGACAACTGTTGCTATGATGAGTAAAATAATTACATTTTAAGATATCAGAATGCATCTAAATCCTGAACTAAGACCAAGAAATACAGAAGGTATTGTGGCTATATTTTAATTTACTTGATGCAGCTGCAGTATAATTTTTATAATATATTATATTATACATTAATTTATTATATTTGTCACAGAAACCAGAACAAATAAAGTCGAGAAGTTTTGTTACCAGATTACATTAAACTAGAGCTGCATCTTCTGTTTTTTCATTAAATATTTTCATACTTTGTGATAGGTGAAAGGCAAAAAAGAAGAGTGTACATACCCAGAGAAAAAAACTTACTTTTCATTATTTTTCTGTGCATATTTATGACCTATGGTATCCCTGAAATGGGGAATTTCAACCTTCTTAGCACTTAACATATGCTTACAATGCTGGTAATACTATTTTTTTTTTCAAAAGTGCCCTAGATATGTCACCCTCAAACATAACGTCATGAACTCCCATTTGCTAATCTGAATTAATGAGCAGATGATGTCCAGCCAAGGCTGGAAAAAATAATATTCATATACTGTTAAGGATGAATCACATACATATGCATATCATACTTTCTGAAGAATAAATTCTTTATCACAAAAATTGTTTATATTCTTCCTACTTATATAAGCATCCCTAATGTTTTGGGGCTTTGTTGGTTTGGTTGTTTTTTTTCGGGTGGGGGGTAATAAGGAAAAAACTTTGACTAAGCAGAAAAATGCAGTTACATTATCTTTTGGAGGATGTTGGGATTTTTTTTTAATAATAATTTGACAGCAGAAACAGCGTGTTTTGTTATGGTTTTGTGGGGTTTGTTTTTTTAATAGAAGCAGAAAGAATTTTATTGTTATTAAATAATGTCAAAGAACAATGTATTACTAATCAATTTTAACACATATACAAGGCTCATGAGATTTACCGAGAATAAATTAAAAAAAATATTTCATATTTTATTTCATCTGTAAAACCTTTCAGCAAGAGAAATTTTGGAGCAATAAACAACCCCCACACACTCCTAATTCTGGATTGCTTCAGAGGTTGGAGATGTTCATGGAATGTGGTGTGCAGTAAAATTAGAGTCTTTTTGATGTTTTGTAATGTCCTCCTGACTGACCTCCTGAGTCGTATCCATTTCTAGACTCCCATCTCACACTGGGGGGCTGTTCTTGAGCTTTCAAACACATGTGTAATGATCAAGAAAAAGTGAAGAAGTGTAACAATGCAAAAAGGAAGCTGAGGATTCTTCTTGCTATGTCTTGTCACTGTGTGTCAAAGGCTGGGAAAGACTGTGGCTCAAAGAGAGAACAACAACAATAATAATAATAATAATAATAATTTAATAAAAATAATTTAAGTGTTCGACGCTGCCCCACACGACATCATTGTCTCTAAATTGGAGAGACATCAATTTGATAGGTGGAACACTCGGTGGATAAAGAACTGGATGGATGGACGCACGCAAAGAGTTGTTGTCGATGGCTCAATGTCCAGCTGGAAACCAGTAATGAGTAGTGTCCCTCAGGGATCAATGTTGGGACCGGTCTTGTTCAACGTTTTTGTCGGTGACATGGACAGTAGGATTGAGCATTCCCTCAGCAAGTTTGTTGATGACGCCAAGCTGTGTGGTTCTGCTGATACACTGGAGGGAAGGAATGCCATCCAGAGGGACCTTGACACGCTTGTGAGGTAGGCTGATGCCAACCTTATGAAGTTTAACCATGACAACTGCAAGGTTCTACCCCTGAGTCGGAGCAATCCCAGGCACAGCTACAGGTTGGGCAGAGAAGGGATTCAGAGAAGCCTTGCTGAGAAGGACTTGGGGATGTTGGTCGATGAGAAAATGAACATGAGCCGGCAGTGTGCGCTCGCAGCCCAGAAAGCCAACCGTATCCTGGGCTGCATGAAAAGGAGTGTGACCAGCAGGTCAAAGGAGGTGATCCTGCCCTACTCTGCTCTTGTGAGACCTCACCTGGAGTACTGCGTGCAGTTCTGGTGTCCTCAGCATAAAAAGGACATGGAACTGTTGGAACAAGTCCAGAGGAGGGCCACGAGGATGATCAGGGGACTGGAGCACCTCCTGTATGAAGATAGGCTGAGAAAGTTGGGGCTGTTCATGGTGGAGAAGAGCAGGCTGTGTGGGGACCTCATAGCAGCCTTCCAGTATCTGAAGGGGGCCTATAGGGATGCTGGGGAGAGACTCTTCATTAGGGACTGTAGTGACAGGACAAGGGGTAATGGGTTAAAACTTAAACAGGGGATCTTTAGATTGGATATAAGGAAGAAGTTCTTTACTGTTAGGGTGGTGAGGCACTGGAATCGGTTGCCCAGGGAGGTTGTGAGTGCTCCATCCACGGCAGTGTTCAAGGCCAGGTTGGGCAGAGCCTTGGGTGCCATGGTTTAGTGTGAGGTGTCCCTGCCCATGGCTGGGGGGGTTGGAACTGGATGACCTTAAGGTCCTTTCTAGCCTTAACTATTCTATGTTTCTATGATTCTATAATTTATAAAAGAAGATTATTTATTAATAACCTAGGTACTTTAAAAAGTTTATTCACTTCCAGCTCTTCTGAAACAATTTCCTGTATCTATTTTATGGACCCATGCCAGTATTTGAACCCTTCTGAGGAGAGGCAAACCTGATTATGAAAACAAACTTGCTTGTAATTGCAGTGCTAGCTGCATAATATCTGTCTTTTTCTGAAAATAATTCTGTTGGCATGTTTTACATTATTATTTTAGCTTAAAACCTACAGCTTGTGCCTTTTTTGTCATTAGAAATGATGGACAGAAGCGTTTTGACACTTGTCAAAAGAGAGAGCTGTGAGAAAATGAAAAAAGTGGGATTATACATCATCTAGAGCTGGATTCCTCTGATCAAAAATTAAAAAAAAACCAAACCAAAGCAACATAAATGCATCAAATTGTGAGTGTTTTAAACAAAACGCATTGCAAAAATATATATTTACTTTGTGATTTTTTGTGTTCCTTTCAAAAGCACTTTCACCTGTAGCTTTAACAAAATTAACTAGATAGTTGAGGAAGCTTTTGAGAAAACTTTTCAAAATCAGTAAGAAAACATATATTAATATTTCAACACTCCAGAACAGTCAGAACAGATAAAACAAGACTGGTATACTCCTCCATTGCCTTCTCCTTTAACTGGCCTGTGGTACTGAGAAATTCAGTAAAGCACTCTGAGTGTTTTGTTGAATGGACAACAGGGCTGAGGAACTGATCAGTGGGGGAGCACTGGTGGCTCTTCCACATTTGCCTGTGTTGCCCCTAAGTTTTATTCATGATCCACAGCTCTCTAGATTTCACTGACTGTATTTCTTCTTCAGCATAGCCTGTGAATAAGATATTTGGAGTGTAGACTATTTGCCCATGTGCATGTAATCTCCTATAAATCTCTGTGCTGTAATTTTGAAATCAAGCCAAGAGACTGAGTGTTAATCTTTGATAATGAGTAACTCTTCAGCTAAGCACTGGTTGTTGTTAATTTAATTTACTGTGTTTACCAGTAATGTTTCTCCAGGGAATCCACTTGTGTCCTTTCCCTGGCATATTATTTCTGTGGTATGTGTTAAAAATAAACAAAAAAAAAACAACCCCAAAACAAAACACCAAAAGAACCACTAAAAAAGGAGCTATAAACCGCTAGAATGAATTATACATGTTTTTAGAAATCAGAGGTTTTGCAGTATGTTTTCTTTAGGCATTTTGTAGAAACATGTTACGTTGACTAAGGCTCAACTTTGACACATTCACCAAATTCTAGTCAAATACGTATATATGTATGGGTTACAGTATTACTGAAAACAGACATGACAGCAGACATGATAAAACAGAATATCGGAATTCTTCACCAAAGATTGCCATTTGAGGAAAATTGCCTCATCTCAAAAGGTACTATTTTTTTTTTTTTTTATATCTGTGATGGAACAGCTTGGGAAATACATTTTGAGAAGTAAATCTTGTTATGGTATTTTTAGGTCCTAGTGGTCAAGGTCTTATTTTATATGAAGGAAAATAAATGATAAATCGGTGGTGTCCAATGGGCAGAATTGCAGGAATTCAATATATTTTTTTTCACATGAGCTTCAATGCAGTTGAGAGAATAGATGCTGAAATGATCTCCTCTCATTCATCAATTTATCTTTTTTAAGGCTTTTCTAAGTTATTGAAGTTTAATAAATTCAATTGATCATAAAAGTTTTAGACATATTTTAAATACCTGACATGAAACATACAACTTTGAGAGCTTAATTTTGGCAGAATAAATAAGGAATGTAGGTGACGATACTAAACCTCTTCCCCAAACATACTTTATCAAAATAAATTATAGATATACAAATCTGATGAGATTTCAATAACTTTAAGAAATACTAACTTGTTAGGAACTTCGTAAAACTGTATTTCAGTAGGTATATGTCAAGACAGTTTTACTGGAACAATGCTGATTTATGTCATACAAAGTTATAACCTATCTTGAGTACCTTTAATTTCCACAGAAATCAGAGCTAGTTAAGTGGAAGAAGGATCTTATCAGATACTTAAATAGGTTGCAGAAATGAACTTTTGAGACCAAAAGCTATAATCCATTCTAATGAAAATATTATTTTGCACTGTCTTGCATGGATTTCACACCTTAGTTTAGAAGCTAAGGACAGTGAGTCTGTGTCGTAGTTTAAACCAATCCACACAGGTCGTCCACTCACTCTCCCCACTTCTTGCCCTCCCCCTGCTCCTGGAGGGACGGAGAGGAGAATCAAAAAGAATGCAACTCCCACGGGTTGAGATAAGAACAGTTTAGTAACTAAGGTATAACATAGATCACTACTGCTACCACCAATAATAATAATGATAAAGGAAATAACAAGAGGAAAGAATACAACACCTCAACACCAGCCGACCAATAACTCGCCCCACTCCCCCCAGCCGAGCACCAACCGATACCTCGTCCAACCCTGCAGTCCCTCTACCCCTTCCGGGTCACTCTAAGTTACATCCTGGGCATGACGTGCTGTGGTATGGAATACCTCTTTGGCTAGTTTGGGTCAGGTGTCCTGTCTCTGCTTCCTCCCGGCCTCCCCTCCTCCCTGGCAGAGCATGAGGCTCAGGAAGTCCTTGGCCAGACCAAACATTCGAGCAGCAACTGAAAACATCGGCGTTATCACCACTGTTCCAAGGCCAAAAGATCAAAACACAGCACTGTACTAGCTCCTAAGAAGGAGAAAAATGACTGCTGCTGCTCAACCCAGGACAGTCTGTAAATCTTCATCCTATATTCCTGGCTGAGTCATCAATTTAGTGCTTTCCCAGCATACATAAGACAGATCTGAACAATCTTATTGAAGCCCTGGTCATGTTGTCTGGGTTGCAACAGCTCCCTTTTGGTTTCTACAGAAACTGGAATAGGTTCCTTCTTATTGCACCATCTGCTCTCAGTGTGGTATGAAACTCCATGCTGGAACTTGAAAAATTGCTATCAGTCTTACTGAAAGACATATTTTCTCTTAACTCTGGTAAGTCCTTTTATTATCCCATATTACTTTGTCTGTGAGGTCAGGTTTATGTCCATGGAATAAAAATAATTTCCTCTGTATATTTGCACATTCAGTTAGCAAAAGAGGAGATTATTCTCAGGTGAGAGCTCTTTTTGCTTTTCTAAAATAAAAATGCTACAGCACGGCTATTTTAAGTGGAACTAATTGCATACGCACAGAGATAACATCTCCGGAACACTTCGTTGTTTTTTCCTAGGGTGTTCCAAAAGATGTGCATATTCAGTCATTCTGATTTCTTTTCTGTGACTGCTGATCCTAATAGGAATTTTAATTGAACAGTCTATTTTTTCTTTAATAAAAAAAAAAGGAATAATTTTCACAAATGTCATTAATGAATACACACCATGAAGACCTTCTTTAAAAGGATGCATAAACCATTCCAAGGCTATAATGACATGATTTGACAATTCAAACAATGAAATTGACATATCGGACTCAGTCTGCTTATGTTGTTTATGTTTATTCATAGTTTTGTAGCATTATAAGTGAAAGTGACTATTTTTACCCTTTGTTAACTGTATACTTCACCTGTGTGCCCACCAGGTCAATGTGCTTACCATTATATAATGAGTTGTCTGGTTTACGTTTAACCTGTTTATGTGCTAACATCACGTATCTGTCAGATGGAACTAATTACTATTATCTTGAACAAATATATAGGTTCTAATCATATTCATGGTGAAATAAATGTACAGAAAAGGGGAATTCTGTATTTGCCAAGTAAAATTAGTAGTATCACACAGATATCTTAATACATGCTAAATCCTTGTATTTTTTGAAGCCAAATCCAAAGTCTGTCATAATCAAAGACCATGAATCGCAATTTTTAAATATTTTACGTTAGCAAATTCAGTTAAGATAACAAAGCTTTAAACTTCTGACATTTTTTCTTTAGATGTCGAAATGGGTTTTTTTCTATTTTTAGCTAATTGAAACATTTTTCTGACATTTTAATTGATTTTTATGTTCTATACCAGAATGAAAATACATTATGCTTTTTTACACTTAAAGAAGTTTGAAGGGAATGTAAAGTCTAATTTTATTGAAATTACACCCGCCTTGTCTCATTATAGATTTCAGAGCACTTCAAACAATTTTAATGAAGGAGTTAGACAGTCATATTGCAAATGCCAGCATGAACACTTGTATTTATTATTAAAATTAAAAAAGCATTTTAAAAGTGATTGCCAGCAAGATCTTTATCAGTTTGAAAAATATTTATTGTTATATTTACTGAGCTCCATCATCTAAGACCAACAATTTACCGTATTAATTATTATAAAAATACATAATCAGAGATTACAACATATTTCCATGAAAGAAAAGTCAGTAAGAGGAAAGCACACAAATTATATTCCTCAACACCTTTTGAACAGTTTGGCTGAGTCAGAAACAGAGTACATGCTAGCACATAGCCTGGTAAAAATATTAGATTAGATTTCATTGATTTTTTTTTTTTCCTCAGCATGTGAAAGCCTTTTCTACTTTATGCTGTCATCACTGTTTAACTCTCACTTATCTACAAAGAGATAACTTTTACTGACATGCTCCTTGCTTTCACAAATTTTGCTTAGCATGTTATAAAATAACATGACACATTTTCTATAGAGATTTCTAGGCTGCCTTTGAAAATATGGTTCCAATGGTTTACAACTGGTCAGAGTTAGTTTCAAATAATTAAATAAAGCGTTAGTGTAGTTAGGGATCAACTTTAAAAAAAAATCCTTGAATTTTGAAAAATTATATTTTATCAAAACAACACACACACAAAAGACCAGTTACAACAGTGACTAAATAAGTACATCTTATTTTGCATATTTTGGAGACCACCTGAATAACACACCATGAAAATTAAAGTACACAAGGGATGTATCCCAATATGGGAAAAAAAAATCAAACACATATCTAGCCAAACACAGCTTTATTTCTGGCTTATTTGCACATTTTTAACTCACTCTAAACTCCTTTAGGCAACGGACATCATCCAATCATGTCTAAGTTCACTCTCTTACAAATAGCTGTTAGAAAGTAGGGATAGTTGCTGTCCCATTATCATTTCCTAAACTTATTCAGCTGATGGGCATAATTATTTTTTTTTGTCAAAATATATTAAGTATTTGTGATCAGCAATAGACAGAGGTGAATGAAAAGTAATACTGGCCACAGAATTTCATTATTAGCACTGAAAGACTTTGGGGTCCTCTTATACCTAAAATTGAGAGCAAATGACTGTTTTGATAGAAGGCTTGGCAGATTCACTTTTTACACTCTTTTCACATTGAAAAGGATAAATATGCTAGCAAAACCCCTTTAGTTTTTGGAAATTCTCTCAGAAACTGAGAGATTTAGGTTTTATCATTTGTTATATGAGCAATACCTTCTAACACAATGGAATCAAGACTGGGTGTTCAGCTGTTGCCGAGGTATTAAAATTAAATAATAATGAAGACTTTCATTTTGGCTTTTTTTGAAGCAGGAAAGGCTTTTTATTTCCTCAGTCTCTAACTCAAATGTGCTTAAGAAGTAAATGTACTGACTTTGACATTAAGCCTGTGAGTCAAAGGGTACCACAAAAAGATTTTTTTTTAGAACAGGGTCATCTTTTGCTCTAGGCTCAGCACCTGCAAATACAAAGTTTTGAACATATGTAAAGAATTCTATGGCATATGCACTAGTCATAGCTTTCCAGCTGACATGATATCATGTCCTCTGCAGAGTCATGTCAACTTTAAGCATAAGAGTTCTGACACATGCAGCAACCAGTCCTTTCCTTTTCAGCTATAAGGCGTCCTTTAATCAAGATTCCTTCCCTTAAAAGTGTGATCCAAGAGCAGTTCCTGTGTCCTGCTGCAGATCATCACACAGATGTAAGGACAAAGAAATACTGTTCATAATTTACGGGAGTCTGAAATGTTATATAAATATGAATAGATCAAGTCACATTACAGACCCTGGTCAGAGAATCAATTACATATTGGAGTTGTGAAACAGCTAAATAAGTGTTCCCAAGTTTTTACCTTCCTGTACATTCCAGAATTGCCAATTTATCTGCTTTTTATGATCTCAAAGAGAGACTGGGCTCATGCAGAGAAAGCAATTCTGATAAATACATACTTCTCAAATTGCACTGCCTTATAAGCCATCAAAGCAATTTGAAAATCAATTTGATGTTTGACAAGGATCCAGTGTGTTCCCTTCAGGACACAACTGACATGCTGAGGCCACTTAGTGAGAGGAAAATTCTGACAATACAATTTTTCCAGAGTTGGAGTATCTGCCATGTTTTCTTAGAAAAATCATAGAATCAAATATGATAATATTCTAACCTAGAGATCAAAATTAAAATTACTGGTAGCTTTAATGTGTACTCTCAACTGGTACAGCTAGTTTCTGATTAGATGATACTATTACTAGTTAGTGACCAGCCACTAGTGATGTCACCCAGGGCTCAGTATTGGGGCCAGTACTGTTTAGTGTCTTTATCAATGATCTTGAAAAAAGGGCCTACTGCACCCCCCGTAAGTTTGAAGCCAACACCAAGACAGGTGGGAGTGTTGATCTGCTGGAGGGTAGGAAGGTTCTGTAGAGGGATCTGGACAGGCTGAATTGATGGGCTGTGGCCAATTGTATGACTTTCAACAGGTCAAAGTTCCAGGTCTTGCACCTGGGTCACAACAACCCCATGTAACACTACAGGCTTGGGAAAGAATGGCTGGAATGCAGGGTACTGACCAACAGCTGGCTGAACACTAGCTGCCAGTGAGCCCAGGTGGCCAAGAAGGTCAAAATAATCCCAACTAGTGTGGCCAGCAGGGCCCAGGAAGCAGTCATCCCCTTGCACTCAGCACTAGTGAAGCCACACCTCCAAAACTGTGTTCAGTTTGGGCCTGTCCTGACAAGAAAGACATTGAGGTGTTGAAGCATGTCCAGAAAAAAGAAACAAAGCTGGTGAAGAGTCTAGAGCACAAGTCTTATGAGGAGCAGCTGAAGGAGCTGAGGTTGTTTAGCTGGGAGAAATGAAGGCTCAGGGGAGAAGTTGATTACTGCCTACAGCTATCTGAAAGGAGGATGGAGTGAGGAGGTGTTTGGTCTCTTCTCCCAGGTAACAAGTCATACAGGCTCTTTAGAAGACAGGCCCAGCAGGCGGGGAGGGGGAGTTGCCCTTTATGTTAGGGATAGGCTGGAGAGTATGGAACTCTGTCTGGGGACAGGTGAGCAGTTTACAGAGAGTTTGTGGGTCAGGGTTAAAGGGAAAACAGCCGTGGGAGACATTACTGTGGGGATCTGTCACAGACCACCTGATCAAGGAGAACCTGTGGATGAAGCACCCTACAGACAGATAGGAAAAGCCTCACACTCACAGGCCCTTGTTCTCATGGGTGACTCCAACCACCCTGACATCTGTTGGAACGATGGCACTGCACGGCACAAGCAATCCAGGAGGTTCCTCAATTGTGTGGAAGACAACTTCCTTCTGCAAGTAATAGAGGAGCCGACAAGGACAGGTGCCATGCTTGACCTTGTGCTCACCAACAGGGAAGGGATCATTGAGAATGTGGCACTCCAGGGCAGCCTTGGATGCAGCGATCACGAGATGGTTGAATTTGAGATCCCCAGGACAGTGAGAAGAGCGTGCAGCAAACTCACTGCCCTGGACTTCAAAAGAGCAGACTTAGGCCTCTTCAGGAGCCTGCTTAGTAAGGTTCCATGGGATATAGCCCTGGAGGGCAGGGGGGCCCAAAACTGTTGGTTGATATTAAAGGATCACCTGCTACAAGCTCAGGAGTGCTGCATCCCAACTAGAAGGAAGTGCGGCAGGAGGGCCAGGAGACCTCCTTGGATGGATAAGGAGCTGCTGAGGAAAATTCAAAGGAAAAAAGAGGCTTATGAAAAGTGGAAGCAAGGACAGGCAGCCTGGGGAGAGTACAGGGATATTGTCCGGGAAGCTAGGGACCAGGTTAGGAAGGCTAAGGCCCAGTTAGAATTAAACCTAGCCAGGGATGTTAAGGATAACAGGAAGGGATTCTACAGGTACGTAGCAAACAAAAAACAGACTAGGGACAGCATAGGCCCCCTGAGGAAACTTTCGGGAGAACTGGCTACACAGGATTTGGAGAAGGCTGAGGTTCTGAATGATTTCTTTGCCTCGGTCTTCACTGTCAAAGGCTCTGACTGCACCACCGAGGCCTTAGAAGGCAGACGCAGGGACTGTGAGAATGAAGACCCAGGGCCCACTGTAAGAGAGAATCTGGTTCAAGACCACCTTAAAAAGCTGAAAGTGCACAAGTCCATGGGACCTGATGAAATCCATCCGTGGGTCCTGAAGGAGCTGGCGAATGAAATTGCTAAGCCACTGGCCATCATATTTGAAAAATCATGGCAGTCAGGTGAAGTTCCCGACGACTGGAAAAAGGGAAATATAACCCCCATTTTCAAGAAGGGGAAAATGGAAGACCCAGGGAATTGCAGACCAGCCAGTCTCTTATCTGTGCCTGGTAAAATCTTGGAGCACATTCTCCTGGATGGCATGCTAAGGCACATGAAAAACAACAAGGTGCTTGGGGACAGCCAGCATGGCTTCACTAGGGGGAAATCCTGCCTGACCAATTTGGTGGCCTTCTATGATGGGGCTACAGAATTGATGGATAAAGGTAGAGCAGTTGATGTCATCTACCTGGACTTGTGCAAAGCGTTTGACACTGTCCCACACGACATCCTTGTCTCTAAATTGAAGAGAAATCAATTTGATGGACGGATTACTTGGTGGATAAAGAACTGGCTGGATGGCCGTACACAAAGAGTTGTGGTCAATGGCTCAATGTCCAGCTGGAGACTGGTAACGAGTGGTGTCCCTCAGGGATCGGTGTTGGGACCGGTCTTGTTTAACATCTTCATCACTGACATGGACAGTGGGATTGAGTGCGCCCTCAGCAAGTTTGCCGATGACACCAAGCTGTGTGGTCCGGTTGATATGCTGGAGGGAAGGGATGCCATCCAGAGTGACCTTGACACACTTGTGAGGTGGGCTGATGTCAACCTCATGAAGTTCAACCATGACAAGTGCAAGGTCCTACACCTGGGTCGGAGCAATCCCAGGCACAGCTACAGATTGGGCAAAGAAGAGATTCAGAGCGGCCCTGCGGAGGACTTGGTGATGCTGGTCGATGAGAAAATGAACATGAGCCGGCAGCGTGCCCTCGCAGCCCAGGAAGCCTGTCACATCCTGGGCTGCATCAAAAGGAGTGTGACCAGCAGGTCGAAGGAGGTGATCCTGCCCTTTTATTCTGCTCTCATGAGACCTCACCTGGAGTATTGTGTGCAGTTCTGGCGTCCTCAGCATAAAAAGGAAATGGAACTGTTGGAACAAAACCAGAGGAGGGCCATGAGGATGATCAGGGTACTGGAACACCTCCCGTATGAAGATCGGCTGAGAAAGTTGGGGCTGTTCAGCCTGGAGAAAAGAAAGCTGAGTGGAGACCTCATAGCAGCCTTCCAGTATCTGAAGGGAGCCTATAGGGATGCTGGGGAGCATCTCTTCATCAGGGATTGTAGTGACAGGACAAGGGGTAATGGGTTAAAACTTAAACAGGGGAAGTTTAGATTGGATATAAGGAGGAAAGTCTTTCCTGTTAGGCTGGTGAGGCACTGGAATGGGTTGCCCAGGAGGTTGTGAGTGCTCCATCCCTGGAAGTGTTCAAGGCCAGGTTGGATGAAGCCTTGTGTGGGATGGTTTACTGTGAGGTGTCCCTGCCTGTGGCAGGGGGGCTGGAACTAGATGATCTTGAGGTCCTTTCCAACCCTAACTATTCTATGATTCTATGACAAGGGGAAAGGCCTCAAGTTGATCAGGGGAGGTTTAGTTACGGTTGGAAAGGACCTCAAGGTCATCCAGTTCCGACCCCCCGGCCATGGGCAGGGACATCTCACACTAAACCATGTCACCCAGGGCATTATCCAACCTGGCCTTGAACACCGCCAGGGATGGAGCACTCACAGCCTCCCTGGTCAACCTATTCCAGTGCCTCATCACCCTTACAGGAAAGAATTTCCTCATATCCAATCTAATCTTCCCCTGTTTAAGTTTTAACCTGTCACCACTTGTCCTGTCACTACAGTCCCTAATGAATTGTCCATCCCCAGCATACCTATAACTGCCCTTCAGATACTGGAAGGCTGCTATGAGGTCTCCACGCAGCCTTCTCTTCTCCAGGCTGAACAGCCCTAACTTCCTCAGCCTATCTTCATACAGGAGGTGCTCCAGTCCCCTGATCATCCTCGTGGCCCTCTTCTGGGCTTGTTCCAACAGTTCCATTTCCTTTTTATGTTGAGGACACCAGAACTGCACACAATACTCCAGGTGAGGTCTCACAAGAGCAGAGTAGAGGGGCAGGATCACCTCCTTCGACCTGCTGGTCACGCTCCTTTTGATGTAGCCCAGGATACGGTTGGCTCTCGGTTCACACTAAATATTAGGAAAAAAATCTTCACCGAAAGGGTGATCGGCTGTTGGAACAGGCTTCCTGGGGAAGTGGTGGAATCATAGTCGTAGAATCATTCAGAGCAGGGCTGCTCTGAATCTCTTCTCCACCCAACCTGTAACTGTGCCTGGGATTGCTCGGACCCAGGGGTAAGACCTGTCATGGTTTAAACAAAAGTCATCCATAAATCACACAGTCGCTCTCTCACTCCCCGCCTTCTTGCCCTCCCCTTACTCCCGGAGGGATGGAGAAGAGAATCAAAAAGAATGCAACTCCCACTGGTTGAGATAAGAACAATTTAGTAATTAAGGTATAACACGAATTACTAGTGCTACCACCAATAACAGTGAAGGAAATAACAAGGGAAGAGAATACAACACCTCACCACCAGCCGACCGATACCTTGTCCAACCCTTCAGTGCCCTAGCCCTTCCGGGTAACTCTCCGTTACATCCTGGGCATGATGTGCTGTGGTATGGAATACCTCTTTGGTAAGTTTGGGTCAAGTGTCCTGTCTCTGCTTACTCCCAGCTTCCCCTCCTCCCTGGCAAAGCATGAGACTTCATAAAGTCCTTGCTCAGACCAAACATTTGGGCAGCAACTAAAAACATCAGTGTTATCAGACTGTTCCCAGACCAAAAATCAAAACACAGCACTGCACCAGCTACCAAGAAGGAGAAAAACAACTGCCACTGCTGAACCCAGGATAGACCTTACACTTGGCATGGTTAAACTTCATAAGGTTAGCATCAGCCCACCACACAAGCGTGTTGACGTCCCTCTGGATGGCATTCCTTCCCTCCAGAGTATCAGCCGAACCACACAGCTTAGTGTCATCGGAAAACTTGCTGAGGGCGCATTCAATCCCACTGTCCATGGCAGCGACAAAGACGTTGAACAAGACCGTCCCAACATTGATCCCTGAGGGACACCACTTGTTACTGGTCTCCAGATGGTCATTAAGCCATTGACCACAATTCCTTGTGTGTGGCCATCCAGCCAGTTCTTTATCCACCAAGTGGTCCACCTATCAAATTGATGTCTGTACAATTTAGATACAAGGATGTTGTGTGGGACAGTGTCGAATGCTTTGCACAAGTCCAGGTAGATGACATCAGCTGCTCTACCCCTGTCCATCAGTTCTGTAGCCCCATCATAGAAGGCCACCAAGATTCGCCCTTAGTGATTCCATGCTGGCTGTCCCCAAGCACCTTGTTGTTTTTCATGTGCCTTATCATGCCTTCCAGGAGAATCTGCTCCAGGATTTTTTCCAGGCACAGAGGTGAGACTGACTGGTCTGTAATTCCCTGGGTCATCCATTTTCCCCTTCTTGAAAATGGGGGTTATATTTCCCTTTTTCCAGTTGTATTTGGTAACATAATTTTTTTACCACAGGCAAGAAAGATAAAATTTGTAGCATTCTTTTCAAAGGTATAGACAAGATAATGGTAGTAAATGGTCTAAACTAAGAAAAAAATATACTTCACAAAAGACTAATCAATCAAGTTCTGCTCAGGTCACTCTGAGATAAAATTGCCAAAACCTTACAAATAAAAATTGTAGTTCAATAAATATTCTCCAAAGTTAATCAACACAACTTTTGAGAAAATTTTGAATCACGAATGAACAAATTGCAAACTTTTAATTAGAAATTTACAAATTAACAAAGCAAAAATAAAACCTTAGGCTGGAAACACACCCTTATTGAAAGTAAACTGAACTGTAGATGATATTCACAGTCATGACGATATTAATTTATCATAGTCATCCACAGATCACAAATAGGAATTTTAATGGACACTGTGAGACATAGAACAGTTAAGGCATTTGTCCAAGGTCAAGTGACAGACCCTTGCAGAGCTAAGTAAAACTGCTTCACTGTCTTTAACTTTATAATATTTACCTTTTTACTAAGTCTTTCTCCTGCCACAAGATGAACTGGTTTCCTGTTAAAAAATAATAAAATAATAAAAAAAAATAACCCCAAAAATATAATGTCAAGTAAGGATCACTCTGGCACCAGCTGGCAATGAGGGTGAGTAAAAGATAGTGTGTCAGCTACTATTCTGAATTTCCTTTCAGCTAGATATGCAGCACAATGCCTTTTCAGCTTCTGTTGATTTACTGATATATGTTTTCTCCTATTCATTTCCCATAGTCTGCCATGGCATGTGGGTAATTTACTTTTTGAGAGATGTAGCTGTTACTGCACTTGTGGCCATCTAGCTGTATTTTTCTGTCTTTAATGCTTCCGCGCTTAGTTATGCTTACAGAACTTCTAAGAAAAGATGGTGTACTTTGTCACAAGGCATAAATCTTCCTGCCAAAGCCTCTTTAAACTCTGAATATATTCTTAGGGAACTGCATCAGTAGTTTAGTTGTGCAGCAGGTAACGCAGTTAACACTGCAAGGCTGTGGCAATTGTGATTACTAGTACCATCACAATGGTGCCTGAAACGTTGCTGCACAACCCAGACACAGAAAAATATTTTTAAGGAGCAAACTGACAAAGTGTGAGTGAGTTACTTCATCTGTGGTGCTGTTCATTCTCTCAACAATAAAGGAGAATAATAAAAAAAAAAAAAAAAAAACCCAAAAATTTGGTGCATAAATATAGTATAAATCAAAGTGATCTGGATAATGATGTCTTATTAACTATAGAGTTTAGTTTGTTTCAGCTCATTTTTATTTCCCTGCCTGCATGCAGTTTCTTTCTCTTGCCTCTCTAAAATCTAGCTATTCAGTCAGGTCAGGTTTAGGTCTGCAGACTAAATCATTGCCATAGTAAGTCTCACTAAACTAGCCGCTTTCACCTTTTGTTCTTTCTGCTAATTCATTTTTAGTGATTGTGTTAATTTACGTGAGAAGTAACTCATTCTACTAGTGCAAAATCAATGCAATTTCTTTTGTATAACTTTATATACAGGCAGCCTTGTAATCAGTGGCAAATGACCTTAATATTACAAAAATTTAGCTAATAATATAACAGCCTATAATTTCACACAAGGTAGGGGTGAACAAGGAGGCAAAATATTGGCAAATCTTTTAAGTGGAGAGTCATCTAAAAAGGAACAAATTTGTGTTTACAAGTGAAGCGTAGATCTAAAATACCTAGGTAGTTTGTACAGCACAGAAATTAGTTTTCATAATCAGCGTCCTAATGTACATCAATAAGCTGGTTCTTATTTACTTGCTTTTGTAAAAAAGAAATATTGAATATATGTATTCCATAAGGGAAAATATATGTGATACAAAGCATCCTCAACATAAAAAAAAAATAAGTCAAATCCTGAGATACCGGTATGTGTAGAATTAAGGTACAAGTAGGCTCCACAAAGACAAATCTACATGGTGGGATTTTACATTTGCATATTCACATGAAAAAGAACAAGAATTCCTAGCAGATCTTTATGTAAGTAACAGCGTATGCTGTGCATAAATAGAGGTGAGGTCAGCAGGTCAACTTCAAAAAAGAGCTACAAGCAAAATCCTATCATGGGAAAGCAGTAGAGAATATCAGTTGCAGTAAATGCTCTTTCCCCTGTAAGGAAATCAGTATTTCTCCAATAAACCTGTAATGGTCTTAACTACAGAAGACAAAGAAAGATCCCTGAGCAGCTACAGAAATGACAGTTACTAATAGCAATAACTTTAACTTTGGAATGCTGAAATGCTTACTTTTAGCCCTAAATTCAAGGTAATTGCATTGTCATTTTCTTTGTACGCTTTTGAGCTATTGGTATTTGGTATGAAATTACTGCTGAAATGTATTTGGTTAATGTGGAGATATTATTCAAGAAGTGTAAGAGCAATCTCATTTAATACATTATTATTAAATCGCAAAAAAAATCAAGGCTTAAAGAAAGAGTCGTGAACGTGTTCCTTATTATCAGTTACTGTCAGGAAGACCCTACATTACTGGCAATTATCTGGACAATTATCAATATTGTAGTCCCAAACTGAGGGTCAAAACCTGACATGTTGCAAGCAAAAAATTACAATGGGAATGAATTGCAAGCTTAGACACGCAAGCATGTATTGCATTTAATACTGAAATTTTGAAATCAGGCATCACCTTTATCTATCACCAAACAAACGTTAAAATCTATTGAGAGAAAACTAGGTGGCAGTTACAGTAGGTACAGAAGAAAAACATGATGGGAAGAGACATATTTCCTTCTTGTTCTCTCTGCATTTCATTCTTTCCACTGTTCAGATAACATTAGGAATCACAAAATATTTTAACACTCTTTAAAAAAAAGACTTTTCTTTCTGTGCCATGCTAGCCAGCTAGTTGGACAGGAGAAATAATGGGATAAATCAAATATACCTTTGAGTGTGTATCTATTTTTAGGTAAGTATGTATATGGGGAAACATTATCCTTGTGATAGTATTAACAATGTCAAGAGAAATCAAAGTATGAGATTTAAAATCGGTACTTCTAATACATCCAAGAAAGGAATATAAGGTCTACCAAAGTGAATCACTTGGGGCTAGCCCACACTAAAGAACTAAAAAACCCCAAACAAACTCACAACCCAAAAAGTCCGAAGAACAAACGAGATATAGCAATGAGAAAAGTTCTTTGCATCTACCAGTGGAATCTGCAGATAGTGTATGCTTGAAACTGCCCTATCAACATGGGCAAAACCTACCAAAAACTTACCAGTTCTGCAACAGCTCTTTCAAGAGAGCCCAAGTTGTTGGGTAAGTGCCTTAGTAGAGGATTCAGGATGAGAACTGAATTTCTTATTTTAAATAAATATCTTCCAGGTAAAACAAAAACCAAAGTGTGAAAATATATATTAAAAATATTAATCCAGATTGATCTGAGGTTGTTTCATTTATTTTGTTTCATTGATTCATCCCGGCCTAATTATTTTTAATATGATGACAGTGAACAACATTTTCTGTGAAACAGCTGCTGTTGAAGTCCTTGATAGCTAGCAAATTCAGCAGAAAATGTGTGTGCCAGAGCTACGCTGAGAATCTGTGTATGCTGTGGCATGTCCATCTGCTATATAAAACACATGCCAGTCTCTTCAGTATGTGCTTGGGAAGACAAGGATGGAGTGTAGGGAAGCAGAAGTATTAAATGAAGAATATAAGTAAGACATGTCATATATGACTACCACACCTTTTTTTTTTTTTTTTTTCTTAGTGCAGCCTTTCTTATTCTTTCTTGTAAGGTTAGTGGCCATATGCCATTTTTTAAGCACAAGATACATACAATTAACTCTGCATTGAAGTGAGCTATTAACCCTATGAACACTAGTACTAGGCTTTCTGAATTCCTGAAATAAGCAGGATTAGAGCAGCCAACTTCTGGTATATATCCGTGCTTCTGTGGTCACGATTTCTGGCATACATTTCAACTACAGAAATCTGGTCTTTGAAATTCTGACATTACATTGAAAATAGGACAACCTAAATCAACCATTAAAAGCAAGCCAGACTGTAAAATTCATGTACTGATGAATCTCTTTGCATCTATGCGGTCCCACTGGGGATCACTATTGCTATATATAGCACCCAAATCTGTGTGTAGGTCAATGAAGAAATGATGGACCTGTCTAGAAAAATTCAGTTTTACCAACCAACCCAGCAGACAATAACAACCTATTTGTTATCCAGACAAAGCCTGCTCAGGTAACACTTGAGTAACTGTTTGCTGCCATACTACCATACAACTGTTCAGTTGAGCTTTACATGATTATTAAAATGCAAATTTTTGCTTTGTCCAATTGGCAAGTTCTTCAATTACAGGACACATCCTAGACTGACTCAGATAGGAAATTACACCTCTCAGAAGGTGTATAAAAAAATTCATCATGATAAATCCAGCAAAGAGATGCAATCACATTGGAACTCCAGCAGAAAAGTAATGTAGAACTCAGCCATATCACTTAGGCTCAACCTTGTGTTGTGAAACTACAGTGTGTCAGGAGAATCATAGGAAGGTATTCGTGAGGGAGCCAGCTCAGTCTCCTTTGACAAGTGAGCTCCCATCTTCACCGGAGATGAGTAAATTTACCAAAAGAAGACAAAAAGCTGTTGCTTTTCCATTTTTTTTTTTTGTTTTGTTTTGTGGTTGTTTTTTTGTTTTGTTTTGTTTGTTTGTTTGTTTTGTTGGGGTTTTTTTTTTTTTTTTTTTTTTTTATTTCAGGGTTTCACCTTTCGAGGGTAGAGAAAGTGGTGCCTGTATTTTAGGTATATTTCACTATGCTTCTCTGAGGGACTACATTAATTTGTCATTTGTATTACAGCAGCAAGCAACCTCAATGCAGTCTGGTAACACAGCTGGTTTCAGGGATTTCCATCACTTCCTTATGCAAATTTCTGTACAAGAAATGAAAGGCAAATCAATTTGGTCAGTGGTTTTCATTCCAGTGTCTGTGTTTTATGCTGACAACAGCAGGTTACAAGCAGACCTGTATCTTTTCCAAAGTTATATTGCACCTAAAATTGAGGCCCATATTCAGTGTTCATTTAGTTTTCATATGAGAACAGTTCTGACTGATTGGCTTCAGTGGGAGATTTCAGTCTAGCGAGTATGAGTTAAAACAAGACTGATAGTTTTCTGGGACAGCTTTTCACTTTGTGTTCTCTTCAGCAGTCTAAGCATCTTTTTGTGTAAACGTAGACAACTATTTTAGAATGTAACTTTAATTTTATAATAACATGTTCATAATGACATCAGCTGCACAGCTTAATAATCATTGTTTGCATATTTAAACATATAAATATATTTTAAACTAAATTTTCTTTATGTTTCCAACTAAAAGACAATTGACCTGTTTTCAGCTGTGATAGAACAATTTTCTTCCTTGTAGCTGGTGCAGACTTTGGATTTAGTCTGAGAATAATGATAATAGCATACTGATGTTTTAGCTGTTGCTAAGTAGCACATACCCTGATCAAGGACTTTTCAGTCTCTTGTGCTCTGCCAGTGAGGAGGATCACAGGAAGCTGGGAGGAAGCAGAGACAGGACACCTGGCCCAAATTAGACAAAAGGGTATTCCACACCACAGCATGTCATGCCCAGTATATAAACTGGGGCCAGTTACCTGGAAGGCCCAGATCACTGCTTGGGTCGTGCTGGACATCAGTCATTAGGTGGTGAGAAATTGTGTTGTGCATCACCTGGGTTTATCATTTTTTTTCCCTTTCACTTTTGCTTTTTATATTCTCCCCCCTTGTTATTTCCATTATCATTAATAGTAGCAATAGTATATTGCTCTTGAATTATGAAACTGTTCTTATCTCAACGTGTGGGTTTTAAACGCTTTCTATTCTCCTCTCCATCCTTCCTATGGGGGTACGAATGGAGGGGTTTGACTGAGTGCCTGCACGACACTTAGTCACAGGCTGGGTTTAAATCAACATACATGATGAACAAGAAGGAAATTAAGAGTAGTCAGCAAGGATTCTCCAAGGGGAAGCCATGCTTGACAAACCAGATAGCCTTCTACAAATGACTGGCTGGGTAGACAAGGCAAGAGCAGTAGATATTGCATGCCAAGGCATCAGGAAGGCTTTTGACTCTGTCTGCAGTAAGCTCCACACTGAGAAGCTGATGAAGCATGGGCTGGAGGAGCAGAGAGAGGAAGATTGAAAACTGGCTGAACATCTGAACCAAGGAGCTGGTAATCAGTGACACAAAGTCTACTTGGAGGCCGGTGACCAGTGATGTGTTCCAGCGATCAATGTTGGGTCCAGTCCTCTTCAACATCTGCATTAATGATCAGGATGACGGATCAGAATGTACCCTCAGCAAGTTTGTGGATGACACAAAAGTGGGAGGAGTGGCTGATAAGGCCAAGGATTGTGCTGCCACCCTAGGGGACCTCAACAGGCTGGAGACAATGGCTGACAGGAGCCTCCTGCATTTCAGCACAGGGAAGTGACAAATCCAGCCCCTGCAGAGGAACATGCCGGGGAGTGGTGCTTGCAGCGCTGCGGCCTGACTAGCAGAAAAGCAGCAAAGGACCTGGCTTCTGTGGAAAAGGACCTAGGCTTCCTGGTGGACACCAAGTCAAAGATGAGGCAACAATGTGCCCTGGTGGCAGAAAAGCCAAACAGTACCCTGGGATGCACAAGGCGAAATATTAGTCGCGGAGGCAGGGAGGTGATGCTTCTCCTCTAGTCAGCACTGTTGAGGCCACACCTGGAGTGCTGTGTCAGTTCCGGTCTCCCCAGTACAAGAAAGATGTGGCGCTATTTAGACAGAAACCTGAAAAGCAGCAGGAAGATGATGGAGAGACTGGAGCATTAATCCTGCGAGGAGAGGCTGAAAGAGCTGGGACTGGTTTGTCTGGAAAAGAGAAGGAAACATTTTTTTTACTATGAGGGTGAGTGAGTACCCACACAGATTGACCAGAGAGATTCTGAGATACTGAGAAGCCATCTGGACATGGTCTATGGCAACCAAGCAACTATAGGTGTCTGCTTGATCAGGGAGTGTAGAACAGGTGACCTCCAGAGGCCCCTTCTGACTGCAGCATTCCGTGATTCTGTGGAAATATAGCACTGTATGACAGTTTCAAATATCTGGGTTTTGAAACAGAATGAGATTTTTTTCAGCATTTCGTGTAGATCTTCAAAGGTGGCTTGTGGGGACCTAGGAAGGGATGGGAACCTAGAACCTTCTGCCCCTCAACACTAGATATGTCAGTGCTGGTCAATACCTAAGTAATAAAATCTGTACATAGTAATCATTCTTCAGAAAAAAAAAATAATCATAGTATCATAGAATATTCAAAGCAATAGCAGAAAACTGAAAAATTATGAGTGAAATGTAAAAAACAAATGCAAAATCTCAGAGAAGCTATTACTGAAATGAGACAAAAGTCTCAGAAGGAAAATAATAAAGTACAGATATATGCTAAGACTTCACACATAACTTGAAAGAAAAAAATGCTGTTTTTTTACTTTACATTAACATAATCCTAGAATAATTTTTTAATATTTAGTGATTTTTTTCCTGATTTTCTTATCAAGACACTTTAAAAAACCTAACAGACATAAAAAATATATTCAGTTATGTAGTTTAAATTCTTGAAATGTTTTTTTCAGTGGTTTGTACTTAAATTTTCTTTGAAAAGTCTAAGTATTTCATATCTTTTAAAAGAAAATTAAAATACTATTTTAGCAGCTGCTTTCTATAGATGGATGTTAATATATAATAAAATAAAAATATTAACATCCTTTATAAGCAATGACAATTGAAATTAAAAGACAGCAATCAAGGAGGGAGCTAATATTGAAGCCAAAACTTGGAAGCTTAGAATGAGTGGAAAAAAAACCCACACCAAAACTATTAACGTAGACTAAGGCTGGCTTTCTTTTCCCTTGGCTCATACTGTAATCCCATCATACCTGACAAACTCCAGTGAATGTCATGTCATTGTCCAAAATTTTCATTAGGAAGACATAAATATTTTATATATAATACATACATATGGAGCTGATATAATAGCTGTAAAACATTTTATCCAGAAACCTCTACTAAGAAGAACATGAATAAAAAGAAGTCGTTTCAGTGAAACTGAATGAGCAAGTGCCATCAGCTGTGATAGCTGGTGATAAAAGTCCTGTCATATACTGAACAACCAGAATTTGTCTTTTCTACTTAGTGCCAACTGTCTGCCCCAGGATATCAGCCAAGCAACCTGATAGATCCAATGGACCGTTCATGTACAATTTGTAAAACAGGTTAGGGGGAAAGGATGCCAACTGCATGGGAGTCTCTATCAGAATTGCCTTATGTGTCGTCTTGGAATATTCGGGAAATTTTTTATCCCCCTTACACACTACGGGCAAAGCTCATAATGATTCAGGGCAGTGCAGTCTGGAACTGTGTTCTTTATGGCTAACTTTTTGAGCACTAGGTTTGGCTTTTTTAGATCAATCATCAAGCCTAACTTACTGTCAGCAAAGCAAACTTCCAGGTAGGCAGTTTATTCAGAAAAATGCAGTCTTCAGACAGCCTGATGTCACTAAACTATATAATCTCTGCTTTTGTTCTTTAGCCTTACTTAGTGGGAAAAACAGTGCACATAGAAAGAAAAAATCTCTCTCCCTGTATTTGAGAAATGGTCCAAAGTGTGTTCCTGTAGTGCTAGAAAGCACAACCAAATTTTTTTCATACATATATATATAGAACACATGCATAAACTTACCCCCATGATGCAGAAAGTAGGTTTCTCCTCCCTTGTCCTCCCCACAAACAAGCATACCTAATTCATGCCACCTGTGACTTTATAGGATAAGTCTTGTAACAACTTGCTGCTGTGCCCTCTGCTGCTGTAGGAATGCGCATCTGCATTCACTATGGATGGTGCTGCTCAGAGCAAGGCATTCTTCGTAAACTGTGATTCAATTACCAATGAGGAGGATGAGATGAGTGCTTCTTGTCACACTGCTGAGCTCTCCATTCTTTAAGGAGAAGCTGGTTATTTAACTTACAGTACCCTTTCTCTGGCCGCAGACAGCTGGTGACCCACCGTTGTGTCGGAACAAAGAAAGCTCAGTCCATAATGCATTTTATTCTTTCAGACTTCTTTTTAAATTATTATTATAAGAATCCTTCCTTTATTAGTTGTTGGGTTTTTTTTTTTTTGAGATCTTTTTAAGTAATAATCTCTCTTTGTTTGATTTCTTAATTTGTTCAGTATTGAAGAGCTTTTCATTTATAGCAATAATATTTCTCCATTGGCTGGGATTACTTATTCTTCATTCTTTTATTTATAACAATAATAATGACAAAACAAAACAAGCATCTGCTCTACTGCAATAAATTGCCTGGCTTTCCATACCCCGTGCAGAGTAAATATAGCTGAAGTTTATTTCATAAAGCAAATGATTTCAGACTATAATCTGCCTAACATGAGTACTGCTCAAAGGCAGAATTTAACCTTTCTTCTTTCATAACTTGTTTGAAGTGCTCAACTATTCTCCCATAATTTTCAGCAATTTCTAGCTCTGAGTTTCTATAAGTCTTACACAAGCAATTAATTAGAAAACAGTGCACCACTTGAAGAAACAAGTTATTTATAATGGAAGATCCACTTTTGAAATTTGCAGTGTTATTAGATGCTGTTAATATAGCTAACTCACAAAATACTGATGCCTGTTCCCCTGAAAAGTTTTTTTTTTTTTTTAATTTGACCTCTGATAGTATAATCATCCTCACAGAGGAAGTCAGGTCTAGGTTGTTATTAGAGCATCTCTCTGCAGAAAGATGAAGACAGGCAGGTGTAGATATGTTAAGGCAACCACATGTAAGCCAGTTATGATTCTGGAGCTGTATACTGGAGCTGGGTTTGGACCCAGTTAGCATACTTTCTTCCTAATATGGATTTATTTCTGTGCTTGATTGGCAATATGGTTCCTATATCTACAGTTGGCTGACATCTAGACAGCTCAGAGGATGATGGGAATGTTTAGTGATATTCTGCACCTGTTTATTTGTACATACATACACACACACACACAAACCAGGATGACAGGAGTGCAACATCTCCTATGCAGATTCCTACTTGTATCACATATCTCTTGCTGTGTTCCCAGTAGTGTCTCCTACAGCAGAACATACTACATGACTTTTCATGCTGCATTGAGTATAACTTTGTACAGGATTTGTCATGAATTCATCAAGCCTACCTGGTCCCTTGGACAGAATCCCTTATTGTCTATGAATGAAGTAAAGGCAATAATTTGCAGCTGTTGAAGGGTGTGGATCAATATTCATACTAACAATTAGTGTTTACAGTTATCTTTACTATGACTATACTTTTAGTAACTGAAGTAGATAAATCTTGCACTTACAATGGGAGAGATGGGGGAAAAGAATCTGGTGAGTTTGGATATCCTATAGTAAAACTGAACCAATGAGCATTTCTGAGATAATATAGCATACCTACATAGAAAGACCTTGCATTATACAGGCCTTAAGAGCTCTACAATGGATCCATACCTATTTCAAGAAGAGTAGCACTGTAAAGCACCAAATATTTTAGCCTAATATATACAGAATAATAAATATAATAATAATAATAAAAATAAAATTATTATCTCATAACCAGAGGGTAGTCACTTTTTACAGACTCAGTGCCGCAGCCACTACTGGATGAAGGCTAGTGAGCTTGAGATTCTAAAGTCAACCCTTAGAATTATAGGTTCTGACATTTTCTGAGCATGCTTCTTATTTCTCGAATGTCCTGAAGTCAATAACAGGTTTTAGGCCAGTCTTTTCCCAAAACTGCAGCAAAAGCTTCAGTAAATGTTAGTTTCTTGTTACTTACCATTTTTCTTCTCTCTTCCCTCAGTTGAAACCCTATAGGTAAGCCACAGACAAGCCTAATTTGTTTATCAGTGGACGCTGCATTAACAATCACATGTGATTCACGTGTGGAAAGGGAAATAACTGAAACATTAAAGTTTGAAAGCTTTGTGTGAGTCTATTTTGAAATGAATCCTTTAAGAAAAAATAATAAGTATTTGCAGAATTGGTTTATGAGAACCTGAGAAAAAGAAGATAGAATATCTTCTATATAGAATAAAGACATTTCATATGAAAATAGCGTATTTCTAACCAAAGCATTCAGTTGATAACTGACATAAACTTATTAAAACCTAGAATTAAAAATCCTATCCTGCTGCCGCTGAAAAGTTAATCACAGTATGAAGCTAATCCTGGATATCAGGATTTTCCCACCAATAAGCTTGGTGGTATATAAAGTAGGCCCTACAGTAGCACATGTATACTTTACGTGTAAAGACTTGAACTATCTTAAGTTAATATAGGAGCATGAAAAGATGTATATAATCATCTACTTAGCAGAAGCTCCTTGTGCAGTAATTCTCAGTAAGCACTGGCTCTTTGGGTCTCTTGTTAAGCAATAAAAATTCACTGCTTAAACAGATGAAAAAACAATTTTCTGCAATCAGCAGAAAAATAAATAAATAAAGCCAGCCGACTTAGCTACAGTTCACCAGGATTGTTTCAAGAACTTTACAAAACAAGTTCTGTTAACGAAGGCTTTCAACACTACAAATAGCATACTGCAACAACGAAGACATATTAGAGTAGTGGTTCAAAACCCGAGGACTTAGTCCTACCTATTTACTCCGATGTTTCGCAATGAGGTGCAGAAACCTAACAGACAACTGGTAAAGTACTTAATAAAGTCTTTAGGCTAGTCCAGCAATACAAAATTACACTAAGCTAAAAGCACTGGGCAAACATATTCAGAATTGTTTCAATAGTATAACAGTCTATAAAATTGCTCAGTATTAAAGTATATGAGTATAGTCTTATAGCCCATGTGCTTCTACAGACACTCAGAATTTCCAGCACTACAACTGTTTAGTGATATTTCCCCCATCCATCAGTCAAAGCAAGCCTGCATGAAACACTACTAACAGTAAACAGCTCCATACTTAAAACAAAAAATAAAAAAGCACACCATAAATAGCCCCACAATGACATTATTTTAAGGACTTTTCTAATATGACTTCTCGCTGTACGGATGATTGATTGCTCTGAGTTGAGAAGCTTGTCCCAGTAATAAGAAAAATGCCTTCTAAGAAAATCAGTAAGCATTTTTTTATTTTGTTATTGTTTTGCACTGAATAGAGGTAAGTATGCACTGGGGTTTTAGCATATCAGTTTCAGGTACTAGGGATTTAGACCATTTAGACTTGTAAATTGGATAATTAACTTTTCTGATGAGGAAACATGCATAGTAAGAATAGGCATCTGAGACTAGAAGGAAATTTTTGAAAGTTATAATGTCAGTTTGAGCTGGCCTTTTGACTAGAATGTGCTCAAAAATTAACTTAAAAACTGGAAGTGTAGACAGCATTGAAGAAAATAGTTGTTCTATCAGAAGATGATGTTTTCCTATATTTACGCTGTTGCCACATATGTACATTTGGAAGCTCAGAGGATGGATCAGAGGTCTCATGTAATTTAAAAACAGTCACAGAGGAAAGAAAATTAGTGCTTGTATCTCAGATTAGTCTCTAAAATTTACATTTTAATGTCTTTTCAAGGTCTCTAAAAGACTTTTTTTTGTTTGTTTTTACTTTTTGTTATTAAAGATCACTTGTGACTTAATTTCTAATTTTAGTTTTGAGTTACACGTCTTTTGTTTTCTGTCTCATCCTCCCACTCTCTTCCTTAAGGGCTAGGCTGTCAGATTTTCCTTTAGCAGCTACTATAAGACAGTAGTAAGGAGGTAGGAATACAAAAGTCTTTCAGGTATACCTGGATTCGGTCTAAATATTTTTTTAGGGTATGCGAAATTTTGAAAATGGCAGGGAATAGCAAATTCCCAGAAAGTCTGGCAATTCTTATGTTTTATTGCTTCTAACTGTGAAGAAGTACGAAGATCAAACAAATAAGCAAGAATTTTAGGGTTTAGGATTATGCTATTTATCTAAGAAAACACATACCTATATATGCATATTACAGTGCTGATAAAAAGTTGTTTGCACTTCTTAAATCGTCAAAAAAACCCTCAAAACAAACAGAAAGCCTGTGCTTTGAGCTCATCTGTGCACTAAGAGCTTTCTAGATAAGCAGATGGTGGTGCTATTTATTGTGTGCTTTTCCTTTCTCCCAGCTAGAATATTTCCAGATGTAACTATTACATTTGGGGAAAATTATCCCTAAAGTTAAATTGGCTAACATATTGCTTTCCCTTTTGAGTTAGCTAAGCAAAAGAGACAGTGAGTATCATCTTAGCATGTGAAACTCCACACTCAAAAAGCTGCTACATCTTCCAGTTTACTGGACAACATTTGTTTTGGTTGCATTGGATTTTTTTTATATAAATCTTAACAAATTAATTCTATTATTGATACTAATAAGTGACCCTTGTCAAAGCAGAACCCATGTGAAGAGTCATAATGTTGACCTACCATTTCATCTTATTACAACCTGTGCCTCTAGCTTCATCAGATACCCTTTGAGGACACCCCTACCCTTCAGCACATTGAATGTTCCTCCTGTTTGGTGCTGTCAATGAACTTGCTGAAGGTTCATTCCCTTCCATTGCTCAGAGAAATGTTGAGAACAAGCAATATAAAGTTCAGTAACAATCCCTAAGGAACACCACTAGACTGGACACTGGTAAAGTCTAAGGCCACAATTCACTGAACACAGTGGTCTAGCTGGTTTCCCACCCATATCTTAGTCCGCTGTTGTGGTTCAAGCCCAGTAGGCAATTCAGCCATGCAGCCCGCTCTCTCACTCCCGCTTCTTTCCTCTCCCCCCCCCCCCCCCCACTCCCAGAGGGATGGGGAGGAGAATCGAAAGAATGTAATGCCCACGGGTTGAGATAAGAACAGTCCAGTAACTAAGGTATGACACAAACCACTGCTGCTGCCACCAATAATAATAGTGATAAGGGAAATAACAAGGGAAGAGAATAAAACTGCTCACCACCTGCCAAGTGGTACCCAGCCTGACCAAGCAGTGATCTAGCCCTTCCGGGTAACTGCCTGTCCTGGGTTTATTAGGAGCCGTTTTGCTTCTTCTTAGTAACTGGTGCAAGCTCTGTGTTTTGACTTCCAGCCTGGGCAGAGAGCTGATAACACAGATTGTTTTTAATTATTGCCAAGTAATGTTTATTCTGGCCAAGGACTTTGTGAGTCTCATGCTCTGCTGGGGACGAGGGGAGGCCGGGAGGAAGCAGAGACAGGACACCTGACCCAAACTAGCCAAAGAGGTATTCCATACCACAGCACGTCATGCCCAGGGAGGTAACTGGGAGTTACCTGGAAGCGCACACTCTTTGGTAGGGTCGAACTCATTCGGCGGTGGTATCATATTCTCTTGTTATTTTCTCTTATCAATATTATCATAGGTGGTAGCAGCAGTGATTTGTGTTATACCTTAGTTACTGGGTTGTTCTTATCTCAACCTGTGGGAGTTACATTCTCTTGATTCTCCTCCCCATCCCTCTGGGAGCGGGGAGGGTTGGGGGGGTGGGGGGTGAGTGGACGACCTGTGTGGATCGGTTTAAACCATGACACTGCCCCCAGTTTATACAGTGGGCATGATGTGCTGTGGTATGGAATGCCTCTTTGGTTAGTTTGGGTCAGGTGTCCTGTCTCTCCTTCCTTCCAGCAAACAAGAAGCATCAGCAAATCTCTATCTAATATTGTGAGAGACCTACATGACCTACATTTGCTAAAGGCTTTATGTTTCTTTTAAGTCATAAGAGGGCAAAGGTAGATCTAGGGAAGTTATACACCAAGGAGAGAACAAGATAAATTGTTTCCCTGAGCCATACCTTCCACCTTCATTTTTTTAAAGCCTCTCATGCACTCATGGGCTAGTTTATGTTGGGACAAAGCATCATAAGCAAGAAATGAGCAGTTACATTACTTTCACCTGGTTTGACAACAGTCTCATACAAAAAGTTGTTCAAAGGGACTTACAAAACCAGATCAGACCAACTCAGGTGAACATAGCATTTTTATTTTATTTTGTTATTCACCAAGAAAGCATGAACAGAAGTGCAAAAAAATCACTGCAGTCCAGGGAGCTGGGCAGTGGACTGAATATTTCCGTTTCCAGCTCTGGAGCTGACTATTTACATGAATCAGTTGACTTCCCTTGCTCTTCATTTCATGTCTCTTTCTCTGCGTTTCCTGAAATCTATAAATGCAAAATAGCTGTATCCACAAAGAGCTGACTTAGAAGCCTTTAGCTGTTAGTAGAATAGTATAAAGCAATAATAATCATTCAGGAATGACAGGAACTATTGTCAAAGGAAAATATTTATTAGATTAAAAAAAAAAGAAAAGGAACAAAATGGTACATGAACGTAAGAAGACAAAGCAGAATCCTTATACCGCTACCAGGTTGGGGAAAGCTTTGGGGGTGATTCATCAGTGGATTAGAGTCCTCAGTTACATGAAGCAGATGTATTAGCAGGATTTCTTTGCTGTGTAAGGACTACCATGTCTAAATTGGTTCCATAAGGGAGGATGTTGCCTTTCAAATTTTGTAGTCCTGGAGAGTGAATGTCCAGTCTGCTCTGAACTTCTGGGTTGTCCAAGAGAGTAGCAACAAAAGATGAGAAGGAAGTTGAATAATTTACACCAATCTTTAGGTGGTTAAAGTTGAGTAAGATGAACTGCAAATACTTTTAGAAGCTAACTATGACGTTTTCATTGTCAGTGTTGGCAAAAGCAGGGTAAGATTTTTGTGAGAATATGATGCTTTGACAACAAGAACCTGGATAAAGTATTACTAAAATCACTGCCATATTTAAGAATTGTCGTAAATATTTGAAAAGTTATTGTAATGATATTATTGAATTTATAAGTGATGTAATTAAATTAGCATTTACAAAAAATGAAATGAGGTTCATTGAATGTATAATAAAGTGTGTTCATATTGAATATAGACTAGTTAAGGATAACCTCTTTTATCACTTTTACATCTGTTGGACATCTTGTCATCTTGCCAAAATGTTTGTATCTATGTAATAAAAAATTAAAAACATTATTTTGTCCTATGAAAATGATTTAATAATAATTAATGTTGGAACTTCCTTTTGATTACTGTATGTTATTGGGTTAAAACTTAAACAGGAGAAGTTTAGTTTGGACATAATGAAGAAGTTCTTTACTGTAAGGGTAGTAAGGCATTAGAATGGGTTGCCCAGGCAGGTTGTGAATGCTCCATCCCTGGCAGTGTTCAAGGCCAGGTTGGACAAAGCGTTGGGTAGCATGGTTAAGTGTGGGGTGTCCCTGCCCATGACAAGGGTGTTGAATCTAGATGATCTTAAGGTCCTTTCCAACACTAACTATTCTATGATTTTAACCTTCCATGCACTATAGCCAAATTTTACTGTCCCTTGGACAGTATGAGACATAAGGCTGATACAGACCCACACATGAAGATTTTTTTTTTTCCTGAATAAATATGACCTCATCCAAATTGCCATTATAAATTATTTCAGCTTTTTAAATAAACATTAATCCATTCTATTTTTCTTTGTAAAACACAGGTTTTGCTATTTTCTGGTAGATAAGTCTTACAGACTTTACTAATAGCTACTGATTTTTTTCAGAGAACATTTATTCTATTTTTTTCATATTCTGGATCAAGGGTAAAATGTATTCTTTGCCAGAATGTAAAATCACATAATCTCCTTCAACTTCTACTCCTCAGAGAGCATATACTAGATCTGACTTTGAAGCATAAAATGCACACTGTCTTTTGAAAAATATTTTACTGTCATCTGACAGAGTTACCCCATACAGTTAAGAGTGAGTGTTAAAACAACTACATTTCCAATGCAAATTTTGAAAGCAAAGGTAGGAGTGTAATGACAATACCTTTGAGACAATGTGATAGAAAAATTATGTGAACTAAAGACTATCCTTAGTGGCAAGCAGGATTGCTTTTCAGTGTTATAATAATAAAATATCTACACAGTGATATATAAAATAGAAAATACATGGAAACATTTTACTTTGAGTGGACTGATAAACAAAAATGCCCTTTTTCAGTCACAACAACAAGTCTGACACTGCAATGTGCTATCAATTGATTTTGTTCCTTTGTTTTTTAACTTAAAACATCTTCATGTTAAGCATTTATTACTATATTCGTAGTCTTTATTTCCATGACTTTTATGTACTAAAACCAGTAACACAACAATCCCTATGAGCAAGACTGAAAAAGGAAGCCAATCTTTTGTCAGGTGTTTAATCAGTTTTTATCCTGTCTCATCACCATTTTACAGAAAAGACACACAGGAACAACTCTTCAAAGCATTCTTACAGAAAAACAGTGTGTATGATCTTATTTCCTTTGACCAGTCAATAAATATTCCTTATATTACCTCAGTGAGGTCATGACTATCTGAATACATATTTACCATCTGGTACCATAGTTGCACTCTACACTTCAACCAATAGCTTAGCTAATTCTAAGTACTAACAAATTTTAAAAGATAAAGGTAATAGAGGATTCTCTTGGGAAAAGCATTCCACAGTAATAGATCTCATCATCAGGAACTCTGACTTATACCTTATCCTTTATAAATTTCATTGAATCATAGAATCATAGAACAGTTAGGGTTGGAAAGGAGCTTAAGATCATCTAGCTCCAACCTCCCTTGCCATGGTCAGGGACACCTCCCACTAAACCATGTCACCTAAGGCTCTGTCTAACCTGGCCTTGAACACCACCAGGGATTTCATGCTCTTTAATTGTTGTGATATCTTTTCTGTGTTTTATTTTGCTCCTTCAGAATGTTTACTTTCTTCAAATAAGCAGACACTTCTACAAAACCTTTTTGCAAACATCAGTCAGCTAAATGAAATACAGTAGATTAAAAGAAATGTGAAGTTACTAGGTCAGTTCAGTGATTCTTTTCTTACATGTGGAAATAAACTGACATATCTAACTTAGATTGAATATGAGGAACCTAATAATATGTGTCCCAGTAACAGCTAGGAATAGGTTTTTACTTCAAAGCAAAACACTCTCTTCCTCTGCTGTGCAAACATGTTTTTATGCCTTTTCAGCTAGAAAAATCATTTAATATCCACTGTAGGCCATCATCCTTCTTCATATAGAAGTTACAGACAATGGCATACACAGTTTACAAAAACTACATGACAGTGGTATGCACTGGTTACAAAATTTATTTATTGTTAATGTAAGTTCCTTATAATAAAAAGATGAAATTATAATGTAAGTGCAAATATGGTTGAGTGTTCAAGGCTATTTTCCTGCATAAATGAATAAAACCTCTAGATTGAGAAAGGATCAGACTGTTATCCTTTTTGTAATAAATACCAGTTGAAAACACAAGGAATTCTATTAATGCTACTAGGACTACCTGGGGAATAAGGATTTATTCAGAGTATAACCCACATAAACCTATAGACCTAATTCTAAAATGTATTTTTCACCATCTCCAACAGCATGTACAGCTGTTTTCTCTATTCCTGTCCGTGGAATTAATTACTAATATGTACAATATTATCTCAAATGAAAGTTATTTTGTCACATCTGTTTAAGAGCAGTTCAACACAAATGTTAAAGTCATACAGGGCATCTATATTACCTGTGCATCTTTTAAAGCTGTTTTGTAGATGTTCCTTCATATTGCCATCCTAGCTTGAGACTAGAGAGAACCAGTATTCCTTTGACCAGATGCTGCTGCTTCTGCAACTGCTCAGATCACACCTCCTCCCCACCATGTATTTTTCCACCTATGAATGTCATGAGTAATGTTTCTGCCCTTAGCAGGACCTTGTATGGAAAATATTTCTAGATTTTAAAAACTCTCACAAGTTTTATTTTCAGCTGACAGAAATTTAAATTCTGCACTGCTACATTTCCACTAAGCCTACATGCCCTGGTTTTCTCCACTGACCAGCAGTTGTAACAAACATTGCAGGGAAGGGGGAAGAGAAACATATTGAATCATTTTCTTCATCCTGATGCCAGCTTTTACCTGCGGAAAAGTATCATTTGATTACATGATGAAATTTCTTTAAAATAAGTACCTGATGGAAGAGAGGCAAATAAAAACTAGGGAGGTTGTTTTTTCCAGGCGAACAATTTTGAGCATATTTGATGACCCTGGATCTAAAATTGCTACTGGGTTGCAATATAATTAAGGGTAAAGAAATATTCTGAGACAGGTTTATATTCATTATGGAATGGTTGGAAAAAATACAGTGGGAAATTAATTCTGAAGTCAGATTTAAGTCCCGTAGAATGATCATTTTCAAAAGTGGATTAACATTAAGGCATTTTATTATCTTATTATCTAAAGTTATACATAAAGTTTTATAACTATCAGCTTAGCATTTTAAAGATTCTTAATATTGTTATAATAAAACTGGCTACTACAGATAATTTTATACTGCATAATAAAAAAATAAATCTGTGCTGGTAAATCTGTCATCCTTTAAACTCTTAGTAAAAAGAAAAAAGCCTGTATTTGGATAGCATTTTGTACTAAGTACAGTAATATATAATGTGGTTGATTGTAGTATTTATGTTGAATATTGATTCTAACTTGAACTGATTTTGCTTTTTATATCTTATTTGCTAAATTAAGTATTGGTTTATGCATTTTGCAATAGTTCCATTAAAAACTAAAATGGCGGCAAAAGCTGATGTTGTAATAGGTCTTTATTTTTACACTTATAGGAAAACACATTTGTTTTATCATCTTAAGAACAATAAATAGACGACTCTGTGAGCAATTCCTATAATGGTGTTAGAATATCTAGGGTCTATTTTTTCACATAATCATATTTATATAACGAAGCATTATACAAATACACATGTTTAACTTTGGTTAATGAATATATTCAACTACAACAGCAAAAATCTGCCTTAACTTTGGAAGCTGTTTAAAGCTTATGTATGACAGAATATTTACAATATCTATATATGGCTTCTACTCCTCCTTTTGTACTTCCAGGGCCCATTATTTTTCAGTATCCAGAATGGAGTCTAGATATCCAAAGCAGCACAGTTTACATTCAGTCACCTAAATAGCCATGAGATTTTCAAATGTGAGTCTCCATTCCCTCACCTCAAGGGATGCTTGGTGTGATTTTCAAAAAGATCTCTACATCCAAGACTTTCCAGGAAAAAACACTTGGCATTTATATTTCATGTTTAAATATGGGATGATCTCCTTTTTAAAAATCCACTATTTTTTTGGTTGCTGAGATTTAAGAAAACAAAGCAACAAACGAAAGAGTAACTAGTCCCCCCCACTTCTATGGGAAGCATACATGCCTGCAAGGTTTTTAAAGTGAGGTCCCCAGTCTCTAAGGTAGTCATAACTCTGATCTGCATCTGACATGTTTGAACCCAAAGAGCTGAGGGATCCTGCCAAAGAGCCAGTCCCCTCAAATGCATAGGTCTGAAGTGAGTCATATGGAGGAACACTAAGATCTGTATTCGCTTCTTCAAGCTTCTCTGAAATGAATTGCCTGAAGATAGCACTGTCAGGGCCAACCTGCAAAGACTGTCTGTAGAGGCTGTGGATTTCTGTGGCAACCTTTTTCCGAGGTTTATGCGTTCTAATGACAGTGCGGGTCCTCAGTGCTGAAATATCAAAGGCTTCCGTGTCCTCCTCACCACCTCCTTCATCGTCATACCTGACAATGTTCTCTCTGAATTCTTCCATTTTCTCTGAAAAGGGAGACTTCTTCCTCTGCTGCCTTATGGCTAGAATGGCGAAAAAGAACACTGACAAAAAAAAAAAAAAAAGCAAAATCAAAAAGTGCAAAGGAAAAAATAAACAAATAAACAGAAAATAGACCCAGAAATTTTGAATGTGCTTAGAAAGAATTGAAAATTTTAATGTTTCTTAATACCAGTGCTATAGCAATATGAAGAAACATATTAACATATTATACACATTACATATTACAAATATTAACAAATTTATAGAGCTGTAATTTTTATGAATTTTATGGTTTCAAGATGAGCATAATATGTGTTAGGAAAATAGCTGAAAAGGGACTTAAAAAATAGGTGAATGAAGTGGAGCAGTTCTTTCGGTAGAGAGGAGTTCGAAACTGATGGAAATACAGGTTTATCACAAAATATATCAATTTAATATTCAAAATTTGAATTCTTAATCTCTCACTCTGTCTCAGATCAAAGCCTAGGAAGATCAAATGAAAACTGAGGCAATGAGCAAGATATCCTCCTCAAGATGAAAACTGAGGCAAAGAGCAAGATATGCTCCTCGGTTGATTCATTCCATTCTATAGACTATGCAGGGTGTGGTTCAATTTTTCTGGTTAGGATATTTGAAGACTATATGTTACCTGACATTGTAACAGTACTTACTACTAAGGCCTATGAATCAGAGCACCTTGTTTCTCTCTTATATGAAAGTTTTTTTTAATCTCATTTTAATGCATTATTTTCTAATCTTACCTCATTCCATTTTTAGCTGAATGATCCTCTGAAATAGTCTGTAACTTCCATAGAGATTAATTATTTCAGTTTTTAATCTGAATGCAGCTCTATTTAATAAGTAGTTTGTGGACTGTATTTTTTTACTCAGGACATAACATTATACAATTACCAACAATGACAGGACTTTACCTTACACAGGGCTATGTGGCACCTGAAGTAGGACTTTATTTATACATATTTACTATATACTATTTCACTTGATTGCCATATGCTAACACAAAACTTGAAAGCATTTGAAACAAAAATTTTGCAGTGTTATTCTATATTTACAAGACCCAGATAGTTTCAAATCTCCAACCTCTTTGCATGGTGAACTCTTCTAATGGTAAGCATGATGATAGAGGAAAACGGAAGAAAAAATTAAACTTTATGTTCCAGATATAAGTGGCAAACATTATAAAACCACTATCTAGAGAAACTCCTATTATCTAATTTTAAATAATTATAAAAATACAGTTGAAAATTTAATTCATTTAAAATATTTGTGTCTGTAAAGAGTATGGTAGGTTAGTTATTTGTTTCTTTCTGATTTATATGTTTATCTATATCCCTGCTTTGACTTTTGTGTTATCCATAGGCCCAGTAGACACCAAGGGTTTATTCTAGCTGGAGAAAGGACCTCTCTGCAAGCAACCTAGAAGCTCTTGATGAATAATTCCACTGATGGTCTGGATAACGCAGTGATATAGTCTGCCTGATCCTCAGTCCCTTAAGTGCATAACACAAAGTGACCAGGTTCAGATATCCTGCAACAATCAAAGAAAACCTGAAATGCACACTGGCCTGCCTGTAAGCTCACACTGACTGCAAGTTTTAAGGCAGGATTTCAGACAGGGGGACTGTTTTCCAGTGCCGCTTCTGAAGATTACCTGGGACAAAGAAAGCTCACATTTAAATAAAGTAACTCTGGCAGTACAGGCAAGTCTACAAACTAGAAATTCACTTGTATGTTCCTATTTTCTCTGTGTGAAACCAGGAGAACTGTAGGAGAACAGTGCATTCCTGGACTTTGCTATGCATTCAAAAAATGGCTAGTGTCTTTCCAAGAGTATTACCGTCAAGACAGAATAAAAATGAGTTGCTCTTCCATTGTTTTCATCCTTGCAATATCTATTCAATGTGCTCATAGGGATAAATAAAAACATGCATTTTTTTTGTAAGCCATGCTGTTTCTGCAGTTTCCTGCATGTCACCTTATTCTGAGAGTTCAAAGCTGTATGAAGATGCTGACTCATAATTAACAGGTAAGCATGCTGCTTCTGGGTAACTTATTTAACTGTGGGACTAAATTTTGGACTTTCATTTTAGGAAAAAATTCAGAGAGTTATCAACAAGAGATTCAGTAAAGAGGTCAAAGGTACCAACAGGAAATAGGCCAGTTTCTATTATTATGCTAAGGAAAATAAGCTGTAACTCTCTGGACAGAATTAATAATATTGGTGATTTTAAAAACATTAATTTCTTTTTTCACTGGTGTAAGCTCGAAATAATTCTGCTAACTTTATTGGACTTGTTTTCTTATCTTCTATTGTTACTATGACAGATCAAAATACAGCATCAGAATAGAGCTGCAAGCCTTCAGTTTCAACCTTCATCTTTTCCTTGTAGTTAACGATGATATGCTCAGTGTTGTACACTGTTATTTATAGACAGTAGAGGTCATATTGTACAATGTATAATTACATAATCTTGCAGTTGTTTTGGGGCATTTTTGGATATGTCATTTTATGAAGCATACAGCTATATGGCATAATATGGGTCTGTCATATTAAACAGACAGTAGGGATTTGGAAGTCTTTTTCTGTATCTTTATTGGTATCAACTTGAATTAGGTCTTGAGGCCCATGATCGCTATCAGTTGCCAAGCTCTAAGGTCAAGTCATTTTGCCTTAAAAAAACCAAACAACAAAACAACCTACCCGTTTCTATCCCCTCTCTTTCTTTCCTGGTTTCAGAAGCTACCATTCCTTAGCCTCCCTAACTCAGACATGTACAGTTTCAGGATGGATATTTAACCTTTAGGGAATGACTAGTGCAGTGTGCCTGCTGTTGTAATGTGTTAGTCACTGAATGCTGCAGGTGTATCTTTTTACTGAAGAAAAGGCACATGCATTGTACGTTGTAGCAGTGATAGCAGAGTCTTCTCCAGGTGAAGAAGTAGTTTCTTGAGTGCTGTCACTTCAGTGTGCCTTGTAACAGCCATAGCCCCATGCAGTGCAGGAACAACCAGCCTTAGGGGCTTGCTCTGGTTTTAAGCGTCATTTGTCAGATATGTATAACCCTTTGCAAAGGCACAAGCACAACTCCTGTGCATTTAAATTGCTCTCAGACCCACTTTACACATCCACAAGGTCCCAAATGTAATGGAGTTTAATATGGTGTCTCCTAAGAAGAAAAAGATGGCCAGCATTTGGAGAAGAGGTTATCTGGAGGTGCAACCGTATTAATTGACAAAGAAACTCCCTGCCTGCTTATGGAGTTGCTTTCTGAGAGTATCATATCCTATTTTTCCTTTATTATTTTTTATTGATCTTAGCTCTATATTTGGCATACCTAAGGCAGAATGAGTAGGGTGCTACTTCTTTATAATATATTCTTATACCAGCCAATTTCCTTATTTAATGATGTCTTCAGCTTTACTTGGGCACAACATGGATTTTGGACTCTCAAATCTTTATTATTATCAATGCTGGAGGACTAAGTAGGACCATGACTCAATTAGAAGCGACTTTAAGGACATTGTGTTAGAATTCAAATGGAGGAGGGAGAGGGGAAGGGAGAAGGAAGAGAGAATTGTAATTAAGAAAACAGAAAATAATTTAACATTTGCTTCACTGCAATTTTTTTCTAATTTTTTTCTAAATAGCACAGTACTTCCTGCCTTCCAGTAAAGGGAATGGGAACATCTTTGTCGCTTAACCAAGACCACTGTTGAAGGAAATAAATTAATTTGTCTTAATCATACATACCTAGGAGTATCAATATGCAAGCCAAAATGGCAACTAAAGCTTCAGTGCTGAGACCCATGGAGTACATGAAAGCTCCATATCGACAGTAGAAGGTATTAACTTCGGTGTCACAGTCACAGACAGTGACAGTGAGAGTATTTGTGCTCGTCAGTGGTGGGGTTCCATTATCCAGAATTAAGATTGGCAAGTAGAAAAAAACCTGTTCTTGCCTCCTGAAGCCACTTTTTGCTGTGAAAATTCCAGCTGTGTTATCTAGAAGATAAATAATTATGCATTTATATGTATTTATCACTTTCTAACAACAACTGTAAAACTCCAGTGGAATCTGACCTATTTAAAAGCAATGGTACTGTCCAAAGCTACATATTCATAAAGCTAAAAAGGTAAACCAGACACTGACCTGTGGTGGTTTTCTGTGTCAATCATGAATAAATTTCATTTAATTTTGACACATGTGTTCCAGGAGCAATAAAAAAATAACCTAGGAGCTGGTTTTAATGTTCAGAGCTAAAAAAAAAAATCCTACTGTGTTCAGTACCTGACGCCTGCTCAGACTAATTAATTGGCTCTTGAAATGCTTCCATATAACCAGCTGCTACCAATCCAGCAGATCACAGACGAAATATAGACAGTTTACCAATCAAAAGGCTTCAAAAATGTGTCTGGCAGCACACAGAGCAAGCAGGTGGCAAGGGAAAGAGGACAAAGCAAGAAAAAAATCCGCTAAGGGAGTATTTTATTTCCTTCTCTAACGCAAGAACTGGAGCTAGCTGAGCTTCTACCATATAAATTAGCGAAAAGTTAGCAGACCCTCTTTTCTTGCTTTGTATCTATTATTGTTTAGATATCAGTTCTGTAAAAGAAACGGTAAGTTCAGTTCCTCATGCCTAGCAACTAACTCAGATCTGAAACTTAGCTTGTTTAAAACAAATTAGTCATGACTGTGTCTATGTAAAGAAGATAAATCTGTAAATATTTACATGTCAGAATTGTCTTATCATGGAATGGTGAATTACTTCATGTGTGCAGACACATACATAGAAAACTAAAAAAGTATTTCTACCATTATATATATAATACATTTATACAAAAAGTCTACTTAAGTTAACTCCCTCACATTTAAGTTCTAGGTTTCTGTCATAGCTCAGGAAGTAACTGTAAGATAAAATGCTCCAGATCTGTAGAGCTGATTTTGCTTTTGCCTAGGACTATCCTATTTCATGTTGTCATTTGTAAGAAACACAGCGGAATGAGGGAGATTGAAAGTTGTTGATACCACATTTTAAAAGATATTTTTTCCCCATCAATAGCCACCAAAAGGAATTGGATATATGGCCTTATGTGTGGCTCTGCTCAGGCTTTGTGTAGAATAAGCAAAGGTGGAAAAGGCTTGCGGCTTGTACACATTTTGACCTTAATATAATCTATTCTTGGCACTGAGAGGTTAGCGAAGCTGGGAATTGAAATACATATTAATACATTGACTAACTTTGACTGTATTGAGAGTAGTTCACCATTTAACAGTCTGAACTTTCCAAAACTCACTATTGATTTATTCACCTAACTAGAACATTCAAATAATTAATGAAGTCAATAAGAACAATGTGTACTTTAGCTGAGCCTGAAGAAGCTCTTCTTTGTAGTCTCAGTAGACTGACTTTAAGTGTTCATCTTCCCTGAAATTTCATCAGATATAGCACTCATGTTTTCACTGCAGACTGGTTTTGCTTGATACCTCTCTATACCACTCTTTTAAGAGTCTCAATCACTATCGGTTCTAAATAATATTAAAATATATACAGAATACATTCATATGATGTCACCAGTAATCAGCATATGCAGTTAAAAATGTATGAGGAAATAATATTACATTTTTATTTGTGTTTAGAATTTTGGTCTTGATGAAATGGTGAAGTAACAGACATACTAACAGCAATCTACTTTTTCTGTCAATGTTGTTTCTTGGACAAATAGATAATTTATCTAGAAAGCTGGTATTTCCCACCACATCGAACATTAAGAAAATTAATTTTAAGGAATGCCAATGTATTTTTCATCTCTACAATTTTTTCTTTCTTTGAAATAAAACTGACTTTTTCTCTTTGTGTTACTCATCTGAAAAAAAGGAAACGAAACTGTTTGGTATTATTGATTTTTTTTTTTTTTTGTAATATTTATAATTTATAATGACAATTTCTATTAGGTAGAGATTATAAAACTAGTGATGTGAGGACCACTAGAAACATGGCCTTCTTTCGGAAGGTATTAAAGAGCTATATGAATGACGCTACCTTGATTATCTTTGACAGTAAAAAGAGAGTTGTTTGTGACCTCCTGAGCCAGTGAGAAGTTAAAATGGTGACCTTCTGCTGAGTCATCTTTATCCACAGCACTGATGCTTTGAATTAGCTGGAAACAGATAAAAATAATTATTTAAGAATAAAAGCATTTATTTGTCCTTTAAAACAATAAAAGGACATGACAGGTATGCTAAACTGTTAATGCTAGAGATGTGATCTGTGCATATGCATTGAGTGCATGGCATGCACTCATAAATATATGCCTTCTACGCTCAAACAGGTTATTGAGACTCATATTCTGCAAATACTCTGCTTTGAGTTTTCATCTATTTGAGAGAAGCAGGCATTAAAGTCTTGAGAAAATGTAAAAGATTTTCTGGATAAAAAGACCAGGAGTAGATGAAATTTCCATTAATGAAGAAGTAATCATATATTCAGTGTTTTGTACTTTTTTTTCCAAGGTGAAAAGTATATCATTCTACATTTGAACAAACCCTCTGTACAAAACCTGTTTCCTTCTAGCTCATAAATATATTGACATCATTAAACTTATGCATTGTAACTCCAGTAAGTGAGATAGGGTGATAACTTCATCTGCTGAATTGTTGATTCTGAATATTATAACAGATTGATTATGGAACTTCTTGACTGCTTTTTTTCAAGACAGCAAAATAACCTTCATTTACAAGTATGTCAAATCAGTTAGTCACTGCAAGATAAAATAAACCCCAACAGTTATGAGTCAAAATAATATCTTTCATGACCATAAACAACCACACTACCGTTAACAGAAATATTTCTGCTTAAAAGGAGTTTATATTTGTTATTTTTATCAATAAATATTTAATGACCTAAGCATCAATATAGATTAATAAGTCAGTAGCCTTGTTGATCAGAAAGAAAGCAAACTGGAGCAAGAAGACCAACTTTCAAAAAAGCTAGTGCCCAATTTGAACTTGACTCTATTTTACTAATTATCTGTGTCTTGTAGATATTTATAACCAAGAGACTTGAAGCCTTAACTTTCCCCAAACCAGAAAGCATGTGAATGCTTGAAACAGTGCTTTAAAAGCAAACCAGTAAGTCAGTGAAAGTGGCTATAACTTTCTATCTGTGTCTTTAAAAACTCTTTCATGATTAAACCATTTTTCAGAGGGCTAAGACTTCAGCACATATTCTTTTTCTTTTCAAGCAAGCTAAGTTTGATGAAATCATCACAGCAGAGTGTAAAATGTGTCTTGCACCCCAGAAGCTTTGTATTCTTAGTGCTGTTCCCTTTTTATGTGAAATTTATTTCAAATCTGTATTTTCACTCTATGGAAAAGTGAGGACCCTTGAGACTTTTTATTGCCATTAACCAGAGGAGTGACCAGGGATGTACCTGGTGCCAATGTAAAAACTATGAAGCTTCTTGAGGAAATTTTTTCCCTTTCCTCAGGGAAAAAAAAAAAAAAAAAAGAAAAAAAGCTAATGTGATACAAATACAGGTATAGGCATGCAGATCAAGAAATCAGTGAAAGGCTATAACTGAACACTAATATTACCTTGATAGTAAATTATGGGATTAATTTTTTCTAAGGGGTTATAGTCCCCAGAATATGTTCAATATGATCAGTAGCAGAGAAGAAAACTACATATCCAGTCTAAAACCTGAACAATGGGACATTTTTGTGATAATATTCTGCCATATACCTCACAGATTTAAAAAAAAAAAAAAGAAAAAAAACCAAACTAAACCTAGAAAACAAACAAAACCTCAACTAAACTGTATTGGCCTCTGTTAATAATTTGCTGGTAACATCTCCAAGGCTGTAGCTGAGAAAAAGTTTTGTACGTTTGTCCATGCAATTCAGTGTGTCAGGCTAGACTGAGGATGAAGAGTAATACAGCAATCTACACAGACCTCTTAGCCACATTCAATTTTTGTTTTGTTTGGTTTCTAGTTGAGTTACTCAGTAGAGAAGAATTACCTACCCACTCACCAAAGGAACAAACCAAACCAAATCAAACCAGAAGCATTATTTATACTTCTAGTTTTCCTTCGCATTAATAGTTAGTCAATCAGATGGTAGCAATGTCTTTGAAAAGTATATTTTTAGGAGCCTCTCATGTTTGAATATAATAAAAATATTGCAGTTGTGACTTACTTAGTTACTGTTTTGCTATTTCATTAGTAACTTTCACTAGATTACATACAGAAGGTATTTGCCTCCATAAGTTCTATCTGTATCTAATCCAATCCCTAAAATTCTGAGGAGTATCTTGCTAGCTGAAAAGATCATCCAACTTCCTTTTTTTTGATCTGTACTATGCTGCTATTCAATATAAACCTAAGACTCTTGAGATTATTCTAGACATACTCACATGCCTTTAAGGAGTCACCTTACAAGCAGGGGAATACCTGGAACATAAGAACAGGGCAAACCCTTATTGGGTTTTTTTCACTATATCACTTCCACTAAGATTCAGCAAAACCCAGATGAGTCTATGAAATATTCAGAGAGCAATAGGCAGCTCTGATTTTGCTGACTATAAAGAAAAAGTTACCCAGAAAGAAGGGAAACATTTTTATTTCCTGCTTTCCTAGGCTTTTTTCATCTAAACTACGAAGCTTTGTCCTTTCACCAGGGAAGTGGGCCTCACAGACTGAAGAACTGCATTTACTGTTTGTGAGTCAAGGTTTAAAAATACCCTACATTTAATGTGCAAACAAAGAAAACAGAGTGAATGATGTGTTGCTTTTGCAAGGTTTTATCAGTTGTTTTACTGACTATGCTGAAATTTAATTACTGTAAAATCTGTTATTTCAAATCTTATTAATCTAGGAGCTTTAATAATCCAGCACTTCATTTTAAAATATGCATTTATTTATAATTCAGATTCATTAACTTGATTTTTCTTGAAAAACTGATTTAAGTTCATAGGGGTGGGTCTCATTTACTATTTCTTTCTAAACACACTGAGATCACTTCTGGGAACAGCAAGGGTTACTTAGATCAAAGATCACAAAAAGATGTGGCCCGTTATACTCAACTTTGCCATCCATATGATTATTGGACACTTTCAATTAATAAATATCATTAGTGAAGGAGCCTAAGATATCAGTAACAACTCTGATCACTCATTGGTTTTGCGTAGTCATTTCTGGACTGAATGCATAGCTGTGTGTTATTTGTCTTACAAATAACAAGGCACGGAGTAGATGTCAGCTTGGTAGTCTTGATGAAAATGCATTGAAAATTAATTTCCTCAATTCCAAGTGGTCTCACTGACTTTTAATTATGGAAATGTCCATCTGCACAGCCATCAGTAGAGTTAATTCTGATGGTAGAGTGTATAATTTGGAGTCCTTTGTGCATGCTTCCATATCCAAATATAGTCTTAGCATTCCCATTAAACAGATGGAAGTAAGTAGGAACAGATTTGATACCTCTCTACTTTAGTTTCTTTTGTTTTGTTTTCCTCTGTGTCCTTCAATAGCAGCTCTGTTGTAGTTTATAGGATGTAAGAGATCTGATCATCCACCTGTTTGGAAAGTAAAGAACTGGTTTTCTTCAAACTGACAGAGGCCTTTTAAGTAGTAGTTCTTTTATCATTCCTTAAAAATGTTTAATGAACATCAGAGTTTAGTGTAGGTAAAAGACTATAGTCCGTTATAGTCACCACCTGCATTTCTAGGTAGACCTTCTACCTCAAGACCAAGGTTGTCTTTTTGACTGTTGCGAATTATTTTTTACATAAAGGAAGTTGGCACAATATTAATCTGCTTTCTGTGGGTCTACTGTGAAGAGTTTCTTCTCAACTGTAACTAAAATGATGTACATTGCAGCAAAGGAATAACAATTACAAAGCTCATGCCATGTGTTCTGATTTAAACACAGCACCATGACACTGAGGTGCCTTTTTATGTTTGTGTATGCTGACAAACTCTCCCCACGTGTTTCGTTCTACTATGAGACAATGTTGTTGAATCATGGTCCATATAAAACAGAAAAAGGAAATTTCTGTATGCTACTGTTCTGACTGTTTCAGAATGTCAGAGGTTACACTCACTGCATCTACAGGTGTAGTATGGACCTGCTGGAATATATGGTGTTTTCACAGCTTGGCTATGGTTTTATACTCTAAGGAGTGCCCTTGTTGGCTTTTTTTTCTTTTTAACTTTGTATTTCCTTATCACTACTACTAAGATCAGTTTTTTAAATGATGAAAAAAAAACCAAAACAAAAAAAAGAGGAAATAATAAACCTTGGTTTACTAACCTATCCCTTTCTCTTTTCTGCTACCAAAAATAATTTTACATCATGATTTGCTAGGAAGGATCTGTTTCAGCTAACTGCTCATTTTTAACATTAAATATAAACCCTTAGAATTTGCTTAAAGATTTTCCCTTTTCTTGTGTCAACATTTCATTATGTTAAAAAGTAATATCAAATGAGTACTTTTCACTTGCACTGTAACTACTGATTATTTTATTATATGCCATGTACTGAATAAATAAATCTGGGTTTGTTTTTTTCCTTTTCTTTAATTCAAAGTACTCTGCATATACAGTCACTTCTTTAGATCTAATAAAAATTACTAAGCAAGATGCAACATCAAAGTCACTTTATATGTGATCTCCAAATTACAGGAACTTAAAATTACCAGAACAAATATGTATTAGAGAAGACAGCAGTAATTCAGAATGTAGATGTGTTCAGTATAGCTTGTCTTCAGCTGAAATCTATTTACTGCATGATATGAAGAAAGACCAATATCCATAAAAGGGCTGAAATTACTGTGTATATAAATACGTACATTCTGGAGGGTCAAACTCCTTACGCATAAAAGATATTTGATGTAGTTTATGTTGAACGTTCAAGCTGCACTTTTAGGCTTAGTTAATTTATTAATGCCTTGGTATTTAAGCTTTCTGGGTCAAACCCATTTTTGCTGAGATGTCTCTACTGTCACCTTTGGGACAGATTTGGTCCGCTTTATGTTCTGGCTATGTTTATGGAACATTTCCTCTAGAATTCAACAGTTTGTAGTTACCGTACACACACACAAAGGGTAACTATAAAAAATTAATACCTCGCTGTGGTGATCATTTACTGTGTCTACATTTATAAAGTCAAATGGTCTGATCAAAAGGGTATCAGGGGTTCAAATGTCTTTTTAATATTGTTCTGTTTGTTCTGTTACTAGCTATAGCTGTACTAGGATAGAAGTCTATTTTACATAGGAACTTTCATGTTCATGCAATTTTGAAAATAGTGTATTTAATACTGGTAGTGAAGTGAAAGTGGTTTTGAAATATTCAAAAGGAAACTATAGTTGTGGTTAGTATACAGATGACTTTTCGATTATAGGACAGTACAGAACTTTAACATGAAATGGATAGTGAAAAATTAATTCAAAATTTCAAATAAACATGATGGATAGATTTAAAATTATACCAAACCCATCTATCTATCTTCTTTGCATCCATTTTTATTGTCAAATTTCAGATTATAGTCCCACAGACTGAAATAGAATCCTTTTGTTTGAATATCTTTTGGATATAATAATAAAGAACCTTTTTTCTTGAGTAAAAGGTAAAAAGAAGAATAATAGCACTGAAGGAGATAAGCTATCATCAACTCTGTTTCAAATCATCAACATTGAATAAATATAGTAAACTCTGTGATGATGATGTATTTCAGTAACAACTTCCTGTTCTTAAGATCATTTGTTAATAAGATTAGTTTTTGGAGAACAAAACAGGAATTCTAAATAAACTAAAGATGCCTATGACTTTCAAAAAGCTATAGCAATTAGAAAAGAAATAAATAAATTAGATTAACATTACACTTGTCTGTAAAACGGGGAAAATTATCATGCTCATCACTCAGTAATATATTACAATGTTAAATAGGAATAATTCTGCATCCTATACTCAAAAAGATTATTATTATCATCATTATTATTTATTATTATTATTACTACTACTACTTTTCACAGCGCCATTTTTTCCAGTGATTCTCAAAATGCACAAAACATAAATACTTGATTATTATTGAAAAGTAGCCAATAATGGGTTAGCACACAGATGCTCTTTGTTAGTGAGCAATGACAGAAAAAACTTTGGGAAATAAATCTCCTGGGTTTTTATATTATATGCAAGTCCATAACATGGATTATAAATATTCATTTTATAAGCTTCCAGATTTAATTCATGGTGTCTTAAAGACAAGGAACATGAAGCGGCATTTGCTTTAATGCCTGTACTTGATTTGTCAACGAGTTACCCAAAGTCCAAAAGAAATCTCTTGTTCCAAACATCTCTGAACAAGAGGTAGTTTTTGCAGAGTGGAAATTACCAAATGCAAAATGAACAAATCAACTGCTCATAAAGAAACAACAACAGATGCAAAAATCTATGAAGAAATTACTTTAGCAACAGGGAAAGCTTTATTTAACTGCAGACTAAAGTCAAAGCAAACCAAGCTGCAGTAAAAAAGAGAGGCTCTGTGATTCAGAGATCAAAACATGATAACACATTTGAAAATAGCCATCACAAATACCCCCAAAGGACTTTTTGATATGTCCAAGTAATGCTAAAGCATGTCATGAAAAAACACATGCATTTTTCTGTCTATAGCTTTTTGTTGTTGCTTTTTTGTTGTTCATTTTGTAGCTTTAAAAAAAAAAAAAAATAATAAAACAAACCAAAAAACCCTACCCCCCACCCCCCCCCCCAAAAAAAAAACAACCAAAAAACAAATGACTGTTGGACTGGGGGGAGGTTGGGGCCCCTGACTGGTATCACAACATTCCCCTTGGTGATGAGTAGGAAATGGAAAAATCCTACAGGGAAGGATGCTTAATACAACAATCTCTTAAGCTGCCAGCTAGTGAAGGTGTTGTATGAGCTATAAATGAAACATCAGCTCAAGATAAATGAGTATCTGGTATGAACCTGGTCTCAGTTTGGTTCTTCCAGACTATGTTATCCTGTTGCTGAAAATACGAGGCCTAGGTTTTACACCTGTGACTCTAACTGGAAACAAATCTGTGCCTTATGTTTGTTTTTTTGCAGAGGTTTCTGTCTGTACTACTCTATTACCTGTTTTTGCAGACAAACAAGATGTACTGGTTTTGTTTTAAAGTGGGAAAAGTAAACATCAGTCTTCAGAAATTTAAATTGAAAACTATACATGTATCAACAGAACTAACTTTGGAAATAGACAAAATACAGACTGTATGCGCAGTACTGAAATGATCAATACTGAATAGTAGCATCACAGAACAAATCTTCATTGCAGTGAAGAAACTGATGACTAACTCCTTCACGCTTACCTGGCCAGAAACTGTATTTTCACAAACAAATGTTTCATAATATTTAGGGAATTCTGGTGCATGATCATTAATGTCAAGAACTTGGATATACACATTTGCTTCTGAAATTTTTTCAGGATTTCCTAAAGGTTAAAAAAAGACAAAAATCAAAAGTCACAAATAATTCACTTAATATTTTAAAGTAATTTGGACATTAGAATATTTTACAATTCTTAAATGTATTCTGTCATTCTTCTTTTTTAGTATTTTGTAATTTTTAAGATTTGGGAGAAAATTTCACCAAAATTCACATACTTTAAAAATATTTCTGCCACTGCTACACATGGAGAAATTGCAATGCTGACTGACTTAATAAGCTGAGCTTTTATTTTTGTTCAAAGTATTATTTACATAGCAGGTTTAATTATTAGGTATTTTGTATTATGAAAGCTGTACTGTTTCTGTTATCAAAGTATACTTTATTAATGTGGCATTAATATAAAAGATATGTCAATATGGCTTATTCTTTTATGTAAACAAAAATAAACTGCTAATATAAGGCATTTTTTTCCTGCAAATACTACATTTACACAGGGTTGTAGTGCTCTAAGTACCTCAAACAAGGAAAAGCTTAACTTTACTGGTTTCATGGTGCAGGAGTTGCGTATAGACTAGGCTGAAAAACTAATTTGTTTATGCAACAAAAATGTTTTTAAATATGTCACCTAATACCAACAGAAGGAAGATATGGAGGTCTAGCACACTCCTGGACGAGCCGGTTGCTCATGTTTTGGACAAACATGTTCTTTGCTGGGTAAAATCTTGCTGGATGACCAGTCCCAAAGAGTTATGGCGAATGGATTTAAGCCCAATTTGTGGCTGGTTACAACTGGTGTTCCCCAGGGCTCAGTACTGGGGCCAGTTCTCTTTAACATCTTTATCAATGATCTGGGCAAGGGGACCTAGTGCACCCTCAATAAGTTTGAAGACAACACCAAGCTGGGAGGAAGTGTTGATCTGCTGCAGGGTAGGAAGGCTCTACAGAAGGATGTGGACAGGCTGGATTGATGGGCTGTGGCCAATGGTGTGAGCTTCAACAGGGTAAAGTGCCGGGTCCTGAACCTGCATTACAACAACCCCGTGAAAAGCTACAGGCTTAGGGAGGAGTGGCTGAAAAGCTGTTTGGCAGAAAAGGGTCAGGAGGTGTTGATAGACAGCTGGCTGAACATGATCTGTTAGTGTGTCCAGGTGGCCAAGAAGTTCAATATCGTCCCATCTTATATCAGAACTAGTGTGGCCAGCAGGACTGAGGAAGTGATCATCCTCTTGTACTTAGTACTAGTGAGGCCACACCTCCAACTGTGTTCAGTTCTGGGCGCCTCACTAAAAGAGAGATACTGAACTACTGCAGTGGGTCCAGAGAAGGGCAACAATGGTTAATGGTTGGACTCTATGATCTTACATGTCTTATCCAACCTAAATGATTCCATGATTCTATATTGAATACTTCTCAGAAATCCTTTGCCTGTCAGCGCATCAAATCCTTGTTTACATGGCATAGCACTGAGAAATGTCTGCCTTCCCCAAGATGTAATTTATTACTCTAGTAGGCAAGAACCTTCACTGCAACATTTATTCCTTTCTGTCTCACTTCAAACTGTATGGGTTTGGTTGGTTCCTACCTGCCTTTTTTAATGTATAATTCACTAGTTGCTTGGAGCAAACATTTGTTTTCTTGGATCTAATGGAATCTGTGCTGATAGCTTTGAGTCTTTTGCCAAAGGAAATGGCAGCAAAAGCAACTACCACAGAGATAAAGGGCTAGCTACTCAGCAGTTTCACATTGCTATTCCTCATGTGTAATCATCAGAGCCGTGCTAATTTACCAAAGCTTATGATCTGTGAGAGTCATCTCAAAAATGCTTCTTTGTGGGATGACATTTCTCTTGTTGAATCCTAACATCCATAACAAGACAATAGGCAATGAAACAGTGCTTGGCTTATTTTTTTTTAATAAACATAAAAAGTAGTACACATCCCTTTTCAAAATAATAGAGTGCAGGACTTAATCAACCTCTTCTACTTAATTCAGAATCAGATGTGTAGGGCAGATATTTGGCTGTATTAGGATTGAGAGGAAAATTTTGTAACACTTGTTAGGAGGCAGGGAATACCTTTGGTGGTTTCAGTCATGTACAACGTGACATGGGAAGGACTCAGCTACCTGGTGTATTCCTACCTTGCTTGTTCATAAGATTATGGATACTATATTGGCTTTAAAACCTACCATTTGCTTGCACAAACATTTATGCATCATCTTTCAACCTAGAGCTGCTATTCACATCTGTTTTACCAAACAACCTTTCTTTTTTATTTATGTTTGTTTATGGTCTTGTTTTTATGTTTGTTTATGGTCTTGTTTCTACTTCCTTACTATATATCAGTTGTGTTGCTATTCTTTTGTCTTTGGTTTGGTTTGGTTTGGCTTCATTTATTTTGTCCTATTTTTTTCCTCAGCATATGGTTGAATGATGAGGAAGGGCATTTCTTGCATTGCTGTTGGAAGATAACAGTATGAAAGTTTTAAATTTTCCTGAAATCACAGGTGTTTTTTTGAGAGGAAGCAACACATTACAAAAAAATTACTCTTGGAATCAATGTCTAGTAAATATTTAATGACGATTTTAGGTGAAGCAGACTGACTCTCATTTTTAGGGAAAATTTGGTTTCAATGGAACAAAGTCATCCACAAAATGTCACATAAACACAGTATATGATTATAGGAATAAAAAGCTATTCACAATATAAATCATTTCAGTTATGCCCCGACCAAGGTGACCTAACTTCAGTGCTTTTGAATATAGTGTTATAGACAGTGACCTTATCATCATTAAAGAAATAATGAATAAAAACATGAAGATAATGAGGGCTTGGTTTCTCTACAATAACTTTCATTACTGTGAAAGACTCACTTTCTTTTGCTGCAGGAGACAGTTATTCATTTGTAACATTTGGGTCTTTCCTATTTTATTGTTTAACTAAACAGAAAAGTCCAGATCAAAGTCATCCTGCTGTGTTTCCATAGCACTACTCAAGAAATGACAAAAATATGCCAGAGATCAATTTTACAGACCCCTGCCAGCTGCCCAACAACATGAGAAGTAAAATACATTCATGCTTAAAAACTCACAGAGAAGCTGAAAAGGATGATAATGTTACTGATTCCCAAACACAATGAAAGACTTTAATGAAAACAGCTATTGAATTTCCTATATTAAACTTCTAGTTGTAATATTCTACATACAAACAGGGAATGCTCTTTTTTAGGAACAATGTAATTTATGAGTATGTGTTTAAGGTAGTCTAAGAAATAAATAAAATTTAATTGAGATTTGGGATTAAAAACCATGCTGAAACTATTTGGCAGAACCTGCTTGATTTATTGATTGGACACTAGTTTCATAAATTTTCTCCCCTTCCCGAAGATGGATGTGATTGGTTTTTAAATAATACCCAAATAAACATATTAAACTGCCTTATAAACCAGTAGCTGTTCATTTTCTAGATTGTTGTCTCAGAGTTAGTGCAACCAGATCACCAAAAGTACAAACAGCATTTTTTTGCATTTGACTTTAAGAAAAACCTGACAGGTGAAATCTTTTAATTGTCATTGAATAGAAGTCTAGATTGTTTGGGCCTTACATTCACAATTATTTTGACCCACAGGTTTCTGACTGGTGTTAAATTAGACCCTGGCTAATTTCACACTAGCCAAAAATCTGGTGTGAAATTAACCAGGTCTAATTTAACATAAGATCTTGCACTGCAGAAGCAATTCATATGCTTCAGCATAACTTGAAAGCATTACAGTCTTAATCCTATTACAGTTTCCTTTTTTTTTTTTTTTTATAAGGTCATCTTTTATGAAAGCACAGGACCTTGGAGCTCAAATGCATCCAACTTTGATTTAACAAATCATTTTAATAATGCTCCTTAATGTAGCAAGCAACAGTACTATAATGAGAAAGAAGCATGTATTCTCCACTTAAAAGAAGGCATATTCAGAGGATAATTACAGTTCACAGTTTATAAACCACAGTGTTCCTTAAATTTCTTACTCACTTGTTTCTGTGGCTGTAACAGTTAAATTGTGCCAAGAAGCTACCTCTCGGTCCAGAGGTTTAGTTGTAATGATTGTTCCATTGTGTTCATTGATGCTGAACAATCTCTTTAAATGCATGCCATGGACAATAGAGTATCTGCACCAAAAAAAGTAAAGAGATTCCCTAATACTGAAATGTTCCATAAGGAGCAAGGACATAGAAAGTTATTGTCAGCCGAGAAAAGAGAGCTGTGCATATATACATATAAATGTGCGCTGTAACAACTCAGATCATGAAAAACGTACACTTATAAACATTTAAAATTCACTGCTGCCAAGATCAAAGCTCTTCTTTTTATATAACTAAATATGTCTCAGATCTATATTAATGTGAACTGAATCTGAAATGCATTATTCATTTTTACTTCTAAGTCAGGCTCGCAGCAGGTGAATGACTTCATTGAAAAGAAACAGCAAAAGTGTCACTTGTGAAATGAATAACACTAACAGCTAAGTGGAGGTATAATGGCAAATCTATTTTATCATTGCTGATATGCTCTGATGCCAAGTGAATGAGAAAGACAGACAACTATCTGTAATGAGGTGACACCTAGACAGAGTACAAAATTGTAATGCAAGAGATGACTTCAAATGATTCTAGTGCTCCTGAATCTTCACTGAAAAGGCACTGGATGCTATGTCCATATGTGGACATGCACATGCACACATGCATACATACATACCATTCAAATTGTTAAAGTCTAACCACTGGTCACAGGCCAGAGATGGACTGAAAGAGACACCAAAGATATTGGTTCAAATGGAAAGGATATTTACTAGTATTTTTCATGCCATACAAAAAGAAGACCATATGTCACAGTTCCTAGTAGAGTCTATTTTGTGGAAATAAAACCTGTTTGAAGAGTTGAAAAGTTTTTACCACTCCAGTTTGGAATTCCCACATGTAACTATTCCCTCTCATATTGTACCTTTAGCTGTGCTTGACAAAGTTTTTCTTTCTCCTCTCAGCATTTAGGACTGCAGATCAGATTATATGTCAGAGGTTGGATGACTCTCTAACTTATTATTTATAGCTACATTTTGTCTGTTTTGAAAATCAGTAGAAGGGTAAATCAAGGAACCAGCACAAAACAGTCAGTGAAAGTTCTTATTTGACCTAAAGATTTGACATTTACAAACTTCTGTTTTAGGGATTTACAATTGAATTTTTTTTTTTTTTTATGTGAGTATTCTTCATCATCTCTACCCAAAGCTTGTTCACGGTTTTCTCACATTAGTGTTTTTTTAAAATTTGGTTTTTTTTTTTAATTGCAATCTGATTCTTGATAGATAAGTTTCAGAAAATCACTGTTAGGTATTTTTCATTATATTTTATTATTGATGTAGTGAGGTTTTGTTGCATGTCTTTTTTCACTTTGTTTGAAAACTGGGGTCCACAAGGCAACACAGTTGCTTTCTATATTATAAGCAACTGCTGTAATTTGTGATAGCAATGATTTAAAAATTAGATTCATATGCATGGCATTTCACCCAATAAACATATCTTTGTATTAGAAGTGACAAGCTCTATTTTAAAGAAACTCAGTGATGCAACATACACATCACTGTCTTGACACTATGCAGGCATATTCACTTTGTAGCAAATTCCATCAAAATATTTCAAGCTAGGAAGTCATAGATTGCACTATGTGTAAATGTTTCAGAGGAGCTGTTTCAGTCATCTAAAGAAACCACAGAAAAAGCTCTTTTTTAAAAAAAAGAAGTATATGTACATTTTTATTTATTCTTATTTAATTTAATCTATTACCAGTTTATTTAATAATAGTAAATGAATGTAAAATCATAACAAATGACCTTTCATTGACTAAACATTTGAAACCATACTTATATATATATATATGCACACACACATAGAATCATAACATCATAGACTCATAGAATGATTAGGGTTGTAAAGGCCTTTAAGACTGCCTAGTTCCACCCCCCCTGTCATGGGCAGGGATGCCTTGCAGTAGACCATGTCGCCCAAGGCTCTGTTCAACATATATATGTATTTCTTCTATTAGGAATCTACACACCATAAATTATTTTGTGGCTCATCCATTTGTCCCTGCACAGTACATAGTGACATTAAGCAGCTCAAGAAGCTGTTGTAGTTATAAACCCCATATTAAAGATTAATTACCTGCTTTCTCCCTCAAGAGACAGCAAAATTATTTTGCAAAATTAAAAGCCTGGGGGGCTCTTTCTATATAATATCTCTATGGGGCAATTGTGGTAGATGTAAGGAGATAGTAAATTTTTAGTCATGCTGAGTTGAGCAGATGCCAGAGGAGCTGCATCCTCATAGATAAGCTAAGGAAGTGTGGGCTTGACGATCAAGTAGTGAGGTGGATCGAGAACTGGTTGAAAGGAAGAAGGCAGAGAGTTGTGGTCAATGGCGCAGAATCTAGCTGGAGGTCTGTGACTAGTGGAGTTCCTCAGGGGTCGGTGCTGGGACCGGTGCTGTTTAATATTTTCATCAATGACCTGGATGAGGGAACTGAGTGCACCCTCAGCAAGTTTGCTGATGACACAAAACTGGGAGGAGTGGCTGACACACCAGAGGACTGTGCTGCCATTCAGCGAGACCTGGACAGGCTGGAGAGTTGGGCGGGGAGAAACTTGATGAAATTTAACAAGGGCAAGTGTAGAGTCTTGCATCTGGGGAAGAACAACCCCATGTACCAGTACAGGTTGGGGGTTGACCTGCTGGAAAGTAGTGAACGGGAAAGGGACCTGGGGGTCCTGGTGGATAGGAGGATGACCATGAGCCAGCAATGTGCTCTTGTGGCCAAGAAGGCAAATGGCATCTTAGGGTGCATTAGAAAGGGAGTGGTTAGTAGGTCAAGAGAGGTTCTCCTCCCCCTCTACTCAGCCTTGGTGAGGCCGCATCTGGAATATTGTGTCCAGTTCTGGGCCCCTCAATTCAAGAAGGACAGGGAATTGCTTGAAGGAGTCCAGCGCAGAGCCACAAAGATGATTAAGGGAGTGGAACATCTCCCTTATGAGGAGAGGCTGAGGGAGCTGGGTCTCTTTAGCTTGGAGAAGAGGAGACTGAGGGGTGACCTCATCAATGTTTACAAATATGTAAAGGGTAGGTGTCAGGATGATGGAGCTAGGCTTTTTTCAGTGATATCCAGTGATAGGACAAGGGGCAATGGGTGTAAACTGGAGCATAGGAAGTTCCACGTTAACATCAGGAAGAACTTCTTTACTGTAAGAGTGACAGAGCACTGGAACAGGTTGCCCAGGGGGGTTGTGGAGTCTCCTACACTGGAGATATTCAAGGCCCGCCTGGACAAGTTCCTGTGTGATGTACTGTAGGTTACCCTGCTCTTGCGGGGGGGTTGGACTAGATGATCTTTTGAGGTCCCTTCCAACCCTTGGGATTCTGTGATTCTGTGATTCTGTGAGCTGTTCTGTGTCTCCCTCCCAGCAATGAGTCCATCTCTCTGAATCTCCAGATTATTTGGAACAGACTGGAATACCTCCAAGCACTTATAAGGTTTGGCTGTGGTACCATAGCTCTGGTGCTGTGCTCAGCCTCTTCCAGACCACTGTCTAAAACATTGTTCTGTCTCAAAGTGACTGCAACAATGCACAAAGTTCATTTATATAGATTTCTGGCTAGGGGTCAGGATTTAACTTATTGTACTGGTTTTGGGTGGGATAGAGTTAATTTTCTTCATAGTAGCTTGGATAAGGCTGTGTTTTCATTTGTGACAAAAACAATGCTGATAACACAGGGATGCTTTGATTATTGCTGAGCGTTTCTTACACACTGCCAATGTATTTTCTGTTTCTTATGCCACCCCACCAGGGAGCAGGCTGGGTGTGCAGAAGAAGCTGAGAGGGGACACAACTGGGACAGCAGACCCCAACTGATCAAAAGGATATCCCTTACTAATGACACTGTGCTCAGCAAAAAAACTCGGAGGGGCTGGGTATTGGCCACCTGATGGTAAGCAATTGTTTGGGGAATTGTTTTAGCATCACTTGTTTTCCTTGAGGCTTTGTTGTAGCTTTTTTTTTTCCCTTTTGTTGTTATAATTGTTTCTTGTTGTTGTTGCTATTATTATTATTATTATTAAACTCTCTTTATCTCAACCTATAAGTTTTCACACTCCTACCCTTAAGATTCCCTCTTGCATCTCAGTATGTGGGGAGTGAGCATGCAGCTGTGTTGTTCTTAGAAGCCTACTGGGGTTAAACCATGACACCTAGAATAACCTAGACTATCACAATGAAAGCATGATTATGTGTGATCATGAACCAAGGTCAGGAACAGAAACAGCCTTTGGAAATCACAACCGCATTTATGTTTGAGGCCTGTTCGTATTTAAGTTAGGTACCTGATTGGGGAGTCATCATCATCTGGATCTCTAGCAGTTACAACACCCACCAGTGAGCCTCTCTCAGCCCCTTCAGCAATCTCCATCACATAATTCTCCATGGTGAAAACTGGAGGTTCATCAGCATCTTCTACATTAATTTTGACAATAGTTTTGTCTTCAAATGGTCCTTCTTTCAGAAAACGGTCATCAATGTACCTATTTACAACTTTTGCTTCGATACTGTATCTCTTCTTACTTTCATAATCCACTCTCTTAAGAAAGAAAGAGAGAAGTAGAGCTGATTTTTGTTTCACATTTGAATAAAATACAGTTCAGGAAGTTGCGTGATATTAAACGCAAAAAAGCGCTACCCTTCTTTTTGGGAATTTTTCAAAAGGAGGTTTTTTTTTCAGTTAGAAACACTTTAAAAAACTGTGTTATGCCATTTTTTTCTGCTTTCACATGCAGGCTGGCTTTAATGTTACAATTAAGCAACACTGAAAAAAGCCTTTCTGTAGAATGGCACCCCTAAGAAAAACAACTTTTATTGATGCTTGGTTCACTAAGGTTAAAACTGATGTAGGTGTAAGTTTAGCGAACACTGTTGTTTACTTTCACATAAACAATGGGTCAGTTAATCTGTAGGTGTTAAGATGATAATGTTAAAATTTAGCCTTAAAAAGAAATGAATCCCAAACAACAACGAGTGTTTGATAAAAATATTATTATTAATAAGCACATTTCTATTTTATACAGTCATTAATTTCTGTAATTAAAAAAAAAAAAAACAAAAAAAAAAACCCAAAAACAAACAAAAAAAACCCCCAGCAAAATAAATACCTTCCTGTGTTGTAATAAATTCAAATAGAGAACAAAACAAAACCCCAAACTATCAAATTTATAGCACTCAGTTCTTTGGGGTCCTGAATCTCGCTAGACTATCAATCTCTATCATCATTTCAGATGATGACCCAGAAATCTTCCTATTTGATTCTAAAATAAGTCACATGGTATCAAAGCCTCTTAAATATCTTAATTAATAAACTGGTATCTTTTTTTGAGACAAGTGTCTTTTCAAAGCTACGCCATAACAAAAACATCACTGATTATAATACTGTAATACATTCCAGCTTCAGTTAAGTTTAATAAAAGGTGTTCGAAGTGGGGAAATATTATGCACAACTTATTGATAAAGATTTTACGAATGGTGCACAGAAGAACATTTTCTCACAATGGGACTATACTGTTGCACAGACAGGAATAACATTAAGGTACTTTGACTGTCACTATTGTATTCAGCAGTAATGAGTCAAAAGAAAAGTAAACAGAAAGAAAAGCATCTTTCTTTTTATTTCCCCAATACCCTAATCAAATCACAAAGGCTTAAGAAACATATAGTAGAATGCAAAACAATAAGCCTGTTTTAAACATCCAGATTGCTTAAAGAGGGTCATTCCACGATTCAGAGGTTTTTTAGGTTTCTGAGATCTTACCTTTTTCAATAAGATGATTCCTTCTTGAGTCTCATTGTTAGTAATGATGTCAAAAACATCTGAACTATCTCCTTCAATGGAATAGTTCATGGCTGCGTTCTCCCCTATGTCACTGTCTTCTGCGAAGACTTTGCCTACAGTAGTGCCCACAGGAGCCTCTTCAGAGACACTCATATAATAGAGTCCTAAACAAATAAATGCCACCACAGTTTAGTGAACCGCCATCGTTAATAGGTGCTGTAGCTATGATGGCCTAAGGATCTCAGAGAATTGGGTAAAGCCAAGACATATTTTAAAACGAGGATGGTGAAATATTGGAACGGGTCACCCACAGAGGTAGTAGATGCCCCATCCCTCGAAACACTAAAAGTCAGTCTGGACAAAGCTCTGAGCAACCTGGTGTGGTTGAAGATGTCCCTGTTCGCTGAAGATGGGTTGGAATACATGACTTTTAAAGGTAATTTCCAACCGAAGGGTTGGAAAGCTGTGATTCTTTTCTATGATTCTATGAACCAACAGGGTGAAAAAAGAGGGGAAGGCAGCACCTCCCTACTGCATTTCACTAGTTCTTCCTGATAGCACAGATAGCAGAGAAGGTCAACTCATTTGCCAAGAATTTTACAGTATCTGTCGGAAAAGAATGAACAAAGGAGAAAAAGAAACAAGGTGAGGTAAAATGGTACTAAATATCCTGTAGCCCAGATTTTAGGCTTAGATGAAGTAAACTGTATGGAAAGCAGTTTAGCAAGTCATTTATCTCCAAAGCCTACTGATAAAAACAGCAGGTCTGAGGTCTTTTGTAATGATAGGTTTCCTTTTCAGTTTTGAGCTTTGTATGGAATTCATTCTATTTTTATTTAAATCTATATACTGAAGTCAAAGCACACACCTTCCAGTGAACTTAACGGAGTTATAGTATATCTAAATTTCCTCAAGACTTCAACTATTTTAAGTAGCCTACTCACGCTGTTGAAATTTAGGTGGATTGTCATTGATGTCAGAGAGGTTGATGGTAACAGTGGCTGTTGCTGAAAATGACCCTGCTTGCCCAACCATATCTTTGGCTTGGATGATGACCAAATACTGATCTTTTGTTTCTCTATCCATTTGGGAAGCCATTCTGATGACCCCTAAAATCAAAAAGTATAATATAACAGCAAATAATAGTCCCATTTTTTCCCAATATCTCACCATACATTATGACTATAAAATGCATCATTTGATGCAGTTATTAATTGACATGCACAGTACACTGTCCTAATATTGAGAATTAGTATTCATGGTAACATTTATGCTGTATGATAGATACATTCTGCACACTTTGAAACATGGGGAGTAAAACATAGCATATCTCCTCCATCATACATAACCATCTTTCTTCACCAGGGTCATGGTTTAAGCTCATCTGGTAACTCAGAACCACACAGCTGCTCACTCATTCCCCCCCTACCTTCCTTCCCTTGCTTCCAGAGGGATGGGGAGGAGAATCAAAAGAATGTAACTCCCATGGGTTGAGATAAGAGCAGTTCGGTAACTAAGGTATAACACAAAACAACTACTGCTACCACCAATAATAATAATGATAATGGAAATTACAAGGGAAGAGAATAGAACTGATCACCCGCTGACTGATATCCAGCCTGACACGAGCGGTGATGTAGCCCTTCTAGTTAACTGCTCCCAGTTTATATACTGGGCATGATGTGCTGTGGTATGGAATACTTCTTTGGTCAGTTTGGGTCAGGTGTCCTGTCTCTGCTTCCTCCTGACTTTCCCTCCTCTCTGGCAGAGCATGAGGCTCAGAAAGTCCTTGGTCAGAGTAAACATTACTTAACAACAACTGAAACCGTTGGTGTTATCAGTGTTGTTCCCAGGTCGAAAGTCAAAACCACAGCACTGCAGCAGCTACTAAGAAGGAGAAAAATGAGTGCTACTGCTTAACCCAGGACAACCAGAAATCAGGATTTTTGGAGGGATATCACATATTTGTAGTTTCTCTAGCACAAGAAATAAGAATTGTCCTGGGTTCAGCAAGTAGGGGGAGAGTGAGCGAGTGACTGAGTGGTTCTGGGTTGCCGGCTGGGCTTAAACCACAACAGAATGTCACATAATGAGTCATAGAGCTGATAATCCAGAATTTTTCCTAGGTCCACTTGCTGGATGAGGCACTCAGAATCCAACTCATTTCCTTAGCAAGATAATTTTCTAAATAAATTTTTAGTTCTTCAGACAGAAAAAAATTCAGAGAAAGAATAGATTGTTTTTTAAATCTATGACCTATGCAAAGATGTATAAATGTAAGGTAGTATAAGTTGATGTTTGTGTCAAAATGAAGACATTTTTGCATCCATTTTATGTTAGTTTATTAATGTTTTCAAGTTGCAAGATCATTTGTAGTACCTGTTTTTGGCTCCACAGAGAAATAAGGCTGTCCCTGAATGAGACTGTAAAGTAGACGGGCACTGTTTCCATAAGAAGGATCATCACCATCTGTAGCTGTTACCTGTATAACTGAAGTACCTTAAGGAAAAATAAAATAGACTGTTCTTATTGTCTTCTTGTATAAATTACAAAATGTAAGATCTTTTTTTAAAAAAAAGCTTTTACTATACCAGTTATATTACCAAAATGTCCTGAAAATTTACAGGAGCTAATGGCATGTTCTAAAATTTATCATTAAAAAGGGAAAATAGTTCCTCAGCAACTATTCTTGTTTCATTCAAATTTTCAATGAAAATGTAAATAAATAGCATATGACTTTTCAGCACTGTATGTTGTTTGAAAAATTACATATCTTCTGATATGTGAATGGAGTACAGAAAATTGTTTCTCTTCCCCTTGTATATTCTTCAAAGTATTTTATGGAAGTTTCCCATGGGAATAAGAAAACACAGCCACTTTATCACCAGTAGGCCTACTGATGGTAAAGAAATTAATTGCTAGCAAGCAAAGCAGCCAAGAAGTATAACAAGGCTCTGATAATATTTTTTATGCTTGAGACTTTAATGAGCCTGTCCCATTGCAGAATCTGTAGTGCAAAACTGCAGCAGAATCAATCTGCAGAACTTGATTTTATCTCTGGCTGGAAGCTGGCTATGTCCTAAATACAAGACTGACAGCAATCTCATGGTACAATCAATACCATGAGATTGGAAATATTCACAGTAACATAATTTTGAAAGGTAATCATTATTTTTGTCTTTTTTCCTCACTTAGGTTCTGCATAAGGATACAAATATCACTTCTTGTAAATAACGCAGGTACTCAGGCTACTTTCTAAAACTTTCTGGCATATGTTCATATGGTTGTAATTGCTTAGTAATATAGCTGGAGGAGAAAAAAAGAAACTATGGCGTTCAAAGAGTTAGATCAGAAACATAAACTCAAGGTTGATACTTATCTCCAGTAAAACAAATATATTAATTTCTGAATTTTCCAGCAGTTTTACAGTTTTATTTTTAAATAGAAATTAAGAAGGCTTTCTCATATAAGGATATGTTGAATGAAATATTTTGATTATTAAAAAAAAAAGATCTTTTGTATTTTCTCTCAGTTTATTCAACAGCACTGGAAGTGATTCCATAATGCATGTTATCTTCTCTCAGTATAGATGTAAATGAAAATGTTACAAATTGCCACTATCTTTTGGAGTTATATGTCTTTCAAAACATACCTACAATACCGAGCTTTTGACATATAGGTATGAATCAAATATGTGCATAGATGTATACATATATACACTGTTACTTATTCCTCTGGGAAAATGTTAAATTTAAAATGAAAGATTAATATTTAATCAGGGCACATATATGATTCAGAAATAACAGTATTCTTTAATAAGACTGAATGGTAAAGGAAATCTTCAACTACAAAACAGTTAGTTTTGTGTCAGCTACGGTCTATGGAAACTGTTCTAATACAGGAAATTCATCCTGTAAGACAATTTAATATTACCTGAATGCAGTCGCTTTGAAAGAAAAAAACAAAAGGAGTACTAGTAAGGGAGTAATGAATAATAGAAGAAGAACAGCCTGTTATAAATGCCTTTTTTTACTAAATAAACCCAGACACCCACAACTATGTTTAGAAATTGACTTGTTTACAGCACCACATTTAATAAATCAGGAACAAAATCCAGCATTGTAGGACTGCAATGTTATCATTACAGCTTTTGTGCATCTCACTCATTTAAAGGTAGATACATTTTCTGCATGATTTCTAACCATGAGAAAGAAATGTTGAATCTAAACCAGCTTTTGCTCCTTCTCTAAGCCTCAGCTTACATTTCTGCTTGCCTGTTGACTCTTCCAGAGTATAGCAGGAGGCAGAAGCATGGAATTTGCCCAGTTGGGCTCAGTGAGGTGCAGCTGTTGGATATAATGGAAAGCTGAGCAGGCAAGGGGCACCTGGGAAAGAGGGAGATGACCCAGAGGAAAAGCAATAGCAGATGTCTTATGGTCTTAGGAGGAAGACTATTTTTAAACAGAAGAGGCCATAGATCATCTAAAGAGAGGGCATAGTTTTCCCACATATTTTTTTATGACAAAGATTTCATGGTCACTATATGAGACTCTACATTACATATAGACTATGTAGTAAGCAGAAGAAAAATGCTATCCTGGGTTCAGAATATGCTTTTATTTTTTTATTTTTCACTGCCGTGAAGCCTGTTTTTCTTTACACAGTTAGCCTGCAGAAAAAAAAAAAAAAAAAAAGCAAACCATTTACTGAATGGAATCATATTTACCTATACATTTCTATTTTAGTGATAGAAATTACAATGCTAATGTTATGTAGTCAGAAACTCCAAAAAGCCATTTTTTGTAACTCCATGATTGGAGAAGAATAATTGATCTGATACAAACAATATCTTTAAAGCAACCGATTAACACAGAATCATCCCACAAAAACAAAAAACCCCAAATAAACCCCAAAATCCAACTCTTGTCAATGCAGGCATGACATGATATAATTGACAATTGAACTATGATACAGTTTCACAACATGTATGTGAAAATAGACATCATGGCATGGGCAAATTAACTGTGTAGGCTTTCAAATGTGTTTTTGAATATGGGAGTGTGTGTGATGCTGATGTAAAGTGTAGTCCCAAATATGTGGTTTTCTCCATAAGTAACGTCTTAAACTGGATAGTAAACATGCTTACTCATTTATTGCTTTTTAGTGTCTTGATTTAAGGCAAACTACATTTTGCTGATTGCTGTATAAGATTTTTCTTTATATTTCTGAAGCCTTTGTTTTACCCTTCTTGGCAAAACATTAGTGCCACTTACATATTGCAACCCATTAAGTAGACTACAGGTCCCTCATATGGCAAATTGTTATTAATTATTCTATCTGGACCTTGAAATCTATAAAAACATTAAATACTGATGTATTATTGCATGTGAGTCTTAACCATTTTGTCAGACATACTGCATTAATACAAGTTTAACAGGTATATCGAAGATACTTGATGGATAATTGTACCAAATGGCTGAGGGAAAAACACAGCCCTGTGTTATCAGAAGGGTCTATTTGCTGACACACTTTTCATTTACTGTGCCACTTGCATATAAAATTTTAATAAAATTTAATACTGAATATAAAAGAAAGAAAAGAAAGAAGTAAAATGTACTTTAATCTGTTGGCCTATTTGTGTATTTATATTGATATTTCTGCTTAACTTTAGGCAAATTTTTCTGCATCGAAAATTTTTCTGCATTTTCTGTTTTTTTTGTGATTCTCTGAGGCAAGTGGCCAGCTGCAAATAATTCTATCATCTTTGCTTTCTTAGCTTCAGACAAAATGTTCACTAACAGTGAACTGCCTTCCCAAGTACTGATCACACTTCCTGAGCATGTTTTCTGTGAGGAAATTGCTAGGAGATTTCAGATCTAGCATCAGTGAGTTGAACTGCTAGAGAGCTCTGAAAAAGAGCGAAGTGCAAGTCTATTGTACTGTATAAACTAATTCCAGTCTACATCATCCTTTATGCAAGAGGATATTCTATTTTACTGGGAGAAAAACACTGATATTGATGCCATCATGGCACCAATACTGCGAATTTTCATTGGTTATTGTTTCTATATACTGTGAGCTTATACTGTGAGCTTAAAATTTTCCATGTAAAGATTAGTGCTTTAAGATGCACACTGAAATAGGTTTCACCTCAGAAGTGCAGTCCCTATTCTCTGAAAAACAGAGTAAGTGAGCCCGGAGAAGTCCTCATGGCATCTGGTTCTGCCGTTCATGCACTGGAGCTGACCACTATTAAGGTATAAACCGTTATACACCACTCCACTTGCATTCTATATGCCAGATATACACAGTAGTACACCAGTAATGTAGTGGCATTACATGGAAAAGTAGGTAAAAGAACGATCTCTGAAATAGCTACAGTATTAGTGCTGGAGAGGTAAAACATAGAAGGAGCAGTGTAGAAAATATATCAAGATCCATAGGACTGACTTAGATTCACATACTATACACTGGATGATTGCAAATCTGAGTGTTTACTGTTTCAGGTAGTCTGTGTCTGAGAGAGGAGGCACTCAGGGATCTTATGTTATTTTTCACCTATATTGACCAATGTAATGTGGTGTTACTTCAGATTTTTTTAATTCTTTTTTTCAATATGCCCATCTTTAAGATAGGAACTCATCATCAAGACAGAAAGATAAAATAGAAAAAATATTTAAGGCCATTTTTTGTTTACTTTTATGGATGGTTACAGAACTGTGTGAGTTTAAATAAAGTTGTGTTACATTATCAGCTTTTTTAAAACCACTTTTATAAGAGATTAAGTGCTTCGTAAACAACGTTTTACAACAAAGGAGGGAAAAAAAGGAAAAAGAACATTTTCAAAGTCTTAAATTTGTGTAATATGAGGTAAAAATATACAGACAATTCTAGACAAAGAATTATGTCCATTATTACTGTGATCAGATTTAAAATAAACCCCCCAAACCAAAAGTGTTTGATAAGGCACCTATTTTCTCATCTGCAAGCCTGCATGAATGAGCAAAATGCAAAGGCTGGAGGTACCCTCTGAAGAATCAACTGATTATGTCAGGAAAAAATAATTTGACAAAAACCTCAACGGAGAAGTCTATAGACAAATAAGTCTGTTTGCGTGGAAGAAAATGGCATAGAAAATGGTAACCATACACCCAAAAATTATTTCCCTGGTAGAAGGTGGTATAAACAGGATGACTTAGGAATAAATTGATTAAATGGATATCTTTTGTAGCTGGTAGTAAATTTCCTGGCAGAAATTAGGGTACTGACCCCACTTTTGATTAAACCCCAAGAATGAATATCATTTTCCTGCAACTCCTGTCCATTCTGGCAGAAGATGAAGTTTACAGCTCCCTGTGAAAGATTCACTGAATCTGCCCTAAAATTTGAAAGGGTAATGCTGAATGAAACATAGTTTTTATTACATTTAATGATCACTGATGCTACTACTACATTAATGACCTCATTAATTCATAGTGTTTTAAGTAGCACAATATTTGAATTTTTTTAATATTATATGTAAAAGAAATAACCCGAAGAAAGAGAGGTATAAAATTAAAACATTACTGGAATGGTTTCTGTGAGGCTTAAAGAATCCTTTGATTTTTTAAGATATTTTTTCAAATTTATCTTAATAACAGATACATTTCTTTGATTTAAAAAATTATTTGAAGATAGCAGTATCTGTAACTTGCTTTTTTATGTCAGCTGTATTCTCACTTTGTCTTTTTTTAAAAATTTATCTGTATGCTATAGACATTATATGTCAGGCATATATCTGCACACTATAGACATTTGACAGGCTGAGAAAGTTGAGGCTGTTCAGCCTGGAGAAGAGAAAGCTCCATGGAGACCTCATAGCAGCCTTCCAGTATCTGAAGGGGGACTATAATGATTCTGGTGTGAGAATCTACAGACTTCAATGATAGGACAAGGGGTGATGAGTTCAAACTTAAACAGGGGAAGCTTAGATTGGATATAAGGAAGAAGTTCTTTACTGTGAGGGTGGTGAGGCACTGGAAAGGGTTCCCCAAGGAAGTTGTGAATGCTCCATCCCTGGCAGTGTTCAAGGCCAGGTTAGACAGAGCCTTGGGGGACATGGTCTAGTGTGAGGTGTCCCTGCCCATGGCACGGGATTTGGAACTAGATGATCTTAAGGTCCTTTCCAACCCTAACTATTTTATGATTATGTATGCATTTGAGTATGTACACATATATGTGTGTATATATATATTTTTTTCAATGTTGTTTTGCTTCATATTTATTGTATTAAGTTTCCAGATACATGACAGATCATAGTACAGATCTGTTTGATCATGTGGAGGTGGGAAAGAAGAAGTGTTGGAATTAAATTATTCCTCTTGACAAAAAATTACAATTCATGTGCTTAGGAAATCAGAAGAGAAGCTGACTGATGGGAAAGAGGCTTGGCAGTGTAAATAGGTAAGCATTATATATGGTGTAAGGATGGTCATGACATCAGCCCCACATCAGCTTCATACCGTTCCTGTTCTGAACCCATTACTTATAAGAAAGAAACTACCTCTGTCTTTGTGTGGGGGGAAAGCTGGAAAATTGTGAGTGCCTGTAGTGTGATTGTTATTCTTTTGCAATTACAGTACAATATGATTTATACTACACAGGGTGTAATAAAGACACATTATTTAATTATTAAGCAGAATCAGAGTAGACTGAACATTGTGTCTGTGTACTTCTGAGTTCAACCAAGCTTATACTTATGTCCTTAAAAGAGTCAGATGAAATCAGAGAACTTAAAGTTTGCATGCATACTACTTTTCTTTCAGGCTCTTAGAAGCCTGAAAAGCTGACAAGTTGCAACAATAATCATACACTGAACATTTTTTTAGAGTCTAGGATGCTATACTGACTAAAAAAGTAGTGAAAGTCAGAGGTCCTTGACCTCATAGGAGACTTCAACCACCCTGGTATCTATTGGAGCAACGGTATGGCCTGGCACAAGCAATACAGGAGGTTCCTCAATTGTGTGGAAGACAACTTCCTTCTGCAAGTAACAGAGAAGCCAACAAGGAGAGATGCCATGCTTGACCTCATGCTCACCAACAGGAAACAACACGTTGGAAATGTGATGCTCCAGGGCAGCCTTGATTGCAGCGATCATGAGACGGTCAAATTTGAGATCCTCAGGACAGTGAGAAGAGTGTGCAGCAAGCTCACTGCCATGGACTTCAAGAGAGCAGATTTTGGCATCTTCAGGAACCTGCTTAGTAAAGTTCCATGGGATAAAGACCTAAAGGGGAGGGGGGCCCAAGACTCTTGGTTGATATTCAAGGATCACCTGCTACAAGCTCAGGAGTGCTGCATCCCAACTAGAAGGAAGTGCAGCAGGAGGGCCAGGAGACTTCCTTGGATGGATAAGGAGCTGCTGAGGAAAATTCAAAGTTAAAAAGAGGCTTATAAAAAGTGGAAGCAAGGTCAGGTGTTGGTTGATGAGAAAATGAGCATGAGCTGGCAGTGTGACCTCGCAGCCCAGAAAGCCAGCCATATCCTGGGATGCATCAAAAGGAGCGTGACCAGCAGGTCGAAGGAGGTGATCCTGCCCCTCTACTCTGCTCTCGTGAGACCTCACTTGGAGTACTGTGTACAGTTCTGGTGTCCTCAACATAAAAAGGACATGGAACTGTTGGAACAAGTCCAGAGGAGGGCCACGAGGATGATCAGGGGACTGGAGCACCTGTCGTATAAAAACAGGCTGAGAAAGTTGGAGCTGTCGAGTCTGGAGAAGAGAAGGCTGCGTGGGGACCTCAAAGCAGCCTTCCAGTATCTGAAGGGGGGCTACAGGGATGCTGGGGTGGGCCTCTTCATTAAGGACTGCAGTGACAGGACAAGGGGTAACGGGTTAAAACTTAAACAGAGGAAGTTTAGATTGGATATAAGGAAGAAGTTCTTTCCTGTTAGGGTGGTGAGGCACTGGAATGGGCTGCCCAGGGAGGTTGTGAATGCTCCGTCCCTGAGAGTGTTCAAGGTCAGGTTGGACAGAGCCTTGGGCAACATGGTCTAGTATGAGGTGTCCCTGCCCATAGCAGGGTGGTTGTAACTAGATGATCTTAAGGTCTTTTCCATCTTTAACTATTCTATGATTCTATGCTTCTATAGAATCGGTCAGTCCCATGTTTCCTCTAGAGGATCAGCTGGCTATAGTACTCATTTCAAATGGCAATATTATAGTTTTAAATGTCTACCCATTTCAAGGCTGAATCACTGATGAGAAAGCCATCTCTCTGTAGTCAATCCAAGCATGTATATGACCAGATTCTTTAAAAGGACTTGGATACATGTGGATACCGAAATATGTGAAAGCCAGGATATTAAACAGAGGTGTGCACAACCTTCAGTTTAAACGTATGTGTTTGAAAACTTTCAAGCTTTTAAAATAGTGTGTTTCCTCCTTACTGAAAGATAGTCTATAAAATATATTATTAGTTTTTTCTATCAATATAGCTATCAAGAAAAAGTCTGGAAATATAGAGTTTGGTTTGCACCACGCAGTACCTTCAGGTGACATCTCTGGAACAGTGGCCATGTAAGGTCCATCCAAGAACTGTGGTTCATGATCATTGACATCTCGAACCTTGATAATAAATTCTGAATCAGGTTCAACGGGAAGCTGAGTATTCCTGTTAATTGCTTGTGCTCTTAGACTGTAGAAGGGTTTCTTTTCTCGATCCAGCTTTTGTGTCACATAAATTTTGCCGTTATCTTCATCAATGATAAAAATGCTTCCAGCTCCCTCCCCAGTCAAAGTGTATTTTAGGTTGCCATCCTGCTTGTCTAAATTTGATTGCAGCTGCAAGTACAAACCAGAAAAGATTAGCCACATTTTGGGAGGTGCAAAGATTTGGAATTTGCATTGTAGGGTTTTTTTTTATTTTGTTCTACAAAGAGTGCTGTCACTAGTGAGCACATTTAAAAGAGGGTACTGTCACACTTTCAACTAGTCAGGGCTCAGTTTTAAATTTTTTATATAATAAACATATAAATTTCTGGTAAACCTGAAAAGAAGTTGCTTCAGCCACTTTGAATTGAAGGGAATGAATGTAAGTACCTACTTTATTCGTTTCTTCATCAGCTCTCATAAACTTCTGCTGAAAATGATGTGAAGGTCATTAAATGTTATCTAAATTTTTTATTATTACAAAAGACAAGTGTACTTTGTGATTTTTGTATATATTTTTTGTACTCAGCAATACTAAGTGTAAATATGAAAGACAGTTCTATTTCTGTTGAAATATTAAAGAGATGAAATGCTATTCTGTGGTATAAGCCTGTATTATTTATTTTGAAATAAATTGATAGACATTTTCCATTTCCTTCCAGGAATATCTGCATCCTCCGTTGTCTTGCTAAGAAGAACTTTATGATGATAAGTTGAGCCCTGGAGATCACTGTGATCCAGCTTCATTTGCTCATGACAACAAACCAGTTCTGCTCATATTAACAATATGCAACTACATTTTAAATAGCAATAACTTAATTTCTTAACATTTAGAACTATTTAAAATATGAACAACTTAAAGTCAAATGCTTTGAAATTAAGTAGTCTTGTGCAAAATATTGGGAAGGTCTGGCCCTCTATGAGCAGTCTGGTCAAATTCATTTTAACACCATATAATTTGGGTATCTGGCTAGCGGGTACCACAGATTTTTTTTGATCCATAATCTTTGTTTACTTTTCATGAGCCCCAGGGCATGGGAAAGGTGGTGTATATCTAGATCTTTAACCCAAGATGGGGTTCAGATGTGGTTACAGACTGCACCAAACCTTTAGAGAAGTGTGCCTCTCGCTGCCTTTTTAGACATAACCTGTGTTGAACCACTTCATGCAGCATCATTTACCCCCAAAATATTTTCATGCCCCTGACCATGTGAAGTGAGACGTCTTTTACAAACGATATTTGCTGAGAAAGCATAGTTAAGATCCTCAGCTTACCTGTTTTATTAACCTTGACAGGAAAGAATTAATGGCCTTTTTGTTCTAGATGAGAAGTAGGAATAGTGACTTAAAAATAGACTACCTTTTTATTTTCTTTGATGCGGTCTCCTTCAGGGCCTGATTTATTAAAAATTTGTGTGTTGATTATAGACTATAATTTCATTTACCAAAAGAAAAGCATAATCTCAATAAAAAGGCACAAATACATATGTCTGATTGAACAGTGCTTAGACTAAAATAAATTAACTATACTCTTCAATAAAAATTCCCTATCGTTTACCTGTGAGAAATATAGAGGAGACATTATGAAATTTTTCTAAAGCTGTGTGAATATATAGGACATTTATGAAATTTATTTACAAGAAACTGTTTTCAAGCTATGGAAAAGTAATAATTATTAAAAAAATCAGTAAGTCTACACTTTCTTTTAGAAGTGAGACATCACACTTGCATAGTAGTTACTTCGAAGGAGCTGTGAAAAAGTAATTAATGAATTTTGAACACTTCACCCTCTGGGCCCAATTAAATTTTAGTGCTAGTTAATTAGCAGTTAAGCTTATTTTGGTTCATTCATCTAGAAATTGCCTTAAAGAAAAAGAAAATAGATCTCAAGATTACAATTACTTCTAGCATACAAAAAAAGTATTTAATAAATAATAATAATAATAATAACCATCAGAGAGAGAAGGAAGTAGTAGATAAAGCCTATCTTAAGACAATTAAGGCAATTATCTTAAAACACATTTTTAAAGGAGGGTGAAAAATAGTTGCTCCTTGTGCTAAACCTACATTAATGAACCATGCCAATTCCTGTAGTTTCTCATTGGTAAAAGGATTTAGTATTAATCTGCTTCATTAAAAATTAATGAGGGGTAAATCAGCTGCTACTTAGTGTAATATAAAATCATGCTAAATACTGTTAGTAAACTACACTGCACTCAGTATGGCTGCTTTGATGCCGTTGCAAAAATAGCACAAGGAAATTGCCAGATGTTGATAAATAAGTCCTTAACCTTAATTCAGAAAACAGAAAAGAACTTTTTTATCTTGATACCTTCATCTGCTGTAAATGGAGACAGCTTTAGTAACAGAGTGAATGTGGAGTTTCCTTGACAGCAGACATAGGTGAAGGAAGGTCCTTAGTACTGCCACAACCTCAAGCTCTTGGGAGTTCTCTGACCCTAAGTCAGGTCACAGTAAAGGAAAGATGTTTTGCTGCCCAACTACAGCTCCCAAAGCTTCAATTTTTCCTTTTTTTTTTATATTGCCAGGTTGCTGGAGACGCTCAGTCTTCCAAGTCAAGGTAGCAAGCTGCTAATCAACACATTAAATCTAACCTTGTACTGTCCTTGAATTATTACTTATCATACCTGTCCAACATACACAGGCACCACTGAAGTCTGTTCCTCAGTTGCAAAAAGTGGCTCCCACACCCAGCCACGTCTCACTCTTCGAACTGCTGTGAAAGACTCATATGTGTTTTGAGCCAAGCGGTTCTGCGTGCTTGGAGAGCAAGGCTGAAGTTGAACCAGCATCAGTGTGAGAGATAGCAATTCAGAGAAATTCATGCTGAACTCTTCTTTCAATCAATCTTCATCTGTGGAAGAGGGGAAAACAAGAAAAAAAAATCTTGATAAAGCATCACTTCTCTCCTTCAACTTTTACGTATTCATTCTGTGCAAATGTAAGAGATGACTTGCATGTGAGAAACCTCCACCTCTCCATAAAAGGAAAGAGCCGAAACAAAGTCTGCTTCTGATTAAAATAGAGGTTCTCTTAGAGACTCTGGCATGAAAGTCAAGTGTTTCAACTGTCTGTTATGAATATGACACACAGGGATATGCAAAACAGGAAAATCATCCTTCAATTAATTCATCTTCCAAATTAAGCTGGGTAATTGTATTGTGTAGCCTAAGAATAATTTGATTGAAATAATTGTATGTTTCTGCTTAAGCAGGGCTCATTTTGAGCTGCAGTCACAGAACTGCCTGAAGGGTGAACATCTAGCCTTAGTGGCCCTGATGACTGACAGCTGAAACAGAGCAGTGCAGATAATTTTTTAACCTCTTCTTTCCTTCTTTCCTAACTCAGAAAATGCCTTCAAAAATGTCAAAGGCTGTAGGGTACTGTGAGAAACAGCAAAAATTTGCAACTTTCCCCTCCTGATCAACAGAAATTTTCATGATTGATTTTACCACCTCTGACATACTTGTTTTCAGTTAAACTGGCAAAGGGCAAATGCATCTTGAAAGCTGTAGGTTTCTGAAGCTAGTTTCTTTCAGAAAATGAAAGCATTGCACAAACTGTATGCTATTATTGACTTTTCAGAAATATTTTGGTGTAATAAATGAAATTCTGTTTTGTAAATTAAGTGCAGTTCTCAGGTAGAGAACAGCCATCTTCTGAGGTAAAAAGAAAAGTTATGAAAATCATTACCACACACAGCTCTTAAACCTTACTTGGCAATGATATTAGCCATTCTCTTCAAGGCTTTAGCCTTTTCCTATACTAGAGCAGTCTGGTTTATGAATTTATCACATGCCAGTCTGTTTGTACAGCATACTGCAAAAATATTTGGCTTCATTTACTTTAGGCCTGAAAAATCCATAAACTTTTTACCTGTACAGGGTGAAGTATAAATGTATGTATTCTAAGATCATTATTTAAATAATAGTGCTTGTTGTGGTTTGACTGTCAGAGCTGAATACAGGACAGTGTTATAAACACCAATCCTTATTCAAAGGGAAACTTCAAAATCATTTAAAATGACAGACAGGCCATATAGACAACAGTTTCTTTCCTCCCATCAATTTTACACGGCGTCGAACATTATTCTGTTAAAACATAATCTGCATATGTATATTTATTGAGAAAGGGAGAAAGGAGTTCTAATAAGCACATAGAATTGTAGGTATCAAAGAGCATGTTCCAATTTCTTAACATTTTCTAGTTTTCGACTGTAAAGCTGTAACAGTGCAAGATGAGACTTGAATTGAGTGAATATGACTTTGGTACTCTCTTGTTTCAATTTTCTGTGGAAAATTGCTAGTTTTCCTAAAGCTGCAAGACAAGGCCAGCAAAGCTCAACTTGGCTCTCAAACAAAGCTTGAGTGAGGTTTAAAAGGCCTAAAGGCTTTGGAGAGTCTCCCTGTACAAGAGGTGTATTTAACACTCAACAGTAATTTGCATAGAAACTAATCTTAAAAATTAACATTCATTTTCTTGCGGTACATACCACAGGACAGACAATTCAAACTTTGAAAACTGTATAGTCAAAGAGACTTTTCTGAGGAATCGTAAAGAAATTTATTTCAATCACTATTTAAATGAGGAGACAGGCATTCACTCTGGGCGATAGCAAATGCTTCTGGCTACCATTAGCTGGAGTTTTGTCCACTTGCTCTCACACTGTCCACTTTGATCAACAAACTGTTCCAGGCTTGCCAGCCAGTGTTTCACGCAGAGTGAATGCCAAACAGACACTCATTATCAAACTCATCTTTCAGACACTGTGTGTACCTATCAACATAGTGAGCGTACAAATATGGCTATGCTGGTCTACTGTTGGACACCTTTTAGCAATGCAATCAGCAAAGACCAGCTGAGCATAATTAATATTTCAGTCTGTTTCAGTGTATTCTCCTTACTAATTTATGTTAATAGCTTATGTTGCATGGATTCGAGTCATATCTCAGACAAATTGAGGGAAGGGGGGAATAAACATGTTTAGATTTTGACATGTTGCACACTGTTATGTGCATAAAAAGACTGAAACTTGAAATACAGGTTATTGTAAAGAAACATAAAGCTATGCACTGGAATTGACAGTTATAAGTGTTTCTGGTTTTCTCTTCTCTATCAGACATATTCAACTTGCTTTTATTGTCAGGACTTTTTAAAGCATATTTGCTTCCAATGTCTTCCTGCTCATTTGGTGTTAAGACACTACCTCCTGCCTCTAGCCAGCACGTTACCATTCTTTATGAAACCAATTGCTTTCTTGTGAAACAATCACCTTATTTCTGTTCCACAAACTGCAAGTCATTATCAGAAGTAACTCTCATAAAACATCCAGAAACTAATTTCTTATTCCCTCCTCTGTATCTAGTCTTGCCTTAAAACATCTAAATTTTAGTGTTACCTAAAGGGAAACAAAGTGTTCACAGTGTTTAAAGTGATTCTATGCTGAGACTGCTGCCTATCACAGCGACTAGTATTGTCTTGTTATTCCCTTGTACTCCTGTCTTTTCCTGTCTATCAGCTGTCTCTTGTTTTAAACATTTATCAGTTGTCTCTTGTTTTACCTGCGATTTCTTTCTAAGATCTTTGTAAATGAAATGACCTTGTCCTCTATGTTATAATACACAGCAGAAGGATTAATAAAAGCACAGAGCTTTTAGGTGATATAGTAATATGCATGCACAAATAGATAAATTTTTCATAGAATAATCTCTTATTGAAAACAAAAGACAAATGCATTTTCAGAGATGAGCAAATGAACTATCAGTAATAATTTGCTAAGGGAACAAGAGAAATGGGGACCATTGTTCTGTTCCTGTCCTATTCTTCAGGAAGTACATCTCTGATCTCTCTCACTTGCACTGGATTGCATTAATAAAGACTGATACTTAGAACAGAGTAATAAGAATATCAATTGTACTTGTAATAAGCAGGCCACACCTTTTAAAACACTATCTTCATTTTATACCCAATGAAAATCACAAGTTTCCTGCAGACTAGGGGCAGATTTACCTTCTGGTTTGTTCTAGAACCATCATTAAGTGGCAACCTGTCGCCATTTGAAACTGGATATTAGTTTTAGGCAGGCTGGTAGTCTGACTTGGTTCTGAATTACCTCTGTTTTGATAATAATAATTTATTTAAATTATGACTGTGCCATTACATTACAAAATAATACCTGTTACTGCTTAACACTGCAAGGATAACAATAGAAAGAATAAGAGGCTTAAAAAGATAGAATCTTTGGGATATAATGAAGTTATATATTTGCTGGAGAATAGGGGAGAGAGAAGACTAAAGGCAGACAACACAACCTTCTCATTAAAAATGATAAACAACTGATTACAGTAAAGGTGAAGATAAATTCTGTTACTTGAAGAATAAGGAAAAAACCCAGCTTAATTTTGTAACAAACCCTCCATGATCTTATATAAGTAAAACCTTTTAATTAGAAGGTAACAAAATGCTGGAGCATGGTGGCAAGAGATGTGGTAGACACTCCTTAACTATACACCATTAAGACCATCTAGCATATGTGTTTGATCTTACTTTGCAGCCGGGATTTAAAACAGTCACTCTAGAGAAAAACAAATCTCTCTGTCATTGAAAGTATTGATGAGAGTCAAAAATGCCAGACTGAAAGACATTCTTTTTGAGGAATTTGGTGTTGTCTTTTCTTGTTTTAATAACATAAAGCAAGCAACAATAAAGTGAGAAAATTCATGTAAGCCAATCTAATTAATATGGAGCTCCTGAAACATATTTCTTTTCTCAAGAAGCTGAACTCAATGCTGTTTCAGTTGCAAGCTCTGTTTTGTGCATTGATATTACTAAGTTTATAGTTAAATTTTTCTTCCTTGTATGTCACTATCTTTAATTTTAATATAATAGAATAAAGAAGAAAGGCTATTTGTAACTAATGCCTATAAATTACTGCATTAGAAAAAGCTTGGATGGGTAGAAACCTTCACAATTTCAACTATACATTTGTTTGTACAATGTTTATTTTATATGGCTGATTACTAATAAGCCTACTGTATTATACTGTTTTTGCTCTTTTCTTTTCAGAAAAAAATGTACCTGGACTGATTTTCATTGACTAATCTAGGTTTCACACAATATGGTAGACACCTAGGCTTTAATACTTCTAGAAGTGCCAAAGAATTATTCATGTACATATCAACGAGTTTAATTAATGCATATGGGTTTTGATTATTTTTTTTAATAATCTGTATAGAAGAATGATAAAATCTTCCAGAGTATGCTAAGTAGTGGACACAATCCTGTTCTTGCTGCTTCTTACCATTGCTGAATTTTGCATAGAGGAAGAGCATATTTTTTACAGATTTAGTGTGTTAGAAACCCTTTGTTACTATTTTCAGTGACTTTTTTTTTACTTATATTTGGTCTTTTATAATCAATACCAAGATATTTTTTTTGTGTAAGTTTTCCATTCTTAATGTTTTTTGAGTATTTTATTTGAAGACACCACAAAAAGGCATACTAAACCTTTAACGAATAAATATGGCATATTTAGTTCCAACTCTGCTGGGTCTGACCTCTGGTTCCATTGATAAATCACAGACTGGCCCAGAAAAAGTCACTACTATAACAGCAATGTTTAACTGAGCTGATTAAAAGAAGCAGTAGGAAGAAATGACAAAGTTTCAAAAATTTATTTTGTTATTCAAACTTCATTTTTTACTGAATATCACAGTTGTCATATGCCAAATATACATATTCAGTGACTGACTGATTGATTGTTTGCTTTTTGTAAATGGGTAAATTTGATATCAGTCCTGCCGTACCTCAGCTCACCTTTAGATGCCTCTCAGCTTACGTATATCTGCCTGATTTATTTGCAATTAGTTTAGTGTTTAATATCACTTTAGTTTTAGCTATTATTTATATTGAATCTATTTTCATTTAGGGTTTTGTTTTTACTTTCTTGTTTTTCACACAGTTCATTTTTAATAAATTTGAACTGCTACATCTAATAGCTGTGCTGAATTTAATTATACTATGGCTATCAGAATTAACATCTTCAATGTAATAATAACTTCACTCAGTTAATTAGAGCTATACCAACAATGGTTTTGCTAGTCTGTTGCACGAATAGCTATTATAAAGGCTATTACTTAACCTTGAGAATTGTCTTCTTAACACATGCCTTGATGTGATATTTGATCAAATTATATTGACCAGGAGTGCATATTAGCACAGTACAGCTGCACATGTCTGTACTCATCACCCAGCACTTCACTTGCATGAAGAGCAATTACTTGGATGTTATGAATGTGATATAAATTTCGCTTCATTCTAATTGGTACATTATTTTCTTCATTTTGTAAATATACTACTGTGCCATTAAGGAAGGCTTCAAACTGTTACATGGAACTTTCAGAGTAATTATCTGTCAGATATACATGGACAAAAATAGCTTTAGAGAAGTGAATTTGATAGCTGTTCAGTGCTTTTAAGTCAGGATTCTAGCCAGTGCAGACCTGACTGACTAGAAATCCTGTCATTCCTATGGTTTTATAAGGTTTTGCTGATCATCTTTCCAGGTAGTATATTAATACATATTATCTGTCTCCAGTATTTTACTAGAATACCTATGGCACTATAGAAAAAGCCCAGGTGCCATTTCAGGTGGAAAAAAGCCTAGTCTTCAAAGAATGAAAAACAGTAGCCAGAAGTTTATCCATACTAGCTACTACAGTATCAAAGTGCAATATGTATTTCTTCAAATCCTATATATTCCATTAAAAGCCTATGCGAACTGAAGAGAAAGGCAGCACATTTGTTTTAAATGAGGAGAAAGGGATCAAAGTGAGCAATGAGGTTTCTTGCCCACAAAACAAAGGAGAAAATATAGGGGATAGGTGACATATTCTGTTTTACAATCTCACACCATGGTATCTTAGAATCATAGAATCATAGAATGGTTAGGGTTGGAAAGGACCTCAAGATCATCTAGTTCCAACCCCCCTGCCATGGACAGGGACACCTCACACTAAACCATCCAACACAAGGCTTCATCCAACCTGGCCTTAAACACCGTCAGTGATGGAGCACTCACAACCTCCCTGGGCAACCGATTCCAGTGTCTCACAACCCCAACAGGAAAGAATTTCCTCCTTATATCCAATCTAAACTTCCCCTGTTTAAGTTTTAACCCGTTACCCCTTGTCCTGTCACTACAGTCCCTGACGAAGAGTCCCTCCCCAGCATCCCTATAGGCCCCCTTCAGGTACTGGAAGGCTGCTATGAGGTCTCCACGCAGCCTTCTCTTCTCCAGGCTGAAATGCCCCAACTTTATCAGCCTGTCTTCATACAGGAGGTGCTCCAGTCCCCTGATCATCCTCGTGGCCCTCCTCTGGACTTGTTCTAGCAGTTCCATGTCCTTTTTATGTTGAGAACACCAGAACTGCACACAATACTCCAAGTGAGGTCTCACAAGAGCAGAGTAGAGGGGCAGGATCACCTCCTTCGACCTGCTGGTCACACTCCTTTTGATGCAGCCTGGGATACGGTTGGCTTTCTGGGCTGCGAGCGCACACTGAAGCCGGCTCATGTTCATTTTCTCATCGACCAGCACCCCCAAGTCCTTCTCTGCAGGGCCGCTCTGAATCTCTTCTTCGCCCAGTCTGTAGCTGTGCCTGGGATTGCTCCGACCCAGGTGTAGGACCTTGCATTTGGCGTGGTTGAACTTCATAAGGTTGGCATCAGCCCACCTCACAAGCGTGTCAAGGTCCCTCTGGATGGCATCCCTTCCCTCCAGCATATCAACCGGACCACACAGCTTGGTGTCATCGGCAAACTTGCTGAGGGCACACTCAATCCCACTGTCCATGTCAGCGATGAAGATGTTAAACAAGACCGGTCCCAACACCAATCCCTGAGGGACACCACTCGTTACCGGTCTCCAGCCTGACATTGAGCCATTGACCACAACTCTTTGTGTGCGGCCGGCCAGCCAGCCAGTTCTCTATCCACCGAGTGGTCCATCCATCAAATTGATATCTCTCCAATTTAGAGAGAAGGATGTTGTGTGGGACAGTGTCAAATGCTTTGCACAAGTCCAGGTTCTTATTCCCTTAGTGGAATTATATTAATCACAAAAAGACATGAGTAAACCAACACGGGAAATTGGCCTTTTTCTGAGTTAAAGCCAGTGACAACTGGTGCTACTCTATACTATTTGAACTTTGTCGTATAAACCTGGCTGTGCAATACCTATTTCCGAATGGATGTGAGCATACATGATCTGATAGTCAATTTCTTGCTTTTTTCAGCCCTATTCCACCAGTATTTTTAAAACTGAGAAACTTGTTTCCTGATCTATGGTTTGCTGCAGATATATGTAGCTGGGCCCAACTCAATATTTCTGGGTCTAGTTCAATATTCCTGTGTTTAACTTCCCTTGAGTGAATGCTGCCACTGCTGTGGTTCTGTGGACAAAGATTCTTATGATTTTGGAAATCATTATTTCACTTTATGCTGTACACAGAGATGCAAGTGCAGCCACAAACACTTCAGTCATGACTGCTGCAGAAGGAGACCCAAATCTTCTCAATGCTATTTTTTTCAGCTCTTTTGAAACAGTCTTGTAAAGATGACTGAACACATCTATAAAGACTATCAGTACAAGGAAAGAGTCACAAACACCATTCCCATTAGGAGAATTGTGTGTGTGTCTAAGGATAAACTTCTGGTAGGCGGAACTCCACCAGACTGTTTTCATTCTGCAGAGGTGACCTTTTGGAGTGCTGGCTAAGGTAAACACTGTATATGGTTGGAACCAAAAGCTATCTGATGTTAGAATCATAGAACAGTTAGGGTTGGAAGGGACCTTAAGATCATCTAGTTACAACCACGCTGCCATGGGCAGGGATGCCTAACACTAAGCTATGTCACCCAAGGCTCTGTCCAACCTGGCCTTGAGCACTGCCAGGGATGGAGCATTCACAACTTCCTTGGGCAACCCATTTCACTGCCTCACCACTCTCACAGTAAAAAACTTCTTTTGTCCAATCTAAACTTCCCCTATTTAAGTTTTAACCCGTTACCCCTTGTCCTATCACTATAGACCGTAATGAAGAGTCTTTCCCCAGCATCCTTAAAGGCCCCCTGCAGATACTGGAAGGCTGCTATGAGGTCTCCATGCAGCCTTCTCTTCCCCAGACTCAACAGCCCCAACTTTCTCAGCCTGATTTTATATGAGAGGTGCTCCAGTCCCCTAATCATCCTTGTGGCCCTCCCCTGGACTTGTTCCAGCAGTTCCATGTCCTTTTTATGTTGAGGACACCAGAACTGCACACAGTACTCCAAGTGAGGTCTCACGAGAGCAGAGTAGAGGGGCAGGATCACCTCCTTCGACCTGCTGGTCACGCTGTATTTGATGCAGCCCAGGATACAGTTGGCTTTCTGGAGTGCAAGTGCACACTGAAGCTGGTTCATGTTAAGTTTCTCATCTAATAACATCCCCAAGTCATTCTCCGCAGGGCTGCTCTGAATCTCTTCTCTGCCCAACCTGTAGTTGTGCCTGGGATTGCTCTGACCCAGCGGTAGGACCTTGGACTTACCATGGTTAAACTTCATAAGATTGGCATCAGCCCATCTCACAAGCTTGTCGAGGTCCGTCTAGATGGCATTCCTTCCCTCCAGCTTATCAACCGGACAACACAGCTTGGTATCATCGGCAAACTTGGTGAGGGCACACTCGATCCTACTGCCCATGTCAACGACAAAGATGTTGAACAAGACCAGTCCCAACACCGATCCCTAAGGGACACCACTCGTTACCTGTCTCCAGCTGGACATCGAGCCACTGACCACAACTCTTTGTGTGCGGCCATCCAGCCGGTTCTTTATCCACTGAGTGGTCCACCTATCAAATTTATGTCTGTCCAATTTAGAGACAATGATGTTGTGTGGGACAGTGTCAAACATTTTGCACAAGTCCAGGTAGATGACATCAACTGCTCTACCCCTGTCCATCAGTTCTGTACCCCCATCAGAGAAGGCCACCAAATTGGTCAGGCAGGATTTGCCTTAGGTAAGCCATGCTGGCTGTCACCAGCCACCTTGTTGTTTTCCATATTACTGTAAACTTTCCCTGTGAGTGCTTGTGTTAGCTTTTTCAGTTGGAACCAAGATAAAATTAAATCTGAAACATCCAAAAATAATAAACTAAAATTAAGGGTTTCTTTCAAGTGTACTGAAATCCTCCAAAGGACCAGAAGGTATCACAAAGAATATCACACTGACACACGCAAAGCTCCAGCAGACTCCCTAGAGGTAAATAAACCTCCAGTATTTCTCCCTGGTTGTTGTGACATCTTCTCTTTTTTTGGAAGCATAGCTTTCCCACATGTTATTAACTGAAGAAGTAATTGATGAAGTTTCATAGAAGAAAAGACAGGTGTGTTACTACTTCACACTCTTGTAAGGAAGAAAAAGAAAAGAAAAAATAAATAGGAATATCTTTGTCTCTTGTCTAAAAGATGGTAAATTAATTATTACATTTACTCCTGTTTCACATATTATTCTGCCAGACAGCTACATCCTTCTTCAGTCCAGATGTTTCCTAGATAAAGAAAAATTGAAATGCTTACCTTAGGACTTAACTTTATGAAAAATTATGCTCATTTTCTGCAGTAATTAAATAAATTCAGCAATTTTATTCTGCTGAAAAAATCAGTTCAGTAAACAGAAGTTGAGATGATAAAAGATTCAGTTTTGCCAGTACTTGTGGTACATTGCACTCTCTACACTAAAAATAAGTAAATGTTTAGTTTTAATTGCAGCTTTCCTTAACTATGACTATTATTTATTTTTAAGATAGTTTCTCTATAGAAAATCATGACTAAACCCTTGTCTTTTTGCATAAATATTTTGCTGATTAAAAAGTCTAACACATGCACACAGTAAAAACAGAAATTCTTGCCTTTTGGCATTTGCTTTTTATTGTAGAGAAGTAACAAATCCAATTACAAGATATTTGATTCACTGGGCAAATCCTAATGGAACATTTTTGGCTCTGCAGGGTACCACTCTACTGAAGAACCACTTGTCATCATAATAATATATAGGACCACATTCTGTGATTCACAGTTGAATTTGTTTGCCAAATGATTTTCAGGAAAGCGCATCCTGAAATTCTCCAAAACTCTCCTTATGCTTAAGGGCTTTTTTTTTTTTTTTTTTTGTTTCCACTCATAATTATTCTTTGCATACATTAATGCTAATAATGCAATGAAGTCACCTTTCCCATGCTTTTCAAAGAGATTTAATTCCTTCAAATATGAAACACCAAAGGATAAAGAGAAATTTTAACATTTTGGTTAAACAAATGCTTTTCACTATAATTTGACTTATTGTTAGACTGGTGATTTTGGCTTTACAGTTAATTTTCCACATAAAATGAGGTAAATCAGAAACACCCTTAAGTGAAATCATCCAGTCTATGCCAGTGGAACCTGGACTGAAATCAGATTCAAATGTTTACTAGTGCTCATTTGTAGAGGAAATAAATAACCATAAAAACAGTCCCTTACAAACAGTTAAAGAAACTACCCATTAAAAAAAAAAAAAGGAAAGAAAACCATTTTTTAAATTTTTATTAACACACTTTGTGCTCTATTAATAAACACATTAAGGTAAATAATGCAGGGAACATTTAATTGTATTGTTTTCATTATAAGCTAGAAAAAATTCCTCTGATACATAATACAGTTTAAATATGTAATTGAAATTTCTGAGCAGAGAACGTGTTTTGCATACATATATGCATGCAGTCTGTGCACCACCATAGTGGAAGTCAGCTAGAAACATGATGAAAGATACACCTCCCTCAGAAACACCTCAATAAGATCAGACAAAAAAGGATAGAATTCACCTGCTTTTCAATAGAGACAACAAACTGATCAGTAATTGTAGTTTTCAGAATAGTGAGAACTAGGGATGGAAAAGACTTACTTGGAAAACTGGCTAAAAGCTCCCTTATCTCTCTTTTTTAATATTTCAATTTTTGGCTGTACTACCAGGAACATATAGTTTTTCTTCACTCATTATATCAATCACATGAAAGGTAATATACTTTTCTATCTGTCTCACACACCAAAGATATAATCCAATACAGCTCTTATTTGATTCCATTAAACTTTGTAAGCACCTTCCAGGCACCGAGGTATTCAGAACAGGATAGGAACAGAGCATTAGGTCATCCAGGCCAAATAAAGGGTGTTGCATAATCAATTTCATGTCAAAGATTTTTAAAAGGCTTTTTTTTTTTTTTTCTGTCCTGTTTCAAAATGTGGAATAAAATATTCCAGGTATAGCTCAACAAATTCCATCACATTTGCAAATTGTGCATATGTTTGGGGCTTTTTCTAAAGGAATCATATTTTATGTGTCATAAAAAAAAAATTAAAAAAATCCTAAAAAAAAGAATGCCTTTTCTAGTTATTCATGTTACAGTCTCCAAAACTTATTAACTTTAAAGATATTTTTAAGGATACAAATTACTTTACAACCCTCTGATGTTATTACATTAATACATTAAAGAATAGTTTCAGGTAAAAAAGTATATTACAAAAAAAAATCTAAGTTGCATCATATCTGCAACCTAGGTCTTGACATACTTCATAGTCAAATTACCTTTTCTTTTACGATATATCAGAGCATAAATTTCATCCATCACTCTCACACTTATCTATGAAATAAAATTCAATTTTCTCTTATAATCTTGCTACTTCATACATGCAACATACCTCTTCCTGCAAAATGAGTAGCAGAAATGCTGCCTATGCTTCCATTATCATTCAACATACACCTTACTTTGAATCGAATTAAGATACCTTGAGACATTCTTATTAAATATAAATTCCCTTTTGACTAAAGTCCATTAATCAGAAAATCAGGAACCTGCTTAGAAAGGTTCCATGGGATATAGCCCTAAAAGGGAGGGGGACCCAAGACTGTTGGTTGATATTCAATGATCACTTACTACAAGCTCAGGAGTGTTTCATCCCAACTAGAAGGAAGTGCAGCAGGAGGGCCAGGAGACTTCCTTGGACAGGTAAGGAGATGCCGAGGAAAATTCGAAGGAAAAAAGAGAGGCTTATAAAAGGTGGAAGCAAGGACAGGCTACATGGGAAGAATACAGGCATGTTGTCCAGGAAGCTAGGGACCAGGTTAGGAAAGCTAAGGCCCAGTTAGAATTAAACTTGGATAGGGATGTTAAGGATAACAGGAAAGTATTCTACAGGTACGTAGCAAATATAAAACAGACTAGGGACAACACAGGCCTCCTGAGGAAGCTCTCGGGAGAACTGGCTATGCAGGATTTGGAGAAGGCTGAGGTTCTGAATGACTTCTTTGCCTCGGTCTTCACTGGCAAAGGCTCTGACCACACCACACAAGTCGTGGAAGGCAGAAGCAGGGACTGTGAGAATGAAGACCTTGGGCCCACTGTAGAAGAGGATCTGGTTCCAGACCATCTTAAGAACCTGAACAAACACAAGTCCATGGGACATGATGAAATCCATCCGCGGATCCTGAAGGAGCTGGCGAATGAAGTTGCTAAGACACTGGCCATCATATTTGAAAAATCACGGCAGTCAGGTGAAGTTCCCGATGACTGGAAAACGGGAAATATAACCCCCATTTTCAAGAAGGGGAAAATGGATGACCCAGGGAACTACAGAGCAGTCAGTCTCACCTCTGTGCCTGGCAAAATCTTGGAGCACATTCTCCTGGAAAGCATGCTAAGGCACATGAAAAACAACAAGGTGCTTGGGGACAGCCAGCATGGCTTCACTAAGGGCAAATCCTGCCTGACCAATTTGGTGGCCTTCTATGATGGGGCTACAGAACTGATGGACAGGGGTAGAGCAGTTGATGTCATCTACCTGGACTTGTGCAAAACGTTTGACACTGTCCCACACAACATCCTTCTCTCTAAATTGGAGAGATATCAATTTGATAGGTGGAACACTCAGTGGATAAAGAACTGGCTGGATGGCCGCACACAAAGAGTTGTGGTCAGTGGCTCGATGTCCAGCTGGAGACAGGTAACGAGTGGTGTCCCTTAGGGATCGGTGTTGGGACTGGTCTTGTTCAACATCTTTGTCGCTGACATGGGCAGTGGGATTGAGTGTGCCCTCAGCAAGTTTGCTGATGACACCAAGCTGTGTTGTCCGGTTGATAAGCTGGAGGGAAGGAATGCCATCCAAAGGGACCTCGACACGCTTGTGAGGTGGGCTGATGCCAACCTTATGAAGTTCAACCATGGTAAGTCCAAGGTCCTACCACTGGGTCAGAGCAATCCCAGGCGCAACTACAGGTTGGGCAGAGAAGAGATTCAGAGCAGCCCTGCGAAGAATGACTTGGGGATGTTATTAGATGAGAAACTTAACATGAACCGGCTTCAGTGTGCACTTGCACTCCAGAAAGCCAACTGTATCCTGGGCTGCATCAAATACAGCGTGACCAGCAGGTCGAAGGAGGTGATCCTGCCCCTCTACTCTGCTCTCGTGAGACCTCACTTGGAGTACTGTGTGCAGTTCTGGTGTCCTCAACATAAAAAGGACATGGAACTGTTGCAACAAGTCCAGAGGAGGGCCATGAGGATGATCAGGGGACTGGAGCACCTCTCATATAAAATCAGGCTGAGAAAGTTGGGGCTGTTGAGTCTGGGGAAGAGAAGGCTGCATGGAGACCTCATAGCAGCCTTCCAGTATCTGCAGGGGGCCTTTAAGGATGCTGGGGAAAGACTCTTCATTACGGTCTATAGTGATAGGACAAGGGGTAACGGGTTAAAACTTAAATAGGGGAAGTTTAGATTGGACAAAAGAAGTTTTTTACTGTGAGAGTGGTGAGGCAGTGAAATGGGTTGCCCAAGGAAGTTGTGAATGCTCCATCCCTGGCAGTGTTCAAGGCCAGGTTGGACAGAGCCTTGGGTGACATAGTTTAGTGGGAGGCATCCCTGCCCATGGCAGGGGGGTTGGAACTGGATGATCTCAAGGTCCGTTCCAACCCTAACTATTCTATGATTCTAACACAATTGGAATTTGTGTTGAAATGTGCCTTTCTAAAAGTCAGTGTTCAGTTTATACTTTATTGTTGGGTTGTTATTTTAATATATTATATCATTATGTAGGAAATAGCTCTTGAGAAGTTCCTAGCAATTATTTGATGCCTTGAACACCCACATACACTGCAGGCAAAATGCTGTATTTTTAACACACTGTTATCTCAGGTCCTTAAATTCTGGTCATTCTTTAAGTGTATTACATTATTTTAGGGGAGAAGAGAAAACATAATAACAAAGAAAGAAACCCACACAAAGCACTGGAATCAATGGAAAACAGAATTAAAATGGCTAAAGACTTCAAAGTAACCCCCAAAATTCAGATGATATTAGTTCAGCTGATTGTTATTGTTAGTTGATAAGATTTTTTATCTTCTGGACTAACACTCTTGATAGAACCAAGTCAGATACCCAGTTTTCTTTGAATCTGGAAAATATTTTGTTATTTCAGCATATTTTCTGTTCAGTTTCTTTTTTAACTTGTTATTCATTTATTTCCTTTTACAGTCAGTTTTTACCTTACTACAATGATTCTTCACTTTCTTAGCCTACATTGAATTTTCCTTTCTCCCCAAGAAACTGAAGCAATGAGGTTCTCTCCTCATTTTTTTCCCCATTTTTCATTTAAAAACTGGTTTTCTGTTTGTACCTAAGACTGAAGTACCTACTCATCTGTCATTTCTGGCTCCACCACTGTAACTCATCTGCAGTAACAGTTTATTGCATCTTTATCATGTTTTTTACCTCTCTTTAATCTGTGTGTATCATTCTCCCCCCGTTACCTGTGTGAGCCTCTGCTGTTCTCTGTTCAGTGCTATCTCCCAATGAGGCCTCCCTGCACAGATTTCGTTTGATATTTTACTTCATAGAAACCTGTTGTAAAAAATAAATTGAGCTGTATTATATTGTTGAGCTGGAGTCATTAACAGGGTTATTTTGACTATTTCAGGAGCACTTATGTACTTTGTAGCCTTAGCTTTTGTATCTTCAAGTAAGCAGGTATTCTCAGTACTTAATGTATTACTAGAATATTAAAATGCACAATCAAACCCAGAGTCTTTGAACTGCATCACCTACTTTTTCTTTCACTCAAATAAGCTTCTTAAGCTAAGAAGTAAGTGTAGGCCAGAAGCAGAAATAGGAATTCACTCTAAAAGCAAATCCTGGCTAGGATGGCTTTATAGGCTATGAATCATGGGGTATTCAGGCTGGACAAGAGAAAGCTGCATGAAGACCTCATAACAACATTCCGATAACTGAAAAGGGCATACAGGGATGACAGTGAGGGACTCTTCACCAGGGACTGTAGCAACAGGATAACAGGTAATGGGTTAAAACTGAAACAGGGGAAGTTCAGGCTAGATATGAGGAAAAAGTTCTTTACTGTAAGGGTGGTAAGGCACTGGAATCGGTTGCACAAAGTGGTAAATGCTCCATCCCTCACAGTGTTCAAGGCTAGGCTGGATGTAGTCTTGGGTGACATGGTTTAGTGCGAGTGCCCATGGCAGGGAGTTTGGAACCAGATGGTCTTAAGGTGCTTTCCAAACCTAACTATTCTATGATTCTATGGTGAGTGGTGAGAGAATAAAAGAGTTTGCTGTTTAAAATACAAGACTTGATTTTCCATCAGTGATTAAGAAAGAAGGAAGCTAGACAGCAGTCAGACCTCCATTGGAAAAGAGCATCAACTGTGCTGGGCCAGGGGACTTTCAGTCCACAGGAGAAATCCACAAGATTAATTGCCTTCTGGTCTCTATGCACGCTTCTGAAGAGTAGGGCTGATGAAACCTGCAGGCAGGTCCTTTGCATGTTTCAGCTTTCACCTCAACTTTAAAAGTCAGACTTAGCTAAAATCTGTAGGTGCATCCAGTTTAGCTCAATTAAAGTTATTCAGAAATATTACTTCTTTATGGATTTTGTTTTCTTTCAACTGAAATCTGTAGAAATTGCAGAAGTTCAGTGCAAGATCCCCATTTCTGGTAGAAAGCAGAGCACTCTCTTAAGTATTAAGTACTCTCCCAGTTGTTTTAAAAGAATATTAAAACCAACAAAGGCTGGTGTTGGTGCTTTGACATTAGTGTGGTTTGTTACATGGTCAATGTATTTTCTCCAGAACAAAGGAGGTAGAGAAAGGATTAAGAATATTAGAGATTTTATTGTTATCAGACCTTGATGATGAAGTGGCATAGCACAGGTTACCAAAAGAAATTTTGCAGTCATAAAAGGAGCTAAGTTTAAGGAAGGCAGAATTAGCCTGAGAAGATTTCAAATATCCATAAAGAACCGTATTGACAAGCAGAAGACAGAAACCTTGGGAGTTGAACTAAGAAAGAAACATGAGACCTGAGGCCTTTGCAAATACCAAACATCCACAGTTGATGCATGTTTGAGGAGCTAATAGATCCAGGATTTCTATGTTTCTTCTAAATAAGAATTTGTAAAGGTAAAATGTTAATTCCATGAATAAATTTTCTGAATAAAGAAACAAAATAACAAGGTCATGCTTAATAAAACAAAGCCAACCTGCAAAACAACCAACACTAAACTAAATGAAACTTGAAAGTATATTACAGGTAAAATTTACTTTCTACAACTAATTTCATACCATTATCAGTATTAATTTTCTTAAAGAGAAGCAACTATATAACAACCAGTGTCTGACCTTGGAAACTTGACTATAAAAATTAGAGACTTATGGTGATTATTTGGCAAAATATGACCAGGACTACTTCTGTCATCACTATTTCAGTAAATTATGTTATTATTTATATTAATAACTTCTATATGCCTTATGTAAATTCAGCTAGCAGCTCAAGAAGAGCAAGAAAAACAAGCATGGACTGTATTTCCAATCCATGGGAAATAATATAACTGCAGGAATTAATATATTTGTGAGAGGAGTGGGGAAGTTTCCTCTAGGAAGTAATATTTTAAGAAAATCCTGGAACAGGAGACCTCTTCATCAAGAAAGGTATATTTTGTTGTGAAACTAGTGTATAAGACATTGTATACTTCTTTCAAATTTCATCGCTTCACAGTGGCCCATGGAAATTTGTAGTGAATAAATAACATTTCAAAGTTCATTGAAATGAGTGGATACTTTTCAAGCCACTTCTTGGCCTTGGACCTGCCTATCAGCATGCCTGCTTTGTAGACATTTCCTTTCCTTTCCTTCATCAGGCTTGAGAGCGTTCATTCTCTGGTTCCTACACAGCCAAGTGAATAAGTTCAATGCATATAAGCGTATGAATATGTATGAGTTCTCAAACATGTCCTGATTTACTAAGTCAGATTGTTTAAATTTGCCCCTAAAATAAGTTCTTACGAAAGAAATCACAGAAATAGGTTTCTATGGATATTACGCTGCTTTAAAACTAGTTTCTTCTACATAGTTTTCCTTCTTTCAGGAGTCTGAGACTTTTTGATTTTAATTCATTAGAAGCCAGCTGAAGCTGGGAAGTCCATAAATTTTCCATAGTAACTGAATGGTCAAAGACTTAATTCACTAGTTTGTATAATCCAGAACTCATATCCTGCAGACAGTAATGGTCTTAAAATATTTAGATCTATGAAGTCCATGGATTTTTTTTTTTTTTTATATATATATATATAACAAATAGGTATAATTTCCTTAATTAGTGAAAAATGGGCTTTGATTGCTCCTTGGTGACTTAAAAGTAGTTGCACACTAGAAAGGATCCTAAACAAAAGTGGAAAGTGAAAAGGAACAAGAAACCAAGACATGGTAACACTAATGTTTTCCATGTTGAGAGAGGCTGTGAGATATGTTATCAATTTATAAGAGCTTATTTTTAAAAAGTTCCCCAAACTGAGATGTTAAACTCCTTAAAAGCCACATAGATTTAACAGTAACAGAGGACAGGACACTGAATTTTGCTATCTATCTAGTGGAAACAACAGGACTGGAGTCAATTATTGCTGTTCTCAGACCACAGATTTTGCAGTGACACTGCTCAGGTAACAAAATATGGAAGAGCAAGACTGAAGGAGAAGTTGCTTGAAGAATCTGCAGATTTGAATCACATAATTTTGCCATGGGCAGCATGATTTATTTAGGGGCACTGCACTCTTTTGGATTAAGTGTGGCATAGGCAACGGTTATGCTGTCTGGCGCAAAGATGGATGTGACAAAATAAATTAATAAAAAATAATAATATATTAGCTTAGTTCAGACAATCCCCTAATTTTCAGCTTCTTGATCATGAACTGAAAATCTTTTATATTGAATTGAGATCACCCACTAATTCTGAGAACAAGTTTTCTTTTTGTTTACTTAAATTTGTCCTCCTTCTCCACACCTAGTGTTTAATGCAACATTCAACAATTATACAGATTAAAATAATAAACCAAACCTGCTGCACTGCAACTTTCCAAAATAACATTGGTAGATATTATAAATACCATAAACATTATTTGGAAAATTTGCTCTAGTAAATGTATAGGGACATTTTAATCATCAAATCTACCTATAACTTCTACGTCTTAGAGAATCAATTTTATATGACTTAATTCCCTAGATTAATGAATTCTGTAGTTCTTTTTCATAAGATTCCTGGGTAGATCAGTTGTTTATCTTAATCCAGCAAGTGTGGAAAGAACAGCCCAGATGGGAATTGCTGTTGCAGCTTTATTTTATTTTATGTTGCTTTATTTAATACTTTTTTTGCATATTAAGTCTAGTGCCAGCTTTCAACAGGATGTTGAACCCAAAAGTTTCCACTTCACATTCAACTTAAAGAGCACACTGACACCTATATTTCTCCCTGGGTGGAATTTCACTGCACATCATGCTTTCAGATTTCAATTTTGTGCCATGCTAGCTGTCTCCTGTTTTTCCCAGGTATTTTGAGTCGTTTTAGAGAATATTACAGAATCACAGAATCCCAAGGGTTGGAAGGGACCTCAAGTCCAACCCCCCTGCAAGAGCAGGGTAACCTACAGTACATCACACAGGAACTTGTCCAGGCGGGCCTTGAATATCTCCAACGTAGGAGACTCCACAGCCCCCCTGGGCAACCTGTTCCAGTGCTCTGTCACTCTTACAGTAAAGAAGTTCTTCCTGATGTTAACGTGGAACTTCCTATGCTCCAGTTTACACCCATTGCCCCTTGTCCTATCACTGGATATCACTGAAAAAAGCCTAGCTCCATCATCCTGACACCCACCCTTTACATATTTGTAAACACTGATGAGGTCACCCCTCAGTCTCCTCTTCTCCAAGCTAAAGAGACCCAGCTCCCTCAGCCTCTCCTCATAAGGGAGATGTTCCACCCCCTTAATCATCTTTGTGGCTCTGCGCTGAACTCTTTCAAGCAATTCCCTGTCCTTCTTGAACAGAGGGGCCCAGAACTGGACGCAATATTCCAGATGAAGCCTCACCAAGGCTGAGTAGAGGGGGAGGAGAACTTCTCTTGACCTACTAACCACTCCCTTTCTAATGCACCCTAAGATGCCATTTGCCTTCTTGACCACAAGAACATATTGCTGGCTCATGGTCATCCTCCTATCCACCAGGACCCCCAGGTCCCTTTCCCCTTCGCTACTTTCCAGCAGGTCACCCCCCAACCTGTACTGGTACATGGGGTTGTTCTTCCCCAGATGCAAGACTCTACACTTGCCCTTGTTGAATTTCATCAAGTTTCTCCCCGCCCAACTCTCCAGCCTGTCCAGGTCTCGCTGAATGGCAGCACAGTCCTCTGGTGTGTCAGCCACTCCTCCCAGTTTTGTGTCATCAGCGAACTTGCTGAGGGTACACTCAGTTCCCTCATCCAGGTTGTTGATTAAAATATTAAACAGCACCGGTCCCAGCACCGACCCCTGAGGGACTCCACTAGTCACAGACCTCCAGCTAGATTCTGCACCATTGACCGCAACTCTCTGCCTTCTTCCTTTCAACCAGTTCTCGATCCACCTCACTACTTTTTCGTCAAGCCCACACTTCCTTAGCTTATCTACGAGGATGCTGTGAGAGACAGTACCAAATGCCTTACTGAAATCAAGAAAAACCACATCTACCGTTCTACCATCATCCCTCCACCTAGTCACTTCCTCATAGAAGGCTATAAGGTTGGTCAAACATGACTTCCCCCTCATAAAACCATGTTGGCTGTTCTTAATGACCCCCTCATCCTTGATATGCCTAGAAATGGAGTCAAGAATGAGTTGTTCCATCACCTTTCCAGGGATGGAGGTAAGGCTGACCAGTCTACAATCACCCGGGTCCTCTTTCTCGCCCTTCTTATAGACTGGCGTGACACTTGCCATGCTCCAATCCTCAGGCACCTCTCGTGTTTTCCATGACTTACCAAAGATGATGAAGAGTGGCCTAGCAATGACCTCCACCAGTTCCCTCAGCACCCGCGGGTGCATTCCATCTGGACCCATCGATTTACAGATGTCCAGATTGCATAGCTGATCCCTAACCCAATCCTCATCTACCAAAGCAAACTCATCCTTTGTCCTGACTCCTTCTGGGGCTATAGAAATCCGGGGCCCTCGGGGAGAGACTGCAGGAGTAAAGACAGAGGCAAAGAACGCATTCAGCACCTCTGCCTTCTTTATATCCTCATTCTCCAGGGCACCCACCTCGTTCAGCAGTGGGCCTATATTGCCTCTTGTGTTAGTTTTATTTGCTATGTATTTGAAGAAGCCCTTTCTATTGTCCTTAACCCGACTAGCAAGATTAAGTTCCAAGGAGGCCTTAGCTGTCCTAATTGCCTCCCTACATCCTCTAACAACTGTCCTATATTCCTCCCAAGCGGCCAGCCCCTCCTTCCATAATCCATAGATTCTCCTTTTCCACTTGAGTTTGCCCAGCAGCTCCTTGTTTAACCACGCTGGTCTCCTAGATCCCTTACTTGATTTCCTAATATTGACCAGGATTTGCTAGTAGTGGATAAATGGCTTGAGAACAACAGGATGTGGAAAACTATTCAGAAAGATAAAAAGATTGTTAACAAAAGTGAAAGAGAACAGGAAACTGTTAGATATGTCACTATTTTTTTGTGACTTGAGGTAAGTTTTGCTTTGTCTAGGAATCTCTTATAAGCTGTGAGATAACATAGGTAGCAGGCTTGATGATAGGTTTCCTCTCATCGTCCTTCTCCAACCTCTACTACTGTTCAGCATGTTTTGATTTTTTTAGAGGTCTGCTATGAATTTTTATCTTTTTTTATTAGAAGATATCCTATAATTCAAGACTTCTGACATAAAACTAGGTTTTATGTAGTTTTTCTTGCTCTGGTGGCGTTTTTTTCTTTCCCCTCAAATACTGTTACAGAACATATAAATTTTGTATTACATATGCTACAGCCTATTTAGCCTGCCAAAATAAGTGTTAATTTGAAAAAATTTATCTGTCCTCTGGACACTCAGAATTAAAAGGCCACTCTGGAAATTAGGGTCTCAATCATAGAAATCTATCTAGCTGCCTCCACAAAGGACATCATACGTCAGCGTAATGAATGGAAGGATATTTTTCTGTGCAGGGTATTTGAAAAATAGAGAGATATTCTTAATTACTTGGGTAGAAACTTCACTCAGTAGTGCATCACAATTTCACTACTGCTTTGTTAAAAAAAAAAAAAAAAAAAAAAACTAAAAAAACCCCTGAGAACAAAATTATGCAACTGGCTGAAAACCCATGTAGACATAAATGCAAAATTGCAATTTGCTTGAAAAAAATATATTTTACCTTGAGGAAATGGTTGAACTGTAAGTGATTTTAAAGTTCAAAAAATCCAAGATGATCAAATTCTCTGAAATGCTTCAAAGGAATATCTATCTGTGTTAAAGAAAATCAAAAGGAAAAAAAAAGTCATCTCATAAAAATCCAATTGGTTCATATAAGCAGGAAAAGATGGCATTTTTACCTGTGGATCACACGACTTGATTGATTTCTTCTTCAAATATTGATATCAAATAGAGACCAAGCAGGATATGTGAAAAGGCAATCTTGAGGTAAAATATGATCTATTATCAGGTTTCTTGCAATTCAGTCTATTTGTATTTATAATGTCATCTTTGTGGAAACAACAACTTCTTCAGTATACAGGCCACATAATTCATGTGCAATGAAAGCACTTCACCTTGAAGAGCATTTCCTCTACTGGATCTCAGTGAAATATTTTTCTGTGTTATAAATTCAGTTCTTTTTGTGCTAAATGCTAAATGAATTGTAAGAAGTTCCCTTTTTACCTCCTCAGGTGCTTACCTTCTGTTGTGGTTTAAGTCCAGTCAGTAAGTCAGAACTACGCAGCCACTCTCTCACTCACTCTCCGTTCTTCCCCCCAGCCCCGGCTCCCGGAGAGATGGGGAGGAGAATCAAAAGAATGTAACTCCCATGGGTTGAGATAAGAACAGTCCAGTAACTAAGGTATAACACAAACCACTACTGCTACCACCAATAATAATAATGGTAAGGGAAGAGAATACAACCGCTCACCACCCACCAAGCAATACCCAGCCCCAACCAAGCAGTGATCTAGCCCTTCTGGGTAACTGCCCTTAGTTTATATAGTGGGCATGATGTGCTGTGGTATGGAATACTTCTTTGGTCAGTTTGGGTCAGGTGTCCTGTCTCTGCTTCTTCCCGGCTTCCCCTCCTCCCTGGCAGAGCATGAGGCTCAGAAAGTCCTTGGTCAGAGTAAACATTACTTAACAACAACTGAAACCATCAGTGTTATCAGTGTTGCTCCCAGGTTGAAAGTCAAAAACACAGCACTGCAGCAGCTACTAAGGAGAAAAATGACTGCTACTGCTGAACCCAGGACACCTTGCTCTTCTGCAGACTTCGTGAAGGATAGTTTGCAGCTTAGTTTAACATAAGCTTTTTTTAGTAGCACCACGACTTTAGGCTGTTTTTTTCCCTCTCTTCTGACACCAGCCACTTTTGTGGGCCCTGGTGAGTCCCTTTTGGTTTTTGTTGTTTGAAGAGATAAATCATATGCTATAAATTGAACAAACTAAAAAATTAAAAAAAAAAAAAAAGTCAGGTCATTTATTACTTGTACAACAGAGGTTTGAAGGGAGAAAATGCTTGCTAAATTAGGAGAGTGACTGGGATGCTTATGCTTACATCAGGTTAATGACTTCAGCTTAGTAAAGATGGTACTGTTTCTTTTCAAGCCTGAAGTTAACCTCTTCATGTCACAGGGCTTTTCTTGTGTAGAGTTCAGTTTATCGAGCATCTTGATACAATATCTAAGAACTACTTACAACCTCACTACATCTAAATCCACATTTGTTCCTCTTTGAAATGTTTAGACAACACCCCCAAAACTGGAGTTTTTTTCTGTGTAGAAAGCAGATGAAAAATATTTCAAGATAGTCCCTTTTGATAAGATTTTACCACAATTTCCTAACTGATCCATAAATACCACAAACTGGTTCAATACAAGAACCAGTGAAAATAAGACAGTACTTCAATCTGTCTTAATCATTTTACCCATCTGATAACCAACAATCCTCCTGCATTTCTCATTCTTTACAGAAAGAAGTCTTTGCCTGAGTTGAGTTTACTGGTGTAAATTGAACTCTATGGGTTTAAGGTTATCATTATTAAGGTTGCAAATGGCAAATTAATCTCAAAACATATAAAAAGTTCTCCAGTTATAAATGTAACCTACAAGAGGAAGACATTATGATTATGATTATTTTTGTTTTCTTAATCATAGATTTAGAAACAGGAGAGTTAAAGTGCATTACAAATATTGGAAAACAAAATATAAAGATATATATATAGTTTCTGCATTTTAAGAAGTATTTCAGAAGTTCAAAGTGTAAAAAACTTTCCAGCTTTAAAAACAAAGGTATTTTTTAACACACTCTTGGCATCACTGCTGTACTATTGCTGTACAGACAGGTTGTGGTCTCGTAAATGATAAAAACCACCCCTAATTATGTTTGCATATTAAGAAGCCTATGTGTGATTTAATGAGCATGCTAACAGATCGTTTCCTTTTTTAATATATGTAGCCTATTTTTAAAATAAATGGTAAATAGTGGTATAAGTGCAGACCTTTATGTAAATATCTAATTTAGCTACCTAGTGGAGATGCCATGAAAATCTAAAGCAATTACTCTTGAAGTATGTCCTCAAAAAATCTTTAAGACATTGTGATTTCAGTGCAAGATACTGAAATAAAAATTCTTTAAAAAAAAAATACAAGAAAAAGTTTTCCATGGTATTTTATTAATATTTTTTACAAATATGTTGGTGTTTAAAGGAAAAGCAGAGATTTTTTGCATGTGAAAAACATGCGGTGGAGCAATTAGGTATTTCAGAACTTGAAAAACATTGGGTTGGTTTTTTTTTTTTGATTAATTTCCTCTCTTGACAGAGCTATGTGAATATGCAAATTTTTTTTTTTTTTTTTTTCTCTGAATTTAAACTGGTTTTGAACCAGTTTTTCTCTGTTAACTTCATGAAGCAATATAGGACAAGAACGAGCAGGCTGTGATTAATAAACCTTCCATGATTTGTCAGCAGTGCAGCTGCAGCCTACACGCCTGACTACATGGTGTGACTGGCAGCAGGGCTGGGATGGCTCAGCATCCTCCTGTTATCTCCTTCCCCCATACGCAGGAGACGGCAAGCCATCAGTGGCTGCTGAGGCTGTCACCTATGGTTGTCCCTTGCATGAAGAAATCGATGTGTCTGACGGGCAAATATCTTACATTGTCTTTTACACAGATGAACTTGCTGCCACTTGACAGAGTTCCAACCTTTTACACCTATTAAGTAAGGAAATAATAACGCTGTCCTCTTCTCCCCAGGGTTTTCTGTATGCTACCTCTGACTGTGTCCTAAATGAATCAAGAAATCAATTTGCAGCCTCTCTGCCTCAGTTAAATCAAACTTATTCACAGTTTCTGCTGAGTAAAAAACATTCAGTTACCCACTGACACTTTGACGAAGATATATCAGAGCCTTGAACAAAGTTGCATTGTTCGAAATATTTGATTTTTCCAATTATTTTTTTTTAGCTTTTTTTTTGGTTACCTTTTCACTATTTTACTACATTACCTTCATTAGTATTGTTTGTATGAATTAATTTTGCTCCTAGACTTATTGACTGTTAAATACAGTTGCTAAATCAAGTAGGAAAAAATATTTAATTACCAGAAGGACAGAATGTAATATTGAATAAATTTCCTTTTTATTAAAAAATTATATCTACAAGGTGAAATATTAGAATGCTTATTGTGGACACATAGATATTATAGGCCTGCTAATAACCTAATAATAAAGCCTGAGACTCCCATGTTTTCTTAATACTGCATTTATTAATTCTACATTTATTAACTTTAAGCACCTGAAAGTTTAAAACCTAGTATAACATGTCTATGCAAGCTGCTCCAACAGTCAATGGAAAAAGAAAGGCATCTGTGTTTTACTGTATTGCAAGAAAGGTAACTAACATATGAAGTCTAAATCACCCTCTTTCTGTCTAGGAGGTCTTAAGCAAACAGATTACCCAAGGGGCAGCTACAGATGAACTGCATTCTTAATCTTATGGCCATCCCTACAGAAATACTCTATTTTTCATCAAACTGTTTCACTTCTGAGTTCATATTGCTATTATTGAAATTCAAGGTACATCTTCCTAAATATGTCAGTACAAATTTACATTTAGAAGAATAACTCACATTTGCTCTGTTACATATTATTTTTGCATTTTAGGTAGAGATAAATGATTACAGTGAAGAAAAATAGACCAAACCAAAAAATGATTCATATATTAACTGGCTTAAAATAATGTTTGAAATTTTCTAAAACACACTATCTTATTGGTACAGGATACTTTGAATTATCATATAAGCACCTTTTTAGAACTTATTTGTCTGGACTAGGGGAATAATGTTATCCAGAAAAGCTGACATTTTTTCATGTTTTTCAGTATATTGAAAAACCTCCCAGTCTTCAGGAAACTTTTTCTCACATATTTTTAATCCCTGCTTAACACAGCTGATTACTAGAATGTTATTTCTCCATAAGATTACAATGATTTATGATCAATATGATCATAATGTCATACTACAATGATATCACAGTGTCATACAGAAATAAATACTATGTCGTAGTGTGGAAAGAAAAGAAATATGTTTCTTTTGGATATTAAAAAACATCAAACCTAGGTTTTCTTTATTTCCTCACTTTATAGTTTTCTGTGATTTTGACACATATACATTAAAATGCTCACTTTTTTAATTCATTACAAGTGAATAGGAATTCAGGTTTTTACTGATGTAAATTGATTCTCCAAGAGGTTCTTCTGCATGAGCCTGTGGGTTCACCTTACTTTCCTTATTTAGATAGAGTGAGTATTGCTCCAACATACACCGACTTAGAAAAAGAAAACAACATACAACAAAATACAAAGCAACTACAAATTCCTAGAAATCTGAAGTTGCTGTCTGCAAAAGGCTACTGAAATTGTTCCAGCAGAGTTTATCTTCAAATGTCCTACTGAAATAGTATATTTTTTTACTCTCTCTGACATTTATGATTAGTAATACTCAGGAACACTGTCTATCATATTTGTGCTATGCTGCCTTGTTTTCATTTCAAACAAAATTGACTGAATCAGTTTATAGTAGCTCAGACGTATGCACTATTTCTCTGCTTGGAAATCAGCTATTATTTTGGAGAGGTTATCTATCAGAAGAAAGAAAGAAAAAGAAAGAAAAAAAAAGGCAAACCACACAACAAAATCCCAAATGGACAGAAAAGCAGAAATCCATGATTTATGACAACTTATGAGTTATTCACACCTTTGACTTATTTACATTTCCAGTTTGCATAATATATCCAGAAAATGCAATTATAAATTTTACAAATTTATATTTCAGAGTGTCTTTGAATGCTTTGTGGATACAACAAACCCATTGTAGACACTGCATTTGAGTGTAAGTTCTTGCTTTATATTTTCTTTTCTCCTGTGACAATAGTTTCATTTTAGGGAAATATTTTTTAAAATGTAACTATTCATACATTTGGTTTTAAAGACTCTGTGTAACAGCAACTTTTTGGGATTTTGTTAATGCTGGGTTGCTAAGAGCAAGTTGTTTGGATGTTGGCAGTGAAAATATCTAGCTCTGCCTATCAAGAGAGAATGCTTCAGGATCTGGCCTTGGGTTAGCATCTGAGAGGGATTCAGGCTCCCCATTGCATGCAGTTTGCGGGACTGCTCTGTTAGCTTCTCCTGCTGATGTATCTTAAGAAATCTGCTGCCTATCCATATGTGCATGGCTGGTCCTAGCAGCGCTAGGATGTGAACCCCTCTGCACAGGGCAGGAGCCCTGACACCAGAACAGCAAAACACCTTGGCTGCAGTCAGCATCCACCCATGTCTGTGGGAGTCACCAGCAAAGGAGAAAAGCCAAGAGCGCCCAGTCACAGCCACAGATATATTCATGGACTCATATGGGATGCTGAGAGGATTCAAATGGGGGATTCCAGTCAGATATTGCCTGTGGAACCAGTAATTGATGGGATTGTGGATGCTCAGGGAAAGACCCCAAAGGTACATGGGTGACAGACCGAAGAGGTATGTGAGGGGAGAATCTGTTGTGTGCATGTGGGAAGACTCTGAGAAGACCCCAGGGACTGTACATGGGGGGACTGATGTGTTGACCTGCTGGATCTTCCTCCTGGAGTGCACATTCATGCTCCCCCTCTCTCTCTTCACACACACACCCCCAACCCCTCCGCAAGTCAGGGGAGTAATGTCACTTGTAAAAATTTCATATAACTGTTGTTATCATGTTCAGGTAACTAAGACCATTTGGTCTCCACGCTGATAAAGTGGTCTTAAACTGTGGCAGTCTTTGAGTTTAGGCTCTGTTTTCCCATAATCTTTAGGTGGGAAAGAAATCTTTTCATAAGACGATCACTTGAAAAAATATTTGAGATAAAGAATTGAGTAGAACAATATTATACGTAAGGCACCAGAAAACAGGTCTAATTTTATAACATTTGCACACTTCTGAAAGCAGATATATGAAAAGTTGAGCAATCGGCACAGTTTATCTCTATATGACATTTCCAAATGCTATTTATGCACTTCCTGGGTCAGTCCTTTATGAAAATAGCTGTGTACACCAGCTATCTAATGATCTGGCATTTGAAACCAATTCAATTTATATGTTAAATTTGATGTTAGGAAAAAAACAATACACTTACTACATTTTCTTTCTGTAAGTCTGGTTGTCATCTTAATTTGCCTGGAAACGTCCTTTTATTTTCTAGGGGCACCTCATGGGATATAAAGTAGCATAAATCATTCTAGCTCATCTACCATTGGGAATTACTGTTAAGGGTAAATTTTGGTGCAACCAATATATATCACAGTAATACATAAATAGAACACCAGAAATGACCTTAATCTTCTCTGACAGCTGTTTGCATCTCACTGAGAAAGACAGAGTGAAAGATCAGCTATTTGTAGATGAACAGGGTAGTAACTGAAACTAGCACTATTTTCCAATTTGTTGGTAAATATGAGTGTTTTATAGTTTGCAGCGTACTGGTAAACATCCTTCTCTCCTTTGTTCTTTCACTCTAGTTTTCTGCAGGCTCCATGACAAGCTGAGATGCCTGGAAAGTGCATTATCAGCACAACCCATTGTTTCATCTCATGGGCCCTAGAATGAAGGTCTCTTTTTGCGTTCTTCATGTGAAGGATGAAAGAGAGAAGGAATTTACACCATTTAGAGGAAAAAAAAAAAACCCTGTTTCATAACACCTCATATGTCAAGGATACGTTAAAAGATAAACAAAATTAGAACTACCCCTAGTCTGTGTTCATCTTCACAAAAATACATGTAAATGCATGAGGTCCCTAGGGAGCTTCTGTAGCAGTTTGTACATTCATACTCTTCATGCCAACATGTAACGTAGAGAATGGTTTTGCATATGGGCATGTGTGCTTGTATGACTGTTTTCAGTAAATTTCAAAAAATATGCATAGAATATTTACAGTGTTTTGGATTATATAAATTCTTACATGCTGCTGTGTTAAGATTTTCTCATCTTTATTTATGAAGTCTGTTGATAGTTTTCTTGAGATTTTCAGAGGGCTTCCAAACATCCAGAAATCACAAATTAATTAACATAGAATCATAGAATTGTTTGATTGGAAGGGACCTTAAAGCTCATCCAGTTCCAACACCCTGCCACACGCAGGGGCACCTTCCACTAGACCAGGTTGATCCAAGCCCCATGCAACCTGGCTTTGAACACTTCCAGGAATGGGGCAACCACAGCTTCTCTGGGCAACCTGTTTCAGTATCTCATTACCCTCATAGTGATTTAACAAAAATTCACGTCTAGTCACAGTTAGGTCCCCACAGGTAAAACCCCTAGAAGGTGAGCTCTGCCCACTTGTGACAACACCCAGGAATCCACAATTTTTATAAAAAGCAATATAATACATAAATTCTGTTTGAGATATCTAGATCTCATTTAACAACTTCAAATTGTTAAAGAAACACTAAATAAATGCAGTTTTCTTTGCAGGTTTTTTCTGACCACTTTTTTGTCAGATGACAATATCCTACTGCAATTTATCAACTTAATGAGGGAAAAATTTACCATGTTGCTATGTAAATTGTTCCACACTTATTCTACATGTTCTATTCACCATTCTAAAAAGGTTCTCTACAGGGAAAGGGGTGTGCAACCAACCATAGTGTCTTTACCATTTGCCAAGCACTATCTCTTTAAATCCCTTTTAATTTTTGCACTCTGTATATTTGAAGAGAACTCCTTAATTTAGCTAAACCACCAGAATGCTAACAGTGAAAAGTCACAAACCACATTCTAGCTGCATGAGAATAACGGCCAGCCATTTAAAATATTTGCTATTATAATAACAATATTAAATATTGCTAATATAGTTGCAGAAAATGGTCTTAAACAGAAAATTGTCAAGCAAAATAAAACTTAAAGAACTTCAAACTGCTATTTACCCATGCTGTTTACCACTGGCTGTCTTAAAGATCTGTAAAATACTGAAAAAGGGATATTTTGCAGAGAGATATTTGTCCTTGCTAGATCTGAGTTAGAATAAATTCATAAAGACAGTGCTCAGTCACACTGAATTCAGGTATTCTTTTTTTTATTTATATTTTATAATTTACTGTATGAGGTTGTGTTTGGCTTCCAATGTGTCATAATTCTATGTAAAAAGTAAACCAGGAAAATACTAAGTCAGAGTTTATACTTCCTCAAATGTTTAGTTAGCAGTTTTAAGGTTGCCACAGCTGTCACTCATAGCAGAAAAAAAAAAAAAAAAAAAAAGTAGTGCCAATGCAAAAATGAGGTTGTCTTCCACAAATTTAACAGTGCATCTGAATAGATAAACTTTAGAGCTCCCCCTGAAGACAGTCTTAGTAATCTCATTTCAGGTATTGTATTTTTAGTTCTAGTGCTATATTTGCACAGTCTTTTACTGGGGTTTTACTTCCTTTTTTTTTTTTTTTTTTTTTTTGTCCAACTGAATATACTTCACGTTCCTAATGAATGTTTTTCTAATTTTGTTGCCTCAAAAGAAGTTGGACTTAACAGTTAGGTCAGGGACCTGAGAATGAGGGATCTTAATTTAATATCACCTTCCATATACAACATCTTCACTGTGTTTGAGTCCCTGATAGAAAGCCTGGAAGTAATATCCATTTACAAACATTGTTAACAGTTTCAGCTTGTTAGCAACAGCAATTGCAATTCCTTTTATGCTACAGATAGTGAAGATGGAGAGAGAAGCCCTGCATCTGTGTATCCAAATCACAGTTATGTTCCCAGGTCTGTCCCATATGGTCTTGTTGACATTGCTCCACCTTCATCAGCATCCTGTGTAATGGATATGTACCTTCTCTATTTAGCAGGGTCTGGAATGAAACCTCAGCAATTCTCAGGTCAGCCAAGATAGCTGAGGCTGCCATACATGCTCTCTGACCTCTCAATTCATTCATCTTCAGAAAGAAGTATTTTGCTAGGTTAATAATATTGAGAGGATGGAGAAGACAGACATTCTTTTGCACCTTTCTTCTATTACCATCATGTAGACACAAAAAAGCTTGCAAAAAGTTGAAATAGAAAAAGAAACAAAAACCAGCAAAAACGGCTGACTGAAAAAAAAACCAACAAAACAGCGGACTGTGGTGTAATCCATTTCTTATGTCTGTGGTAAAAAGCAAGAGTTTCTTTGACTTGCAAAGTAAAATGAAAAGATTTTTTTTTACGTATTAGAAGACAATACTTTATTTCAGTATTATCTATTGTATGGCTAGATCTGTTGGCAAAATTACTTGTTTTAAATTAAACTAATTGAAGAAATAGCCAAATCTTTCTGATTAAGCTAAACTAGAAGTTTCCATATATATTTATAGTGAGTATGATGCAAAGACTGCAGAATGGAAATTTCACCCTGTAGAGTTATAAAGTATCAAAGGAAATAAAGCTTACAGAAATAATAAAAACAACAGGTATCTTAAACAAAGAGCACCATTAAAAACTCTCTGTATAACATATCATATATTGTTTTCTTATTTCAACATTAAAATGTGCTGATATTGTCAGATGTTTTCTTCAGGTTAGTAATTGTAAAGCATTCTGAAACAGAAAGGCAGCATATTGAGTTTTTAAAATATTCTACATTTTAGCATATAAAATGTACATTACAGTTTCATACATTTTAACAGTGGGTTAAAATAGTTACATTTTGGTTCTAAAAATGCATGGCTTTACGTAGCAGATTTGTAATTTTGTTCTTCTATTTTAAGCTACTTTTCTTAGAATATTTTGTGGGAAAGTCCCTCTTTGTTCCTTCCTCCTTTACCTAAAATAATTCTAAAATGGATTTTCATTAGCTGCTAGCTCCTACACCAATACATTTTTTAGTCTGTTAAAAGGTAGAAAGTCTGAAGTCCAGCCACAGCGTTTTATTCATTTTATGTAAGTGCTTGGTTCAACACTTCTAACAGTAAAATGCTCAAGTCCTAAAAAAATTACAACTTTTGCACCTAGTATAAATATACCCTGTTATAAATTAAAAGCAGTTTATTTGGCATGCTTTTGTAACCACAACTGATTCTATACTGCAATCTATTAAAATAAATATAATTATATAATCCAGAAGCTAAGTAATTCCTACCAGTTTCATACCAAAAGAATTTGTTAAACTGAACTATCTAACAGACATTCAGCATCTTAATAACCAATCAACAGCTATTAAATGTCTGTGGGCTATATTCTACTGGTTGTTTCTGACTACAGTCTAATTGGAGAGTTTGAATATGAAAAATAAATTGTAGCTATACCTTTCAATAGAAGGCTTACAAAAGAAACATGCAGATATTTTGATAATATATGAGCTGCACTGCTCTTTGAACATCTTATTTACAAAAAAATTGCCATTTTACACTTGAGATACAACAAAAGTAGAAGCATCTCTTTTTGTGATCTGAAAGACATTCCAGTTGCTAGATGTGGGATTATAAAGAGAAATGGGAACAGAAATGTGAATTTAAGCTTAAGACTAAATTAAAAAAAAATAATGCTACAGTAGAATGGAGGGTAGCAAGGCAGAGATTGTTTCTGTCTTCCTGTAGAAAAACAACTTTTCAGTCTTCTTATCATCACCCTCAGAAATTGTAAGCACATTGTAATGACAATCACTTTCATCCATGTAGATGAAGCAGTCATGAGCAGTCTTTCAGAGATGGGAGTCTTGAAAAAACAGGTTGATAATCAGCAGGAACATTTTAATGTGCAAGTTGGGCACAAAACAGCCATAGTAAGCAGTTTATCTGGGAAATCCAAAGTAAAAACTTGGATTTCCATAGCTATAGAATTTAGTCAGTGGACTCTGAGGAAACAATAAAGGCAGATTTCTTATCCTAGAGGTTTTGAGTGGCTTCTGACTTTGTCTGTTTTCTTTTTTGCACTAGAGACACCCAGCTAAATGTTCTAAATTTTACTTTTGAAGATAATAAATAAATAAATAAATAAGAAAAGAAAGATATCTTACCTGTGTAACCTCAGGGCCTTCTAGGTTTAAAGATATAGGTATTGTAAAAGTTGAATTAAACATCTGATGCAAAGAAAGCAGTTCTCTTCACAGATCCTCGGAAAGCTTTAGGAGTTGCAGTTTCCTGCCAGTATAAGTCACTTCTGCTTTAGTTTTGCAAACTCTCAGTATGGCACTGCTTACTGCATGCTATTTTGGGTTCCCTGAGTAAAACTATGAACACAGGCACTTTTGTGCAAAACATCATAAGGCCTCTCTGATGTTCATTCAGAGTTCAGAATTAAAATGCAGAAGGCTCTAGCAAGCAAAATACAGACTGATTTCCTTTTTCGTAGTGGAAGAATAAAGTACTCCCTGGCAAATAACCAAGGTGGTGGGAAGGTAATTCATTTTGTGTGAAACTATTTTGCAATTGAAAGGGATATGACCTCTGTTTAGAGATTAGTCAGGGAAACAAGTGATCAGTATAGAGTTGTCACAAAAGTTAGTCAGAGAAGAGAGTTTCTACAGTCTGGTTCTTACCCTCCAGCCTTTTTATCCCCAAAATAAGCTAGTTTCAAGAATCATAAAATCTTTGCATTGAGAAAAAAACACATGCCTAAGGTATTGTTTTATGCCCTTACACGTTTTGAGAGACACTAAATAAATCCTTTTCCTTTTCTTACAGCTGTCTACAAAAGCTAAGTTTTGTCAACAAGCTGGTGTTAAATACTTACAGTCAGCTAAAAAATATGATAAAAATGATCTTCATTAAAAAAAGAGAGAGAGAAAAAGACACTCAAAATCTTGTGGAATAATTTTGCAAAATTTATAGTTTTTTTCATAGAAACTAATTTTTAACTTAAAATAATTTAGTAAATGTTGGACAATAATTAAAGTAGTCATTGTGGATTCCTTGTACTTTCAAAAAGAAATATGGATCCTTTGAGAATAAAGAACTGTGAATTACAGTAACAGTTCTGTAACTGTTATGGAAGACATATTTATGATGAGATAATTTAGACCTTAGCACTACATCAGTACTAGCTCCAGGCCAAGATGATTTCTGAGAAGTCCTGAACGGTAAAAAAAAATTAAAAATAAATAAACACATGAAATTTTGTATCCTTAATGTATCCTGTTAAAGTTAAAACCAAATCAATAAAACAAAGAAAAACGAAACAAAACAAAACCTAGAACAATTTTAGATTTTTCATTATGAAATTAATATCTTAAGGCAGCCTTAAATATGTCTTCAGTTGACAGATTCTGTTTTAATCCCCAAATTTTCTTCTTTTAAAAAGAAAATTTTGACATCTCAAGAAAAATTATCTGTCCTTTTTTTTTCCTCATACAATCTAAGAAAATTTAGCAACTGTTCCTATCTGGGAATTGGAAAACTCTTGTCTGTACTTTTGCCACATATTTCAGCGTGTTTCTTTCCTGGAAAATAAGGAAAGTAAATTCTGACCAGCCCTGCAGATCTTTCTTAGACTTTCAGTAATCTCATGTCCAGAACACAATAGATGGTGAGTGAGGAAATGGGATTCTTCAGCATATGTACTACTATAAGAAAACATGACTAGACAGTGTTGCCATGTCAGAGAACAACAGTACGGTCTGTAAAAAGAACAGTTTTGATTGATGCATATGTGAACTCTGGTACCTTGGTTAACACTGAATTACTGTTTACTGTCTTTATGTCTAGATGTTCGGCAAATCAGCAGGTTCCAAATGAATACAAACCACCTTAATATCACAGACCTTAAAACATGAAATGAATGGGTTTGAAATAACACAGGAAAACTGTCCATCCATTATGTCCATCTTGACACAGAAGGCCTTGTACTCTATGGAAAAGTAATTTGCACACTATCTGAGCAGCTCACTATTTGTGAGATTATTCAGAATTACTTATCAGTCTTTTGAGGATGATGTTTTGATGACTTCTTGAGAATTATCTCCTCCCAACCTCTTCAGTATAAGTAATATAGTTTCTATATCAGACTGGAAATATAGAAACCACACAATTTATCAAGTTCTATACAGCTTCTGATTTAAGAAGTAGCTAGATTGGATAATATTTTTTTCTCAAACCATGCCTACACAATAACATACAGATTAAGGTTCTTTGGTAAAACTCTGTTCTTAGTAATGATGATTTAATTATATATTAAACTAGATATCAAAACCAAGCTAACAAAGATTTCTTTCTGGTGCTCAAGCATTTTTGCCTGTGCTAGGCAAAGCTTGATTCCTTTGTCTTAAAGTTGGTGTTAGATTTGAGTGATGGAATGAACATAAACTAAGATCACATTTTCATACCTTCTGCACTTATCATGTACTTATCATGCCTGGTTGGTTGGTTAGCTGCTTCTTTTTTTAAGAAACAGGAATATTTTGGGAAAGCTAATCATTAGTAAGTATAGCTGTAACCTACATTTGGTTCATGGTCTGATATCAGCTCTGTGCAGGGTGAGGTTTAGCAGATGTAAAATAGAAAAATGGGAAGAGGAGAAAAATTTTCTCTTAAAGTGTGTGGAAACTGAAGAAATGTAATTGGAATTCAGTGATAAGTTACCATTTACCACCTGGAAAACAGTTTTTTTTATTGATGCTGCTTCTCACTGGCTTTCTAGAAATACAGAAGAGGTGATGTTTCATTCACCAAGTCAGAATTAACTAGACATAGGTTTAAGAAAAGGGTAAAACCATTGCTGACAGTTGGCAAAAAAGATATGCTCATTTATGGAGAATGCTGAATCTTGTCACAGGATGGAATCTAAGTAAGATGTGTCTAATGAAAGGAACAGAAATGAGCAGATATGGAAAAAAAACAACCAACCAACCAACCAACCAAAAAAAACCCCAACCAAACTATTTTATTTTTTCTTATTTAATTTATCTGTTGTTTAATTATTCTTCTACTAAGTTTGTGGGCAACATTTATCCAACACAGGGGTTTAGAGGAAATTCAGAGATGGGATGTCAGTTCTATTCACCTGAGGGAGAATTACTCTCATAAAACGCAGTGAAAAAAAAAACAACTTTATACCCAAAACAAAAGTAGACATTTGACTTTGAAGATATTTGTTTCTAGAAGGTGACAAAAGAATGAATAAATTGAACATATATTAGCTTATAGAGAATAAGAAGCAATGGTTTTATCTACATATAATGGTGATTATTTTTGAAAGAAAGAAGTTTAAAAAGCTTCATGTTTTGAAAAAGGTAAATGAAATTAGTCAAACATCTGCCAAGTTTTATGGCAAGCTGCTATATAAAAGCAACATATGTAAAGATGTATCTACTAAGTCCTGTCCTCGATTTTGCATATGAATACTTTGTTTCTGTGAAATAAAACTAGGGGAAAGAGGAGGCATTCAGCTCCATATTTGGTCTCTGAATATCATGCAGGTTATGATGTTTTCACACTTCTGTAGATCATTAGCATGAAACATGAGAAGTGTGAAGTTTTATTCTTTGGTTATTTTTGTTTGATATATGGTATTTCCAACTTCCAAGTAATAGCTTATAACTTTTGCAAATATATCATAGTGAAAAATAAGGTAGGAATTTCTATTCATGATATCAGACGAAATTGAATTTACACAGTGAGGGACAGGGAGGACAGAATGCAATGATTCTTCCAAAGCACCCGTACCCAAATCATGGCTCTTGTGTTTGTTTGGAATAAACATTTGGAATTTGCATCAGGCTAAGCAGAATCATTCAAGGTTAGGTAAGCAGTGTGCACAACACTGCTAAAAGGTGAAGAAGGCACTGCAAGAATAGCAGCAATGGAATATGCATCTTTTTCAAAAGTGAGTCTTCGGAACTTATGGGAGGCACAACTCTAAGAGGAGCCAGGTAGAAGCAAGCAAGGAAGGAGAAGTGGGACTGTGGGACCTGAAGGGCAGCATAGGCTCACATGCAGTTTTTGGTTTGTTTTTTTTTTTGCATTCCTGAGCAATACTTGTCACTTTAGAGAATAAATACGGTGCACTGATTGAAAACATTTTGTTGAATAAATATTTTTCTTTTTTTCCACTCTTCCACTTCTTTAATAATTCCACTGCAACTAAACTTCAGTTTCCACTAAAATAAGTTATAGATCACAGCTTCTGGAACAGAATGTATAAGCTATATGTGAGGCAGTGTAAATACAAAAATGCATGGATTAATCTTCAACACTAGTGAGACTGTTTTTCATGGAATTCTTTGAAATCAGTTTCAAAATTTCTTTGTGTCTCATTTGTTTAAATATTTAAAGTTCTGTATGCTTTTATTTTCCTCACATGATTCAGCGCTTTCTGATTTATGAAGTCCTTTTTTTCTTTCCATCTTTTTTTCTCCTTCTTTTCTTTTTTTTTTTTTTTTTTTTGTAAGTAGGGAGAAAGAAGTTTAATGAATTGCAACATAATATAATTACTTAAAATAAGTGCTTATTTCATAGTATATATGAAAAGTCTGTGGAAATGCTACATAACCTTAATTAAAAGAATCTGAATATCACACTGTAATCAAACTTTTCCAAAGATGATTCCTTTCTCCTGTACTCCTTTACTTCACTTTTCTTTTAGTTTATTTTTTTTAATGAATGTTGTTATGATAGAATATACTGTGTTTGGAAAATAATACCCAGACAACTTATTACCTTTTCCTGTTTATATTCCCATCACAGGATACAATCAGTAAGAGTGAATTGTAAGCAGAAAAATCTTAAAAATGGTCCCCTGAAAGAGTGGATCTCCCTCATTCTCTTATTGTTACACACTTTTAAGATAAAAACTGAGCAAAATTAGAGATGTCATCTCATATATAGTTTAGTACAGTCTCATGGTGATGATCACATCCTAAGCAGAGCCTGATTTCAGCTGACGTCTGTAATTAACTAGTTCATATTCTCCCACATGTCTCCAGCAGAGAGGACAGCAGCTGCTATTAGATACAAGTCATATATAGTGCAAGTCAGAATTAATTCATGAAATATCATAAAATGTGAATAGCATAATAAGAATAACAAGACAAATATTTCTTTCCATTTGGTGAGCTATGTAATACTCATACACATTTTCACATACGCGATCAGTCTGCTACAAATGCAAGAGGCTATTTTACTTCTACCAGAGGTAGCAAAGTAAATATTATTATAACCAGCTAAATGTAGAAAACAATGAAGCATTGATGTAGAAGAAATATTAGAAATATTATATGAAATTTCATGAAGACCAAATCTATAGCTGTCTGGTCACCTAGATGGCTGATCAACCCAGTGTTCTGCTGAGACCTCACCTGAAGTGTTGTGTGCAGTTCTGGTGTCCTCAGCATAAAAAGGACATGGAACTGTTGGAACAAGTCCAGAGGAGGGCCACGAGGATGATCAGGGGACTGGAGCACCTCCCGTATGAAGACAGGCTGAGAAAGTTGGGGCTGTTGAGCCTGGAGAAGGGAAGGCTGCGTGGAGACCTCATAGCAGCCTTCCAGTATCTGAAGGGGGCCTATAGAGATGCTGGGGAGGGACTCTTCATAAGGGACTGTAGTGACAGGACAAGGGGTAATAGGTTAAAACTTAAACAAGGGAAGTTTAGATTGGATATAAGGAAGAAATTCTTTCCTGTTAGGGTGGTGAGGCACGGGAATGGGGTGCCCAGGGAGGCTGTGAGTGCTCCATTCCTGGAAGTGTTCAAGGCCAGGTTGAACGAAACCTTGGGTGACATGGCTTAGTGTACCTCCCCATGGCAGGGGGATTGAAACTAGATGGTCTTAAGGTCCTTTCCAACCCTACCTATTCTATGATTCTATGATTCTGTATTATAATCTCTCAGTATAAAAACTAGTGTAGAGATTAGGATGAAAACTGACATAGAGATTGCGTGGCCAGGTCAGCCCAATTTGGAAAAGGCATGTGTGCACAAATTTCAGTGACAGAAAAATAACCCTGTTGTATTAATTCCACAAAACTAAATGAAATATTCCAATTTCAGAAATGTCAATGTGGTTTTGATTTTTTTTTTTTAATTAATCCCCATGACATTTCCATTAAAAAAATGAATGAAATTAAATAGAACAAAATCAAATAAAGGAAAGGTTTTCTGTCTAAAGGATTTCTGTCTGAAGAATTTCATAATGTCAACATTTTATCCCTTTTCCTACCAGCACAGCCTAAATAATAGATTGGAAGACAATTGTGAAAAATTAAAAGCCTTTGAGATAAGGCGCTGGGTAAGGACAAGGTCCAGATCTCATCCCTCCTGCCCAGAGGGAGAGGAAAGCAGGAGGCAACATATTTTACTTTTTGTCAGTGGATGCTAAGAGTATGATATAAGATGAGGTACCTTCGTTCAATGCTTCTGGATGCTTCATCTCAACATTTATTTGATTTCAAGGCAAAGGATAGGTGAAAGTAAGACAGATTTTGAGCTCTCTGGTTTTCTAGACTAAAAAAGTCCATCCTATCTAGTACTCGACACTGTCCGACAAGACATTCTTGCCTATAAACTGAAGAGGCATGGATTTCACAGAAGGACCACTTAGTGGATAAGGAATTGTCTGGATGGCTGTACTCAGAGAGTTGTGGTCAACAGCTCAGTGCCCATATGGAAACCAATGACAAGTGACATTCCTCAGAGATTAACACCTTTGCCGGTGACATGGACAATGGGATTGAATGCGCACTCAGCAAGTTTGCAGATGACTAAACTATGTGGTGTGGTTGACATGCTGGAGAGGGACCTTGGTATGCACAGGAGTGGTCCTGTGCAAACCTCATGCAGTTAAACAAGACCAAGGGCAAGGTCCCGCACTTGGGTCAGGGCAATTCCAAGCACAACTACAGGTTGGGCAGGACCTGGATTAAGAGCAGCCTGAAAAGAAGTACTTGGGTGTGTTGGCTGGTGAGAAGCTCAACATGAGCTGGCAGTGTGCGCTTGCAGCCCAGAAAGCCAGTAATATTCTGGGTTGTACCACAGAAATGCGAGCAGCAGGTTGAGGGAAGTGATTCTCCCCCTCTATTCTTCTCATGTGAGACCCCCTCCTAGAGTACTGCATTTAGCTCTGGAGTCACAACAGAAGAGGGACATGTACCTGTTGGAGTAAGTCAAGAGGAGGGACATGAAGATGATTAGAGGCTTGGAGAACCTCTCCTATGAAGACAGGATGAGATTGTTGAGACTGTTCAGCCTGGAGAAGAGAAGGCTGCGTGGAGACCTCATAGCAGCCTTTCAGTATCTGAAGGGGACCTCCAAGGACGCTGGAGAGGGACTTTTCATCCAGGACTGCAGTGACAGGATGAGGGGGAATGGCTTTGTTGTGGTTTAACCCCAGATGACAACTAAGCACCACACAGCTTCTCGCTCACTCCCACCCTAGCAGGACAGGGGAGAGAACCAAGGAGTAAAAGTGAGAAAACTCATGAGTTGAAATAAAGACAGTTTGATTGGTAAAGCAGAGGTCACTCGCTCAAGTGAAGCTAAACAAGAAATTTGTTCACTGCTTCAAACCGGCAGGCATCTCAGGAAAGCAGGGCTCCACTGATTTTAGGAAGAAATTCTTTATTTTGAGAGTGGTGAGGCACTGGAAGAGATTGTCCTGAGAAACTGTGGCTGCCCCATCCCTGGAAGTGTTCAAGGCCAGGTTGGATGGGGCTTTGAGAAACCTGGTCTAGTGGAAGGTGTCCCTGCCCATTGCAGCAGGGTGAAACTAGATGATCTTTAAGGTCCTTAAATGACCCAAGCCATTCTATGACTCTATTCTATGTTTGTATGATCTTTAAATGTCAGACAGGTCAGCCAGAGTGCTGAGTAAGTGTTGCTTTTATAATGGTCCTATTTGATCTGTGAGCAGGAAGGGCAGATGTAAAATTATCTAACTCCATTGACTGCTGTGTTTTCTATATGAATTGGACCATCTGAAGATCATACGTGAGTAACAGCATGGAAATGCATTGACCTCTTAGAGGCTACTGCACAATAGAAAAGAGGAAAAGAAAAAAAAAAAAAGAAAAAGGAAGAAACAGTCAGCTCTTCTCTCCACACTTATGCAGAAATATTGCCAAAATTAGATATATTATAGATGCAGTAAACAGGCTGGAGAGAGAGGGTAGGGAGAGACTGACTATTCTAAATTAAAAACAATTAGTTTATTTTCCCAAGAATAAACCAGATGGAGAAACTGTGACTGGATCAGCTTGGACACTGGCCAGATGGAGGTCCAGCTTTTCTAGCAGTCAGGAGAAATGAGAGATCAGCCTATGAGAAACACAGCAAGTTCCCAGACAGATGAAGATGTAAGTAGCCCAGGAGCAAGGTCAGCCCTGCTTTGAGTGCTGGCCAGTTCACCCGTAGCCAGATGGAGAACAGCTTGTGCAACAGTCAGGCCACTGCCTTCAGGAGCCATCCCACCTCCCGTGCAAACAATAAGGCTGTGGGCCTTCACTCAAGGAAGGAGTCTGATGATAGGGAAAATGACTGTCATTGCCACTGGCTGATTCTACTGTTTAGAAAAGGTTTAGAGATTAAGGAAGTTAAATCCAGCAAGGAGGCATTTGACTTCTACTCTTTGGAAGCGCCACTTCCTCTTTTTCACCTTGTCCAAATACCTTGCCTCATGAAGTTCAAAAGAAGGCACTTATTCAAGCTGCTCAGTGTTTTCAAGATCACCAGTAATATTTATTAAAGACCCAGTCTCAATTTGACTGGTCCTTAGAGAACTTAAAAACAGCATTCATATTATTATTGCTATTAAACTAGTTCAAATATTTGATCTTTATTTCACGAGGAAAAAAATCAAGGATTTTTCATTGTTCCCTTATAAAATGTCTGGCATAAGTTTCATTAGCATAGTATTGTAATCAATTGGTGTTACTGCAGTTTTAATTCCAACATGACAAATAGAAACCATACTTAAATTGCAGCCCCCAAATACTATATTAGACCATTAGGCAAAACTTTTCCTTGTGCCTTGTTGTTTTAATGTATGAATATTTTATAAGCTGTAAAGGTTAAATCTTCCTTTCTCTTCAACAGAAATACCATGCTTACATCCTGTGTGGTATATGGCTGACTTTGTTTAAACCATGACAGTTTATTTTTGGCGCCCAACGTGGGGCACAAAGGATTGAGATAACGACAGAGATGATCGGATTAATAGTCATCACAGTGCTGATTTATTGGCTCTCAAAGTTGTTTCTCTTGCTCTCACAGTTTCAGAATGTAGTACATTACTTAGAGCGGGTATTTGCTGTGTTGGTGTTTATCAACTGTGGGGCCTGGGCTAAGGTTCTTGTTTCACTGTACTTTATGGCAATGACTTGTAATACGGGCGGGCTCCGGCAGCAGGGCGGGATGGACGTGGCAGTGGACTTGTACCCGGCCGTCCCGCTGCTCTTCACCGCCCTGGCCCTTGTCCTCGCCTCCGTCTTCGTGAGGCTGCGGGGAGCCGAGGGGGAGCGGCTCCGGGAGCCGGCGGCGGCCGAAGCGGCCCGGGAGAGCGGCCCCGGGGACCAGGGGGCGGCGGGAGCGGGACCGGAGGCCGGGAAGGAGGCGGCTGCTGAGCAGCGGGAGGAGGCGGCCGAGGAGCCGAGCCCCGCGGAGGAGCCGAGCCCCGCGGCCGCGCCCAGCCCTGCGGCGGCCGAGAGCGTTCCCCGGAAGCCGCCCGCCGAGCCCCAGGAGGATGCAGGAGCCCAGGCAGCATTTCCCAGCACGGCAGAGGAGGAAGATCTGCACCCGGGAAAAGAGGAGCTGGTGGTGGGAGAGCCGGCAGGCACAGCAGCTGCACCAGCCCCAGGGACAAGTACAGCAGCATCACTGGAGAGTTCTGAAGGGTTTGAATGGCCTGTGGGTACCCTTGGGACCTGCCTGCTGATTGTGATGGGGATCAGCATGGTGGCACACACACAGAGGGTGTTCTACCCACGGCCATTTTGTCTGATCTCAAAAGTTAAGCAGAGTCAGGTTTGCTTCTTGCCTAGGGTTAGACGACAATACAGGAGGAGCAGGAGATTTTCCCCAAGGCTGGACAGACATGAGTGGCAATGTGTGCGGGACCGTATGAGAGAGTATCTGGTCTACTGGGCCCCTCCAGTGCTTTGGAAGCGTCGGAGATGGAAGGCAGCTGTATGGAGTCCCCAGCAACAAGCTGCAGAAACTGCTGAAGGGGAATATGGATTATTCTGAGCCTGGTGGTCCCATGACACTTCAGGCCATCAGGGCAGAGATGCAACATAGAGATGGACTCATGATCGAGGGGTGCACTTAGCAATGGACATTATTGCCCAGGTTATTCACAAGTGTGAACACTGCACACAGCCTCTCCTTCTCTGAGAGACTGTTACAAGAGATGGAGCCTGACACCATGGACCAGATGGAGTCAGCAGCTTCACAGAGACTGGTCCATGCACTAAGACAAGAGTGCACTGAGATAAGAGTGATGGTTATATTGAAAATGTGGGATCTGAGCATGACGTGAATGGTATGGAATAAGGGGTGGAGACTGTCCTGGGTTCAGCAGTAGCAGTCATTTTTCTCCTTCTTAGTAGCTAGTGCAGTGCTGTGTTTTGATTTTTTGGCCTGGGAACAGTGCTGATAACGCCGATGTTTTCAGTTGCTGCTCAAATGTTTGGTCTGGCCAAGGACTTTCTGAGCCTCATGCTCTGCCAGGGAGGAGGGGAGGCTGGGAGAAAGCAGAGACAGGACACCTGACCTAAACTGACCAAAGAGGTATTCCATACCACAGCACGTCATGCCCAGGATGTAACTGTGAGTTACCCGGAAGGACTAGGAGGACTGTAGGGTTGGACGAGGTATCGGTCGGTGCTTGGCTGGGGGGAGTGGGGCGAGTTATTGGTCGGCTGGTGTTGAGGTGTTGTATTCTTTCCTCTTGTTATTTCCTTTATCGTTATTGTTATTGGTGGTAGCAGTAGTGATTTGTGTTATACCTTAGTTACTAAACTGTTCTTATCTTCAACCCGTGGGAGTTATATTCTTTTCAATTCTCCTCTCCGTCCCTCCAGGAGCAGGAAGAGGGCAAGAAGGCGGGGGGTGGGGAGTGAGTGAACGAGGTTTGTGGTTGGGTTTAAACCACGACACCTTGTTGTTTTAATGTATGAATATTTTATAAACTGTAAAGTTTAAATCTTCCTTTCTCTTCAACAGAAATGCCGTGCTTACATCCAAATACAAATTCAAAATCTGAATGTTTACACCATAAAACCGTGCAAAGGCTTATAAGACATGTATAAGACAGGTGTATAAGAGGAAACCTGAGTTAATAAATCTGGAAACTGAGATCTGGAGGTGATACATATGTAGCTTTTTTCACAGGTACCAAAGATACCAGAAGGCAAGATTTGTCGGCCTGGTTAGATTTCTGAGCTTACGTGATTGTGTGTACTCTCATAACTCTGAACTACTATGTAATAAAATGACAGACTTTGGAGTAGTGGTAAGTACAGTTCTTTATCTTATCCCACAACTTAGTCTCAGTGCTGACTGCTGTATGTAGAAAGCTGAACTTGTCTTGGTATGCAGTGCCCTTGTATGCTGTGGAGGGTTCTCTAGTGATGGAGGTTACCTGGTTGGAGCATGGAAGATCACTAAACTGGTATGAAAAGGAATATCAGAGTTAAACTTAATAAAACAGTGTACCTACAGCTATATAGTTCTGCAATATATTATACAGACTTGTGATCTTAGTTTCTTTCCAGCATTGCTATCTCAATTTTATAATTTCTATAGAATCATATTTTCCCAGTGAAGTAAATACTTAAATCTTAATACTGCTGCCATCAGTAGTATATCTGTGATGGACAAAGTATCAATTTCAAAATTTATAGCTTATTAGTTTAAACTATGTTACAGAAAACAAAATCAAACTTCATATGCCATTGTAAATTCTGGTTTTCAAACATGCTCGAAGCCTAACCTGGAGAGAATAATTTCTGCATAGTCCCCCACATGGCTCTCTATTACTTGAAAAAATATCTACTATGCTGATGTTTATGAAAACAATCAATCCTAGTTATACTGTCAATGACTTATTGGCTAACTTTAGAAAAATTAATCAATCGGTCTATGATCCAGTAAATGGACTTCAAGCATCTTCTTAGGACCATCTCTTTCAAGAAAGTGAGCACAACCTTCTGGCTCAGTAGAATGACATCATTTCTTGTACCAAGCTTTGTGTTGAGAAACAAACACCAACACATGCTCTAGGATTTATCAGGCTTTGTCTGGGCTCATCTCTGAAGATCTTCCCTAGCTTTCTTAACTATCGAAGCAATTATCTAATGATCAGATTAGTAATTATCTGATTTTATTTTATCTTTGTTTAGCTTTGTAAAATTGCCTAACTATGTATACACGTTTTGTGTGTATAACTATATAAATTTTGGTAGTTGCTTGATATTTGTGTTCAGTGGCTTCTTAGTGTAGAATGAACTATCTATTACCCTGGAGTGAAATAGTGCTTTGAGGCGGGGAGACGCAGGATAAGAGGAGAGGGCTTAAAATTCTGGGCATAGGATGCTACCAGAAATGAGATACTGTTGTTTACGAAAAAAACGCAACATGATAACCTGGGTAAACATATAAAACATACCATATAAAGAACATTTGGATGTGACATAATCCTGCAGACCAATGAAGAGCAAGATACTACATGTGCAAAAAAAAAAAAAAAAAAAGGATGCTATCAATATCAACACTTAGCTCCTTTTAGTGAAGGGCTAAGGATGCTGAAATTTCAATGTGCCATTTCCTTCAACCCACACTGAAGTTATTGGCCTCAGCACCCAGCAGAGTGTTAGAGGGGGTGAACACCAAAGTAAAGGGGAGCATTCAAGGAAATTTGAGCATATTGATTTTAATCATATTTATTTTGAACTTGTCCTGGGTTTACCAGGAGCCGTTTTGCTCCTTCTTAGTAACTGGTGCAAGCTCTGTGTTTTGACTTCCAGCCTGAGCAGAGAGCTGATAACACCGATTGTTTTTAATTGTTGCTAAGTAATGTTTATTCTGGCCAAGGACTCTGTGAGTCTCATGCTCTGCTGGGGACGAGGGAGGCCGGGAGGAAGCAGAGACAGGACACCTGACCCAAACTAGCCAAAGAGGTATTCCATACCACAGCACGTCATGCCCGGAGAGGTAACTGGGAGTTACCCGGAAGGGCAGGCTCTCTCTCTTCGGGGGGGTCGAACTCGTTCGGCGGTGGTATCGTATTCTCTTGTTATTTTCTCTTATCAATATTATCATTGGCGGTAGCAGCAGTGATTTGTGTTATACCTTAGTTACTGGGCTGTTCTTATCTCAACCCGTGGGAGTTACATTCTCCTGATTCTCCTCCCCATCCCTCCAGGAGTGGGGAGGGTCGGGGTGGGGGGGGGGGGTGTGAGTGGACGACCTGTGTGGATTGGTTTAAACCACGACAGAACTATATCTAATAAAGATGGTAATTGGGGTAATAATTAGTATTTCATTAGACTCTTGAGACATTGAGTAACAAATTCCTAATTTTGAAGATAACATGTTTGTTGCCCTTTGTTCACAACAAGATCTGGAGTAATTAATTCAGAGAAATCCAAGCAACCTACACTATAACCTGGATGCATCAAACTGGCAGCACATGTATGCATGTACATGTTTCAAAATTTGAGATTCTCTATTCATCAGATGAGTTAACATTTGCCTTACATCATGATTTTCTTGATATTTTCAACTAAAAAAATGCTTATGAATAATTTTACGACTATCTTCAACATTATGAACAAAGCCAAAAATTATTTACTATACACACAGACATACACAATACAGATAATAAATGTATAACAGAATGTTGCCTTCTCATTTTAGTTGATAAACTCAAAAGGAAAATTTAAGAAGGTATTAATAGTTTGAGCTTTGCAGTTTCTTCCTAGGTAGAAGAGCATATGCTCTGCATGTTCAACTATTAGAAGAAAAAGAGTTTCATTAATTTAATAAACATTAATCTGATTGAATATAAGCAAGAAGTCCTCCAAAATATGGGATGCAAACACTGTATTGTGTTAATTAATTGAAATAAAAAATGTTATTTTCTCCTGGCTTATAACACATTCTGGGACCTATGTGGTAGAAATACTAACATTCACATATTTCTTCTTGAACACAGTAAATAAATTCAGTCTGTAGTCTAGTCATGATATTTCCAGTGAAAGTTAGATGATCTTGTCCCTAGAAGCCCAAAGAATCTTTCATGCAGACATCAATGGTTATTTTTTTCCAGATTAATTTATCTGCCTAACCAGCTGCAGTGGATATACGAAGTATTATATGCTAGTAGGACTACTTCAGAAAGGACATTTTCAAGAAAATCAAAAGTAAAGTATTCAGAATAGCATCAGAAGATTAATCAAAAAAGGTAATAAGGATTTCTCATCTGGTTTTAATGTCATATAATACAAAATTTACATGTTATTGCCTGGTTCTTTTTTCAACTTAAAATTTTGCAATAATTCTTACAATAAGCAATAAACAAAGGGAATGTCAAGCTGTTTGAACTATAATTTTCAAGTAATTAAATTAATATTCCCTATTGCAAGTAATAATATTTCTTCCCTGCAGGTCAATGGTAAGACATTTCATGTTTAGCTGTATTTGAGTCTCTGCCCTTTTTGCTTATAAGGGCAATAGATTGTCACAAAGCAAGTCACTCTTTCTTATTACATCTTTACCACTTGATTTTATTTCATAGATCCTCCAAATAAATAGAAATGCAATTCCATAAAAATGAAGGGCACAGCTCAAGAAATAAATTTATTCTGAAGTGCTACCACATTACATTATTAATATTAGGTTTTCATATTATATGCAGTAATGTCTAGGAGACTAACAAATTACATTTTCTTTGTGTTAGGTATTGTACATACAGAGAAAAGAGTAAGTTCCTTCATCCAAAAAAATATGCAATATAAATATTTCAATGAAAAATGAGAGGTTCTGCAGCTCTTTTTAAAGGTTAATTCTGATATTTGCAAATTAAAAAAAAACTCAACTACAAACCTAAATTACTCACCCTTATATGATCTATTAAATTTAAGTATAACCTGGAAAATATAAAAAAAAAAGATTTTTCCTATCAACAGTAAAAATAAAGCTTGTAAACTTTCCATGCAGAGCAATGAACTTGTCACCTTTAAGTTGTCCAGTATCTGTGAATCTGAAAAGTGGTAAATGTTCCCAGAGTGTATGTTTGCATAAGATTCTGAATATTCTACTGAGTGACTCTAACATATCAGAACCAGGAAAAAAGAGTTCTGAGATCTCAGCTTCTGTATCTTGCCATTCAGGAAGTTAGGATCTGAGCAAATAACTCCAACAAAGTTCAAATATGTAAAAGAAATAACATAAAATTTGCTATCTGTCTGACCCATAATATTCAAGATTTGTGTTCTTGTTTCTGAAACAGAGGTATCAGCAGTCCAGGGGTTGAAGGGATTTCCAAGCCTACGGTAAAGAAAGCATAAAGGTGACTTGTCTTGCTGCGCCATATTTGGCTAGGATACATTTAATTTCTTTCATAGTAGCTAGTATGTTTTGGATTTGTGTTGAAACTGTTGATAAAGCAGGGGTGTTTTTGTTATTGCTGAGTAGTGTTTACACAGAGTTAAGGCCTTTCCTGCTTCTCACAATAAGTCACCAGCAAGCGAGATAGGTATGCATAAGAGGTTTGGAGGGGACACAGCTGATCCCAACTGACCAAAGGGATATCCCATACTGTATGATGCTATTTTCAGCATATAAAGGTGGGAGATGAAGAAGCAGGGGGAGGGGGGGAATGTTTGAAGTGATGGCATTTGTATTCCTAAGTAACCTTTATGCGTGATGGAGTCCTGCCTTCCTAGGGACGGTTGAACACCTGTCTGCCAACAGGAATCTGTTTTGCTCTGCTTGTATGCATGGCCTTTACTTTACTTATTAAACTGTCTTTATATCAATGCAGGAGTTTTTCTCACTTTTAGCCTTCCAATTCTCTGCCTCATCCCACTGGGAGTGGTGGTGAGTGAATGGTTATGTGGGGCTCAGTTGCTGGTTGGGGTTGGCTTTATAATAAAAGGTTAAAACACATAGTTTTCCAAAGTATGCAAATTATAGCAAAAAATAGCAAAAAAAAAAAATAGAATAATTAAAATATAATAATAATTTAGGAAAAAAAAGGAATACTGGTTTCTATGTGTTGCAGCAGTTATTAGGAAAGAGCAACACCCTCAGGTATGCAGTACATCTATCTCCTAATTCTAGTACATCCGAATTCCTGCTCAGGATAACATAGTAACATGCTCCAACTGTTTACTTTTTGACAGGCTTTAAAGAAAGTTGCGAATGGAAGCAGATCATAAGGAGCAGTATTCACTCAATCAAATTTATGCAGGGTCAGAGAAATAATAATCTGTTATAAGCTAAGAATCAACTATACAATAAAAGAAAAAATCAGCTACCTGTTAAAATACACTGATATGAAATATAGCTTGATATTAAATTGAAAGCCTGAAAGTAGGTAATTATTTTTAAATATGGTACCAAATTAGGGAACAGCTGGTATTTGCAAAGAACAGATGTTAAAGATCATTATTACAACCACTAGCAATATTGTATCTTATAATAAGCAATCTATTAGCACAAACTAGTGTGAGAGCAAAGGAAACATATATTGGAAATACTCAGCTTTAAGGGCAAAAAAACTATTAATACTAATTGAGTCCTTAAAAATAGGGCACATAACCTAAATAATACAAAAAAATATGCTTTGCTGATAAAAAGATAAAGCAGAGAAAGTTCTCTCTGAATAAAGAAAGCATAAAGAACCGTAAGAGTGGCACCTTATTATGCAGTGCTAAGTGGAAAAGAGCTGCTCACATTTGCAATGGAGCAGATGACAAACATCATTAATGTGAACATCAATATCAGCGTCTAAGTTATATGCACATTTGAGCAGTGCAAAGATACTACTCTCAATGGGAGATGTCACTGCCTGCTGCTAGCCAACCAAGGAAAAGAGTGATGTTTCCTGTACCCTGTTGTAAATATATGTTTTTGGAATCAATGGGCCATTCGATGGAGACATTAAGGGTAAGATATGAAAATTTAAACCAGCAAAGTATCTAGCTCACAGCATAGGCAATTAATGCATGAAACAAGAAGAAATTATGTGCCAGAAAAAAAACATACAATAAAATTTCCAGAAGAGTTTCTAGAAAAAAAAAAACAACCCACCTGTTTAAAAATAGAATGTTTTCTAGTCCCTGTAGCTCTGGTGTAGAGCCAAGGGCAGGGGGCAGCGAGTTGTTTTTCTGGTTGAGGGCTTTTTTTCTTTCTTTCTTTCTTTTCCTAGAGTTAAGCACTGTCAGAAACGGGAAGACCAGAGGAGCTTCGAGAAAGAAGTTCTGATAATGGTCTGCCTTGATCTTTCCTCACACCCTACACTCCTCCCGGGTTTACAAAGACATTATCTTGAGAAGGAATGTACCTTCTAGTTTCAAAACCATAAGCTACTTTTGGAAATAACCCCATCATATCCATGTAACTTGGAACAGAGGCATTGGGGTTTTGCTACTTTACATGGGAGAACCTCATCTACTAGCACCTTTGTGCAGGGTTTTGGACCATTTTTTTCAGGTACTTAAAACACCTTCTGCAGCTTAAACTTGACTTGGTAGTCCAAGTCTGTGTTTTAATACTGCTGCTTATTATATGTATATTTTATTCATTCTTTTCCTGCTTTCTAATAATGAACTTGAATCTGCAAGGATAAAAAAAGACAGGAGGGGAAAGACTTAGATAATGTAATTCCTCCAAAAGTGCTGTAAGTGGCTGATTTAGATATAGTTTTGACATATGGGCTAAATTAACATTTTAAATAGTGCAATACATCTTTTAATGCAAAAGAAATAGTATAAATGGGACTCAATTAATGAGCATAAAATGTAAAAGACATTCTGGAAAAGCTATAAATTGCTTACTAAAATAAACCAGCAAAATTAATAGATAATGACCCTTGCAGCTCACTGTCATGTCCTCTTAACCATAACATCCACCAGAAAAAAAGATGCTGACACAGAGTTATTTTACTTATTGAAGCTGCATGGGTGAACACTCTGATGAGGGTAGCTGAAGCTGTCTTAAATTGGCAGCATAAAGGTAAAGCAGAACTTCGGATTAAAAAATTAATCCTTCCAGCCCCATGTGTCCATGCATGGCTTCCTGCTTCTGAAGAAATAGAGAGCCATCTACCAGCAAGCTCTTGAATCCTCAAGATGAGAGGATGGTTTCTGGTCCTTCTGCCTGTTCCAGGAAGTGTCTGCCTTTCTCCCAGGCTGCTCCTGCTGCATGAGGAGATGGTCTGCAGATGGATGGAGGAGCAATGTCACACGAGGCTGCTCTGTGGGAAGGGAAAAAGCACAGACAGAGGCGGGGAAGGGGCAGGTCTCTGCAGCAATTCACTGGCACTGGTGAGACAGTTTTTCTTTCCCAGCGCCAGAGAGAAGGGGCACAAGGTAGCAGGACACATCTCCATGTGTTTAGCCACAAAATGACTAAGACAACAGAAGTCTTTCTTTCTTTCCCTGTAATTGCTAACGCTACGGCTATTACCATCTTCTGAGATAAATAATTCACTTCAGGCTTCAACAATTTTATTTCGTGTTTACAGAGGAAAAACTGATGAGCTGTTATGATTATTTATATTACTGCTGTGAACGGTGATATTGGCACTAACATCCCATACCTATCTATAGTTCTGCTTTATATAGTACAAAAGCTATCTCTGACAGTTATCTTTTATTAGTGAACTATTTAGCTTCTCAAAGAACAGCAGATTTTTTGTTTCCTTTTTTGTCTTTTTTTTTTTTTTACACTTTTTTTTTTTTTTATCTACCTGTATGAAGATTTTTTTTCTTGTTGCAGTATTTTTAATTACTTTTAAGGCAATCTATCCAAGCATGCATCTGGTGTTCTACCACTCTTAGCATGCCTTAGACTTCATTGACCCTTTTTGTGTTATTGTTTATTTTATCTGGCTTCTGCTGTAATACAGTTCTAGGATGGGGGTTTTTCCTCCTGTTTTTCCTGTTGATGCTTATCATACACATGGTATGTCTTCTCTGTCTTCAAACATTTCTTAATTTTGTTTTCCAGTTCTGGTTTACACACTATAGGAAATGATTGTCCATGCATTGATATTCAAAGAAAGACAGGAGAAGACAGAAACTATACGAATAGAAGTAAAACAGGCACAAATATGCCCTGCCTTCAAACTGCAAATTATGATCCAAAGAGTCCTTAGTCTGAAACTCAGCAAATGATAGGGGAAGCCTCTTTGGAGAGGAAACGTAGTGTCTGTCCTTCAGTAAACTTCCAATGACAATTAATATTGGTATTTTTCTTCAAATCATTTCAGAATTGGCAGACTCATCTTTTCGATAAATATATCTTAAGCAGAAGTGTTCACATCATTTCTGGCTATTTTGTAAGCCCTGCAATTCAGCTACAGTGGGCATTGCTGTTGTTTTAAAGTGATGGTGGTTTTGCTAGGAAATGTAAAGGATACTGTGGGGAGGGCAGGGGTTCAATACTTCCACTGGGGTACTGGAGCAGTTTTAAAAATTTAGAGAGAAACACAGCAAGTTATAAGTCTGTACTGATGTTCTTGGACATAGCATCATCTGGAAAGAGAACTATTAAAAATTAAACTGCTCATGATAAGCTTACAGAAACATGGATTTATGGAGGTCTTTATGTGTACATATTGTTACTACGTGCTATAAATATCTGTTTTCTTTTTTTTCTCTGTACTTTTTTTTTCTGCAGAATAAAGAATGAGAAGCCTGACCACTTAAGTATGTTTGTTTTCTTATAACTGGACACATTCATAGGCCTGAACCTTTCTATTTGTAGCTTATCACATCCTGTTTAATTGTGCTACTTTGCTTTGGTTACAGTTTAGTATTTTTACACACAGAACAAAGATGCATTTTTTTGTTCTGAGAGATTCACACAACTAAATAACATAAAAATTAAGTTTGGTCTTTCACACAATCTCAGTGATAAAAAGTGCAGTGATTTAGATATAAGTTAGCAATGTGACAAAATGTGATTGAGAGCAAATATTTTAGACAGACTTTTTAATGTATAGGAAAAGCAATTTGTTCTAAAGGAAATTAAAATATCATAGAATCATAGAATGGTTTGGGTTGGAATGGACCTTAAAGATCACCTAGTTCCAACCTCCATGCCATGGGCAGGGACACCTTCTGTTAGACCAGGTTGCTCAAGGCCCCATACAACCCAGGCTTGAACACTTCTACAACTTCTCTGGACAACATGTTCCAGTGACTCACCACCCTCATAGTGAAGATTGCCCCAGCCCAGGTACAGCACTTTGCATTTGGCCTTGTTGAACTTCATGAGGTTCACACAGGCCCACAGCCTGTCAAGGTCCCTTGGGATGTGTCAGGCACAGCACAGAGCTTGTTGTCATTGGCAGACTTGCTAAGAGTGCACTCAATCACATGTCCATGTCAATGACAAAGATGTTAAACAGAGATGATAGTCCCAGTAGTGACCCATGAGGAGCACCACTCAACACTGGTCTCCACTTAGACCTTGAGGTGTTGACCGCAATTTATTGAGTGTGACCATCCAACCAGTAAATTTCCTCCTGAGTGGTTCTCTGTAAACCTATGTCTCTCCAGTTTAGAGATAAAAATATCATAATGAGGGTATTATTTCAAGCAAATGGATACAGCCAGATAAAGAACATTATATAGAATCATAGAATAGTTAGGGTTGGAAAGGACCTTAAGATCATCTAGTTCCAACGCCCCTGCATGGGCACGGACACCTCAGACTAAACCATGTCACCCAAGGTTTCGTCCAACCTGGCCTCGAACACTGCCAGGGAAGGAGCATTCACAGCTTCTTCCTTATATCCAATATAAAATTCCCCTGTTTAAGTTTTAACCCATTACCCCTTGTCCTATCACTGCAGTCCCTAATGAATAGTCCTTCCGCAGCATCCTTACAGCCCCCTTCAGATACTGGAAGGCTGCTATGAGGTCTCCACGCAGCCTTCTCTTCTCCAGGCTCAACAGCCCCAACTTTCTCAGCCTGTCTTCATATAGGAAGTGCTTCAATCCCCTGATCATCCTCGTGGCCCTCCTCTGGACTTGTTCCAACAGTTCCATGCCCTTTTTGTGTTGAGGACACCAGAACTGCACACAATACTCCAAGTGAGGTCTCACAAGAGCAGAGTAGAGGGGCAGGATCACCTCCTTGGACCTGCTGGTCATGCTCCATTTAATGCAGCCCAGGATACAGTTGGCTTTCTGGGCTGTGAGTGCACACTGCAGGCTCATGTTCATTTTCTCATCGACCAACATCCCCAAGTCCTTCTCCACACGGCTGCTCTGAATCTCTTCTTTGCCCAGCCTGTAGATGTACCTGGGGTTGCCCTGACCCAGGTGCAGGACCTTGCACTGGTCATGGTTAAACTTCATAAGGTTGGCATCAGCCCACCTCACAAGTGTATTAAGGTCCCTCTAGATGGCATTCCTTCCCTCCAGCTTATCAACTGAACCTCACAGCTTGGTGTCATCGGCAAACCTGCTGAGGGTGCACTCAATCCCACTGTCCATGTCACTGACAATGATGTTGAACAAGACCTAACACCGATCCCTGAGGGACACCACTCGTTACTGGTCTCCAGCCAGACATTGAGCCATTGACTACAAATTGACCATATCTAAACATTGTTGAACCACCCAGGCAATGCTATCATGTTATGAGTAGGAAAGTTCCTCCACAGAACTGAAGAAAAGCTCATCACATAGAATATTTTGAAAGATCTACCCAGTTATTATGGTAGACCATGTTTTAAAGAACAGCTCATTATGATAGGGTACCATATTACAGTCTTTAACTACAATGAAATCTGCCAAGAACACGAGAAAGGAAAAGAAAAATCAACTGAGGAATAGGATAAAGTATTCACTGTGATCATCATAGGTATCATGGGAAAAAAATCTAACCGTGACAATAAATAAGAGTTATTTCTTGGTTATAAAATAGCAGTCATCGAGATAGGGGTGATTTATACAAGTGTTTACAGTGCGAGGTAGCAAGAAAATATCTGAGGATAATGAAGGTGTAGATGCAGGAGGGAAGTTGCATTACAACACTTGGCTTTTTATGACAGACTATTCAAACATCTGACAACAGTTTTTTCAGTTCAGCTGATTTTGCTTTTAGGGGAAAGAGTGATCTAATGGTGCCTTAAGGTCCATTTCAGTCTTATTTCCTATGATTCCAAGTTTCTGGGATATGAGGTCACCTTAACACCATCTCTTTGATATCAAAGTTTGCCAGAACACTTTGTTCTAAAAGTCTGTTTTCATCAATGAAATAATTGCCCTTAGCCAATCCTTCTACCTATTAACCACCACTTAGAGACTGATTCATATTGCATTGATTAAGAAATTTTCAGTTTTCAATAGCTTTTAAACCGTTGAATGAAACTTGGAAGGAAGTGCCTTTAAAAAAAAAAAAAATTGATCTCTCTATGCTTCTCTGAAATCTTTTAAATCTTCTTATGCCATTGGCCTCAGAATATGGTTTTTTCCATTCCTATTCTTGTGATTTTTAAAGCTCTCATTAATATCAGGTAACCTGGCATCAAAACCAGTAAGATTAGTATTTTGATTTGCACTAGTGACTACAGCAGCTGGACCTCATTCAAAACTGACCACATTCAGAGTTAATTATAAGATCTGTAGAAACATAATGCTTTCTGTTCTTCTGCATCATGAAGACAGTCTAGCAAGAGCTGACCTCAACTTCTGTGTTAACATCCAATCTTTGTTTTTGAAAATAAGTGAAATAGAACATTTAATAGGTTTTCTTCCTGCAGAAACATTATTTCACTTCTGGATTAGGATTAATTTGAAAACCTTCCTGAGGCTTCAGACCCTGGTCAGATGAAATTACAGTTTTAGAAGCCTGTCAATGACTGTGCCATTCACTCCTACACAGAATTAAATAGCTATGTCAAGTCAACTACAGAAAAATCTGTGAAGTTTGTTTCACATATTCACATAATACATGCATTTTTACATTAAAAATTTGAAAGTGGAGTACTGATGCCAGAGCATGAGGCTTATTTTTAATATTCAGGTTTATCCATTTTAAATAAAAGACCTTGCACAACTCCCAGATGTTATTTTTGTTTGAAGATAAATAGCCTTGTGGCACTTATGGAATATCCTAAAGTGCTTTACTTCAACAAAAGTTACTATCATAGATATTTGACTGAATTTTTACTTCACATTAGATTATTATTTATGCCATCCCTGCAGATATATGACTCCTTTACAACACATATTCATTAGGATTCAATAGGTTATTCCTAATGACTTGCGTTCTTTCTTTCTTTGTATTTTTTTCCATAATAGCAATTTTTACTATATAAAAATCATATTTTTAAAATAGTGTACCTCAGTGACATTTTGTAGTAGAGTGTTTCTGAACTGTTAGCAGAGCAATACTTAGAAGATAATATCTCACAGAGGCTGGAGTACTCTCTATTTTCTATGCAGTAGTATAAGAAACAACAGGACAGCCTGGGAGGAAGCGCCTTGAAGTGGTAGCTACCAGTGTAGAATTGAAAAATGGAGGGAAAAAGGTTTAATGACCTTGCTCTGTCATATGTGTGTCATACTCCCAGATCAGTGATCAATTCTAGCAGGACACAGGCACTTGCCTTAGTGACCTCAACTTGATTTTGACGGTGGGTGTCAGTTGCTGCTGCAAAGAATAAAGAGAAGAAGTCGACTGATGATAAATAGAAGAGAATGGGGGGGATTAAAAAGGAAGACAATTGGATAGATATCTATCTCCAGAGAGCATGAATCCTTGGAGAAGGACTGTTGACCCAGCAAGTGTCACTTTTGCTGAGGTTTCTTTCCTTTTCTCTAGTGTGTATGCAATTTCATGGAGCTTCATTCTCGTGTCAAAAACTGTGTTTCATATTTATATGCAGCATACCATGCTTTCTGAGTTATAAAAATAAGAATTATTCTGATGAAAGGATAATTTAATTCACCACTTACATGTCTGCAACATAGCAGTCAAAGAAAGAAATAGTTAGCAATGCACAACAATACTCTGCAAAGAAAAGGAAACTTGCTTTGCTAATTGACTAAAGAGCATATCAGACACAAGAAGAAATAGCCAAACTGTTTTATTCTGAGTTTCAGTAGACTGTGGATTTTTTTTCAATTACAGCATTGTCAGGGAGATGAGTGAATAACTAGCTTGATGTCTAGGGTTCATCATTGTCTAATCTATCAGTTGTGGTTTTCACATCCAAACTAGAAAACACGTAATTGACACCATTTTTACTTGCATTCCATTTTAAACCAGAGCAGCAATCAAAGAACAACTCAAAATGTGATTATTTAATTGCTGCTTCCGTGGAAATTGAAAACAACCCCATCATGAATGATCTAGCTTAATAAAGTATACAGTGATTATAAAATGTGTTATAAAGATGCAGTAATATAGGTATAAAGATATGAAGATAAAAAAAGATATAAAATAAATTCCATGGCTCTTCTATAGTAAAGAATTTTCACCTCCCATGTTTACCTAGGGAAATCTCATGGGACAGATCAGAAGAACTCAGCAGCCACTGCTAATCTGCATGTTAATGTCCAAGACCACTTCTAATGTTAAGATTCCAAAATCCTTTATATTTTCAGCCTGCTTTAACTTTAGTCTCTAATGTCTGTCTTGCTTCTTACTCTCTTGAACATGATGCACAAAAAAGAATATTTTATTTCACCATAAAGAAAATCTTCCCACTTGAATGCTTTATGTTGAACAAAATACCTATCCATGCAATTCTGCTTGCTGAATAAAGTCATAAAGCACTGTACATGCTTGTTGGGTTTCCCTAATTGAGTAAATATGAATTAACAGGAAGAAGAGCTATAGTCTGGTTCTAAAATGTTCTTAAAAGGTGATTTGCACATTATGTCTTTGTCATTTGCTTTTCCCTTTAGAGGTTATTCCTTTTTTTTCTGCACTCACTGGATACAGGCACTGAGAGATGATGCCCTCTGTCAAGCAGCATGTCTCTGCTCTGGTGGACGCTGAATAGTGCATTTGGGCCAGTTAGGAGGACAGATCAAAATCTATGATCTCCCTGGGCTACCAAGGGGACTTGCACCCTCACCAAGCAGACAAAGGTTTTGACTGTTTTCTCTTTTTTTTTTTTTTTTTAAATGACCTTTTTTTCTGATTGTGAAAGATATAATTATATCCTGCTTTATATTCATGTTTAGGGTTATCAAATAAGAGTTCCAGAAATAAAGTAGAAACCAAGACCTTGGAAACGTGTAGACACACAAATACACACACGTACGTACACATAGTCATACCTGTTTGCATCCAAAATCAGTACTGCCAGGCTTTGTTATTTCTTCCTGAAAACAGGAAAACAGAATTTCACACAGATTATCTTGAATATGGCAAAGATCAGTTAACAAAAAATACGGTCTAAAGGCTAAGATGCATGAATTGTGGAAGTTGACTGCCTTTTTCATGAAAGTGGACAGTTATCAATGCAAGCAGACATACAGCTTTATTCACTTTAATTTACTCTGCTGGGATGTTTTTACAGATGTAAAGCCACTTTACCAAGATGAACGGAATGGTAAATGATATAAACTAAATGCTCATTATATAAGAAAATAAATGGTGTCAGGATCTTGTTGAAGCAGTAGAAGTCCCATAAGATATAGCTATCATCTCTCCTAAAAGATAGACTTCAAAGACCAAAGACAAAATAAAGACCTTTCTGGAAAAAAAAAAAAAAAAACAAAACAACCCACAAAAAACCAAACAAACAAACAAACAAAAGACCAAAAAAGAGCAGCAGCAACAAAGGTGCAGGGATGGGGAGAGAGGCCCAGCCCTACTGGGGTGAAAGTTCATTTCCTCCCAACAAAAAGCAGCTCAGCAAACGGTGGCAGATGTCACCATGATAGGGAAAGTGGCAAGCGGCCATCTCGGCTCTGCTTGTAACTTCTTTCACAAGACTCAAGCTGCTTTTTCCACTCCATTCAGTATGTTTGTGAGTGCTGGGTTTGTTCAGAAGACAAAAAAGGGCAAGAGCTCTAGAATTCAATAGAAGGTCATAATGGCAATCTTTTTTGCCGGGTTGGGCTTCCTTTTATACTGTGACATCTGGCACCATTACCAGAACAAATTAGAGCAATTCAAACCACCAGCGGGGGAAAGTGGGTTTTCTGTTTTTTGTAGAGCAGAGCTACAAAATTGAGAACGGGAACTGAGGCTCCTGACAACTCAGCATAGCAATAGATTTGTTACACTTGTTTTACAGATTCATACAGCAACAAATGTATTCAGTGATTAAGTTAAAGATGTCCATCCTTCATTACAGCCCCCATTAAAAGAAGAAGAGAAATAATTACACTGATGAGTTTGCACCTCATTTTCAGCTTGTTACAGCATGAAGCACTAACAGTTCCAAGCAGGCATGCTGCAGAATACATAGCTCACCTTCTCTTTCCCCATCTGTCATTTTAATATCTGTGGCTAATGTAATTCCGTTTTATTCTGTATTCAAGTAAATAGTAACATATATTTTGCTTACAGAAAAGGATGTAGCCCCCTTAGACTATTTGGAACATTAAGTCAGTTACTGATATTAAACAGTTTTGAATATTGGGCCATTTTTAAGCTTTAGTGTTCATGCTTTTCTCCATTTCCTCTTAAATAAACTTAAACAAACCCAAATTCTTTCTACTGCCTGCAAACTGGAAAGCTGTACAGTCAATACATCTTCTAGGTACATTAGCTGCAGGCAAAACCAGGTCTTACACATGTAATCTATACTTGTTAGTAGGACTCTGTTCAACACTAAAACAATTTATTGTGTCAAATTGGACTGAATCTCATTTTCAGGGGACTTATATTGCTTTTGTTTTAAAAATCTTTCCTCTGTAAGAAGTCAGTTTTCATTTTGATTGTATAAAGTTTCTTTACAAAATATACCTTGCTGTGGTCTTTCATTCAAGCAGAAAAAAATGGGTCTTGATGAGGTTGAGCAGAATTGTATGTGCAATAAAAAGGTCCTTGCTCCATTAACAGGAAGTGTTATCTTCTTAATGTAATAGACATTATGATGGCCTTTGTTAACTCATTATTTGCAAAAATATCCCGTTCAGGCACAAATCTTATCTTCAAGCTGTGAGTCTATTCTGGCACATACTTCTGACACCTTGATATTGGGCTGGTTGGCAGCAGATGATGCCTTTCATTTGTAGTGCTGTTATGTGGACTTCAAATCCATTGCACTGCTTCTCTCAAACCACAAATTGTTTCACTAGCTACTATATGCTTATAGAATTCTCCTGAATAGATTCATAATATAAAAAATAAGTCTTGAAAAGTAGACCTTTAAGAATAACACAGGTACCTTTCAAACAGAGATGAGCTATTTATCCATGCTTTCATATGGAAGAACTTGCACTCAATTGAGTTTGAGTAGGATTAAAGGATATACGGGTTGAGTTCCAGTGACACTGTAAAAGTAGCCCATCACTAATCATGGAGTAACTGTCCGAACTCCATCAATAACAGCAACTTTGTTTTCCTTCTCTCTTTCTTTTATGTACTCAACTGCAATTTTTAATTTTCCAGAATTGTGATCTCATGAAAGTAACATGTGTTTCTGACTTAGTTCACAAAGGCATGCTGCAAAGTTTTCACCCTACTGTGCATTATCTCTTATCTGCCAGTGTTTTCTCATTACATCATCTGCAAGCAGACATGATGCTGTTTTCTCAGCACAGCCCTTGATACCAAAGGGCATCAGTCATCAAACAGATCAACAGCATTTTAAAAAGCTGTTGGGACACTGGTAAATGCTTCCCTGCCATCTAGACTGTTGGGAAAAAAAAAAAAAACCAAACAAAAAAAAAACAACTTTCTTTAATGGGTATCCAGAAGACTTCAAATACTTCTTTAAGATTAAAACCTCATTATGGAGAGACTATTGCTTGGATAGCCTGCAAGTTGAATCACTGTGACTAATTTTTTGTTCTGTTTTGTTTGTTTATTTTTTTGTGGAGCTTGGCACAGTCTCTACAGAGATGAATTCAAGCTTGTTCTGATGGAATTTTACTGTAAATCCACCCACTTTATACCACTATTTCAGGTGCTAATCCATAAAACTGCCAGAGCAGATATGTGAGACCTAGTTAAACAGAGATTGCATTACTTCTCGTGAAAATAATAGTAGTAAAGACCAACACTTCCATTATTAAGTATTACTTTCCAGAATAATATTTACTTTCCAGAACAAGTCAAACTGAGCATACACTTGCAAATATGGAGAACAAAACTGAATTTGCTCAGGTCTGATCTGTTTATCTATTCACCTGATGCAAAGGGTCGTGCTACAAAGAGTAATTTACAAGCCAATGTGTGGCTGCATTCACCAATACATGGAATTAGTACAATGAACCACCTGAATTATCAACAAAAGTCTATGAATTCAGAATTCAGAATTTGGAAAACACTGATAGATTAATGGATTTTAAAAGGGGACTAAGACTTCAGCTAGGTAATACAGTTACCAAGTTGACGAGTTAACATGTTATTTAGTACAACCTGTACCATAACTTGCTTATAATAAGCAAAGTGTTAATTTTAGTTGACATCTAAAAGTTAATGCTATGTCCCCTTAACAGTCAGTCCAATCTAAGAAAAAAACATCTTAACATAGCAGATATGCTATGTTCATTTATTAACATGTATCCACATCTGGGAAACACTTGTGTAACCTCCATTTAGGATTAGAGTCAGCACAAGAGTATATAAGGCTTTAAGAGATTTGCATTTCACAGAGCATATTTTTACCTAGAGGCATGTACTTAATGGAACTATTTATTTCAGAGTCAATATTCCTTATCTTTATGGTTTCATTGAAATATACAGATTCCTGCAAATAATTAATGTCAGTGAGCCCTGAGGAGAGGAGCAAACCTATCTAGGGTCTCCTTTAGGATAAATCATTTCATGACTTCTGACAATGACAGCTTCCTTAGAGAAATGATGGTTTAGGATACTTGGGGTTTGCATATTTATTTCACATTCCAAATGACATTCATTTTACTTTTGCTGCAAAGAAACCTACCACTTCCTAAACATGCTGGCAGAATGTGAATCATATTCAAGGTTGATAACACAGTTTACTGCTCAAAATGCATGTCAACTAAGTTAGCATTTAAGTTCTTTCATGTAGCCTTCCTCACAGCTATTCCCCTTAAAATAGATGTGTTTTAAATGCTCTGTAATTGTTAAACTGGTCTGGTTAGAGCAGAGGAAGAGATCCTGACATGATTGGTATCACAACAGTCTTTTCTCCAGCGCTAAACCAAATGACCTGTAGAAAGTACTTTGTACTCTAGTTTTATAGCCTTGCACCTTCCTATTTGAGGACAGTGAACAGAATGTGTAACCTGGTCCTAAAATGAAAAGGCCTGTCCATCATTATCCAAAACCAAGATTACCAGCCTCTGTGGCTATTACAAATGGTAAAGCAGAAACACAGTTCAACAGATGAATTACACTCATATACTAACACTGTAATTCAGGGATTGAAAGTAATGCATTTAATTCATTAAATGAAATTATTTTGAATTAAATTTTACTCATTCTTACTAGAACATTGTACTGCAGAACTTACTGAGATATGTGATCATAAGACATTTCCATATATATAGCTACTTTCACTGTTTCTTGCTAGATATATTTTTTAAAGTGCTTTCCTTTTATTTTTTTTTTTTTCCATTATATGCTCAGAGTCCATTGGTTCTCTCAGGGAAAGCAAAAGATATGTATTTGTCTTTATATGCAGAAACATTTTTGTTATTTGTTAGGGTGGATAGCCAGGTTTATTGTGCAGGGAAAGGTAAAGGCTTGTGGAAAACCAAGTTAGAAAATCTCAGCTCAGCTGTTTAGGGGTAGATGACCTTTCCAAGGGTAGGAATAAGTACCCCCTCACCCTCAGGACACAAACAGTCAAGGTTTCCCTTCTCTAGTGCATGAGAAATACGCTTGCTTGTGTGTGAAAACACATGAGGTTTCTCTACTGATTTGTTGTATGAAATTACTGTAATGGCTATTAAGCTGACTTTCACAGGGAAGGAAAACAAAAACAATCTGTAAGTCTTTGTTCTTTATGTGCAGAACAGCAACCATACACTGTCCTCACAACAGCAGTCTGGCACAGAAACAGCTTAGTTTCCCTCTGGGCTTACAGCCAAACGTTTTGAGCAGGCTAACAACAGAAAATTATTTCATAGGCACAGGGTCAGCCCTGAGCTCACCAAGAGGCTTGAAGTCATTCACGCAAGCTCCCCGTTCCACTCCGTCCTTTCCCCCTTGTGCCTTTCAGTGACATCCAGAACACAAACCTTCTTGACTAAATTTGATATTTATATGAGACTCTTTCTTGCCTGCAACTGACAGATTTCCAGTCTCTTTTAAGTACTTAGCAAAAAACTCAGTATGAAAAATTGGAATTTTGAGACCAGACATACTTAACATGACTTTCCAAATGGGATAAAAATATGGTAGCTTCTCCAAAATGGACAAATTAATTTTCTGTATTCAAGGCCATACTATTTTTAAATTATGTTTAGCCTTTGGATTTCAGGTTAAGGTAGCACAGGTGCTGGGTGCCATGAGAAGCCCTTCTAAGACTTCAGTTCTTACCTGACAGCAACACACGTACAAAAATACAGTGGTAAATTAGGTCCCATTTCTCAGATCAGACTGCAAGTTGTTACTGAAAGACACTTTCCTCACTCCAGGAAAAGTAACATGAAAAGTGGCATTTCCCAGCTGCTAAAGCACTAACCAAGGACTAAGGTACTTGGTATTAAAATGTGGTACCTGACAGAAACTGTTTTTTTCATATGTCACATAGCCCTTCTTCCCTAACTCCAGGAGCTATACACTGCCTGGCTGGAGTTACGGCTTGGAGCAAAACTCATGGCTATCCTTGGGATCCAGCGAGGTACTCACTTTGTGCACAAGGTTCAGACCTTTACAGAAAGAATAAAATCCTTCCCTACCATTGTCCTTTGCAAATTAATGTACCTGTCTAAATTTCATCTGTTAGGAGTGGAATAGTGCACTTTTACACAGCTAATAGTAAAGTGAATATTTCAAATTCTTAAAAAGTGGACCAACTTTTTCAAGATTGGCTATCAGAACCTAATGAAGCTTTTCTCTTTTTTTTTTTTCCCCCAAAGCTTAGTGTTTGGTGACATTTTTTTGCTTGTTATTGATGGTTTTAAATCAGTTTTGGTTTAAATTTGCCCATTCTAACGAACTTGGAAAACTCTAAGTATGTCAGATTCCCCTCCCTTTGAGGGAGAGCTTTACCCTCAAAAAAAATTCTGCTTTTAGCAGATAAACCTATAATTTTTATAACATTTCGTAGATATTATTTTCTTCCCAATGCAATGTCTTTGGCTAACCATATCAAAACAAGGAACAGTTAGCAGTGAACTATGTCCCAGAGTGTGACAGCTAAATTGTTTCCTACCTGGTTTAGTGACAATGACTAAAACCATGACTAGATATCTTAAGTGTATACAGATGACATACACAGAAGAAGGCAAAATTTGTGCTAATTTTCTTTCTGGACTGAGAAACACTCATTAAAGTTGTAGAATTATGCTTGTGGTATATCTCAGAGGGAAAAAGATGAGATTTCAAGGAAAGTGAAAAAGGTGTGATACCTGTAGGTGTTCCCCTTTACACCCATGTGAAAAAAATAAAGCTTATGGTTTAATTACATTTACAAACTGAACATAACATTTAATTGAAACTATTTTATCTGGAAGTTTTGTCTGAATTAGGCTAAATTCTCAGCCATGAATGTGATAAACTTGGCACAGGAAGGAAAACAAAACATGTTACTGTCCTGGGTTTACCAGGAGCCGTTTTGCTCCTTCTTAGTAACTGGTGCAAGCTCTGTGTTTTGACTTCCAGCCTGGGCAGAGAGCTTATAACACCAATTGTTTTTAATTGTTGTTAAGTAATGTTTATTCTGGCCAAGGACTTTGTGAGTCTCATGCTCTGCTGGGGACGAGGGGAGGCTGGGAGGAAGCAGAGACAGGACATCTGACCCAAACTAGCCAAAGAGGTATTCCATACCACAGCACGTCATGCCCAGGATGTAATGGAGAGTTACCTGGAAGGGCTAGGGGGACTGCAGAGTTGGACGAGGTATTGGTCGGTGCTCGGCTGGGGGGAGTGGGGCGAGTTATTGGTCGGCTGGTGTTGAGGTGTTGTATTCTCTTCCCTTGTTATTTCCTTTACTATTATTATTAGTGGTAGCAGTAGTGATTTGTGTTATACCTTAGTTACTAAACTGTTCTTATTTCAACCCATGGGAGTTGAATTCTTTTCGATTCTCCTCTCTGTCCCTCTGGGAGTAGAGGGAGGGAAAGAAGGGGGGGGAGTGAGAGAACGAGGTGCGCAGCTGGGTTTAAACCACGACAGTTATAGATTTAAATCTGAAACCACTCTTGCTTGAACACTACAGGACTGCTGTGAGAGCCTTTATAGACTCCGAATCACATAAGCCAAGAGTTTTCTGGTGCTGTATATGGATATTCTTTGTCCCTTCCTGAGAATGTTAAGATATGAGCTTCCCCCAGCAACTCTGATAATCCTTTGACCCCAAAGTGCCCAGACTGACTAGGTCTCACAAACAGAATCAGAGAATCATAGAATAGTTAGGGTTGGAAAGGACCTTAAGATAATCTAGTCCCAACCTGCCATGGGCAGGGACACCTCACACTAAACCAAATCACCAAAGGCTTCGTCCAACCGGGCCTTGAACACCGCCAGGGATGGAGCATTCACAACCTCCCAGCATCCCTATAGGTCCCCTTCAGATGCCGGAAGGCTGCTATGAGGTCTCCACGCAGCCTTCTCTTCTCCAGCATGAACAGCCCCAACTTTCTCAACCTATCTTCATACAGGAGGTGCTCCAGTCCCCTGATCATCCTCGTGGTCCTCCTCTGGACTTGTTCCAGCAGTTCCATGTCCTTTTTATGTTGAGGACACCAGAGCTGCACACAATACTCCAGGTGAGGTCTCACAAGAGCAGAGTAGAGGAGCAGGATCACATCCTTGGACCTGCTGGTCATGTTCCTTTTGATGCAACCCAGGATATGGTTGGCTTTCTGGGCTGCAGGCACACACTGCCAGCTCAAGTTCATTTTCTTATTGACCAGCAACCCCAAGTCCTTATCCTCAGGGCTGCTCTGAACCTCTTCTCTGCCCAACCTATAGCTGTGCCTGGGATTGCTCTGACCAAGGTATAGGACCTTGCACTTGTCATGGTTAAACTTCATAAGGTTGCCATCAGCCCACCTCACAAGCATGTCGAGGTCCCTCTAGATGGCATTCCTTCCCTGCAGCATATCAACAGGACCACACAGCTTGGTGTCATCGGCAAACTTGCTGAGGGCACACTCAATCAGACAGCCCATGTCAGCGACAAAGATGTTAAACAAGACCAGTCCCACCACCGATCCCTGAGGGACACCACTTGTTACTGGACTCCAGCTGAACATTGAGCCATTGACCACAACTCTGTGTGCAGCCATCCAGCCAGTTCTTTATCCACCGAGTGGTCCACCTATCAAATTGATGTCTCTCCAATTTAGAGACAAGGATGTTGTGTGGGACAGTGTCGAACGCTTTGCACAAGTCCAGGTAGATTACATCAACCGCTCTACTGTTTTCCATCAGTTCCATAGCCCCATCATAGAAGGCCACCAAATTGGTCAGGCAGGATTTCCCCTAAGTGAAGCCATGCTGGCTGTCACCAAGCACCTTGTTGATTTTCATGTGCTTAGCATGCTGTCCAGGAGAATGTACTCCAAGATTTTGCCAGGCACAGAGGTGAGACTGACTGCTCTGTACTTCCCCAGGTCTGCCATTTTCCCTTTCTTGAAAATGAGGGCTATATTTCCCTTTTTCCAGTCATTGGGAACTTCACCTGACTGCCACGATTTTTCAAATACGATGGCCAGTGGCTTAGCAACTTCATTTGCCAGCTCCTTCAGGATCCGCGGATGGATTCCATCAGGTCTCATGGACTTGTGCATGTTCAGATTTTTAAGAGGATCTTGAACCAGATCCTCTCCTACAGTGGGCCCAAGGTCTTCATTCTCACAGTCCCTGTGTCTTCCTTCCAAGACTTGGGTGGTACAGTCATGGCCTTTGCCAGTGAAGACCTAGGCAAAGAAGTCATTCAGAACCTCAGCCTTCTCCAAATCCTGTGTAGCCAGTTCTCCTGAGAGCTTCCTCAGGGCTCCTATGTTGTCCCTAGTCTGTTTTTTGTTTGCTATGTACCTGTAGAATACTTTCCTGTTATCCTTAACATCCCTATCCAAGTTTAATTCTAACTGGGCCTTAGCTTTCCTAAGCTGGTCCCTAGCTTCCCGGACAACATCCATGTATTCTTCCCAGGTCACCTATCCTTGCTTCCATTTTTTATAAGCCTCTTTTTTCATTTGAATTTTCATCAGCATCTCCTTATCCCTCCAAGGAGGTCTCCTGGCCCTCCCGCCACTCTTCCTTCTAGTTGGGATGCAGCACTCCTGAGCTTGTAGCAAGTGATACTTGAATATCAACCAACAGTCTTGGGTCCCCCTCCCTTTTAGGGCTATATCCCATGGAACCTTACTAAGCAGGTTCCTGAAGAGGCCAAAGTCTGCTCTTTTGAAGTCCAGGGCAGCGAGCTTGCTGCACACTCTTCTCACTGTCTTGGGGATCTCAAATTCGACCATCTCGTGATCACTGCAACCAAGGCTGCCCTGGAGCGTCACATTCTCAACGATCCCTTCCCTGTTGGTGAGCACAAGGTCAAGCATGGCACCTCTCCTTGTCAGCTCCTCTATTATTTGCAGAAGTAAGCTGTCTTCCACACAATGGAGGAACCTGCTGGATTGCTTGTGCCGTGCAGTGCCATCATTCCAACAGATGTCAGGGTGGTTAGAGTCACCCATGAGAACAAGGGCCTGTGAGCATGACGCTTTTCCTATCTGTCTGTAGAGTGCTTCATCTGCAGGTTCCTCTTGATCAGGCGGTCTGTGACAGATCCCCAAAATAATGTCTCCCATAGCTGTTTTCCCTTTAACCCTGACCCACAAAGTCTCTGTAAACTGCTCACCTGCCCCCAGACAGAGTTCCATACTCTCCAGCCTACCCCTAACATAAAGGGCAACTCCCCCTCCCCGCCTGTCAGGCCTGTCTTTTCTAAAGAGCCTAACCTTCCACTCCAACACTCCAGTCATAGGAGCCATCCCACCATGTTTCTGTGATGCCTATTATATCATAGCCCCGTAGATATGCACATATCTCTAATTCCTCTTGCCTTGCCCAGTCATCTCCAGCAGCTCTGGTTGAAGATTGTTTCAGCTATACATTTCATGATTTCAAGAGTTTGTGGTGAGTATGTGTATTACACATACAGACACTTTGTTCATATTTAAAAGCAAACTGCTGTCAGCCCACATGAGAAGTGTCAGATAAAAACAATGAACAACAAACTACCCTTCCTTGACCTAATTGTCTTATTGCTGTGAAGTGTTCTGAGGTACTTCTGTGAGAGTACTCTTATGTATACTCTACATTTCAAGGGTTCTGTATAACAAATTTTTCTTCTGTACTTGTGTCCTTTCTTTTGTCATGCCTGGTCTTATAATTAAGCCAGGGAAGCATTCTACCTCCTCTCTGCCTTAAGACTAGAATTTCCCAAATGCATGAAATCAATCATTTTTCCTTTCCTCTACAAAACTTTCTCTATGTGTTCGTCAATTTTACCCATTTTGTGTTATTTCCCCAATAACATTTTTTTGATATTCTGTGCCTTACAAATTTTTACTGCTCAAGTTCTAGCCCCACAAAAATTATATTGTCACTGGGACATACTGATTCCCAAGGGCACAACCACTGCCTGATGAGAACATAGGAATGATGATCTCTTTGTGCCTTGTCTAAAAAGGATTTGTTTCAGCTTCTCTTTGCCACCAGGAGCTTCTACATTTTCTGAAACATTCAATGATACAACACATCAAAGGAAAATGAATGAAACTTCAGAGCCTGTATCTGACTTCACAAACTGTGCTGGCATATTGGTTTCATTCGTTTTGCTGGGTCAGTACGGGGTGGGCTGAAATTTTGATTGCTGGGTGTTTCATCCTCTCGGGTTTTTGGGTTGCATGGAATTCAGTGGTTCAAAATATGCCCTCCTGGCACATCTCATTCCTGCCCATTCAAAGTACAAATTGTTCTGCTACATTTGTTTTGATTAAGGGAGTTTCAATATTTTCCTGCTTATTATAAAATGTACTAGCCAGAAGATGAGATTTTATGTTAGAAATCAGGGACTTCTTTTTCACACTGATAATAATTAAACACTGAAATCCTGCAGTCAATATGCTGTTGAACCCTGTCTCTGACAGTCTTTAAATTATGACTAAGAATCTTTTAAAAAGAAGTGTTATAACTCCAACAGATGTTATCTATACTCACATACTACAGTACTAACAATGTAAAGCTTTAAACTAGATATAAGAACTATGGGAGAAAAACCTGTCACTATCACAATTCAAGAGGTTAGATTAAGTAACCAAAATGTCTAATCCAGTGGTTTGAAATTGATTACAGATTAAGGATGATTTGCCATCTTTTTAACCTGGTCAGTTTTACCTTTAAAAAGAGCTGTAAAAGGGACTGCAGATGCCTTATTATAAAATAAGCCTTTATTTGGAGGCTATCTGAGCTGCTACTGAGATTCACCTTAAAGCAGCTTTTCAGCAGGAGTGAATAACTGCAATGCTGAGATATCATTCCTGACAATATGTTATATGCAGAAGGCACATCTTAAATTCATCCAGCTTTCTTCTCACTATTGATTTGCAACAGGTTATATTTTTAGTTGTATACATTTATATTAGTCCTGCCTGACTTTCATAAGCATGGTTTTTAAGTTCCTGAATAGTTATTTCTTCTTCCAGGAAGCATCACAGTCTTCTTTATGTGTGTTTGTGCCTAACAGAGGTCTTATGCAAGAGTAACTATGAAATTCCATTTTAAAGCAGAAATTTTATGCAAGAGAAATTGCCTTTACAATAGAAGAACAGATTAAGATCATACTCAGCTTCCCTATCACTGCTTTTGCTGTTCATTTTGGCAATAAGAGAACCTTGGTGTTTCTCTACATGAAGGATAGAAGATCCCAGAAGGATTCCTGGCAATCATTTAACTTCAGCAGACCTCTTAGGAACCCAGACACCCAGTAACTTAAGGAAAGCAATTGTTAAGGGGAGTGTTGCCCTCCAGAAGTCAAGGACAAATGATTGGAGCATAGAATTGAATTATGGAAACATTCAGGTTGGAAAAAAAGTTTAAGATCATCGAGTTTGAACTCGTATAGTATACATACCATAGCACTGCCAAGTCCACCACTAAAGCATGTCACTAAGTGCCTCATCTGCATGTCTTTTAAATACCTTCAGGGGTGGTCACTTAACCACTTCCCTGGGCAGCCTTTTCCAATGCTTGATAACTCTTTCAGTGAAGATTTTTTTCCTAATACACTTCCCCTGGTGCAACCTGAGGCTGTTTCCTCTTGTCTCATTGCATGTTAGAGCAATAGAAGAGACTGACACCCACCTTTCTCCATCCTTCCAAGCAGTTGTACAGAGTGAGGAGGTCTCCCCTCTTCTTAAGACTAAACAACCCTAGTTCCCTCAGCCATTCGTCATAAGACTTGTGCTCTAGACCATTCACCATCCTTGTTGCCCTTCTTTGGACATGCTCTAGCACCTCAATGTCTTTCTTCTTGTGAGGGTCCCAAAACTGACCATAGGATTCAAAGTTTGGCCCCATCAGTGCCATGTATAGGGGACAATCACTACTTTAGTTCAGCTGGGCACACTAGTTTTGATACAAGCCAGGATGATACGATGTTGGCCTTTTTGGCTGCCTGGGCACATTGCTAGCTCATGTTCACCTATTTGTCAAACCCCACCTCTGGGTCCTTTTCTGCTGAGCAGTTTTCCAGCTACTCTTCACCAGGCCTGTGGCACTGAATGGTGTTGCTGTTGCCCAAGTGCAGGACCTGGCATTAAGCCTTGTTGAACGCCATACAGTTGGCGTTAGCTCATCAATTAAGTGTGTCCAGTCCAGATTCCTCTGCATGGCCCAAGCCATAAGCAGCCAGTTTTCTGCAGATAAATGTTCTGGGAAATGGTGTCAAAGCCTTTACTAGAGTCTGTGTAGAAAACATCCACAACCTTTCCCATCCACTAAGCAGGTGATTGTGTCATATGAGATCAGGTTAGCCAAACAGAACCTGCTTTTCATAAACCCACGCTGACAGGACCTCATCACCTGGTTGTCCCATACATGCTGTGTAATGGCACTCATGATGATCTGCTCCATAATCTTCCCCAGCATCAAGGTCAGACTGATAGGTCTATAGTTCCCTGGATCCCCCCTCTGGCCATTCTTGTAGTTTGTAGTCACATTTACTAACTTCCAGTCACTGGGACCTACCCATTTGTCCAGGACACCTGATAAATGATTGCAAGTGTCTTGGTGAACAATTCCATCAGATGCCTCATTACCCTTGAGTGGATCCCATCTGACCCCACAGACTTCTGTGTGTCTACATGGTGTATCAGGTCACTGAGAATTTCCTCTGGGATTATGAGGGTTTTGTTATGCTTCCTATCCCTGTCTTCCAGCTCAGGAGGCTAGGTATTCACAGAACAACTGGTCTTACTATTAAAGTCTGAGGCAAAAAAGTCATTAAGTACCTCAGCCTTTTCCTCATCCTTTGTCACTATGTTTTCCCCTGTATCCAATAAAGGATGTAGATTCTCCTTAGCCCTCCCGTTTTTGTTAACATAGTTGTAGAAACATTTTTTTTTTTAATTGTCTTTTTTGGGAGTAGCCAAATAAATTTCTAGTTGGGCTTTGGCGCTTCTAATTTTCTCCCTTCATAAACCCACAACATCTCTGTAGTCCTGAGTTTCTTGCCCCTTCTCCCAGAAGATACATCCAAAGTGGAATGTAGTCCCAGCCAAAACTGTCTAGTCAGGCCTGTCTTCTTTCTCACAGGCTTTCTCACAGGCTTGTGGGAACAACCTGCTCCTGTGCCTTTAAGATTTTCTTTTTTTAAAGAATGCCCAGCCTTCCTGGGCTTCTTTGTCCTGTGGCCTCTTACCTCCCAAAGGACTGTGTCAACCAATTTCTTAAATAGGCCGAAGTCTGCCTAACCTTATTAGTTTATTTTCTATTCAGAATTTAGAATGTACTGATGAATCTTTTTTGTCACATCACCCATCATAGCTTGGCATGAGAGAGAAGGAAGGTAGAAAAATTAAAAAGCCTGCTTGTTACTGTAAACTAAAGAGCATGAACAATATCCGTCAAAGACAGGCAGATGGAAGATAAAAAAAGAGTTAGACAGAACCAAGTGATCTATGCTGATTTTCCTTTACATATTTATTAAAATAGTCTAAATGCAGATTCACTTTCTTTTGCTAAATATTTATTGTTATTTCTTCTGTTGTCGACTGGAAACTGCAAACAGTGATAAACTAGTTGTAAATGAATGTAATTTTACTGTTCCTTTTAGAAATACACTTTTATCTTCTGCTGAAGTGCTATTTTTCAGTTCTGAATTAGCAGACATGCATCCTGTATCAGCTATTAAGATGCTGTTTCATTTGCTGAGAAAGTCACAAGACAAGGCATCTGTCATTAGTGGAAGATAGATTCTGCATAAGAGACATGATACAAAGCTAGCTGCTGCCAGTGGAAGTCTTTTCATTGATTCAATGGGTTTTAGATCAAGCTAGAAATCAACTTCTGTGTATCCTCAAACCATAAATATCTGAGCTTTTATTTACAAAGAAATGCCTCTATTTACTACTTAAGAGGTAGGATGAAATACCAGTCTATTTCCAAATTGGAACAGATTCAAATGTACCCTCAGATTATGCAATATCAAAATATATACCAGAATGACTTGTATTTGTAGATAAAATTTCAAGATGTAACATTTACAACAGCAGTACTACTGGGCCTTAGACAGCTGCAAGGAAGGTGGAAAAGTGTAAAGACTGCTTTGACACATAATGCACAGTGGAAAACCTCTAACAAAAGAAACCAAAGTGTGCAGAAAACAGAATTCAAAAGGCCTTGCTGAGAGGCAGCTCAAGTAGCTCTACCCAGCAGTTGCACCAACAAAGCTGAAAGGAATAGAAAGGACCTCTTTTGGCTACAGAGGAAAGAAGTGTTTTTGAGGTACTTCACAACTAAATCAGAGAAGCAAAAATGTTAGGAGATTTTAGGAGGGTGAGTATGTATCAACACAGGCTGGATTTTGAACTTGGTTTCTCCATGCAAATAAGTGTTCAGAAAAGCTAATAATTTGTTATTCTATTATGAGAGGGTAGAGAATAATATGAGAAAGTGTGTTAGCATAAGCTGACCCTCGTTTTCATGACAGGACTGATTCATATGACATTAATTCCAGTTTTGTGTCAGCAGAGCTCCATTAAAATCCTATACTATCACAGATTACAGATAGCCATCCGGCTGTATCACGTTTTGTTTGTAGCAAAGGAGTTTATCTCTCAGCAAAAGTATATTGGTTGCTGGCATAATATTCTCTGTAAGAAACTCCTACCTCTGAAGTTGTTTGTTCTGCAAGGTCAAAAATAATCCCTTCAGCTTAATCATAGACTACAAAACATGGTCTCTTTTTCTGCACTGCACCCTCACAGCTGTGCTACAATGAATATTCATGTATTAACCCCATTTAATTTTGGACATCTGATTTAGAAGTTGGCAGGCTCTTAGATCCTTTGCTGAGTGTTGACTCATTCTTTGAGAAACCTGTTCTAATATTCAGAGGCAAAGGTCCATTTTCAGGTTCTTAAGGTAGGTGTATAGAGTTAGACCTTAAGGTAGATCTGTATGTGGCACTGCTACACCATATTTCCCTGTTATATTTCCCGGACTGTCATATCCTAGTAGTGCAGTTATACAAGAAACTGAGATGGCTTAATAGCTTGCTACCTTCAAAAGGGAGACAGCAATATCCTATTTGCCTGCCTCTGCTGCTTCTACATTTCTTCCCATAAAACCCTTCCCAACCTCGAGCCATATCAAGCATTGTCTATGCTCTAAATCAATTCAGTAAACTAAATCTGTCTAAAAAAAAAAAAAATTAATTAAAACAACAGATGCAAGTAATTTTGTGTTGTTATGGCAAGTCTAATGGGTTTATTGACCCCTTACTTTCACAGGCTCCATGTGCATTTGCCTTCAAAAGCAAACATGTCAGATCAGGCTCAAAAGAAGTGGAATTGCTGCACAGAGGCAAGAACAGATATGAAGTGGAAATGAGAAGTTGGAGAGGAGAGAGGAAAGCTTGGGTGGGAAAGAACAGGGAGATACCTCAACCCCTTGAAGCATCAATGTTTTCTCATTGAGCTGCATCCAAAGGAGGGATTAACTCTTTTTTATGTCATAGTCAATGACTGTATTTTCTCTCACAGATTTTAATATGAGGTAATTGTGGTTAAATGCCCACATACATAACATATTTTATTTACTATGTAAGTTATTTCCCAATTAAAAAAAAAAATCTACCAAAAAAAGGCTCAATTGTGCTTCATGTTTAGTCACTAATTCCAAGCAACAGAACTTAAAATATCTCCACGACCTCTCAGAATGAATGACATTTGCAAATTTTCTTGAACACTTGAGTTTTATTTTGGTTGTATTCCTAGGGCTGGAGAAATTACACTGCAGTAACAGATCCCTAACCCCATGAGGCTGACACAGATAGAACCCTGTAGCAAACAGATTCATATACCAATAAAAGAGAAGAAATCTACTTTTCTCTGTCTAACCATGCTTTCTTTCTCTGTGTGAGATCCATTTTGTTAATTTGTCTTGTGACTTTAAGAGACAAACGGAAAAAAAAAACATAATCTGAGTGCCTCTTTTTCTACTGAAGTGTAAACTAAGCCTTTAACTTTCATTTTGATATTAACTTCTTGCCTACTCACAGCTGGAGATTTCTGACTAGCATTAATGAGCACCTAGTTTGAGCTAGCTGGCCCATGTGATGTTACAGGTTCAAAATCAAGAGCTCAGTTGTTGTGTGCTGCTATTGAGAACAGTCTGACTTCACAAAGGACTTTAAATGTTGAGTACTTCAGCTAACATCATTGTGAAAACAACCCAAGAGCTTGGAAAAAGAGCTTGAGATCAATCTAAATAGTATCATTTGCTTTGGCTTAGCAGTGCATTCCAGTAGTAGTAAAAAAATTGAACTTCACCAAAATGTCTTAATTCAAATCTAAGCCTAACCCCAGAAGAAAATAGTCTTTCTGAATGTATTTAATTCTAAGTCTCTTTGATTAAGTTCCAAAACAACGTTCTTTCTGATAATGGATTTCAGATGAAGACATGCCTCCCAGGAAATGAGCTGTTATAGTCACTGCAGTCATTTTACATGTGTTGTGGAAGAGATACTGGCTTTTGAAAAGTGCAAGTGTCTCTTGATCTGAGTCAGATAGAAATCAATAAACTACAGGTTGAAAAATTTCCACATATCGGGGCCAATTGGAATTTTCAGTCAAAATTTTTTTTTTTTAAAAAGAATAATATTTAGAACATGGTTTATTCTGCAAATGCATTTTGCAAGACGAGTTCCTATATTGCGCACAACTAATAGCTTCTTTTCTATTTCTTTCATAAGTTGAAGAATAAAAATCTGTGCACAGTGGCAACTGTATATCAGGCAGTTCACTATTGATGGTTTTAACTGACCTGATTATGCAGTTAGAAAAGTAGATCTATGTGAATATAGTTGAGGAAACACGTTCTGCTTTAAAATACTGTTATGAATATTTGATGAAAACATAAAATATACCTGCATGGCTACAGAACATTTTTCAAATTTCAAGAGGTGATTTAATAATCGACTTTTCCAGTTTATGAAAGGAACTGATACATGTTCGTGACAGATCTTGAATCTGGAGAACGTTTTATAGCAATAACGATCTAGGAGTAAATAGAAAATTGGAGCTCATATGAAAGATAATAAAGCCATAGTACAAGGTTCAAGGAAATGAGAATAAAGGAAAGAGTACAAATGAGTTCAAGAGATTCCTAGGGTACAATTGTTTCTCAACAAGGAAAAGATTGGTGGATATGATGAAAAGGTGAGCAGTTGGATTGTGGGAACAAGATAAATTGGGGGAGGGGGGGAAGTACACATGCTGAGCTGCTTGGGCACTTTGTAATTCAAAAGTGTTTCATGTTCACTAACCTCTGATAGAATTCTTTATCAGTTTGATTTGACTGTACTGCAGGGTGCAATGTGGCAGACTTTTGCCAGAGCTGCCCATTGCTTCAATGACAGATGTTACCTAGAAAGTGAAATGCTGTCGTTAATTATTTTCCTTGAAATATGGAGCCCTGTTGTGTGTATTGCATATTATTTTAAAATAAGATACAAGCCTTCAAGAAACCCACATGTGGCCAAGTTTGCTGAGGCAGTCCTAGGTGGTTTAATGCTATTTTAGGGGACATTTTCTCTTTTTCTTTTTTTATAGGAAGCTTGCTGTGGCTTAGTTTTCATTTTGGCAGTCAAGGTGTCCAGGGCATTGAAAACTGTTGCATATTTGTTCAAGTCACATCATCACCCTGGTAAATACTTTGTCTTCCTTTAGCAGTTTCCAGCTCTCTAACCAGGTCCTCTACACTGGAGGGAGCCAAGGAAAGTTCAAAACTTGCATACCAAATGACAAAGTTAGTAATCTTAATATGTAATGCTGAAAAGCACAGGCTTGATTTTGCTTTTAGAAATATTGTTTCATAACCTCACTCTCCTGCTTTTAGGTGGAACAGCAGCAGGCCTACAAGAATGTAATTTATGTCTAATTATATAGACTGTATTGTCTCATTTCTATTGACATGTATTCTGTAAGGATATTCAGACACTATTAAACTTAGAGACTTCTTGTTCTCTTCAATTACAGAAGTAACAGAGGACACAGCTAAAATCAAAAGAGAAATTTGGCAAATGAAAATAGAGAACACTGTTTGCCTGTCACTCTATCACTTGGTTTTTTTCTGCTTTATGTATATACCTGTCCAGACTCAGTTATTATGTTAAATGAATAAATTAATATCTGAACCTGGGAAAGTCAAAGAGCATTGTTTGCTCATTTGAACACAAACATCCCAAGATTTATAGCTCATCCCAACCCTCTGAACCTATTCAGTCTGGCTATCACATTAACTCACTTTCCTGAAAGGAACTTTGTATTTTGTGAGCTCTGTCTGGAAACAGAGAGAGAAAAATGCTCCTCTCAGGTTGGATTTGCATTCACTTGGTGCTGAGAATTGTGGCTGTGATCCAGCAAAGCATTTAAGTTTAGTTTATCTTTCAGCATAATCCCACTGAAGTTAGTGGTTTGTCCATGTACTTAAATTTAAACTCATATTTGAGTGCTTTGCTGGATCACAGCCAGACTACTCAGTACCTTACAGGACTGAACTCTCTCTTTCTTCTTTGACACTGGCCTAAGGCAAGATACACAGATGTGTGAATATATGTGCTTTATAGGATAGAGGTTAAATACAATATTATTCTCAAGACTACTTCATATTCCATTTAATAAAAACATTCTCCAGTTTTTTAAAACTCTTGCCAGTTATAGTGAAAGCGAGGACATTACAATTCCAAAAGAGTCTAACCTAGATTGTCACTCTTTTTTTCTGATCATGCTGAATTTTATAACTCAGGAGATTCAGGTCAAGTTGGCGTTCTGAATGAAGGTAATTTGTTAACACGGGTTTAAATCCCTGCAATGTTCTGCTGACAAAAGCTAACTTAATACGCAACAGATTCAACACATCCCTAGTGCTGGTATACATTTTAAATGACAGTGATTTTTACAGTTTGGACTAACTTGAGTCCTTCAGAGTTGATAGAATGTAAAGTACTTAAGGCAGCTAAAGCTAAATATTTCTGTACAAGTTTGTTTAAAGCTGGTTTGGGTAGTTCCTAACTAAAGATAGTTTGGATAGAGCCCTACAGTTCCTCTTGAACTATAGTCATATCCTGAAAATGTCTACATCAGAAAATATGTAATCCACTATAGAAACAATACTCAACATCTGCTAATGTGTGTTATTGACTTGGTGAAATATTTAGTGTGTGGAATAGTCATAAATGTAAGAGTTATGTAAGTAATTCAATTAGCTAAGGAGAAAACTGCTCAAAATTTGCATAAAATCTGGGGAGAGGTTTGAGGGATTGTTTTTTGTGGGAAGTTTTGTTGTGTTTTGTTTTCAATTTTTTGTGTTTGTGTTTGGTTTGATTTTATTTTTCAAACATATGTAAAAGTTACCCAGTGCACTATCTCCATCAGATTAAGCCAACTATAATGCTTATAAATGGAATGAAATTATTACTGAAAATAATGGTATATTGACTATATCACAGAATAGTTACAGCTGATCTCAAATCAGTCTAATGCGAACAAGTTTGGCTGTAAATATGGATTCACTTCAGAGTTTTCTCCTCCTTCTTTGTGTTGGCTTTTTTTTTTTTTTCCTTCATAAGCACTCTTTTCAAATTTAAAGCCCATATTCTTTATCCAAATATCAGCAAATCAGAATTCTTATCTGCGCAGTCTACTGATACATTGCAAGTATTATTTACTTGATTATAAAGCCTGGTTTGATGGGGTACAATCACTTTTCTGTTCTCAATGACCCACTGAATTATGACATTACTAAGAATTCCATTCAGATGATACATATGACCTAATCGGCTTGTCTTTTGCCATGGCAATAACTGAACTCAAATGTCAAAGAAAACTTAGTAAAGTTTTTTTTTGAGATGGACTTTGTATCACCTTTGTGGAAGGAAAGAGTTAAATGCATCCCAGATGTAGAAAATCCCACAAAACTCTAAGCTTTTTGTGATACAAGGCTTAAAATATGATTTCATGGTAAGGAAGAGAAAGAGCAGACATGGATACTTTTTTCCCAGTTTCCTTCATGATGTTTTCCTAGAGAAAAGAGCTAAGAAGATATTTTACTCCTGTCTTTTACATTTCAGGACATGACATTTCTTGCAGCAGGTCAAGATAGGAGAGAGAATTGGAGCAGGCTATCTGACATGTAATGGGCCAAAACCAGAATGCGGAAGCCTTTCCTTCTTTTACCACCCTTACTACTACTGGAGGGAAATGTGTGAATGGGTAAATACTTCAGTCATTTCTTGACATCATAACAAGTGTTAGAAGAACAGTAAGTGTCAATTATGATAAAACTAACATCACAATTTGCATAGAAGTCTATGTGGAGGATTGGCTTGTCGAAAAAGGTCAAAAGGTCACACTCCCATCAACGAGCTGAAACAAGACATCTGTGTAGAGCATGGTGCAAACCTCTCACACCAGATAATGAGGAAATGAAGGACACCGGCAAACAGCAACATACTATGACCAATCACAGCCAAGGCCACTAAGTGATAAGTGCATGAGAAGGAGGATGGTGGGGGGGTGCACGGTGTAGCTGCAAAAAATGTAGAAGCTACAAACCAATGATCTTGTAACATGTAGAAGCTATAAACCAATGATCTTGTAACATGTAAAAGCTGTAAGCCAATGATCTCTCTGTAACCAAACTATAAACATGCAAGCAAGGTATATAAGTATCCATCTGCTTAGCAATAAACGAGACTTGTTGGTCATCATCGGATGAGCTCGTCTCCCGGCGATTCCCACAAGTCTATACTTGCAGTTATAAATTGAACAGAAAAATCATACTCCTATTTGCAGCTTCTCGGGACTGAAAAAAAAACATGAATCATTGAGCCCCTTAGTCTGCTGTTATGTTACACCTTTCACTGATCAAATAGATCAACAATAAATTGAATTAAATGATTTTGATACTCAAAGCTGGACTACCTTAGCCATAAAATAATTCTAAGCTCCAGAACCAATTCTGGGAGAACGAATAGGGGTAAAATAATATATTTTCTTCTGATGATTAGCATTATTCTTCCAGTGACCAGCCAAATCACTTCCTGACTGGTTGGTACCTACATAATACTCTTTTAAACAGAATACAGTGTTAATCGTCATGGGAGACATCATATGACCTGCAATATTTTCTGCGAATGTATTATAAAGTTGAACTGATAAATAAAGTCTATGAAAATTAATAGGAAAAAATAGTAATAATTTTATTAACTTTTCTATTCTTAGCTAAAAACTATTTTAAAATATGCTTATTTTATTCCTTGGCCCATAAGAATCCTGAATTCTATACAAATAAAAATTAAACATAAAAAGAAATCATGATTTGGGAATCTTTAGCATTTTAATATGGTCACATAATAACTAATTTTAAAATTTGTATCTTTTTTTACCTAAAATGAAATAAATTCCCAAATGGAAGATAACTTCATTCAAAAACCTGAAACTTGAACAAGTAACTAAGATCCAAAAATGGTAAAGCATAATGTTTCAGTAACAAAAACATCTTTTTTCCTTCCTAAGACAAAGAAATTTGTGAATACTTAGATTTCTCCACTTATTTATATTGCTTTCAAAAACATTTGTTTTAGAAAATTCCCAGATAGTCATTAGAAATTTCATAAATAGAAATATTTTTTTAAGAAAAACACTTTAACACCACCATCAGGAATTTTAAGAAATTTTTTAAGGGTTTGGAATCTGTATATTCTCATGGTTGTTGAAGTCTACCACTTCTGATAGAGTGGATTGACTATAATCTATATTGAAGTGAGTTTAAAATGTCTTCAGTGACTCCTGGATCAATGTCAGTGAGTCACATGGTAACAGCACTCCTTGGTTCAGAACCCAAGGACAGAGTTGATAATGGTCTGTGATTTCCTTTAAAACCTCTTTTTTTTCTGGGCTAGATCAGAGCCTGGTACAAGACACTATAAACACTTTGATTCCTTCTTTAAAACTCTCATATTTCTGAAACAATTATGCCTTTTCTAATTAAATATTTGCCATGCTATAGTCACAGTAGACAATAATATTTATATTTCCCTGTAATTAGAATCTGACATAACACAGAGCCAAAACTCAAAATATTTTCATTTTCCAGATCTTACATGTGCTACTGAGCTTCTCGGAGCGGGTTTGAAAGTGATTTCAAAACTAGGTATCAAAGAACAGAGGGAGCCAAGATTCATAATTGAAAGATAGTGACTGAGGCATTCATCTGTGAAGTGCATGCATGTTTTCAATTAGTTGTAAATGTTCTTTATACAGTTCAATATATGAGGCAGATTAGTTTGGAAAACCTGCACACCCTTTCACAGATGCTCTTTAGGACAACTCAGAGAATGTGAAACTGAAAAACACATGAAGAGATAAAGTGAAAGGACAGAAAGTAAGAACACGCTAGCTATTATGATAGGTAACAGCAAGACAAAATGAACCACAGATCCCTTCTTATTTCAATCCTACTTTTTGAATGGGCACACCAATTTTTCAAAAATTTAGGACACCTTTGCAAGAGCACCATTATATGTTCCTGATCACCATCTGCACCGATGTAACCCCACCCTAGACATGAGGAATTTAGGGGTTTGTTGTTGTTGTGAACAAGACTCTATCTTGAAACAAAGCACCCTGAGGAAGTCAAAAACAAGTCCCAGGGCTTAGACAGTAGGAAGACAGATGTACAAGGGAAAAATAAATGTCATACCTGCTTTCTTCATAAAATCAGTTGTCTCTTGCTGTCAAGGAATTCTTCTTATATTCCCTTTCCTATGTGTGGCTGTGTCTCAGCATTCACTCATTTTGTAAATCATTTATCACTACCAGCACTAAGAGCTACAACAGCATCTGTGAGATACATAACATGTTTTGGATGAAAGCTCTCCCTGTTACCTTTAACAATGCTGATTGTTCTACACCACCAGTGTTCTGCACTAGTCTTTGGTGCTTAGAAAATAGCATTCTCAGCTGCAGAGCAAAAGGGGCTTGAATAAATATTAGGCAAACAGCAAACATCCTATATATGTTTTACATTAATTTGTATTTTAAACTATAAGTAATATGGTTTTCACATTCTTTATGAGTGTCTAAATTAGGATTCTACTTTATTAATTGTCCTAAACATTCCAGTCAATAAGGAGTTAGGCATTTCTGATTTAAGATATTGCTGCACTAGGTGCTCAAGTTTGAATTCATGCTTGCAACCTTAGACCTAGGAGGCTCTGACACTGGAGAGACATTGCTGACAGCAATTTCACCCGCACTGCACTTTGGTAATGTTGTGGCTTAAACCCAGCCACACAGCTCGTCCACTCACTCCCCACCCCTTTCTCCCTCTTTCTTTCCTTCCCTCCCCTCTCCCGGAGGGATGGGGAGGAGAATCGAGAGAATGTCAGTCCCACGGGTTGAGATAAGAGCAGCCCAGTAACTAAGGTATAACACAAACCACTGCTGCTACCACCAATGATAATAATGATAAGAGAAAACAACAAGGGAAGAGAACGATACCACTCGCTGAACTAATCCGACTCCCCCCCGAAGACAGACCATGCCCTTCCGGGTAACTCCCAGTTATATAATGGACATGGCATGCTGTGGTATGGAATATCTCTTTGGCTAGCTTGGGTCAGGTGTCCTGTCTCTGCTTCCTCCTGGCTTCCCCTCCTCCCTGGCAGAGCATAAGACTCACAAAGTCCTTAGTCAGGGTAAACATTACTTAGCAGCAACTAAAAACATCGGTGTTATCAGCTCTCTTCCCAGGCTGCAAGTCAAAACACAGTGCTGCACCAGCTGCTAAGAAGGAGAAAAACTGACTGCTACTGCTAAACCCAGGACAGGTAGAAGCAATTTTTTCCTTTAAAAGCTATAGTTTTGTGTTGCAATATGATAAATCCTCTGGTACAAACTATCTGCGTCATTCAATCTTCAAGAGTGTTGGGCATAAGGAAACTTCCTGATGCACAGAGAGGTCTGACTCATCTGTCACCGTGATGTTCAAGCAAGCTGTCCGGGTCTGCAGTGTCAGCAAGAAATACAGCTGAGATCCACAACAAGGACACCATCTCAGGATCTGTGCGTTCCCTGTCTGGAAGTCCCGTGCATCCAAAGCTAAGAATCACAGAATCACAGAATCCTAAGGGTTGGAAGGGACCTCAAAATATCATCTAGTCCAACCCCCCTGCAAGAGCAGGGTAACCTACAGTACATCACACAGGAACTAGTCCAGGCGGGCCTTGAATATCTCCAACGTAGGAGACTCCACAACCTCCCTGGGCAACCTGTTCCAGTGCTCGGTCACTCTCACAGTAAAAATGTTTTTCCTGATGTTCACATGGAACTTCCTATGCTCCAGTTTACACCCATTGCCCTTTGTCCTGTCACTGGATATCACTGAAAAAAACCTATCTCCATCATCCTGACACCTACCCTTTACATATTTGTAAACACTGATGAGGTCACCCCTCAGTCTCCTCCAAGCTAAAGAGACCCAACTCCCTCAGCCTCTCCTCATAAGGGAGATGTTCCATTCCCTTGATCATCTTTGTGGCTCTGCGCTGGACTCTTTCAAGCAATTCCCTGTCCTTCTTGAACTGAAGGGCCCAGAACTGGACACAATATTCCAAATGCGGCCTCACCAAGGCAGAATAGAGGAGGAGGAGAACTTCTCTTGACCTACTAACCACACCCTTTCTAATACACTCTAGGATGCCACTGGCCTTTTTGGCCACAAGGGCACATTGCTGGCTCATGATCATCCTCCTATCCACCAGGACCCCCAGGTCCCTTTCCCCTTCACTACTTTCCAGCAGGTCACCCCCCAACCTGTACTGGTACATAGGGTTGTTCTTCCCCAGATGCAAGACTCTACACTTGCCCTTGTTGAATTTCATCAAATTTCTCCCCGCCCAACTCTCCAGCCTATCCAGGTCTCACTGAATGGCAGCACAGCTTTCTGGTGTGTCAGCCACTCCTCCCAGTTTAGTATCATCAGCAAACTTGCTGAGGGTACACTCAGTTCCCTCATCCAGGTCGTTGATGAAAATATTAAACAGCACTGGTCCCAGCACCGGCCCCTGAGGTACTCCACTAGTCACAGACCTCCAGCTAGATTCTGCGCCATTGACCACAACTCTCTGCCTTCTTCCCTTCAACCAGCTCTTGATCCACCTCACTACCTGATCATCAAGCCCACACTTCCTTAGCTTATCTATGAGGATGCTGTGGGAGACAGTATCAAATGCCCTACTGAAATCAAGAAAAAACACATCTACTGCTCTACCATCATCCATCCACCTAGTAGTTACTTCCTCATAGAAGGCTATAAGGTTGGTCATACATGACTTCCCCTTGGTAAAACCATGTTGGCTGCTCTTAATGACCCCCTCATCCTTGATATGCCTAGTGATGGAGTCAAGAATAAGTTGTTCCATCATCTTTCCAGGGATGGAGGTAAGGCTGACCAGTCTATAATCACCCGGGTCCTCTTTCTCGCCCTTCTTATAGACTGGCGTGACACTTGCCATCCTCCAATCCTCAGGCACCTCTCATGTTTCCCACGACTTACCAAAGATGATGGAGAGTGGCCTAGCAATGACCTCCACCAGCTCCCTCAGCACCCGTGGGTGTATTCCATCCGGACCCATTGATTTATAGATGTCCAGATTGCATAGCTGATCCCTAACCCAATCCTCATCTACCAAAGCAAACTCATCCTTTGTCCTGACTCCTTCTGGGGCTACAGGAATCTTGGGCCTCCGGGGAGAGTCTGCAGGAGTAAAGACAGAGGCAAAGAAGGCATTCAGCACCTCTGCCTTCTTTAAATCCTGTCTCCAGGGCACCCACCTCGTTCAACAGTGGGCCTATATTGCCTCTTGTATTAGTTTTATCCGCTATGTATTTGAAAAAGCCCTTTCTATTGTCCTTAACCCGACTAGCAAGATTAAGTTCCAAGGAGGCCTTAGCTGTCCTAATTGCCTCCCTACATCCTCTAACAACTGTCCTATATTCCTCCCAAGTGGTCAGCCCCTCCTTCCATAATCCATAGATTCTCTTTTTCCACATGAGTTTGCCCAGCAATTCCTTGTTTAAACATGCTGGTCTCCTAGCTCCCTTACTTGATTTCCTACCCACTGGGACACTCTGATCCTGTGCTTGGAAGAAGTGGTCCTTGAATGCTAACCAACTATCTTGAGCCCCTTTACCACCTAATACCCTTTCCCATGAAACTTCCCTTAGCAATTGATTGAAGAGGCCAAAGTTGGACCTTCGGAAATCCAGAATTGTGGCCTTGCTAGGTATTCTATTCCTCCCACACAGGATCCTAAACTCCACCATCTCATGGTCACTGCAGCCAAGGCTGCCATTGACCATCACCACTTCAACCAGACCCTCCTTGTTGGTGAGTACTAGGTCCAGCAGCGCTCCTCTCCTAGTTGGTTTGTCCACCATTTGCGTCAAGAAGTTATCATCAATGCACTGGAGGAACCTCCTAGACTGTGAATGATTGGCTGTGTGAGTCTTCCAGCAAATATCGGGGTAGTTAAAATCCCCCATGAGGACCAAGGCATGTAGTTGTGAGGCTGCTTTCAGCTGCCTGTAGAAAGCCTCATCAACTCCTTCGTACTGATCAGGAGGTCTATAATAGACCCCCACAACTGTATCACCTGTACCAGCCAGTCCCTTAATTCATACCCACAGACTTTCCACTTGATCCTCATCTGCCCCTGGACAGAACTCAATATATTCTAGTCACTAACTCACATAAAGAGCAACTCTACCACCTTGCTTTGCTGACCTCTCTTTCCTAAAAAGGACATACCCGTCCATGACCACATTCCATTCATGTGAGCTGTCCCACCATGTCTCTGTAACTGCCACCAGATTATAACCTTTAGACCGCACACAGACTTCTAACTCCTCCTGTTTATTCCCCATGCTGCGTGCATTGGTGTACAAGCATTTCAGGGAGTGAGCAGAGCACGCTAGTGGCACCCTTGGGAGACAGGAGGCCTTCTGGTCTTCATTAATACTAGAACAATGCCCCACTAGTTCAAACCCAGCTACAACCCCATCGCACTTTGAGTCTAACCTAAAGCTCTGTGAGTGAGCTCTGTTGACTCTGGCCCTGATACCCTTTTTCCCCTGTGGGACAGGGTCTAAACAACTATCCTTTCCCTCAAATGAAGCAATAGATTGAGAGTCCTCCCTAGTATGCCATCCTTCAAGCCCTAGCATGTTTCTCTTGGGCTTGTCCCCAACAGGCCCAGTTATCTCCTCTTCCCCCTTCATATCTAGTTTAAAGAAGGCAGAGTAATTCCTGTCCTTGGCATTCGCAGTTTCTGGAGGCATCCCAGATGGGAAAATACAAATATGTATTTTGATAGACAAGGTCACAGGAGTGTACTGTTCACCTTTACCTTTTCAATTACAGCTGGGGAAGACAGAAATCAGCACTCGGTGGTGGGACCTGTGGCTCCTTAAATATGCATGCTTTCCTAAATGATTTGAATAATAAGACTAAATCTTGGAACGAAAAAATCAAGCTAGGATGGTATCAGAAAAAATGTGTTGAAGTGCCTAATTTAAGGGCTTAAGTACTGGCTTATTCTTTTAAATAACGTCTTTTCTTATTGACACTGTGGATTTCATTACCTTCATACATGAGATGAGTAGGACTTTACATAGTGATTGGATTTACAGTTGCTCAAAGATATACTCACTGCAGAAGAATCTGTCAAAAAATGGGTCTTGACATTTTCTGTTAATTTTTAAGCTTGAAAGTTGATGAGAAGACACGTAGTACCAGTGGTTGCAGGTCCAAGAAACATACTCTTTTCTCTTTTGTTTGTTTTCAGTTTCAGTATGTCAACAAAATACTTGCTATGACTTTGCTCCTATGAGCTGATTTTTGTTATTGCCTTGGATTTCAATACCTGTTCTGTAAGCACCAAAAGAAAGACTGCAAAGAGAACTGCTTAATTACAGACTATATTCTATAAGAATGATGGGGAGGGACTCTTCATTAGGGACTATAGTGATAGGACAAGGGGTAACAGGGTAAAACTTAGGGGAAGATTAGATTGGATATAAGGAGGAAGTTCTTTGCTGTGAGGGTGGTGGGGCACTGGAATGGGTTGCCCAGGGAGGTTGTGAATGCTCCATCCCTGGCAGTGTTCAAGGTTGTGTGGGACATAGCCCTGGGTGACATGGTTTAGTGTGAGGTGTCCCTTCCCATGGCAGGGCGGTTGGAACTAGATGATCTTAAGGTCCTTTCCAACCCTAACTATTCTGTGATTCTATGATTCTTTTTCTCATTCTTGCAATGTATCTTTGTATATTTGCTGAAACATATGTCCATCAGTCATGTGTCACAGAATCATAGAATAGTTAGGGTTGGAAAGGACCTCAAGATCATCTAGTTCCAACCCCCCTGCCATGGACAAGGACACCTCACACTAAACCATCCCACACAAGGCTTCATCCGACCTGGCCTTGAACACTGCCAGGGATGGAGCACTCACAACCTCCCTGGGCAACCGATTCCAGTGTCTCACCACCCTAACAGGAAAGAATTTCCTCCTTATATCCAATTTAAACTTCCCCTGTTTAAGTTTTAACCTGTTCCCCCTCGTCCTGTCACTACAGTCCCTGACGAAGAGTCCCTCCCCAGCATGTGCTAGCCTGCTGGATTGTCCCCCTTTATTTTCTTTCCAGGACATGCATATAAAGGGCCGTGGCAGTAAATGCTTTGGTTTTGCCCTGAGGTGCTGCCAGGGCACAACTGAGAAGATGCTAAGGTCTGCAATCAGTGCAGTTTCCATGCCCCCCAACTCTGACTTACAAATTTGTCTAAAGTCCTGGCAGGTTAGCTAGTGTTTTAGGTCCATTTATTATCTGTTTATTTAGTTAATACACTGTCAAGTAGTTTATTAATATTATGTGCAGTCGGAAGCTTTGTGATTTCCATTTATAATAATAAAATAATTTGGATAATAGAATAGGGATTGATGAAAGGATAGGAGGAACTATTTCTAAAATAAGATGCTTACAATAACACTGTCATCTTCATAATAATAATGAGAATCCAGAAAATTCCAAACCCACTGCACAAAATTGGATTTGGAGGACAAGCAGTACAATTAAGAAGTAGAATTAAAATCTAACTGTAATACTTTTTGTATTATTTCTAATTTTCATTGGAATTCATCAACTTCATTTAACCCTGTGTGGACCTAGTACTGTTTCCTAAGACACTGACTTTTGCATAGTAAAATAACTTTTTCTAACTGTCCTGGGTTCAGCAGTAGCAGTCATTTTTCTCCTTCTTAGTAGCTAGTGCAGTGCTATGTTTTCATTTTTTGTCCTGGGAACAGTGCTGATAACACCGATGTTTTCAGTTGCTGCTCAAATGTTTGGTCTGGCCAAGGACTTTCTGAGCCTCATGCTCTGCCAGGGAGGAGGGGAAGCCCGGAGGAAGCAGAGACAGGGCACCTGACCCAAACTGACCAAAGAGGTATTCCATACCACAGCATGTCATGCCCAGGATGTAACTGGGAGTTACCCGGAAAGGCTAGGGACTGGGGGTTTGGATGAGGTATTGGTCGGTGCTCGGCTGGGGGGAGTGGGGCGAGTTATTGGTCGGCTGGTGTTGAGGTGTTGTATTCTTTCCTCTTGTTATTTCCTTTAGCATTATTATTATTGGTGGTAGCAGTAGTGGTTTGTGTTATACCTTAGTTACTAAACTGTTCTTATCTCAACCCGTGGGAGTTGCATTCTTTTTGATTCTCCTCTCTGTCACTCCAGGAGCAGGGGAAGGGCAAGAAAAGGAGTGAGTGGATGGGCTGTGTGGTTTATGGCTGACTTTGTTTAAACCACGACACTAACTTGATGGATATTGGTAGTAATGGAGAATAGATGAGCATTAAATTTCTAGTGTATTCTCAGACATTACTATAATTCATGACAGATAGAAACGTTTTTTTTTGGTGTGGGTACATTTTCTTTACCAAAATACTCTTCATTGTTACAACATCTAGCAAATATTGTGACAGAAATTTTTACAATTCATTATTTGCCAATTCAGTACATATTAACTGATTACTAAATTTTAGTTTATACCTGTATTTGATACTCCACAAGAGTTAAAAAAAAAAAAAAAGGAATAATAAAAAAGAGGTTTATTTATTTATGTTGAGAATTCTGGATTTATTATCAGTGAAGAACAGTCGTTTTGTCCCAGCAGGTCCTTCATGGGTTTATGGGCTTTTAGGATTTTTGTAATGGCAGCAGAGATGGAAAACCTCTGCTGGAGAGATTTTGTATGACCTGCAAATGAAAAATACGAAAAAAATTGTATGGTTCACATCCAGTTCAGTTTCATCATATGAGAATTCACTATGCAGTACCAATGTTTATACGTTAGCTTTAATAAAAATAAGAAAAAGGGCTTTTGAGAAATTATCATTGCAATCCTTGTTTAGCCATATTTGTTCTTCTTTGATAATAAAACGGTTTACAGATTACCCCAGTTTATTGCAGATTCACAGTTCAGTTTGGTTTTAAAAATTACTGCCTTTGGCTATGGCTCATAAAAATTCTGGAACCTTAATTTATTGCCTGAGAAAATTTCCTTAAATACTTTTCCTGGAAGAATGGTTTAGTGGCTATTTTTTTTTTTTTTTATGAAAACTGATGGAGATAACTGTCATCCTTTACCAGTTCTAGACTGCAAGTTTTGTTCCTGCTAAACTTCAATGTGTGTATGCAGCAATCACCAGTTATTAGGCATTTTTTCTATTCATATTATTCATGAGTACTCCAAAACGTGTTTATATAATAGTAAACAAAACAACATTAACAGCACTCCTGTTAAAATGATGGATGCTCATACACACAGGAAGGCAGAAGTTTGGCCTTTGGAAGTTTGCAGAAAAAATGGAGGGATGGGGAAAGGACTTTTTACAGATGCCAAGCCATGAGGACAGAAACAGACACAGGTCTCTTAAATGCTCTTCTAGGACCCTGCCCCTTACATTATACAGTTTTGATATTTTCCAAATACTTTGAATGGTCATAGGAATATCCAGAAAGTCAAAAACTCCAGGCTGAAGTATTTTAAATTTGGTTTGGAAATAACATTCTTAAGCCATAAGGTGTTACCATCTCTGAAAATTTGGGGTCTTTGAGCCTAGAGTGGAAACCTGGCTTTTATTGCTACACTCCAGCTGGCTCATGGGCACGGCAAAATGATTGAGAGACACTTGTATGAACACACTGCACCCATGTAAGCTTTCTATAGATATAAGACAATCCGTTCAGATGCTTTATAATTCCTCATTCTTAGACTGATAAGGGGACACAGCAGAGCAAGAAATATATTTGAATGCTGTCTGCTTGCCTGACCTTACCTCCACTGGTGTTTAAGTCCTACTCAGTTCAAAAAAGCACCGTGACTGTATGCAAATATGTTCAAACTATGTGGGCTCAGCTAGGCAGCCTGATCAGACCAAGAGTTTTACTGTTCCTCATAAGGTAAAACATGAGCGCAGTGCAGCTTTGCTCACTCACATTGACCTTCAGTCTCTCAGGGTCCTGCAGTCTAAGGGGTAGAGGGACTACATTGACAGTAACAAATGAATTCTTACTTGCACATTAATTTATACTTGATTCCCTTCTTAAGATTCACCCCCAGTACTGTTTTAATTTATAAAATTGCAACAAGGTTTACTTTCTGTTGGGAGCTGGTTGTGTTTTTTTCTTCTATTCAGACTCATTTGATAGATTAATTTCAGATTCAGAGCTTCTTAAAGTCCATTGCTTTAGAGGACTTTAAGTGGTAAAAGGCAAATGTTTAAAGGTTTTCACTGGAGAGCTTTCTTACTTGTTTCTGCAAGTGAACATTAGTTTCAATAATTTCTTTTGAGTGGCTGCTGTGAAAATGAAGTGATGACAAAAAAGAGGAGGTATCTGTAACCAACAGTTGAAACTGCACCACTGATGCTTTCTGAGCGCATTTATCAGTAGTTTGGCTTTTTTTTTTTCTTTTTTTTTTTTAATGGATACCCTGGATCTTCCCAGTAGTTCATTATGACAGATGCTGCTCTGTGGGACAACCAGTAAAAGAAGATGGCTTGTTGGTCTTCTTTACTGAAAAACAAACAAACAAACAAACAAACAAACCCCAGAAACCTTTTTTATCCTGTTATAATGTTTCAAAGAGTCTGGAAAGGTTCTTATCATTCAAGCTATAGTCTCTTGGGAGACTGGGTGTTGACATGAATACTATTTTCTTTACGATCTTCAAAGCTGAATGATTATTAGTCTGCTTGTGGCTTTAAATTTCCGCTGCCAGATTAAAGGGTTTTGTTTTGGGATTTTTTTCCTTTCTTTTGGTTCAAACCCAAAATTGTGCTGTGAAGTATTTAGACAGAGAACAGCAAGCATAGCCTTAGCAAAACTAAGCTATGATTTCCCTCACTTATTTCTTTAATAGAGACATCAATCTCTTTGTCATGGTTTTGTTGCTATACATATAGAGCAAAGCTCTTTTTTTCAGGCTGATTTACTTTTATTCTAGATTGAGGGAAAATAGCAAACAAACAAAAAAATGCAATAGAGGAATTACAATTTGCTTCTTCACAACTGAAATGCTAAATGGGAGCTGTTTCATCAGGGAATGGGCTGTGTTTAAAAGTGCAGTGAACACTGAATACACATTTTCTTGTGCTATTTATAAGATTCTCACTCCATGGGGTTTTTTTTTTCAATCTATTTACTTTACTAGATTGCATTTGAAACACTGTCACAGTCTTCCATTTTATATAGCATATTGCATGTGAGACCTGCTCCTACAGACAGTTTAAATATGGTTATAAACTAGGGAGCAGCTAACAGCTCAGTCATCATAGCTAATGTTACCTTGGACATAGATATGATGATCTGAGAGTAATTATGGTTATATTCTATGTAGTTTGGCTTTAAGCTTTCTGCCTTTTGCTTAGATTTAATTGTTCACAAATCTTGGTTCTCCTTTATTTGATCTCTCCTTCAGAGATCCTATAGGACTCAGGTGCTGCTTCTACACTACGCTAATGTGAAATAAGGTCTTCTTGGAAACTCCTGCCTTGTTTTTCTTATGGCCTGCTGATTCTGGCTTGTTCTTGTCGAGCTCTTTTACCAAGTGACCACTTTGCTGGCTCTTAAAATTCATGGAAATCTACAGAAACCTTCCCAAGTCCTGTCACAGTTAAATTTCTGATTTTATCTTAATTGCTCAATTTCAGAAATTACTTGCAATCGTGTATGCATAAGCAACAAATAAGCTAAAATAAGCAGGCCTTAGCAGCATCTGCATTTGTCCATCTAAAACTTATATTTTAAAAGACCATATCAAAGGTGTTTCTTGCTCTTTTTGTGTGATTAATGGGATGTGTTCTTTGACCGCTTAAAATTCAAAACCAGTATTACTGCAGTGTTTCTTATGCAGTACTTTCATAAGGTGCTTTGTATTTTCCTTCCTTCTAAGCTTATCTCAAGCACTTTTAAACTTTAAATATACTTCATCCAACACTGCATTAAAAAAAAAGTAATCAGCGATTTTATTTTAGTCTGATTTAATAAATGTCTAATCTTTAATTTCTAAGCATATATTTATTATGCAGTTATTTTACAAAGAAGCATGTTCAGTCCAAAACTGAAAATTTTCCTTCAGAAAAAAAAGAATAAAATTTTCAATATGAAGGCTTAAAATTCTGCTTTTTGCACATTGGAGAAGACATATTTGAACACATAGAATATTTCTTTGTTTTGTGGTAATGGCAATAGAATTAGTGGTTAGGACAGTGGAAACTGTGACTTATTTCCTGGATGTCTCGAAAATTCATTACTCCAGAATTTTCAGATGTCATTCTTCCATACTAACTAACTGACACTTCAACAGTCAGTTAAATTTCTATATATTGAGCAACAGACACACACATTCATATATACATATATATATAAATCACATGAAACTCTACCGTATAATTTATAAAAAGGAAAATATGCTGCTCTTCTCAGCTAACATTTCAGGACATATCAAGTTGGATGCATTACTCTGACACAGGCAGATGGAAATATCTTAATCAAAAAGTACTTCAAGACTAGTCTTTCAAAACGATTAAAGGTCTCAGCTCTGAGAAAAGAGCACATAACTTTTAGTTGCCTTGAAATCTACAGTTTGAGTAAGATACTTTACTGCATAAAGAAAGTGTTAGATTTAGAATAGAATTGAGAAAATCTTCTTGCCTTCAGTCTATAAAATATCGTGCTTCCAGGTAACAGTTAAACTTTTTTAAAAAAGAGTTCTTTACTTGCTCTTTACATGCTTAAAATCAACCTCTACTTCATTTTGCTATCTTGTTACTTTTTTTTTAACTTTCCTTCAGCATATGGATCACTGTTCAATGCCTGAAGTTCTCAGAAGACATCTGTCTTTCATAGTGTCTCTCAAAGACTGTGCACAGTGACTTTTTAAAACTCTGCCCAAGTAATTGCAAAACTCTCTGGGTTGAGGTCTGGAGACCATCACCTTCGCCTACTGCTGTCACCGTGGGGATCTCAGTCCATTACCAAGCATCCAGGAGGGACATGAAGAGAACTGATGAAATGCCAGCTTGCTTCCTGTGATATTTAATGTCATATTCAAAGGGCAGAAGATTTCTTGTCTGCATATGTACCATGGTAAAGCTGCTAGGAAAAGCAGATATTTAGATTCAGACTTTGTACTGATCCAGCTCCCTGTCAGTCACCCTAAAATTCTGAGGTTTTGCTATGACTTTGCTATGTCTGCTCATGTTAATCCTTGAGATCAGTAATACATTAAAAAAAAAAAATAATCTGGCCCTTCCTACTCCACTAGACTAGATGTGTTAATGTGTTCTTCAAAAAATAACAATATCTTACTAATTTGACAAGTTTCTGCAAGGGCTAAAGATATGATCACTGTAAAATATACATGTCTACCTAAAGTTTTCATTAATGTAATTTTTTTCTTTATTTCCAGTTTAGGGGATTTTTATCTGAAAGATTATTTTGTTTTGGATTGTCTTGTTCCCTGTACCTGCAAGTGGAGGAAAACAGTGACAAACCATTGACCGCTCTAGGCACTGTTTTCAATACTGCTTTGGAATTTCACTGCTGCTTGTGTGTAGACGGACTCATTTTGCAATACAAATTTGACCACAGACATAGCCTTTCAAGAAGTGATACAAAGCTCCCCTAATGAAAATCCTAGAAAGACCTTTCCTGCTACAAACTTAAAATGTTTAAATGACCATAAATGGACACTAAACATTTGCAGAGTCCTCTAACGAAGGTGAAAAGAACATGGTTCTGAGGTTATAAATCCTTTGCATGGAAAATGCACTACTCGGAATGTTCAGAGAAAGTACCCATAATATGTTGTTCTATGCTTTGGTTTCCCAGTTTAGAGAATACATTTTGTTTTGTTTTCTTGTATGTCTTTCTCCTTACCATTTTCAGCTTCAATAACCCTGGTTGTTACTTACCACTTAGAGCAGAAGAAGATGTGGTCATATAAAGCAAGATAGCTTAGTCACACAACTGTTGCTATTGTTTATAAACAATGCTGTCAGACTGCCTAGTTATCCCAGGCATGTATACAGGTTTCACAGAACCGAACGCTGTCAAAATGTGCTTAAAATGTTGGTCATAAATAAAGTGTAATATGACATGCTATGGTAATTTTCCATGGTTAATGTCGGTGCTGGGACTGGTGCTGTTTAATATTTTCATCAATGACCTGGATGAGGGAACTGAGTGCACCCTCAGCAAGTTTGCTGATGACACAAAACTGGGAGGAGTGGCTGACACACCAGAGGACTGTGCTGCCATTCAGCGAGACCTGGACAGGCTGGAGAGTTGGGCGGGGAGAAACTTGATGAAATTTAACAAGGGCAAGTGTAGAGTCTTGCATCTGGGGAAGAACAACCCCATGTACCAGTACAGGTTGGGGGTTGACCTGCTGGAAAGTAGTGAAGGGGAAAGGGACCTGGGGGTCCTGGTGGATAGGAGGATGACCATGAGCCAGCAATGTGCTCTTGTGGCCAAGAAGGCAAATGGCATCTTAGGGTGCATTAGAAAGGGAGTGGTTAGTAGGTCAAGAGAGGTTCTCCTCCCCCTCTACTCAGCCTTGGTGAGGCCGCATCTGAAATATTGCGTCCAGTTCTGGGCCCCTCTGTTCAAGAAGGACAGGGAATTGCTTGAAGGAGTCCAGCGCAGAGCCACAAAGATGATTAAGGGAGTGGAACATCTCCCTTATGAGGAGAGGCTGAGGGAGCTGGGTCTCTTTAGCTTGGAGAAGAGGAGACTGAGGGGTGACCTCATCAGTGTTTACAAATATGTAAAGGGTAGGTGTCAGGATGATGGAGCTAGGCTTTTTTCAGTGATATCCAGTGATAGGACAAGGGGCAATGGGTGTAAACTAGAGCATAGGAAGTTCCACGTTAACATCAGGAAGAACTTCTTTACTGTAAGAGTGACAGAGCACTGGAACAGGTTGCCCAGGGGGGTTGTGGAGTCTCCTACACTGGAGATATTCAAGGCCCGCCTGGACAAGTTCCTGTGTGATGTACTGTAGGTTACCCTGCTCTTGCAGGGGGGTTGGACTAGATGATCTTTTTAGGTCCCTTCCAACCCTTGGGATTCTGTGATTCTGTGAAATTCTTTAGGTCTTCCTGAAGGAGTACACTCTATCTCTAAACTATGTACGTGTAATGCTGTCTACTCCTTTTGCAATCTAATTCCCTGTTGGAGAATATTCACAGATAACATAAATATCAGTCTTTCATTTTAGAGATTTAGACAGATTGAATTACTTCCCTAAATTATAAAAGGCTGAGAAAAACCATGAAATAGAACTTATCTCTTATAATTTAAATAATAAAGTCATAAGCACTACTTTTGTAACTAAAACACAGTTAACTGGGGAAGATGGGAGTTTGCAACTTAGGCAACATCTTGAAATGAAGATAAATTTTCTTCTTTTTTTGTTGGTTTTTTTTTTTGTTTTTTTTCTGATTTTATCATACATTGAAGAAAATGAGGTTGCATGCATTGCCAAGGATAAAATATCTGCATTTTTTTTAGAGAATAAGGTTTCTGACCTAAATTCTCAAACTCTTAGAATGTAGGTTATCTAGCAAAACTATTATTCTATTTGCTCTAATTTTATTTTCTTATGGTTTACAAGTGCTATCCCTTAATGTAGCTAACCACGTCCCCCCTGAGTTCATGTGTTAGAAGCCATTAGGAAGTGCCTCACAGTAAGTTTACTATCTTATTAATATTTTCCTGTATTTCCAGAAAGATTTCCACATGGCTATCCATAACTGTTGTTCAACTTGTTGTGCTGCACATTCCAAAGTGCCTTCTTTTCCCTCAGCTTCTTAAATTTTGAGTCTTTGTTAAATGACAAATGCCTCATTTTTCCGGTGTTGCTCACACATTGGTTCAGCACCTAAGAGTCAACAGTTAAGTTAGGGAAGAAAGCAAACTTGTTTTCAGTTCTGGATAACCTTATTTTCTGATCATTCTGTTTCATGACAGAAAATGAGGCTGACATCACTTCCACTACAGGAACTGATAATTCCAAAGTTCTGCAAAAGTAATTGTGGTTGGGTTGACACGGAGACTCCAGTTCTGGAAATTAACAGTTTGAAAGATAACATTGTTCTTTGATTTTTATGACTCATTTGCCTAACTCTGCTTTTTTCATCTGCATTAACTTTTTTTTTCTTAAATATTCTGAAATATATTTAACTATTACAAATACTTTCAATTATATTTTAAAAATATAGTTCCTGGTAATTCTCTTTGTGAAAAAAGAACAGATTGATTACTTCTTTGATTGTAGTTGATTTCTCTTAGTAGGAGGAAGTGGAAAATATATGTGTTTTCTGTGCTGCAAAGCAGATTTTATGGTCTCCTGTGGGTTTCCCTGCTTAGAAAAATAGGTTATGTTTTGGTTTTGACTTTTATCATTATTATTATTCTTGAGTCCATTCTTATTTTTTAGTGTTGATGTTTTTAATCTGCAATTCTGAAGCAGTGGCAGATTGCTTTTCTGGGTTAGATAATATAATCAAATAGATCAGTGTCTGAAGGAATACTATCATCTCAAAAATTACTTCTGTTCAAAAATGTTGTGCTTGCTCCTGTTATAATTTACAAGAAACAGACCATATTTCTATAAAGAAAGGAGACGTGATAATAATCTAATTTATTTCAGTATGTTTACTCTGTGCATTTCATAATGCTATATCTGCAGTCAGTCTCAGTATCTTGTGTAAAGTCTGCTAGACAGACTCCCCTGTTTCTCTGTTTCTCTTGTATAGGCAGGAGTATTATTTTAGTTGGAAATCATCATGCTAAAATCGCAAAAGGTGAAGGAGAGATTAACTAACATATACAGTACCCGAAAATAATCCTGCATGCATTTTTTTTAAATTAGCTATATTTCAGTTTGACAGTGCCTTGTTGAGTAAGATAATATTTCCAGAATTTTCAGTAAAAATAAGTTGTTCTTTATTTCCTTTGTACAATAGTAAGTCATCTATTTTTCAGACTTTATTTTTCTTTTCTTACTCTGAATTAACATTAGCTTCGCAGAAGACTCAGTGCTTCCTGCATACAGAAAATGCATGTGTGTATACCTATACATGAATGTATACTATCTAGCTATGTATAATTGCACATAGACATCCCTAATTAATCTTAATAGCAAATTCCTATAGAAGTATTAATTTTAATACTTAATGTGCAAGTTTGTATTTGTTTAATGTACAGTTCAAAATCAATGGAAACTTGTATGCATAGAATTCTGTTATTATAACCATTCTATTACTCATTGACAGTGCATCTAAATCCAATTTATTTTAAGAAACAAAAATTTCTAAATGGCTATCATAAAAGCCAAAGAAAATACTTTCAGTCCAGAGTGTTTCCAATTTTTCTTTACTTACTGTTAAAATCTAAATAATTTTATTTCTTTACTTTAGAATATAGGAAAGTGGCCCCTCAGAGGCCTCTGAATGATAGACAACAGCATATCACAAACTGAAGGAAAGAGATAAAGATTTTATTTGACTGGAAAAAAGAAGGAATGAAAGACCTACTGTGAACTGGAAGACAGTAGCTCTGTAGAGTGGCAGGGGACAGAAGCTGAGAATGATTTACGCCGAATTAGGCCAAATCCAGTTAATTTGAGCCAACAGATAAAATCTGAACATGGGTGGCCTATGATTATATATGAGGTGAGGTTTTTTTTAATAATGTAAGACTTAAAGACATCATGGTTAAAAGCATAATATAAAACATCTGAAAACCATGCAATTCAGTTGGATTGATACTTAAGGATAAAACAGTGCTTGAAAATATGCACTGAAAATTAAGTGAAATGAAAACATCTATTAGAGTTTCTATTGGGTGGTATGTAGTTTTTAATTAAAATTCTTTTTGTTGTTGTTTATATGCAAGCAAAAATGGAATAGGAGTTCAGGACTGTTAGGCATCTAAACAAGATCATTGGATTTAGATATCCAAGTTCAAGCAAATGTGCATTTAGTTCATACTTGTTGCACAATCGATCAATCAGTGAGGAACTGAAACAGCAAACAATGAGAACTGTCATTTCACTATTATTCACTTTAAATTAATTGCTTAGCAAAAATAGGGTACACTCAGTCTCAGTCTCAAACTTCATATAATATAGCTTGTCCAATGTCACTGACACCCATAAAACTGCAGAATACCAAAGTCTGTATCTACCTTTGCTTGCCTTATAACTGTGTAAAACCCCCCAAATTTCTCAGTGAAAATTGTGACACATAAGATTATGCAGTAAGTGGTAGAAGCACAGAGTTTTTAATATTTCTGAAATTAAAGTTTTCATTGTGACCTAAGCACTTTATAAATACCCTATTCATATATCATAAATTCCAACATGGTTGATTCTATAATTCTATGCTCAAACGCCTAGTCAAAGCACTATGCTGATTTTTAGAGATAAAAAAATATGAACAAACACAGAGCAAGGTGAACACTGTATGAACTCTATGCCTTATATTGAAATATATTGGTAGTTTTCTGAAATCTGATGACATCACCTGTAATGTTCTTATTTAAACACAGAAAAACAAAAGCGTTAGGAAATGTCATGCAAAAATATTTTCTGCAGATTAACTTCAGAAAATATGAACTTATGATTACAAATACAGCTCCAATTTTTTCTTATTTACTTGGATTACTCCTGACACTTTAAGTATACAACTACCAGGAGGGAGTGGAGTTGCCAAAATGTTTTTAGTGATCAGAACTTTTGTTCATAGGTTTTCCTGAAAAATTCATTCACTCACAGTGCTTATAAAAAGCAGCCTTGAATCTAATAAACATTTCTGTTTGAACATCTCAACTATTTAAATATACAGAATAACCAGCACCTAAATATACAGAAGAACCAGCAGCCTCTTAGAACTCAAAGCACTTTTCCCCCTGGATCTTTGATGCACCTATATAGCATCTTGTAATGCTTGTTGTTGAACAGAAGCCAGAATGTAAACAGAAACTGAGCATTCAGTACTTTCTAAGATGCAATGATAGGATAACATAACAACATAAGAAGGATGTGGAGGGCCAGAGCAAGTCTAAAGGAGGACCATGAAGATGATCAGAAGGCTGGAACACCTCTTCCTGGAACCTGGAAGACAGGCTTTCTCCTGTGAGAGAGCTGAGCATGTTCAGCCTGAAGAAAAGAAGGCGCAGGAGAAACCTTGCAACAGTCTTCCGATACCTAAAGGGGGCCTACAAGAAAGCTGGAGAGGGACTTCGTACAAGGACATATAGGGATTGGACAAGCAATAATGGCCTTAAACTGGAAGAGCATAGATTTAGATTAACTATTAGGAATAAGGTCTTTACTGTGAGAGTGGTGGAATGCTGAAAGAGGTTACCCAGAGAAGTTATTGCTGCCACATCCCTGGAAGTGTTCAAGGCCAGGTTGGCTCAGGCTTTAAGCAACCTGCCCTGTGTTCAGCAGTAGCAGTCATTTTTCTCCTTCTTAGTAGCTGGTGCAGTGCTGTGGTTTTGACTTTTGGCCTGGAGACAGTGCTGATAACACCGATGGTTTTAGTTGCTGCTCAGTAATGTTTACTCTGACCAAGGACTTTCTGAGTCTCATACTCTGCCAGGGAGGAGGGGAAGCAGAGACAGGACACCTGACCCAAACTAGCCAAAGAGGTATTCCATACCACAGCACATCATGCCCACTATATAAACTGGGGGCTGTTACCCAGAAGGCCTAGATCACTGCTTGGGTGGGGCTGGGTGTTGGTCGGCAGGTGGTGAGTGGTTGTATTCCCTTCCCTTGTTATTTCCCTTATCATTATTATCATTGGTGGTAGCAGCAGTGGTTTGTGTTATACCTTAGTTACTGGATTGTTCTTATCTCAACCCATGGGAGTTACATTCTTTCGATTCTCCTCCCCGTCCCTCCAGGAGCAGGGGGTGGAAGGCTTTGAGTGAGAGAGAGACTGCACGGTTCTGGGTTGCTGGCTGGGCTTAAACCATGACACAACCTGGTCTAGTGTGGGGTGTCCCTGCCCATGGCAGGGGACTTGGAACTAGGTGATCTTTAAGATCCCTTCCAACACAAACCATTCTGTGATTCTATGATTCTTATTTCCTAAGAATGATACTATAGATACAATGGTACTATCAGCAGCAACCAACCAAAGAAATACTGGGGTGTGTCCTGAAACGCACAGTTCTTCAAATGCAAATAGTGCAGCAGCAGAACATGTATTATACAGAACATGGTGATCTTAATGTTTTAAAATAATTTGCTACATGGTGAGCACATTAGTTCTATTTATTATCTAACCTAACAGAAACCAAACCCACGATTTCTCTACAACTCCCTTATCTACAACTACCTGAAAGGAGGTAGTAGTGAGGTGGGGGCCAGTCAAATAGGTAACAAGTGATAGAACAAGAGGAAATGGCCTCAAGCTGCACCAGGGGTTGTTTAGATTGCATATTAGGAAAAAATTCTTCACTGAAAGAGTTTTCAAATATTGGAACAGGCTGCCCAGGGCAGTGGGGAAATCACTGTCCCTGGAAGTGCTCAAAAACCATGTATATGAGGCCCTTAGTAACATGCTTGAGTGGTGGCCTTGACACTAGTTGGACTTGATGATCTTAAAGGTCTTTTCCAACCTAGCTGATTCTATGATTCTATGATTTTGGGATGCCTGAACTGTAGTGCTATTTGTTGAAGATTTAAGATATCTGTTATTAAACTAATTGATACTAGTGGGGGGAAAAAAGTCAAACAAGTTTGCAGGTTTTTTAGGCTCTCTTTTTCAGACAGCAGTAATATAGAACACAGTGTCCTGGTAACTGCCCAACATTTGCACCAAATCTGTGATAAGACATATGTAGGTCATCTTATTATGGAACCAGAAACAAAGGACCCAGCATTGTCAGGGACATACTTTATTAAAAGACACAGCCTCCTAGTGTAGAAGAGACACCAATTCCTCTTCACTGTTTTATGAGGAAATCACTTTAATCCTTTCATCACGTAGACCTATTTGACACTTGGTTTTATAGATCAACCACAATAGAACAAAATTAAAGTCTCACAGAACAATATAGTGGTATTCTAACTGCACAATTAGAATTTAATATGAAATACTGTAGACTATTTCCAAGAAATGACTGGTTTTTAATTGCTGTTTATAAAGTAGTATTAATTGCTGTTTGTAAAATAATATTAAAAACATCCATAGATAAAACATTTATAAGAAAAACATTGTAAAGATATATGCAAACAATATACATTATATAATTATTAAGCATACATACAGGCTTCTTTAATTTCATTAATCTTGATAAATGTGCAGTTTTCTTTTTTGGACTATATAATAAGCTATTTTAGCTCCACTAAGGTAACTTGTTTCTGTAAATGCATGAGTTAATATCACTTTCTGTGTCCTTTTTGAAAAATGCCATGCTGCAATTTTCATACTATGCTATCCTCTTGCATAGTGTAACGACTTTCTTGATTAAGGCTGGAACTCAATGTCAAGACTGAAGTTGATTGAGATTGAATTCTCTTTCAGTGTTAATGGTTATCTCCATTTAACTGAAAATACTTCAACAGTAAAATTAGTGATTAGAGACCTTAACCTTCATAATATATTTTAGTCGTGGTTAAGAATTAGATTATAATTTTTTATTTCTTTCTTAATCCAGGAAGTATAGATATTGGGAGAAGACTGAAATAAAAAAAAATCCCTGAAGTCTCACTTGAGTTTTCACAAAGATAGAGTCTGCATCCTATTCACTCTATATTGCTCTCTTCCTATTTGACAAATTCTATACTTTATAATTAAATATAATATGTTTCCCCTTTATATCCAGTTAATAAATTTATAGACTACTTAAGCTAACAGTTAATTGAAAAGTTTATGAATAGTTAACTGCCTTTTCAGTTAACTAAATTAAATTTGGGTATACAGGGTTGTATCAGTAATTTCACTGAATTACAGCCTGCATCCTACATTCATGAAGCATATTATTTAATACAGATACAGCAGCTGTTCTCTTGGCTGGCATAGCAGGTAGAGAACCAATGAACTGCAGGCATGAATTATTACTGTTCTAGCAAAATGGCCAACGTCTTGTTACTGGGGGCTATAAGAAGTTATATCCTCTGTGTAATGGCTCTGAAAGGTACTTGCAATGTCTTCTCACCAATAGATTGCTTATTTCCATTGCCCAAAACAAGCTCAAAACATAAGACAATAGAACTGCAACAGCTATAATAGAAGCTTAAATGCTTAGTGAATATGTGGGAATTTATGTGTAGACTCACAAATTTACAAGTTTAACTCTGATGTTGCATTTGATTTTGTAATTATAAATTTTTCAGAGCAAAAGAGCTTTGTGGGTCTTACAGAACATTCACTGTCTCCTGTAGAGCTCTCTGAAGCCATGAGGTATTTCCTTCTTCAGCTGGTAGCCTGAGAAGAAATCTCATAGCTAATCTGATGTTCTTTGTTATATCTCTGCAAGAGCTTTCAGAGACAGTTCAATGAAATCCTGTTGTCAGGAGGTAATCTACTGCAACTGACACTAGATAGACTTAGCAGTTAGATAGACTTAGTACAAGAAAGCTGAGAGCTTAATTTCAGAGAAAAGAAATATATCCTTGTCTAGAAACCAAAACATGGTCTTAAGAAGACAAAAAAAAAAAAAAAAAAAAAAAAAAAGAAAAATTATGAAGGGGTTGTTTATTGGGATTAAAGATAATTTTTTTTCTTTTCCTCCTAGACTTAAATGCATACTAATATCCTTCTGTTCTCATGGTTAATTATAGAACGCATTATTTTAGGAAGAGGTAAAGGATGTGGGAAGCACAGAGGGTTTTGTTTGTTTGTTTGTTGCTTATTCGTTTGGCTTTGTTTTAATTATCCCTTGAATCAAAACCTCTGATTCAGTGAAACTTGGGTGAAACTTAGCCTCATAACCTTATAAAAGCAAAGCTTGTGATATAATGCTTTAACAACTTGGTTAAGAAAAGTCTCTCTCCAACAATTTCCTCTATTTTTGAAAAATATCACTGTCTTTCCAATGAGTTCCATTACTACAGATTGTGAGAAAAGTAGAAATTTTACTTTCTTTCTAAAGAGCATTGGAGTCCTAAGAGACGCGCAGGTGATAAAAAATATGCTTGCCCCTGACTGCAAAAAAGTCATATTCCTCAAGCAGGCAGCAATAGGTTTCCTTTTCTTTGCTATCTTTGCGTAAATATGTACCACTATTGTCTTCAATTCAAGCACATTCACCTTTTGGGGAAGATTGTCTTATTGTTTCCACTGGATAAGCAAAAGCTTTTACCGTCTTAAGACTGATTTTTGGTGAAATTAAGACCTATCTAGTCAACAAGGACTACCTGCCCCTTTCCATGCTCACACCTCAATAACTTTTAAACTCATTAGTTTGTTGAAGCCTAATTGCATGGAGAGGTAAAGATCTTAATGTTCTGTTGTTAGCTGTATGTCATCTAGGAGTCTGTGGCTGTGTTCCTGTATCTGCTGAGAAGCACCATCATCTGTGGTCCCTTGAACATCCAATCCAGTGCATCTATTTCCTTTCTCTAGAAGTAGGGGTTAGTAGAGAAGCTTCTGGGACTTCCTCCTTTCCTTACCTTATTTTGCTTTCTCTCTGTTTGTTAAATTAACTTGCAGTGTCAAGTTTAAGAAATAGAATAAAATCTGCCCATGAAAGATGGGGATTCAAGTACAAAAGTACACTGTATGAACAGTAGGGACCTTAGTACCATTTTGAAAGCCATGAATATGAACATGACAATTAAATTTAGTGAATAGATTGTGGTGTAAAACTGTTAACATTTTATTACTAGTGAGTACTACTAAATAAAGAGGAACTGCAGCTCAGCTCTCAGAACTGAAGTAGAGCTGGCAGGAGATAAACAGTTTAAATAGATTTTTGCCTGTAGTTTGAGACTGTTTGATATGAAAATTGCTGGGAAAGGCAGTAAAAATAAGATCCCTTTAGGTCACCTGTGAGTTCAGAAAACCAGCAGTGGGATACATGTCCTATAGGCAACACCATTTGTAAATGACTTCTGTCGAACTATTCATAAATAAAATTAGTAGAGTTCAGAATAAAAATTATAAAACAGACATTTTTTCTTTACTGAACGTGCCAGTTGGAAGGAAAGATTCCCTAGCGGGCCATCTCTAATAATGAGAATATAGAGGCAACCGTTAATGAGAATAAATGTATTGTGAACTTTTTGAAGGTTTTAAGTGCCAATAGATAATCTGCAGTTCTCCTTAACTGCAGGGAAAAAGAGATTCAGATCGATGGGGAAAAAAGACTTGAAAATGTGGCACTTTGTTCCTCGATTTAAGTTCTCAGATGACCATGCTAGAAAAAGGAAAATTGGTACAATAGACAATAAAAAATACAACCTCAAGAGGGCAGGCATTTATCCTTTACAATAATCAGAAAATATGGTCAAGAATTTTTCAACAATAAAATTAAATATAGAGCTATTGAAAAATCAAATAAGGCCTTTGAGTTTATGGTAGTGACCCTATTTCTTTTATAATAACGTTTGGAAGCTACTGTGTGCTTAAATCTGATAAATGATTCTTTGTACGTTGCAAAATTTCAGTGTCCACATGAAGAAACCCAAAGGGACAATAGCAGAGGTAGAGATACAGTTTTTACAGTGTGTGCTAATATCAGACACAAAATAAAGGAATGATTTAATCCTTCTAAGATAAAGCTTTCAAAAGACCAGAATTCTCCTTTGTCACACATTAAGGAAAGTTAGAAGTTTAAAGAATTAAACAACCATGGAGTAGAAAGTTGAGTAATATAATCATATAGATTTAAAAAAAAGAGCTTTGCATTTTCTTTTTTTCCTAGTAAAAAAGTCAGCAGAAGAAAATATGGAAAATTTAAAAGAAAATAATAAATACAGCTGTAAGTTTGGAGACCCATGTTGTCATAAAGAGTTGATTTAATTAAGAGCACTGTAGCAAAATAATTTTTAGAATGATTTTTTATTTCCAAAAGCATTACTGCATCTCCACTGGTGACTTCTGTTCAGAAATGTTCTCTCCCTTGAAGAAAGTGAAATGACTTTAAATTGTTAATTATATATATACATAAGTATACCTATATGTGCACACAGATGTCTATATGAATGTATTCAAAATGTTGCACTATGTTATAATAATTAAGAATTATATTTATATGTAAGAATTAAGAAGTAACACATGTAAGTATTAACCATTGTTCCTATACTTCTATTAAATTTCTCATTTTAAAGGTCATCTTTCTCGCTACTAAAATAAATCTGCATTCCCAATGTCACATTCAATGGGACATAAGGGACCAAAAAGACACATATTTTTTGATATTACCATTTCACATTCCGTACTCCACCCCACCCAAGTAAATTTAAAATTAAAAAAAAAAAAAAAGAGAAGAAAAAAGTAGAAAGAAGTAAGAGAAGAAAGAAAAAGGAAAGAGAAAAGAATCATAGAATCAACTAGACTGGAAAAGGACCTTAAAAAATCACTAAGTCCAAACATTAAAGGAAGATATGAGAAAAAGGAAAAATAAAGGGAATTTTTTTTTTTTTTTTTAAGTGAAAAATAAAACACAAGCAAAAATAACACATCTGAGTCGCAATTAGGGAAAATTGTTTTCAACCAGCTCAAATTACTGCTTCTTGACAATGGAAACACATAGTTTTTGTCTGGCAGGGGGTAACATTTTTAGTCTTTTTTTCTTTAGTTACATTTGTTTAGCTAATAAAGTATTTACCTCTGAAAAATCTTTCCTTGCTTTAAAAACTCAATATCTCCTTTGGGTTTCTTTAAGTATATCCAAGTGACTAAAAATTATTACTAAGTGGCTATGAAAAATAATAACATTTTATTGATTGATTATCAAATTCTATATAAAAATTTTACTGGTTGCCCTCCAACTGTCCCAGTGTTCCCATGGTGTTCAGCAGTAGCATGGTGTTCCTGGGTTCAGCAGTAGCAGTCATTTTTCTCCTTCTTAGTAGCTGGTGCAGTGCTGTGGTTTTGACTATCAGCCTGGGAACAACACTGATAACACTGATGGTTTTAGTTGTCGCTAAGTAATGTTTATTCCAACCAAGGACTTTGTGAGTCTTCTGCTCTGCCAGGGAGGAGGGGAAACCGGGAGGAAGCAGAGACAGGACACCTGACCCAAACTAGCTAAAGAGGTATTCCATACCACAGCACGTCATGCCCAGTATATAAACTGGGGGTAGTTACCCGGAAGGGCTAGATCACTGCTTGGATGGGGCTGGGTTTTGGTCGGCAGGTGGTGGGTGGTTGTATTCCCTTCCCTTGTTGTCTCCCTTATCATTATTATTATTGGTGGCAGCAGTAGTGGTTTGTGTTATACCTTAGTTACTGGACTGTTTCTGTCTCTACCCATGGGAGTTACATTCTTTTGATTCTCCCCCCTATCCCTCTGGGATCTGGGGGAAGAATAAGAGGGGGTTGGAGGAGTGAGCAAGCAGCTGTGTGGTTCTGAGTTACCTTCTGGGCTTAAACCATGACAGTGGGCAACTCAGTAGTGATTCTTTTCAGTTACTGACTGATATTGGCCAGCTGCAATGACTTTGCTGCATTCCTGAATTTATCCAAATGCAAGCTATTATAGTTCTATACTTAATTTTGGATATTAAATACTATGCCACGTAATTAATTTTTCAGGTTGTCATCAGGTCACATACAGACGAATAAAGATTTCTTTTCTCCTTGAACTGTGAAAAGCTTGGGTTGTTCCTGCCTTTCTGTTCTTGTCCACTCATTCATCATTTGGACCACTCAAACTAAAAATAGTAATGAAGATCATTCAAAAATTGAAAGAATATAAAAATAAAGGAAGATGCATTTAGAAAGTCTTTAATGAATAATGACTGCATGCATTTTGTTAAAACTTATGGCACATACTAACGTTATAGGCCAAGATACTGGCACTTAATGAATTTAAGTCTTTCCACTTTGCGGATGTGGGAGACTAGAAATTGTGATTATCTCAGGCCAGTTATCCCAATAGGTGGTTCCAGCCAAAGTTATCTCCCCCATAGGGTCTACAGTTTCCTGACAACATCAGAGGTCCGACCACAGCACATACCTGAGTGTACATGAGTACAGATTTGTGCCCCTCTTTGAAATCTAATGCAGTCCTCCAGCTACATATCTCTTATACTCCTAGTAGACTGCATCACCTGGAAACATGGAGGGAAGAACCATGGCAGAGTCAGATAAAAGTCCAGGGCATGGCAAAATAGACTGGATGGTCCAGCTGCAATCAGGTGTTAGTGTTACAATATTTCTGCAGAGCATGGTAGTTTTGTGTAACAGTACCAGACATGCTGAAACACTGATAGTAGGATGTTTACAGGATTAAATGAATCAATGTTTTAATACTGCTATTGTTATGATTATTTCTTCCAAAGAAGGAAGCTACAGGAAAGCATATGATTAAGGAGCTCTTGCCAGAAACTGTTGGAATTGACTGCTCTACCATGCCAATGCATCCCTGATATGATGCAGGTGTCTGCTGGATTAGATTTGGTTCCTATGCAGTTCAGCTGAATTTAATTTCTACTTTTAGTGCAACATCACTTTGAAACAATTATCACTGGTCACAGATTTCAGAAACCAGAAATCTGGCATTAATTATTTTTATTCTTTTTTTACCAAAAATCAAACTGAGATTTTTTTCATGAAGTCAAAAGCTACTAGTATCTTTTCTTCAGTTGTTGTGTTATCTGTTTCCAGATTTATAGCCTTGCTGAACAAGGGAATGTGCTGCAACAAATCTCAGCTGTAAAAATGTCTTTTTCTGAGAGTTGGTTGAAACATTTTGGTTACTGGCACAATTTTATCTCTCTTTCCCTGCTCTCTTCCTCCTTCTTCATGTAAATATTATGAGAAATGACTATAAATGAAAAAGAAAATCTCTTGTACCTTACAATACTCTTAGCAGTCACAAACATCTATTTTCTTAGAGCATTCAACATGTTTCCTTTTAGCACTATGCCTAGATTTTCTGAAATATGATGGCTTCCTTCACTCTCATTGAAACTTTGGAGTTTTATATCCTGTTATACCTGTTTAGCTAACTCCTCTGAGTGGTTGTTACATTAGCATTCTTTCTTTTATATTTCTAGAAATGCTACATTAATAGCATTAACACAGGTAACAATAAGATACATTACCTCACTTTACATGCATCTTATTATAATGTCTGATATCAAAAGAAGTACTAGTGCCTTTTCTGCTCTGCAGTTCTTCTGAACTGAACAAAGCCAAGATCTGTTAGATTACTGACCTCTAAGTAATTCCCATCTTATCCACCACAGTATATCTTCTCCTGTTAACACTCACTGCACTGGCAAAAGTAACCAAGCCTCCATCTTCAGTGACTAAACTGTCACTGTATTAGTAGTGGTAGTAGTTACACAGCAAGAAATTTTCAGATGGTGAGAATTTCTGGCAAAAAAGGGTACTAGTGTCTATGGTGGAACAGTATAACCAAGCAAGTAAAACAGAGAAAGTCTTATCAGTCACATTCTTAATTCTTAACACCTTTTATCAAGGCAAATACAGACGCCCTTCATAGACAAGTGAGTACTGACAATCTACAGGAGTCCTGGTGCCAGGGCAAAAAAAAACCTGAGCAGGAAGCTAGAAGCTTTAAATGTTCTCTTGGAAGTCCTAAGCTTTTTCTTTTATACTGCTAGAACTACAGATTAAACCAGATCCTGCTCTGATCCTGCTCTGAACCTTAAATGTCACTTTTTGGTTGAATTTATCTGGAAAATATTTATCTGGGAAAAAAAAAAAAACACCAAAACACTAGAAAGTAAACAAAGCTGTTGTGACTCTTTTATCCCTGGCTAATTGTAAAACTATCAAACAGAAGACTAATTCTGTAAGCTAACTGCAAATCATAGGTTACTTTGAGTTCAGCATGCTCTTATCTCCTTATGCCATGCTGAGCTTGAAGTCATCAATTTTATCTCTTCATCTTTATATGAAGAAATTTCAAATATTTTCCCTATTTCATTTAGACAATGTTGAAGAAAGTGGCTTTAAATCACCTATAAAATTGCAAAATTGAATACATAAAATTTCTGAGTAGATTTGTGCCAAACTCTAGACAAAGCTCTTTCTTGGAATATGTGCAAACAATCCATGAAAATTGGCCATTGTTCACCTCTGTGATTTGGTTTCACCTATTACTATTCACGTATTCACCTATGTAGAGGAAAGGGTAAACCAAACACTTTCAAGATTAAATAAACTGCCTGTCTGGGTCGTAATTCTTCAAATTTTCATTCAATTTTAGCTCAAGAACTATATTTGAAAGACCTTAGTTCTTTTGTCACATTGTTTGTCCTCCTGGTTTTTATGATACTAGTGTTTCAGTCAATGGCTCACTGTCCAAGTGGAGACCAGTAACAAGCAGTGTTCCCCAGGTGTTGGCACTGGGACCAATGCTGTTTAATATCTTTATTAGTGACACGGACAGTGGGATTGAGTGCACCCTCAGCAAGTTTGCTGGTGACACTAAGTTATGTGGTGCAGTCTACACGCTGGAGGGAAGGAATGCCATTCAGAGGAACCTTGATAGGCTTAAGAGGTGGGGCCAGTGCCAACCTCATGAAGTTCAATGAGGCCAAGTTCAAGGTCCTGAACCTGCTTCAAGGCAGTCTCAAGCACAGCTACAGACTGAGTGGAGAGTGGATCAAATGCAGCCCTGACAAGAAGGACTTGGGGGTGTTTGTTGACAAGAAGCTCAATATGAGCCAGCAGCGTGCACTTGCAGCCCAGAAAGTCAATCGTATGCTGGGCTGCATAAAAATAAATGTGACCGGCAGGTTGAGGGAGGTGATTCTCCACTTCTACACCACACTCATGAGACCTTACATTAAATACTGCATTCATCTCTGGGGTCCCCAGCATAAGAATGACATGGACTTTTTGGAACAAAGGTGGTGAGACACGGGTACAGGTTGCCCAGAGAAGCCCCATCCCTGGAAGTGTTCAAAGCCAGGTTGGATGGGGTTTTGAGCAACCTGATCTAGTGGAAGGTGTACCTGTCCATGGCAGGAGAGTTGAAACAAGATGCCCTTTAAGGTCCCTCCCAACCCTAACCATTCTATGATTCTATGAAATTGTAGCAGGTACACTCCCTCCCATTCATTGAAAGAATTTTAATGAATCTTTGAGTAGAATTAGTCAAATCCTGAGGATACTGACTGCGCTATATTAATCAATTTATTGCTACCATGCAATTGCTATTCTTTAAAAATAGAATAAAAAAAAAGTCTATGAGAATTCAACCTTAAAACTTTTCATGGTTATCTTCCTATTGACACTGTATTTCTATTCCTTTGTATTTACATTGATTCTTACCCTATATATAATGACTATAAACTTCAAGACTTTTACAGCTCCATTTAAACTTAATGGCAGTAAAATATGATTTTTATCATCATTGAAGAAAATTCTTTCTTTTATTTGTTTCCTAACATTTCTGTATTTTGTGTTGTTTAATCACGCTGAACAATCTCAGGTCTACCATACTCCTTAAAAATCTCTGAATAAGAGAACTGAAGTGTTACGAATAACAGCTTTGTAATTTCAACATGTCCTACATTTCTCATGTTAAAGAGCTTTATTACAAAGGTCAGTACTGAATGAATAACTTGTAGAAAAAAGATGTTTAATAGAAGTGCAGACAACTGCAGCAGCTCGGTCAAATCTGTCTATGGAAAATCTAAGAAACAGCAAAGTTAGTTTGAAGGACAGACAAGATTTAATACAATCTCAGTGTTACACTTGTTAATCTGATACCATTCCTTCTTATCTAACATCAGAATCTGACCTGTGCTAATATGTAAAGTCTTTTATCTCGATAAATATGAGTATTACAGAAATTTAGGTATGAAAAATAAATGGATGCTGCCATATGCAAATACTGCAAATTGGTAGATGTATGGTTTCACAGATCAAAGATAAATATTTTCTGGACTTGGGATTTTGAAAAAAATGACACTTCTGTTTCATTGTTAAAAACCTCATGAGAGCATAGCCAGATTTGATCCTTTGTGGGTGGTCCAGACACAGAATAGTGAAACAAAATATCTGCATCTGTCTGTACCCAATTCCCTATAGACACTACTTTTTTAATAATTTTGCATATTATGTCTAAGATACAAAAGACAATATTTTGAAATGGCATGACAAAAATACTAAATATTTATTACAACAAATAGCAGGTGAAGAATGAGAGTGCTTTGCTGACTTCCAAGAAAAATAGCATGCAAACACTATTCATGCTCACTGAAATTAAGTTTCTGTTTATACAAAAAGGTCAAGAATTAAAAAAAAAATATTATGTGAAATAACAAAGTCATTGTTATAGTCAGGGGAATTTTAGATTGGATATAAGGAAGAAGTCCTTTACTGTGAGAGTGGTGAGGCACTTGAATGGGCTGCCCAGGGAGGCTGTGAATGCTCCATCCGTGGCAGTGTTCAAGGCCAGGTTGGACAGAACCTTGGGTGACATGGTTTAGTGTGAGGTGTCCCTGCCCATGGCAGGAGGGTTAGAACTAGATGATCTTAAGGTCCTTTCCAACCTTAACTATTCTGTGATTCTGTGATTCTAATATAGATCTACAGTGCTTGCTCAGTATGAGAATCTAGACTCTTTTTCTCCAGGTTTTCAAAAAATTGTATGAGGACTCTGTATGAAGTACAATAGTACTTCATTTTCGAGTGGTGTTGAACTGGCACCAGCACATTTATTTCAATAAAGATATTTCATTCCATATTTACTAATGAATGAGTGCCATTGTCTCTTTTATAACAAATTAAAGTTCAATGAACAAATTGAGTCAAGAAGATCTGCCATTCAGTGTGGTGCATTTTCCTGTTAGTGTAATAAATTGTACCATAGGTAGGATTTCTGTAAATATTAAACCAAATAGAGTAAGAGCACTAAGATAATTGCTTTGCTTTCATAAAAATGAGTATAAAATATTAGATTTTTTTTATTTCCTTTCCCATTACAAAGGTAAAGTGATCTTTTAATGAAGATAATGGAGATCAATAATCTTTGTAGTAAAGCTTTGCAGAATTTGTGGCAAATTACAGAAAATAATCTAAATTTAGATATGACTACTCTGCCATAGACAGAAAAGAATGTCCTCTTCATGGTCCATCTCTAGACATGATAGAAGGTGGGATAAAAGGAAGGATTAGCTCTGGATATATGGAAAAACCATCATTACTATTTTACATTTTTCATGCAAAGGAAGCACTATTCTGTGCTCTGCCTTGCCACCTTTGTTCCTTCCAGCAGGCATATATATACTAGAAACCACCAGATGCACATTAATTCACAACAATTTTTATATGTGGTCTTTTTTCTGTTCTCTATATTTCAGATTGTTGTAGTCAAGCATACGCTGTTGACATCAGTGCAAAAGAATATGAAGATTAATTTAAAAATTAACATCCTCCTAGCAAATATTGTTATATCACAGTTACTTGGAGACTGTGATCTACAGGTTAAAACATTTGGAATTAAAAATAAAACTGAAAATATATATTAAAAAAATAAATTGACATCAAGTATTGCTGCGTCGCAGAATAATCTTTGCAGATTTGTGTTTTTTGGGGTTTTTTTTCAGGACTGTTTTACCACTTACTGAAGAATTGTGTTACTTTTACATTGAAAGAATAGAGTCAGGGATGGTGGGCACATCACAGGGAGATCATGTGTTATGAACTTGCTTTCAATACAGTAACAACAGTTACATTTGAAGTAATACTCTTTTGTTGATAAAACATAACTGTTCCAATGAATATGAAGGAGATTCTCTGTTAAAGACACTACAAATCTGAATCAGTTTTGTTTGTATAACAATACAATTCCTAGAATACTGCAACATAGTCTTTGCTCTTTAATTTTAGATTTCCTAGTTAATATCTTCATAAATCCTAGCCTGACTTTAAACAGTAGTGGAAATGGTAAAATAAAAGTAACTCAGATCAGTAAAACAAAACCTAGAGATAGACCAAAATATAGGTGATGAGGCTACTGCAGTTTTGTGAAATAGTGTCTTTGAACAACACTGAGACCAAAATTAGAAAGCTGTTGGTGAATTTAAAACCAAGAATATTATACTGAAAGTCACAGTCCTAAATTAACATGTTAGAATAAAACAGGTGATGAAGTGATCAGAAAGCAGAGAAGTAGAGATGGGCCATTTAGTCACATTCTGCTCTTTTTCTTCTCTAGCAGGAGCACTGAGCTGCCAAACTGATGGCTGTTCATAAATATCTGCAATACAGTTGGTCCCAACACTGAGTGCGACAGCTTTCAATAAAACATTCATTGTGATGCTTTGAGGTCTTCAGAGGTACATAAAATAGCTCCCAAACTGCACATTACATGCAGTTTTCTATTATACACTGCACAAAATGTCCTTGACATTCAAGAATTTGCCATACATATTTTAACATGCATCACTCCAGGGTGTATTTGAAAATACCCTCCACTTGCCTTTAATAATAATGTCTTGTCAAGTGGAATCCAGATCTTGGTTAATCTAACATAATATGGACTTGATGGTTTTTATTAACTGTCAAATGGAGTCCAAAGGCCATCAGAAATATTTTTCCCTTCTGTCATGCATTTGTTCACAGCATGTTTCATTTCTGACCACTCATGTAAAAGGTTAATAAACTGCAGTATTAAATGTCATTAATATCCAATATGCATGGCAAGTGAATGATTTTGCTTTTTTTTTAATTTTATTTTATTTTGAAGATATTGGGACATTAATCGGTTATTCTGCAGCCTTGCAGATGTGTACCATGCTGCATGCATTAGCTAATTTGTCTGTGAAGAGTCTGTGAAGCATCTCTGCCGTATTAGACTCTCTTCACCTTTATTAAAATTCATGACTGCTTCAGAAATCTAAAGGGTTTATTTTGTTTCCCATCCTATTTCCACCCCCCCTACTTTTTCTATTTATTTTTTTTTGCTATTACAATATACAATTAAAGTAATATTCTTTCAGAATCATTTTATCCTATGTCAAGCATAAATTGACCATAGATAAGAAAAGGTCTAGTTTCCAAATATCCATTTGGGCCACTATCATTACAAGGCTGGTTACCAATGCTTGGTTTTTTCTACACTGTTATGCTTCTCAAACAAAGAAACCAAGTCAAACCTTGTTATGGTCTTAAACATATTTCCTGAGCAGCAGTTAAGCTTATTAAAAATAGGTGATGGACCTATCTTCAATTTGTGTGATAATAGGGCAAAATATTCTTATGAAAACTGTTCTGGCTTTATGTTATTGACACTAGCAAATGCCATTGATAAAAAAATCTTAGACCGACGAATAAACTAAAATATTAGACTGAACTAGATATTATTAACCTATTCTTCAAACATATATATTGCAATATTTTTCTTCAGGTTTTTTTCTTTAACTCTTAAGTTTCTAGAAACTATCTCCATTAACTAGAATGAAAGGAATTTATATTTAACATATTTATCTGAGTATTACTTGTGTGTCTTCTTCTATACCATCTTTACAAATCATATTTAGATTTTAGCTCAAACCAAGATGCTTTTATTTACCTTTTGAAATAAATCACTCTGGAATTATTAAACTGACACAAAATATACTATCAATCTAAACAGTAATAAAATGCATTTCCTGTAAACCAGAATATGTGAGAGAAGAACCTCTGTCAATGTTGATACATACCATCTATCAGTTATCTCTTTAAACACTCGCCATCACTGGGGAAGATTTTCCAGTTACTCCATGTCCAGTTATTCCACGTTCAAACGATGCTATTAGCTAGTCTTACTGCTTCTTCGATAGGTAGAATATGGATCTGCCTACTTATACCATTCTAATTCCAGAAATGTGAAAATCAGAGATTCAAATAATGAGTTTAAGGTGGACTTAGAAATGTAAGTGTGGTGCGGTGTAAGTGTGCTTATGACTGGAGGCAATTATCACTATTAGCATGTTGACCATTTGAGAATCAGACAGATGAGCTGTACCGATACCTTTCACTACACTGTACACATATCCAGAAAATATTAAAGGATAAATTGACCTTGCTTACTGGTGAAATGCAACTGTTTCCCAATAAAATGGAAAAAAGACCTGCTGTTGATGCATCATTCCTTGTTGCTGTTTAAACAGAAAAAGAAAAAAAAAAAGCTTTTTTTTTGCTTGTTTGGTTGGGTTTTTTTCCCTTGTTTTACTTAAGATGGGGAGAAATCAGCGATGACTAGGCTGTTAAGGCCTATGTGAAGTCATTTTAGCTTTTGACTTTTTCTGAGCTGTGCAGAAATCTTGGTGGTTCTTTTGAAAGTTTCTTAGAAGACAGAATAAAATCATCAATATGCTTCCTCTTCCCTTGAAGAATATTTAATAATTTAAAATTCTGGTGTATTTGTGGCTTAGTTAAAATCCAGTACTAAGTTAAAACTAGGTCAACAGATCAAACTCACATTATGAATGAGAGCTCTAGTGATGAGTGGCACTTCTGGCCCAGCTGATCACGTGAGTGCTCTTACCCTAATGAAGTTCCTACTTCTAGTTGCTACTATCTTCTGTGAATATATAATAGATTACTTAGCGCCTGAGTGTGTACAGCACAATTTGCAGTTTTCAGGCCATATGAAACTTTGGTGCTGCCAGGAGACACTGCTGCACTTTTGCTGCTGCTGCTCTTTCCTACACTTTAGAACTATTAATAAAAATTATACCTGTCTTTCTCAAGTATCCAAAAATAGTACTTAATATAAAACTTACAGCAAAAATATATTCTCATACATGAATTATTAACGAATAATAAAATTTACCTATTTCACACTGTCATTCAATCAGGTAATCATACATGAAAACTTATTTGCTCCTTGAATTACTGCTTACCATAGAGCACTTTGGTAGACTTAGCAGTTCAGCAGTGCCAATGACTTTCTTTCATATATGGAAAAGAAAATCCTGAACTAATGTTTGGAAAGGATGCAATAATTACTTTGCTACAAGATGGGGCGGTTTCATTGTATCATATCCTATTGTGCTGTTAATTAGTTTTCACTAACAAAGAAATCTAATCATACAATGTGCTCCAAATGCAGAATATCCCTTACATTTGGTCTCATATTATCACAGAAATTGACTTTTTATGATAATATACACAGAATGTATTGCCAGCTTTTATTATCAGGACCTGTCTCAGTGCTAACATGCTCTCTTGAAAATGAAGAGTAAGCCAGAAATTCTTTCTCTGGGTATAAGCTATGTTAAAAATGACACAAAGAAAGGAAGACAGGTAATGAAAGGAACTCTAATTAGTATAGAACTTGTAAGAATGGATGAAAGATATTTAAAGTTTTGTTTAACATTTCTGTTTTCCATGTTAATATGTTTTTGCCTGTCCATCTGTATTACTGGTGCCCCTGACCATGGCTAGGTGTTGGAACTAGATGATCTTTAATGTCCCTTGCAACCCAAACCATTCTATGATTCTATGATTACTTTACATTAAAATTCTAAGTTTAGTAACAGATGTCTGTAGAACTGTTGGAACAAAGCTGGCTAGGATCTAACTCAGTGGTGATGGTAGGAGCTTGTATGTGGCGCACCTTCTGGGAGCTTATTTGTGGTTCCACTATGTGACATACATGAAGAGGCAAGAAGCAGGTAAATGCCCTGAGAAACTCATTATGTTCTAGTTAGTCATTAGGAGAGAAAGTTTTGTTACTTTAATGCTTATTTTGCTGCCCTGGAGGAATTTACCTTGTATTTACAGCAGCAAAATAATCTGATCCCCTGTTCAGAACTAGAAATTTCCAGCTTCCAAGATTTATCTGAAATCTTTTTTGATCGCTAACTTTTTTTTATTTTACATTGGTGATAATTCTGCACGTAAACCCTTCAGGAAAGAACTTTAAACTGCTGGCATAGTTGAACAAAAAACAGATATTATCCTCTTCCTCTACTACTTACTTATTGTAAATGTGTTTTGTACAGGGAGAGGTGAATTTCTCCCTTGGTAAATAAATATATAGACTTAAAAAATTGAATAAAATGGGCATGGTTTAAAACAAAAGTGTATTTGTGAAACCTTTAATTAAAAATATAAATATTTTCAAAAGAATAAAATTTTTACAGTGGCCATAAAATACTCCAAAATGACTACTCAGTGGTGATAATTCATGCTTAGTTGTATTGATGGTGACTTATCCCTCAGCCTCATGGCTAGCAGCAGTACACTTACTATGAATTAATGCAATACAGTTTATGCCCTACGATACCTTACTGCTTAATTAAAAATGAACCAGTTTATTAAACTGGAGACATGAAGCTTCACCCCCTACATGCCTGAATGAGTCTTTGAACAGCACAAAAGTCGCTTTCAACTTTCCTCATTTCAGCTTCTCAGAGTAACTATTCACACAGAGATTTGTTGACTGTTGTTGAATACAGTCTGTTCTTTCGTGCTGTGGTAATAGATGTATTTGCAGGATAATGAGTTGTGGGAATGCTTAGATTCTGCACCCCTACCTTTCTTTTAAGCTGTCATCCTGCCATAATGAAACAACTCTCTGGAAATACACTATTCAGAAATAACAATTTCTGAAACAACAATATAATTTTCTTTCAGTACTTAGCAATGCAACAACACTGCCAATGACAGTGCTCACAGAGCCACGACTTTCAAAACATTTTCCCTATAGTGTTGGTTAGGTAATGTTCATTTGAAACTGGAAGACGAAAATCTACATGTGGCAATAAAGTTAATGCACTTGCTACAGGATTATTCTGAATCTCAAATGAGGTTAGTTGATAACAGAAATGGTATACTTGAAGTACAATTAATATTTCTAATGGGTTTCAAACATAAGTTCATGTAATTAATAAAAGGATAACTTTCTGCTAGTCACATTGCTTTGTCATGTTTTAATACTTTTAGAAGCCTATATTGACTGTCATTACATTACCCCAGACTTGATTTATTGGTCATTTAGATATCCTTCCACTTATGTTTGAAGAATTATTTTTCCTAATTTACAGGATTTTTTCCCCTCCATCCATTTTAAGACACTACTTCTTACAAGTTATGATTCCTATTCTGTTCTGTCCTGTCCTCTCCTGTCTTCCTCCCTATCTTTTTATTTAGTGTTCCTTTACTTAGCTTCCTAGGACTTATCAAGAAAAAGTTTACTAGAGTACTGTCTAGAACTGGAGAAATCAGTCAGTATATAGTAACACCTGTACACTTTCATTCTTCACAAGGTACTTAATTATGTGCATGGGATTTTTTTATTTTATTTTGCAGTTAGTTAGCTGCAGGCAACTAAGTAGCTGCTAGTTAGCTACAGGTAACTAAGTAGCAGAAAGAAGTGGTGGAGAAAGATGTTGACACCAATAAGATTATCACCAAGATGGAAGGCCAGTTTTCGTTTTAGTCTTTGAAACATCTTCATTATAATTTTCCATTTATCTCTTCCTTTACTGAAAGGGTTAACCATGTAAGTGAGATGATAAGATGGCAAATTTATTTCCATTGTTATTGCTCCAGTAGGAAACTTACTGCTACTTTTATAAAATTATGAGGTGTATTTGTTCCTCTATTTTTATCCTTCTAAATGTCCATTGCAAACTGTCACTGAATAATGCTTTGAGTATATTATCAAACCTTTTAGTAATGACTCATGCAGAGTAGAGATATCTTTTTTCCACTTCCCTAATCAGCATCAATCTTTTCAGTTTTCCTAGATCATTACCCCTGGCATGTGTCAGAATACTTCTGGGGCCTACAAATTTAACTAACAATTCAAAGAATGCAAAAACATTAGTTGCAAGCAAATGACTCCTTTCTGTCCAAAATATTCAATAACATTTGTAGACAGGCATTTGATATTATGAGTCTTTTTATTTAATACACGCCTTGGCCCTGGTTAATGTAGAAGTCCTCAAAATAGACCAGTTAGTCATATTTATGGACATGTGAAGGACAGAGTATGGAAATAACCGGATTTGGAAAAAAGTGTCTAGAAGGTCATATAGCTCCTGATGATGCTTCATATAAAATTCTTATGCTACAAATTGTAATTATAGTTGGTATAGAAACTGACACATAGAGTGTAGATTGGCTAATATTTCTTGTTCTGAAGCTGTTTGAAGCTGTTGATAATTTTGCAAAACTTTAGGAATTCAGGGTAAATTGTGCATACTATATCACTTGATTGCAAATTTTGACATAAACAGATCCACAATCTCCAAAATGTGCTTAGAGGGGAAAATAAATAAATAAATAAATAAATAAATAAATAAATAAATAAGTGGTTTGTTTCTTTAGAAAGAAGGGTATGAATGCCTCTTCTTAGAGACAGTAGCATGTCTATAATTTGAATGAGGTCTTTGAAAGAGACAGTCCTTTTTTGCATCTGTGTTTGGATCAGGGTGTCAGTAAACAGCTTTTCAATTTACTGCCATTTCTGTTTATTAAAAAAAAAAAAAAAAGCCACTCTATGCTTCTATCACCTGCTTCAAATCCAGAGGTGCAATTGGCGTATATTCAGGAGAGAACTGTGAAAGATTTGCTGCTAAACTCTGAAGCTGAGTTGCGCGTGGTCAAGAGAGGTCGTGCAGTTTCTATTTTCTGCACAACTCTGAACCCCTGAAGAACCAATCACCCACAGCCAGAGCTGATCTGAACTTCCACTGCTTCATGTGATGGACTGATGAACACAGGCCTGAAAAACGAGACATATGTTTCTTCTTGATTTTATTCTTTCCCTGAAAGCTTCAGTATGGTGGGCAAAGAATGAAGACATAAAAGATAAAGAATCTGTGGGACAAATGAGAATATGGGGAAGAAAAAGTAGGTGTAAAAAGTATGACATTATTTGGGAGAGAAGTAAGAACGACTGAATCAGTAGACAGGAAAGCTATTTGCTGGTAGGGAATTCAGAAATACAAAAGTGTAAATACAGGGCAAGAAAATAATTATTATCCAAGGAGTTCAAGAGAATGACAGAAGGAGGGATCGAGAGAAAAGGGGATTATACAAAGCTAAAACAAGAAAACTAAGGACAGAAACATATTCCCATCTGCAGTTGCAAATGGTTGCAAAATCATGAGATTCTACATCAGTTTTCTGCCAGAGGACGTTCTCTAACAAAATACATTCCTCGCTGCTTTTTTTAATTTCTTTCTGAGCATTAGTCCATGTAAGACATCATCCTTCTATTGTCACCCTTTCCTTCATCAGCTCAGTTCACCCAACGTAAGAACCCTCATACTGATACTTAGTAACACTCCCAAATAATATCAGTCTTTGGTAGTCTTTATTTTCTAAGATATTTTTTTACTTTTTCAAAGGAAATTGCATCCAAGAATCATATAAATTATTTTAGTCAACCTTGAGGTTTATCACATCATCATCATTTTTTTTTTGCATTAAATTCTTATTAGAAACTTTCTCTAATCATGCATTATTAGTATAATATCTTGAAAGACAGAGCAGCCCTCTTCACAAAGGTCATATCCTCTTAATTCAAAAGAAACTGAAAAAAGAATGACCATTAAAAAAAAAGAAGAAATGAAGCAGTAGAAACTAATCTTTGGGTGAGAAAAGAGAAATAAATTCACACTGAAATTTTGAGCTATTTTTGGAGTGGTTTAAATGACATTCTGCCTACTGACAATGACAGTTTCATTTCCACTTAGAGTATCTGAATGTTCCAACAAAATGCCTGTGCACCCTTTTGACTTTCAATGATCACACACACGAAGGGGCAATCTTTATTTTAAAAAAGTCTTTTGCACATTAGTAAGCAATATCTTACACTGTCAAGTGCTTTAGATTTACAGCTTAGAAGGCAAATTTGTGAGTGTGGTGCAGTTTGTCTCAAAGCTCATTCTTTTATTCAGGTGACTGAAGCAGTGGTGATTTACCAAAATATTTTTATTTCCTTTTCAGTTGTTCATTAAAATAAACAACAGTTAAAATCCAGATACCTGACTATTTTTTAGTTCTTTCTTATAGTATAGGTTTGCAAAAATGTGAGAGCTGTGGTGTTCACCTGAAAAAGTGAAAAACACTGCCTTTTGGCAACATTTAAGCATTCCTCCAGAAGTGGAAACAAGTGTGTTTCAGTTAAGAGTCCTAGAAGATATTTTAAGTTTGGAATCCTCGTCCAGGCACAAAGCCAATCACTTTGTAGCCTGAAGGTATAAGCAGACAATGAAGGGGTTTTACAGAAGTACCTTAACTTCCGTACAGTAGGTGACAATAGAGAACACAGGTATATGGTACAAAGAGAAAGCTGCTGCTAATAATCTGTCTCAAGGAAAGGATATTACGTATCAGCAGTTTGTTTTACTTTTTTGATTTTTGTGTAATCACTACATATCAGTAGTTAAAGAAAAAAAAAAGAAATAGTACATTCTTAGGTATTCCTTTATTGCATAGTTAATTTTCTGTAATATTTGGAAGAACGTTTCCTTTACATAGTGTAAGAGATGAATGATAAATTGTGATTATAATGAAAATAATGTTATCCAATGATTTTGAAGTCTAGTAGCTAATAAGAAAATGACTGGTAATTCATTATGATTGTCATGTCTATCAATAAAATACCTGAAGAAACAGAATCTCATAAGCTTGTGTATCCACCTTTGTTTAACCAACCAAATTTGCTTTGTGAATAGTTTTGTAAAAGACATTAATGAGTCTTTTACTATAGAGATTTTCCTAGTAGATAATTTAAAAAGAGGTGCAAGTTTGATTTCAGATTAAAAACATTGTAGTGGGCTTTCTTTTTCTTCTTGAGTATTGTTATCTATGCTGTGCATCTCAGACACTGAAAACATTCTAAATGTGAATTTCTAGCAATGTGTTAGATTAGCTCATGGAAAGACTCATAGCTTCATATGGGTATCTTATAGCTGGTATTCTTGTTATTGAGAGCTTCTGCACAGATGTCTTTACAGGGAAGGCACGTTTGATAATCTGAAGCTTCATTATCCATGTTTGTATGATATTGTGCCAGTTTGTCCATGGCTGATTGTTAGATTCTCACCCAGCCATTCTTTCACTCTTCCTCCTCAAATGACAGGGGTGTGAAAAATCTCATGGGCTAGGATAAAGACAGAGAAATCACATGCCAATTACCATCAGGAGAAAACCAGACCTGATTTGGTGAAACTTAATTTAACTTGTTTTCACTTAAAATGAATTTGGATGACAAGACACATAGACAAACTGAAAAAACAACTTTCCCACACCTCACCCTGTTTTCACAAGCTTATCTTTCATTACTGACTCTTCATTCATTCCCAACTCCTCTACTTCTTCCTTCTCCAAGCAGTGCAGTGGGACAGGGAATGGAGGGTTTCCTCAGTCCATATCTCATTATTTGCTGCTTCTCCTTCCTCCTCACATTTATGCCTTGCTCCAGCAGGTCATTCCCATGGGCTGCAGTCCTTCAGGATAAACCTGCTCCAGAATGGACTCTCCATAGGTTGCAGTTTCATTCTTTCACCTGCTCCACTGTTCAGTCCTTCATAGGCTGTAGGAGAATGTCTCCTTTGGCGCCTGAAGCACCTCCTCCCTCTCCTTCTCTCACCTTGGTGTCTGTAGGACTGTTTCTTCTGCATTTTTCCCTCACTCTTCCAACTGCCTCATGGCACTTTTTACTCTGCATGACATAGTCTTTCCTAGAGGCACCACCATCTTGTTTGAGGGGCTGAGCTGTGCCCTGTAGTGGGGTAGTTGGAGCTGGCTGGAACGGACTGTGTCCAGTAAGATGACCCTGCACCCGCTCCACTGCCAGTGCCTGGGCAGCTGCACCCAGTACAGATATTTTTTGCGATATTCTGAAAATAGCAAATAAAATCATGTACCTTTACTTAATATACTACTAAGTATTGGGAAATGTTACCAATTACAGGCACAAACCGGTAGTGTATGTGAGAAAAGACATCTTGTTATAGCTTTATATAGAATCAGTAAAGAAAGATCAAAATAGTAAAAGTCTATTACATTCAGTCTATTGCATTCAAAGGTGGTAGGAATTTAAATATTTCAATCACATAGTTTAAGATTATAATTTATCCTTAGAAGGAAGCAGTTTGATACATCAAAGTAAAACCAAGAAAGAGGATACAGAATACCAGAGCAGAATTTTCTTTGCAAAAGCTGGTTTTGCTCTTTTGACATCTTAGCACAATGGTGGTAGAGAAAATTATTCTTGTCATGAAGAGTTTGAAAACAATTTGGATGGGATATGCATTAATTGAAAAATCCAAAGAAATGCTGAGCAAGGAATGAGAAACTAACTGAGGTCCAATGAGATGAGCAAGTGTCATCAGGTTTTCAGCAACATCTAAATGAAAATTAATATGAGCTCTCTTATTTATGTGAGCTAGACTTTTGAGATCCTACCTAATCCACAAACAGAAGACTGGAAATTTATGTGGAGCATGCAAAGCTCAGAAGTAGATGAACAATAATAAAATTTAAGCACCAGCAAGAACATACTTCATGCTTTAACTCTTGCTTTTATCCTAGCATTTTGAGCAGTCAGAAATTTCAAGGAAGCAAATTAATTTTATCATAACCTATACTTAGCATCTTTAAAAAACTTCATTTTGTTACAACATCTTGTTCCTGTCTCTATGATTATTTTCCTCTCATGCACAAAATTGTCATCATAAATTACGATTTCTACATGAAGTTGTTATCATGTTTGTCATTTTTTTATTGAGAGAATTTCCCGAAGCACTAACACTGGGGAATATGCATACTTTCCCCAAAAGAAGTACTATCTTCTCTTAGGTTCTAATAAATTTACAAGTTACTCATTCTGGTTATTTAAAGGTACCTGCCATTCTTCTTCACAGTTCAGCCAAGTATTATTTTCAGTTCAAGGTACTGGTTTTATTCAACCAGTTATTTTTTATTCCAGCAGTTTTTATTTCAATCAGTTGTGAAATTTATTTCCGTTTGATTTTAGCAGTTTTATTCAGATATGATGAAGTTTCATTGATTTCACTATACCTTTTATTCAGGAAAACATTCTTAATAATCTTATTTAAAAGTATGGAAAGTCAGGCAAATTCATAATTTTTATGCAGAAATTGTTGCATTTATTCATTCAGTGAAGGGATCAAGCCAGTGCTTCTGTTCTGGTTTCTGTTGGTGTTTTTTTCTTTGGAAGTGTTTTCTCTTTTAGTTTATTACTATATAAAATGCAACAGGAGTAATTGGTTCCTTTCTGCAAGGCAAAATGCTTTATGTATGAAATTGTATCAACCAACACAGCCGAACGATATTAAGCTTATAATACTACAAACCTTGATGAGTTAGTGAACCTGTGCATTATTAATACAGGAACAGTTCAGTGGGGAAATATTACTCTACACGAAATATGAACACATTGCTTGAGCTTCAGAGGAGAACTTATATTTACTTGCACACTTGCAGAAAATGAAGCTATAATAATGTTGAAATCAGATTAAAAACATGAGATGAAAATGCTTAATACTGTTTTACATTTTGTAAATTTATTTTGCTGTTCTTTTGTACTCAGAAGTGTCAAGGTCTTAAACTCCAGTAATGATAAATATAAAAATATTAATATTTCGGGGTATTCTAATGTATTTTACTTTTCCTAAATACCTTTCTATGTTTATTCTTTTTAAGAAAAAAGAAAACAACAAACAAATAATCAAAAAAGACCAAACCAAAACAGATAATTTGAGAGGATCTTATGAGTACTAAAAAAAAATAATATTTTTTATTACAGGGGCAATCATAAATAAAAATATTTCTCTTTGATGGTAAACATCAATGAACATATTTTTCTCCAGAGATTGCTATGAATCTTCTGTACATATGGACTTTGTAATCAATCCATTAAATGATTGACTTTATTTTTTTTTTCTCTAATGATAATGTGGTCATGGCCCTGATTTTCAAGCATATGTATGCCATGAAATGATCACTCCACCGTGATCACACTTGGTGAGTTCCTTAGCTGTATGGCTGTGAGTCCATAAGTTTATAACTGACTGCACATGATGAAAAACAGTGAAAAACCATTATCTAAGTATAAAAGTTATGGTATTATGTAATTACTATTTTTTCTAACATGAGTTTAATAACAAATAAATATTTAAAATTATATATGTATTTATAGAAATACATGTATATAAGTAAAAACATATATAGATATTTCACATGTATGTATGTATTTATGATACCTCAAATGAAAACTTTGGAGTCTTCATCTAATTTTGTTATTAAAAATAACTTTCAGAATTAAAAGTGGGATTTTAATATGGGTTTTCACAGACGTAAAAATACATCTTCTACATGCTTCTTCTTAAATGCAGTTCTCAAAAGACCAATAAGAAGAGGCTTTTTTAGTGAAACAGAATATAAGTGTATCTTTGGAAGACTAAATATTATTTTAGGCAATCAGCTGGAATTTAGGAGGCTTGGAGGATGCTAGATAAGTCTATGCCATTTTGGTACACAGAAATAGAAAAACTCAGTTACAGTACATTCTAAGAGAGAAAAATATCAGTGTTATTATCTATAATATTTTATCCCTAATCCATTGAATTTACCAAAAGTAGCACGTTTCATAACAGCCAGGAATCAAATAGTTTGGTGCCAGTATGATAAGAACAACATTTACTACAGGGGGTGACTTTCAAAATGTTTCTCAACTTAGAAACCTTGAACAACTTGGAACAGTTTCAGCAGAGAACACAAGACATAGCTAATGACAGCCAGAGGTTCTTTGGAAAACTGTATAATTTTTTCAGTGAAATGTTTTGTGTTACTGGGCAGAGAAACAGCATTGATAAAATAATATTAAGGTACAAATTACCTTGAACAGATATGGCTAGACTATCTGTATAAAGACTCAAGATAAAGCTTATTTTTTTCAACAACTTTTTCTAGTTTTTCAACCCAAGGACCATTGGACTTGCATTTATAATGCATTGTAATGTTTTGTTCCTGAATTCAGTGAGCTCAACCCTTGAGAAATAGTGCATTACTCAGTAGTGCTTAAATAAGTGTTGTATCTATTTTCTGAAAAGCTTTTTCATATTCTTTATTCAACATTGTACCTACAGACTGTAATAACAATTCTGAGTGCTGAGTTACATAAAATATGTAAAACCAAAATTTTAAGGTGTCATTGCATTTTTTTCTTTGGTTCTTTTGGTTGTTTGTTTATGCTTTTTTTTTTTTTTTTATCACTGCTTATACTCCCAGTAAATTTTTTTCTAAACAAACATGTCTTTTCCCTAAACCCTATGAGAAACTATGGCAAGAGGAAAAAACATAATTAATAGTATATTTTGAATTTTAAAATTATACAATAAGATGCATATTTATTCACAACTAATGAATTATCCAATATCAGTTAGAAGTTGCTATTACACTTTTATTCAAAGTGCAATTATAAAACATTGAAAGCTCACAATACTTTTCTGCAAATACCTACAAATTATCCAGGAAACATTTTTTTTCATTATCAGAAATTTCACATTTCCTTGAAAGTAAATTATGAACCCATTTAGTAAGAATTAAAAAAAAAAAAAAAAGAAAAAGAAAGAAAAAATATGAGACCACTATAGAGATTTTATGATACTGAAAATAAATGCTTTTGAGTAACGGATGTTGTGTCACTCCTGTAATGGAACCAAGTTCCAAAAGTGTAATGATCTGCATACAAGTAGCATGTATCCATATAACTCTAACTTCAAAATAAATGTCTTCAAATAGGACTTTTGAAAACAAATAAAGACATTTAAACAGCTCTTTCATATTTGCTGACAAAGCATACTGAGAACTATACAAAATCAGAATACCCTGTTAACATTGGATATATTAGATAAGAGGCAGGACTATCTATCATGGGTAAAGCACTATGAGATACTAACATATGATTTTGTGTGAGAGTTTGATTATATCTGCCAGCTTAGAATTCATGTGTAGATACATCTAGAATCATTTGTAGGACATGAGTGGAATAGGATGCTTGGGTTGAAAACCTTGATTTAATATCTAATCAAGTTGACACTGAAACTACACAGACTCAAGCCTGTGCCACAGCTGTTCTGGGCAGGGGTTTCTTTCAGGACAAGTTTGATTTCAGTTCTTATAAGGCTAAAATTGACTAATATCTATTTAATTTCAAAGACACTTAGAATAGTTGAAGTTAGTAGTGATCTCTTGAGGTCTTCTGTTCCAGCCCCCTTGTTCATACAGGGACACTTGGAGCCAGTTGCTCAGGGCTCTGTGCAGGCAGTTTTTGAATATCTTGAAAGATGGGGACTCCACAACTTCTCAGACAACCTGTGCCAATGCTCAGTCATACTTAAGGTAAAACCAAAAATGTTTCCTGATGTTCAGAGGGAACCTCCTGTGTTTTAGTGTGTGCTCATTGCCTGTGGTGTTGTCACTGGGTACCACCGGAAAGAACCTGGATCCATCTTACTTAAATCCTCCCTTACTTAAATCCTCCCCTGCCCTGAGCCTTCCCTTCTCCAGACTTACCAGTACCAGCTCTTTCAGCCTTTCCTCATTGGAAAGATGCTCTATTCTTTTATCATCCTTGCAGTGCTTTGTTAGATCCTTCCAGTATGTCCATGTCTCTCCTGTAGCAGGGGGTCCAGAACTGGACCCAGCACTCCAGTTGTGGCCTCACCAGTACTGAGTGGAGAGGAAGGATCACTTGCCTCAACCTGCTGACAATGCTCTTCCTAATGCAGCCCAGTACACCACACACCTTCTTTGCCGCAAAGGCATGATGCTGGCTCTTGTTCAACTTGGATGAATAACTATTCAGATAAGTATTTGGCCACATGTTTGAGAAATGCTTAAACCTAGGCAGCATAAGTTATACTTGAACAAGTATTCTGTCATTTAGGATTGTTTCATAAAATTCACAATCAAGACTCTTTCGTCTGTTATAAAGCAATAGAAGATTCCCCCTAAAGAATTGCACTGCAGCTGTAGGTCAAAGTTGGCCTAAAGTAGATTCGATCAAAACAGTAATGGGGACGAAAACATCTGACATAAAAATGAGAACATTTCTGTGTCTTTTAGGCTGTCTATCTTTAAGTGTTAATACAGATACCATAATTAAAGTAATTTTTGGAATTCCATCTACCTCCTCTCCATTCTCAGGAACCTCCTCCCATTCCTAGGAAAAAAGCCACAATTGTGTTTCAGGTCTGAAGCTGTAGGAAAGGTTGATCAAGCAGATACCAGTTCACCAGGATGCCGAGGTCTTTTTCTGGAAAGCTGCTTTCCAGCTTGGTGAGGCCCAGCACATATTGGTGAATGGGGTTGGTCCTATTCAGGTGCAGGACTTTGCACTTCCCCTTGATGATCTGTATGAGGTTCCTATAGGTCATTTTTCCAGCCTGTCAAAGTCCCTCTGAATGGTAGCGCAGCCCTCTGGTGTATCAGCCACATCCGTCAGTTTTGTGTCATCAGCAAATTTGCTGAGGGCACACTCTGTCTCATCATTCAGATCATTAATGAAGATTTTGAACAAGTTTACTCACAGTATTGAACCCTGGGGTACACTGCCAGTTTTTGGCCTCCAGCTAGACTTTGTGCCTCTGATGACCTCTGCTGGGCCAGCTGTTGAGCTAGTTTTCAGTCCATCTCACAGCTTATCCAGCCCATACTTCATCAGCTTGTCTATAAGGATCTTATAAGACAGACGTGTCAAAAGCCTTTCTGAAGTCTAGATAGACATTATCCACCATTCTACCCTCATCTAACAAGCCAACTGATCACTCATATCCTGGACCTTAATGTTACGCACACAAGTGTTACTGAAGGAAATCGTAGCTTAGTATGTGGTCTAAGGCTTTGTTAATTGAGTTTCCTCTGGTTACCAACCATTTAGGACTGGATGCTCAGGCGGATGAATAGATCACCTAAAAATGTTCCTAGTATTTCTGGTTTAACTTATTTTACCCATATTCTTTAACCTTTATTTCTCTCTTACCAGTCCTGTGTCATCTGCTATATAATCTCATGGTTTAATCACAGCCCGTAACTCAGAACCTTTTGCCCACCTCTCCTTTTCCCCAATAGCTCCAGAAGGGATGTGGAAGAGAATTGAAATGTAAACTGGAGGGCCTGAGACAAAAACAGTCCAATAACTAAAGCATAATAGTAATATTATTATTATTAATAATAATAACAACAATGATAATACTAAGTGGAAATACAAGAGGAGAGAACACAAAACTAAAAAGGGAAAAGAAAAGAAAATAATAAACACAAATGATGCACAATACAATTGTTCACTACCCAATAAGTGATACTCAGCCCAACCTGAGCAGTGATCTGGGCCTCGAGGGTAACTCTCCCTAGTTGATATTCTGGACATGACGTGCTGTGGTATGGAATACACCTTCGGCTAGTTCGGGTCGGGTGTCCTGTCTCTGCTTCCTCACGGCTTCTTGTGCCCCTTCTCACTGGCAAAGCAGGAGAGACTGAAAAGTCCTTGATTGGCGTAAGCATTACTTAGCAACAACTAAAAACATTGGTGTGTTATCAGCACTGTTCTCAGGTTAAAGGCAAAACACAACACTGCACCAGCTACTAGGAAGGAGAAAAGTAACTGTTACAGCTGAACCCATAACACATAGCAATTACATAAACAGGAATGGAATAAAATAGTTGCAAGTCATCAGTACATACTGATAAATACTGTAATGATCAGAAGAATTACCATTTACTCTCATGAATACAACCAATGTGTTCATGCTTGGGCTTGGTTTTGGTTATTATGGGTTTGAACACAGGCAGTTAATCTACCAAAGCAACACAGACAGAAGTCGAGGATTCTGGTGTCTTGTGGTGAAGGGCATAAGTGAGAAATGAAGCAAGGGAACTGGAAGGCACTTGAAGTTGATTTAAAGCCCATGAACTGGGAAACTACAACATTAAGCATTCAAATGCTTAATTAAATTAAATTGACAAAATTTTTCTTCTTTCTTTTGATACATATGCTATCCTGAATTTGCTGGTGCATTATTATACCATTAACTGAAAATAATTTCTGAATTGTTAGCTAAATTATGACTGCAATAAAATAGTTTATCTTGTCAGAAATACACTCCTTGGTGAAACTCAAATTCAACCTCCTTTTCCTCAGCATAGAGGTGCCATTGGTAAGTGCTTACAGGAAAAGGAAGATTCCAGACTTCTGTTCAGCAGATCTATCTATAATATTGGGTAAAGCACTTCACTGAGATTTAACTGCTGCTACTGTAGTACAGCATTATACATTAATCTAAACAGTAGTATAAGTTACTTCATGTTTACAGAATTGATGTACATATTTGAGGATGCACATCATAAACAGCTTCATATGGCATACAATGTAAAAATTGGCAAAGGCTGTATCTTTCTTACCATCTTTCACTTAAATTTCAGTTTCTGTCTTGTTGCATGGCTTCAGTGCTTACAAGTAGTTATTTTCAGCGTGATTTACATCTTCATAGAAGTCTATCTGTATGAAACAATTGCAGAAACCCATGGCTGAGATAGGTAGGTGGGTTTTTTTGGTAGAAATGAGGCAAATCTCAGTGAAATTAAGGGAATTTAAAAAGCTTTGATATGTTTTAGATGGGTAGAATTTTCTTCATATTGAGAAACCACTAAACACGCATATTCCTGTATGCATATGCATGTGCATATGTAGATAGTTGCTATACTTATAAATATTTTCAATTAAAAATAAGTTGCTTTATCAAGCCAAATTATAAATAGGAGAATAAGACTTCCGACGATTACAGAACATACTCAATGTGGGAGTCATTGAGCTGCCATTATAGTAATACCATTCAATAACAGAGTCAACGACAGCAAAGAGATCATGCTCTTTCTTTTTTCCTTGCCCTGCCTTGCCTTGTCTCACCTCACCACTTTTCTATTCTCCTCTCCTCTAATTTTGCTTTCTGTGATTTTGTTTCATAAACTCAATATTTTCTGGTAAGGAGTTGCTTTGAGTTTCGCACATATACTTAAAGGATTACAGTGTGCTGTTCTGATGTACAGACTGTTTCAGTATAGTCATTTTTGGAATAAATATTCACTGAAATAATAGAAGTTGTGTGAAGAAATATTCTAGGCATATTCCTAAAATTTAGACTAGCATGTACATTGAACACGTAAGTGCAAATGCTCTATACCCTAGTAGTACCCTTTAAGTTGTTCAGTTATTTTGCCATTAATATCTTTATGAAGAAAATGAATGATTATGACTGTTAGCTCTGCAGCCAGTCGGTTTTGCTGTTAATGTGTGCTAGTGTCAACCAGTTGCAAGAAAGCAAAGGACAACACAAAGACCATATGCCAAACAATTCTCTTTCCCTGTATTTAGTCAATTGCCTTGGAAGCTCTTATCATCTTTACAGAATGAATTCTGCAGAAGCTTCAAGTGTACTTACCGCTTTCTACTGCATTAGTGGCACTGTAGTTAACATTATGGACAGAAAATACAGAGAAAGAAGCATCACAGACACGGAAATTAATAGACCACCCTGTTAATGTCAAATTCCCAGTTCTGAGGAAATTTATTATTTCACAAATGCAAATATGTCCCTGTGGAGAAACGGGGAGGGGAGGGGAGAGAAGGGAAGGGAGAGGATATATATATAGCAGCAAATTATTTCATATTAAAATCACCAACATTCAGAAAAAAATTCTTGCTCAATGAGTACAAAACGATACTTGAAGAGCACAGTGTTAAATGAGGACACATAATCCCCTAGAAGGAAATAATGAAATTTTGAACTTGCCAAAAATATTTCAGAAGGAAGATTACTTTAGTGTCATTGCTTTTTCTTGCTGAAGTGTAATCAGCGTGGCACCTTAGCAATTGCAGTTACATACCTTTATTTTTGAAAGTACAAATATAGGAAGTTTTTTACATATCTGGTCTGAACATGATATCTGCTTTGTCACAAAGACATATTCCTTGGAGACTATGAATAAATCTCATTAAACATAGCAAAATGTGATAAACTGTTGCTGAGCTTACTACTTGTCATGACAGAAAAACACAAGGATTTCACCATATGCTTAATTTACAAAATTCACAATCAAAGAAAACTTATTTTTAAAAGAATTTCCTTTTTCCTTAACATTTTTATCAAAGAAAAATATGTTATTTAATATTTTTATTTATTTTTATACCTATCTATATTTTTGTACTTTTGAGAAGTTGTGGTTTATATAAGCTTTTTCTTCTCACATTTTTGTTTGAATACAGTACAGATTATATTGTTTATTCGTTCAGAAAGTATATGCAATCTGTGTGGCACTGAATCATCACAAATGTAAATGTGTGCTCAGACAAGCAGTTGTCCATGCTTTTCCTTCAATTATACTCGCATAACTTCATTACAATGACTTCAGTGACAGAAATGTAACAGAAACAAAATTTTACTTACATTTGATAGACTCATTCTTTTCAATAAATATTTGCAGACTTGGTAAGCACAATTTTAAACAGTGCCCATCTGAATATTAGACTATATTTCTTAATTTTTCCCATTTGCCTTGAGTGTACTTCAAATTTAACTGAAGCATTGACTCACATAAAATAAAATTAAAGATGCAATATCACAGCTGTTGAATTTTGTCTCAACAACCCACCCTCTACAAAAACAGACCTGGGTTGTAACTCAAGGCAATAGAGGTCGCTAAGCCTTTCTACAGTAGTGAACATGCTGTCTGCACAATGACTGAAGGAGCAGTTACTTTAAGATCCCAATATTTAGCTCCCCCAAAATAGAAACATTAGCACCATGAAATGAAATATATGTCCCTTGTAACATATGTCTACCGATTTTTTTTCCCCCCAAACTGAGAGCAACATGGCTAGAGAGTGCTGAAGAGTTACAATCAGTGTAAAAGTATAAACAGGAATATTTATATCCTGTGCAACTCAAGATATACAGCTTCTGTACCTCTGTTGCTATCTCTGTGCTGGATCCGATGCTTCTTCTGGGGAAACAGGGATGCCTCTTAGCTGAAAATACAGTTGATTATGGTGATTTAATTATTCAAAGCAATATTCAATTCAAAGAAACAATTCAAATACTCAATTGCAAAATACTCAATTAGGAAAAAACATGACAAAAACACTACACAACTCTGTTACTCTTCTCCATCTTTTCTCATCTCCTCTTTTTTCCTAAATCTTATCCTGGTGTCCAACGCACAATGTACCCCCAAATCCTCAGTCTTAGTGTCCTTTTCAATACTGATCCTTTTGTGGCTTTATTAGTGAAGTAAAGGGCTACTCATCTTCTGTGAAGATCAGCACATTCCTTGATGGGTTTTTAACATTTATCATAGAATCCTATGTTGTAGCATTTTTTAATTTGGATGAAACAAAAGTCTATTCAATAATCTGAAGGCTAGCTGCAGAGTTGGATGTAGTTCTTAGCAAGAGTTCCAGGGAATAAGTTATTAAAATCCCACCAAGTGCTGGTAAGAGGTGGCTTCAGAAATTAGGTGATCAGCCTTCACTGACCTTCGACGAAAGTTCAGTAAATCTCTTAGAATCATGTGAAATTTGTTGCCTAAATCTTTGGTCAAAATTTCATTCTGAATATGCAATCTGTATCAATGGTGAATATTTTCTTATTCAACTCCGGCTGTATTCATGACCTTGACACGTGTATTCATAGGAAGCTGATTTTTTTTTTCTTTGTTAACTTCCTCTATTTCATTTACACTTTATATCCTTTGCTATAAATAAAATGCTGGTTTGGTAACTTATTCTTCAATGGTAACACCTCTGGTCCCCCTTGAATGAAGTACTCCCTGTCAAGAGTCAGGGGCATTCAGCTCTTCACATGATAAGTCTGTATCTTAGATCTCCAAGGCAATGCATTTCCTAAGCAGCTGAAATGCTAAGTCTGTGTAAATCACAGGGAATAGAAAGAGAAGGGGGAAAAAAAATAATAAATAAAAGGAGAAAAAGGAATTAATTCCGGAATACATGAAATTGGAAGACTCTGGAACATTCTTCATAAAAGACTGTACATGAGAAATGTCCAGGCATTATTAGCAGTAGCAGACATTGACACTGACATGTCTGAGCTAGTCTTCCTCATATTTTAGTGGCATTTTTCCTTAAGCATGATGCTTGCATTTTGTGCATTGTGTTAGCAGTCAGTCCCTCTCACCCAGTCCTACATGTCATGTTCAAGACAATCCCTTAGTTGCCTACACATCTGTTCTGTGCTCTTTTGTTCCTATGTATGGTGCATTTACTGTCATTGCTGATTAAAATATCACAATTGACAGGGCATTCTGACCTTTGTTTGTATCAGTCTGGCAGAAACTTATTTTAATTAAGAGCTTTCTACCACTTAATTTCATGCATTTTTAACTTCTCACAGTACACCAGGACTTGGGGGTAATCTATGGGAATCCATAAACTTTAAAAATGGATTCAGAATTGGAGGGGGGGCAGGGAGGGGAGTTAGTAAAAGTAAAATAATTCTTCTCTATTTTCCTGCCTGTTAAAGAACTGAGTAACCTTTAATACTTTGATTCTCATTCCTTGCAAATGCTTTGGTATTCAGCTAGACTAGCTGCACCTCTTTAGGGCAGCATTACTATACACAAACCTTTCACTACATATATATATATATATATATATGGATAGCTCCACTGAATTGAAGGAGGTCAGGCAAAGGAACAAAGCAATAGAGCCATTATGAGGGAAGATCTATACCTGTTTCCATTTAGTCATTGGCACCACTTCACAATAGCTTTACTAAGTTAATACCTACTGTTTTTCAGTGCATTATGTGTAACAGTAGGAAGCATTAACAAAAAGACTCCCATAGACCTAGCTCATGAATTTGAACAGTAGGAAATGCTTCCTCCTACTAGTTTTATATCAGCACTGCAATTTCTGTTGCATGTGTTTCAATAGAACCTAAGTCTTAAAAAGGACTTCAAAACGTGGCTGTGCATTTAATATAAAAATGTCAGCATTAAAAGAAACATGGATTATGAAATCTCTCTTGCAGAGCGATCTAATCATAGAAATATAGGATTACTCTTAAGCTCTCTCTTCAGCATATAAACTTTTTAGTCAGAAATGTTTTTGTTGGAGAGATTAGATGAGCTTCATTACAACAAGTCTTTATGTCTCAATAGGTAGGAGATACATATTCAAATCCTTTACAGATAGGTGGGGGTTCAAATTCTGATGGGCTGAATACCATATTAATATTCAAGCTGCTTTATATAAGGTGTAACACTACACATCATCTTGGATGTATCTTCTAGCCACCATCTCCTCCTTTAACAGGCCTATAATAAAAAAGCAGTCATACATAACTTCGAGAGGAATCTTTTATAACTGCTGTGTATTTGGTGTGATCAGGGAATGCTCCGTAGACTGAGATCCTTATAGGACCCTGTGGAGAAGATTTAAGTTCCTGCATAAGCTTAGGTTGTGTGTAGGTGCTACACTTCTAAGACTGAGGAAAGTTTGAACATACAGAAAGGGAATATTGTGCAAAGGCACAACTTTTAGCAAGCAACGATGCCTCAAGGCACCTTCAGAGTAAGAGAGACAATGTTAAAAAAGGAGGTTTTGGACTGAGCCACTGGGCCTGTGTAACTTAAATTCTGGCTTGGGTTGACGAAATCCTAGTTCCAGATAATCGTAGTTCTAGGTCAAGTAAGGCTTTATTACTTAACTGCTTTTATTTTTCATGGAACATGTGTTTTGGGCTATTCCCTCAAGGGGCATAGGTTTCATGCACTTTTTAATTGAAAGTGTTTTCTCATGCTCCTTTTTTCTCAAGTTTAGTTCAGCTTGTTAGTTATGAGACAGTAGGTGCATGGAACAAAGTGAAAGACAGACTGCCTTATTGTTCATTGTGTACTGGCAGTACACCAAGGAAGAGTAATTAAATAAACAGTCCTGGAATCCAGCTACAGTAAGCAACTTAGGTGACAACCTCTTAGGGTGAACTATAGCTCCCAGGGAGGCCAGAGTCTAGAATAAAGTGTTTTATTATATGACTTAATACAAACATGAAGAGATATGCCCTTGTGAACGGAAAGCGGAAAGAAAAAGAAGAATAAAATGCTTCAATTAACCTTCAGTACGTTTACTCCTAGTGGCGGGTGTCACAGGAAAAAGTACTACAATATAAGATTTGATAGAGAGCTAATGAGACAAGCAGGTCACAAAATTGCAAAATGGAATATATAAACCTTTAGAATCAGTTTTAAGTAATGTTAAGTTTGATGACTTTGTAACAGTAGCAATAGAAAATTACTGAGGTGCATGATACATAGAAAAAAATAGAGTACATACTGAGAACTGTTGTACAAGATAAATCATTATAGTTGACATAGTTTTAAGAAAAACAGTCTAGAAGAACAGGACACAGGAACAAGGAGTATCTGGGAATGGCAGGTGTTCAGGATGGGCTACAGGTAAACCTACTGATAAGTAGGAGGATAGGAGGATTATTATGTCTCTGGTGCTAACGAACCAATTAAGTTGGTATAAGCATCTACTGCACGTGCTTCAAAGGCTGCCAGAAGTGATGAAGGCTGTTGGAAGAAATAAATGAGCCTCAGAGACCACCACCACAATTCTGTACGCATGCAAGGAACTTTCTTTAATATGATGTAATGTGTGTATGCCCAGGGACTATATAAGGATGGCTTATGTAGCAATACAGGGACACACGTTAGGAGGAGCTATCCCTTGTGTCTCCTGGCGCCGCAATAAACAATACCTGCTTGTCAGCTTGAAAACTTTGTTGGCAAGTTTTTTCCTGGAGTTTTCTCCAAATCACTAGCCACAGCTAAAAATACCATTCAGGTTATCATCTTGCCATTTTTCTGCTTCTTTTGCCTTGGTCGTAAACACGGTTTCAGAAAAACAGGTTCTTTTCTTTATTATTCAGAGTTTCAGGACATAAAAAGATAAAAAAGCAAGAAATTTATGCTTATAAATAAGAATACTATAGTTCCATCATTAGTGAAAGAACATTTGCCCATTATTAAATGCTAGTCGCCTCCTACTTTGATTACATGATAAACTCTAATATTAGGTTACATAGCAGGGCCTACGCTAGAGCTATTGGGCAATATTATTTGTCGTGGTCCATGGTCCAAACTTTTCAAACAATTCTGAAAGAAAATGTATGAAAGTTTTAGCACTGCATTAGAAATGCATAGCAAGAGTGACACGCTGATGGAGTGTAGAGATTTTTTTACTGGATTTTCAAGTTTTTGAGGTACATTTTTTTGTCCATTGCTGTGTATCAATCTGTTTTGTTTGTCTTCCCTCTCTTTCTAGCAATTTATCACATATGCAGCACTTCATCACATAAAGCAAATAAAGAATGTTACTCAGCATTTAATTTTCAGTAAATAAATTTTCACTGCTTAGCTGCTTCCAAATTTTTGAGATATTACTTTGCTTTCTTAAGGGCATGTAAGAGTTCAGGCTCAGAATCAGAATATATCATATTGTCTAATTCATCAATAGTTTCATTTTGATTGGATTCTCAGAGGACTTGGAGAAGAGAGATGGACATGATAGAAAGAAGAGAGTGAAAGAGAGGGGATTAAACTGTTCTAGTGCCAGGTGAGCTGAGTCAGTAAACTGAAGCAATCTGAAACAACTGAAGTTAGTAAGGTCAAGAAATGTTAAAAGGAATTTCATATGGTGGATTTTAATATTTTGGCAGCAAACTGGAAGCAGTAGTCTTTTAGAACAAAAGCTTTCAAGAACTTGAAATTTTTTTCCTTTTACTTTCTTTACGTGCATTGAAAATACCTTATAATCCTTGGCTGATGGATGCAAGGAGGTGTGGAAGTAGACTTTATTGGTTTATGACAGTCTAAATGAAAAAGGGTGTAAGACATACATGAACAATCAAAATATTATTATATTATTATTACAAATAAAGTAGCTATAGTGTGATGCCTATTCTACTTCTTTCATATGAAGGAAAATAAATTTCAATGAATAGAGCAAATTTAAAAACTGATAAAATAAATATTAAGGCACCTCTCATTTACCATCATCAAAACTGAGCATTGGTGTGTTTGGGTTGTTTGGGGTTTTTTTTCTTTCTTTTTTCCAGCCCTGTAATCTTGTTGGAAAAGGCATGCACAATTAATGCTACACTTAACTAAACTTCAGGCAAAATAATACCTAATTAATAGAACCAAGACTCAAGGACATGTGCCAGTGATGGTCATAACGGGAAAAATATAGGCATGGAAGACCTTCACCTCCCAGATATTTGACTTCAACCTTTTGCAAAATTTCAGCTTGAGAAGAAAATAAAGCAAGTTACTAGTGATGTTTCCTTTTTGTAGTGTCTAAGAATAGATACAGATTCTATTAATTTGATACAGAACAAAATGAGTATGACTGTAACTTTATTAACAGGGTCAAGAGTTAGCACACGAGTTTCAGCTGGTTCTTGTTTAAGTTTTAACCCATTACCCCTTGTCCTGTCACTACAGTCCCTGACGAAGAGTCCCTCCCCAGCATCCCTATAGGCCCCCTTCAGGTACTGGAAGGCTGCTATGAGGTCCCCACGCAGCCTTCTCTTCTCCAGGCTGAACAGCCACAACTTCCTCAACCTATCTTCTTCATATGGGAGGTGCTCCAGTCCCCTGATCATCCTCGTGGCCCTCCTCTGGACTTGTTCCAACAGCTCCATTTCCTTTTTATGTTGAGGACACCAGAACTGCACACAATACTCCAGGTGAGGTCTCACAAGAGCAGAGTAGAGGGGCAGGATCACCTCCTTCAACCTGCTGGTCATGCTCCTTTTGATGCAGCCCAGGGTACGGTTGGCTTTCTGTGCTGCAAGTGCACACTGCCAGCCCATGTTCATTTTCTCATCGACCAGCACCCCCAAGTCCTTCTCTGCAGGGCTGCTCTGAATCTCTTCCTTGCCCAATCTGTAGCTGTGCCTGGGATTGCTCTGACCCAGGTGTAGGACCTTGCACTTGGCGTGGCTGAACTCCATAAGGTTGGCATCAGCCCACCTTACAAGCGTGTCAAGGTCCCTCTGGATGGCATCCCTTCCCTCCAGCACATCAACCGGACAACACAGCTTGGTGTCATCGGCAAACTTGCTGAGGGCACGCTCAATCCCACTGTCCATGTCAGCGATGAAGATGTTAAATAAGACCGGTCCCAACACTGATCCCTGAGGGACACCACTCGTTACCGGTCTCCAGCTGGACATCGAGCCATTGACCACAACTCTTTGTGTGTGGCCATCCAGACAGTTCTTTATCCACCGAGTGGTCCATCCATCAAATTGATACCTCTCCAATTTAGAGAGAAGGATGTCGTGTGGGACAGTGTCAAATGCTTTGCACAAGTCCAGGTAGATGACATCAACTGCTTTACGCTTGTCCATCAATTCTGTAGCTCCATGATAGAAGGCCACCAAATTGGTCAGGCAGGATTTCCCCTTAGTGAAGCCATGCTGGCTGTCCCCAAGCACCTTGTTGTTTTTCATGTGCCTTAACATGCCATCCAGGAGAATGTGCTCCAAGATTTTGCCAGGCACAGAGGTGAGACTGACTGGTCTGCAATTCCCCGGGTCATCCATTTTCCCCTTCTTGAAAATGGGGGTTATATTTCCCTTTTTCCAGTCATTGGGAACTTCACCTGACTGCCATGATTTTTCAAGTATAATGGCCAGTGTCTTAGCAACTTCATTCGCCAGCTCCTTCAGGACCCTCAAATGGATTTCATCAGGTCCCATGGACTTGTGCGCGTTCAGATTTTTAAGATGGTCTTGATCCAGATCGTCCCCCACAGTGGGCCCAAGGTCTTCATTCTCACAGTCCCTGCGTCTACCTTCTAAGACTTGGGTGGTGCAGTCAGAGCCTTTGCCAGTGAAGACCGAGGCAAAGAAGTCATTCAGAACCTCAGCCTTCTCCAAATCCTGTGTAGCCAGTTCTCCCGAGAGCTTCCTCAGGGGGCCTATGTTGTCCCTAGTCTGTTTTTTGTTTGCTATGTACCTGTAGAATACTTTCCCGTAATCCTTAACATCCCTAGCCAAGTTTAATTCTAACTGGGCCTTAGCTTTCCTAACCTGGTCCCTAGGTTCCCAGACAACATCCCTGTACTCTACCCAGGCCGCCTGTCCTTGCTTCCACTTTTTATAAGCCTCTTTTTTCCTTTGAATTTTCCTCAGCAGCTCCTTATCCATCCAAGGAGGTCTCCTGGCCCTCCTGCTGCACTTCCTTCTAGTTGGGATGCAGCACTCCTGAGCTTGTAGCAGGTGATCCTTGAACATCAACCGAGAGTCTTGGGCCCCCCTTCCCTAGGGGGCTATATCCCATGGAACCTTACTAAGCAGGCTCCTGAAGAGGCCAAAGTCTGCTCTTTTGAAGTCCAGGGCAGCGAGCTTGCTTCACACTCTTCTCACTGTCCTGGGGATCTCAACTTCGACCATCAATTAAATCATTTAAATACCATCTTTTTTTAAAAGCAGTGCATCAACTATCCTTTCAACTCGTACATGATGTCTGGGGAAAAAAGAGGGCATTTAGTTTAAAGGAATTCTGTTGGAACTGATACTGTGGTTAAATAGTCACTAAAAGTGAATATTTGATGTCTTCTGCACCAGCTAACAGTTGTCTTGCAGTTTCTGACACGAAGAACTCTTTTCAAAATTTAAAAGAAAAGCAATTTTATTTTTTCTAACAAAATTTGTGGGATTTTTCCTTTCCTTCTTATCTAGGAATATTTTTACCTTTTGAGTAATTTCCAGCTCTTGGTCTCAGTGGTATTATGTGCAAATTAGTGAATTAAATCACTTTATTTTAGGTAGAGCCATCAACACCAGAGTAACTAAGTACGTTAATGAACACGTTTTGTCAAGATACACAGAAGGCCTCTATGATGTACAGAAGCAGAATCTCTTATTTTTCACATAGAGGACTGGGGCACAGAGATCCTCACTAATCTGACAGAAATTAATAGAAATTCTATACCTAAGCACCTTTGAGGATCTGGAACAAAGAGATTAAATGACTTGCTCAAGGTTATTGCCCAAGGAGCTTGCCAGTAAAAAAAATAAGATTCCTGAAATCCACAAGTTTTTTGACTTCATCTCTAGGCCTTCCAGATGACTGGTTCTCATTCATTTTTTTGACCACAGTAGATGTAATTAACAGCAGAGAGCTGAAACAACAGTATTATGGTTCCTTGTACCTCTCCTTCATTAGGGACTAATGAGGACAGATCTCAAAATCATGCAGTTGTGACTCCAAATTCTTTATCCTAAGGATAGATATAGAAGAAGCTAGAGCTTCCCTTTTTGTCTGTATGCTCATCAGAAACCTCAAGGGAAAAAAAAGGAAAAAGACATGCCAAATCAAGGTGAATGCCCAAGGTAGAGAAATGATTCAGAACTTAGATCGATAGCTCCTTAAAGCTCCATATCTTAAAAGTGAACACAATGCAAACATGCATCAGCTGTAACATGTACTAGCTGTACTGAATTTAAATATGGTAGGAATTCACCAGGGCTTTTCTTCAAGAGGCCAAGAGAGACCCATGAGGACAATCTACACACTCTTTAAAAAGTGAAGCATTTGAAATGAGATTTTTCAAGAAGTATACTGATAGTATGCTGGAATTTGGCAGAAATTTGATTTCTCGTTTTTTGAGAAGGCATCTTTTCAAAAGCTCAGTTGCAGAACTCTACTCTGAAAGCCTGACCAACGCCTGAAGGACAAGTTAAGAATGTGGAAATTGAGCCTTTGCAGAGGTGCTTTCTGAAGCAAATAAATTGTTCTTCCCTTTTGATTCACTTCTTCCTATTTCCCTAGTTACTTTATCACTCTACCCCATAGCTGCTATCAACATTCACAGATTTGATCTCCCCAAGCCCCAGTAAAATTTGCTGTTGTTTTTATCCTTCTGTTGCTTAACTGGAAATTGAGATCCTGAAGGACTACGTTCCGCATTGCTTATCAATTGTGAGCTGAACCATATATAGCACCCATACCTACATCCTAACTTCCCATTTTTGTGCCTTAACATCAGGAATATCTTTGCTTTCTACACTAACATCTAAATTATTTGATTTCTTGTGCTCAAAGGAAGTCTTGATTACAGATGAGTTTTCTGGCACTCCATAACAAGAAAAGGAAAATTGTCCAAATAACGGAGGATTGTTGACAGACTGGGTTTCTGAACTACCCAGAAAAATTAGAGATTAAACTGAGTAAAAGCAAACATACTTCCCATGAATCTCCAGGGACACAAGGTGAGAGCTAGCAAAACTTGTAGTGACATTTTTAAGGACGGCTGAAACTGTGATCAGCCATAATATCTTTTATACTGTTTCTTCCTTACACACACCATGCAATTGTTCTAATAATTACATTTGTTTTGGGTTTTTCTTATTGTCCAACTTGCCTTTTCATAAAATATTAACCATTTTGATAACCTGAATTCAAAAACAAAACCAAAACCACCTAAAAAAAAAACAAAACAAAGGAAACACCCAGCTTTTACAGGGTTTTATTAGTAGTTTCTTTTGGGGTTTTATGTACTCTGAACCAAATACTGAATCTTTCCTTAACTGCTTTCATCAATCCCTACGGAAGAGTTCATTCTGTCATGATAGAATTTTTTAGCAGTTTAGGTAAACAATAATAAAGCCATATAATATCATATTTTTACTGAACAATTTTTTTAGATTGCAGAGAACTTTACAAAGGAGTTTAGTATTCCTTTGCTTTCACAGAGCAGCAAAAAAACACAATCATTGAAAGGCATATGAAAAATACATTAACTGGGGGGGGTGTTTAAATTATTATTATATTATTATATTTACTGTACAATCATGATAAGTATGGTTTGGTAGGTAACTTGTAATTTTGCAGGGTCATTACATAAACAAAAGGACTATGACAACTGAAGCACAAATTCATCTTTAACTAAAGTGGGTTATACTATAATTGCATCTCAGATAATGGTTCTTAGAATCAGTGGTTTTGTTGGATAGATGCTGGGAAATAAATGTTCAACTTTGAGTCAACACACTGACAACGTTATTCTACAAGGTATGAATTTGCACATACTTCCTTATTTAAGGAAGAAAAAGGATCTGATATTTGCTAAAACTGTTTAAAATTGTATTTAAACATGTAGAAGTAAGGCAAATGAAGGAATAACAAAAATATTTCCTTGTAGAAATCACAGCTCTCCACAGAAAGTAGAGTCCACATGTCTGCTTATGGGCTTCCATGTCATCTAGTCCATTGAATTACTCAGTGCTACAGCAATTTCTACCATTCATCCATGACATTCCTGAGAACAGTTCTTTGTTAGATACAGTTTCTGGGATCTTTTGCTGTGATAGTATTTCTTTTTCCATGGTAGTGTTATGACGATCTACCCCACAGATATTCCTGAAAAAGAAATATTCATTGTCATTAAAAAGCAAACAAACAGAATAAGATTTCTGCAACTTTTATTTTGGAGAAGTAGACCACCTACCTAAGCAGCCAATCATCAGCTCCATAAATGCCAGTATCCCCATAGATAATCTGAACCCCACACTTAGTTCTTATCTTCACTGATGATGTCTATGGGATATTCCCAGCTGTCATTTATGAACATTGGTTTTCCAAATATTTTTTCCATTTTATAGGTCATAGACTTGCTATCATAGAATCATAAGATCATGGAATAGTTAGGGTTGGAAAGGACCTTGAGATCATCTAGATTCAAACTCCCCTGTCAATACATTTTACATAAAGTTAAAAAAAATAAACAAAAAAGCCCCCCAAAAACCCCTAAACTAGAAAACTACCACCACAACTGCAAACAAAAACAATCAAACAAACAAAACAGAAAGAGCATTTGCTGAAGAGTCAGACTGAAGGTATCTATAGTTCTGCAACTTGGTGGAAATTCAGAAAATATAAGGCAAAATCATTGGAAATTGTTGCATATTCTAAAATATATTATTATTAAAAACTTGCTTTAGAATGTCTATTGCAAATTAGCAAACTAACTGATGAACTTTAAATGCATTCTAGACTATAGAATTGCCCAGAGAAGTTATCAAGAAGTAAGTTTCCTTTTGAAAGAACAGATCCATGTTTAACCTCAGTAACTGCTAGAAGAATATATATCTATTGCTTGTTAAAATCAGAATTGTATAAATTATAGTATATTATATTACTGACATTATTACAGAATTAGTTCAGGGTAGTTATTAGTATTCAACAATACCAGACATGGTTTATCATGGCTTTTCAAATTGATTAAAAATTATTATTTGCAATTTTCATACTCTATGATCTTGAAATCAGTAAAAAGTGGTGCTGCATCTCCTTTTCCAATTAGAAATGCATGTTTCTCCAGGTTTAGCAGCAATTTAATTTTAATATGCCAGACCCACACAGAAGTATTCTTAGAATGGTGTCTGTTTCATTGGCCCTTTCTCAGGTCCCATAATCTAACCATTAGCACCAGCTGCAGGCTTCGGAGACTGAGAGAAGGAGGGGAGGAGGTTTGCCTGATTTCCCACAAGGCACTTGCGCTAATTTGGAAATAATCAGATCAAAATTGACTGCACTTCTGACAAACTCTTGCTGGGCTTTCATCTCTCTGGGCTTATAATTGAAAACCAACCTGTTCCATGAAAGGATTTATTTCTCATTTGGAAAAAAAAAAAAAATACATTACCTGAACTATTTCAGATCTGTATCTCCTATTGACCACTACTGGAACTCCTCAAGTCCTTGACCCTCTACTTCTCACCCCAGTCTATCTTCTGTTTGCTTCTAATACCAACTATAGCAAAGTCTGCCTTTGATTAACTGGGTCCTTTTCTCATTACTCTCCTTTAATCACTCTGTCAGAACATCACTATGATTCCACTATTCCAACAGCAGGGCAAGAATACTGGGCTCAGAGATATCAGAGATGGAAAGGCTGAATACAAATTATACAAAATAACACTAAAATTGACATGGTTAGTAATTTACAGATCAGTAATACTCTCTTTAGTGGTCTCTCTCATTATTTTTTTGTAAGATAGAAAAAGTTATTTTTCCAAAGCCACTGAGAAACAGACTTATTTATAACCTGAAGGTGAAGGTTGCTTTTTCCAAGACAAGGGATTTGAACTACTCAGGACTGATAGTTTCTTTCTATCTGCCCTACAAAGGATGAGCACAGGAGAATTTCAGTCTTGAGAAACTTAATGGGAAAAGCTGTGAAATTACGATTACAGGCACAAGTGGGGTAGAAAATAGTTGCATTTTACAAGTGTATTTCATTGAGTGATATAACAGCTATTAACTACAAAGTCAAAATACTTAAATTCTTTATAAATCTCATCTATATATCATTATACTTATTTCTGGCTCTTATCACAATAACAGTGTCTGCTAGTCGGAAAGAGTGTAAAAAATTGAGAACAGACGAACAATTACACTTATATGAATAAAAACAAATCTATAGAGTCTTTAATGATAAACAAAAGAAAATAAAGACCTGAAAATTGGTTGTTTACTTCAGTTAAAATTGGTCTGCATTTTGATGTCAAGAATTTTTTTCAATAGTTATGGTTAAAGTGAGACAAGAAAATAAAATAAATAAAATAAATAATTTATAATAATATTTTAAATAGGAAATATTAAGAATAAATTATTTCAAAATAATAAATTTATAACACATACAGTGGGGACCTGGTAAAGAAAAAACATTAAGTACTAAAGAAACCCTGTGTAGTAAGCTGAAAGCTGAACTGGAAATGGAATTGAAATAAAGAACTTCTCATTGAGTTATATGCACAAAAATCTAGGAATCATCCATCTGTATATATTGATGTAAAAATTATTTATATACATCTGTAAATATATATACACGAGATATATATTGCATTGAGAAGAAATAAATTGACTGATTTTTTAATTTTTTTTTTTTTTTAGTAAATATCTGTAAATCTTTCTAGGAGGTGTATTAAACACTTTTGAAAGTGCAGAAACAAATTCCTTCACCTCCAGAGAAAAAACTACACTGATAATAGTTTTTCATGACCCCTTCTTTGATTTTAATGTTTTTCAACATATGCTTATATAGTTTGACTGAGCTTATACAATAGGTTTCATCGGGAGAGTGAGATTTTTAATGCTGATCTTGACCATTCTTCGGTTTTGGCTTGTTGGGTTTTTTTTACAATCTTACACTTCATAGACTATGTATAAAATATGACAGATATTTTTATTATATTTATGTAAAAATAGATACTCTTTAGTTAATCCTGAAAGCACCTGTAAAGCCATACTCAGGAATGGGTATTTTTAGTGAAAAAAAAAAAAAGCAAAACCATATCATTTTCTGGCCATTCAAAGACTGTGGATGACCCCAAACCCAAAAAAATATTTAAAATCTTTGTTATTGATATTCATGCTCAGAGAAAAATAGAACTATTTTATAACATGATTAGTTTAATATAAAAATTAAAAACTATTTAAAATCATGCAAACAAAACCTTCTGACATATCCAAATTATTTGCTCTTTTAAAAAAATTTGAAAAATATAGTCGTCATACTCTAAAACTATTTTTGGCTATTATGACTTCAATCTGAAGCATGCTAACTTTGAAATTTCCACTACAAGGTGAACTTTACAAATCAGCCATGATAGTAATATGGGATGGGGAAATGTCATCTGGCTCAGTATGTGGAATTGACACTCTAAAAGGCAAATTTGTGAAAAGGAGCTCATAGAAGTTCTGACGTAGTCATAAACAAGTTTAGAGCAAGCATCCTAGCCCTTTAGAAAATAGAGCTTTGTGGCCATTGTATAGCATAAAAGTTACGTGAGACAGCTTTTGTGATCAACACGAAAGTTTTGTAAGCTGTCAATGCACTGAAGAAATGCTCCAGTAACTCTCCCTTGAGGAATCTGTTCCTAGCAGACTTAGGTTTCTCCCTAGCATCCTTGATGCATGCTAAGAAGCTATGGCTGACGTCTGCTGTCACCTGTATCTAGCTAGCTTTTTCCTGTAACTAACAACTCAACTTCCAAAATGTGCCTTCTAGCAGAACAAAGAACTTTGATGGCTTTTTGGGAGACTCCCATTTAGGGTTGGCACATGGGACACTGCAATCTTCAGCAGCCGTGAAGACACCTGACCAGTTTTAAGAAAAAGATAAAGTGCATCTTTTGTATTAGAAGGCACTGTTTTAGAAATAAGGTACTGTATAAACACTAATATACAGAAATAGCGCAAAAAGCACCTTATCAGTTGGTGTTTCTTTAGTATAACTTCAAGCTAAAAGCTTGACACTGAGGTGAAGTCCCAAGACAACTTCCAAAGACAATTCAAACTGTTAATTACAGCTAGTGTTAATCTTTCAAAGTATGAAGTTCTGTCATCATAAAAGGGTGCTGGCTTTCATTATCACCATTCTGTGGAGTACTGGTTTACATGTAGGTTTTCCTGTCCTTATTAGGTTTAATGAGTCTGATCTTTGACTCCCATATCCTATGTAAAAGATTTGTCATGTGAAAGATTTTCAGATGCTGTCGAACAGACCTATGCATATTGTAATGCCACTTCTCGATAATGAAAAGGAGTAAAGGGACTCAGTGACATACTTAGCATGTTCTAAGCATACCTACTTAACCAACACAAATGCATTGTTTTGTGACAAATGGACGAGCAAGAAAAATACCACCTCATCATACACATGGACATTGACACAAACATAAATATTTCTTGACTTAGATTTTCATTGCATGTATATTTAAATAAAATAGAAGAATAAAACAGTAAGGGTCAGTGATAGCTCTTAATAAAGAATAGACAGAATGACACACATGCTAACATGGAGACAGAATTGTGTTTGGGTCATAAAGATAATTTTCTGGAACTGGCAATGATGACTGTCAAAAAGAGCTAAAAGGACATAGAGCATTGTTATCTAACCTGACACCTGAAAGTGTTGCCTTCAGCTGCAGGGAAGACAATGACTGATTCACATCCAAAAAAAATTATGACAAAATACAGATTCTGTAGAAATGGGCTTTTTGAAGCTATTAGAAAATTCCATGTTGATTTTGAAATTCATGAAAACACACACACAAAAAAAAAATCACAGTCATGAATATGTTAAACCAGCCAAGTTTTAGGTGACCCCATGATAGTCACTGAAGAAAATTAATGGCTTATGAAGGATAGCCTATGCTCCATAAGGAGTTCTGCACTTGCATCAAGTCTTATAATAGATGTGTCCATCATTAAAGTTTGATTGAGTTGAAGACATGACTGATTATTCCCTCTAGTCTCTTGGGAGCTTCCACTAGAGAAATAGAGGGAGATGTGTCGTTGGGTAGCTATGGTGTTGGATTTACCTACTATTGATTGATCTTCATCAATTAATAGGACCTTGTTGAAAGTCAATTAAGCCTTATGGTTTAGTTAGTCTAAGTTCTATTTATTTTTTTATTTACTGATATATAAAAGTGTACATAGAACCTGTTAATTCACCCCTGAGTTTCAATTTTTGAGTTCCTACTTCATAGCAGCCAAAATTCAATAACTGAGGATGCTTTACTGTCCTCAAGGGCACAATTAAATTGCCAACATTTGTGAGAGTGTTGCATTATTCTCTTCGTGAATTGATTCTTCCTGTAGTCTGGTTATGTTGTAGCTCTGAGTTTCCCAATATCTAAGTTATTTGTATGCCACAGTGGTGAATCACAGGGTGTACGGCATACCCCAGTTGTTTAAACAAGTATTTGAATGTTATTTCCGTTGGCTTGTGTATTTATGTTTATCAACATGCATCCATACATGCGCAATAATGTATGCTTGGCTGAAAATACATGCCAAATAAACCTGTTTTTATAATTCTGTCTTTATTACTGAGTGCTACAGAAATTGGTTAATGCTTTATTTCCTTGTTTCCTACAGCATACATACTAATTTATATGTAGGTCCTGCTAACTAATTAGTTTACAAATTAGTGAGCCTAGCGTCTGTGATGTGCAGATAATACTTACAATTAGTTGTTAATTTGAAATGAATATTTATTTTGCTGTCCACATATGAATGGATTAAGTTAGAATCTACTGACCAATTTGTACCTTATTCTAGGGATATTTATTGTCTTTTTTTTTTTATCTTTTAAAGTAATAATCTTCTATTGTTTGTGTCAATATTTTGTTATGTACTCCAGTAGTTTAACAGCTACTACAGATAAGGTTGTTAGAAAGATGGTGTGAAAGAATAAATCCTTCAGATTCAGAGCAGTGCTCTGGAACTGAATGTTATCTTTTATCATTCTTTCATATAAGCAAACAAATCTATAATTTCTATGTGGATATTTCTATATTACAAACTTAGGGATGGGTGAATTAATGAGTGGCTACTATGTATATAAAGCCTGTAATGTTTGTAGATATCTTAGAGTACAAATTATAAATAAAAACTAAAATAAAGAGGTTATTTTTCTTGTGGATGCTGGAAAACTAAATTTTTTTCAGAGGCATGGAATTAAGATGCAACATATTAAAAAAGAAATAGAAGAATGCATATATAACTAAGTTTTATTACTTTGGACTAGATCTTTATTTATTTTCTAATTAAAACAGGTTAATTTACTCTTGGTTTCATTTCCAAGAATGAACAATATTTATCCTCACTTTTTAAAGCAATAGCTGATTGATAACTCTTATTAGATGGCTATTATATGGTTTTATTCTAATCAGATAGAGTACTAATAAGGAAGAGTAACACTGCTGAATGTGACTGAACTACTCCATTCTGCACAAAGAACTGGCTCAATTCTCTACACAGAACAAGCCGAGTTTTTGGAAAAGTGCATTAAATTCCTGAAGTAGTTGGCAGTGCTCAGCTATTTATGAGGTTTTGTTCATTTTCATGCCTCTTTTTCTGTTTCTCTTACACCTCCTGGGTTTTGCAAGATGCAGTTATCAATTGAGAAATTCTTATTTCTTTTCTGAAATTGTGAGAACAGAAATTAAAAAATGTATTATTACCTGTGACCCAGTAAGTTGTAGCAGCAGTAGAATTTCTGTTCTCTGTATGTTGGACTTGAATTGAACTTTGGAATCTTTTCATCTTATGAATAGTAAAATTTGCTGTGAAATTTAGAGTATTAAATGCAAATAGGATTATAACACACTGGCCCCAAGAGACATGAGAAATCATTGAGAAGGATCTGAGAGCTCCCCTGAAACTCACCTTCCAATCCATGCCCCACGTCATCATGTTTTAACTTTATTTAACATGAGGACAACTTTATTAAGGCTATCTTTCAGCTTCAAACTCATCATATATTTTCTCACATATTTTGTACAAGGAAACTCATGCAAGAATTCTGAAATATTTAATCACAGTTATAATCTTTTCTAAATAGTCCTAGTCCTCACTTTAAATCTGTGTAATAAATTTATTTAATGTAGATAGATTTAATAGATAGCTTAGATGTAAATATCTAGAAAAAAAAGCTTTATTTCTATCTTATTATCAACAGAAAAAAAAAATATGTACAAATGGACCCTCCCACTCTCACAGAGACTCACATTTTAAAAATAGATTTTAAAGGAAGAAATAATGATTAGAAATGCAACGAATTTTCTATGATTTGTCAAAACATTAGTAAAATTAAAGTATAAATAATTGAATAATTTCCAAGCGCACTGTGACTGACAGGCACTTAAAATAGTCTGTTTATGTCATTTCACATATTTCTATGCTGAACTTGTTTAATTTCATGCTATATATAGCTGTACTAAAGATATGAACTTTAAATTGCCAAAAGTTTCTGTAATATTTATCTCCTCAAGACTAGCGACCAACTAAACCACACCAAGCTGGCTTATAAACACTGTCAAGGTTTCAGGCATTATCAGCATTTATTCTGTGAAAATCCCCCCAATGCAATAACAATGATTGATAGTGTTTTTATGAGGAATAAGTAAGGAGAATTTATTTTAAACATGCCTTTCAAATACTGCAGTGCAAAAATGAGGCCCTGCGTCTAAAATCTTTTTTGTTCATGTTATTTTCTCCTAGCACAAATACAGAAAATTGAACACACAACTGATGCTGGCAGACAGTCATACCTGGAAATAAATTTCCCAGCTAACCCCAATATTTAATAATCTCAGGTGTTTGATGTTGTGTTTTGTTTTGTTTTGTTTTTTGGGGTTTGGGGTTTTTTTTTTTTCTGTTTGGTTGATTGGTTGTTTTGGTGTTTTTTTTCCCATGGGTCAGCACACAGCAAATGGAGCTGTAACTTCAAAAGCAACAAATACACACTTAGATTTACAAATATTGCACTTATATTTACTACTACCCCAGTAAGTTACCTCCACAAGAGAATCATCGAAATCTATGGATTTTTTATGTTGATAGTCCAGGCTATATTACATTTCCATATGGAAAATAGTTGAAAACCCCAAAAGATCTGAAACACTAGAATGATCTCATACAAGCAAACAACAAAAGGTAAAAGCACCTGTTTGCCCAAGTTAGAGGACTGTTTTTTAGCAAACAACCTTTCATCTCCTCTCCTTCCACTTCCATTCTCTGTGCAAAACTGTACAGTATTCTCAAAGGAGAAGATCAAGAACTAGCACTCAAACAGTGCAGTCTATAAGAATTCATGGACCTAGTGGAGATGTTTTTTATTACGCAGTACAAAGCAATACACAGGTTAGATGTGTCTTAGAAGGCACTGAAATTATTTTTGTCCTGAGTATATTTCATCTGAAAACAGATGGTCCCTGTTTATCCATGCCCTAAAACCTGCTAACAGTAGGCCTGTTTATGGCCATTCAGTATAAATAAACTTCCCAGTGCTTGCTGAACTATTCTGGGTTATAGAGGTGTAAGTAATTAGCCCTTTCTCCTATGCATACTTCCCAAGTGATTCTTTGACAAAGCAATTTTGCAGGGAAGAAACATATTTATTTTTAAAAAAGCTCAGAATGGTACAGTGCAGAAACATATACCTTAAGGTAGGACACCCTTTTTAGTCTTGAGCAGGCAACTTACCATGTGTTTTTAATTAATTGATTTCAAGATGCAAAATGCATATGAGGAAAAGTGATCTTAATTTTTATTGAGTAAAACCTTACTGAAGATGGAAAACAGTGCAATAAATAACCATAACCTTTGCTTGGCATAGCTATTGGTTATGTGAAGGCCAATACCTTCTCATGGGACTAAAGACTATCATTGTGCTAATTACCATTTCCTGTACGAAATGTTAAATGTCTAAGGACTAATGAAACAAATCTTTCCTGATAATCTAACATTTCAGGAGTTATATCATCCTTAAACGTCTTAAATTGTTCTATTAATAACTGCTGAATTCAGAGATTTTTAAAGACAATCTGTCTTTGCTTCTTTCCCTCCACAGGGATGTTAAAGTGAATAATGAAGGGATGTGTAGGGCTCTGTATCCTTCTGTTTGGCTTTTATTTTAGTGGGGACAGTCACCAAGGGCACATCCACATCTCAGAATAGTGCTAAAGTTTAAGAACTGACTTTCACAGCACTATGAAACAGCTTGATCTTTGCACTCACTCACAAAGCCATCAATCCTGACACAAATGGACACTGAGATGAGGCACTCAGGCAAGCATGGAAAATGGCACCTTGTCCCTGTCATAGCTGCTGGGAGTGGATAACTTTTGGTAGGCCTGAAGTCATATGTCATTCCCCTGGGCACAGCGAAACTGCCCAGGAAGTAAGAGCAGAGACAGATTTGACATGTTCATTGATTATGAGGAACTCTACCACCAAACATTATATTGCTTGGAAACAATATGCCGACCTGTTTCCAACTTTTGAGCTAGAGGCTGCACACTGATACTTTATAGATCCAACTAGCTGAATCAGTTCCACATATGAAATCTTTCAAAAATTATAAAATCTTTGTGGTAGTGGTTCACCACAGCTATTTACTAAACACATAACTCAAAATTTTATTTTTTTTTTATATGCTTATGGGATATTGGCAGAAAAACAGATTTTATAAGTAAGCTGTTATCTAAAGAACGTTTGCTTCTGGTTCTTATGTAATGATTTTTGTGTTATCTGTTTATGAAAAACTATATATTTCTCTCATATTCTTTTTCTATTAAAGTCATTTGGGAGCTTGAAATGTTTGAGATCATCCTGAGCACATTTTTGAATGGGACAGAGCACAGCCGAGCACGAGAGAAAGATCTTGCAAACAACCATGTCTACAACAAATCCCTCTCTTGTCTAAGATTAAAGCAATGGAGCAAACAAAATTCCTGCTAAAGAAAATGTTAGGGATGCAATGTCAGTGGAGCTTTATTTATGTTTAAAAACAGGTACTTGTGTACATTATGAAACAGAGGCAATACACTGATCCGCATGACTTGCCAAATGACCTCAAATATCTGAAGCAGGAAGATAGTAAAGAAACTGTGTCAGAGTGCTGCAGTGAGAGATGAGCAGTGAGAGGCAGAGAAGGGAAGGAGTACCTGGAAGATGTCAGGCCGAAAGCCAACCCTCCTGCAATTGATGTGTTTCTATGGTGGCCATAATTCAAACTTCACCTTAATAAAATCACCAGGGAAAAAAGGGAAGACAAAACCCCTAAAATGAATAGCACAAAAACCCAGTGAAACTTTTAAGATGATGGGGTCGCAGCTTAGAAAAATCAACTCCTTATGTTTATGAATACTAGATCACACATGAAGCAATTCATTACAGTGCCAGAAGACTTTCTGTTATTGTAGTTATATTTTTTCTCCATTTAATGTAAGAATTTGTTCTAAGAATTTTAGTTTTGTCATCTTTTGAAAAGCCCTGTCAAATTCGATTGCACATAAACTTTTCTGTAACAGCTTCACCAGCTATTTCTATCTCAGCCACACTCAAACTGAGAAGTCAGTACATTTGAGCAGCTGATATATCTGAAAGGTCTAGACCGTTTCTCTCTCCATAACCTCAGTAACTTGTGCAAAGCCCAGTTGCTGGGAAACATAGATTGCCTGCACTATGAGTGACGTAACACATTATTTGCATTTGTAGTGGAAAGTTTTAACTGAACTGAAATTGAAAATATATTCTTTTTTGGTGTAGGTCATTTCAAGGACCAGACAAAGAGTTAGGATGATTATACTATTTTCTGTTATCTTTCCTAAAATTGTGTTAAAATGAAGAAGAACATGCAGAAATTCCAGTAACATTGTGGTGCCTTCCCTGGATAAAAGTATTGACTTGTACCTCATAATTGTAGTTCGATCAAATTTCTCTGTCTGCATGTTTCTATACGGTTGGGGATTGTCCCATACTGCAGTTCTTTAGCAGTACTATTTATAATTTGCCTGAGGCTAGTGGTGAAATTCCTCCTTTCTTGTGGTACAGAGAATTACAAACATGAAGAAATAAGAAACCTATGAGGCCAAGAACTATAAAGTCCCTTTAAAAACAAAGAGAAACAAAGATAAATAAGAAAAAAAGAAAGTACAGTAATCACATAGGAAAAAAATGTTAATGTCTCTCATTTTCTCTTTATCTGAGTGATGTTTATCAGAGATTAGTTTTGGGACTGGTACTGTTCAACATCTCTGTTGGCAACATGGACAGTAGGATTGAGTGTTGGCAAACTTCAGCAAGTCTGCCAGCAACACCAAGCTGTGTGGTGCAGTCGACATGCTGGAGGGAAGGGATGCCATCAATAAGGACCTTGACAGGACTGAGAGGTAGGCTGGTGCAAACCTCATGAAGTTCAACAAGACCAAGCTCAAGGTCCTGAATCTGTGTTGGTTCAATCCCAAGCAGAAATACAAGCTAAGTGGAGAATGGATTGAAAGCAACCCTGAGGAGAAAGACTTAGGAGTGTTGATTGGTGAGAAGCTCAACTTGAGCTGACAATGTGCTCTTGCAGCCCACAAAGTGAACTGTGTCCTGGGCTGCATCAAAAGGAGAGTGGCCAGGAAGCTGAGGGAGTTGATTCTCCCCCTTTACTCCTCCAGTGATACCCCACCTAAAGTATTGCATTCAGCTCTGAGCCTCAGACAGAATAGGGATGTGATTCTCTTGGAATGAGTCCAGAGGAGGGCCACAAAGACAGTCGGCTAGAGAACCTCTCCTGTGAAGACAGGCTGAGAGCTGGGTTTGTTAAGACTGGAGAAGAGAAGGCTCAGGGGAGACCTTAGAACAGACTTCCAAACGGGGGCTTACAGGCAATCTGGAAATGGACTTCTTGCTGAGGCATGTAGTGACAGGAAAAGTCGGAATGTCTTTAAACCCAAAGAGGATAGATTTAGATTAGATCTTAGCGAGAAGTTCTTTACTGTGAAGGTGGTGAGACACTGGAATAGGTTGCTCAGATAATTTGTGACTGCTCCCATTCCTGGCAGTGTTCAAGGCCAAGGTGGCTGGGACTTTGAGCAACCTGGTCTAGTGGAAGGTGTCTCTGCCCATGGCAGGGCGGCTGGAACCCAAACCATTCTATGATTCTATGATCTTTAGTGAGATTTTGATAGGAAATGTTTAGCCAAAGAAATACAGTAAATATTGTCAGGAAACACTACTAGGGAAAAAGACTGAGGAGAGAGTAAAGGATTGTAGAAAGTATCAGGCTTCACAGGCAGTGAAAGCTTGTGCAGCAGATTTTCATTCAGACAGGATGTCAGCAAGTAGGCGAAAACACTTAAGTGAGACAGCTTCATTGTCATACTTCTGGTACGTCAGAAAAACTACTGCCTTCTTTTAAGCCTGACCCTTGCTGGCCTCAGAAGCCCTTCACCCTGGAATTGGGAGAAGATGACTTCATAGGTCAGATACCTGATAGCAGACCAGACAGCACTGATTATTCTTTCTGCTACATCTTATGTTCACAAATGTGAGAGGAGAACACTTTTACTCATCTTTGAGTGAAGGAGAAGATGGGAAATAAAAGTGGAATCCATGTCTTTGCCTTCTCTTTATCTTGCATGCCAGTTTGGCTCTGCTTCTGCAAATCTTCTGCATTTCTGAGATTACGCATTTCACTGTTAGTCAAATTTTTAGCCAATAAATTGTCACATTTCTTTAATCCAATACTAAAAGACTGTAAATTTACATGACTGTATAAATATACATTCATATTTGCATACAAATATGTAGTATCTGTAAGGATCATAAACACATTTCCATCAAAAAGAATGTCTCAAATTATCAAACAAGTGACGTAAGGGTTATTAAGTATGTAATGCAGTAGTAAGAACACAAAGGAAACAAATGCTGAGAAAGCATGAAGGTATGGAAGTAAAGCTAACCTATAATATGCAAGCAGTTTGGTAGAAGTGTGATAGACCCCGACTTTCATAAAAGTGTTATATTTTTAATAAATTATTCAGAATATCTCATGTGTCTACTTTTTAAAATCGATGTTTAAGATGATTTTGATACTTATTATAATAGGAACTTTTAAAAATTACTATTTAAGTTCCCAATGGCTAAGGTTAATCAGTTGTTCTGTGGGCATTTCTCATTTGAAAAACACCTTTCAAACAGGTGAAACTTTTTTAGCTAACCATTGTGCTGAGAACAAATTCCAGGAAATGTGAAAATTAGATTAGACATAAGAAAATACTTCAAAGACCAAGGTCAATTAGAGAGTGCATAATTTGCCAAGGGAAATTGGTGAAGCACAGTCACTGCAGATATTCAAGGCTATCCTAATAATATATAGGACTAATTATATAGTACTGAGTGCCTTCAAAGTGCTGTACAGACATGAACTAATTAATCTGCTCAATACCCCTCAGAGACTGGGGAGGAAGTATTGCAAGTTTTAGCATCACCTGCCACAGTGTCTGGTAGAAGGCAGGAAAAAAGTGTAATCAAAACAACCCTACATTGGGCTGTCTTGTTAAGTATATGCACATATATGTATGTGTATTCAAAGAGGATCTACTGAAGACATGTAAAAGCAAACAGAAAAAAAAAAGAAGCAATTAAAGCAAAAAGGCTGGTTTGGAAGAATATTAAACATATATTTGGATTACTGGAAGACACTCCTTTTTTTCACTTTCCATTGGGGTCACTAGTGTTCATAGTTAAAACATTAAAGCATTATTTAAATTGTTGCTTTACCCAACATCTCATCATATACTGAATGCTGGAGCTCTAGAAGATAGGACCTATTTTTTTCTCTTGCACTGATTTGTGTGTCAATTAAATACTTAGTTTGTCTTACTGAAAGCACTAAGACCCTGTTTAACTGTATGTTGTACAAACTCAGGCAGTTTTGAGGCAGTTTGAGAAAACAACAATTAGAGAAAAGACACTAGAGGAATATACTCAGAAAAAAGATACATTTCTTATATTTAGCTGTGACATAAGCATATCTTAGATTCTCAGCATTTAAGCAAAATGAAAATTGTTCACATATTGTTTTAGTAGATACTGAAACCAACATTGAAGGACCGCAGGTTCAGACTCCTGGTGTGTGTGCTTGGCTGAGGAGCCACTGGCGCGAGGCTACCATCTGGGGGCTTATGACTGAATGCCTCCAAATCAGAATCCCACCTACACGCTTGATGTTGTGCTGTTGTGTCATCGGTCACTTGAGATTGACCCAGGAAATGACAGTCTTGTTCAGAATGTGTGGGTTAAAGCCTTTCCTTAATCTTTGTTAGCAAAGACAGGCCTTACTCACAGGAGAAGGAAAACTCCTATCTTCAAACCCAGGCAGATGGAGCTCATCAAGCCTTGTAAGGTCTTCCATCTAAGAGAAGGACACTCTTACAAAACCTATGACTTTGCTGTCACCATCCCAGCTAGCTAGGCTGTGGCAGTTAAACCTCAGGGGGAAAGGGTGGGGCAAGTTCTGCGTAAGCTGTGTCTCACCTAAAAAACCTCCATTGCTCAGGCTGGAAGGGCTTACTGACACTTGTCTGTATGGATGGGCAAGGGTTGAAACGGTAGGTGACAAGGTGAATGGGAAGCTGCAGATCCAACCTTGCACGCGGGCGGACCAGCGCATGGGTAGCTTGAGAATGCGCAGGAGATGACAGTCCTGGTTGGACACTTCCTGATTGCCTAAGCACCCTTTTTTCCAACCAGATTTGCATATCCCACATGCCCTTGGTCATCGTGCTTGTAGTAAGTATGGTTAAAGCCCTTTCCAAATCTTCGCTCGAGAAGCCAAGCTGTCAAGATATTGAAACAATGGCTTTGGTCTTAGACATGCAGCAGGTAGATTAAGTGTTCAGCAGCAGTGTTTGGCATTTATCTTCTTTGAAATATCAGAAAGCAGAGAACTCACAAGAGTTCAGATGTGATGTACTTGTCACAGAGTCAAAGACAGCGATGATGTTGTCTAAAAAAGGTGATGAAAACTTAGCTCTGAACTGGGGAAATCATCTACTGTTTTTATTCCGTTTGTATACATATATACTCAATAAGAGTATGTCTTAGTGATTGAATCAGTTGAAAAATGACATTATCCCATCTTTCTTTAAAAGAAGGACCCTTGTCTAACAACTTTAACAAAACAGTTATATAAATACACACATTATTCATGCAAAGATAAGTCATGGAGTGTCCAGCTATCGAAATACAACCAACTCTTCTTTAGTTAGTGATATTTATAATTTTGGACCACAAACTATTGTTACTGTACAACTAGCTACTGACAAGATTAGTATAAATCTGAGGAATTCTCGGAGTAGTGGAAACAGGGATTCATAGCAACATTTTCATTTTCCATTTAACAAATCTAGAAATGATAAAAGGAAAAAAAGTTTTACCTAGTGCATAATAAACACATTGAACTTATTACCCCAAGGCATAAGCAAGGCCAAGAGCTAAGTGAGAGTTGAGTTGCATTAGTTTGGATTAAATAGTGAGGACTACAAATCTTCATGTATTAAGATATAAGCTAGGCACTATCTAATAAGAATTCAGAAGAAATTTTCCCTGTAGGCAGATTTTTCAATGGAAATTTTAGTGTCTTTTCCTGACGTATTCAACCCTGGCAATTGAAGATAAAATATATAGAGAGAGGTCTGACTCATTATAGCAATTTTTATATATTTACATGTTTTTAAAGACCATTAGGGACTTGGCAGTTCAGTCAGACTGGAGGCATTTCAAAATTGGTACTGATGACTAAACCTCAACTTTTCAAAAAACATAAAACAAGAAAAAAAATAGGGCTTATACTCACATTAAAACTAGACTGAAGTTTGAAATATCTGAGCGCACTGACTGCATTGCCCCATTTTTTTCACTATATTCTTGATGGATTGCTGTCTGAGTGCTGTAGACGTAACATACACAGAGGTATGTGATGTCCAGCGTTTGGTCTGCTGTAGCCTGCAAAATATCTTACTTTTGAATAAAAAAATAGAACTTTAGCATGTAATGGCAGATCATAGATTTGGCAAAGTACATCTGCAATGTATATGAAAATCTGTGGTGTGGAAGATGCTTTATTCAAAATGTTTTTCTTTTCATAGTGCTCAAATTTTGTCAGCTAAATAATTTTATTTATTTCAAATATAATAATTTACAGTTTTCCAGAATAATATAGAAGTTCAAATAAATATTACACCAGCTCTTTGTTCTGCTCTGCTTTGCATAAGTTCTGGTTTTTTTTAAATAAGAAAACTCTAATTCCAAACACATGTCAACCAAACTGTTTTCTGCCACAGTACAGTTTGGAAAAAAACTAACAAAAAAAACCCCAAAACAACAACAACAACAACAACAAAACCAAAACAAACACAAGCAAATAAACAAACAAAAATCCAAGAAAACCAAATACAAACCAACAACAAAAAGTAAAACAAACAAGACAAAACATGAACCCAAACAAAAAAAAAATAACAAAGCCACACACAAAAAAAATCAAAAAAAATCAAACCAAATGAAAATCACCGAAAATCAAGAAAATTGCTTCCTTTAGCCTAAATAATGCATGTTCATATTCTTAGTTATCTACAGGTAGGGTTTAACTGTTAACACAGTCTGCAAAGGCTTATGTGAAGATAGGTCAACAAAGAATAAAATCAAAAGCTAAAGGTGTTATTCAGAATTGTCTGGAAAGCAAGAATGTCTTTCTTTTGTGAAATCCTATGTTTACAAAAGTTTTAATGGAGGAAGAATAGGACAACTTTGCCACTAATATAAGTAAAAGGTTCTCTCTCCAGAGAGGCTAACAATCATCCTATTGTGACTTTTGGAGAGCATCCTGAGCTCAAATGTAAAATCTCTGCAATGTGAGTTTTTCAGGGACATTCAATGACTTTTTTTTTTTCTTCCTGTACCTGAAGGCTTATGTTAATCCAGTCAGTAAAGACAGTAATTTATTGAGCACACAAGAGTCTGAGTTTGCTTTGCTTTTGTAAACTCCATTTAATGGAGTGATCTCTTGTGACAGCAATTGTATTTCACTATAGGGAGCATGCCACAAAAGTCCACCAGTTTCTGCTGCATAGATAGGATAAAGGTGCCTCTAATTACAAATTTCTCTATGCTTATGCTCCAGTAAATGCAGTCAAAGATTGCAGCACACTCATAATGTAAAGCCCTGGAGGTAAGAAATACACCAATGACTGGAAGGCAGAGGAGGAGAAGGAGAAGAAGGCTAATTTGAGAGATGTTCGTAGCACGAATTTAGGCATCAAAAGTTACCAGTAGTGCTCCACTCCATCGGAAGCTCAACATTTGCACTTATTATTATTATTGCACAAGTCCTGGAGAAGCAACAAGTAAAAGTGCAGCTATTACTCTGCAAACAAACTCTACTTCAAGGACAAGATACCCAGTTTCACAAAAGATAAGCTGAATTTTTTTTATATATATATAATTATTCTAGATATACAAAGGAAACTAACAAACCAAATAACATTTTTAAACACTGAGTTTCTTTGGAAAAAACATGTATATTTTCTTATTTTATACATAGAGGAGACACAACGCAAAGTAAAAACCCATGCCATTATTGCTTACCATGAGCTCTTAATGCCACAAAGTGCTCATGCACTCACTGCCTAAAAAAAACACTGTTCTTTAGGATACATGACTGCAACTTAAGCCCCTGAATTTTCATGAAATATTTATTCCAAAAGTAATATGGTTTGCCTCGACAGATGTATAGCACACAGTAAGGGTGGCATCCCACTGAAATTGTAGAAATGACTCAGCTTAAGAGAAGTCTTGCAAAAGTTTTTTGGAGGATAATAAGGAGAAAACTGATTTCTTTGGGAAAATAGAGTACTACAGAAAGGAAACTAAGATTAATCAAGTCCAAAGCCTCATTTTCACACTTCCTGCCTGATGAATCTATTGGCACATGTCCAACATGAAATACTACTAAAACAGGATAACAATTAGTAAATTAAGTTTCCTAATTAACATTGCTGGATCATATGCTCTAAACCTTAGAGATTATTTCTTGTTTCACAATCAGGTCAGTTTGATGTGCACATTTATTCATAAATCACTAGGACTAGATTATCTGGAATACTTTTATGCAGCAACAGAAGACCACAGATGAGAACTCCATGCTTTGTCAGAATAATTTGATTTCACAGTTCTATGTGTGGGTTACAGCACCCCCAAAATAAACCAAACACTAAAATAAAATAGATGGAAAAATTTCCAGACCCAGAATGAACTTTTTTCTAAAGCCTTTCTTGTCCAAAAGGTTCTATCACACATACACACTTAACGTCTGCTTAGATTTTGCCACACAGAATACACAGAAACGATCTGGTGGTGATGGATGAGTCACTTAAGTTCTGCTCTCAGAAATGAATGGTTCTATTCCCCTGCCTAGAAGATGACGGAAAAAGGTATTTTCACCAATGTTGTTATTTTGGGGGTGAGGATGTATCCAGTAGGTTCCAAAGGCCTTACATCAATTAGGCAAAAAAGTCAGTGCTCTCTTTGGCTTCTCAAGCAAGCTGTAGGTGTGGAGGGCCGGATATCAAGTACTTTCTTGTGGCAGTATTTTTGGTATCATAAAGGAATAGTATATAAGATGAGGATAGAAAACGTATTTAAGAGCATGCTGACAGCACAGCTTTTTTTCCAGAAGAGATAACATTGCATTTTTTTTGTGTGTGTGTTTAGACCCTAAATAATTCATTACTTACAAGCTTTAAAACTTTATCTTATGCATGTTTCTTTCTGTCAGACACAGAGGTACATACTGTTACAGTATATGAACAGATCTTAAAAAAAAAAAATTGACACTATGCTTAAAAAATAAAAATTTAATGGAAGTAATAAGGGGCACTTTCTCTGAGAGAAGTTTCTGAGACAATAAGATATCATACAGAACAAAAAATAAACCCAAACTGTCCTACCAGGATTTGATTTTGATCTTTCTGATTTTTATCTACTGGTTTATTTTTACAGTCAGCAGTATAGCAAGAAGTTCTTCACACTTTCAGCCTCTGAGAAGGATCTTGAAGCTTTAAAGGCTTTGGAATTTCATGAGTAGGATTGGAGGTGGAAAAAATGTGCTTCCTTTTTCTGCAATAAGTATCCCAGCATAGCACCAGTCACTTAGGTCACAAAATATAATGATTCTAAAAACGCTATAAAAACCTGAATCAGTTTTAGTTTGTAGTTCTAAATCCAGTTCACCCTGTTGATTCAATGTGCAACAAGATGAGAGCCATTAAAGCTTTATTTTAAGCTTATTTGAATTGGATGACACCACCATTGATTTCTTTGGCATATTTCCAATAAATAATTTGTAGTTTCCACATAGGAAGATCATAAATATAAATTTCTCTATAAAATTCTGCCTTTTTTTTCTTTTTTTCTACCTGTCCATTAGAGATTTAGGTGTTTACAAAGCAGTCTGATTATTACAAAGATTGAACTATTATAGCACTGCAGCAAGAAACTGGACCCTGCAAGTCGGTACTGTCAGGCTGAACCCTGAGAAGAGAATTTTGATATATTCTGCTGCAAAAGAAATGATATAATTTTTCTGTCTCAAATAAAACTAGGCAGAAAATTTGTTCCTCTTTTTAACAGTACTTTCTTACTGTGTGTATGGAACCAATCTCTTTAAATGTAATGGAATACAACTCATAACACCATAAATTTCAGAGATTTAATACAATTCCATTTGGTAGTGAATAAAAAAAAAAAAAAACAAAACCAACAAAAACTGGTACAGGCTGCTTTTTTCCTGTTGCATTCTTAGAGCTTTTCGTGGGGTTGAATCATATTTTTAGCACACTGATAGGACACTTTATATATTACATTTGCAGATCACTGATCTGCTGTTTTGGCAGGTGAAAGCAAACCATATCAAGTCAGTTTCTCATGGTATTTCAAATTACATAAAGCTCCCATTACTCTGCTCTCTTTAATGTTATTTTTATTTAGCTATTGGATTTCTTTATATATATATATATTATGTAGCAGTTCTGCACTGTATTCCATATCCTGCTTCTGGCTAACCTTTGAAGGCAAGCTGTCTTACAGTGATAGCCTTTCTTCTGCCTGGGAGTTCTGAAGTTTATCGACTTTGGATGGTAATGTTCTGCCATCTAGTGCCAGAACTAGAAGAAAAAAAAAAAAAAAAAAGAAAACCCAAACCAAGAAACACTGCAACTAAAAAATCCTTTATCTTGAGGCTTTGGTGTGAATTAACATCGCCTATAAATATGAGTATTCTAGTTTCTGGGTGAAAAAAAAAAAAGAATGCTATATAGTATGTGTAATACAGGAGCTCCTAAAAATCATATTTTATTAGATTTTGTTAGATGCTTGGTAGACAGGCCAATGTATTAAATTGATATATACTTAGCCTAGGGTCATCTGCTATGTTTGCCCATACACGAGTATCATATTTACTTTGATATCTACTATTAAACTGTCAGTAAGAAGAGAATGAAATGTATTCTTTAACACTTAATTTTAGAGACGACTGTACTTGCCTACTGGTTTTGGCTGGGCTAGAGTTAATTTTTTTATAGTAGCTTTTACAGTGCTATGTTTTGAATTTGCAGTGAAAACAGTGTTGATAAATTAGGGCTGTTTTAGTTATTGCTGACCAGTATTTACACAGAGCCAAGGCCTTTTCCAGTTCTCACATTGACCCTTCAGCTAGTAGACTGGGCTGCCCAAGAAGTTAGGAGGGGACAAAGCTGGGACAGTTGTTTCTACTATACGGCATCATGTTCAGCAATAAAAGCTGTGAGTGAGAAGGAGGAAGAGGGAGAGTGGTAGCACTTGTTTTTCCATGTCACCATTACATGTGAAGGAGCCCTGCTTTCCTGGAGAAGACTGCACACCTGCCTCCTGTTTGGGAAGTGGTGAATTAATTCCTTCTTTTGCTTTGCTTACGTGTGCACAGGTTTTGCTTTACCTATTAAATTATCTTTATCTCAACACATGAATTTTCTTATTTTTCACCCTTCTGATTCTCTCCCCCATCCTGCTGAGGGGAGTGAGTGAGCAGCTGTGTGGGGCTGAGCTGCCTTCCAGGGTTAAACCACAACAACTTGTAAACACAGCAGAAAACAAACCATGCACATTAACAAAAAAATTGACTTTATATGATCAAGGTGGAGTGCTAAGTTAAGAAAAGCAAGTTAATCTGAAAGAGTGACACAACACATCTCAGAAGAAGATAAAAAGAATGAGAAGAAATGGCAATTCAAAGAATAATATTGTACAAGCATATTGTCTGATGTGAGGTCTCGGTCCCAATGTGATTGAAACAAAATCATATACTGATGAATACAGTGTAAAAATTAATTTTTTCTATACTTTTCTCCTTATGAGCCTAAAATACCAGGAATATTGACAGAAAATTGATAATCAAGTTAAGAAATCTTCTTTTGATATCTATATGTATAGCAGTTTGTTGTTAGTGGATCACCTCTGTGAGCTTCTTTTTTTTTTTTTTTTTTTTTAAATACCATTCTGAAAGTTGGTCACTGTGGCAAATCAAAGCTCGGTAGGGGTCATAGTAATCTCATAGCATATTGTGCTACAAAAAAGCATCATCCTTGCAAATTTCTGTCAGTACTTTGATAGAAACACAATTTAATCTCACTAATGTGTCAAGTTTAGAGTAGTAATAGTGGAGGCAATTTTGGTGATTGCAGGTATGTTATTAACAGTAGCACTGTATCAGTTCTGTTCTGGCTATAAAATTTGCTTTGAAATTGCACACAGACAGCTTATGGAAACTGTGGGGTCTATCCACCTAGCAATCTTTCTAAAGCTTGCATACTTGTAATTGTTAATTTTGGGAAATATTGCATAAATTCTTTTTGACTATACCAAGAACGCAACTCCTGGCATGAACAGATAAGGTGACAAAATGAAAGAACATGTACTTACTTTGTATGCCCTATTCCTACATGATACCTATTTTATTGAGCATTTTCAAAAAGTAGTTGAGAAATTGAAAAAGTAGCTGGAAACCAAAAAGTACTAAGACAAATTTTCTGCTTTCTGGTGCACAGTACTTTTGCAGAAAAGTTATGCCTCCTTGCTCTACAATAAATTGGCTTTACATTACATTGCTGAAAAGAAATTCAGAATAACACATCCTTGATGAAGCACTTCCCAACTGAAATTTGATTTCTTAGTTTATAAAAAAAAAAAGTAGAACATAGATGAAAAAGTAGAGAAAAGTATTACTAGCCAAAAGCAGACAGATTTACATTTGCATCCCATTTTATAATGTTAGTTCGGAACAGCTTGGTCCTGTAGAACATTTTGTTTTCAAGCTTATATGTGTTATAAACCACTCACCAAGTACTTGATTAATATGTCTATTAACATGTACGCATTAACATCATATTTCCCTAACCATTTGGTTCTGGAATTAGCTTGCAGATCATGTCGAAAATAATTAATTCATGTGAATGTTAAACATGGAAAAATTTTAGAACATAATGCTTGCAATTCACTAACATGGATGACTTTTGTCTATACTTAAAGTTCTTTAACAGAACAGTAATAAGTTTAGACAATTTTAATGTCTAAAATTAACTCACAGCTTTCCCTTATCCCCAAAATCAACTTTGCATTTTCTCCCAAATTTTCACTGACAGGAGTTACTCCTTGACACACTAGGAACAGCCTATCTTTTTAGACAAATTCTGGTAATTGCTGCTTGTTTCTCTTTGTTATAACTGAAACCTTTAGTCTTGTCCCATGGGATTTAATGGAAAGAACAATAGGATACAAAAGCCCTGAGAAATGTAGCAGGTAAGTTCTGACTTTTGAGGAGGGCTCCCGCTTCGCTGTATGCTCCATCACAAATAATTTCCTCAGGGCAATGAGAGCACATCTGAGTGAAATATGTGTGTGTTTTTTGTAACATAAGCCTAGCCCTGAGATAGAGACTAGAACCATAAAAATAAGTGGAAATCTCCATTGCTGTGTCTTCCCTGGATTAGACAGTTTCTTTTGTGCTGCTGCCAAGGTAATAGAAAAAGAGAAGACCAGGTATGGAGAAAAACAGACTTTCAGAGGAAAAAATTTACTTTTTCAATTAGCTGCTTAGTTTAGAGTTTGCACTCTTCTCCATTTCTGCACCTGTATTCCCAACCATTTCCTCAAAGAAGTCAATGGTTGAAAAATGTCACATTCCTCAACTTGCTGCCTTCCTCCTCCTGTGAACGGTATAACAAGTGAGAAGGTGGCCTTACACTGATTTTATTTTGGGTACACAAAACACAACTACTGCTCAATGATTTCAGTTTTCATGACACAAACAGCTTAAATCAAATTGTCAACACATGCACTAGACTGTCAGCTTCAGTAAATATTGATTCTACAATTGAATTGCACAGGCACATTAAAACCAAATGTATGTGCTCATGCAATGTCCCACTTCAGACTTAAATCAACTAAAATTAGCCTTAATCTTGCTATGAGGTTCTTAATAATGAGAACTGGCCAGATATGATCTGGCTTCCTGTGAATTAGCATACATACTAGGTGTTATGAAGAAAGACAAAGGTATCTTAACACATCCTTTTTTGCTATGTCTTGCAAAAATACATTGTGGCTCATGGCAAGCAGTTTCTCCTTATCTGCTTTTTATTTTTAACCTAGAGTTGATGAATCCATTGAACATAGGTTTTAGTTAAATACTTTACTAATACTGTTTTGTTGACACGTTATTAGTTCTTCGGCTTGGGAAAAAATAACTTTCTATAATGATAGGAATAAACACTGGATTTTCTTCTGATTTAAATGCGACATATTGCTTTAGTAAAAAGTTATCATCACTACGACCATTAATATAACTCAAACTTCTCACACACTCTATGAAAAGTTAGTTTAAAGGGTTTGCATAAGAGTTCTTTGGACCTGGTCTTATGAAAGATTAAAATAAAGAAGGTAAAATGCTTTGTGGTCTAAACTCCCAATTTCTCATTATAGTATCATAAAAACACTGCGATAATGCTGCCATCATCTAATTACTTTGACGTCACAACTATTGAGGAATAACAAATAAAAAAATATGTACAATCATTTATGAAACTTGATTGCAGAAGTCAATAGGTTTAATTTTATTCTGTTAAAAAAGAAGTAAATAAATGAAACAACAATAAGTAAATGAGATAATTATAAATTTTAAACCTGAGTGAATTTTCCTGATTGTTTATCAAAAGAGAAAACTTAGAGAATATTCTTGGCTTATGTTTCTGTTTGGTTGGTGGTTGTTTTTCTTCTAATATTTCGTAAATTCTCTTAATACTCATTTTCTTTCAAATTTAAATAATTCTGACACTGATGTGCCTCACATCCTGTTATGTTCTGGTATTGTCCTCTGCTGGTTCTTTTAGGTGGTGAGGGACTGGAACAGGTTGCTCAAAGAAGTGGTGAGCACTCTATTCCTGGCAGTGTTCAAAGCCAGGTTGGACAGAGCCTTGGGCAACAAGGTCTAGTATGGGGTGTCCCTGCCCGTGGCAGAGAGGCTGGAACTAGACCAGTTTAAGGCCTTTTCCAACTCTAACCATTCTAAGATTCTATGATTCTGTCCTTACCAAGCTGAAATCAATAATCTTAAAATAGACAAATCTGCCTTTGAGCAAATGCCAATATTCATTTCTAGCCAAAGGTAAAATCCGAACAAATATGATACAACTAGGAACTCAAATTTCACCTTTTAAAACTCTGTTTGAATTCTAATTCAACATACACATTAAAAACTCTAGAAACACGAATTTGCATTTTAATTAAAGAATAATTACCAAATATTATGGTTCTCAGAAACATCAAATCAAAAATCCTTCTCCTTTGAACTGAAAATATGTGTCTCTCTCAGGTGGCTTTTACTTTTTACTCAAAAAATTTAAGGTTTGCCAATTTTCCACTCTGTGCTATATGCTTGTTTTAAGATTGTTATTCTGTCTGTCTGTAGTAGAAGGGAGGAATCAGAGATATGATAACAGCAAATTATCCTGGTAATGATTTATTACTGTGCTGTGATAGCTCTCCAAACCTTACAAACTAGGAAGGTCTTTATATGAATATTGAAGGACTTGATAACCAATGTTTTAATATGTTAAGACAGTATGTATATGAATTTTATTATTTTAGTTGTGCTCATCTGTAAGAAAATGAGTGATTTATATTTTTTACAGTTGCAATATAGTTTTACAGTGTGTGGCTCATCAAGAACATGACAACTTTCACAGAATGCATAGCTTGGTAAATATTAATCTTCAAGGAACTGAGGATACAAAGTTGAAGAAGGTTAGAAATGGACGTTTCAAAATATTTGTGTTACAAGATGTTCAAATCTGTATGTAAATCTGCTAGTGGTATACTCTCAGGAATGGGGATTCTACAGAATTCCAAATAAATTGTTTGAATAGCATTTTATCACCTTGTTGAACACACAGACAACAATGTTCTTAGCATAGAGTGTTTTTAAGATCTTCTAAAGATCTTAGACCAAAACGTAGAGTCCTAGGCATGATTTTATAGCATTGTCTGTAAGGATCTCATGATTCCTTTCCAGCTTTGTACAGTCTACCAGACTTTTCCCAATAAAGACATGGTGACTGTAGAGATGTGAGTAATGCATTCCTTCTCATCCCAAAAATGACTAACACATCACAAGTACACTAAAAGTTCATTCAATATGAAGGGTAAAGTCTCATCAAAATCAATGGAGATGTGCCATCTTGTACAAACTGTTAATTTACCTCATGGCTTCCTTGTCTTCTTTTGCCTGGTGTACATTGCCTTGAGACAGCCTAGCTCAGCAATGTCTCACAAGACTCTGGTGGGACCTCATTAAATGGATATATGCATATATAATTTAGGACATACTGTATTTTTTCTTATTATTTCCAGCTGTTCCTTAAACACAAGTAATTCCTCAAATGTCTGCTGCCTTCTACTGAAAATCCATTTGTGTTCCATTTTTAAAAACTTTTTCTTTTTTTTTTTTTAGAGTGTTTTTCAAATAATTGTCTTCTTGTAAGCCACATACAATGTTCACAAGCCATGAGTGATTATCTTGGGTTTAACTGAGATTTGTAAATAATCTACGTCAAAAGAACTATTTCACTTTGTTGACAACAGAGTTAATTGTCAACAAAGAGGGAAATGTGCAAACAGGGACAGCATATTGAAAAACAGACTGCAATCACCCAGGGAAAGATAGACTTAGATTACAGAAAATAAAATATGTTTGCAGAATAAATTGGTTGTAAACAAACATGATTTTAAAGAAAAAAAGGCAAACGCAAAACCAGCCTCCCCTCTTCCCCCTCACTCCCTCCCCCCCCCCCCCCCCCCCAGCTTGTTTATAGTTCTAGACACATAATATGTGACAAAATAAGCATCAGTATGAAAATGGCATTAAGATGACCAGAAAATCTTTGGGAGAATATGAATGAGTCCAATCAGACTATCTGACTAAATCTAATAGGCTGTGATTGTTAACAAGATGCTGCATTGACCTAAGGAAAAATACAACAGAAACAAATAAATATGAATGTAAAGAAAACTTGGAATCTTAATAGGATCCCAGGGCTGTATTTTACTCATAAGCACATTCTTATGCTTCTGCTTTGTTACCATTAAGTTTCATCTCTCCAACACAGAGTGTCAGATAAATATTCCTCCTGTGAGAGCTGTAAACACCAGCCTTTCTGAGTGATGGCAACTATGAAAAGTAGTTGAAATTAAGTGGTTACATCAGTTAATACAGAATGGATCAGTCATTTCATCCATGGCATATTGCAGTGCAGAATATAATTCATTATGGTGATTTCCCCTGCTTATTCAGATGTGCACCATTCCCATCAATCACTCATATGGGATTCAATAACAGCATAATAGAAAAAAACACCAACTTGTCAAGGTAGCATGGGATCCTTGTCTAATATCCAGCTAATAGGAATGAACAAGGTCACAGTAGAAGCTAATTTGGCATGCCAATTTGAAAAGCACCACTGTGTTCACAGGTTTTAAAGACATATTCTTCTTGTTTGTATCCAGATATACATACCCATGTGAAATCTCTTAAATAATGTGTGTTCCTTAATGCTCTTATTAAAAAGGCACGCTGTCATTTCATCTCAAAGCTTGGGAAACAGAGCCTTGCTCTAGTTTGTCAGTCGAAGGACAGGTTGCTCCTGTCAGCAGTTCTTGTCAGGAGAAATGAAGTATATAGCTGCACTATAAACACTAAGTTTCTAAATGAGACTCCACCACCTGAATACCTGACAACTGCTTTGGCTCTTGTAATCTACTTTCTGTTCCATTCAAATCTATCACACCTCATGCAAAAGTGAAGAGGTCGCCATGGCAACTTTATATCCCTGAACTTAATAAGACAGAGCAAAACATACATCATTTTGCCTTAATACTCTTTTCTTTTTTTTTTTTTTTTCTTTTCTTGACTTGATAAGAGAAACACTGTCCATTAGACAGACATAAATAGAAAATATTTAGTAACAAACTTTTTTTTTTTTCATCCTTTGTTTGCCATGGAAATCTTTTCTTTCTCTTCAACTAGAATTAATGTATACTGTACATGCATATACATGTTATATTATTTGGAGAAAGATAATGAACAAAGAAACCTATGAAAAATTCTTGCCACAGGATAGCAGTAGGTCAAGATTTATGTTCAGCAAAAGGATTAGACATTTAAAAATAGGATTTCCAAAAGGATTTAAAGGCATCAGACACCGTCTCTGATTGAATTTAACTCCCTTAGGCTCTTTGGAAAATTTCAGCCAAAATGGTTAACATAAACATACACAGAGAGGTATTTTTTCCTGCAGAAAAAATTAGATATAGGAATAAAACAGCAAGCTTTAGGGCACAGAGCACAGCTGATAACTGATTGGAATAAAACAAGATTTTCTTTTTATGAACATACTGTAAGTACTCTCTTGGTTCTCATTACCTGTGATACCTACATAAAAGGGTTTTCTTTAATTAAGAAGCATGCTAACTTAAATACATCTAAGTAGCTTAATTTGTATGTACATTGCACTGGGTTTCAGTTAGAAATGTCAAAGTACCTTTGCAGGTTATGTTTCTTTTTCCTTTTGACTTCATGTGGCTGTTACACACAGTACTTTTATTTGACTTTTGAAAGCCTCTATGTCAGTCAGTGAAACTTCAGAAAATAATTAAAAGGCTTCCAATTAAGATCAATATGTTAGTGGTCATGGACCTCCAAGTTATCTTCATTCATACTAATAATGGCTTTTGTTTCCTTTTTTTGGTGAGCATATCCTTTGCAGTGGTTTTATCAAGAAAATACATTTATTTCAACTGCTGTTTAACACACAGTTTTAATAAATTGGTGTCAAATGGATTGAATTTTCAAAATTTTTATACTGTGGTGTTCTAGTTTTAATGATAAAAGCTGTCTGTACCTATATAAATAAACTGACATTGTATATTCTGTGCTTTTTTATAGGTATGGTGTTGCATAATTGCATAGGACTACACTCATGCTCTGACTGTCATGTTCCTTAATTCTTGATTATTTTCTGTATATTCCTGCTTAACCCAGTTTAGTGGCTCTTCCTGTGTACATATTTACTTCATTGAAAGCATTTTGGCTTCTTACTAATAAAGTAATAAATATCCCACAGAAATATTAATGACAACTACCTTGTTTATACACCTGAAAGCTATCAAATTTAAAAAGGCTTTCAGGAGAGTTTTATGGTCACCTGTACAGGCCATTAATATATCACAGACACTTGTGGCTGTAGACATACATATTACATTTGATGTCAGTAAGGGTGTTAAGATGTTTAATTATCAGAATGATAATTATGATATAATGATAATGAATTTCCCTGCTGCATCGCAAATACCACTGATCATTTGGAAAGCTTTCAGACAGAAGAATTAAGTTCCTAAGTCCATACAGTTATACATTCTTCCTATTTTCACAGTATAAATTATTGGGAGAAAAATAAACAAGAAGTAAAAAAGAAAATTAAAAAAAAAAAAAAAAAGAAGAGAAATAGAAGGTTCACAGCTTCAATATCTATTCATTTAAGAAATGAAGACAAGAAAATATGTGTTAGAATCATAGAATCATAGAATAGTTAGGGTTGGAAAGGACCTTAAGATCATCTAGTTCCAACCCCCCTGCCATGGACAGGGACACCTCACACTAAACCATGTCATCCAAGGCTCTGTCCAACCTGGCCTTGAACACCACCAGGGATGGAGCATTCACAGGTTCCCTGGGCAACCCATTCCAGTGCCTCACCACCTTTACAGTAAAGAACTTCCTCCTTATGTCCAATCTAAACTTCCCCTGTTTAAGTTTGAACCCATTACCCCTTGTCCTATCACTACCGTCCCTAATGAAGAGTCCCTCCCCAGCATCCTTATACCCCCCTTCAGATCCTGGAAGGCTGTTGTGAGGTCTCCATGCAGCCTTCTCTTCTCCAGGCTGTATTCAAAACACAGTAAAAACAGGGTCAGCCTCTGAATACCATCAATTTAAATAAGACTGGCAGAAGATGGACTACAGTAAATTAAAGAGGAGCTGCATGAAATATTGAATAGATTTTGATCATGGTATGAAATAGATATTATTTTATTTATGATATGTATTAATTAGTTAATTAAGAATTCACTTATGGGCCTGGCTACAAAGCCAGATAAAGCTGCAAGGCTGCATAAAACTTCATTGCCTGGCTGAGGGCATCTGGATTATTCTACTCAATGGGGAAAATAGATGGATAGAGGGATAGAACTGCTGATGACCTGTAATTTTGTTTTCTATCTTAATGAGAAGTGAATAGATAGACAAAGACAGGGGGATTGCTCTAATCTAGTGTAAGTTTCAGGTGGTCAGAGTTTAGTTCTACCTAACTTCAACACAGGGGAACGCCAGTAATGCCACCAGAGACCAGCTCCTTTCACCAGGCAGTTTGGTGCCCATCATTTCTTTTTCTGAGACACAGATACTGTAAGCGGGCACTGAAAAATTAAAGGTACCTTGCCTAGAGGACTCCTTGCATGTTCTGTACTGGAGCCTGCTGAACCATGCTTTGAACTAGGGTGACAAAATTGAATGTATGGATATTTTTACTTACACACTTTTTTGTCATGACACTAGTAGCTACTCAGCAGTGCAGAGATGGTATGGGAGCAAGAGATGAACCAAGGGAAAGGTCATAACGTTTGATTTCCTTCTTGAAGCAGGAACTAAACTCTTGGAACTGTAATAGATGGTATTTTGTGCCTAGAGTGGCACAGATTACATGGTATCAGGCATGATGATTACGCTTAGACTGTAGTAAATGAATTCACAGGTGCAATAGAGATAATAGTACGGAGGGTTATGACAGATATATCAAAGAAGATTGCATTACATATTGTTATCTAACACAGAGCACTTGGGGGTGGTAAATGCAGTTACTGTTGAAAAGTTGTTGCCATATTTGGCACAAGAAAGATGTAAAACTCAAGTCCTGATATTTTCAGTCTTTGCAGTAAGTAGAAAATATTTTGATATGTCTTCCAGGGTGTTTGCACATTTAGATTTATTGCATGTGTGGAGATTTGCACAGAATTTATTTTCACCTGAACTGTATATTTGTTTCTTGCATCAAATTTAGAGTAATTATACAAGATTAGGCTAATCAGAATCAGCTATATGAAATATCATTCAGTATTCAAAGGAATGTAGCAAATGTATGAAAGTTGTTTCTAAGTATGTTAGTATATATAAACAGCAAGTTCTATATAGTGTTGTAAATTAAGATTTCTTAAAAAAAGAAGCTGAGTAACAATGGATATGCTTGACTAGCAGGAAAATGGATATGAGACTAGCAGGAAATAGCAATGATTACAAAAATTCTTTCTATGGTTCTCATGTTTATGGAAACATCAGTGGGGTGCTCCTGTGTAAATTTTAACATGTCTTTTTAAAGCAGTAACTGAATCATTTTTACTATTGATTTTTGTGTAATCAGTTATTTCCCATTCCTTTCAGGAGATATCCTTATAGCACTTCTTTTCTTAGTAGTCCTAATGTCTGCCCACAATTTTCCTGTACTCATCTAGTATGGATTCTTGCTCAGGAACTTAAAAAAAGTTCTTCTGTCTACAAATTTAGAAGAAAATCAGTTGGAAACATTATACTGGAAACCCACATTCTGTGTAAATCTGGACATGAATTCATAAATGTTAAGATACATTTCAGATTACACTGACAACTTCCACAAAAGCATAAAAATATAGACAGAAGGTCGTAGGTCAGTCTCTAAAGTTAGTGTTCTGGCTGAGAATGTTATGAAGATGCATTGCAGTGTGAAGAACCTTTAAGTGATGGGGAAGTTGTTTCTGCCTAAAATTGTCACCTATTTTTAGGAAGGAGCAGAGAGGTCAGAGATGTAAAAAATATGTTTCTTCATCTTTTCTGTCTCTCTATCTCCAGCATATTAAAACAGCTTCAATGTTTCTATTCGGCTGTCCAGCCTGGTTCCACCCTCTGCAACAGAGTAAGTTTCTGTATTTTATGCCCTAGAAAATAAGGAGAACATTAGCCTAGTTTACAGTCCTAGTTTTCTCAGAGATACTTGTAAAGCTAGAGGCAAAAAAAAAAAACAAACCAAAAAAAAACCCCAACAAATCAAAACAAAAACCGACAACAAATAAAACTCAAACACACCACCACCACCCCCCCCCCCAAACAACCAAAAGAAAACAAACCCCCCAAAAAACTACTATACCCCACTATTATCCAAATTCAAAAATTAATTGTGGGCACAGATGGGGATACCTGGGGAGATTCTCATGAGAACACTTCTGAAGAGGTGGAGGAGCTGGAGGAAAAGAGTATGTGAGCTCTTACTAAAACCGAAAGGCAGACAGGTCCACTGGCGGCAATCCCTGACCCACAGACCTCATCTCAGGAAATTGCAAATGGGGTTTTTGAACAAGCGGGGCAAAACTTAAATAGTGTGTTTGTGAAGAGTCTGTCTGACTGGAGGAGATGGGATATTGTTAAGTGGTGAGGAAGTGAGAGGGTTTGGGGGCCCAGGAGTGTGCAATTGGTCTATAACCTCCCGAGTGGTGTATTCAGTTGGAGGGTAGAGACCACGGAGCAAGGACAGCTGGTCACTGCCAAAGAGAAAAAGCTGTCAGAGTACCTATGGCCGCTCCGGTAGATCCTAGCCACCTCAGACCCCTCCTTAGAGGATTACCAGATACCCTAAAAATACTTGTTCAGCCTTTTAGGGAGAGAATTCAGGCAACCATCGAGCACACCCTGCAAGCGCCTCAGAAACCCTCGTCAACTTTTTGACTCGGGCAGAGACTGGACACGATAGTCATCCACGGCTGGACTGATCCACAGAGTGGCGCTGGGGGGCGCAGGAGCGTCCGGCCCGTCGGTCACAAACCCCGGCCGCTCCGCGCCGTGGGGTCCCGAGACGATCCGAGGCAGATCGGGACAGAGTTATGATTCCCAAAGAAATGATCTTTGGCGAAAAGCATTCCTGCTGGGGTACCGTGAACGGGGTTGCACGGTCAACCCACCGATCACATCCAGAAACTAGTGGAACTGCTGGGAGGAACGTGTAGAAGCACAGAAAGTCAAGGGACCACTCCCCTCCCCCTCCACTCCCCATATCCCACCCCCCCATCCCATTCCCCCCGGCAGCGGCGGTGTCTCTAAAGGATTAAAAAATTAGAAGCCATGGTTTGGGGCTGGGGCCACCCACTCCGCATAATGAACGCCTGTGGATGGGCTGCTGATGAGGAGCCCTATGGTCATATTCCTGTGTGGCCAAAGCGAGTCAGTTTGGATTTTTAGTTGATACGGGGCCCAAATTAGTGTTTTAAATATACAGCAAATGGAGAAGATAAGAATTAAACCATCAAGGAAAGCTATAAATATAGTGGAGGTAACTGATGTAGTGGAAAAGTTCCCCTTAGGTTGAACATAATTCTGGCTACCGCTACCTGGGGAGAAGAAAATGACAGCTGTGGAAGTGGCTTTAAGTCCTCACAAGGAAAATACATTGAGATTTGACATACTAACAGCCAAGCAGTGATGCCTACCCAATGGCAGGGTGTGGAGTTTTGAATGCAAAGGGGCAGAAGTCACTCATGAGGCTTCTGTAGACTGTGCTGCACTACCACAATCTAGAACAACCTGTGTCTCAAATACCCACTGCCACATGGGGCATCTCTGAAGTAATCAAAGATCTAGAGAAGAGACACATTATGAGTTGTATGTGCTCCCCTTTTAACTCTCCAGTCTGGCAAGTCTGTAAGGCTGACGGCCGGTGGTGTTCAACAATTGATTACAGGAAATTGAATAGCAATCCAAGCATAACCTCTGTAGTGACAACAATATAGGTTGCTGCCCACTCCTGGATAGCCACCGTAGATGTTAAAGATGTGTTTTGCACGGTTCCCCTGAGGGAAGAAGACATAACTCAGTTTGCTCAGTTTACCCTCACGTGGGAGGGGATGCAATATACCTTCAACTGACTCCTGTGAGGTTATAAACACCCACTATTGCCCACAATGCTTTTGCTAAGCTCCTGATACTGTGGAGGTGCCAGCATGAGAACTGATTTCAGCTGGGATAGAGGTGATTTTCCTCCTATTAGATGGTGCGGTGCTTTGTTTTTAATTTAGTCTGAGAATAATGCTGTTAACACACAGATGTTTCTAGCTGTTGCTCAGTAATACTTACACCAATGAAGGACTTTTCAGCCTCTCATGCTCTGCCAGTGAGGAGGAGCACAGGAAGCTGGGAGGAAGCAGAAAAAGGACACCTGACCCAAACTAGTCTTATTCTGTAATTCGGATAGCAACTAAAATGTCAGAGTTTCAGATTTGTCCCCCTGAAACTGCTAACTTCTCAAAGAAAACTCTTAGTGGAAACACGGGGAGGAGAGAAAGGTAGAATGGAAACTTACTGATTTGCAGTGTAGTTCAAAATGTTGCTAATTGTCTGCTTCCTATTAAAAGTGTGAAAATCATTATGAATAAAAAGCAAAGAACCAGAAATATGGTAGCTTCTCCTGTTGTGGTACAAAACCATACTTTAAAGCAATTCTTAACCAGTGGAATTTTCATATGATCAGGTTTTGTTTTTCATCTGGCATATTGCAGAACATATTATCAATGCTTTGTTTTATCCATGGTAAATGGTGGTGTTTCATTTTAAATAACTAGTCTTCTTCTGTGTCCCACCAAGTTTTGATCTGATCTACAGGCTTTTATAGAGAGTTTCATGGCTCATTTATACAGTGTGTACAGGAATATTTTCCATTTGCAGTTTGACCTTTGTTGCCTTTGCATGTTCTAATTAGATTAATCCCCAGTTATCCCACTGTGCCATGTCCCGCATTTACCCTCTGATGGACCACTGAAATGTCACCACTTTGTATACGAGCTGTTATGTTTGTTTCCAAAAGTTCTGAAGTTTCCAGGGGCTATTCAGTGCTAGATCAAATAGGCATTTATACTGGACTTCCTTTAGAAAGAGGGAGTGTTAAAATATTTTAAATTGGAGAGTGGTGGGACTGTCCCAGTATTAAGGGTGCTGGTCTGCAATAAAAATGCACAGTGGAGAACATGCCAGATTTGGAGTGTGAACTTGAACCTATTGCTTTTCACAAGAAGTTTTCAGGCTTGTGCTCTGCCTGTGGACTTCTAGTTTTGCTTTTTGTTGCATGCAAACTAATGGTAATTTTAAGTTGCAATTAAATTAACATAAAAGCCAATTTCACAAGTGTATTGTTTTCCATTTTCATTACTTTTTTTTTTCAAAAATGGTCTTATTTTTGACAGTTGTGAAGTTTTTCATGCCTGCAGTATTACATAGTAACAAATCCTAGGTTTATGTTCCTGTACTGTATTATTTGTCTTTATTCCTCACATGAATCAGTTTAGGCTATTCAACTTCAAGTACATGTGCTAAATAACTTGTTTTGCAATTGACATCAAAGGCCAACTGCTGAAAAGCTAAAAGTTTTCTCATTGAAATAAATGAAGACAAGGACACATGCTGTTGAGTTAAAATAATTTAAGAATTAAATATATTTTTAAGGAACAGAAAAAGATGAAATATTTTAATAAGCTAATTACAGAAATAAATTGTGGAGAGTAAATGTGTTGCTTTTATGTGGTTGATAGAGAATGATATCTATTGGCTTGTATTTAGGAAAAAGTACAGTAATAAGTGGTATATGATCCACCTGGAGTTCCAACTTTCTGTCCCTTGATATTTAAGCAGTAAGTTGTTATATCAGCTGTCTTCAGCCAGTATCATTGTTGAATTCCCAGACTACAAAAATGGGATATCAGAATGTAGAAAAAATATTGGTTGCCTGCTTTTGAAATATTTCCTAGTTGTATCTTCACTCATTTGCTCTGTACAGAAATAAATGGTCAATTATTACAATAAACTTAATCTGGATTAGTTAAGCAAATGGAATCTTGAGTTTTCGATGACACTGTTGTGATCCAGACCATAAACCCTGCATAAATTAATTAAAAATCAGGCGCAACTGGGTATTTAGCTAAAAGGCTTGTTTGAATAGTTAGTTAAAAACAACTATACACCAGAGTTTACTCAGTTTTCAACACTGAGATGGCAAAAGTGACATAAACCACAGAAAATCAAACACTAATTCGTCTCATAGATTTCTATATGCAAGATATTTTTTTTAAGTGTTTAAGTTGTATTGATTTGTTGTGAAATAGATTAAGATAAATTGGCAGAAACTGATTTATTAATAAAATCTGAAGATGTCATCCTTTAACTTCAGAGGACATAGTACACGTAACAGACTGCTATGTATCACTTGTTACTATAAAAGCTACAAGAGGTAGTATCTAATTACTGAAATAAAAGACTAATTGAAAGAAAAATTCATAGTTATGTTAAAGTAGCCTAAACTCATTGAGTTTGCAAGTTAAACTTTCAAAAATACACTCAGTATGTTAGTGAGCTTTATACCTTTCTTTTCCTTTTCAGTCATAGCAAGAGAGCAGCATCAGAAAGTAATTTATAACTCAGGTTTTTAGAAGACTTCCAAGCATTGGAACTGTTTTTCAGGTCAGTTACATTTTTAGCACAAATTATTTTCTTCTAACACAAAATATCATACAGTATTGAAGGACACAGATTACTGGGAGAAGTACTTAGAGAGGGATTTAATATAGCTAGATTGTCAGCCAGGAGAAATATCACACTCAACTATCACTGTCTTCTGACAGAGCCCTGATTGATTTTTAAGAAGTTGGTCTTAAGTGCACAGGGAAATCTCAATGTGAATGGTAATTCCCTTTTGTCTTGGAACAAGCCTTGATCAAATCAGGTCATTTTCTCATGTGGGTAAATAGGTCTGGAGAACAGGTTCAGGCAACAGAATGACAGAGCAAGTCTCCTCTGATTATGGCCAAATACAAGGTTCAGAAAATCAGTTTGCTTTCTTCAGAAGAAATAACTCTGTAGAGGGACTCCAAAGTTGTCACTGCAATCTGAAACTCTTTATTCAACTTGAAGCACAAGGCTTTTTGTTTTAAGCTTTGGGTTGCTTAATCCTTTTGGTTTGACTTCCTTGTCTTCAAATTTTTCTCAGCTGTTAAGTAAGCGTGGCTAAGGAAGAAACAAGGCCATCCCCAAAACAAAACTATTAGATTTAGAAATGAAGAAGTGCATTGTTTTTTGTTGTCTTTTTTTCCCTCCTTTTTTTGTCTGCTGCTTTTCCGTATTTATCATTTCAGAAATATTTTCAGTTTTATCAGAACTCAGTTGTTCTGAAAGTTTCTTACTTAACAGAAAAACTTGTTCTCCTTGTCTCCAGTGCTGGGCTTACCTCTTGCAAAGGTCCTGAGCTCAGGCAGCCAAACGCCTGGGATTCTGCTGTATGCCAAGGGAGCTGCCAGGGCTGATGCTTACATCCGTGTGGATTAATCTTTGAAGTTGATGCTACTCATAAAGAGTGGATTAAGATATTTCTATTACTTTTTGCAAAGGGAAAAAAAAAAAGAAAAGAGGATCATCTACTGCCTGATTTTATGAAATTCAATTCCTCTAAATTTCACGGTCTAAAAGTTGAACATTTACTGACAGCAAGTATCTATATTTCTGCTGCAGTCAGTAGTGAGGAACTAGAATTTTTAGCTGATGATTCATCTTATCTCTCCCATACCCCTTGCCTTAAGATGAGTGTCACTCTACATGTTCTTTCTTTCTGTTCAGTGGAAGGACCTTAGAAATCAGCTTAGTTTAACCTCTTGATCTTAGATAAATAAGGAAATGCATCCATGTTTTGAGACACTTTCAATGCAACTTACTTTCACAATTTATTGCGGAAGGGAAGGTCATGAGAAAAAAATATTTGTTTGCTTGAATTGTGGTTTTTATCTTTTATTTTTCTAAAAGCAAAAATATATCAGGTTTTTATTCAAAACCACTAAATTTCCACACCATCCCGTTTGTTTATTGTTAAATGTAATTTCATTCTTTTTATGATATATTCCAGGTTACATATATATACTTTGAAAATTATGAGATAAAGCATGAGCATCTTACTCTGAATTTGAAAATTCTCTTTTATAAGTCAAGTATAATGATTCATGGATATGTAGTATATTGCTGATAATTCAGAAGATTTGAGGAGTCAGGTATAAATTGATAACTCAGGACTAGAGCAGAAGACAGAACATATATGATTAATGGAAAAACAGAATGTTTATTGCTCAAAAAGAATAAATTCTTTGGCGGTCTTGGTGATAGATTTAAGAATTTAGCTTCCGGGATGAACAGTGTACACCTCAGAGGAGAATCCTCTTCACATTAATTTATACAGTAAATAGAAAAAGCAAACATGAAAACCCCTTACATCTTGAAAATCAGTCAGCTAGTAACATGTCTGTATAGCGCCTGGAACCAATCATTGAAGAAAAAAGGTCGATGGTGAACTGATTTTTGCCGTGATTTAAACAAAAGTCATCCATAAATCACACAGTGTCCCATCCCCCCCCCCCTTTCTTGCCCTCCACCTACTACCGGAGGGACAGAGAGGAGAATCAAAAAGAATGCAACTCCCACGGGTTGAGATAAGAACAGTTTAGTAACTAAGGTATAACACAAACCACTACTGCTACCACCAATAATAATGATAACGGAAATAACAAGAGGTGGAGAATACAACACCTCAGCACCAGCTGAACGATAACTCCCCCACCCCATCCAATCGAGCACCAACCGATACCTCATCCAAACCTGCAGTCCCTAGCCCTTCCAGCTAACTCCTGGTTACATCCTGGGCATGACGTGCTGTGGTATGGAATACCTCTTTGGTCAGTTTGGGTCAGGTGTCCTGTCTCTGGTTCCTCCCAGCCTCCCCTTCTCCCTGGCAGAGCATGAGGCTCAGAAAGTCCTTGGCCAGACCAAACATTTGAGCAGCAACTGAAAACATCGGCGTTATCAGCACTGTTCCCAGGCCGAAAATATCAAAACACAGCGCTGCACTAGCTACTAAGAAGGAGAAAAATAACTGCTACTGCTGAACCCAGGACAATTTTGAAGATGAATATGTTTATAACTGAGATTTTGTCTTAAAGTGTTATTACATTTTGCTAGACCTTTGGATGTTCGTTAAAATTTAAATCCAAATCCAAGACATAAAAACCCCAAACCCAACCAAACAACAAAACAAACAAGCAAAAACCCTCACAACCATCACTTCCCCCGGCACCAAGCAAATAAAGCCCCAAACAAATACAGGAAAAATAACCTGTGGTCATAAAAGGTAGTTGTAAAATCAAGAGAACTTAATGGGTATGCAAGCACCTATTTTTATTCTGACATTATTGGCAACCAAATAATTACTGCTACCAGTCCCACCTTATTAAATGTTACTATTAATAATATGTGAAAAGTTGCAGATGTGTGAATGAGAGAATCTGCACTCTAACATAAGGGAGAACTGCAGAAAAAGATGAAATTAAGTCTGCTGTGTCACAATTAGCCAGGGAAGTTGGTCGCTTTACCAGGAAGGCACAAATAGTTGAATACAATATGTGTGTGATACTTCCAAGCAGGAAAAAAACACAAACAAACCAAAAAAAGCCACACACACCAATATGAAATCCTTATTTTATTGCATTTGACCATAATCCAGAAATTCTCATCAGTAATAATGTGGTAGTCTGTGACTTAGATGGCTCTGAATCATAATTCTTAAGCTTATGGATTTTCAATATAAAAAGACACACACAAATACAGAATAATGGTTTTGCCTTGTGGGTCCAGCAGGATGGAAAGCTTACCTTTTCCATAAAAAAATCCTACATCTAATTTCAAAATGCCAATTCTGAGAGTAGTCAATGACTCCTGGAGAGATGCTGTGTTGTTATAATACAGGAAGTATCGTGATGATGGATGGTCCAAAATTCTTTCTCAGGAAAATTTTTTTTTTCAGAAAATAATGTCATGCAGGTGATTTGTAGCTGAGAAGAGAATCACTCCTTTCCATGGCAAATGAAAGACAAGTAACGATGAGACTGTATTGCTACTGTTGAAAGTTTTCATTTCTTCAGAATAGTGATCAGTTTCAGCTAGAATTATGCAGTATAGGCCAGACATCTCATCTCCAGAGGTTTCCATGGATTCCAGAAACAGAGAAGAAATTATATGGGGCACTGGGGATCCTGGTGGTAGATACAGAAATCAGCTTCAGTGCAGAATACCACTGACTTTGGAGGAAAACACATCTCAGGTGTGTAAAATCAAATTGTTCTCAAGTTTTCAGGTGCTTTCAGAGCTCCATCCTAATTTTCTTCAGGTCATCTGAAACCAAGTTTTGCAGTTGGATATGTAAAATTTTGAGATTCTGATATATAAATAAATATAGCACTCTGGCATTGTAAAGCAATTTTTACCTTTAATATTGCATGTTCTGACAGGTAATGTTGCCTGTTTATGCACTTATATCATAAAAACTTAGAAGGAATACAAGACTCATCCTTGTATCTGAAAGTTAATTCAAAAGCATAAGGCATTATCATAAAACCCTGTTATTTGTAAAACTGTTCAAATAATCAGTTACTAGAAGTTTTCACATTCACTTTGAGATAACAATTTTGCTCTATACTTGTGACATTAGATCCTGGAAGATACATCTATTTGCAATGGGCAAAGCTGGGAAGTTCAAGTTAGTAATCACTAGAGATACACAAGGAGTGGCTGCTAGCAGTAAATTGAAGAGCACATATTTAATTTCTGAGGTTTGCCTCCTCCATGTACCACAGATTAAGTCTATTGTTTCCCAAAGCTATCTGAGGGGCATATTTTTTCTTTAACTATGCTATTATGATTATGACACACTGTAGCTTGCTGGCAGATCACAGATTTTCAAGATCAACATTGAACTATATATATGTATGTATGCCTTTTAATCTTCTATTTCTTTTAATCTTCTTGATCACAGAGATTCTATGATGGGAAGAAATAATCCTGTCATTTTTCAGGAACATCACACATTTCTTTATAAAGATGTGATTATGTATATATACTTCTTATCTTAAACAACTTCAAAACAGTTATTTAAAGAATGTAAAGGATCTACACTTTTATATTTAATAACGGTCATTTGTTTTCTCTTTTGTTTCTTGTCTTCCCATTCACTGAAAACTAAAACTGTAACACAAGCTTCATGCTGACTTATTAAGTGATACATCTTAATGGTATATATGCAAACTTCTGAGAAATGAACCTAAAAAATCATTTATAGGATATATGTAGGCTTTGGTATATCTTTGCAAGCTTCATTACACTGAGAAGAAAGTCAGCAGCAAGGAAGTCTATTTCAAGCTACAGCAAAATCAGTTAATTGCAAAAGATTTATGTGGTCCGGTTTATATTGCATTGCCTCCTTTTTTTTTTTTTTTTTTTTTTTAGGTCAGGAGTTTTAAGTGTGGTCTAAAGGTTTGTAGTTAATCCAATACCTGGCTTTGAATTTTCACACATGTACAAATAGAAAAGTGAATGTGACAATTGAGATTAATCCGGCTTTAGCTGAATTTACTTAATTTCCTCCTAAGAAAGCAGATCTATGTAAAAATAATTTCAAATATTATTTCCAATACAAAATCAAATTGAGGTTCAGTTGCCAAATTATTTTTGAGTAAAGACAGATCCTAACCTGGATCATTTCAGTGTACACAGAAGGGTAGCTGTGATATGTATACCAAATCTGTATGATGGATTCTGAACTGACCTTCAATTGTACAGAGATTTTCCTACCTCTTCATAATGTCAGAGGGATGCAAAAAGATTGGCATGCAGAGGAAATTCTGGCTCATAAATAAAAAAGTTTCTTGCAGGTTAACATAACACAGAAGTCATGTTGTTCAGAATTCCTGAACCAGAATTATGTGGGCAGTTAACATGAGATTGAAGCTGTCTGGCACTCTCAGAGTTCACAGCCCTTGTAGTCACTAGATTACCAAGTACTTTCTACTCTTTTTTTCTCTTCTTGTTTTTTCCCCTATGACTGACTGCTGTACAAGTTTAAAAGGAGCTGATGTTACACTACCATTCTTTCTTTGATGTTCACCATTGAAGCAGTGCATTGACTCTACTGCAGCTTCCTAGATTAGGCTTTACCCAAAAGGCATATTAAGAAACAAGTTCTGTTTACTTATCCACACTTACAAAATATTTTCTGTTTAGTTTACTTTTGGAAAAAATGGAAATGCTTTATGCTTACTTTATTTTATTTCAACGTCCTGAAATTTGTAGGCTGAATATTCCACTTTTCTAGACTATATCTTTATAATTACCAAGATGAGAGAACTTTATACCTCAGCAGCATCACATATGTCCTACTCAGGGTGCTAGAGGTGCCAAACATCACTATGAACATACTGAAGATATTAAGCACTAGCAGACGGAACCCTCTGACTTTTATTTATTTTGTTTTTTCTTTTGCTAGAGAAAGAAGGAAAGCAGGGAGATTAAGGAGTTCTAATTCCAAAACAGTGATAAACTGAATAAATTGATTCAGAAATTTTGAATAAATTCACTACTAAACCATTCACATTGTAGCAAATTGTGAGTGGGAAGTTACCATTGAAAATGTTTTTCAGATCTGTGTCAGTCAATGTATTCCAACAGTGAATTTTGCATTATACAGTACACTTAAATCACAGCAGTATCTTATAATTTTGGTTATTAGTCATGCATGTCATTACCTGAAATAATTGATACCTTAATAATTTTACTGAGAGCAATACTTCTTCACCAGCTTGCAAAAAATAATTTAAAATCTGCAATATCTATAATCTTTTTAAAGGCAAAAGGTGTAGAAGTATGGTGGCACAGTCCACCACAGAATTTTTTAACAACTTACAGACAGGCATACCACAAATATCAGCTCATTCATTTCAAATGTTTTTTGGTTTTTGTTTTTCCTATGAAAATGAAAACTTTACTTGTTTTCCAAAAATCTAGACAAAACTTTGTCAGTAATTTCTCAGAATTCTTATTATAAAGCATTTGTTCTCAGATAAAGCTACTCTTGTTCACAGCATTCACTTTCATACACACTAGTGCTGAAGCTCCTCTCACTCCAGAAAACTCAAGTGATAATTTTCATACTAAAAACATTTTTAGATGGTGTACCTTTCAAACCTTTAGTATAAAGTTGTCAAGAAATAGTGTCTTGTTTTTCCCTTCACTCAGTACCAGGGCTTATCACTGACAACAAGCAAAATGCACTATGCATTTTCTTGCCACAAGCCACAGGATACAACAACTGACAGTGGTTTGGTATGCTTTTCTAAGTAGCTACTGCTGAAACTGTTTAATGTCTAAGCAGCAGGTTGGAATACCTGTCCACAAAGTACAAATGCTGCATTTGACTCCAGAACATCTTTTGTTCATTCTATGGTCATTGCTGAACAACGACTTCAGAAGCAAAATGTTAGGAGAAATGGCAAAGACAGACACATGTAACTGAGAGTTTCCAAAAGAAGAGGAAAAGTTGTAACTAGAAATAGAGACATTACATTAGAACATTATTGTCTCATGGCTTTGAGGAATTTTCTGCTAAAAGAAAAAGGTTCTATTAAAAATTTGTGATGTTATGTGAATCTGCATTTAATATTCTGCCACTGTTCTGACCTGTGATATGAGAAATTGCAGATATAGGTTTTGTCTCTCCCCTGTATTTTTTTGAGTCACCATCTCTGAACCTGTCATTCCTCTGACACTGTCTCCAGCAGTTTGTACAAAACTTCTGATAGAAACAACTCAAAGTATGATTTTATGACACTCCTTTTCAAACCATAGCTGAAAAAAATACAGATTCTCTGTATTCTTCCAGTTCAGAGAACAGCTTAAAAAAGTGTACTTGAATGAACTGTCTCCTGGTGAAGTATTATGGCTTAAACACACCAACAGAGGTCTGTTATCCACCCAGCATGGCAGCTATTCTTAGCACAAACTGAAAATGAGTATGCACAGTACTAAAATCGTTACTACTTCTCTTAGCTAACAATCCAAAATGTACATTTTCCCATCAGTTCTCAAAACCATATGGAGAAACAGTGAAATATGCATGAAATAAACCCATAATCAACTGCTATTAGTCATTGTTACGCAAAGATGTGATAAGTGGAAATTGGCTTAATTGTAAATAAAGCATGCATTGTTTGCAAATTAATGTTTTAAATGTATTTATGTAGGTACAAAGATGATTGGAAGAAGCAAAACTAACACCAACAATAAAGAACCCAGTATGAAGAAAAAACCTCCTGCTTAGCTCCAGAATACTAGCTCAAACATGACACCAATCGCAGCTGTGTGAGAAAATTACTGTCTTATCAGAAATCTTGTTTAGTAAGCACATCTCTCAAACATAATTGCATGTCCGTATTTTTTCTTTTAATTTCAATAGTGTCTGGGTGTCAAGATTATCATCTGATCATTAATAAACTCTGTTGACTGTTGGCAAGGACAAGAGTGATAATCATGTGTTCAGTATTACATTCAGACCATTCTGGCACATCAGTATTGTGCTCTCAATTAACTTGTTACTCTGAAAACGATTATCAAAATATATTTAAATCTTCTCTTAATGAACAGGTGGGTGATTTTAGGCCCATATGCTGTGCAAACAAACACCTGTATCAAACGAAATCTTCAGCCATGCCCATTAATGTGATTTAAGTGAACAAATAGGAACAGCAGAACAGGAGAAATATCTGTCAATAATCACAAATGAAGAACCAAAATCCCATCCAAAGCTTGTAGAAGCTTGGGAGACTGTCATTGCATTTATTATGAAGTTACATGCTACTCATTTCTGATTGGTCAGCTCCTTCAACTTCAGGAAAAGAAAAAAACTACATGTTGAAAAATATCGCCTTGACAAGTAAGAATATGATTATGAGAGAAATTCCTGTATACCCAAAGCAATGGGGTTCTTTTCTCCTCAAAATAATCTTGGTGAGGATAGGCCCCTAAAGGACTCAAACTCTTCATAATATGTCCATAGGAGCATTTTACTGTGCCAAAACGTTATGCATTGCTTCTGTTTACTAGGATATTTATTGCGATTCATGTTTGAAGTGTTTACTTTCTTAGTGGTGTTTTCGTAAAATTTTTGCTAGACAAACATGAATATTATTTCAAGTATATTTAATAAGCAGAGACACTGGACTTACAAATATTTCTTTATGAACTTGTCAGTCTGCTTTGTGGTTTATTTCATAGTACAGAATTTTTTTTTTTTTTTTCGGGTTTGTATTTTATGTTTGTGCACTAAAGACAATAATGGTGTAACTTTACTGCAACAAAAGAGAATAGCAATAAAGAAGAAGGTAAAATCAATTTAAAAAATCATAGCCTTTTATAAAAATCTTCACTAGGGACGGTAGTAATAGGACAAAGGGTAATGAGTTCAAACTTAAACAGGGGAAGTTTAGATTGGATATAAGGAAGAAGTTCTTTACTGTAAGGGTGGTGAGGCACTGGAATGGGTTGCCCAGGGAACCTGTGAATGCTTCATTCCTGGTGGTGTTCAAGGCCAGGTTGGACAGAGCCTTGGGTGACATGGCTTAGTGTGAGGTGTCCCTGCCCATGGCAGGGGGGTTGGAACTAGATGATCTTAAGGTCCTTTCCAACCCTAACTATTCTATGATTCTATGAAATAAATTAATATAGATTGGTAGGCAAAAAAGTAGAAATGCAGTAATATAAAGAGATTTTCTCAATTTTTAAACTTCCTTCCTGTGTATTGTTGAAAATATTAAGCTCCTAGCTGAGACTGGATACTAAAGTACAAAAGATATAAAAAATAAATAAAAAAAAAAACAGTAATATTCTAATTTGGTACAGATAATTTCATATATTCCTAAATACTAGCACAAATTTACCAAAAATTCCACTTTAAGAATTTCCAGCGAGGCATGTCTTGGGCTTACCACTCCTCTGGCTTTTATTCTAGCACTGACTCATCATGTGATCTCTCTGGCTGTTCAGTTGTGCAGTCTTTAGTAACTTGCTATTCTCCCTGAATGCTCACAGTAGCAAAAAAATGTTCATTTACTCTTCAGTTTTCTCTGCAGCCGTAAGGGAGTATATAGGTTAAGTCTGCTGTGACAAAACTCTAATTAATGTAGAACTTCTGACAGTGATACCTGGAATTTGCCTGCAAGTTCTTTGTACTTTTTTTTTGAAGCTTCCTTCAGACCTATAGACAGTCTGACAGAGTATCAGATACAGCCTAGGCTTTTCTCACCTTCTGGAATTGCACCATTCCAGTGCATACCTAGGCTGTATCCGATCTGCTGTTGCATTGTTGATAAACTGTTTCATTAATCATAAGTTTGTAGTAACCTGTAGTAGTAGGTACCTGCTTGGTTGTTGCAGTTCTTTGTTGGTGTTATATTATTGATCACTGCCAAAATTTTATAAAATATTCTTGGTTGCTGTATTAATCTGTGATAGTAAATATATATATATATGCTTTATTAATCATATATATACTTGGCAGTAATAGTGATATTTGTGGTAGCATACTTAGCTAGTGGGGATTTTTTGCAGTATTTGTGGCAATCTGTAATAAAGTAGAGAAATTTAGAGGGTAAAAAACTCTGTGTCTTTGTGCATTACGAAATCCTACAATATATTAAGATTATAGCTAGGAAAATAAAAATATTTTCAATACTTCCTTTATTTTTAAAGCAGTTTATGTCAGGAAGCTTTTTAAATCAGACCTTTCTCTTTTCTTCATTTTGGTAATATAGCTTCGGTTTTCTGCTTTAAAATGATTTACATAAAATAGTACTCAGAATTCCTTTCTTTTATTTTTTTTCTTTTTCTTTTTTTTTTTTCCATAGTTTCAGAATTCCCTAAGGGTTTTTTGGTTTCTGATCTCATTACTGCTAAATCTACTGCTATTTTTTTATTTTTCATTTGTTTGTGGTTTGTTTTTGGTTGTGCTTTTTTTTTTCTTCTATCTTGCCATAAATGTACAAGGGCAAAGAGTGTGAGACTAAATAATTCATAAAGATACTGTGAGAAAAATCAACACAACAGAAAAATCAGCATAACATTCCTTTTATAATGGAGTCAGTGAAAGAGCTGAAAGAGGGACAGGGAATAATTTGGGATCATCTTTGTTCACTGATGCTTCCCCAATATTTTGTTAGACAGTCAGTGTTGTTCCTACAAACTTCTTCTGATTCCTGCATTGTGATAGAGACAAAAAGATAAATACTTTGATTTTCTAGCATTTCTTTGTAGCATGAGTTTAACTACAAGTTTCCAGGCCTTTCAACTTCAACAATATATGCTTCTTAGTGAATCCAGGTCATAGGTTCTTTTGTATCACTTTTATTTTTTTTTTTAAGGTTTACCTTTGAAAACTACAGATATATGTGTTAAGTGTGTTTGTGTTTCTGTGTGTGTAAGTTGTTTACATGCTTACTAGAAGATTTTATAGTGGACTTCTAAACCCTTTAAAATAGAGGTTTATAATGGAAAAAAACTGTCAGACTTTTAACTAGGTCCACATTACTAGTCACCATTGTAACTTTACAATTTTTGTAGTAGAAGCTATTGCAATCTATAGACTGTGTCTCAAGCAATACCGTAAAAATTGAAATATCATTAAATGAATTTTTATTTATTTGCTGAATAGTGCTACAGCAATGACTTGTGAATTGAATCTGTTTTGTGCAAGCTTTAGCAACTTAAAGACCAAAGTTCAGTAGATGTCGGCATTCCTTTATCAATTTATTTTTATCTGTTATGCAACTGCATAACTGCATGAACTATACACTTTTCAAATTTTGCTCCCGAAACAGCAGACACTTTATTCAACACAATCAAAGCATGCAGATGCTTTATTTTGAGAAGAATTCCAGAGGTTTAACTGAGATGAGAGTAAAACTATACCTATCTCCTAAGTATTTGTAGGATCAAAGACTTTTGTATGTTAATTTAGAGACAGAGATAAAAATAGAAGATGAAAAAGTAATTATTTCTATTATTTAAGTTTCTGGCTGCCCAGCTGTTGCCAGGTCAAGATAAATTAGGCTCCTGTTCTTTGAGGGTCCATCAAGTCAGATGCCACTAGATTGAAAGGACTCCAGTAGCACAGAACTCCTTTCCTACCTTGAACTCTGCATTCACTGACAGTTCCCATTTGATTTGGAGATGACTTTGGAAGGGATGCTCTGAGAACTATCTCAAGACACTAGTTCCCATAGCTATATATATGTGGCTACTGATTCCATAATATTGTAATAAAAAATGTGACATAATGACTACTGTGGCTGCTCCACAGAAGGAATTTACTGATGTGATATACTTACATAAAAATTCTCTGAAGAAAAGAGCTTATTTTGATTTTCATCAATATTTAACTGTCCAAATATCTAGTCTGCTGGCTTTTGATGTAGTAACTGGAGGAAGAATATGGTTTATCATAACATTAAATGTATCTAACACGATGAGTTAGGAAAGGAAGAACTACTTTAAAATCTGCTGTTAGCATACTTTACTTTTAGGTGGCTAAGGATAGGTGAGAGGAACCCATAGCCATAGCTTAATACAAAAGAGTTCTGCTCATAAATTAGCTTTATAGATCCTTCAGCGGCGATGGTAATGATTAAAATATTTCCTAATTAGGAATTTTTACTGAATGATGTGACTAAAGGTACAATTTAGCCTTATCATTGTACATACTACTTAACAATTTGTGGGTTTGAATCACTGAATATGCATGAGTACAAGAAAGGACTTTTGCATAGTTGTTAAGAGACAAAAAAGTGTATTTTCTTTGGATCTGTTCTATGAAATAAATATAGTGTGATAGTTTTTCCCACTCTGTACATGTATGTCAGCCATGTTAATAATGCCTATTTCAAATCACATAAATTGAATCGAATCTGTGCAGTAAGCAATGTAAGTTTCATAAACATTTGTGAAAACAGACACAAGAGCCTCGTCTTGCTAAGGTCAATGGGAGTTTTGCAGAAGGTAAAATAATGTATCTAGTAATTAGCATTGATTTTTGTTTTTAATAAGAAAGATATTTTCATTCAGACAGTATTGACTATTTCACCAGACTAACTACCCTCTAAATCTGAAAAGTGATTTAATCTATTCTTATGGCTGAATTTATTCACTGGCTGAACTCTGTGTCTCAAATTAAAACTGGTTTATTAAATTAAGTACGGAAGTGTTTTATGTTTTAAATTCTGTTGTTCTTTGATAGAAAAACAACACTTTCTTGATGTTAGTATTTTTTTGTCCCTTTTTAATGTGGGAAAAAAAAAAAAAAAGCAACCCTAAATATTAATTATACAATTTTAATTTAAGGTATGTAGTGAAGACGCAGCAAACTACTTTCATTATTGTGTGGATACCTTGGCTTTTTTAACTTCAGTTAACTTTTATAGCTTTATGATAGACACGGTAATGTCTGTTACATCTTCATGATTTAAATTCTTCTGCACTATCCTCAATGAAATTATAAAAAGCTCATCTTTGGTATTTGAATTTTCACTATTTTTTTCTGGATGGGCTACTTCTTTAACATTCATCTCAGAAGGAAAGTAAGAGGATAGAAAAGAAACAGAACTGTTTGCTTTGATTAGCAGTCTTATGTTGTTCCTTTGGAATGAGAAATGTTTTAAAACTATTTTTGTTGACTATTATTATTTTGACTATTATTATTTTGGCTATTTTTCAGTCAAAGTAACTGTGTTGCATAGAGTCTGGATTATTGATGGCCTAATGGATTTACAAATTTAAAGTTATAAATTGCACTCCACAGTATTTTCATAAACAAAGTTAAAGTTCCTGATTTTTTTGAATGATGAACATTTATTTCTATAAAGTTCTGCAGTAATTAATTTAAAAGCAGATGGGTTTGTACGCAGATTGAAATAAATACTTTATTTTGAACTCATAATACCAGCAGACTAAGAAGGAAAAGATAAAGTTACAAACTCCAGTAGCATTTGTGTGATTGCAGATTGCTAATTAAATTCATTTGCCAGGGGAAAAAAAAATACACAGTTTAACTTAATTTTAAATGGGGAAACTTTAAAAAAACTATTCAAATTTATTTAATACAATGAATTTACTACTGAAATTTTCTTTGAAGCCAATAAAAAATTGTTCTGCTTTGAAGCATGATGGCATCCCAGGGTAAAAGAAAGAAACAGCAATACTCATTAAAAATGTTTTAATGATTTATTTTATATTTAATTTTGTTTTGTAATGTTGTCTTTCTGGCACCCTATTCTTCTATCTTTTCAAGGGCTAACAATATTTGTTACTCTTCTGTCTCACCTGTGTGATTTCTAGTGTTCTTTTTTAGTAATTTTGAGATTGAGACACACAACATAAGTTTTAGGTTTTGACTTTATTTTCCAAAAGTGCTTTTTAACCATAAAAACTTGATACTATAATATAAATAACTTTGAATTTTATTACATCTTCTAAACATGCACCTTTTCCAAATGAATACAAAGAGTTCTTTAGAGCTACTGATTGAATACATCATCCACCCGTCTATCCATCTACATCTTTTTAATTTCTGTCAATAACAGATCTGCTGCTTCCTTATGTCTTATAAAGCTCTGTATCTTGTTCATGAACTTTCTATGGAGGTGAAATAATTTAATCCTAAAACAACTAGCAAACATTACAAATCTGTGTAAAAATATTTTTATATACACATGATTGAATAATGATATTTTGTTTGCAGGACATTAATTTTGGTTTTTTTTTTTTTTGTGTATTTGTTGTTTTGTTTGGTTTGGGGTTTTTTTAATTGTGGTTGTGAGAGAACAAAAGTATATTTTTCTTCAGAATTTCATTTTTTTTCTAAAACCTACTGTTAAAATATACATGAATATATATGTGTATGTGTGTATATATATATATATACACACACTTTTTTTTCATGAAGTGCTGAAGAAATAGAAATCAAGTCAAAGTAGAAACGCAATTAGGCTAAAAACAGCACAGCATGAAATAGAAATGCATATAAATACTCATTTCAATCTTGGAAAGCCAATCAAAAAAAACCACCCACCAAAATTTATATTATAAAACATTCATTACCATCATGAGCAAAAATAACTTCTAAGGTTTTGCATGGGTTCTCTGAGATTTTTGCTTGACTTCACTGTTGAAATTAGGCTAGAAATATGTTTTATGTAAATACATCATTAGGGATAACTGTGATTATACAAAACAGATGCAAGCTCAAAACGTACTGTGCAGTATCAAAGTAACGTCTCTTTGACCAAAGAATACACATGGTAATAGAGTACATGGATATGACCTTTGGCTTGGGTGGCAAGGGAGGTCAAATATTATGTATGCAGGACATGAGCTTTTAATTTCTAGTTTCTACTGTTATTATCCAACTGCAAACACTGTTACTGCTTTTTGATGAAAGAATTCTGTACTGTAATTCCATCACTGACTCAGTCTATTTGCATTACTTCTTCCTAGTGACTGATTTCTAGTGTTTAGCATTATTTGTTTAATATTTAATGTTTTTTTTCCCACCTGTCATTTTGATCTCTGTCTTATTCTAAACTCCTAATATTTTAGGGTATATTTGTTGGACTGATTTTAGATAGGCTTTATCCCATCTGACTTAGGCATCTAAAAGTGTGGTAAACAGTTAAGTGTGAACAAGACATTTAAGGCTGCCTTTGCACATGCTTACATTCCCTTTCATTTACTGTGAAAGTATCCTAGGGTGACTATCTTAGATATGTATCTGCTGTCTATAAAAAACTAAATTACATGAATCACAGTCTGCTTCCGTTCTAGAGTCATTAACTGCACCCATACTTGCTTCAGCAAGCTATATAACTACAAGAATTAAAAATCTAAAATACTTCATCAAGCAACTGGTCTATAAAGCTGTTTATGGTCCAGCAATTGCTCTGTAGTAACCACTGACTGCAATATCACAAAAATATACCTTAAATTTAAGACACACTTAATAGTAGCAGTTAACTGAAAGACTGAAGAATTCTAGAAAATGTTATGGTATCATCATTTCTGGAAAATGAATTTGATAAAAATTAGTTACAATCACATAGAGGAAATAAGCCCATTCCATTGGTACTATATTCATCTACAGTGTCATGCAGGGATTCAGACTAAATACTTTAATATGTTGTTATTCTGTCTCAGGTTTTTTTTTTCAGTTTTTGTGTCCATGTGTACCTGGATATGATTTGCTCAGCTTTTGTTTTAGATATTGCAACCCAATGTGCAGCTGGTCTAACAAATTCTTTTGAAATGGCTATGTAAGAGATGCACTTTATCATTGAAAATTTTCTTTTCAAATACCCTTATTCACTCGATTTATTTTAAGTTTCTAAGATAAAGTTAATTTGTGTTAAGTAGCAACAGCTTACATTTGTATCATTTTATAATCAATGCACAATGAGGAAAATATGTGCACACATTTTACTATTGATTTTGGTTTATCATTTAGGCTTTGAATGAATCCTTCCCTTTATTCATCTATCAGTTAATAATCATTGCTGTTATTAACAGAATTTCATCTTCTGCTTCAGTGCCCTGGAAGCTGATTCGCAATGTTTTGCAACATTAGCTTGAAATCATTGTGTTATTCATCACATAAATTGTCCAGAATATTATGCTAAATATTGTGAAGAAAATATTTAGGTTTTTGCTTCATGTTTTCTGTTGAGGTGGAATTTTTTTTTTTTGCTTTCTGAGATGGCTACTGTGTAGTAGAAAATTCTTATTTGAGCTTCTGAATCAGTTGTTTGTTCATGGAGGCACTGTCACGATGTTTGCTTCCATCACTTGAACTAGACCCATCTCCTCTCCTCAATTTTTTTACAGTCCTATTCTCTTCTGGATTGTAAACTTTACATGAACATGAAGTTAAGATTCATAGATATGAAACTCAGATTAAATACATATGACCTACCCGCACTGCACAAAAGATACTTTAATAGATCAGGTAATGGATCTAAAATCCAGCGTTTATCAATTCAAATATTTAACACACAAAATATACCCACCCTTCTTTTCTGATGAATGAAGGATAAAATTTACAGAGACCCTTCTCTTCATATTCTTTAAGGATCTGTGTGAGAGGACAGCTTCCATATCTACACAAAATTAGGTATGGGATTGCATTTTGTTTCCTTACCCAAACAAAAAGCATACGAATATTTGATAGGTTAACAGTGTCTGGCTGCCAAATTCCCATCCAGCCACTCTGTTTCTCCCCCTTCACAACAAAAGAGAGGGAGAAAATAAGACAGAAAACTTACACTTACAGGTAGACAGGGAGATCACCTAACAATCATCGTCACAGGAAAAAAAAAGTCTCAATTTGGAGAAGATTTGTAATTTAATTTATTGTCAATTAAAAATAGAGTAGGATTGTGAGAAACAAAGACAAAAAATGATATGACCTTTCCCCAGTGCCCTTCCTCCCTGGATCAACTTCACTTCTTCATTTCTGACTCCTGTATTTATTCTAAGCTGTGAAGAGGGATTGCAGCTTCTCTCTGCTACACCCTTCTCATGCTCTTCCCCCACTCCAGTGTGGGATCCTTTGCATGGTATACAGTCCTTCATAAATTCCTCCAGCATAGGTCTCTCCAGAGGGTAAAGTCATCCAGGAAGGGAACTGTTGGAGCAAAGATTCCCTACAAGCCACAAGTCACACCAGGAGCCTGCTTAAGTGCAGGTTTCCCACAGGATCATAGAATCATACAATAGTTAGGGTTGGAAAGGACCTTAAGATCATCTAGTTCCAACCCCCCTGCCATGGGCAGGGACACCCCACAGTAAATCATGCCACCCAAGGCTTCGTCCAACATGGCCTTGAACACCACCAGGGATGGAGCATTCACAACTTCCCTGAGCAGCCCATTCCAGTGCCTCACCACCCTAACAGGAAAGAATTTCTTCCTTATATCCAATATAAACTTCCCCTAAGTTTTAACTCATTACCCCTTGTCCTGTCACTACAGTCCCTGACAAAGAGTCCCTCCCCAGCATCCCTATAAGCCCCCTACAGATCCTGGAAGGCTGCTATGAGGTCTCCACGCAGCCTTCTCTTCTCCAGGCTCAACAGCCTCAGCTTTCTCAGCCTATCTTTATACGGGAGGTGCTCCAGTGCCCTGATCATCCTTGTGGCCCTCCTCTAGACTTGTTCCAACAGCTCCATGTCCTTTTTATGTTGAGGACACCAGAACCGCACACAATACTCCAGTTGAGGTCTCACGAGAGCAGAGTAGAGGGGCAGGATCACCTCCTTCGACCTGCTGGTCACGCTCCTTTTGATTCAGCCCAGGGTACGGTTGGCTTTCTGGGCTGCAAGTGCACACTGAAGCCGGCTCATGTTCATTTTTTCATCAACCAGCACCTCCAAGTCCTTTTCTGCAGGGTTGCTCTGAATCTCTTCTTTGCCCAGTCTGTAGCCTGGGATTGCCCCGACCCAGGTGTAGGACCTTGCACTTGTCATGGTTAAACCTCATAAGGTTGGCATCAGCCCACTTCACAAGTGTGTCAAGGTCCCTCTGGATGGCATTCCTTTCCTCCAACATATCAACCGAACCACACAGCTTGGTGTTATCAGCAGACTTGCTGAGGGCGCACTCAATCCCACTGTCTGTGTCACTGACAAAGATATTGAACAAGACCGGTCCCAACACCGATGCCTGAGGGACACCACCTGTTACCGGTCTCCAGCCAGACATTGAGCCATTGACCACAACTCTTTGTGTGCGGGCATCCAGCCAGTTCTTTATCCACCAAGTGGTCCACCTACGAAATTGTTGTCTCTCCAATTTAGAGACAAGGATGTCGTGTGGGACAGTATCGAAAGCTTTGAACAAGTCCAGGTAGATGATGTCAGCTGCTTTACCCTTGTCAATCAGTTCCGTAGCGCCATCATAGGAGGCCACCAAATTGGTCAGGCAGGATTTGCCCTTAGTGAAGCCATGCTGGCTGTCACTAAGCACCTTGTTGTTTTTCATGTGCCTTAGCACACCTTCCAGGAGATTGTGCTCCAAGATTTTGCCAGGCACAGAGGTGAGACTGACTGGTCTGTAATTCCCTGGGTCTTCCATTTCCCCTTCTTGAAAATGGGGCTTATTTTTCCCTTTTTCCAGTTGTCAGGAGCTTCACCTGACTGCCACGATTTTTCAAACGTGATGGCCAGTGGCTTAGCAACTATGTTTGCCAGCTCCTTCAGGACCCTCAAATGGATTTCATCAGGTCCCATGGACTTGTGTTTGTTCAGGTTCTTAAGATGGTCTGGAACCAGATCCTCTCCTACAGTGGGCCTTAGGTCTTCATTCTCACAGTCCCTGTGTCTGCCTTCCAAGACTTGGGTGATATGGTCAGAGCCTTTGCCAGTGAAGACCAAGGCGAAGAAGTCATTCAGAACCTCAGCCTTCTCCAAATCCTGTGATAGTTCTCCCGAGAGCTTCCTCAGGGGGCCTGCATTGTCCCTAGTCTCTTTTTTATTCACTACGTACCTATAGAATCCCTTCTTGTTATCCTTAACATCCCTTGCCAAGTTTAATTCTAACTGGGCCTTAGCTTTCCTAACCTGGTCCCAAGCAACCCGGACGACATCCCTGTATTCTTCCCAGGCCACCTGTTCTTGCTTCCACATTTTATAAGACTCTTTTTTCTCTCAAAGTTGCCTCAGAAGCTCCTTATCCATCCAAGGAGGTCTCCTGGCCCTCCTGCTGAACTTAGTTCTAGTTGGGATGCAACATTCCTGAGCTTGTAGGAGGTGATCCTTGAATATCAACCAACAGTCTTGGGCCCCCCTGCCCTCCAGGGCTATATCCCATGGAACCTTACTAAGCAGGTTCCTGAAGAGGCCAGAGTCTGCTCTCTTGAAGGCCAGGGCAGTGAGCTTGGTGCACACTCTTCTCATTGTCCTCAGGATCTCAAATTCAACCTTCTCATGATTGCTGCATCCAAGGTTGCCCTGGAGCACCGCATTTCCAATGAGCTCTTCCCTGTTTGTGAGCATGAGTTCAGGCATGGCACCTCTCCTTTTCGGCTCCTCTATTACTTGCAGAAGGAAGTTGTCTTCCACACAATCGAGGAACCTCCTGGATTGCTTGTGCCGTGCAGTGCCATCGCTCCAACAGGTGTCAGGGTGGTTGAAATCCACCATGAGAACAAGGGCCTGCGATCGTGAGGCTTTTCCTATCTGTCTGTAGAGTGCTTCATCCACACGTTCCTCAGGTCAGGCGGCCTGTAACAGATCTCTACAGTAACGTCTCCCATGGCTGTTCTCCCTTTAACCCTGACCCACAAACTCTCTGTAAACTGCTGACTTGTCCCCAGACAGAGTTCCATACTCTCCAGCCTATCCCTAACATAAAGGGCAACTCCCCCTCCCCGCCTTCCAGGCCTGTCTTTTCTAAAGAGCCTGTAACCCTCCATTCCAACGCTCCAGTCATAGGAGCCATCCCACCATGTTTCTGTGATGCTTGTTATATCATAGCCTCGTAGACACGCACACAACTCTAGGATCACAACTTCCCTCAGGACATACCCCCCTGCCCTGGTGTGGGGTTCATAAGGAGCTGGATATCTGCTCCCGCTTGGACCTCCATGGGCTGCAGGGGTACAGCCTACCTCACGATGGTCTGCACCACAGGCTGCAGGGGAACCTCTGCTCCAGTGGCTAGATCACTTCCTCCCACTTCTGCACTGACGTGGGTGTCTGCATTGCTGTTCCTTACAATATTTTCCCTTCCTTTTCACTAGGCTGTGTGGCATTTTGCCTTTTCTTATATATGCTTCCCAGAACTGCCCCACCTGTGACAGCGGTAGCTCATCCTGGACAGAATAGTAGGTAGAATTTGCAAATACATAAGTGAATAATGTATCTCATGTTCAACAGAGGAAGGGATGTATTTTATTTCTCAAAGACAGTGAGTTTAAACATGTCTGGTGGATTTTTTCAGGCACTATAGAAGCTATGACTATAGGAAACTGAATTTCATTGGATTTTTTGGAATGACATTTTTCTTTGTGCTTTTTTTGAGGGTCTTTACTCCAGTTATGTGTTTGATGGGGTTATGGTTAGTATTGAGATTTAATTGATTTTTTGTGATATATTATTGCTCCAGCTGTGAAGATAAAGATAATGAAACATCTGTCGTTTAAGTATAAGTCTTGATTTGCAGGACAGCATGATTAGAGTAGAAACAAAACTCTACGTTGACTATGGAGAAGATAATGTAATTAACATCTGCTTCCCTTTCTGAATTTGCATGTTTGGGAAGAACTGCATGGGCAACCACATGCTGCTAATGAGGATCCTACTGTGAAAATTATGTAAGTAGAGAAAGTACAGGACAAGAGTATTTGATCCAGATATTTTTTATTACGGGAGTAGTACTAAGGAAGACAGTGAAACTTCAAATGCTTAAAGCTAAATGCATATCTGAGTGCATAGTGAAGCAGATGTGAAAATTGGGGGCTTGGGCAGAGGTGTGGTGAGGTGTGAAGTTGTTACAGTGATAAACACCTTTGATGATTTCTTCAACAATCATAGAGGAAGTTCTGGCTTCCCTGGCTGTTTACTCTTACCCTTTTCTTGAAGCAGGTATAACAAATTCCTATGAAACCAAATGTAGAGAGGAAGCTGATGAAAAATAATTTTTCTTCAGTTGCAGTCCATGGTAACTCATACAAACAAAAAGACTGGGGATGAAGCAAGTGCTAAGAAACAGAGTTTAGGGATGCTTCTTATGTCATTGCTCTCAATGTTTGTAACCTGGAGAATATTTGCTAGAAAGTGGTGAAGCAGAAGTAACATTATAATTTCATAGGCATAAAAATTAGGCAGAAAGTTGCAAGATAAGACACGTATCTAAGATCAACTGCTGGATGCTGTGATGTATAATTTATAGCAGAGATCTTTAGAATACCGGATGAATGCTTGTGATTCAAGACTTTGAAGTAATAATTGAATTATAAATTATATAGTGCTTGGCTATTAGTACATGTAATTAAATTTGCTTAGTTTTAATAGTCTTGATTTGGGAAGAAAGGAGTTCAAGGAATATCCACTGATAATAAAGTATGTGTGGTAGGATAAAATATTTCTGAATTACAATTACACAGAATCACAGAATCCCAAGGGTTGGAAGGGACCTAAAAAGATCATCTAGTCCAACCCCCCTGCAAGAGCAGGGTAACCTACAGTACATCACACAGGAACTTGTCCAGGCGGGCCTTGAATATCTCCAGTGTAGGAGACTCCACAACCCCCCTGGGCAACCTGTTCCAGTGCTCTGTCACTCTTACAGTAAAGAAGTTCTTCCTGATGTTAACGTGGAACTTCCTATGCTCCAGTTTACACCCATTGCCCCTTGTCCTATCACTGGATATCACTGAAAAAAGCCCAGCTCCATCATCCTGACACCTACCCTTTACATATTTGTAAACATTGATGAGGTCACCCCTCAGTCTCCTCTTCTCCAAGCTAAAGAGACCCAGCTCCCTCAGCCTCTCCTCATAAGGGAGATGTTCCACTCCCTTAATCATCTTTGTGGCTCTGCGCTGGACTCCTTCAAGCAATTCCCTGTCCTTCTTGAATTGAGGGGCCCAGAACTGGACACAATATTCCAGATGAGGCCTCACCAAGGCTGAGTAGAGGGGGAGGAGAACCTCTCTTGACCTACTAACCACTCCCTTTCTAATGCACCCTAAGATGCCATTTGCCTTCTTGGCCACAAGAGCACATTGCTGGCTCATGGTCATCCTCCTATCCACCAGGACCCCCAGGTCCCTTTCCCCTTCAGTACTTTCCAGCAGGTCAACCCCCAACCTGTACTGGTACATGGGGTTGTTCTTCCCCAGATGCAAGACTCTACACTTGCCCTTGTTAAATTTCATCAAGTTTCTCCCCGCCCAACTCTCCAGCCTGTCCAGGTCTCGCTGAATGGCAGCACAGTCCTCTGGTGTGTCAGCCACTCCTCCCAGTTTTGTGTCATCAGCAAACTTGCTGAGGGTGCACTCAGTTCCCTCATCCAGGTCATTGATGAAAATATTAAACAGCACCGGTCCCAGCACCGACCCCTGAGGAACTCCACTAGTCACAGACCTCCAGCTAGATTCTGCGCCATTGACCACAACTCTCTGCCTTCTTCCTTTCAACCAGTTCTCGATCCACCTCACTACTTGATCGTCAAGCCCACACTTCCTTAGCTTATCTATGAGGATGCTGTGGGAGACAGTATCAAATGCCTTACTGAAATCAAGAAAAACTACATCTACCGCTCTACCAACATCCCTCCACCTAGTCACTTCCTCATAGAAGGCTATAAGGTTGGTCATACATGACTTCCCCCTCATAAAACCATGTTGGCTGTTCTTAATGACCCCCTCATCCTTGATATGCCTAGTGATGGAGTCAAGAATAAGTTGTTCCATCATCTTTCCAGGGATGGAGGTAAGGCTGACCGGTCTATAATTACCCGGGTCCTCCTTCTTGCCCTTCTTATAGATTGGTGTGACCTTTGCCATCCGCCAATCCTCAGGCACCTCGCCCGTTTCCCACGACTTACCAAAGATGATGGAAAGTGGCCTAGCAATGACCTCCGCCAGCTCCCTCAGCACCCGTGGGTGCATTCCATCCGGACCCATCGATTTACAGATGTCCAGATTGAATAGCTTTAAATATGTGTTTCTCAAAGACATTGACTGCTTAGACCTGAGAAATAAAATTACAGGCTCCTGGAGGCAGACATTATGTTAGCAGTTTTATTAATGTGTCAGGCAAAATTATTAAGATTATTAATAAACACCTGCAAATAGCTGGATGCTGGCTGCCCCATCACCCATCCCATGGGAGGGGGCTCTGCCTGTTGCAGGCAGAAGTGGTGATGCCAGTAGAAGGGCTGCAGGCAGTGCCCAACCTGGTGCATTACATCTCTTCCTTCTCTCACCAAGGTCTCTTCCTACACATGATGCTTCTTTTACATTTAATTTTTTGGGATGATCCATTAGGCACCTTCACACTAATAGAGGTATAAAGGTATTGATACGTGAAATACAGGTGTTTAAATGTATACATTTGCAGTCACGCCACCATCCTTCTACTGATCACTATTTTGAACAGAAAGAAAAAGAAAGTATTTTAAATGATGTCTGAAACAAAACAAAAAGGTGATCCCCCCTGATTACATTGAAGGTATTTTGGGTCCCTTCTTTACCGCCTGTTTTCTTTTCTTTTATGCACTTTTATACAAATGTTGTTACAGGTTGGTAAAAAAAAAATCATCAAAATTATTCAATGTGTTGAAATATAATAATGTTACTGTGTTTTGTTATGTTAGTCTTAATTTATCTTCTATTAAAACACATTTTTTATGAAAGACATTTTTGGAAGTTACATCTTAAAATGCCATTATAGCAGCCAGCTTTAACTTAGGTTTTTTGAAAAGCTTAATTAAGCATACAGGAAGGATACAAGGGGAAGATGATTTCACAGCAATTTATTTTAACTTTGAAAAAAACATTCAAAATTGGCTTTGACTGAAGCTGTAATGAAGTGACTTCCTTCAGAAAAGCAGATTAACTTCAGATATGGGGAATATCATCATAATTCACATAATTCTATGTCAAGGAGGCAAGATGTTTTTGGTGATGCTTGAACTAGTGAATATCAGATTTCACTCATCCCTTATCTGTCAAAAAGTCCTATAGTTTCTATCCAGTTTCTGTTGTGCCATAAGAGCTTTCCTTTCTATATTGGACCTATTTTGGAATGTCTTTGTGTGGAATTCAGTGCTTCTTGGTTTATAAATTTTAGAGACATGGACTCAGTCACCTTCAGCTAACAGTTACTGCTGGAATGCTCAATACCTTTGCCTTGTAATAGTGACTGACCTTCTACATTTCATGCTTCTTTATGGTAAAAGTCTGATGACAAACCCCAATTAATAGTTGTTTTGGGTTTTTTTTCTTCTGTCTCCCCTACTCACCCCCCGCCCTTACAATGATCCAGGACTGGGTGTCACTATGCTCATGGAAACTACTTTTCTATCCTGAGTTTGTGACTAGGTTAATTTCAGAAATAGTTGCAGTGTAGAGTTTTGAAATTACAAAGAAACTAATTTTGTGTCCAATTTTTTTTCTTGGGATCTGAGTGTGACAATGAAGTTGCTTACTAAGATTTTTTTTTTTTTTTTCCTGGATTATCACCATTCTGACATACTATACATTTCATCTTTACAATAATAAACAATTCCTTGGCTTGGCTGACATGGAAAATTCTTATCCAAGAAAATACTATAGAATGCACTTTAGCAACTGCAGAAGAGAAAATCAAAGCACATGTAAAGATAATACTACATAAGAAAAGGCAGGGGTAATAGGGAAGGACAGTTTTTTTCTTGCATTTTTTAAATAGCCCTCAATAGTTGGTTCTTTGCTGACTGAGCCTTCCCAACCTCAGCCTTTCTGGGGGAAGCCCAGGGTTGCAGTGATAATGCTCTTTTGAAGCAGGGTGCCTGTTAAATACTATTTATTTTATCGTAATATCTCACACAACAGCAGTTAACCCATTTCTCAAGAGAGGGGAAAGGCTGTTATGTCTGAAGTGAGAAACTGAAGCATGTGGTAGTGATTTGACCTGCTTGGTGTCATAGTCCAAGAAACCACACAAGCTTGGCCAGACACTTGGAAATTTGGTGAAAAGGCCATAAGACCAGTAGTACTGACCTTCATCAAAGGTTTGTAATCTAAATTTCAAATTAATATTTGGCTCTGATACTAGAGAATTCTTTCCTAAATCATTATACCATATTGTAAGACTGCAGATTATAGTGTCATTAAGAATGTCACCCTTTGTTTTTATCTCCATTTGTTGTATTAAGGCACCAAGTAGTCCTGGAGTTTCATTCTCATTGATAGAAATAAACAAACAAAGTTTTTTGATGCAGGGTGAAACAAATTATTTGTTTGTTTTGTTGTTGTTGTTCTTGCACCGTGGTTAGTTGTATTGTTTTTAACTTGACTTAATTTTTATTTTCTATATTCCTTTTGGATTTTATTTTTTTGTGTGTGTATGTGTATTCCTTTTTTACTTACTGCTGTTCTGTGTATTTCTTACCTTCCGGTACTGACTTCTAGTGTGCTTTGAGCTAGTCAGTGTTAATTGGAATTAATGTATTCTACATGGCATCTTTTCTAACAGAGTTTTAATGCTTCCCCAAAGTACCACAGCTTTTCCAAGCAATCAGATTGTTCCAATGAGCAAATATCTCTTCTGTTTTCTCTAAAGAGCAGTACCTTTATAAGTTCTTTCTCACAGTAGTTTAAACAGTGTTTTTGATTTGATGATAGTGAACCAGATGATCCCTGGGACGTGGAAGGAAGAGATCTGCTATTCTATGTACATGTAGTCTTATCTTTTGCCTAAGAAGTCAAAAGAACTTTCTAGTAGCAATTGTACTGCAGGTGCAGTTGTCTTGTGCTTTTCTATTTGAAATATTCATGTCTTCTAACCTCTCATTTTATACCTAGAAATTAAATAGTGCTTATATAATGCCCTCTGTTGTGGGAGTCCACTCTGTGATCAGACTTTGAGACTTGATACTTAAACATGTAAACATTCTTAATAACTTCATTTCTGCAACAACATTATTAGTGAGGAAAAGGGACAGAGAGACTTTCCTTCTCCTTTTTTGCATCCTTTGCTTTCAGATAACCCTGGTCATTTGTGTGTTTTCAAGGTTGAAATATCATTTCCTTCCACAATTATATGACTTTAAGAGTTTTCACTGGAAAATGAGGAGAAAAAGCAGAAGTCCTTTTTCCTTGTCTGTGTAACCACTTTTTTTGTGTTCTTATAAAAATCTCGATGAAGGGAAGACTGATTCAGTTACACTCAATCATCAGACTGGGAAACAGAAATAAGCAGAAAGACCTAGCATATGTGAAGAACTGCACCTCTCTGAGAAGATAAGAAGAGCAGGGGACAGAAGCTCTGGAGTCAAAAGCCTGAAGCAGGACATGTTGCAAGTCAACATGGGTCTTTCTTTTTTTTTCCATTTGGAAATAAGGAAATAGGCCTAGCCATATGTTCCTTTATAGAGTTCTTTTAAGCTTCACTGAATACTAACTGGAAAAAAAGTGGCTGGAGCAAAACATTCCTGGCTCAATATATGAATGTTTTCAATGAAAAATCCAGACTGATACTAACTTGAAGGGACAGTAACAGAGTATGTTTGTGTTGTGACTACACAGAGCAGGGAATTCTCTTGGCATTCCAAATAGTCTTTCTTTAACATTATTGTCTCACAAACTGGAGACATGGAAACTCCTTGCTTGTTACGTATATATAAACCAGTTGTCAAACCATCTTCGTTCCAAAACCAAAACCCACCCACTTTCATATAAAACTATGCAAAGAAATAAAGAAACAGATGAGAATTCAAATTTCTCTGATTCCAAAATAAGCAAAAGACTAGAGGTATTTTTTGCAGTTTGTTGTTATTTATTCCATAATTGCTCTCTGATATTTTCCTAAATACTAAATTTTGCCTGATGTTCTTTAGAAGAAGACCTTTACAGAGCTTTCCTCAAATATATATTAGCAAAATCTATACATTAAATCTTCCCTCTGTTTTTAAAGTTCAACTTTTCTGAGAATTTATCAGCGGGAGATGTCAGGTAAGAGCATATTAAAATTCCTTGAGAAATTCGTGTATTCAAACTGTTGTAACAAAATTCTGAAAATTTCACCTGTAAGCCACTAACTTAAAGCTAAGATTTTACATGAGTTTATATAGTGAAAGACACGATCTAACTTTAATCAGGGTGATAGGACATGTTTGAGAAATTCAAGCAAGAAATAAACTATTCACATAGGCAGATAAATTTGGGTTCTGCATATTTTTCACATGTAAAATTTGAAAATATTGTCTGTGAATAATGTTATCATATTTGTTCAAGCAGACACGTAAAGCTAAAAGGCCATATTTTCATTTAATGGCCTGTATGAGTAATGAAAAAGTTCTGTGATATAAACTGTTTCATTTTGTCAAAAGTGGAGGATAAGACTGGGGTTTAAGATGGACTTAATAACAAATAATATTTTCTTAACTATGAGAAGCTGAATAAGGACAACTTGAGCTTATTGGTGACTGATTTAGTATCAGAAGCTGCAATTATCTTTACTGATTAATGTTTGTAAAAGAAAAAGCAGTTACAATAGGAAATTTTCAAAAAAGGGAATTTAGCAGGGTGTGGAAATATTAAGCAAATCAAAGATAAAAATGTCACAGACACTTTTAATCATGTCCAGGAGCAGAGGCTAAACCCCCAAATGCAAGGAAATTGGCATACAGTACATTTGTGTCTCTTTCCTTCTCTTTATACTTCCTAAATTACAGCCCAGAAAGCCAACCATATGCTGGGCTGCATCAAAAGAAGAGTGACCAGCAGGTCGAAGGAGGTGATTCTCCCCCTCTACTCTGCTCTCATGAGACCCCACCTGGAGTACTGCATTCAGCTATGGGGCCTTCAACATAAAAAGGATGTGGGCATGTTTAAATTACTCCAGAATGTGGCCACAAAGATGAGAAGAGAAAGGGCAAGGCTATGGAAAAATAAAAAAATTAAGCTTCCAGGTCTCTGTTTTGTACTATGGGCACCAATTTAAGTTGTGAAAATGAAATTTCCCAGGGTAGAATATTTTCTCAGGAAATCAGATGGATACAATTGGATCCAATTTCTTTCATTCTCATTGCCTTTTTTGTGTGTGCAGTACTGCTCTAAAACTGAGAAATATTTTTTAAGAATAAAGTCCATTGAGATCAATCGAATGAGACAGAAAAGAACTAGACTGTTTTTTTCACTTAAATATACATGTCTGAAAATGTAGACCTACCTGAGAACAATGTACATGTGCTCCAGGATTAGAATTGTACTGTGATTTGAAGCTCACACTTGGAATTATCCTCCAGGCACCTGCATCAGTTGTAATGGTCCAACCCCTTGCGTTAAGGAGAGAGGGAGGTGAAATCATCCATTGAATGATGTCTAAATGAAACGTAACTTTCTGGGTTTGCATATACAGTATTACACTAATTTTTCTACTTATGTAAAACCCTTCACTTGCCTGCTATTTTACAAAATGTCATTTTCTGCTAAGAGGTAGTCCAGCTGCAGTGAATGGAAGTCAGCTATATTGTAACTGGTCTGAAGAAGTTATGGGCTCTGATCTTGCTAAAACCTCTCAGAAGTATCACTGTATTTTTAGACCAAATGTAGGCCTATCTAAATTATCTAGAAGTTTATAACTGAAAAAATATGAAAAAATTTTTTTTCCTCCCCTTTTGATGTTATCTTGAAATGTTATGGAATTTTGATACACTTGTACTATATCTCCGTTTTATTACTGCTGAAGAAAACAGATACTGCCATTTTAGGTACAAGACTGTATCAGTGAGTGTCATGGTTTAAACAAAGTCACCCATAAATCACACAGTCGCTCTCTCACTCCCCCGCTTCTTGCCCTCCCCCTACTCCCGGAGGGATGGAGAGGAGAATCGAAAAGAATGCAACTCCCACAGGTTGAGATAAGAACAGTTTAGTAACTAAGGTATAACACAAACCACTACTGCTACCACCAACAATAACAATGGTAAAAGAAATAACAAGAGGAAAGAATACAACACCTCAACACCAGCCAACCAATAACTCACCCCACTCCCCCCAGCCAAGCACCGACCGATACCTCCTCCAACCCTGCAGTCCCAGCCCTTCCAGGTAACCCTCCATTACATCCTGGGCATGATGTGCTGTGGTATGGAATACCTCTTTAGTCAGTTTGGGTCAGGTGTCCTGTTTCTGCTTTCTCCTGGCCTCCCCTCCTCCCTGGCAGACCAGGAGGCTCAGAAAGTCCTTGGTCAGACCAAACATTTGAGCAGCAACGAAAAACATCAGCGTTATCAGCACCATTCCCAGGCCAAAAATCAAAAACACAGAGTTGCACCAGCCACCAAGAAGAAGAATTACTGCTACTGCTAAACCTAGGACAGTAAGCAAGAGTTTGATTAAATCTGGGGTTTGCTTGAGATTGTAAGTGGCGTTAGAGAAAGACTTTTTAAACTGTCTTCTCCATAGTCCTTAAATTGACACTGAAAGTCATACCATGGAAAGGAAAGTAAATCAGTTAAATTATTACCCTTTTTTTTTTTGTGGGTTCTAATATGCTGAGTCTGAAAATACTGTTAGAGATCCTTTCTGCTATTTTGTCTGTTGCAAACCTAAACCACCGATTTCGAACATCCCGAATGATCTGGCTTTGCTGTGATCTACTAAAAAATGTCAGGATAATCTGACCTTTGGACAAACAATAAGCAATACAGCATATTTATTATGGCTTCGTGCTTCTTCCTACTCTCTGGCTGTTCATGACAGTATGAAGCAGGTGTCCTTGTGTACAGTGACTTTCATTTCATTAGCTAGCTATTTGTGTGAGTGGTAAATTAGGTATTTTAGTCTCATACCCCCTAACTGTGGCTGTTATTTCTACGGCATAATTTACATGTCAGTTCTATGAAACTCAATGAACTGTGAGTAGCAAACCCAATACACTGTTTTTCAACATGCTGTCTGAAATGAGATTGTGAGGAAAAGAGAATATTAAAACTAGAATTGTTAAAGGAAATTTTGGTTTGCATTTAAAATCTACCATCCTGGTAGCATCTCATCAGTGTAACATGGGGCTTAGCTACTCAGTTTGTGATCGTATCTCTGTCTAGGATCACTTGTACTTTAATGTTGTGGATCAGATATTTCTAATAGCAGGATAACCATACTTGGTCTTGGTAAAAGAACAAGAAAATACTGAGAAGGAATATCCCCCCACCCCCCAAACCACAAACAAAACAAAAAAGAAAACCAGTATAAAACAAACAAAAAAACCCATTACAACAACAACAAACCCCTAACCAGTCAGAGAAAGGAAATAATATTTTCTTCAAATCAAGAAAAATAATAATAAAAAAAGATTCTTGAATTTCCATTACCACTTGCTAGATGCTTGTTTTCATTATACCCTTTCATACTGTTTCATTGTATAAATACATAATAAAGTGCTTCAGGTTTCTTCCCGTAAGAATATTTAAAATGTAACCTGCATCTACCTTGTGATTTAAGCCCATTTGTCATCATTTGATCAGCAAGGGCATACTTCAAAAAAATGCCAGCTAACTCTCAGTCCAAAGAACAGGCATACTACACCTAATTTTCAGGTTTTTTTCTTAAGTCAATCACTATTTGAAACCTTGTGGTTAACCTCATTTCCCCCTTGTAGACTTTCTCACACTGACTTTCTCACTAACATATTTTCTGAAATACCATGGCCAAGACTGAACAGAGTAATCAAGCTGATACTTGCCTCAGTTGGGGAAGAGTTGGGTATATTGGTATTAATACATTCCAATGTGATACATGCCTTCTCTAGTAAGGATGCAAAATTATTGTCTCTTGTTCAATTTGTGATACATTATAAAGCCTCAAACTCCTCCTTCCAATGGCTACCCCTCTCATTATTCTTTTTCCTGTATTTCTGTAGTTGGTAGTTTCTGCATAGGCACAGCACTTTTCATTGCCCATATTGATTTTTTTTAATAAAGCATTTAAAAAGTTTGTGTTTATTTAAAGCTTGGATCCTGTCTTTTAGTGTCCCTGCAGTCCCTCACAGATTTTCTTTTTTATCAGCAAACTCAGTTACGTGTTTTCTCTTGCATCCTTCATGTCATTTGGAACTGCAATCGTAAGCCCTTCCATTATAATAACAGGTTATTGACAATTACTCTTTGGAATCAGCTTTTCTAACATGTTTTGCACCCACGCTGTTATAGTTTCATCTTTTTCATGTTTACCTATCAGAATATCACGCATTTCTATTGAAAGCTTTAGTAAAGTCAGGATTAGTATTTTTTTTTAATCCTCATTTCATAAGGCTGCAGTTTTATCCCCAAAAAACCCAGGTCACAAGGAAGTGGTTTTTAGGTTTTTTTCTTCACTGCTTGACTGCTCATAGCCTACAGACTTTGTAAGTCATTTGCTCTCAGCTGAACTGTTCTTGAGGACTGAAACAGACAAGGTAGTAAAGACTGTTTCCTGACATTGTTTGCAATTCTTTTCCTATGTTGAGTAACAAAGTAATCCTTTCCTCTTGTTACACTGAATGCACTTGCAAATTCTTGTTATTCTTGATTCTTGACTAGTAGCATCGCATCCTTTGCTTTGCTCTTCCAGTCCTGGTAAGCATATGCCACATGTCTGATTTTGTTTTCTGTAGTAACACCTCCTCTCACTCCCTGATGTTGCTTGGTTCCAGTTAAACTCCAACCCCTAATTTGTATGAATTTAGCTGGGTTGTTTTTTCATCCTAAATGATACTCCCACTAACAACTGTAATTCCAGCCTTTCAAGTTCTAATTTGTTCTTTCTGCCCTTTGAATTATGATAGCTGAATTTGAAACCATTGTGGCTCCCCTGGATCAGTGTCTGAAGAGGCACTTCTGCTCAAGTGGGAGAGATGAGTATTACATGTCTGAATAAATTATTACCTCAAAACAGTAATAGCAATTGTCTGAGTTGAACCAGCAGTAACATACAGGTTCTATTATCCTCAAATTACCAATACAGATGAGCACGAATTCAGGTAATGTGTTGTATAAATAAAACACACTACTTTATTAGATCGATACAAGAATAACAGGCCTTCCAGTAAGGAAAATGCTGCCAATTTGCAAAGAAAGCTATGCAAGATGATTTGGAATTAATTACCATCAGTTTCTAAATATTGACCTCAAAAGTATTCAGTATGAACCGTGATAAATAGTATGTCATCAGAAAATAACAAACCATTATGATAAAATCTATTTTAAACCTCTCAGCCCTCTATCAATTGCATTTAATTATTCTGAAAGTTAATCAAGCAGACCTTATATAAATCTACAGTGAGGTATTCCTCTTATGAGGAAAACTCACAAGTTAACTCCTACTTGTCTTTGAAAGACTGTGGGTGAAAAGAATCTTTTCTGCCGTCCTACTCACCATGTTTAAAGAAAAAAAAGCAAAATCATAACCTCACTTTAAAATATGATTGGATCCCATAGAGAGTGTAAGGGCAAGAAATTATCTCTGTAACCGCATATAATAAGAGCATGACTTTTATCAAGGTTGATACTAATTATATAATTGTCTCACATGAATAGTTATGCTACACTCAAATTCAGTAGGCCTAATACCTTCAGAATACTGAAACCTTATCAAAACTTTGGCCTCTATAATAAGTCTTGAAAACCTCTGGGTATTGTACATAAACCAGGAATTAAGCCAAGACAGAAATTTTCATTCCTATGGACAACTGGCTGTATAATTCACCTTGAAAGTCAGCAGTGAGTTTACCTGCATGCCTCATAAATTTAAAATAATTTGCCAAGGCACTGTGTTTTTTCTGAAACTGCTTATAAAATAAAATAGTATATCTGTGAGTTTTATTGTGGGGTTTGAGATCTTTTTGAGATCTTCTCTTAGGATCTTCTTTTGCAACAGGAGAAAGCGATGACTCACTTTTTACATTTTATTAAGATCATGGAGTCTGTCACTTCCATGAATTTATATTTCTTTTCCCCTAGTGATGTTACATTCTCTGAACCACCTCATCATGTTCCATCATGAACATTTTAAATACCTCTTTCAAAACAGTGCTACAAGTCATTGTCTCAGGCTCAAAGCTGATCCATGATGCTAAACTCAAGGATGTATATGCTAATGTGTTAATAGACCTATGTCTGCAGTCTGTCATGCCCTTTAGTTCCCTATGTCACATACAGCTGGTCAGGAGGTCAATGGTGAATCATTTATTTGCATGAACTTTGTAAAGGAATAGCAGAGTAAAGGAAGCCTGTTTACCAGAAGAACTGTTTTAGTGCAACAAAGTACAAATAGTGAACCAAAAGTAGGATGTGTACTCCATACTTGAGAAATATCCGCTATGACGGAGCTTAGACATCAAAACATAAATTTAAAGGATAGAGTGAAATCAGCCCTCATCAAACCATACATTTAAAGGATAGAGTGAAGTCAGCCCTATCAGTGCCATTTGCTTAGCTCTGATCAAGATACTGCAGGCTCAGCCTTCTGAATGGTCTGATCGATAAAATCTCATTTTGAGTGATTGGCTCCACACTAGGGAATTCTCCAACAAATCTTTCCTATGACAGAATATGCAAACATAAAGAATCAGACCTGAATGGAGTATTTTTGGTGCACAATATATACTGAAAACAATGCTATTCAGAATGAGCAAAGGTTCATATCAAATTTGAATACAATGCAAGAGTGAGAAGGGACAAAGGAGAGAGCAAATGAGAACAATCATGAGGGTCACACTTTAAAATATGCCTTTTTAATTTTGGTGTTAATTTTTAATTTCTTGGTTTTGTTTATTTTTAGTTTGTTTTTTATAGGTCAAAACATCTATCTGGAACAGGGTTTTTTTTCATTTTTATTCTTGGCTGACATCTTGAAAAATCCATTATTTCCACAAGTTGACCAAATATACTAGTCATGTGTCGGACTGTGTGATAAAAACATGACGTTTTTTACCTTAGGTCTTAATTGTCTTTAGCTAGAAACCAACATAGCTATCAACTGTCATTTTACTTTTCTAACGCTTGCTGCAAGGACTCATTTTCCACATGTACTGATTTCCAGATTGCTTATTTTCAGTTTAAATTATTTAAAATCATGCTGTTTGTACTAGAAGATTAAAGAAACAGCACACTGAGAGAGACATTGCTTATTGTAAGGCCTTTCTTTTTTGTTAGAGAAAAAGTGTTACTTTCAGATTTGTTGCTGTAGAGCAGAATGTACAAAAAGAAGTAAAATTCCTGACACTGTGATTTATGAAGAAAAACATACTGACTGGTTCAGAGTTAATGGTAGACTTCTCTTTTATTTTAGAGATTTTTTTTTTTTCTTGTGTGGAACATTTCTACTTACATGGAACAGTAGTTCTGAATATAACTAACTTAATACACCCGCGTCTTGCCTTGCCCTCAGCACTCAAAGGAAGTTATCAGAAGGTGTTTTGGGTGCAACCAGAGGAAAATTAGTTCTGTAAAGCAATTTTAAGGCCTAGTTGGATGTAGAAAATATGAAATACAAATCCATATGTAATACATGCATATTATAGAAGGTTTCTTTGGGTATTTGTTTCTATATACTTCAAACTACCTCCTGAGGAAAAAAGATCCAGCTCCAAGGTGCTTGTTTGTAATGAATATAAGGGCCTTTTTCCTCCCACTACTACTTAAAAAACAAACCAACCAAACCAAGAAAACCAAAAACAACCCATAGGCTAAAAATATTTCATACTGAGTCAGACAGGTCGTTGTATGGTACACTTTGGAATAAGTAACTGCAGAGATCACACTGTAAATTGCAAATATTCTTATAATCAAGATGGAACTAAAGAACTTTCACATGTACAGTTGTCACTAACGTAACTTAAATATTAGCATTTTCGTAGAAAGAAAAAGATGGCACAGAATATTTGATATTTTTTTTACAAACCCTCTTCAGTAGTAAAGTGCTCGTTGATTAAGTTCTGCAAGATACTTACAAATACTGTGCTGTTTGCTGTGTCTGGACTTATCCAAGACATCCACAGGCTATTTTGTCATAAGCCTCATTTATGTCCTTGAGGATTTCCTCCACTCCAGCAGAAACACTCTAGTGTTTTAGAGAGCCAATCTTTTCTGAGATAATCTCAGAATCTTAAATGTCTTGTGATAATGAAGACAGCTGCTGTCACAGACCAAAACTGCTCAGTTCAGATATTTTAAACTAAAAAGGACCTGAAACAGTTTATTGGTTTGATAATTATGTGCAGTTAACTTGCAGACAGTGAAAGAAACATTCAGGATCAGTATCAGTAGCACAATGGATAAACCACAGGGCAAGATATTATTAGATGTTAATAAACACCTACAAATTTCTAAGCACTGTTTTATAAGTAAACCCCTGAAGGTCTAATGCTGCTCGCAGTTATGAGCACTCCCCCTCCACAGACACAGGCCATTTGGGTTACAGACGTGCACCCTGTCATTGTGGAGTTCTGTGTGCCCCTGTCTGCACACTCATCCTGCTCCCTGTGAGCTCCCAACACAGGTACTAGTAAGAAAGCCCCCATAAGATCATATCCATACCCCATGATGCAGGGGGTGTAGGCTGCCCCCAGCACCTGTCTCATATGAGAGGGCTCTGCTTGTTCCAGGTAGAGCGGTGATGCCGGTGGGGTGGCTGCTGGCAGTGCCCAGCATGGTCTTCCTTCCCTCCCCAAGGTCGCTCCTTTCCTGTTGCAAATTATCATGTTTTTTTCACATTTCCTTTCAAGGTGACCTCTTTGTTTCAAAAGTCTGCAATTTGTAGTTTGTAATTACTCAGTAATTTGCTCATTACTCTTTGATCTGGTTACTTGTAATTTTCTTCTTAAAAATTATATTTTTTTCATAAATTCTCTCCTAGACTGTTTTATCCACCCTGCATTGTTTCTATTCACATTCCTGTCTTCACTGATGCTGTTACAAAGGCTATTCACTGAGCTGGGCCACATAATCACCCATATAAACAGCCTCCTTCTGTGGGACTGGTGCTTTGCTCTCTTCTTGTCCTGTTTCTTCCACGCCCAGCTTAGTGTGTCCCTTCTAGGTGGGATGTCAATAACTATATCAGGTCTGTGGCTGATATTCTGTGTGCAGCTTATTATACTGACTTTAGCAGTTTGTCAGAAATTTTGGTTAAAATGTTTTTTGTAACTATTTAACTTTTTCTACTTTTATTTGGATTCTTGAACCTTTACCCTTTAATACCTCACAATTATGTGCGGTTTCTGCAACACAAGTTCTATTCTTGCCTCAGTAAACAATTTAAAGCAATAGGGAGCCCACTTGGCATAGTGCAGATTTTATCTTTGCTTGCCAAAGATAAATACAATAATTAATTTTGCTTTCACACTCCAAATTTAGTAAACAGAATAAATAAAAGGAAATTGAAATTGCTCAAAATCGTTTACTCAGCAAGTGTTAACATTAGTGTTCTGAGTGACAGAGGTCTTGTGAATAGCTGATTACATTATTAGCATGCCAGAGCAGCATTTTTTCCCCAGAAAGATACTTTTCCAAGCATCTTAGACCTTTGATTTGAATTAGTCTGTGCACACTAGTATCTTATTCATTTGTATTGGATTATTAGAGTTAATGCAGAGAAACAGCTTATTTCAAAATTTTAATTCTGTAGTTTCTTACTGTACAAGCAAAAGGGGGAAAAGAAACCTGTATCATCCAAACACAGCTGTTGGCTCAATTTTCTTTTTCTATTTGTCAGATACTGAACTTGTATTATAACACATTATGAGATAATGTAAGGTGTTTTTTTTACAGCAGCAATTTCATGCTTTGATATCAAAAGTTATCAAAACTGCATGAAAATTATGTTGATGGAATCACATCCAAGATGCTCCAAAATGGCAGTGAATGAAATTATTAATATAAGAAAAAACATCATGAGACATCAGAATAGGAACCAGTCCTTCATGGTAATGCTTGATAATCTCTGTATTTCGACAATCAATCAAGCTTTCTGCTATAAACACACTGATTATTTTCATATTTATATTTAACATCTCAGCTTATGTAAAGTAAATTCCACTGGGTTATCCATGGGATATAGCAACGGCTGTCAGCACAGATAAATATTTTGTTCATCAAAATCAAAATGCGTTCAGGTTTAGTTTTCAGTTTAGAAGCAACAGCCTATAGAGATGCTGTGGAGGGACTCTTCGTCAGGGACTGTAGTGACAGGACAAGGGGTAATGGGTTAAAACTTAAACAGGGGAAGTTTAGATTGGTTATAAGGAGGAAATTCCTATTAGGGTGGTGAGACACTGGAATCAGTTGCCCAGGGTGGTTGTGAGTGCTCCATCCCTGGCGGTGTTCAAGGGCAGGTTGGATGAAGCCTTGTGTGGGATGGTTTAGTGTGAGGTGTCCCTGCCCATGGCAGGGGGGTTGGAACTAGATGATCTTGAGGTCCTTTCCAACCCTAGCTATTCTATGATTCTATGATTCTAACAGTGATGACGAGCAGTATAGATTAAATAGGTGCTGCTTTCTGAGTTCTCTTACCCACATGAAAAAAAAAAAAAACAAAACTGGCAATAATTTTAGAAGTACAACTCTGCTGGTAAAGACACGAAAACATCTCTTAAGTCCTAGAAGCATTTTCTTGTTAAAAAAAAATAACTAGGCATATAATATCCTTGTCTCTAAATTGGAGAGATATCAATTTGATGGATGGACCACTCGGTGGATAAAGAACTGGCTGGATGGCCACACACAAAGAGTTGTGGTCAATGGCTCGATTTCTGGCTGGAGACTGGTAACGAGTGGTGTCCCTCAAAGATCGGTGTTGGGACCGGTCTTGTTTAATATCTTCATCGCTGACATGGACAGTGGGATTGAGTGCGCCCTCAGCAAGTTTGCCGATGACACCAAGCTGTGTGGTCTGGTTGATATGCTGGAGGGAAGGGAAGCCATCCAGAGGGACCTTGACAAGCTTGTGAGGTGGGCTGATGCCAACCTTATGAAGTTCAACCACGACAAGTGCAAGGTCCTACACGTGGGTCGGAGCAATCCCAGGCACAGCTACAGATTGGGCAAGGAAGAGATTCAGAGCAGCCCTGCAGAGAAGGACTTGGGGGTGCTGGTCAATGAGAAAATGAACATGAGCCGGCAGTGTGCGCTCACAGCCCAGAAAGCCAACCGTATCCTGGGCTGCATCAAAAGGAGCATGACCAGCAGGTCGAAAGAGGTGATCCTGCCCGTCTACTCTGCTCTTGTGAGACCTCACCTGGAGTATTGTGTGCAGTTCTGGTGTCCTCAACATAAAAAGGACATGGAACTGCTGGAACAAGTCCAGAGGAGGGCCACGAGGATGATCAGGGGACTGGAGCACCTCCTGTATGAAGACAGGCTGAGGAAGTTGGGGCTGTTGAGCCTGGAGAAGAGAAGGCTGCGTGGGGACCTAATAGCATCCCTCCACTATCTGAAGGGGGCCTATAGGGATGCTGCGGAGGGACTCTTTGTCAGGGACTGTAGTGACAGGACAAGGGGTAACGGGTTAAAACTTAAACAGGGGAAGTTTAGTTTGGATATAAGGAGGAAATTCTTTCCTGTTAGGGTAGTGAGACACTGGAATCAGTTGCCCAGGGTGGTTGTGAGTGCTCCATCCCTGGCAGTGTTCAAGGCCAGTTTTGATGAAGCCTTGGGTGAGATGGTTTACTGTGAGTTGTCCCTGCCTATGGCAGGGGGGTTGGAACCAGATGATCTTGAGGTCCTTTCCAACCCTAACTATTCTATGATTCTATGATAATATTGGACTCTTCAAAAGTATTTTATTTGACACTTACTGCCAGTCCTACTTCACATAAAATCAGTTGTGCTATATAGTTAGATTCAATAAAAAGAGAGTGAATGAGTGCCACCTTGACCAGCACATATCAAAATACTTTATTTGCACTGGAAAGGTAAAAAAAAAAAAAAAATTAAAAGAGAAGATAATGGCTATGTTGAATAAATTAGACTGCTGAAAACTACATGTGAGTTGGAAAAAGAAATCACCAGTCTGCCACTGATAAAGGGCAGGGGGCAGATAGCTAGAAGGAAAGGTAAACCACAGACATAGTCTCACTTTTGCACTGTCAAACAGGCTGTCCTGAAATAAGTTTTTCTCTCAAGTTTGCTACTGGAATGCTTCACTTCAATTTTGTATAAAGATACAGAAGAGGTGATTTCAAAGCCCATCTCCTGTTTTTCAGAACACAGACACCTGTGAGATGATGTCCCTAAGTTTTTGTAGTAAATTTCCAAATGTCTTTTTTCTAATGAAGAAAAGAGAATATTTTATGTTGAAAACATTTGAAGTTTAGTGGGCTGTAGCCAGTTAAAAAGCTTGAGAATGGTAGACATGAGGGTATAGGAAGAGGGCAGGGAATCACCTTACAGATAAATATTTTCTGTGCATATATACCCTGGTTTCAGATGCAAGTTACTTTTCTCCTTCCTAGTAGCTGGCCGACAACCATCCTGACCGAAGCAGCTATCCGCCCTTCTGGGTGACTTCCCCCACTTTATGAACTGGGCATGATGTGCTGGGGTACAGAATACCCTTTGGCTACTTTGGGTCAGGTGTCCTGTCCCTGTTCCCTCCTAGCTTCTCATGTTCCTCTTCATTGGCAGAGCATGAGAGACTGAAAAGTCCTTGATCAAAGTAAACTTTACTTAGCAACGGCTAAAACATTGAGGTTATCAGCATTGTTCTCAGACTAAAGCCAAAACACAGTACTGCATCAGCTGAAACCAGGACAGTATGCTTAAGCAAGTAACTAGGAGCTGCAATGATCATAGATGTAGCTGTTCTGTGGTGAAAAGGGAGAAGCTGATAAATCATATTTTCCCCCTTTTTTCAATAGAAAAATTATTGGAAAACTTTTTTTTTTTTAAATAGTCCCAACAAACAAGTAAAACATAGCTAGAAGTAATTATTAGCTAGTGTTATACTGATCAGAGTGAATTATTTACCATTCCATATTTAAATATATCCATATTTCTATGTTTATTGAAAAATTTATATAAGAAAGAGGAGCAAATCTTTAATATTTGAAATGATACTTTGATCATAATGTTTTGTCATGGAAAGTTCAGAAAAAATCTTTTAATATATTTTAATACATATTTAGTATATTCTTATTCGCATTAGTGCTATAAAGATCAGGTATGGAAGAATCTGATATTTTAAATCCCCTATGAACAACTTTGAAAACATCACAGCATGGCCTATAATGAGTGGTGACTGGAAAATTCTATTTCAGCTTTATATGAACTTATGATTACTTTCTTTTTAATCCCAAAGAATGGAAATTACAAGTAAAAATTTTGTGTTCCTTTTTTTTTTTTTAATTAAAAACATATTTTTAACAACAAAAAAAAAAAGAAGAAGAAAAGAAAGAAAAATACTTATGTATAAAAAAATACTGTGTATGTACTTGGAATGTCAATTCAGTCCCCAGTTTTTAAATAAGCTTTCATTTCTTCATGTACATCTATTTTACTGACAATTTTTCAATCATCTTTCATCAACACAATATATTCTAAATGCTCTCATTGAAAATGGGGAACATATATTAAATAACATGTTTAAATCTCTGGGGAGCCAAGGCTGGTTTGAAGTACAAGAAAATAAACTGGTTTTTGCATCTGAAAGAAAGCAAAATTAATGCAATGTATCAATAATATCTATAATTAGGCTTTTTTGACTATTTTAATTTGTTTATGCTCTAAGTGGCAGCTAAGAATTCAAGACACAAATCTCTTCTTATGTTATGGGTTTATGCTTTCTGTAAATCCTTTCTTTAGACAGAGAATCTTTTGATCAGGACTTCTCTTTTGTTCTTTTCCACCAAATTAAGGGCATATGATGAGAGAGCACTTCAGTTGTAAGTGAAGTCTGTAACATTGCAAACATTTCTGTTGTCATTAGATAATTTCAATTTATAAGGACAGTATTATTTTCTGATACATCTCTGGACTTTTAATAAGAATTTACACTTAATAGCTTAATATCTAGTGTTTAGATAATACTAAGAGGTACTTGTACTTTGAATCTCTTATCTTTAAAGCTTTGAATAAAAATGTATTAAGTAAAATAATCTTTACAAATTATTCTCTGGGAAGCACAGAACACAACATTGTAGAATAATGTTGGAACTACCACCTTCCATCTGATAGGAAGTCTGTTCAAAACAGTATCAATTTCTGGAAGATGGAATAAGTGTTTCAAGATCTTCCTGTGTCTTGCAAATCAGATGTGAAAAAAAACATACCAATATTGGCATTTCTCAAGTCTTTGGCTGATAATTGATTAAAGATTAAAGTTCTGAATTCAGGTCTGAATTCAGGTCCTAGGTTCTTCAAAACAATATTTTGGGATCCTCTTTGACATGGAGTATATTACCAGTCTGAAAAGGGAATTCCTATCGTGTAGTATATAGGGCACACCTTACCTGTGAGGATGAATTTACGCTCTTTTCTAGAATACTGAAAATGTGGTCATTTACCAGATGGAGATGTATAGAATACAGAGAAATCCTTGAAAAGTTTGCTGAATACACAGATAATTGTTTTCCAGAACCAGAGTACAGTCTACTTCAGTGTGTTGACTTCAAGTTACTGCTCAGGACTTTAGCATTGTAGCAGTACATATACATCAGTACGAGAATGAAATAATCTATGTTAATCTATATGTCTAGCTGTTGTGGTTTAAGTCCAGTCAGTAACTCAGAACCACGTAGCCGCTCACTCATTCTCCCGCTTCCTCCCCCCAGCTCCTGGAGGGGTGGGGGGGAGAATCAAAAGAATGTAACTCCCATAGGTTGAGATAAGAGTCCAGTAACTAAGGTATAACACAAACCACTACTGCTACCACCAATAATGATAATGATAAGGGAAATAACAAGGGAAAAGAATACAACCACTCACCACCTGCCAACCGATACCCAGCCCCACCCAAGCAGTGATCTAGCCCTTCCGGGTAACTGCCCCCAGTTTATATAGTGGGCATGACGTGCTGTGGTATGGAATACCTCTTTGGCTAGTTTGGGTCAGGTGTCCTGTCTCTGCTTCCTCCCAGCTTCCCCTCCTCCCTGGCAGATCATGAGACTCAGAAAGTCCTTGCTCAGAGTACACATGACTCAGCAACAACTGAAAACATCGGTGTTATCAGCGTTGTTCCCTGGCTGAAAGTCAAAACCACAGCACTAGGAGAAAACCACTACTAAGGAGAAAAAATGACTGCTACTGCTGAACCCAGGACACCAGCACATTTCTAACATATTACCATTCTGTAGCATTTGGCCTATTCTATCTGGTGGCTTTACTAGGTAACTCTTTGGTTCAGTTTAGTCATGAGAACAGTCCATGAACTACTCCAAATAGTCTGTTTTTCTGCAACTGCCTGAAATTGAAACCTAAGACAATTTGCCAGCAGAGATATGTGCCATTCTGTGTCAGTTAATAAATACTTACTATTAAGCTTGGATGCATTTAATTTATTTTGCATATAGGTGTAAATAAATACATGTACCTACATACATAAAATTGACAGTGATTTAACCCGCATCTGAGCGCCATGAAATCTTTAATATATTCTTCCCCTGCCTCGTACTATTAGGTATGAAAGTATTATTAGCCCATATCTACAAACAGGATATGGATAAATTATGATTGTAAAAGTATGTCCTGAAGGTCTCATGAGAAATATTCAGCATAGAATTGAGTCTGGATTACTTGCATCATTTTAACACTATAAACCCAAACACTGACTTCTTTTTTTTTTTTTTTTGCAGTATGGATAGAGAAATATGGGTGTTTGTCACTGCATGTTTCTCCCAGGGTTTTACTGTCAAAGAAATAATGATATCTGAGCAAATCACTCCACATGCTAAACACTGCCCAGAAAGAAACTGTTAGAAACATTTGCAATGGAAATTGACAGTTCTTTGTGGTCCTAAAGCACAAAATATTGTCTTGCGGGTATAGAAGTTAAAATCAAATGAGCTTGTATTATACTGGATGGAATATACTTTGATGAGTTTAAGACTGCAATATGAAATACATTTTCCACTATACTACTTTAATATATTTTTTTAACTTGCATTTTAAATGGGTGACACTGTATATGTGCATTCATATATCACTTTCACATGAGGGACTTTTTTGGGGAGGGTCAAATTATGTATAGATTTTAAAACAATTTAAAATATTTCTTTCAGAAATGTTTTTTGATTCATTACTGAACAGATTTGCTACGCATAGAGATAATTGAGATTTTTGGCAAGAAAATATATATTTTATTAAACTGAAAAATGTACTAGTGAAAGAGCTTACAGTAATTTATATGTATACATATATATATATAAAGTTACTTATATATATCTAAGAGAGCTCTTTTGATCATGCTGCCAGGTAACCCGGAGAAGAAAGTCTGTGATTCAAAGTTACAGTGGGTTTAATTCCACTTTTGTGGGGTTTGTCGCCTGTGTGGGAGCTGTGTTGCTTGGTGAGACTTTATTCACATCATATGTGCTTCCACAGTACTCTTTTCTATTAATTAATAAATTACAATCAGACAAGCTGTGTCTATTAAGCATTCACTTGAATACACAGAGCACTTGACCTGGTGTTTTTTCTGTGTCCTACTGTTGCTTCTATAAGATGAGCACCACTCATAGAAATTATGGGGAAACTAAAAGCAGAGGCAGCAGAAATAGGATAGTTATCAGAATACAAGTATTGTCTTGTTTATTCTTGCTTATTCATGGAAGACAGTATTTGGCTTTGAATTAAATATCTATTTTTCCTGGCACAAGTGTTTCTGGGTTATTTTGATACAACATACACATTTTAACTGAATGAGGAAAAATAGGTTCTTGATTTTTAAATTTCTTTTGACGTTACTGATACTTGACATCATAGTATTAAATATTATTGGAGGAATGTAACTTCTCCAGCAGTCAAATTAACGAAGCCTGCTTTTACACAGATGTTGGTCTTATATTTCTTTTCTTTCATTCTTCCCAATGCTCCACTTCCAAAACTCTCCTATATCACTTCCCACCTGGACTGGGCAACTGGAAGAATGCCCTTTCAGTGACAGAGTGCATTAACTGTTCAGGCTGCCCTCCTGAACCTATCAGCCTCAAGCAGGTGCTGCCTCACCTACTGGGTAGTCCCTTCTCCTTTTAGGTAAGTAATTTAAAAGGCTGATCATAGAATACATCTAATCTTCTTGCCTGAAATCTTCACCTGTCTGCCGAGCTCAGATAAATTTAGAAAACTAGATTTAAGGGTATCTGGGATGGGATGGCAGAGACAGTGGGTAGCCAGCAAAATTTTTTGTACTTTGTTTACTTTTAAAAACAGGATAAGGATCTTAAAATAAAAACCTCTCATAGAATGAACTTCATTTTCTGAAATAAAAATGTTACCTAGCCTTAAAAAATTGTGCTTTGTTAATGATTGCAATGGACTGACCTTGGTTGGCCACCAGGTGCCCATCAAGCTGCTCTATCAATCACTTTGCCTCCTCAACAGGATAGGGAAAGAATATGACTAAAAGCTCATGGGTTAAAATAAAAACTAGAAGATCACTTACTTGCTGCTGTCACGGTCAAAACAGACTTGATTTGGGGAAGATTAATTTAATTTACTGCCAATTAATAAAAGAGCAGGATAATGAGAAATAAGAATTAATCTAAAAGCACCTCCTCCCCACCTCACCCTTATTCCTGAATTCAGCTTCACTCTTGGCTCCTTGACCTCCTCCCCCAGAGAAGAGCAGGGAAATAGCACGTAGGAGTTGCAGTCAGTCCATGATGCATCATCACTGCTCCTCCTTACTCCTCACACTTTTCCCACCTCTAGCATGGGGTCCCACCCACAGGAGACACTTTCATAAACTTCTCCAATATGGGTTCTTCCCACAGGCTGCAGTTCTTCAAGAACCGTGCCAGTGTAGGTACTTTCCACAGGATGCAGTCCTTCAGTAACAGACTGCTCTGGCATGGCTCTCTCACAGTGTCACAAGTCCTGCCAGTAAACATGCTTCAGCATGGGCTTCTCATTGGGATGCAGTACCAGCAGGACCCACCTCCAGCATGGGCTCTCAGTAGGCTCACAGTATCCCTCAAGACACATCTGTCTGATCCAGGTGGGGTCCTCCACTGCAGGAGGGCTGCAGGGGGACGACCTGTGTTACCATTGTCTTCATCACAGGCTGTGGGAGAATCTCTGCTCCGGTGCCTGGAGCACTTCCTCTTTCTTCACTGACCTTGGTCTGCAGGCTGTATCTCACATATACTGATTCCACTCTCCCAGCAACTGTTGCACAACAGTTTCACCCATTATTAAATATATTATCGCAGAGGTGCTACCGATGTCACTGACAGACTCAGCTTTGACCAGTAACACCTCCTTGGAACTGACTGGAACTTGTTCTGTTAAACATGGGAGCAGCCTCTAGGATCTTCTCACAGAACCCAACCCTGCAGCCCCTGTGCTACCAAAAACTTGCCATATAGTCCAATGCAATATTTCAGAGTAGTTTACAACAGTAATATTTCTGAAATATGTTTCACAGAAAATAGTTTTCTTGACACCTTTCCTTTAACTAAAATCTTCACTAAAATGGTCTTAATGCCAACAGCTGTTGTTACATTAGTGTTTCTTCTGTTCCTGTGAAGAAGTAACAATTTGCTCTTTTTAATTAATTGTAAATGATATAATATTAACAATTTTACAAATAACATTTAAAATTTATTATAATTGAATTTATAGGCTGAGACGTTCTAGATTTTATGATATTAATATGTATACAAATGTATGCTCCTACTTATCACTGCCTTTTAGAAACAGAAGGGCAATAAGAGAAATGCCTATTCTGCTAAACAAAAGGAGAATACAGGAGAAAATGGCATTTTTCATTTCACTGAAAACAATAAACTAAAATAAGACAACTGCAAAGTCATCAGCTGTAATTTTCTGCTCTCCAGGATGTTACTATTTGCCAGATTTTTGAAAAGGCTCACTGCAGTAGCTGTTGGGCTTTTTTTCTAAGTTTGGCTGTAAGTATTGCAGTGGGAGTGATAATATGCTGAGTTCTACTGAAAACCTTGTTGGTGCAGAACAACTGAATGAAAAATTTTGGCTCTGAGCCTTGTAGAATAACAAATTCCACATCACCAAGCTCATGGTGATAGTTTATAGCATCTGGCTGTGCTCTGGTTCAAAACAATGGATATTGTTCATGGATATAAGCAAACATTTAACCATATCATTCATCTTAGATACATGCTGGTGGAAAAAGTATCCCTGAGGCCAGCTTTTTCGTAATAACCATATGTTGATGCAAACTCTTGCAATGCTAAGTGAAAATTCTGGGATGTTTATGATTAAATTATAGGATTTTTGTTAGATTTTCATATTTAGTTATCACTTAATTTCAGTTTAAAAAAAAAAAAAGACAGAAAAAAATAAGAATTAAGCCAAACAGCAAATAAGAAACTAAGCTCTCTAAATGAAATTAAGAATTATGTCTTAAAACTAGGAAAGATTGCTTAAGTAATTGTATTATCATTTTAGACCTATAATTTTCCAACTTATTCTGTGTTCGATTTTTCAGAGAATCAAAGATAGACCATTTAATGCTTGGGGTTTCTCACAACATTAAAGTTCCTTAACACTTGTCCCCTGAGTAAATTTTTTCTTATACTGTCTGCCTAATCATCAACGATTGTAATTATTTCTCCTTCATCTGTGTTTAATTGGTGCCTTCATACCTAGAATATGAATGTGTTTCTGATCTCCTTCCTTTTTACATCCTCTCCCTTCATGTCAAAGTACAGACAAGGACAACATGGATAATAAAGACACAGAATAGTTTCTGTGTTGGGTAGAGGTGCAATGACTTAGGAAGGATATGAAAGAGATCTAAGAATCTTGACTAGCTTAATGAAAATTATTAAGAAGCAACTAGTTCAACCTTTTTCTCATAATAAAAGATTCAGAGACACCTAGTGAAGTTAGATTACAGGTTCAGAGAAAACAGCAGGGATTTTTGTTTAATTAAATATGAAATTTGTTGCCACACGATCCTGTGTTTGCTTTTTTTTTTCCCCCTGTAAAAATGTTCTCTGTTACTTTGAAAAGATAGTGAGCAGATCAAGTGCAGATTTTAGAGAGAAGCAAGAGAAAGACAGTTTGTACTTTCCTCTGCTGACTATGATGGAGGAGGGGGTGTGGGGTGGGGAGGAAAAGACAGTCTTTTACACAGAATAAAGCAGGAAGTTAGAGAGCATTACTATCACATTACCACAAAAGGTGTTGCTTTATGTGATCAAGACAATCACAGAGAAGGATAGCATAAATCTTTATTAGTGAAGAGATGATATAGTACATCGGCATGGCAAAATTTGAAGCGGTGTAATACCTCACATTGATGATTAATGCACAGCTTGTTGAGTCCTTTGAATTGAACAAACCAGTGACAATTTGTTGGTCAGAGAATTGGAAAGATACTGAATAGTTTCTGTTAGGGTAGAGATGATATGATTTAGAAAGGATATGGATGAGATCTAAATATTTTGACTAGCTTAGTGAAAATTATTGTGAAACAATATTTCACTCTTGCTCATAATAAAAGACTCAGAGACATCCAGCAATGAATCTTTAGTGGTAAAGATGGGTTCTTAAAAGATTAATTTTCTCTGTCTCTGGAGTGTTTGTACTGGGGCTACTGGGTTTTGCGCTATTTATACTATGGTCTTTACATGTTGATCACCATCACCTTCTATATGTACATGGTTGATGCAGAGCAGGCCAAAAAAAATACATGCATTTTCACGTTACCATGGCCTGATTTCATATTCAAAGTTCATCAAAGCAGCATTTTTATTTCAGTAAGCTAATAATATCCAGAAGTGAAATAACACAAGAGAAACAAAACCAGCTCTGTGAATGAGAAGGAGGAGTTCAACTGCAGCTAAGCGAGGGTCAGGGCTGATTAAGTTCAAGTAGTGAATTTGTCTTCAATCCCGGTGCCTCCAGAGCCTCCAGAGCTTCATAATCTTCCAGAGGGTTTGGTTTGGGTTTTTTTTTTTTTTTTCTGTTCATTCTTTCTGAACCAATCTTAGATTTGGTCATTTAGAGCTTTCTTAAACTTTCAAGCCTTGTCAGCAAGCTGAAGAACTTGCAGTGTCAACCAGCCTGCCTATACCACCATGAAACACTCTATGCTATTCAGAATCTACCTGGACTTGTGTCTCTACTTCTAACAAATGTGGCTGACTTAGTTGAGGATTATAGTCACTATGGTCCTCACACTTCTAATACTGTTCAGTTTTGGGCCCCTAATTACAAGATAGGTACTGAGTTGCCGAAGCAGGTCCAGAGACGGGCAGCAAAGCTGGCAAAGGGTCTAGAGCACGTCTTATAAGGAACTGCTGAGAGAACTGGTGTTGTTTAGTCTGGAGAAGAGAAGGCTCAGTGCGGGCCTTATCGCTCTCTGCAACTACTTGAAAGGAGAATGGAGAGAGGAGGTGACCAGTCTTTTCTCCCAAGTAACAAGTGATAGAACAAGAGGAAATTACTTCAAGCTGCACCAAGGGAGGATTAGACTGGATATTAGGAAGAAATTCTTCACTAAAAGGGTGGTCAGGCCTTCGAAAAGGCTTCCCAGGGAAGTGATGGAATCACCATCCCTGGAAGTTTTCAAAACCTGTGTAGATGAGGCCCTTAGCAATATGTTTTGGTGGTGGACTTGGCAGTCCTGGGGTAACAGTTGGATTTGATGATCTTGAAGGTCTGTTCCAACCTAGGTAATTCTGTGATTTTGTATTGGCATGAACTTGTGGACATATTATTTATTAAAATGTAGAAATACATTATCACAAAGAAATTAAACACACATTCACTTACTTCCTAAAACAAAAAAAAAAGTTGGTACAACAAAAATATTTTCCACATTTCCTCATTGTCAAATGTGCTTTGAAATATACAAAGTTAATAATTTATTTTTTAAATTCAATCTGCCTGACAATTTACTGTTTAACATGACCATTGAAATGATTTATTCGTATTGAACAAATCTGCAAAGAAATTTGATAACTGTGGTTTTCTGTTCAAGCTGAACAGAAAATAAGCCAACAAAGCATTTTGGTAGTGATTACTTCAGACCCCCAAGCAGTACACTACTATATTTGTGAGTCCTCTGCTATCTCAGAATGACAGCCCACTGAAAAAATCTGTTATTGCCTTTTAGATATTTCAGTGCAGTTATCCTGTGGTTAAATAAGATTTGTAAAATATTATAACTAATGTTAGAAAATAACTTTTTGGGCCATACTGGCTTATACTGGTATATCTGACCCTCAGAGAAAATCTGAGGTGTCTTAAATTTCTCTTCATCCAGAATCAGGTCTATGAAAACATGACTGCTTTTATCTAGTATTGGAAGAAGCCTGAAATGGAAAGGATTAAGTGGAACACTGAGGGGTAGGGGGCAGAATCGGAAGAATATAACTCCCACGGGCTGAGATAAAAGCAGTCCAGTAACTAAGGTATAACACAAATCAATACTGTTGCCACCAATAATAATCATGATAAGGAGAATAACAAGCAAATAGAATACAACCACTCACCATCCGCCAACCGATACCCAGCCCCACCCAAGCAGTGAACTAGCCCTTCTGGGTAACTGCCCCCAGTTCTACATCCTGGGCATGACATACTGTGGTATGGAATACCTCTTTGGTCAGTTTGGGTCAGGTGTCCTGTCTCTGCCTCCTCCCAGCTTCCCCTCCTCTCTGGCAGAACATGAGACTCAGAAAGTCCCTGGTCAGAGTAAACATTAGAGCAGTAACTAAAAACATTGGTGTTATCAGCGTTGTTCCCTGGCTGAAAGTCAAAACCACAGCACTGCACCAGCTACTAAGAAGGGGAAAAATGACTGCTACTGCGGAACTCAGGACATATTTATATCATTTTAATTACTCTGTACATAAAACATGCCATCTAGATTACATTTACAATATATTAGCTAGACAAAGTCTACGTGAAATTCAATTTTTCATCATATCTGAAGAGAATTTTATGTTCTCAGAATCAGACAGCTGTCTTTGTAAATCCTAAACCAGAAATAATTCCAAAAATCTGTGGTCTGTGGTTCTCTTGAGACCTTCCAAAAATATTTTTTATAAACTTCTAAACTTCTGGATCTAAACATGATTTTATTTGATTTTTAATATTTTTTTTTAAGTTATTTAAACTCATAAATACAATGGGGAAAGGTTAGTTCTCTTTTGGTTGCTTGTTTGTTTTGTGACGTCCACTGGTAAATTCAAATAAATCTTCCAGGGAGGAGAGCGTGTCTGATTAATTAATGTATGTAGTGCTTACAAGTTACAGGGTATTTCAAAAACCTTTTCAATATTTAAAAAATCAGTGTCCCTTTTATCTTTCCTCAGTCATTTCTTTATTTCAAATAATATGTATTTGCTTGAGTGGCTTTCAGAAGGTATATCTTATTTTTTCCCTTCCCACTAGTTAGTTGATAAGGGTGACCATTAAAAGTTACAGTTGAATGTATCACTACGGTTTAATTATTGTAGAAATCTCTCATGATAAAGAATGGCCTTTAGGAAAATCTCACATGCACAGCTCAGTAATCCTAATCAATCTAATTAAATTTCTGTGAAATAAGCATTTTAAAAAGACTTCCAGAGGCCCAATAAGTTTGGTTTATTGTTTAGTGCTACAGACTTTATCTTTAATCTGGAAATGTTTCTCAAATGTTACAATGAATGATGAACTAGATTTGAATGCAAAAATCCTTGCACAAAACCACTGCAATAGATGCATACTTTCCCGTTGAGGACAGACTTGAAGATGGAATTTCCTGCCCCCCTGTGGTGGGTTGACTCCGGCTGGGTGACAGATGCCCATCAAAAGCCTGTCACTCCTCTCCTCAGCTGGATAGGGAGAGGCAAAGCGCAACAAGAGGCTCCTGGGTAAAGATAAGGACAGGGAGATCACTCTGCAATTATTGTCACAGTCAAAATAGACCTGACTTGGGGAAAATTAATTTCATTTACTACCAATCAAATCAGAGTAGGGTCGTAAGACATAAAATTAAACCCTAAACCACCTTCCCCCCACCTCTCCCTTCTTGATTCAGTTTGTCAAAGTGTCGTCTGTATTGGGAGGCTGAAAAGTGTACACAGTATTGTAGATGAGGCCTAATAAGTGCTCTCTGGAGGGGGAAAATTCTTTCCCTCCTCTGGATCTGCTGGTCATTTTTCTGGCAATAGATCCCAAGGTGCCATTTGCCTTCTTCAGGGCACACAAGTGGCTCATGGTTATCTTGCTGTACACCAGGGCCCCCCAAGGGCCTCTCCCACAGAGCTGGTCCCCACCTGTTTGTCCCCAGCCTCTGCTGTTCCCAGAGATTCGTCCATCCTGGGTACAGGACTTGGCATTTGCTGTTGTTGATTTTCATAAGTTACTTGCTGACCCATTCCTTCAATATGCCTAGATCCTTGAGCAGGAGGTCTGCCTTTAGACATATTGACTGCTTCCCCCGGTTCAGTGTCATCCGCAAATTTTGCAAGCAAGCATCTCATTGCCTCTTGATAAGGATGTTAGGCAGGACAGATCCAGGCTCACAACCCTACAGCACTCCCCATGTTAGCAGTCTCCAGGTAGAGCACAACCCATTAACTGTACACTTCAGAGCCCAGGCACCCAACCATTTTTTATATAATTTTGTTGTCGTCCTGTTCAGACTGTATCGTCCCAGCTAGCGTGTCAGAATTTTGTGAAAGACAGTGTTGAACACGTTCCTAAAGTTCACATAAAGTACATTTACTGCTCTCCCCACATCCACAAATCTAGGCATTTTTCATGTGATCACGTCTGTCAGGCATGGTTTACACACAATCAATCCATGCTGACAGTTTCCAGTCATCTGCTCCCTCAGGTACCCAGAAATGTATTCCTGAAAGACCCACTACTTATTTTTTTTTCTAGGTACAAAAAATGAGGCTGAATAGCCTACAGTTCCCTAGATCATCCAGCTGAACTTCTCTGAAGACAGGAGCAACATCTTTGTATTTTAAGCTGTCAGGGATCTTCTCTGCTCTGTAAGACCTTTCAAAGATAGCACTCATTATACTGCAGCCCATCATGTCTCATGGACTTATATGGGTCAAGTTCTCTACATTAACTTCTGACTCAGGCTTTGTCCACTGTTGATTCTCATCCTTGACGCTTTCTGCTTATCACAGAGGCCTGGGAAACCTTACAAGAGAAGACTGAGGCAAGAAAAAATTGAGAATCCCAGCCTTATCTGCGTCTGCAGTCACTAAATCACCTGCTCTGTCTGGCAATGCTGCCACATTTTGCTTGTTTAGTACTTTATTGCAGATGTAGTGGTGGAAGCTCTTTCTGTTATCCCATGTGGCATTTTGCCCATGCTTTCCAGAGGTTCCACCACCTTGGCTGGGGGGCTCAGCTGTATCCTGCAGTGGGGCCGTTCAAATTAACTGCAAACAGCTGTGTCAAGCATGGGGCAGACCCTGGCTTACAGGCTACCCCTGCTGACAACACCAGTATACTTAGTTCCTGCCTTGCCATCCCTTCCAGCAGCTGGCAGGAAGGTTACAGGCGTCTGTGAGAACCAGGATCTGTAGTACAAAGACTTCCATGGTTTCCTGGGTTCAGCAGTAGCAGTCAATTTTTCTCCTTCTTAGTAGCTGGTGCAGCGCTGTGTTTTGACTTTCAGCCTGGGAACAGAGCTGATAACACCTGCTAAGTAGTGTTTACTCTGACCAAGGACTTTGTGAGTCTCATGCTCTGCCAGGGAGGAGGGGAGGCCAGGAGGAAGCAGAGACAGGACACCTTATCCAAGCTAGGTACCAAATATACCAAAGAGGTATTCCATACCACAGCACGTCATGCCCAGGATGTAACTGGGAGTTACCCAGAAGGGCACGGGCTCTCTTCTGGGGGTCAGGCTTGTTTTGGCGGGTGGTATTGTATTCTCTTCCCTTGTTATTTCCTTTATCATTATTATTATTGGTGGTAGCAGTAGTGATTTGTGTTATACTGGGCTGTTTTTATCTCAACCCGTGGGAGTTACGTTCTCTCAGTTCTCCTCCCCACCCCTCCGGGAGTAGGGAGGGGAGGGGGAAGGAAAGAAAGAGGGAGAAAGGGGGGGAGTGAGTGAACGAGCTGCATGGCTGGGTTTAAACCACGACACAAGAAGATTTTGCCCACCTTATCACCCTGTCCCACGGTGTCAACGCTATCCCAGCAATGCTGCAGTTTTGTGACTGCACATACAGGTCTCATTTCTCCAACTTATGTCCCAGGCTGCATGCAATCATTACATCACACTCGAGGTGGGCCACCTTCACCCCTACTCTGTAATTTCTGAGGTCTCTCTTGTTCTTGTACTACATGCTTTGGTTTCCACAGCAGCCAGTGTTTTCTCACTTTCTGTGGATTACTAGCTTGCTTCCCTGTTGCTCTTAATTTAAAGCTGTCTTCAGCAGGTTGCTCTGAGCTGCAATTGTAGTCCTATTGACAAAGCTCAGTCATTTTACTGAAGCACATAAAATTGACATTTCCTTAAAAAAACAAGCTTCTCAATTAATATTTCATAGTATATTAAATTTAAAAAGAAAACAGTGCAATTATCTAAAACTTTGACCTGTGTTTTTTGCTGTTTATAACCACTACCTGATGTCCTGACAATAGATTTATTCCAGAAAGTTAGGGGACTGTATTTACAACCAGAAAATAATTGTACATTGTTAGCAGTGAGCAAAAGGAGATTCACAAAAGGAGATTCACAAAAGGAGAGTCACCAAAATCCACTAGCACGAGTAAGGAACCCTTTCCATCCTTAAGCCGTACTCTGTGCCCGTGTTAGTCACAGTAACTCTAAGGGCCTGTAGATGCAGCCAACATGGAGTTCTTCCTATACACAAGAGGACTCCTGATGTGTCTGTGAGACTCCCTGACTTGTCAACCACCGCTTACCTCAGTGGCATCATCATAAGCCTCAGTACAGATGTCTTCAACATACAGGTGAGCAGCAGAGAGTCTTTAGTCTGTTTCTAAACTGCATCAAGCCGGTGTCCTTCAAGCCCATCACACAACATGTCATGATTGTATATAATGGCTTACTCTGCATAGTTTGGCGATTCTGCATTTACCAAAAAGCCTGAGGTACCCTTCAGTCAGGCCCAGTATATCTCTCAATTATAATGAATTCATGCTTGGCTAGGTCACAGTGCTGTAAGCTGAACCAGGCTGTAGGAAAATTATTTTCTTCACTCAAACGTTTAGACAGGGCTTTTTCTTTTAGCTTCAGATCAGAGAATGAGCAACATTCTTACAAGGTTAAAAGTTGTGGTCCTGGTTGCATCTTTGTTTTTTTTTTTTTTTTTTTCCAATGAAGTACTCCTGCTGTGACAGCTCTTTGGATTTCAGATATCTCTAAGATTGGTGTTTTTCTTACCTGTTGTAGATCATGCTCTTAGTCTCAGTATACCTAACAAACTGAGCTTTCTTGAAAGTCTCTATTGAAGTAATTTATTTTTACCTTCTTTTTCTGGAGCTTGTGATCTGTGATGAAAAAAAAACTCTGCCTAAGTAAATACAGTACTTTCACTGTAAGAACCATAGAAGCGCAAACTGATTAACTGCTTTGCCCTCATGCCCTACAATTAGCAAAACTTCTTTGCTTGACCTATACAGTGTCCTCTGTCTGGCTAATTCCATCAAGTGGTTACTATTTCTTTTTTGAAAAAAAAAAACCTGAATGTTGTACACAGAGAAGTTCGTAGAAATATGCTGTTCTTCCTCTCTTCTAGACTGTTGTCTTCACCGTGCTCCATAATTGCAATGCATAGGTAGTATCATTTAGATATGCGAAAGGAGTTATAAAAGAGCATGATTATAATAATAAGTATTTTATTATTTGTCTTCTAAATTTAAATAATCTTTCTTTTAAAGATTCCAGAAAGCACAGAAACTTGCGCAAGGACAAATTTAAATTGCAGATTATCTTCAAAATAGCTTCTGAACTTTTATTGGCATGGCAAGCTTTTGGTAGTGGGCAGGCTACAGGGGTGGCTTCTGTGAGAAGCTGCCAGAAGCTTCCCTGTGTCCAATAGAGACAATGTTAGCCAGCTCCAAGAGGGACTCACCACTGGCCAAGGCCAAGCCCATCAGCAATGGAGGTAGCACCTCTGCTCAACAGGTTTAAGAACAGGGGGAAAAGAAACCTGTGCAACAGCAATTGCAGCCAGAGAAGAGAGGAATGAGAATATATCAGGCATAAAGTCAATCCTGGGAGGAAGTGTGTGTTGGGGAGATATTTTTAAGATTTTTTTTTTTATTTTTTGACTCTAAATGCAAACTTATTTTGTTACAGCCTTATTGAAGGTGTCAATAGCAAGCAAAAATGATATTTGCATAAGGAATGAAGAACAGAGAGCAGGTGCCTTTTGTGCATTCAGGGAAAAAGTAATTTAAAAACTGTAAAATAATAGAAGTCTTAATTTTGAGAATTAATGTCTATTTGCATAGATGGATTTTTGTTTCCTAACTGATGTGCTCTTGTGGTTTTTTTCATCTATATAACCATCGGCATAACACTTAAAAATAACCAAGATGGCTTACTTTGAAAGTCATGTTAGTTTTGCTCTGTTGCACTTATTTTCTACAAAAAGGGATAAAATGAGAGTGTTTATGATACTTGAAGTAAAACCATGAAAAATTCAAAGCTAGGAAGCTTGGCTTTTACCATCTAAATGTTATTGAAATTCAGAACAATAATGCACCAAACACGGCAAGGTAAAATTACAGGGGCTGAAAAAAACTTTACATGCAGAAATTCACAAGGAAATTCAATATGGCAAACTGCACCATTATTTAGCTCAATAGGATACAGACACTAAGTTCAGGAAATTTGGAAAATAAGGATTCCAATACATGTATTTAAGCTACATTGTCATCTTCTCCCTCCTTCAATTCCCATCTAGGTGCCTATTTCATAGAGTTTTCTTGAATATTCATTGTAGATGTGGTGCAGAATGCAAATTTCCTCTATTCAACTTAGAATTTAAAAGAAAACTTGGATTTTAGAGCTAAACTTCCTGTAAGCTTGAATCATATTCCCATTATTCCAATGAGGATTGATTTAAATTAAAATTCCAGCCCATTTTAGTCTTTGTAATGAACCTAAAATAGCTGCCAGCTTGCAGTGCTGGAATTAATGATAATTAAATGTAAGACAAAATGTATTTCCATATTTTGTATTGCTTAAATGATTTCATCTCAGATGTAGTATGATTCCTTTTAGAGATGACTACCTCTGTTTAATCTCTTTTCCAATTTTAATTTGAATTTCATATTGTTCCTGACTGTTTAATGAATATTTTGGGAGATGGCCATAGTGCTGTTAATTATACCAGAGACTGAGTATAATTAATTCTTTTGGACTCAGAGTCAGCTAGCTAATCGATTTCTGATGAAACTGAAAATTAAACACAGATAGTTCATTTCTTCCTTCATTCATTTTAATTTTTCTCTCTTTGAATTCAATCAGATTAGTTTGAGAAGTCATTGCTGGCAAATCAATTTGTGTACCCATTTGGGGTATTATCCAGATGTTAATAGATGGATGATCCACTCAGGCCAGTCACCTTCTTATCGATTTTTTTTCATTTTTAAAGAAAACCTTTTTGTTCTTTTTAGTAGATTTACTAGCATTATTTGTAATTCATATTAAAATTATTTTTAACTCCCTATTAACAATAAGTTCATTAACTAAGTACCGAACAAAAATGGATCCTCAAAAGAGTTTTCTGAAGACCAGACAATTCACATAATGAAGGGGCTGTAGCAACATACAAGACATTCCTCATATTAGTGAGGCATTAACTCATGCAGCAAAATTTGATTTTAGGGAATGATCTGAAAAGGCTTAAATGAAAAAGAGAAAAATACATTAGTATTCATAGGAGTTCCTGTCTTCCTTTTTTTTTTTTTTTTTCTCCAGTGCTATAAATAATGGTATATTTTAATTTTTGGCAGTAGGAAAAGCCCTAGAGGCTGTAAGGAGATAATCAAAAAAGGGCAAGGAAGAAATGAAAAGAACAGGAGGAGGACTTTGCTCTAGTCAATGAGAGAAACCTTGAATATTTTTCATTTATTACTCTACAGATAGTAATAGATAGCTCTAGGTTTCATACTGCAATGGATCATGATCTAGGTATACTCTATCACTGTATTAAGTATCCTTCTGTGAACAGACTTAAGGCAGCTTTTAATGCTATTTCATTATGGGTGAGTAAGAGAAGAGCAAAAGTGTGCCAGGTGATTAGTTATCTGTAGTTTCTGGAGAACAGAACCAGCGCCAACAATGCAGCATTTAACAATGATTACTTACATAAATTAACTGCCATTGAACAAAATGTGTAAACATACAATTCAATCTCCTCAGCACATGAGCACTTTATATGTTAAATTTATACAAAATGGATTACTGAATAAAAGCTGAGGTATTAAAAAAAAATTTTCTGTTCTAATCAGTGAAGATCAGATGTTCATGGTCTTTGTCAGCATTTGTGCTGTTTAATGTTTAAATAGCGACTTTGTCAATCTGTAGAAACAAAGACTTCACCAGCTTAAAAGCTATATTCAGCTATAAAAGCTATTATTGATTAATAGTCTTATGTTATATTTTTGGCAACCTTTCTGCATATTTGTTGTTCTCAGTGGTTAACTTGAAGTTTCATTCCCGCAACTGTTACTTCTACATTTGAAATAAAATAAGTGAAAATATAGTACTTTATCATAATATTCAGTCTTTTTAACTTCACCCTTTTTTAGGGGGAATAGTTAAACATTAAACAGTCATTCAAATTTAAAAATAAATAACTTTATAACTTTACATCTGAAGTTTACATTATAGAACTGCAGAGTGCTAGGTGAAGAATGTATTTGTTCTCAAATGATATGAAGAGATGTTTTAACTCAATAATACCTCTGCTTATTATATTCAAGTTCTGCCTTGCCTTGGAGTTCATGAAGACTCAAAACAACTTACTCTTTATTTTTTTCTGTGAATCTGAATCTTTTTCTCTTCTGAATCTAGGAATGTAAGATGACAGTGCTAGAAGATGGCCTGCCTCTTTATAACATTCTTATCCCTGAGGTCTAAACAAGGAATGTATAAGTATTAGATCTTCAGACTCTTCAGACTCATAAAAGACTGCACAGTTGTCCTGGGTTCAGCAGTAGCAGTCATTTTTCTCCTTCTTAGTAGATGGTGCAGTGCTGTGGCTTTGACTTTCAACCTGGGAACAACGCTGATAACACCAATGTTTTTAGTTGCTGCTCAGTAATGTTTACTCTGACCAAGGACTTTGTGAGTCTCATGCTCTGCCAGGGAGGAGGGGAAGCCGGGAGGAAGCAGAGACAGGACACCTGACCAAAGAGGTATTCCATACCACAGTACATCATGCCCACTATATAAACTGGGTAGTTACCTGGAAGGGTTAGATCACTGCTCAGGTGGGGCCAGGTATCGCTCACCAGGTAGTGAATGGTTGTATTCTCTTCCCTTGTAATTTCCTTTATCATTATTATTATTGGTGGTAGCAGCAGTGGTTTTCTGTTATATCTTAGTTACTGTACTGTTCTTATCTCAGCCCGTTGGAGTTACATTCTTTCAATTCTCCTCTCCATCCCTCCAGGAGCAGGTGGGATGAAGGCGGGGGAGTGAGCAAGCGGCTGCATGGCTGAGTTGCCGACTGGGCTTAAACCATGACAACAGTAAATCTTGATGTTTCATAAAACGGAAACTTAGTCCTGTCTCTAGAAACAAACCTGTACTTCCATAGTGTTCTGGTGCTTTGACTGGGCTCTACTATGGCTGTTGTATTTAGAAATATTAGCTGAACATAAGATTTGATTTGTTCTTTCTTTTTTTCTTTTTTTTTTTCTTTTTTTTTGGTAACAAAGTAGCAGGGAGATTATTTGAAGTGTAATCTTTAGAAACATTTTTCTTTAATGTAGAACTTCGTGTGATTAGCAAGATAATAACCTTCCCAAATTATTTTAAGTTTGCAAAATTAGCATAAGATCTTACAATGTTCCTCCAAGATTGCAATAAGTTTGACTCAGCCAATCATTTAATATTCAGAATAAAAAACAGAGAGAGTGAAGTCTGACCAAGAGATTGAATTTTGTGTTTTGTGTGCCCTTTCTTTAGTGGCAAACACTTATGTTCATGTTTCCTTTGGAGATAATAAGAATCAGGGCCTCAGACAGTAAGTTGTTAAATTCACATTTGTAGTGACATTTAAATCTAAGAGTTCCGAGATGTGAATTTCAGTGATGATTTTGTAGCTACTTTCACATTCCCAGGTATAAATGGACAGCTGATTACATGCATAAAATTACTGTATGCGAGACAAACAGCAGAATGTGATATTATGTTTTCCCTTCCTTTCCCTTTCCACAGTTTCTCTTCAAGTCTGTGTAGATTGATCACCTTATATGGATATCTGAACTTAAATGGACATCTGACCATATTACTGCGTCTAGTACTTGAGAAGTAAGAAATCAGTATTCAGTGTAATAGACTCTATTTTCCTATTTCTGTATTTGTCTTTTAATGTGTATTTACCTAGACAAATTACGTGGAAATAATAAGAGGAGCTGCTGAGTTGCAGGTATTCCCTTTTTAATAAAAGGAGAAATTCAATGAGACTACTTATAGAATCAAAAACTGATTCTAGACATTGTGTAGAAATTATCAACAGATAATTTAATGTTGTTTATTTACACCTTTCATGAGATGAACACAAGAAATCACCATTAAGTCTAGCAAAAAAAAATAAAAATCAAAGGACACTAAAAAACCTGCTATAGTGAACAATGCAGACTGCAGTATAGCAATACTGTTAAGACTGAGAAACAAAGGATAGCCCCATGTTCTGCCACTTCGTGTTTCCATTGATGCATTCCCTTGATATATCTTTCTAAATGTAATTATAGTTATGCTGACAATGATGATGATGATAGCAGTGATAACAGTAACAGCTGTGGTAGAAGTTACTGCAAGCAAAATTAGTTTCATTCACTTAAAAAATATAATCTGATCCATCAAGCTGCCGAATATTACTAAATGACGCTATTGGTTACAGTGTGTGCCAAAAGACTAAAACAAAAGCATTGCAAAATTTTGTGTTGAATGTGCTGAGAATGATTCCAGATTTTTTCAGCTACTTCCGTTGCCTGCAGCCAGCTTCAGATTTAGTTATGTTCAAGGTCAGTGCTATGAATCAGAATATGTGCACTGAAGCTTAATTTTGCTTGCTGGCTTGTTCATTTTTTACAGATGACAAGTATAGTTAAAATTCTATCTAAAGATCAAATCATATTACATTGTCTTTAATTAGCTTTTTATTTCTTCTCTCTAAATAGATTATGATTATTTAATGAGTTGGTTGTGCTACTATTAATAATCATTTAATACCAAAGTGAACTGCTTTAAGGTTTCTTTCCTAATTTTCATTTTTTTCATAAGATTGGCCTTAGATATCTGCAAAAAAATAATCATATTTTCCGATGTAAGCTACACTTCAAGTTGTCTACCAAAGTGATACTGTGGATATGGAGGGGGGAAAAATCAAAACAAAGCAAAACACAGAAAAACCCACAAAAAAAAAAAAAACACAACAGCAAACAAGGAAAAAACCAAATCAGAATCTAAAAAAAAAAGAGCCTATTCTCAAAGAATAAAAATGGTCAGCTCTGAAGTTTGTATCTGGAGACTGCATGATTACTGTTTGCTACACAAATGCATAACAGCTGTTTCTTAAAATTTATAAAAAAGTCAAAGTGCTAAAATAGCAGGGTTAGTATTACTGCTAGTGATGCTATGAATAATGATAATTTTCCAACTCTTACTTCACCAGTCCTTCAGCTTCATTATTGGTCCTTCAGCAGGAGTTCTTTCCTATGCTTAGTTCTTTATCAATGTCACTCTGCTATTTTTTCCCCATAATTAGATTCTTTATTCAGTTATTGGAGACTGAAGTCATTTCAAAGACAAAGGTTTCTTTTGAAAAGACATTTTCACTGAAAGGTTAAGCTGAAAAAGAGCTCATCTCTTCAAAGACAAGAAATCACCTAACGATCCAGTACCTTCTCCCAGAATTCAAGCTATCATTGCCCAGTAACCCAGAAACCATTTTACTGGGAGAACCTTGAACTCCCTGGTGCCAGCCTCTCTGAAACAGAGGATTCTTTGATTTATCTTATTTGGGTATCTTTAGAGTGGATTACTTTCAGGATTCATTTCAGCACAAAACCCAGCTTCACAGGAATAGAAAATGGGTCCCACTAAAAAGCGAGATTATAGCCTAGAGAAGAGACCAGTGTCCTGGAGGCACCTATCTCTCCAGATTGGACTGCACAGTGAGACAGACAGTGACTATAGAAATGACCACAACATGTTGCTTACAAGAAAACTGTTAAAACATCTCTGAAGGAAAGTTTTGAGCCCTGGATTACAACTAGGTTAAAGATACCTGTGTTCAAATCATAAGAAGTTCAGCTTAGTCTTTACTTCTCCTCTAGATGGCTCCTTTATTAACATGTAATTTGAGGGGTGCAGCAAACTTGTCCTACTCATTTCATAAAAATCTGGCAGTGCTAAGGTCTTCCTGATCCAGCCATTATCCTGAAAGAAAATTCTTAAAGAAAGAGATAAAATGAATTATTTCACTGAGGACCACATTTACAAGCCAGTATAGGCTTATTAATGAAATTTTTTTACACTACGTATTCTTTATCAGAACACATTTTAAAACTAGCTGTTATTACAAAATTGTGAAGGTCAATGGCCATTTTATACAGAAAAATTACTAAAATCTGTCTTCTGTCCTAATCTAATTGCTAAGAAAATATTTAATGAAAGTAGGTTAGTGATGCATAAAGGAATCCATTTCCATGTGATATGTGATTGTTTGTATTTAATTTTTATGAGGAAGAATACTGAACATCTGATGCTTCACAAAATTAATTGTCTGATGCTGTATAGATCAGCTAATATCATTATGGAAATATTCTGAGTGATATACTTGCAACTGCCATGCATATTGTTATAAGGCAGTGTGATAGGAACTCTCATTTACCATGGCAACCATTAATTAGATATGCAGGAGATGGTATTTTGCTTTAAGTAAACCTGACTGGGTCAGAAACTGAATGTTTCAAATACATTATTAATATATTACACCATTTTTCACTTATTTTCTGATTTGACTTTTTTTTTCTTCATTTCTATGTGTTCCTAAGAAAGAAATGGGGTAAAATTAGGTGGAACCCTGGGATGTTTTGGTTTATGATTATTTTTGTGAATGCACATTTTGTATTTCTAAGTCTGACAAATAAAAGCTGATTGTAATTACATTTGTGTTCCAGCCATATGTTCTTGGGCCTCTTTCTCTGTTGTTTCTTTCTTATACGACTATTATTATGGATCTAATAGCTGTTTTGCATGAAGCATTTCCATAAAAAAACATATAGCTGGTTTTTGATTACAGAGCTTGACATAGGAAAGTCTTTATATGTATCAGACTGGGATTTTGATTAAAATACATTGGGATGTATATGTGCAAAATTAACTTCCACAAAAATGAATTGCAAAGTGCAAAGAAAATACTCTCATTTGAGTTACTCAGTCCATAGCTATGTCATATTCACTAATAATTTGTTTAGAAAGAAACTGACTATCTGACTATTTTTGTTGGCTGTGCTCTCAAACTGTTGTTTTTTGTTTGCAAGTGTCACAGTTAAAGACAGATGCAAGTGCGAAGACATTTATGATTGTGATTAATTTTATGCAAGTGAGTAGTCATGCATAATTCAAGGAAGACAACTGCAGTATTGAAGTCCATATTACTTTTCTGCTTCTCTGTGGAGGCTTCTTATGACATTAGTAAGTCAATATTCATGTTCTTCCATAATATAGTAATATTTTCCTTGTTTAGGAAAGCATCCCAATTCAGTACAGGAAAAAACATCTCCCTAATGTTAGCCAGTGAAGTGCCTCGGAATTAGGTCCATAAAACTTCATCCTGGAGGGCAGTCCAGTACTTTGTCAGACCTCTGGGCATCACTGCCTACAGGCATGAAGCCAGACACAGTGCAGAATCTAGAGCAGGCTGTGCAGAAAGCACTGTGTACTCTGTGTGGACCAGTGCATGAGTGCTCTAGGCTGGGAAGACATACCTAAAATGCATCCTACCCCTGAGAAATTTCTTGAATGTCTCCCAACCACCTGCAGCCTTTGTTTTAAAGATGTGATGTGGTGAAGGTGAGGGTTTTTTGTTTGCTTGTTTGTCTAAGTGAAAAAATTGTACTGTTTTGTTTGTTGGTTTGTTTGTTTGTTTGTTTTTGGTTTGGGGTTTTTTTTCCCTTTAAATACAGTAATTTGATAAGTAGGTAATTCTTCCAGAAGTGCTTCATGGACCTTTGCATATATTCTTCTTGAAGATACTCTCCATTTTTTTCTGTGGAAAATGTCTATTCCAACCAATAGGCTGCTGTATAAAAGGTACATTATCTTTTTCTACATATACATCTCAGTCTTTCGGCATTGGTGCAGTACATATCAATAGCATGCTGAGAATGTATATTGGATTGGGAATCTCAGAAGGTATGGGCTGTGAAATTTTATTTAGTATTTGATTTACTTAATCCTTAGTCTTAACCTGAATGTCTTTTGGAAAATTTTCTAACAAACATTTCAGTGCATATGGATCTATGTGCTCTCCAGATTCTTTCCTGACTCAGGGTCATAATATTTTTATATCCTGAAGAAACTTCCCTTTCCCTTATCTGTATGAACCTTGATTGAAAACTTTTTTTCTTTTTTCTTTTTTTTCTTTTTTTCATAGATAGGTTCTTGTTTCCAGATCTAACAAAATGCTTAAATGAATTTAGTCTTGTTATACCGGAAACTGTTTCTGACAGCGATGTTCTGAGCATAATAAGGACATGCTAACTGTAATTGAAGTCATCACTAAGATGTATTGAGCTGAAATGCTGATGAAGAGCTGCAGTGGTTGAAAAGTCATGATAGTAACAAAAAAAAATTCTGGTTTTAAGACATACTATTATGCAAGATGTTATAACCGAATCTATCTAAAAACATAAGTATAATCTTCTAAATTATTCCGTTACAGTAACAATGAATTATCCCTTTTTGTCCAAGATAACAAAAATATCAAAGAATGTTATCAAAACAGGAAATAAATAATAAGTAAAATATTTCATATGACCATTTTCAGCCAGTGGGACAAATATATTACTTATATTGCATTTAATGTAAATTAATCTATTTCTGAGAAATTCTGCATATTCAAAAATTTGGATTTTTTTTTCCATCAAGGTTTCCTACTTCTTTCTCCAAGTTTTCTTGAGCTGTTTATTGAGGCAATTAAATATGTGGCCCAACCTGTGTTTTATTGGATACCTACAAATTAACAGTTTCAGAATTAGTGTATTGTTTATTGTTTAGCTTTTGTCTAAACTATCAAATCATTAACAACAAGAGTTCAGCATAAGTGTACTCTAACACAGAGGGTGTCAACGCTCTGTTTACACCAAAGGCCTTAACCAATTTGGCATAACTTTCCGTATTTATTTGTCCTGAACATTGTAATAATTTTAATTATATTTCAATGTGAGCCATGATCTTACTGTTATCTTAGAGAGCCTTCTTATGTAAATGAGGAGTCCTATTGAACTCTTGATTTGTTCTTCAGTTTAAAATATTTCAGGAAGGCTACAGAGTCAGTCCATTTTTATTATTATTTTTTTTCTCTGAGGAAGAAAATGGGCAAAAAAGAAAGAAGGTTTGGTTGGGGATTTTGTTTATTTGTTGTTTTGTGGGTTTTTTAAAGTAATATTTCAACAAAAATACGTCTGATTTATTTGCCAGCTCTTTCTCTGTATGAAATGCAGCATCTCTTTGGGGGGTTATTGCTGCCATCCAGGCAGCAATCATTTCACAGAATGTGACATTACTTGTTTAGAATTTAATTATGTTTTCTCCCATGTCAGACAATATTAAATGATAATTTAAATTTTGGTCCTTTGACATTAGTAATAGTTACAGTTCATGCCAGATAACTCCTCAGATGTCAGAAACTTGGACCAATGGAGAAAAACTTTTTACTTTTCATGTATATAACAACTGACAATCAGGATGAGTCAGTAGTGCCTATTACAGCGGAAATAGTCTTTATTAATTTAATTTCTGCATAAAGAGGTACTCAGAAGTTTGTGCACTAAATAATTTTAAAAGACAGAAGTTTCCATGAAGTGTAAATTGGTGACTGGTTTTCTTTGCTCAGGGTCTTTCTGCATGCCACCCATAAAAATTCTTCTCCCTTCCTCTTTGTCTGGGTTCTTGGTCACACCACAGACCAATACCTTCACTATACTTCCAAAGACAGGGACCTTCAAATTGAATGTCTTTTTCATCAGGTTTATTTGGTGTTGTTCACATTCTCATCCATTGTCTAGTAGGAGTTGTTCCACAGCTGGTAGCTAGAACTCTTTGAGAGTTACCAAACTAACAGGTGTTAGAATGGAAAAGACAAGAATCACAGAATCACAGAATCCCAAGGGTTGGAAGGGACCTCAAAAGATCATCTAGTCCAACCCCCCCGCAAGAGCAGGGTAACCTACAGTACATCACACAGGAACTTGTCCAGGCGGGCCTTGAATATCTCCAGTGTAGGAGACTCCACAACCCCCCTGGGCAACCTGTTCCAGTGCTCTGTCACTCTTACAGTAAAGAAGTTCTTCCTGATGTTAACGTGGAACTTCCTATGCTCCAGTTTACACCCATTGCCCCTTGTTCTATCACTGGATATCACTGAAAAAAGCCTAGCTCCATCATCCTGACACCCACCCTTTACATATTTGTAAACATTGATGAGGTCACCCCTCAGTCTCCTCTTCTCCAAGCTAAAGAGACCCAGCTCCCTCAGCCTCTCCTCATAAGGGAGATGTTCCACTCCCTTAATCATCTTTGTGGCTCTGCGCTGGACTCCTTCAAGCAATTCCCTGTCCTTCTTGAACAGAGGGGCCCAGAACTGGACGCAATATTCCAGATGCGGCCTCACCAAGGCTGAGTAGAGGGGGAGGAGAACCTCTCTTGACCTACTAACCACTCCCTTTCTAATGCACCCTAAGATGCCATTTGCCTTCTTGGCCGCAAGAGCACATTGCTGGCTCATGGTCATCCTCCTAGAAGATGAATAAATTAGCCTCACTGGTGAATGAGGGTTTGCAAATTTACTTAAAAATGAAATGTAGGTATCAGGTTACATCTAGTGTTTGGCAAACTGTATAGAAGTACTGGCCAATTGTTCTCTTCCTTTTTGTTTCCCGTTTCCTTTTCCTTTTTTTTTTTTTCCTTTTCCTTCTTTAATCTACCTGCCGGCAAACTGTGAGAATTCCTTTATGATACAGATCTTACTAGAGTCATGTTTGCTTATTTTATTTCTAGGTTAATGATCAACACAGAACAGATCTCAAATATTTTCAGGAAATACAGCTTTTCAAGTTCAGAATGGTTGGTTATTAGCTGTTGTAATTTATTGAGGGGATCGTACTTGTAATCTTTCATCCACAATGACTTGACTTACTTTCTACATAGCTTTTGAAAGTTAATTGGTTTTGACCCAGTTCTCCCAGAAGTGTTGATTTTTGAATCCACAAAAAAATGAGGATGTTGTCTTTCAACAGAAACCAAGTATCTCGCCTTTGACCTTTTTGAAAGCTCTTCCTCAATAATTTAACACAATTTTTTAAGAGAATTTATTCTTTCACCAGGCACAGCATTACAATTATCACCATTTTTGGTACATTGCTTGCTTCATTTAATGAAGGTTATGAAAGGATCTCCTATTCAGAAATACTTTTGCATAGTCATTAGCCTCCTGAATTTGTGCATTTTAGGACGCTTTGCAAAACCCACGTATTTTTCATTAGTGTCAAAAAAGTGAGAGGGTTTTTTTTCTTTCATGGTGATATTGGCTGATATAGGTATTTTTGCTATGTCTATAGCTTTTATTTATTTTTTGTGGGAGGGTTTGTCATAGCTGTGAGCAGAGGCAAGAGGCCATGGACAGAACTTGTGCTCCTTTAACTGAAATAAAGAGAGCTTGGGCCTTAACATAACCAGAGTGTCTGGGGAGGCATATTAGGGAAGTAAGATTGCTGATGCTGTACAGTTATGATGTTATAAAGTTGTGGTCGGCGAGCAATGTTTAGCAAGTCAACACTGTTAATTTTTGAATGATAGAACATTAGCCAATGGAAGTGCTGTATCTAAGGAAATGAAGCAAGCTGGAAGAACGAGATCGGTATATAACCCAGTGTGTGCACAATAAACTTTGGCAATTGCTTGATCACATTGATCGTTTCCGCATTGTCCATGACTCCCATGTCAACAATTTTTTAATTAAATTTTCCCTTAAAAATGGTTTTCAAAACTTCATAGAACTAAGTTGTCTCAGCCACACTGTGTACATGGCAGTGAATATATACCTATTAAATTATGGTACTCATTACTTGGAATATCTTATTAAAAACTATTAAAGATGGTTGTTTAACATATGTCTTGGACTTTAAGGTTCTTGGATAAAAAACTGAAAGTGAGCGGTCGCCTATCAAAACAAAAGTTCTTGTAGAATACTAAAAGAAGGCTATTGTCAGCCTTCTCAATGAGTAGCCATAATATAATATCTAAGGACTTTCATGCATTTCTGGAATGTGGGTAGCTCCATTTACAGATTTCCCCAAGAATCATCCTCAAATTTGTTTTTGAAGATCATATCAAAAAAAGTTTTAAATTTATGAAATTATGTTGTGCCATGGTGTGCTGGTTTTAGCCAGTGCTTGCACAGAGCCAAGGTCTTTTCTGCTCCTCACAGCACTCCATCAGTGAGCAGGCTTGGGGTGCACAAGAAGCTGAGAGGGAACACAGCTGGGACAGCTGACTCCAACTGGCCAAAGGGATATCCCACAGCATATGGTGTCATGCTTAGCATATAAACCTGGGGGAAGAAGAAGGAAGGGGGGTTGTTTGAAGTTACAGGGGTTTGTCTTCCTATGTAACTATTACACATGATGGAACCCTGCTTTCCTGGAGATGTCCGAACACCTGCCTGGGATGGAAAGTAGTGAATGAATTCCTTGGTTTGTTTTGCTTGTGTTTGCAGCTTTTCCTCTACATATTAAACTCCTCTACATATTAAACATAGTAAACTGTCTTTATCTAAACCAAAAAGTTTTCTTACTTTTACTCTTTGATTCTCTTTCCCATCCCACTACGGGGGATGTTAATGAGCGGTTTTCTGGTTCTTAGTTGCCAGTTGGGGTTAAACCACAACACATGGTAGAGATAATTTCAAGATCATCTGTACAACAGTCTAAAATAGAATATTTCCACAGTCTGTATACTTTTAGGCCCAGAACTCAATGCCAGTAGAATAAGTTTTTGAATAAGGAGTTTAAGCATGGTTGTATTTCAATTTTTTAAAACAGATTTCACACAATACTTTTGGTTAAAAGGGCCATTGGAGGTCATCTAGTCCAACCTCCTGGTCAAATCTTAGCTAACTTCAATGTTAAATAAACCATTAATTTTGTTCTTGGACTTTATCTAGTTGGATATATATGTGTGTGTATATATATATATATACACAAATAGATTTTTTTTCTTTATGCACTTGTGTCTTTGCTTTTCATCCTTGTGTTGTGCACCTCCAAGAGAAATTTAGCTTGGCCTCCTGTATATCTTCCTATTAGATTGTTGATGAAAGCAGAGAAACCCCCTCTTAGACTTCTCAAAACTGAACAAACTCAGCTGTCAGCCTCTCCTTGTATGCCTTATGTTTCTGCCCCTCATTATCTTGGTGGGTTTCTGCTGGATTTGCTGCCCTCTTCTGAACTTGCTCCCATTAGTCCATTAGTCCCATTAGATGGCCTTCTAGTACTGGGGAGCCCATATCTAGAGAGATTAATACAGAATCAAACCAGTACATACTTGCTTAGCATGCATTTGTGAGGTATAGAAAAATCCTATTCTCCCTGAAATAAGAACTGACAATCTTACTTGTCAAGTAATAAATATAAACAGATGGATAAGAACTACATTGGCTGATGTTGCTGGATGGATTCCTTTATACCTATTCTCAGTTGCAGCTCTCTAGTGCTAGTTTTGGATGCCAAGTAAACAGGAGGGCATCATCAAAGGATTTAACTGCATCCTGCTAAGTTTAGAAAGGCCTCCAGAACAGTGAGTCAAATATTGTATTCACCTGAAGCTTTTATGAACTTCTTGAATCAGCAATATTAACCGACATTTCACACAAAAAGAAGTTCCTTGACTTTTTAGTAACTTTTTTTATCCTTGACTACAGATGGCATGTAAACAAACTTTCTCCAGTAAAGAAACTTTTTAGTTTTCACTAGAATCTTTTAAAGAAAGAAAACCAAACATAAACAAACCGACAACAGAATGTGAAAGATAATTTGAATAACTGATTTGAATTGATACTCTCAAGACAAATAATTTTCCCACAGTGATCTTCCTTCCTTCCTTAAATTCAAGCAGCCTTCATTATAATTCTCTCCACCCTCACAGCAAACAACACTGAAATAAGTAAACCTCCTTGAACACCTGCAGTATGTTTCTAATGCAGCATTGTAGTGGTCTTCCTGTGTGTTTTGCTCTACAAAATGAGAAATGAAATCATCCACTTACACACTTTTTTCTATTGAGAGTTCTGTAAAAAACATCTCTATTTCTAAAGAAAGAAGCCCAAGTCATTATTGAAACAACTAGCATGGGATTTTTGTATTTTCTAATTGCCAGTGTAACAAAACGTTTCTAAACCTTCACATTATCAAATAATTGCACACAAGTGTATGCAATTAAAATTATTATTTATGTACCATGTTGATGACAGAAAAATATTTGTAAATTGTGCTTATAAAGTTATAACTATCTTCGGCATATGAAAGCCAAGCTTGAAGCTTACTTAAAAAAAATATTTTTTCTCTGTTCAAAACAGAGTGCTTATTGTTACAGCGGAAGAATGAAAAATCAAATTGAATGCATGATAAAATCCATAATACTGAGGGTGAGTTTTCTATATTCTGCATTTATCAAAATAACTAACAAAAAATAGAACAGAAACTACAATTAAACAAACAAACAAACAAACCAAAACCCTTATGGTCCCTGTTCTTCAAAATTCTACTAACAAGTGTGAAAAGTCCAACCTATTTGGCTGTACTCCATTGTTGGCACTTTCAGAGCAATACTTAACAGGCTTCCAGTTACCTGTGATCAAGAGATCTGGAGAATTAGAAAAAACTACTTTTAGCCGATTAGGTGTCATGCAAAGGTCACACCAATCTATAAGAAGGGCAAGAAGGAGGACCCGGGTAATTATAGACCGGTCAGCCTTACCTCCATCCCTGGAAAGATGATGGAACAACTTATTCTTGACTCCATCACTAGGCATATCAAGGATGAGGGGGTCATTAAGAACAGCCAACATGGTTTTATGAGGGGGAAGTCATGTATGACCAACCTTATAGCCTTCTATGAGGAAGTGACTAGGTGGAGGGATGATGGTAGAGCGGTAGATGTAGTTTTTCTTGATTTCAGTAAGGCATTTGATACTGTCTCCCACAGCATCCTCATAGATAAGCTAAGGAAGTGTGGGCTTGACGATCAAGTAGTGAGGTGGATCGAGAACTGGTTGAAAGGAAGAAGGCAGAGAGTTGTGGTCAATGGCGCAGAATCTAGCTGGAGGTCTGTGACTAGTGGAGTTCCTCAGGGGTCGGTGCTGGGACCGGTGCTGTTTAATATTTTCATCAATGACCTGGATGAGGGAACTGAGTGCACCCTCAGCAAGTTTGCTGATGACACAAAACTGGGAGGAGTGGCTGACACACCAGAGGACTGTGCTGCCATTCAGCGAGACCTGGACAGGCTGGAGAGTTGGGCGGGGAGAAACTTGATGAAATTTAACAAGGGCAAGTGTAGAGTCTTGCATCTGGGGAAGAACAACCCCATGTACCAGTACAGGTTGGGGGTTGACCTGCTGGAAAGTAGTGAAGGGGAAAGGGACCTGGGGGTCCTGGTGGATAGGAGGATGACCATGAGCCAGCAATGTGCTCTTGTGGCCAAGAAGGCAAATGGCATCTTAGGGTGCATTAGAAAGGGAGTGGTTAGTAGGTCAAGAGAGGTTCTCCTCCCCCTCTACTCAGCCTTGGTGAGGCCGCATCTGGAATATTGCGTCCAGTTCTGGGCCCCTCTGTTCAAGAAGGACAGGGAATTGCTTGAAGGAGTCCAGCGCAGAGCCACAAAGATGATTAAGGGAGTGGAACATCTCCCTTATGAGGAGGGGCTGAGGGAGCTGGGTCTCTTTAGCTTGCAAAAGAGGAGACTGAGGGGTGACCTCATCAATGTTTACAAATATGTGAAGGGTAGGTGTCAGGATGATGGAGCTAGGCTTTTTTCAGTGATATCCAGTGATAGGACAAGGGGCAATGGGTGTAAACTGGAGCATAGGAAGTTCCACGTTAACATCAGGAAGAACTTCTTTACTGTAAGAGTGACAGAGCACTGGAACAGGTTGCCCAGGGGGGTTGTGGAGTCTCCTACACTGGAGATATTCAAGGCCCGCCTGGACAAGTTCCTGTGTGATGTACTGTAGGTTACCCTGGTCTTGCAGGGGGGTTGGACTAGATGATCTTTTTAGGTCCCTTCCAACCCTTGGGATTCTGTGATTCTGTGATAAGCAAACTGGTGTTTGCAGAACATGTAATGTTCTTTGATGGTTTTCACTGTAATTATGTTGTATCACTGCCTTTTATCACACCTTGTCACATAATGTTATACCATGTCCTATCTGTATATTTTCTGTGACAAAGCCAAACTATGTGATGAAATGTGACCCAGAGTCAGGAACAGGAACAAAAACACTCTTGCCTTCTTTCTCCTGTGCAAAGTAGCCTCTGTGGACAATTACTGGGATATCATATACTTAGGAACAGAAAGAAGCCCTGCTCCTATTTGGCCCCATTTTAACAAGGATTTATTTCAGAATAAAATCCAAAACTGAATCACTATTGTCAGATTGTTGAATAACTAGAGAGACATCATGATTATGCACACGACCTTTCACCACTTCGACCTATTTCAGAATTGAACAAAGAGAAAAAAGGTATTCCAAAGATATTTGAAATAGCACAGCTTTTCCAGTTCTCCCATTCACCAAATGAATCTGTTTGTCAAATGTAGCCACTAGGTTCAGTGTTCCTACAATGCAGTGCTCAGAACTGTCTATCTAGTATTTTTTATGTAATTTGCCTTAAACTGTAATGGAATGAGAAACTGGATGTTTTTGTTTTGAAATTTCTCAGAATGAAGAGAGCTCTTATCAATTTTACTTGCAGGTCAGATTAAATTCCTTGTAGGAAATATAGGATTTAAAGGTCTAATTATTGCTTATCTGTTTTCTGGGGAGGGAATGTTAGCAGTTTGTAAGTCTCTACTGAGATTCAGTTTCCATTGCTTGCCTCAATCCAATGTTAATAGAGTACTTCACAGTTCTTTATATCAAATACTGAATGAATAAACTGAAAGCCTGGACAAGCTTGTGGGCTTGTTTGTTGGTTTCTATCATCTTCTTTTTTTTTTTTCAACCTTTTTTTTTTCTTTCTATACCAAAGTCACTGACCAATGTGAATGTACCAGTGAGTTTTTCTAAAAATATTTTCCTTGCCTCTTTTCCTGTTATTTGAGAGAGCAAGGCATGCACAGTTATTTTTGTCTCATTTCTCTTAGAAAGTTAATTTTAAGTCTGGGTGCTGAAACTTTTGTCAGTGAGTTCTATGATTTGCTTCTATAAAAAATATTATTTATTCCTCTTGCACCGTCAAATCCCAAAAGCTTTGTGTAGATAATTGCATTCTGTGCGCAGCTGTAAGCATGACAATAAGCAATCAGTCAATTCCATTACTTTGAGGGTGATACTGAGGGATATACCCAATGTCATTTGCTTCTCTGTAACGCATGCATTACACACTCTGAATTTCAGTGTTTTCCTGTTACTGCATTTTAAATCATACAGCTAACAATAGCTTTATAGTGACTTGGAAGCATGTCTGCTATGAATATAAATACCAAGAGGTCAATAATTTTGTTTTAGAAAAGCAGAAGTTTGATTTATAGTGGTATAAGCAAGGAGGAAAATAAAACCTTGTTCTTTTCAATAATAATAATAATCATAATACTACAAAAAATAATAATGCAATAAAAAGAAATTGTATGCCTATGGTCAGAACATTATTTTCCTCTGTGGTCAGAACATTATTTTACTCTGTTAATACGTACCATCAAAATCAAATGAAAGGGCAAGAAAATAGTGATTAAAAGTTGTTCTCTTTTTATACTATAATGATAACTCTCTTGATGTGTTTAAATGAAGAAACAAAAAAACACTTACTTAAAAATTTATTTTTTACACAATGCCAGAATTATTTATAAAAAAATATTTCTTTTAACCACATGGAAAAATTAGCCCTAGACATTTGTGATGTACTGTGCTTATCTGTTGACACGAAGCTGGTATAAAAGTACTTTCCCTTGCCTGTGGGATCTTTTCCCAAAACAAAGGGGAATCCTGAAATGCAGAAAGCCACTAGAATTCCTACTACTTTTCTCAGCAAAAGAAGGTGAAGGCATACCCTAGTTTATTCTAAGAAATGAGGTTGCTGTCCTTCTGTTTGCAGTCTTACAGACGGAGGACGCTAACCAGAACATTTATGAAACTTTATACATTTTCATGCTGCATTATTCTGACAATACTTTTTCTGCGATGTTATCAACAGTATCTCACTCATGAACTGATTGTAGGTGAATACATATAAAAATAAGTAGGGACAGTCAGGCACATTTTTAATTTATGGTAAAACATTTTGCTTAGCACATTGGATGCATGGTCTAGATGAACTTCTGTGGAAATACCTTGTTCAAATATTCATTAGGTAGTCACATCACCCAAACAGGGGAATACATAACTTAAAAAACTGTCTTCTAAACTCAGTTTGGAATAGGAATTTGAAGTGGAGTCTCCAGTATGCTCTGACCATAACGTTAACCATTTTTCTAGAGTATTTACGTCTTAATCTTGCAGTCTGATAAGCAACTCAAGCATCAGTTCTCTTCTATTCTCTTGAAAATAAGAACTACAAGATTGAATTGTCTCTCTTGTAATGATTATCTAGTCCAAAGTATATTTTAATCATTCAGTACAAGCTGTAAAACCTCCAGCACTGCAAGGCTGGGTGCTCATACTAAATGACTGCGGTTACTCACTTAGGCTGTCAAAGATAAAAGTTCAATTTCTATTATAGTAGGGCTTTTTGAAATGAGTGCTCTGAGCTCATAATAGAGCATATTATCAGATAAGTGTGGCTTTAAAACAGCAGAAATATTTCTTTCCCCAGATTTTTCTGTAAAAAAAAAGAAAAAAAAAAGGAATATCCTTAATTTTCTTCCAAATCAGAGAAAAAATTTTGAAGGTATAAATACGTCATTAAGGCAAAAGACTTTGTTGTCTTGTTTTATTTTGGGTTTTTTGGTTTGGGGTTAGTTTTTTCTCTTTAAGTCCATTTTTCTCCTCCTCAATAAATGCATTTATATTCTGGCTTCTCAGTGTTTATTTTGATCAAGATGTCATTTTCCTTTTTTTCCCTAGAGCAATACATATTTTAGTCCCGTTGTCAAAATGCAGTCTCTGATGTTATAGTTTTTTTCCTTTATACATATATGTGTGCATGTACTTCAGAGGGGAGTTCTCCAGTGCAAGATACCTTTGTATCTCCCATATCTCATAAATCTTCATAAGAAGGAAAATGTTCTGAAAGTCACATGCTACGGAAATACTACTGTAGCTGAGTCATAGTGGCATCACCATTATTGCAGCACTTTACACAGAAGAAAATTGCTCTTGTTTGCAAGATTAAAATATTTTTCACCACTTGGAAATACTACTACTATAGAGAGATGCTTTCTTAAATATATATTACTCACTTTAAAGAAAAATGCATCTGGATTCAAGAACATAACTTTTCTTGAAATGTTCTTAAACTCCCATGCTGAACATAGAAACCCAGATTCTTCTTTATATTATTGACAATGACACAGAAACAAAGATTAAGAGACAAAGGGGAAAAAAATAATCTTCTCCTCCTATTTGGATTCCATTAGTTTCTGCCCAGCAAGAATTTGAAGAGCAGGTATCTAGTGGAAACATCCAGTTCTGTGTAATCAAGGGTCCCAGGTTCATCTCTTCATCAATGTCCCAACTCTAACTCCAAGCCACCTGTAAATTTTCCTGCCTGTTCCCCCTGTCAAGAGAATTCCAGCAGCTAGAGAGTTCAAAGATCTGCTAAATCAGGAACTGAAGAATGAAATAAATTTTTTATTTCAAAAACTAATCCACAAGAAATAACAGGTAGTATGGGATCTGATATTGTTGGATGAAGCAACATAAACTTCAAATTGTCTTGCTTCCCAGCAATGTAGCTAGCAGAGCTCAGCGGGCAAGCCTATTTATAGACACAGATTGCTGGTAGAAATGCTATCATGGTAACAGCTGGTAAAAGACTGAGATGCTGGGGCAAGAAATGATGGACAAAATATTGTTAAAGTGTTAATGAAGTGTCCTGGGTTCAGCAGTAGCAGTCAGTTTTTCTCCTTTTTAGTATCTGGTGCAACGCTGTGTTTTGACTTTCGGCCTGGGAACAGAGCTCATAACACCGATGGTTTTAGTTGTTGCTAAGTAATGTTTATTCTGACCAAGGACTTTGTGAGTCTCATGCTCTGCCAGGGAGGAGGGGAAGTTGGGAGGAAGCAGAGACAGGACACCTGATCCAAGCTAGCCAAAGAGATATACCATACCACAGCACGTCATGTCCAGGGAGGTAACTGGGAGTTACCCGGTAGGGCACGGGCTCTCTTCTGGGGGGTCGGACTTGTTTCGGCGGGTGGTATCGTGTTCTCTTCCCTTGTTATTTTCTCTTACCATTATTATAATTGGTGGTAGCAGCAGTGGTTTGTGTCATACCTTAGTTACTGGGCTGTTCTTATCTCAACCCGTGGGAGTTACATTCTCTTGATTCTCCCCACATTGCGGGGGAGGAGAAGGAAAGAAGGAGGGAGAAAGGTGAGGAGTGAATGAACAAGCTGCGTGGCTGGGTTTAAACCACGACATGAAGCATCTCAATTTATTTTATGTCTGAGTTGGGATATAACTTTGTGAGTATAGGAGAGTTACCTAAGAAATTTTGCTTCTTTCATCAACTGAAACAGAAATTACAAGTGCCATTTTCATATGGATGAATATTCTGATCCTGACAATTTTAATTAGCTTTTAAATTTTTTATTTCAGAAAAGAAAATGGTTCAACATTTTACTTAATTAGAAGTGGGTTGAAACCAAAATTAGTATCAATCATCGAGAAAATTTAAATCAAGGTCTGAACTGTGTTTACCACAGCTTTATACCTATGAAATTAAATTTTTAAAGACGTCAAAATTATCAGAGGAAGTATCTCACTGTATGTGAGAAGTATGAATGTCTCAGATGCTGTACTCAAGCTAATATGAGTCATGGCAAGCCCCACTCAGAAAAATGCAAGAAACGAGGAGAAAGGTAAAGGCTAAGGAAAAAAAGAAACAGAACAATTGCAATCCTCTTAATGATTTTCTACCACTCAATAAAAACCTGCCAGTAAGAGAGAGCATAGATGTAACACCACAGAGAAAAAATTCTAATGTTTTCTTGTGCACAAATCCTAGCAGAATAGCTGTGAAGCATTATTAAACTAGCAATTTCTGCAATTAGGATGTTTTGACATGCCTGTTTTGTGAGACATCATCAACTTTGGTCTGAGAGAAATATTGGCACACTTTTCTGGTCCAACTTGCAGTTTTCTTACCCTACCTTAACTTTCTGTGTGTTTTAAATTTAGTTTTCAAAGTTGCACTGATGAAGGTAGGAGAAAATAAAAGAAAATCATGTAGATATAATGATTTGCACCTGCCCAAAATGCTGCTGTGTATAACAGCAGTCCAGGAAACAATAGAAGCCGGCTCTAAGCCTGTCATTCCTAACCCTTCCAATCACTTTGTTGTTGACACCTTTGGTTCAAAATGTCTCTGTTGCACTGAGAATAATTTTTATGTTTTGCTAGTGCAGCCTATTTTTGTGGTCCTTTCACTGATCTCCAGTTACTCCATTTTTCTCTTCTCTTGTTATCTCTAAATTCACTTTTATCTAGCTCACATCATTGCCCATCAGTAGAGATAATTGCTTGACTGCTACAATTTGCATTTACAGACTAGAACCTCATGATATTATCCACTTTTTTCCTACCACATTTCACTCTGGAGTAAACAATTCAATTTTATGCAAATTAATTGCTTATTATTACTACAAATCAGAATCACACCAAAATAGATTTGGCCAATATTACCTTATTATTAGGTAACTGCTATCACAGCTGGAAAACCTTCAAACCAGCTCAGGCCGGAACAAGCCCAGACAAGTCCTTAGACCCGGCATTGTCAGCCAGGTCAGGTGGTGTCCTTTTTACAACTGTATCAGTATCAAACCTGTTACAACTCTGAAATCATGAGTAAGAAACCACATTAATACCAGGGTCATCATCCTGCATAATATTATTTATAGGGATAGTTTTAACCTGGTTAAAGTTTGGGAATGATTCGGTTGCAGCTACTGCATTTACTGTAGTTTCATACATCCATTTTCAGGCCTCTATGGATTGGAATATTATATATAATACATAGTCTCTCATTTTCAGAAACTAGGAAAGGTTGGTTTAGAAAGGCATTGAAAGAATGACTGTAAGAAATTGAAGTTGTGTTGAAAGGCTACATTTAGGAATGTAATACATCAAGCTACAAAAAGTTTTTGCTTAGTTAAGGGCTGAAAGTGATACAAGTATATCTGTGAAAATTGCTGTATATATATACAAAATATTTGGTATTTTATTGATGTTGGAAGGAGCTTTCCTAGAGATGCATGGAAAGTCATTGCAATATAGAAATTATTCAGATTTTAGAAAATTGTATTTGTATACAGAATAGTGGGTGGAATTCAGGAAAAAGAATTAACTGTTTAAACAACAAATAAACTGGTAATGTTTTCTTACCGAATATTTAGCACCAATTATTAGCAGTATGACTGTGACATTATAAGCAGCTGAATGCCTTATACTCTGACAGACATAATATCTGTGCATAATAGTCTTTGTCTAAAATAACACCTTTTTGATAGTTTCTATATACTCTTTTCCTACTAGATTCTTATTATTTCATGTGTTCCTTTCTGTACTGTTATTTTAGCACAGCCTAGTTTGTCTGTATTAAAAAGTTTATGCTTCAAGTTATATAGTCTCAACATTTTCAGTTAAAATATTTATTTCTAGTGCCTGGGACTTCAAATCTGTTATTTTTATATAGAAATAGTCTAGCTTTCACAATTGCAAAGAGGGTCACGGGATTATTACTTTTTCTCCAAGACTGAAAGAACAGAATATAATTACAAAGAATCTTTGAAAGATGTTTTGGTTATTTTCAAAATAGATGAAAGCAGTGGGAAAAAAATATGAGTTATTACTTCTGAAGTCTCATGATTACCTTTGGTATTTGGTTTTGGTGGATTTTTACAGCAGATTTAGTTAATTACATAGTTCTGAGCCAAATAAATGTCATTGTATGCACTCATATAGGTGCCAAAAGGGGTCATACTCATCTATCAATAAACATGTTTGCATCGAAGGTTTAGGAAATAGCTTATCTATTACCTATGTCATCCACATTTTCTAACATCAAAATTCTACTTCTGCTGAAAAGCAAGCGGCCTTGCAATGTGACTTCATTGGTTTTTTAAGACTTTTTTTCTGTAAGTGAATAGGTAATAATATTACTGAAGATAATCATCCCTGAAAAACAAGAAATTGCACTTTTCTACAAATGGGATGAATCTTCACAGTTGTTTAAACTAACTAAATTGAGAGCAACTTTTTTTTTCAAGAGCTAGATCACAAAAACACAGTGAACATAATGTTGTCTTCGATCCATATTTTAAGAATGCTACTGATTGATATCAATAGCATTGCTTGTATAAAATATCCCTCCTACTACCTATGAAAGTGTTACACAAAATGACTCTACAATCAATCCTTAAAATTAAATATGTACATAAACCTTGAAAAGCCCAGCAAAGGCAGGTATATTACAAATCATTAAACTTTCAAGTGTCTTTTTTTTTCCTAAGTGAAACTGCAGTAACAGCTGGACTCTCTTACAGCACAAATTAATCCAAGAAATGAAAAAAAAAAAAAAGCCAATAAGCTGAGAAAAAACACACAAGAAAAACGCAACAAAGAAACAATCTGCAGCAGCAAAGGCACAGGTAAATCATCACTGAACTTGGCCAAGTATATTTAATAAGTGCTTGCCTGAAAAATTAATACTGCCTTGTATCTTAATGGGAGACTGTGTTTGGAAGGATCAAACATGCATTAGAGCAATACAGTCACCAGTAGCTGTCAGTTTAGCCAAATGACTTAGCTGCAGGATGCCTTCTGTACATCATAAAGCCTCCTCAAACTGACAAATGTTCTGCCACTTGCTGCAGATGCATGGCTATCGTGCACAGCAAGGACTGAATATGTCACTACAACCCTATGTATCTCTAATTTGTATTGTCACGTGAGAGCTCAAACCTGGAATGAGGCCCTAAAGGGAAAGAACTAATGAACTCTGCCTGGCATTGGAAGAGTAATCCATCACTGACATACCGTGGGCTTTTGCTTTAGACTGTTGATGAAAATTTTCTAATATCTCATGCCAACTGACATTTTCTTAACCATTCAAGACAGAATGTTCTCCTAACATTAACCTTCCCATAGCAAAATACACTATGCTTAGACTATCCTAAGTTAATTTGAAGTACTTCTCATTAAAACAAAGGAGGAGACAAAGGAAAAAAAAAAAAAAGAAAAAAGGAAAAAAAAAGAAAAGTTAGCTCCACTACCAGATACATAGTGAAACAAGAAACGGTTCTTTCCTGATGACACTCAGTTTTATTCATTCAGACTCTTAGGACTTCCAGAGTCCATGTCACCATGTTGACTGTAGCCAGTATGCTACTTAGCCAGCAGTGGACCTTACTGTCAATGAACTGAATCCTTTTTTCAAATACTTGATGTCTTTAGGATCTATGTAACTATCAATATCACCTTCAAATCATAGCCTGATGGTATCCATGGGATTTGATCCTTACAATTTGAGAATGTCTCTTTCCTTCTCTTTTTCTACTAGCTCAAGTGCCCATCACCAGACTTAATCAGCAGCATCTCAGTGTAGTGGGAACTGGAACGCATTTCTTTGCTCCCAAACCTCTAGGTATTTACACACACTGTAACTCTTTATTTTCTTATACACAGTGGAAAAAAAATGCCCGTTTCTAAAGAGAAAGAATATGGGAGTCTATATCTTACTCCTTTTCTAGACCCTTACCTATTAAGAGGCATATAACCATATCCTGACTTCATTTTGAACAAAATCTGATCTATTGGAAAAAAACTCAGAACATCTGTGAGACCAAGCTAAGCTCTGGATGCAAAAAGTAATCAATCAATTACATTTCAAAGTATAAGGGTCTCTTGTGAAATCCTGGACTAAAGACTTCATGCTAACCCTGTCAATCCTTCTGCATGTCAGTATATTTTCCTTCAGCTACATTTCTGATCCTTGCAATGAAAACAGCCCAGATGGTTTTGAAAAGCTGAACTATGTTAACATAGCCAAAAATCCAATAATGCTAGAAAATTTTTAATTTATAGGTAGTTAAAATGTGAAAAATTTAGTAGATTTGATATTTATAGGAAAACATTTAGTGCACATATATACAGATATAACTGTCAAAGTTAATAAATCCATTCAGTAAAATTAAAACAGAAGAATTTTTTCTAATCTTTTACAAGAGCAACTTCTGAAAAGTCTGAAAAATTAGAATTTCACTTTAACCTGAGTGTGCTGATGAAGACAAGGCTACTGCAAAATCATTATGGCCTTTTCAATATAAGCTTACATTATGATAAAGATTAAAATAATAGTAATAACCTAGGTCAGAATACCTATTAAATTTAGACAATTGTTACAGAGGAATGCTTTGGAATTGATTCTGGACTAAGGTCAAACTAGATCATAACTGTGATTTCTTCTGCTTTAACTTAACGAAATATTTAATTTAATGCATTTAGTTTATGAGTGAATGCTAAAACATACTTTCAGGACAAATAATCCTCAAAATTTAGATTTACCTTAAAGAGCTTAGTCTAGGTGTTGCTGAGCACATCTTGCTATCTTGAGAACAGGATGACATCCTTTCTTGGTAACTTTCTAGATTATTGAAAAAGAGAAAAGACCGGGTTGTGATATTCAATTCTAGTTATAGGTTAGCAGAAATATTTAGGCAGAAAATCCCATAAAAGATTGAAACTCACTGAAGCACAGTCCTGAGACTTTTAAATAGCACTTGCTGCTTCATGATGCTTGCATTCCCCATGCACTGGAGAAGTTTTCATCTCTGAGAGGCTGTGGGTCTGTATCAAAAAATTTACCCATAAACTTATTGCTAAACATGCACATGACTTTCAAAATCCAGCCTGAATGAACAATTCATATGGTGCTCCTGACCAGGGGAATCTAGGCACTCTTCTTCACTGTTCATTATTTCACTATTTCATATTGCCTAATGATTTGTTATCTACCCATTCAGCTTATTTTTAATATCCTCTCCTTCACCCACAGAATGATCATCTCTAATGACACTAATACCTGTCACCTTCAATCCCACCATTTGAAGTTAAATCAAGTGCTGTAATGAGACTCTTAAGGAGACTGCCCTGTGGAAACTGATGAGTTATGCTGTCACATTCTTTTGGAGTTAAATGGTCGGTTCCCACTGCAGAAGACAAGGATAGCAATATCCGTTATGCTTTCACTAATATCATGTATGGGTTTAGGTTTTAATTAATCAGTGTTTTTTTTACCTGACTATTTTGACTCTCTAAACTTCTTGACTTCAACTTGTAGGGTAACTAAAGCACTACCTCTCTTAATTTCACTGTTTTATGAGATTTATTAAAGTTTTGTTTCCTGTCAAGCATGTAGAGCCTTATAGTTTTCTCCATATATTTACAGACCAGCTTCCTACTATTATCTATCTCAATCCCATTTAAGCAGGATAAACCATCAGATTATGTTTTGACTTCTGCAGCTGATGATACAATCAAGTAACTCTGTGAATTCCATGGTTTTGATTTAATGATCTTGCTTTTATGTAGTTTCAAGAAACACAGAGCCATAGAATCATAGAATGGTTTGGGTTGGAAGGGAACTTAAAGATCATTTAGTTCCGACCTCCCTGCTGTGGGCAGGCACACCTTCCACTAGACCGTTGCTCAAAGCCCCATCCAGCCTGGCCTTAAACACTGACAGGGATGGGGCAGCCACAACTGCTCTGAGCAACTTATTCCAGTGCCTCACTACCCTCACAGTAAAGAACTTCTTCTTTATAGTTAATATAAATCTCCCCTCTTTCAGTTAAAAGCCATTCCCTTCTTGTCCTATCCCTGCATGACTTTGTGAAAAGTTCCTCTCTAAATTTCATGTCATCCCCCTGAAAGGCTGCTCTAAGGTCTCTTTGAAACCTTCTCTTTCTTCAGGCTAAACAAGCCCAGCTCTTTCAGCCTGTCTTTATAGGAGACATCAGCTCTCCTCTGCTCATCTTCATGGCCCTGCTCTGGACTTGCTCCAAGAAGTCCGTGTTCTTCTTTACGTAAGAGTTGAAGAAAATATCAAGTTGATATTGATAGACAGCCTGTGCATATTCCTCTGATTCTTAGCATTGTTTCTGTGATTATTCCTTATATAATAAGCATGTTAATATAAAAATAATAGTAGAAGATCATATAGGTGGGTATTATATCACACAAAAGGAAAAAATGCCAGCTGAACATGTGCCCTGCTAAAGTCTTGTATAACAAGCATACTCCTAAGCATCCTAGAGAAAATGCTGTGCCTCCTAAATCTTCCCAAGAAGCCTAGCTCAATAACTGTTTTAATTGCTTTCATTGAATGTTTATCCCAGTGGGGTTGCTTCTTAAAAATACAAAGTATGAATAAGTTAAACTACGGGAATGAATAAGGAGAGTTTAATCACCTTTTTATTCTTAAGTGTCCATCACAAGTTCTCCTTTGTTTGGAGTTTGGTTGGTTTAGAGTTTTGGTGGGTTTGGGTTTTGGCGGGTTTGGGTTTTGGCGGTTTTGGTTTTTGTTTTTGCTTTTGCTTTTGTTTTGGTTTGGTTTTTTTTATCCATACAGCTGCTTTATCAGAAGTAAAATACTGATTTTAACAACACAGAGCAATACAAAGCAGTAGTGTTCTGACAGTACTTTTATTGCTTAGTAGTAGAGAATAATTATGCCAGACTTAAAAACACCCTCTAGGGTTTTTTTTCTCTTTTTTTGCATCAAAAGAAATTACTGCTGATATACAAAAAAAGAAAAGTGTTTCTATATATTTCCCACAATTGTAAGTATTAATTTATGAATCATTACTTAAGTTTTGTCTTGTATTTATTCCAAGCTGCTAACCTTCAGTTTTGTAGCACAATATTGTGGCATTGTAACATGTAATATTGTAATATGAGCTAAAATATAATTTATTAAAAGAAGAATATGTTCCTATTCTGAAGAGTATTATTTAGATTAATTGCTATTATTCATAGCATTGCATAAGACTGATCAAAAATCTTTCTGATTGAAACTTTTAATCATCTTACATCATAGTGTGATGTCCTTGGCCATATTATGTCAGAGTTTCTGCCATTTTTTTATGGTTTGCAAAACAATTTCAGTAAGACCACCTTTGCCAGGTTAATATCTAGGTTCACAAACAAGACCTATATGATTAGCACGATCAATAGAGAGGTGAAATGTGCTGACATTCAGATTGGTGTTGTCATTCCTGTAAATCTTTATCTGAGGTCTTCTGTAGAGGACCCAATGTTTAAGACCAGTATTTTATTTCAGAAGGAGATTATATAAATAGTAAAAGGACACACATTTTCCAAAATCATCCTGACACTTAACCTAGTCCACCTGTGTCTACTTTTGTTTCAGGGAGTATGAGTGCTCAAATGTTACATGGGTAAATAGCTTTCAACTTAAAGTGTTTATTTCAGATACTAATGCAACCAGGTATATGTGTATATTCTTTAGATTTTGATACTTCCTAGTGTAAAGCTACCATGCTAATGTAATATTTCCCATCTGACATGACTGGCACTATTGAACTAAATTTTTTGAAAGAGTAAGGTCTTCTGAATAGGTTTTTCTAGGTAGTACAGTAAATGTTAACCACTCTCTCTGTCTTTCTGTGACTATTACCACAATTATCCCAGTCTGCTTTCTTACTTACTTTATATGCTGTTTGCTATACTCACATTCAACTGAGCTCATTAACTGTTTTAAATAGAGGCTACTATGCCTTCACAGATATCTGTACAGTATATGCCAGTCATAACTTATAAAAACTAATCCAAAATTACAAAGCACTTCATGCAGCATGTTTATTCAATCCTGTCTCTAATATACTAGGGTTATAATTAGGTATTTATATCCACACAGATACACATTTGTTGTGGGTTTTTTTGCTTTTCTATGAATACTTTTTTACTATATACTTTTTCTCATAGCTATTTAATGGCAAGTGAGAGAATAAGTGAATCACTGAGCTTTGGCTAGGAGGAATTGCAAGCCCAGACATCATTGCATGTGTTGACCAGTCAGTAAGTCTTACAGCAGCCAGGGTTATCTTACCTGTATTTCACTATCAGTCAGACAACAAGTCTTACCATGCAGAAAGTGTTTATTGTGTGATCCTGCATACCCAGCTTATAAACTTGAGCTGAGCTGAAGATTTTGAGCATCAGTGTACAGGATTTACAAGTCTAGATTTGACACATTTGGTGTTAATTTATGGAGTCTGTATGTTTAGTATAGGTCCACCCTTGGTGACTGGTTTTCTTGCACATCAAAGATGGGTTCATCTTACCTCATTTTAGCCATCTGAAATTTAGTTTTAGTCTTATCAAGGCCAAATATCTGGGCTCTTTTTAGACATCAGAGAGATAAAGATGTCATTTATACTTTTTTCTTTTCAGATCAGTTTCTTCCTGGAGGTGTTTTTCTTTGCTGACTAGGAAGGTATATTTGAATCATGTGCACTAAATGCTTAGATTTTATACATCTAAAATGACAAGGCATGGAGAAACTTCTGTGTGTGTGTGAAAATGATGTTATATATTACTGCTTGGAATCAAGCCTGACTGTATATGATCTATGTGTACTGTGTGATTGCACTTGAAATGTGTGGAAAAGTATCTTTTCTCAGCTGTCCTCTTCTTAAGGCTAATTGACATGGAGCAAGCATCTAAATTCAGAAAACTTTACCACAGAACCAGAATTATTGCATGATTAAGCATCTTCTTGAAATGAGAGCCAAGATTTTTCTCTCGCCAGGTTGCAATAGGTTTATACTCTGCCTGTGTTAATGAAACAAAAGCTGTGGATATGGAAATACAGCAAATCCATTACTGAACACAGCCTTCAATTAGTGCTATGGACTGAACGCAAGCTCTCTCATCACCATGGTAACGACTTGCCCTACCCTCCAAGTTGTGGAAGCTGTTCTCATTCTGTAGTCTGGTACGCAAAGGTGGTAACAGGAGAAAGAGGTTACTGACTTCTGTGTGGTTGATTAAAAGAACTGCATTTTCTACATCTGTAATTCCTTTTCCTTTTTTCATCTGTAGTATATTCTATTGCTATATATGGTACTAACTTTAATGCTTTTGATATACAAAGTACTTGCTACGGAACAGACTTTATAGTTGCTTTCATTTTTCATATCATCCAAGCTTTCTTTGAAAGTACAACAGCCTGGGCCATCACTGTGATTAACTGGAAATCATACTGCAAAAAAGATGGAAGGGAGATCAGGACATATGAAGTATAAGCAACTCGCAATCAGACATTTTCTACCTTTCAAGTACTTAATGCTTTAACCTTAAAAATGTTCTTCTTTACAAATATTTTGAAGAGATGTAAATGTAGCTGTACATGCTTCTATGGCTGTAATTCCGCTAGCCAGAGAAAAGACTGGAATTCCATTACTGGAGTTCTCAAAATATCACCACAGTCTTTAAGGTCTTCTAGATCCCTGAAACTAATGGATTAAACAATATCACACAACTCCATACCATATCCAGTGAATGGTGTGATAAAAACTTATGACACCCAACACACATTCCTGAGGCACACATTACTGAGTATTCTATTACACACAAGAAAGGGCCAGACTCAGACTTCTTAAAAATCTTCTAAAAGATTTCACTTTTAAAAAAGAAGAAACTGACTTCGCTTCACTCTCATTTTTCCTCCCTGTCAGTCTTCTCCAGGCTGATGCTGTCTACCTGTGTTTCCTCTTCATTTCTCTCACCCTGTCCATTCTTCCCACCTTTAGGCCATAAGAGGGTCCCACTTTTATACCCTTAGGAAAACAATCGGCTTTATGCCAGATCTGTTGTCCATGCTGAGAGCGATGGCCTGGTGCCCTGGTGCGACCAAGTATGAAGGTCATAGAACAGCTGCACATCTATGTTTTCCTGCCTCTTTCCAAGAAACAGTCACAGTGAACATAAACATGTATACTCTATCAAATACACTTTGACAAAAAACATTCTTGGTTACGTCTCTCACTCATGAAAGGGAATCAACTCTCAGCTAGGTTCCCATCCATTACAACATATGAATCAAAATTACATTAATATTAATTTAAATTAAAATTCTATGTCATATATATACCCATGTACACACATATGGACCTACATATATGTATACATGCTTATATACAGTGAACTACTGACTCTGAAGTCCCACTCTGCCCAAGCTGCAAAAGCTCCATTTTTCAGAGACAGGTTCTTCATAGAATTATATGAATTGTCTTGACTGCTACTGCAGAGGCCTTAAAGCTCTTATACTTATGCTGCACTTAATGTTGGCATTAAGTCCAAAGAGTGCTTAAAAATGGTGATAATTCTGTTCCTGAATAAAAGAAAAGGACACAAATATTTCTGGACAATATCCAAGGATATTTAAAAAAAAAAACCTTTTTCATTATGATTTATCTCAGCTATCAGCCAAGGTTTCTGGAAATGTGTTTCATACCTAATTTAGTAGATCATGCCCAAGGTGGGCTTCACTTAAGATAAAAGAACCCCTAAAGTTTCTCAATTAATTATGAGTTTTCATGATTTCACTGTCAGACAAATTGATTCTGTTTTACACTCAATTTGATTTTGTGCTGGACAGCAAATGACTTGGTTAGAAAATACAGAAAGGTGGTTTGAACAGGGTTTTAATTAATTCTGTTGAAAAATACCTCAAATGCAATGTAGCCTGAAGAAATACTCCTCCAACTATATTCAATAAAGGTTGTTTATCAAAGTAATTATTTCCTTTAGGGAATTTCTTAGAAATTTCTCTTTAAACATATGAAGGCTCAATAAAAGCACGCTTTTTCTTCTGTGACCTTGAAGAAACACCTTAGTTTGAACAATTTACTTTAGCAGGGAAAAATATTATTTTATTCTTAAAAATGTCTTATTGCATGTGTTAATAAATCTTGTAGCAAATTAACCCTTGGAGCTGTGCTGAAAACTCCCTGTCTTTATCTACAGTATATCTTTCCAGGTATGGATGTTCATTCCAAATTATATAGAATAAAATATATAATATAGAGATATAATGCCAGATATCATATTTTCTTTTGGATTTTTATATGTAATAAGAACAATGTTCTTTTAATACAATAGCTTTGTCCCTAAACCCTGTTGTGCCTATAATTATTTTATTATTTGCTTTAAATCATAGAAGATTCTGTTAAATATAGTGGCAACACTGAGGATGGCAGTGACGCTGACTCCTGTTTACTGGTTTGCTAGGCTCAGTGCATTAAATCAGGAATCCATTGGGGCTTCTAGAAACATCTGTGGTTTCTGGATGGGTGCAGTGCAGAGGTTTCAAGTTGATGATTCCCTCTAATAACTTGCCTCAGTGAATCTAAACCAGAAATGGAAGAGCTTCCCTGGAAAGCCAAAGTCAAAGCCAAAAAAAAAAAAAACCCAAAAAAAAAAACCAAACAAACCTCACCTTCTTCTTTATACACCCAGAAAAATAATGAATGTGATAGAAAACCTTCCAGAGACAGTTACATATGCATATACAGAGATCCTGAGATCCTCAGATGTGTAGACATACACACTCCACTTTGTGGATGAAGGTGGCAAGGCTGTGAAACCACAATCCTTTTATTCACTTGTAATGCTTCCATTTCACTATGAAAATTTGCTCCTATCTTATTGAGAAGACTTCTGAGCAAACTGCTTTCCAAGTTATTTCACACAAATTAACATACATTAGAAAGTGAGATTAAATTTAAGCTGGCATATTTACATATTGCCTTAATGGTAACAGACACAGTTTCAAGTTTCCTGCAAATTCTGAGTGGTTTGAATGTAAACATTTTAATAAGGCTGAAGGCACTTAAAAAAAAAAAAAAAAAACAAACAACCTTTAATTTCTTTAGTGGTTTTCAATGTATGAACATAAAGAAAAAGTTGTACTTAATAACTCTGAATTCTTTGACAATATAGTTTCCCTCTTCTCTTTTACTTTTCCACTAAGACTTCTTCAGATTTAGCTTCTCACATCTTTCTGTGGAAATCACATTCCTTGTATGTACTAACTTATACTTCTGGAGCTTTATTTCTACCTTTCACTGATGCCCTTACAGAAGAAGAACCTGATTTTTCTTTCACCTCAAAATTTTGCCACTAGAATAATTTCTTCTTCAGCTTGCAGTCTTCAGTGAGACAGCATTTAACATGTTGGCTGTTTGGTTTTTTTTTTCCCTCAGGCAAGCAGTAATCCTTGCTTGTTACCCTGAGGTTATATATTTAACTTAAAATGAAGAATTATTATTATTTTTGCTCCCAGAGTTTTTCAGCAGGATAAAATGTTAGCTTCTGGCTTCCACATTAATTCACAAACATTAAATCTCTTGAGTTTTTATCAGAAGTGACTCCTTTTCTTTCTACAAGTTATTTTCATTTCACTATACCTATTAATAAGTAACGTAATCTCTAGTACTTCTCAAAATGTACAGGAAAATATTATGATTGTGATTTTTTTGGGGGGAGAGGGGGAAACCCAAGTGTTGATATATACTATTTTCATGACTGCATCTCGAGTAAATAACTCATTGAACATCAAATCATGAGTAGAATGCTTTCAAAGCAATGCAGTGATAATTCCAACCTCTCACAGTAACCGGTAGATTCTTTTTTCAACTGTAGCAGAACACTTTTATTTCTAATAAATAACTTTGAAACTCCTGCAGGAAACTCCTGCTTTGAAACTCCATTCTCAAAATGGAGTGTAATTACATGTTACTCTAATACTTACTTAAATTTTTACCACACAAGACTTAATTATATAGTTAATACATTTTTTATGACCCTGAGCAATTCTTGGTTTATGTAATAATGTTTAGGAGAAACAGCAATTTTCTTTACTGATTTACTTATTATGTGTGTCTTTCATTTTAATATCCCTTCAATTTAATCAACAGTAATTATTGACGATTTGTTAATTAATCTAGTTCCATTTCTTTTCTAGGATATATTTTTGTCTGTTCAGATTTTGCCAATATTTCTTCATCTACACTTTCTAGTTGTGTATATACTTTCACATGTTGTGGTTTCATTTATGTCACAGATTTTCTCAGACAAGTACTATTTTTTATCCTTTTCTTAGTTATTAATTAAAATGGTTGTTGATTTTTATATAATATATATATAATTACATATAATGGTTATATATAATTATTTAATAGTTGCTGGTATTTATTTTCTTGTTATATACACCTATTTTATTTTCTCTGTGAATCAAAGTGTGAATATTGTGGTGGTGGGTTGACCTTGGATGGCTATCAGACCCTCCACTTAACTGCCCCCTTAAAACCGGAGAAATTCCTCTTTCTCTAGGTTGTAGTTTGTTGCTTCATTTCAACATTAGACTTACCAGCTTACAGACTGGTAAACCAACAAGCTAGATAATCAGCTAAATAAAAACTATTCTGTGCCTGCACATTTCTTTGACTCTCCCTAATTAACATTCCTTTTTTTTTGTGTGCGTGTGTGTTTCTATTTCTTTACTTTTTCTTTGTGTTCCAGACTTGATTTCTTATAATCAGTCTTTAAATGTGTCTGTGATTCTTTGCTGACTTATTCCTACCTTTATATAATAGCGTTTTAGATGACTGAGAAGCCCCTCATTAAATCTCCTCAGCCATATTTTGATTCTTATGTTATTTTGCTCCCTGCTTTTATGTACATCAAGACAATTACAGTGCCTTGAACTTCAACTATGTTTTCCACTGCAAGTAAAGCTTGCTCTCCTGCTTCTGGAGAAATATATTAAAAGAATAAATATCCTTAGGCTATGCCCCTAAATTCTGAATGTGTCAGGCTTGCCTCCTGTTGTATAGTTTTTCCAGACCTGGTGAACTCCCACAAAAATATGCTGCTCTTGCCCTTCTCTGTCATCATGATGCATTCTAGCTTCTCTCATGTTCTTTACTTCCCTTTCCATTCACCTTGGTGGTGGGTGGGTGGAATAAATAAAAGAAAAAATAACCCAGCTTGTCTTAAAAGGTCATGTCTAACAAGTAGTGATTAAAATAAACTAAGAAAAATTATTATCATATACCCTTGTTTTCCTACTGAATTCAGCCAGTGAAGGTTGAGCCAGGAAATTCTCTTTGGGTACAAGATGGGAAAGCAGCCAGATTTCCAGAACCAAGGGCACTAATCTCAAGATTTACTACAGAAAGGATCAAACTAAACACCTATCCAGTTAAGTTGTGCTGTGTCACATTAGGTGCCATGTAATAATAATAATTTAAGATGTTGGAAAGAGAATATATTGATAACTATTTTAGGTTTGTTGTGCAGTCTTTCTTAGTAAACAGTCTTGTGACCATTTAATTTACAATTCTTCTTGTCAAGTTTGAGGAAGCAGAAATAACCTGACACCTCTGAGAGTAGTAGCTATGGTTCTTCCAAATTCCTGCTCTAGAAAAAGCTCTAATGTGCCTCTGTTGATGTATCTTTTCTGTATTATATGTTTGTATACCTTTACTGTATTATAGCCATTTGCTCCTTGCAAAATCACTAGGTGTATCCAAAGGAAAATATTCTTTTTTTTTTCTCCATGAGAACTAGAATTAATAAAGATAGACATGCACTAACTATAAGACTGAAGTTTCTCGCAGTGACAGAATATGTAACCCTCTTCCTATAGGTAGAACTAATAGCATGCTAACATGCCAATCAAAAAAAAAAAAAAAAAGCTGAGTTTATGTATCCAGACATTCTCTTCCTAGAAGAAACAAATAGAATCATAGAATCATAGAATCATAGAATCATAGAATAGCTAGGGTTGCAAAGGACCTCAAGATTATCTAGTTCAAATCCCCCTGCCATGGGCAGGGACAACTCACAGTAAACCATCTCACCCAAGGCTTCATCCAAACTGGCCTTGAACACTGCCAGGGATGGAGCACTCACAACCACCCTGGGCAACCCATTCCAGTGTCTCACCACCCTAACAGGAAAAAATTTCCTCCTTATATCCAATTTAAACTTCCCCTGTTTAAGTTTTAACCCGTTACCCCTTGTCCTGTCACTACAATCCCTGACGAAGAGTCCCTCCCCAGCATCCCTATAGGCCCCCTTCAGATACTGGAAGGCTGCTATTAGGTCCCCACGCAGCCTTCTCTTCTCCAGGCTCAACAGCCACAACTTCATCAGCCTATCTTCATACGGGAGATGCTCCAGTCCCCTGATCATCCTTGTGGCCCTCCTCTGGACTTGTTCCAGCAGTTCCATGTCCTTTTTATGTTGAGGACACCAGAACTGCACACAATACTCCAGGTGAGGTCTCACAAGAGCAGAGTAGAGGGGCAGGATCACCTCCTTCGACCTGCTGGTCACACTCCTTTTGATGCAGCCCAGGGTACGGTTGGCTTTCTGGGCTGCAAGCACACACTGAAGCCGGCTCATGTTCATTTTCTCATTGACCAGCACCCCCAAGTCCTTCTCTGCAGGGCCGCTCTGAATCTCTTCTCTGCCCAGTCTGTAGCTGTGCCTGGGATTGCTCTGACCCAGGTGTAGGACCTTGCACTTGTCATGGTTGAACTTCATGAGGTTGGTATCAGCCCACCTTACAAGCATGTCAGGGTCCCTCTGGATGGCATCCCTTCCCAACAGCGTATCAACCGGACCACACAGCTTGGTGTCATCAGCAAACTTGCTGAGCGCGCACTCAATCCCACTGTCCATGTCAGCAATGAAGATGTTAAACAAGACTGGTCCCAACACCTATCCCTGAGGGACACCACTCGTTACTGGTCTCCAGCCGGACATTGAGCCACTGATCACAACTCTTTGTGTGCGGCCGTCCAGACAGTTCTTTATCCACCAAGTGGTCCATCCATCAAATTGATATCTCTCCAATTTAAAGAGAAGGATATTGTGTGGGACAGTGTCAAACGCTTTGCACAGGTCCAGGTAGATGACATCAACTGCTTTACCCTTGTCCATCAGTTCTGTAGCCCCATCATAGAAGGCCACCAAAGTGGTCAGGCAGGATTTGCCCTTAGTGAAGCCATGCTGGCTCTCACCAAGCACCTTGTTGTTTTTCATGTGCCTTAGCATGCCTTCCAGGAGAATGTGCTCCAAGATTTTATGAGGCACAGATGTGAGACTGACTGGTCTGTAATTCCCCGGGTCTTCCATTCTCCCCTTCTTGAAAATGGGGGTTATATTTCCCTTTTTCCAGTCGTCGGGAACTTCACCTGACTGCCATGATTTTTCAAATATGATGGCCAGTGGCTTAGCAACTTCATTCGCCAGCTCCTTCAGGACCCTCAAATAGATTTCATTGGGTCCCATGGACTTCTGCACATTCAGATTTTTAAGATGTTCTCGAACCAGATCCTCTCCTACAGTGGGCCCAAGGTCTTCATTCTCACAGTCCCTGCGTCTACCTTCTAAGAACTGGGTGGTGCAGTCAGAGCCTTTGCCAGTGAAGACCGAGGCAAAGAAGTCCTTCAGAACCTCAGCCTTCTCCAAATCCTGCATAGCCAGTTCTCCCGAAAGCTTCCTCAGGGGGCCTATGTTGTCCCTAGTCTGTTTTTTGTTTGCTATGTACCTGTAGAATCCCTTCCTATTATCCTTAACATCCCTGTCTAGGTTTAATTCTAGCTGGGCCTTATCCTTCCTAACCTGGTCCCTAGCTTCCCGGACAACATCCCTGTACTCTCCCCAGGCCGCCTGTCCTTGTTTCCACCTTTTATAAGCCTCTTTTTTCATTTGAATTTTCCTCAGCAGCTCCTTATCCATCCAAGGAGGTCTCCTGGCCCTCCTGCTGCACTTCCTTCTAGTTGGGATGCAGCACTCCTGAGCTTGTAGCAGGTGATCCTTGAATATCAACATAATCCTAGAACTTGCCCTAGCACTGATAAATTGTATAGGTACACAAGATTAGCTTATGAGTGATGGAACACATTTTTGCTTAATATAAATACTCTAAACCAGGAATTTACCCTAGCACTTATAGATTGTATATATTCTCAAGACATAATTTGTCCCTGACATAACCTCATTGACTTCAGTATGGTAAACAGATGTTGCAAGAACATGACGTAGTAATTACTTGTGTATATTCTAGATATAGATTATGTAACATGAGCTTGAGTTTATAGAAAATGTTGTATGAGGAATTAAATAAATCCTTAAAAGGATCCTCTATTTTCTTGTATTCTTTACATATTCCTTAACTCCATTCTCAGTCATCTGTGGGAATTCCTCCTTAGCAGTCAGAATTTTACACTGCTTGAATCCTTATACAGCTCAGTAGACCTTATTATTCTCCTGATTTCCTGTTAACTTTTTCTGCTAATGTTAAGTTGAACAATTCTTTTGGCAATTTTAGTAGTTCTTTTCCGAACCTCTGTTTGTTGCAACTAAACAAGTACTTTCTCACACACACGCACATACACAAAACCAGGAACCAGTCATTTAAGGTATATACCAGGAGATATGTGATAATGAAATCAGATCTTCTATTTTTTTTATGCGTTCAGTATAAGAAAAGGGTTCCCATCTATTTTCAGTAGAAAAGAGAAGATAGTGAATGGGGCAAACTAACACTAGTTTACCTCTTATAAAAAGGTCTTCAAGAGGTAAGGGAACTTTCAGTGAGCATTCTAGTTTTTCATGTTGTGTAACAGAAAAATAAGCAAGATGAACCTGTAACACATTTTGATCTGTTATATAAATTTTTTTAGTATTATTATTATTATCACACTTACTATTGTCTTCTCTTTGGCCATCTATTTAATAGCTTCTAACTTCTATTTTATAAAAAAGAAAAAAAGATGTGTCCACCCTTTAATATATCTATCAAAGATAAACACAAAATCAAAATTGCCTTTTTGCAGACCAGATAATTGAAAGAAATACCTGCTTATATTTGTCTTAAGTCACAACGAAGCAGGCAAAGTTGGGCAAAATTTTTATGTGCTGAAAAATATGTACACAGAAATTATTCTTTATGTTCTACTGAAGTGTGATAATTTATTACATTTGGCACTTCACATCTATATCTAGGATCTCAGAGATCTTTATGCCCCCAAAATTAGGGATTTGCATATCTAGAACAAAACTGACAGATTAGATGTTGCATATTTCAAAGTAGGGATCATTTAAGTAATACTGTATGTCTCTGCACTAGTTATCAGGCAGTAACACTTCCTTAAATATGCCATGGGGACTTTCTTCTGCACTGTTGAATAATTGCATCCTCTTAATCTGAGTTTCAAGAAACTAGTCTGTCTCTGAGAAATCTGGAATTGACTTCCCTTCAGCTCAAGTGTCAAAGCATTCATGTCCTCTTTCTGTGTGTGGGTTGAGGTGCTGAAACGCACGGCTTGCCACATCAGCTTGTTCCTATCTCTTGAATGAAAGCAGATTGCAGCTCCTTTGAGGTCCACAAAGCACACCTTTCAAAACAGCTCTGAAAACTGATAGGCTTTCCCAATTTTCAGACATAACGCTACCGGTTAAGAAATTCAGTCTCACTTGAATAGCTTTTGGTTTAAGCAAAAAGTGAGACCATTTGAACACAGGGAATCGCAACAGCGAGGTCACTACTGCTGTCATTCAGTTAAGTGTTGATCTTCCCGAATTTAAGCTTTTCTTCTCCTACAGTTTCAACAGCAAACAATGAGGTTAAGAAATAAAGTTAAAAAAAAAAAGTAGCATACTTTTTGAACATTAAACCTTTTCACTAAATGTCTGTGTAAATTTTTTTATTTAGTGAGGCTGTGAATTTGTATGTCATGAACGTTGTGTTGTTCTGAAAGAAGATAGATAATTCCACACCAGCTAGTATGACATTTAACAGTGTAGTTTCACCTGCATTCTATCTTTGTGGCCAAGAAGATTTTTAAGTATTTTAAGTACAAACTGATTTTACGAGGGCAGGTTTCTTTCTCAGTCCAAGTCATTTGACAGGATTGCATTGTGCCTAGTGCCAATGCCTATGAGGTATCTGTAATACTTGCTTTAAAAATAACAAAGTTTTGTTTGTGTGTGATTTCTTTCTGTATTAGAGACTAAGATCTGAAACCCAGCATTATATAAAAAATATACATATTTGTGAGAACATTATGATGAATAAAATTCAGAACTTCTCTAATTGCAGAACAGCAATGGATTTTCAGAGCAGAGCATCTCTTCAGACATTTTTTTCCTGATATTTGCCTCAATGAAACATTTACTATGAAAATGTTGAAATTCAACACCTATTAAATTTAATACTCCATTTTTTTTTTCTGTTTTCACTTATTCCTAGGATTAATTCTTCCTTTCTTATTTAGTTCTTCCCTTTCTTCATTTCAGTTGTCTCCTTCCATAGGTTTTTGGGTAGGGGTTTTATTTTTTTCCTTTTTTGGTTGTTCTTTTTTTTTCATTGTTGTTGCTTGTTGTTGTTTTCTTGTTTTTAATTATTTTGGATATAGTTTCTTATATTTGCCATTGATTTTTAGTTATTCCTCTTTTCATCTATCATCCTTTATCAATGATCCTCTATTGTATTTTCATTCTAAAAAAGTACTAGAGAATAAAATTCACATTTTCTACCAGTGCATGCAACTGGAGATTATTACTCCACATATATAACGTATATGATGTACATGGTTTTACTTACATTCTTTTAAGAGAAAAAAATCTACCAAGAAGGAGATGAAGCTGTTGTCAGCAGCTACAATGAAGTTCGTACATTTTGGAGAGAACAGGTTTTTTTATCATTATATTATTTATTTAATAATGGCTACAAGAGGACTTTTTTTCCATCTGAAATTAAACAGAATATAATTCAGGTCCAATATCTACTAGGTTAGTATAGTCAAATATAATTTTATGAGAAAGCTCAGGTTTATCCTTCTGATTAGCTATCACCTCCTAGATCAGGCAACTGGATCATGGACTTTTTTTCTTCAGAAATCTCTTTGTTTATAAAAAGTCAGATTTATTTCCCTTGGTATATTTTATAATAATAAATAAAAATCAACACGTGAGCAATTTATTTTCTAACTAGGAATGTAAATTCTACTTTGCAGAATTCTGTCCAGTTGGCTTACTAATATTTTTTAAAGATGAAGCAGGATTGTTTTTTTTGCCTTTATATTGAAACAGGATTGTAATTAACTTTTTCTGTTCAGCAGTACAACAGTAAAATTGCATGCCACAATTTTAAAAACTCAAGACCAGAATATCATGTGGGCAGTATTTTAGAAAATGGGGACAATTCATCCTGCTGTACATGAGGACCAGCTCTGAGTGGGAACATAGCTTATTCTGCTGATGAAAGGATGAAAAACAATTGTATACACATGCAGAATCAGAAACAGCATAAAAGAGAAAGTCCAGTGCACACTTATAATGATGTCTGAAGTGTCTAAAATCAGTTTAATGAAAAGTATAAACTCTAAATATTTTTTTAAATTAACCATTCACATTTCAGGTTTTACTTGTTAACTTTTAAAATTAGCTTTATCATTAGTAGTTTTAATATTTTATTACAACAGACTGTAAAAACTGTTACTTTTGTTTGCAGTCTTTGCATACTTCCAACAAAAGTTATCATCAACATGACAAAAGTCATTATCAACAAGATATACATTATCAACTGTAATGTAAAAAATATTTACAAGAGGGCATTGATAATTAAAAAGGCATTAACAGTCTACATCAGCAAGAATTAATTTCTTGATGTAGTTATATTTAACTTTTTGTGTCCTTTTACAGTCAGGGATCAACACATATTTGACTCAATTATCAAATTATTACTAATCTGACAGAATTTTTTAACGCTGTTTCTAAATTTTTATTTATGAGTTTGGACAAGACTGACATCTTGAGGATTATTCTCCGTAAATTTGCTTTTCTTCAATCAAGTATGACATTTTGGAATATATAGAATAAATAAGTCCCATAAATGCAAACTATTTTTTTATAACTTTTTCAAACAGATGTGAAAAATAACAGATTATTTTTATTATTTTATTTTAATCTGTATAACCTTTAGAGAGATTTTGTGCCTATTTTTTAAAAAAAAAGCTTGAAGTTTTTGGTTTAGTTTGCACAACTTTCCTAAGACATTTTAATTTATATTATTTAAAATCTTTATTCAAATGGACATAAGTTTGTTCTAAATTACCATCCTATAATACAAGCTATGGCTGTGTCCATTTTAATACTTTTAGAAATATTTCAGTAAGATGAACTGCATGTCATGCCTGGTGTGGAATATTCATCACTAAATGGCTCCCTGTCATCCGTATTGATATTTTCACTATTAGTCTTTGTCTGAAGACTCTAGGTAGGTAATGTGACAGGAATTCCTGTTAAGAAGCACATTTTACAAATGATGTGGCAAGGACAGGTTAAGTCATAACAGGGTTCAAATCATTGATTTGATCTCAACATGCTCTACAACTTTACTTAGAGACAACCTCTGGCTTCTGCTGGTTTGATAGGTGTTTGATAGTCCTAAACCTGTGTTAGGTTAATGTGATTTTTGACTCTACTGACTCCTTAGTTGAGCTATTCTATCAATTAACAGGGTTATCCATCACATATGCATTATCACTCAGAGATGTAGTGTGTCCTACTTTAAAGAGCACATCAATTTTTGAGTCATGAAAAAATGTCCTATGCCACTAGTCACAGACAGGAAAGAAGTATTAAAACTGCCTTTTCCCCATTTGTGGTAGTGATGAATGTGCTTTGGAAACAGACAGCTACCATGGCAGGAGCCTCTTAAGTTCTTCAAAGGCTTGAAGGATTTTTCCATTCCACTATGAAAAGTTGTTTCTTCTCTTTCTGTACCCAGTGATATGGCCAAAATATATCCAGAACTTTGAAGCTCTGTGTTAAATGTCCGACTCTGTTCACTGTGTTGGGATCTGCTTACAGCTGCCTACTCAGCAGGAATTCTGCCAGTGCTGTCTTTATTAATGCCTTCAAGAACTGTGTGGAAATAAATACAGAGCAAGGGCATGACCTAGCTTTTTTCAGGCTGTGCTGCCACACATTTTATGTATGTCATTGTCAAATGCAAGGAAATCTTTCCAGCTCTCCCCAAAGTATGGCAGACAGTACCTGTAATTTGCTGAAACCTGCGCTCTGTATTCCATCAGGCTGTTCCACCAATGTTCCCTACTCAAATACCATTCTGTATTTGGGATTCAGTCATCATTAGTGATCTGGCTTTACTGATGAAAGGCAAATACGGATTATATTTTCCAGAGTCTAAGTCAGCCTCTATTAGGAGTGGACATTACGAGACGATGAGCAACCATAAGGACAATAATAAAATACAAAGTTCTAACTGTAGACATTATCCCTTCCTTCAAGGTCTGTTTTACTTACAGAAATAAGCTTCCAAACAAATCAATTCAAGACACAGGTAACATTGTCATGCATGAAGAAATCAATATACATTTAATATTGCTCTCACTTCAACCATCTGAGAGGAAAGATTTGCCCATAGCTTCCCACTAGATTTTCAGGCACCTGAGCAAAGAAGCAGATGCTAACCCAGGGCATGCTGGAAATACGTTTCTACGCCATCTCAAGGACAGTCAATACACTTTTGAAAGAAAATATCACCCTTAAATCCCATTCAGCAAAACTTACCTAATAAATCCTTTTGACTTGGTAATCTGTGAATAACTTTATACTCATGATAGTCAGCATATAACAAATGATTGTACAGCGAATTCATCATTTTGGAAAGATGAACACAATTTCTGGATCATTTTCACCAGTTACTGGAAGCACTGGTCTGTAGAAACAGCCAAGTATTCTTTCAAATAATAAGAGATTTAATTAAAGCCTGGAGTGGAATATGTGAAGAAAGTCTAATATCCAGAAACTATAACTAAACAAATTGAATCCAAATATAAAGTGCATTTGGAATAATTACCTTAAATAAAAATTGAGAAAAAATAAAATAAAATAAAGGGATGTGATGGATTCTTTGCAATTTGATTTTTTTTTCAATACATTTTTTATGTCAAAATGAAGTTGTATTCTTCATGTAAGAACTGCTATATAACCAAGAAATTCAATCTTATGCAGAGCTTGTTATTACTAATTTCAGACCATGCGAGTAATTTTAACATGCTTTCTTTCTGGAATTCCACTAGCGGATTAAATTTCTACTACTTTTAGCAGACTTCTCAGTAACTGTATGCAAAGGCATTTTTTTTTTCTGCATTGTTTTAAAAAGAGATGTATATGACAAAAATATTTAGGCTTAAGCAATACAAGTACATATTTTTTTTCTTTAGACACGAAAAAATATCCTAGCAAATGACGCAAACTCAATTACTTAATCTAAACTTAATTTCAATATAATTGAATGAAATTTTTTCAAAAGCTATTTTACTATGTTCATATTCTGTGTTCTCTGATGACAAATTTGCCATCTTTCCCTAAAGATGAAATCAGATTCACATATTGAGAATAAAGGGTCTGTGAAAGTGGCAAGTGGCCAGTTTCACAGAGTTCTACTTCATAAATTCATCCTATCTCAGACTTAATCCTACAGAACCTCTTTTTTTGTTGCTTCTGTTGCGATACAGACAAAAGGAGATGAGTTTTGATGAAAACTAAGCAAAACAACACCCCCCCAAAAAACCAAACCCTGCAGTACTCTTTTGTTAATAAATTTGAGAGAAGTGGGTCTAGGAAGGCACTGTAGCATCTCAGTTGATAAGATTAGGACAATATTGAATGATATGTTTAAATATCAAAATATGTAATACCTTCTCTGCAAAATAAATTCAAGATAATTGCAGAACAAGCAAGCGTAACATGAAAGGGAGATCTGAATACTAACCAGACAGAAAGTGACAGAATATATTTTAGGAGACACTGACATAAATAACACAATTCCTCATAAAATAAACCATAGAAATCTATATACAATCCTTGATCAAATAAATTGAGCAAATATCACCAATTTCTGCAACATATGCTTTATGAAAATGGATCAATGGGCTGAACAATGAGGGTTTTTCAACTATCAGGAAAATTATTTGGTCCAATAATTTATCTATAGATACATTCTGAAATGTGAAGAGGAATCTCTCACTTTTAATTAGCATTTCTGAGGGAATAATCAAACACTCCAACAAGGTATATATACTTGAGATGTAAATATGGTGAACAATCTTTCCTACTCACATTACTTTAGCCAGTACACAATTAAACAATGAAAACCTATTAAAGCTTCAAATTAATTGCAGAGAAGAAAAACTGATCATTAAAATACGCTTTTTATTTTCAAACCAAATAATAAAAATGTTTGAAAGGTACTTAGGGAAAATAATAATAACCACAAAAAACAAAACAAAAAAAAAAAAAAACAAACAAAAAAACCACACAGACTGTTTATGCCCAATTGTCGTTTATTTAGAAACATAAATGCAATCCTATCCTAAGATAAAGGAGGAATATTTGAAAATTTTTAAAAGATATTTAGAAACTAATCTGGGAATGTCATTAGCAAGAAGGTGATAAATTACAAATACATGTGATATATAATGAGACTAATTTTTGTGGCGAGTCATATAGTTGACATAATCTTAGAAAAATAACAATTTATACTTCTAAAGGAGAAACTTTGAATTAGGTGAGGACTATGGACATTTTCTCTGCTAATATTCATCACAATTTTTTTTTCCTGTGATTTGGTGACATCTGCCCTGAGCAATAGTTTTTTCTGCAGACTTTTTTTCCACTGTAACAGTGATTTTTCTTCATGCAGCATTGCCTGATTCCTCACCAAAGGCACTGCTTTTCTGTCCTTGCACAATCCTTTGCCACCTCTACCTATCACCATCTGCACTTAATTCCTTGTTTTCTACTTTCTTGCCTTCATGAAAGGTCTAAATAACTATGTATGTATGTGTTGATACACATATCAACTACGGTAGCCTTTTTTCTTCTCCGTCTCCCTTGCTTTTACAAAGAATCTTTTCTTTCTCTCCACCCTACCACAATAAAGATTTTGTAATTACTTATCATCCAGGATCAACTGTAGACATAATCAAGATAAGTAGCTGGCCAGATCTATGTGCTGCCGAGGGCAACAAAATGTTTATGAGACTACCCAGTTTTCTTTGAAGCACTGAAAAGCTCTCTTCTTTCCTAATACAGATCCTCAGGAAAAGGTCAGAGGCTGTGAATAATAGCCACTGCTGCTACAGGGGAGCTCTCACTTTCTGCAACAGCCAAAGTAGGAATAACAAGCCTAGAATTTCCCCCTTGTTTTGATCCATACCTCCAACGTACATTTTGCATTCTAAAGTGAATGCAAAGAACATGGGAACAATCACATCTGGAAATTAAGTCCTTTCATTTTGTCCAGGCTTCACCTAATGATATGAGACCATTGGCATTTGAGCAACTGGCTTTTATTCACATTGATGTAAAAAGGGTACTCACATCATATAGGCAGGTCTGAAATTCTCACAGTAGGATTGCTTCTTTCACCCCATTGCACTCAGAAAAAGCTGGAAAATACTAGAGATTTCTAAAGCAACCACATGAATAATAATGAAAAGTAAGACTAATGTAAAGTTTTAGTTGTTCGATCTCTGTGAGCTACCATTACCTTCAGTACATACTCCTCTGTATAATATTTTCATATTTCTCCAACATTGCTCCTAAAATTTCAATTCTGACAGTGGTTTCAATTTTCAGTTCCTACTGTATATGATGCTGTGCAATTTAATCTGATGGTTTAGAGTTTTTTTCATAAATGAATTCAAGCTTCTGCAGAATCACATCTTTGTTTACTGAAAGTTTATGCCAACATAACTTTTCACTTTTAGTGGCCCTTCTTAAAGCAGAAAGATCTAAATAGATGGTTTTTGCAAAGATAATGGAAGCTATCATTATTGAAAGGTGTTAAAGAAATGTCAAAATATAGCTGCTGGTGAGTTACAGTGATACTAAAGTCAAGGGGAATACTGCTATTGATATGTTCCCAATCAAATCTCACAGGGAATTAATCTGTGAGGTTTTGGTAACAAAAATCTCCCAAACCATGTCAGACAAAACTGTGTAGAGCATGAACTTCTAGGTATTTTCTGGCTTCTGAAAGTGAACAAATGCTTTTTGACAGTTGCTGAAGTGTCTTCCAAATTTTGCAAGACTAAAAGGCTGAAAAATCAAAAAGCAGTCTAGCTTAGTCTATATGTTCAAAATCTGCAACATGGTTGAACAATTAGTGACTTTTAGTTATAGTACTTGATTCCTGAGCATTGAATCATCATGGTATTGTATACCTGCAAGTCTGAGTGCCCAAGAACATAAATGATACTGCTACAAATTGAGCCATGATCTGTCTTCACAACAATTGCACTCTCTTGTTTTGACAATTACAAAGAGTTGATTAAAGATGAAATATTTTATTCCCATATATGCACATTAATACATCTCATAAGGTGTGGTTTACAGATTTATTATCAAGATGATAACCAAATTCTTCTAGGATCTCAGGACTAATCACATAGCATTAATTAAGATGATTAGATTATCGGTTTATTCTTGGGGTTGGAGATAAATCTGATTTCTCCTAATAACCGATAGATAAAAGTAGATGAAGGGTGATTCATTTTACCAGTCCTAAACACTGCTTTTGGAATGAGCTGAGCTGTCTCCTGGAAACACTTTTTACTCTTCTCTGAGTAAATGACTAGTGGAGCACTAAAGATGCCTGGTCCTTACTTGGACATATAATGTTGAAACTCCTGAATCTGAGACAGTGAAACCTATTTCATGTTTCAAATGCAGGTTCCAAAGTCTTTTTCAAGCAATACTTCCCATAATGCAATAATCCCATTCATGAAGGAGTCTATTGAATGATCTACTCTGAAGCTCCCCAGCAGTGATCCAATGTTTACGTTATAATAGACTTTTTTTCCTCAGGGAGTTTCTTGGTTTGATAGTCACTGAGAAAGGCTTTAAAACATGTTTCGGTTGCATCCAAAGACTTGCAGTGTTGAATTAAAATAAAAATTATGCCTCTTTTTTTTCTTAGTATTCTATTTCTATTTGTTTTTAAGTCAGTCTCTGATACTGAGGACTCCACTAATCACTGCTTTAAAGTAAACAGAACTCTTCAGACTTGTTTATGAACCATGAAGGAACACAAATCAAGACAAATTTCTTCTTTCCCTGGAAATAATCTGTAAATGTGGCTATGGGAAGCTTTTCTGACTGAAACGTTTCAGGACCGAAATAATTTATCTGCACGGCTATCAAGTCTCATGGCTTCACAGCTTTAAAGAATAAAAAGCAGTAAATGCTGTGCTTTTTACCTAAGGTGATATGATACATCACCTGATGTAGTACTTGAAGTTAACCTCAAAGCAAAACTATTGTGCTTTATCCCCACTGTAGTGCTACCTTCAGAAGACTAATACACATTAGCTGGGCTGAGATAAAATGAGATAAAAAATAAACAGCTTTTAGAGCACCAAAATCAGATTGTCACAGGGCAGCCTGAGCTGGTTTGAGCTTTTGTGGCAGAAGGGTGGTGGCCATGTCAGAAGCATCCACCCTGGGGATATGAATCAAACCTTCTTCAGGAACACAGAGGAAACTACAGTGAAAGTAGGCCATTTTCCTCCATAATAAGTTGGAATCTGTGAAAACTTCATTTGCCAAAATATGAATAGTTTAAATGTCTGCAATGGGGCTACTGATTTTGGGTTTTGTGGTTTTTTAGTATCCTGATAAATTTAATTTTGTCCATCTAATAACACATTCAGGAGGAAAATATAGTAGTCAGATATTGAAATTGTTATATTTTCCTTCTTGAAAGATGCAGTTATCTCAGCTCACTCAGTTCTTCAATGATCAACAAACCCAGAGGTCTAAAAACACAGAATTTTATAAAATGGATCCCAGTTTGTTATGAGTACGCTAAAATATGCAAAGTGATCTCTAACCAGGGAATAGAGTGCAGTAGGAGAAATGCAGCCTTCCTAGTCTGACATACAATTCCTATTAAATGACACTTACTCGTGCATGCACAGGTAAATTATATGAAAACAAAATTTGTTATGAGGGACTTGGTGAATTCTGTAAACTAACACTATACACAAGAAGCTCATCAGTTTTTGAGAAGATAAAAATAAGCAGAATTTTCTGCAGATCTCAGCCATGAAATGACACAGATGCAATTGGTCATACCTCTGAATAATATTACAAGAAACACCAAATGCACAGAAGGAAACCGAAAAAAAAATCAGCCATCAAAGTAATTGTATAGTCTGCATGACTAAAAACCTCACTAAAAAAGGAAAGTCACATTACCAGGAACAGAAATTCTAACCTCATTAAACAAGTATAAAACTGTCTGAAGTGATGGAAAACCACTTTGTACTCCACCTAATAACACAACTGGAATCCACTTTGAAGGAAAATTGACGCAAAAGCTCTTGTACAGATCAGGGAGACTGCAAACAAACAAAGCATTAAAGTAGAATTGCCCAAAAGAAGACAACAATAAGAATCTGTAATACCCTGAGCAGAACACAAGAAGGCACTTAAAGAGGCAATCAGAACTAATGGTGACATTAACTCGATAAAGGAATATACATCCAAAGAGTCCCTGAAGCAATCTGTACCCCATGAGTATGGCATCGGAAAAGCTGTATTTGAAAAATTAACACTCCATTACTGTGGAATGAGGACAACGTTCAGAGGCTTTGTAAAAACAAGGCATGAAACTTGGCAGTTGAACTGCAAGAGTTCCAACATGATAAGAGTTCAGAGGGAGAATGAAAAGTGAGAACACATTGAAATTACTTGGCATTGTCAGCTGGAAGAATAGCTAGGGAAGAAAGTAACTACTCAAATTCTTCCGGGGAAGGTTTTGGTGTTTACATAATTTGTCCTCAAGATCTGAGCCTCAGACAACTAGAGTTCTTTAAGCATTCGTTTCTATCACTGTATGCAAGTGCTGTAGGAATCTTTATGTGTTTGCAGTGGTAAGAGTGTTGAAGGTAGGGAATATATTTTAATAAAACGCAGTGTATGCTGGAGAAAATATATTTTGATACCAATCTTATATATGTTAGAAAAAACATGCAATTAATATCAACTTTATTTCTGAGATACTTTCTTCCTTCTTAGGGACATATCTCACATGCTCTGAGGACTAGTATCACTGTTTAATACTTTAGTTTAGTAACTGAAAAGACTGATTAGCAGATTACTAATAACATGTTGATAAAGATGTGTTTTCCAAGCCTTTGGGCCTGCTTGAGAAGTGTGACATGCCTTTGAATAATTACTAATTATTCAATTAAATTACTAATTGGATCCTGACTTTTCCAATGGGTTCCACTAATGTCTCTTCTTTACATGACAGCAGGTTCAAGTAGAGGCTTATTAATACTAGAAAAACATTGTTGAATATGTAACAATGTAGCTTATTAGGGCTATGCTTACGGTATTAGTTTGAGGTAAAAATAAATACCTTCATTAGAAAATATAAAATAGTAAGGTTCAGATTTTATTCCTCATAAAGTTTGAGGATGGTGATATTTGGTTAGAATTTTAGTTTTAATCTATTAATCACCCTCCTCCCTGTACAGTAAAAGAGTCTTCTTTGAGTACAAGCAGTACAAGACAGATCATAGAATCACAGAATGGTTTGTGCTGGAAGGGACCTTAAAGACCATCTAGTTCCAAATCTCCTGCCATGGGCAGGAACACATTCCACTAGACCAGGCTGCTCAAAGCTCCACCCAACCTGGCCTTGAACACTGCCAGGGATGGGGCTGATAAGGGAATAGACTCCACAACTCGTTAAAATTGTAAAGTAGGTATGTTTTTATTCAGCGCTGAGGAGCATGGGAATAGCTCCTCCAAAGCATGCGCACCTCAGTGTTGTTTCCCTCTACATTTATTCTCTAAAGTTATACATATTCATGTTACACAATACGTCTATACATATTCATGTCCTATCCCGGCTTTGTATTATAATGAGCTAAAAGGTCCTTTGTGCCTGTGCAGTACCCACCCCTCCCACCCCCACCCCCCGTAGTCGTGGGTCTCAAGATTAAGTAAATGAGTCTTCCTCTTGTGAGTAGGGGTCTTCAAGATGAAGTAAATGAGTCTTCCTCGAGCCTGAACTTTTCACCTCTAGCCATCACACATGCTCTTTAGGAGTCAGGTCAATGTCCAAACCACAAACCTGGTTTTCACTGGAACTAAGTAACTGTTTCTCACCCTTATCAGTCTGTTTCTCTCCCTTAGCAGTAGCTTATTGTCCTGGTACTGCATGGCAAGCATGATAGGTATTTGCAAACAATACTTTCTGTTAAGCAAGCAAAATTCCTTTAACCCCGCTTGTACAACCTCCTTGTACAACCCCCCTGTACATTGGTCAACCCTCTGCATCAAGGCAGCCACAGCTTCTCTGGACAACCTGTGCCAGTGCCTCACCACTCTCACAGTAAAAGAACTTCTTCCTGATATCTAATCTAAATCTACCCTTTTTCAGTTTAAAGCTATTCTTCCTTGTCTTATCCCCACCTGCCTTTGTAAAAAGTCCCCTTCCAGCTTTCTTGTAGGCACTGAATACTTATTGACCTTCCTAGAGAGGACTACAGTTGGCTTCCAAATTTTTACATCTGAAGTTGAGACTGGCACTTTTTAAGAGAGTAAGTGAGAAGGTAAAGTGACACGATATGAAAACTGAGTTATAACATTATTATATATTGACCATTGTCTGTTTCAAAGGAAATGCTCACGATAACAATGCCGCTTTTATGGAACTGGATGATTTAAAGACAATTCCTCTTCATTAAAGTAGTGCAGCATGGGAAATAATGTGAAGGCAAATTCATGGAGTGGAAGCCCTGGCCTCATTCTGATTCAGTTACTAACGGAAAAGAGAAACCTAAGAATTTAAAAATAACATCAAGAACTCAGTAATATTTTGTAGTAAAGAATATTTATGATACCCATATATAAAAGTAATAATTTTAAACATTAACTATGCTGCCAACACTGTGTGAATTTTCTCTCTTTTGGCCTAAGTGGCTAGCCAAAATAGTGGTGTTGCAGACCGCTCTCGTTAGAAGATGGAATTCATGACAGTAAAGTGATGTGACATTGATACATAAAACTACTAAAAGAGGAAGCAAAGAAGTAAGTATAGCTTCCTTACTTTACCAAAGCTTAGCAAACATGCTACCCCTAGATCCCATATTTTGGCTCTTATCATGGTGCTTTGGAGCTGTGCTGGAGCATGCTGCTGTTTTTTCCTGGAACAATCTTTGTTTTTCACTCTCTCTTCTAAGATTATTTTCAGCAAAGTCTCCAGAAGTAATCATATAATTTTTCAAGCATCTTTGCATTTCAGTTAGCTGTAGAAATTACCTAACAGCACGATATTATGACCTTGTCTGGCTGCTGGATTCCACCCAGCCATATTTTCGCTCCTGCTCCTCAACAGGACAGGGATAGAAAATAAACTGAAAAAGCGCATGGGCTGAGACACAGAGATCAGTTATGCGAAGGGGATGGGAAATGGGGAGTTATGGTCAGTCTATAACAGCTGCTTTCAGTCAGACAAGACAGCAAGAAGGGATTATTTTTTTTTAGTATCTATTTTAACTAGGGATCACTGATTCCTTTTAGCCAATAAGAATGCAGGAGTACTAGCATTTACACACCCAGAATGATGGATTTTCAGCAAGGTTAACAGATGACGCTAACTTTGTTGTAGTCAGAATACACCAAGAACAACAAATTTAGTCAGTTCCATTTCCATAATGTAAACACTAATTACCAGGCTCTCAGAAGAGCTATTGTGTTTTATTGATGACCTTGTTCCTGTTTATAGACTTAGTGGCCTGGAGGCAGAAACTGGGAAAGGAGGAGGGCTGCAAGAAAGGTGAACGGAATGATACAGCAAATCAGAAGCACGACTTCCCCCAAGCTAGTTGAATCTATTAACATTTCATTTATTTCCATATGTCTTCTAAAAAAGTTTACTACAATTTCCCATAACAGGGCTGTCTGCAATAACTTGACATTTTAGTTGTGAAGTTCAGCACATGGCAGGGAATTTCTGTAACCTACACCTTCTCTGGTCAAGCCCTCTTCCTCTCTCTGAGACTCTCTATTTTTCAGCAGCTGGTTTATTTTGGATGCTGTTCAATCTTTTCAACCAGCAACTTTTTTACTATAGGGACATTTACAAGTGCCTACGTTTGGTGGATTTCTGATATCTTTTTCTTTTTTTTTTTTCTTGAGAAACAAATCCTCAGAATACTTCAAACTTTCTGAAAAATAAATAGAGTGCTGTCCTGAAGAAGGCAGAGAAAGAAATAATAAGAGTATTGGCTTGCTCCTTAGGAGCTGGGATTCCAGGGAAAGGGAATGGGAAAGGTCACAGACCACTCACTGACAGGTCCACTAATCCTTTCCCCTGGTAGAACTCAGATGAGACTGAGGAAAGCAAAGTCTGGCAGAGAAATAGTACAGAGGGTGGGTAACCTTCAGAGTGTAAAAGGCAACTTGTGTCTGTCTCCTGAGAGCTTTGAGCAAGCAAACAATTAATTTGTTTCTCACTTCAAAGCAGGGACAAGATAACTATGAACTGTTCTTACTAATTGATGGGTGTAGATTGTAAATAGTATGCTCACTACACCCTTTCCTTAATTAAATTAGTGCAGTGTCTGGTCTGAATCCATTTCTCAGCTCTCAACTGTGGAAAATTTCTCTGGAAAATCTTTGCAGCCTCTAACGGGTCATAACATTATAACATATGAATGAAGTTTTTAGCATGTCTATGTGGATGCTTATTACAAAATACTACCAAGGAACTAACTCTATTCACACTGAGAAAAGGAGTCACAAAAGCACAATGTAATCAGTTCTAAGTAACGTTAAATTTGATGGCTTTGTAATGGAAAATAACTGCGGTGTTTGAAAGTAGTTGACATAGTTTCAGGTCCTTAGGACCTTAGTATAAAAAATGCATGAAAAGCAGAATAGAAAAACCGGACCTGGGGATGGGGAACATCTGGGACTAGCATATGTCCAGGATGGGCACAGTTAAACTAACAGATAAGTAGAAGGACAGGATGATTACTATGTCTGTAATGTTAATTAAGCTGGTGCTTCAAAGACTGCCAGAAGTTATGAAGATTGTTGGGAGAAATAAACGACCTTTAAAGACCACCATCACATTTTTTGTATGCATGTGGGAAACTTTCTGGAAAATGATGTAATTCGTGTGCAGCCTCATATATAAGGATGGCCTGTATAGCAATGCGGGGACACATGTTAGGAGGAGCTGTTCCCCTTGTCTCCTGGCGCCGCAATAAAGAATACCTGCTTGTCAATTTGAAACTCTGTTGGCGAGTTTGTTCCTGGAGTTTTCTCCGAATCAACAAGAATAACTAAATTATAACTTCCCCCAGGCTGTCTACCAGAAGCAGAGAACAAGGAAAATGCTCTTTCCTCATTTCTCTCAATAGTCTGCCATACTTTTTTGTTAAATACATACTAGAGATGGGGTGCAGGGTGTCTTGGAGAGAAGACAACAAAAACATAAACACCAAAACAAAAAACAACCTCCTAGTGGAAACTAGTTTTAATTCATTTTTAGAACGACATAAAAGTGATAAACTTATAATTTTTAAAGTTGTTTATTTTGTAAACGCCTGTCTACTTCTTTTGGCTTCTCTATTGCTGCTCCATCTCGGATAACAAGCAAAACCTCCTGTGGTTAAATAACATTTTGGCTGCTCCTCCTATCAGTCAAATACAATGGACCATATACATCTCCCAATCTGCAGCAAAACTCCCACTGAAACCAATTTCCCAGAATCTGTAAATATAATATCAAGGATAAACTCTGAATGCACATTTAGTTTCATTACGTATTTTGTCAGAGATATTAAAAAGATGTATTTTTACTTTATGTCTTTGCTGTCTTTTTCTAGTTCAAATTAATAATGAATAAAGCACTAACACAGAAGGTTTGACACAGAGAAATAATCCTGAGACTTCCTTGCATAAATATGCCAATACTTTAATTCTGTATTTGGATGATTGTGTTTTTGATATCACTCTTCTTGTCAGTTTGGCACAACTACTAAATATGTTATTTAATTCCTGTTTTCCCTTTTTAAGAACTGTTATAGGGGATATGTAGGTATGTAGGTAAATAACTGCGTCATTTACAAGATGCTAGGGTTTCATTAGCCATCTATTTAAAAAAAAAAAAAAAAGAGCATCCCTCTCTTTTTTTTTTTTCCCTTTGTAAGAAGTAAATACGAATCTGAAATCTTCACTTTCTAGGATGACAGGAAGTTATTCTGGATTACCATTACCAAAATGCCAAAATGGCAATAAAAATTATTCATAAAACAATAAACAAGAAATTAATTTTTATGGACATATGTAAGGAATTTTTTTTTCGAAGCACCTCTGAGAAAAGATGAACAAGTCTCATTGGTAGGAAAAGCTACATAAAAAAACCCAGTGCTTCTTGGTCTTAGTGATAAGTGAAATGAAATCTGATTACTGCAGGATTTACCACTCTGATTCATTTTAGTGTTAGGACAATGCTTTCATTAAGGCATTTTAATTCCTAGGTAAATTAGAAGGGTCTGTTTATTTGTTTGCTTGTTTGTTTAAAACAAGTACTATTTCAGATTCTTACCTTAGATGCAGTAGCAAAATTCCATGGAGAAAACAAAGGTATTTTAATTAGCTCAAGTTATATATCTGGGCTTTTATTTGCTGCTCAGCATTGTTTATATACAGTTTTTATGTAAGTATAGTTCAGCCAAATACTTCAGTTTGCACATCTCTGAGTAGCAAACTTTCCATATACACACACATACACATACATTTACATTACAAGTATTTTCAAGAGCACAGAAAAACATCTTTAAAACATCTCAGATTTTTTCACCCAAACCTTTTCTTTATTTAGATTAATCAACCTACTTCCAGAATTGCCTGTTAGATTTTTTTTTTTTTTTTTTTTTTATGAGAAGTTACTACTGTTTTAGCTTAGCATTTCTTCTTTTAGGTCTTATGACCTTACCAGATAGCTCTCTCCCATTTTTAAATTCTTTTTGTCTTTCATAAGTTTCTGTTTTGAGTAGGAGACAAAAGACTGAAGTGACTGGATTTTTTTATCCAGAAAATTCTAAAGACTAGAAAATGTAAAAGTCAGAAAAAAAAAAAGAATTAGATTTCTTGCTCATGTTATGCACTTTTCAGAAGTCCCTTTTTTGCCAAATGAATGATTAATGCCACTATAATATGTGAGAAAGGGTGATTAAGACAAAGAGATTAGGTGAAGACCATGAGGGGATGAGGGAGAAGGAGAAGGGATTCCCTTGTTGCAGCCATTCATTAATTTCATTTTATTCCGTTTCATTTCCTTGAATTACATTTAATTTAATTTCACTTCATTCCTTTTCATTTCTTCGGACAATTTCAGAAATTAGTGGAGAACAAGAACTATGTAAGGATGTTCAAGAATGAGAATGGTAGTAGATATAGACAGGATTAAAGCCTGGCTTAGCACTTTAATTAGTGCTGAACTGGAAAATAATTTTGCTCTGGCTGAAGCTGTAACAGAAATCTTCTACACAAATGCAAGAAGGAATAGGTCAATAGAACAAAAAGGAATATTTTTCCCAGATGGGACATCTTTACCAGGCAACATTGCAACATGCTGCCTTCAGCAATATTTAAGTCCCTATTGAAAGAATTAAAGTTATTACTCACTGAACATATGTAGCATATGCCTGAGAATAAAAAGTCCCCATGTTGCTTCCAACCTACTTCCCTGACCTGAAGGATTGATTCAAGGCAGGATGAGAAGATTATTCTTCCTGAGTCCTTTCATTCCATAGCCTCTCTGTAGGGACTTCCAGTGAAAGAGCCAAATTATTGTAGTGTCAATAATTCATCTTTCTAAGAGGAGCTAGCAGCACTAACAGCTATCCAACAACAGTCAATTAACTCAAGAGAGAAGGGGGAGTTCCCACAGCTCAATACTGCTTCCTTAGAAATATAAAGTAAGGGACATTTAAGTAAAATGGAAAAACTCTGAAAGCTGAAAGCTCTAAGCTCTAAATAATGGGCTGTGACTTCTGATTTCCAGTTCTCTTTGTCAAAAAGGTGACTATAGTTTTAAAAAGTGCATACCTATGTACATAGCAACAACAGTTTTAGTTAATCACTTGGCCCCTAAATGTAAGCAGTGGCTGCTGTAATATGAAGACTAACCTCTGCAAGGAATGGTAACACAACTGATTTTTTGTCCTGGAATATTTGTTGCTTGCTAGTGGTGCAGGTCTGGAATGTTGCAGAGAAACTGCTGAAGCTGATGCAGTCTCTAAGCTATTATCCCTTGTTGCTCATCCATATGACAGACGAATGATGCTGTTGGAGAGACCTTTAGTGCATCATGGGTGATACCAAGGCTCTTGGGGTGAGGATGAAGAGCATGAGAATGCAGGTGGTGTTATTGATCTTGCTGGTAAAAGGGAAAAGTTTAGGATTTTCCTTCATGCAGGAAAATCCTCCTGGCTGCATGTCTGGTAGTGGAGCAGGACTGTCTTTTTAAGAGCATAGGCTCATTTCTGAAAAATGAGTACTTCTGGGGAGAAAAAGGCACAGGTAATATGCAAAGTAGGGAAAAACTTTTTTTTTTTTTTTTTTTTTTGCCAACAGTCTTGCTAACCTAGTGAGGAAGGCTTTAAATCAGGTTAATCAGAAGATGGTAACAGTAACCTAGAGAGACATGGACACAAAAGTAATAAAGTACTTCCCAGGTCTCAGCATAATGCAGAAAGTTCTCCTACTCCTGCTGTGAAAGCTACATGACTAGGGGACCATCACAATTATCTGTATGCAAACTCATGCAGCCTGGGAAACAAGAAGGAAATAGAAATCTGTGTGAAGTTGCAGAGCTTTTTGAGATTAAAAAGAAATGGTAGAATAGCACCATCCCCTGTGCCAGAAGAGATTTAGATTGGGTATTAGGAAAAATTTCTTTTCCAAAAGAGTTGCCAAGCATTGGAACAGGCTACTCAGGGAAGTGGTGGAGTCACCATCCTGGAGGTATTTAAAACACATGCAGATGTGGCACTTAGGGACATGGTTTAGTGGTGGATTGGCAATGATTAGTTAATAGTCGGACTCAATGACCTGAGAGGTCTTTTCCAACATAACGATTCTGTAAATGGAGATTTCCATCAATGGATTCATGCTTTTGGGGAAAGATAGGGAAAATGGTATGGAAGAGTTACATCTAGGAAAAGGGCAGGCTTGAAAGTATGCATCATCAGCTAAAAGCTTACGGATAAGGATCAAAAAGCAGATGTAAATGGATGACATCATGGTAGGCAATATGGATTGACTGATCAAGAAGACAAAGTAGACAGACCTTGTAACAACTGGAGGAAGCCTCATGATTACAGGCACTTGTAGTGATGGGGAACTTTAACTACACTACTAATTTCCAAGGGCAACATGGTGGCATGATTCAGGTTTCCAGAGTGTGTTGACGGCATGGGGATTCAACAAACCAATTATCCCTTATTGGTTACTTATGAATCAGGAAGAACCAGTCAGAACTCTGAAGGCTGAGTGCAGCCTTGGCAGCAGGAACCTAGCGACTGTGAAGTTTAAAACCTTGAGAGAAGCAAGCAAGATTAGCAGTAGAATTACAGCCCTGGACCTAGGGAGAACAGATATTGGTTTGTTAAGGACCTGCTTGGAAGGATCCTGTAGGAGAATGCCTTGAAGGGCAAAGAGGTGCAGGAGAACTACTTGATATTCATAATTACCTCCCAAAGCATGAGAACAGTCTGTTTTAACTTAAAGAGAGTTACTGTCATGGCAGAAAGCCAGTACTGATGAACAAGTAGCTCTTGACTGAGCCCAGATACAAAAAGGAAACATGCAAAAGGTGGGATGGATGAGCTGCCGGTGAGGAATACAGAGACACTGCCTGAGCATGTAGGGATGGCATGTCTTGAAAGGAGTGATTTATGGTCAACAAGAATATTAGCAAGAGCAATTTTAATATAATTTATAAAGGCATGACTTAACAGAATTTGATGGCAAGGTTCACTCTATTACTTATTACATGGATGAAGCATGCAAAAGATGAGTGATACAGAGGCCAAAGGCACAAATGGTAAGGGAGACCCTTGTGTTGAGTCATGAGGTTCAGAGCAGACCCCCTCGCTTTCTAAACTCCTGACAAAGCCTAGGTGTGGCTGGATCTAGTTTCGGTCTTAGACTTGACCAATGATTCTTGTCTAATGGAGTCTATAAAGCAAAATTGAAGTAGAATCAAGCAAAAATTATTTGTATAGAAATAAAAGGTGAAAAGGATAAGGGAGGCCCTCCCACTGAGTCACAAGTTTCAGATTGGACACCCTTGATTTCTAAACTCCAGAAGGAACCTAAGTGCAGCTGGATCTAGTCTTAGTCTCAGACTTGGCCAATGGTATTCATCTGAAGGGTTACAAGCGTACCAATTCACCACAGAGGGAATTTTTACATAGCTTTCATTTAGCAGCAGTTTGCGGTTTTAATGTGGGTTTTATAAAGCAAGTCCATAGAATTTAGTAGAAATGTTGTAAGAGGTCTATACATACATACATATAGGTAAAGAAATATAAAGGTACCTGTTAAAAATTCTTTTCGAGGTCAGTGAAATATTCATGTCTAATGTCTTGGCATTTCTCAGCAGACAAGGGCTTAGTTTTGAGGAGTGGAAAGGCATCAGCCCAGGTTCTGTCTTTCAGTGACGGGCTTCTGGTTATGGGAAACCTGGGAGTTTGCAAACTCTGAAAAACATCCCACTCAGAGGGAGATGCTGGTAGCCACCCACTGCTTTCCAAGAGGACTCAAAGGGTCTGACTTTGGACCACTATTTACAGGGTTGCAAGATGACTGGCTTTAGCCATTAATACATTTCCATACTGGCCACAACTCAACTTGCTGATTACTAGAAATAAAACTCCAGAAGCAACAGTACTATTCCACTTGGGTTATGATCAAGGAAATGAGCGTTCTAAGATTGTCAGAAGATGATTGATTATCCCCACTCTTGGTTCCCACTGTAGCCAGGGAACAGGAGTCCCTGGCACAATTTGTGGCTCCCCTCTCAGCCTCTGAAGAACTCCTGGGTCAAGGGATGCTTCACCACCCAACTCTTTGCACAAAGTCCAAGGCCTGACAACAGTTCCTGAGATTGCAGGGAAGTCAAAAGAATGGGGGGCAGGGGAGGTAGGGAAGAGGGGTAGTAGGAAGAACATATGTACCATAGTGAGGAAAGACAAATATCAGAGTTGCAACTCATACAAGATGTAAAGGACAATGAGGGTTTCTATAATACATGGTAAGCAATGGGAAATATAAGGAAAATTTAGTCCCACTGCTCAAAGGAGTCAGATACCCAGTGACAAAATATATGTAAAGCCTAATGTATGAAATATGGGGGTGGTCCATTTTTACTGCTGATTTCTAGACTTCTATCGCTGGACCTACTGGTAGTGTCTGTGAGAGCAGAGCATTTCATCAAAGAAGAGAAAGATGAAGTTACTAACAATTTGACAAAATTTCACATAAAGAAGTGCATGGGACCAGGTGGGCTATATCTGAGGGAGTTGATGAAGCTGATCAATGTCATTGCAAGGCTACTCTCAATTAAGTTTTAAAGGTCATGGCAATCAGAGGAGGATATTGATGACTCCTTGTAAATTTCATGTCTGCCTTCAAGAAAAGCAAAAAAGAGGATCCAGGGAACTGCAAGCTGGTCAGAGTGAACTCCACCCCTAGAAAGACTATGAAATACATTCTCTGGGAAGCCACAATTCAGTACATGAACGTCTGCGGACAACCAGCATGATTTAAGGACAAACTGTGTCTGAACAACCTGAGAACTTCTGATGACAACTAGTTAGTGAAGAGAGGAAGAACAGTGCATGTGAAAAATTGACTGTGAAGCCAGCTACTAGGGACAGTCCTCAGTGTTTGGCACCAGAGCCAACACTGACAGTGTCTTTAAAAACTATATAGATGACTGGACAGAATGAGTTCCCCGCAAATTAAAACTTCAGGGGAGAAGTCAGTGTGTTGAAGGTCAGGACTGCCATTTAGAAGGACCTCAGCAAGCTAGAGAAATGAGCTGACTTCCTAGAGTTCAACAAGTGGAAATTCTATGTACTGTATCTAGGATGGATGCTGACTAGCTGGAAAGCAGATTTGCAGGAAAGGATCTGACGGTTTTCATTGACAAGTTGAACACCATCTGGCTGTACACACTTATGGCAAAGGCTGTCAGCTGCGCATTGGGCTCTTAACAAGGGCAGCCTGTGACTCTTCTCCTCTATTTGGCACTTTTGGGAGACTCCATCTTGAGAATTGTGTCCAGTTTTGAGCTCCATAATAAAATTAAAGACATTGACATGCTGGAATCCAGTGGAGACATACTGAGATGGGCAGAGACAGGAGCACAAAAAACACAAGGAGAGGCTAAGCAAGTTCAGGGTTTTTTTTCCATTTTGAAGATAAGGCAGAATCTTACTGCTATCTATGGTTGTCTAATGGGAAGTTGCGGAAGAGCCAGACTCAAAGATGGAAAAGGACCAGGAACATGTTGTGGAAGAGAAAGATCAAAACTATGTTAAATGTTAATTTAGGGGTGTTTATTTATATTTTTTAACACTGAAGACAACCTGAAGACACTGAAGAACACCAAAACAAATGTACAGATAGGCTGTGGAGTCTCCATTCCTGGACATATTCAAAAGTTGACTGGACAAATTCAAAAGTTGACTGGACACATTCAAAAGTTGACTGGACACATTCAAAAGTTGACTGGACACAGCCCTAGTAGCTTGTACTACATTAGTTTTGTGAATAGCTGGACTAGATGATCTCCGGAGGTGACTTCCAATGTACATTTATTTTAATTATTAAAAATTTCACTAGTCAATTATTATTATATTTCATTTTTCAGTATTAATCTTCAACAAATTACATAAAGGTCTATACAGATAGATGAATTATAGTTACAACTGCAGTAGCTATATCTACTTAAGTCTGTGTTATCTACTTAAGTCTGTGTAGAGAAGCCAGGGAGCCAGTAGATAGGTTATTTTTCTAATGTTCTTTCAACGTTACAGTAGATAGGTTATATTTCCAGTGTGCTTTCAGCATCATTGTTCTTTTCAGTGTTGAAGCAGATGATAGCAACAAGAAGACATTAAAAAAGATTTCATTAATTTGAATCAAGATGTAAATAAATAAATAAAATTTAAATACATATGGAAGTTGGCAAAAACAGATGTATTACTAGGACGTTGTGCTACTAGTACAGTACTATACTTGCAGCTCCATAATCTGTAGCAACTGAATAGCTTCTACCGTCAAAAAAAGGACTGTGTCTTATGTTAGTTTTCTTAGTTTCTTTTTTTTAGCTATTATACTATCATTTACAGGTGTTCTAATTCCAAGTCCTAAAAATGTAAATTGAATGAACTCAAATTTACTGCAAACCATTTTATAATTTGATATTATACACCCTTCTAATTTACAGAAAAGTTCCAAAATGGAAAAATTTAAGAACAGCAGAACCAAGTTTTTTTCAGCATCTAGAGATACTGAGGAGTCACTATTCCATCTTATCCCTCTCCCCTACTAAGACTGTTATTCATGTTGCCTATTTTCCCTAATTATATCTATTCTCACCCTTAATAACAGTTATTCACATTTCTATTTGCCATAGATAATAAACATTAAAGGTAATTATTCTGAAATATAGCTTTTCTATATAAAGATTTACAAACAGGTATCATTTATCTAAAACATATGGTGGGTATGAGAGAATACTGTGGAAGAAACACACAAATAGTGTTTCCTAAAGAAAAGTGTACAAAAGTGTGATATTTAAGTATAGAAGAATTACCTGAGGAAGTGAAAATTCTGGAATAAATATATTAACTAAAATGCTGATCATTTTAGAATGTACTAAGTCAATAATAATTATCATGCAAAACAGTGCAGATCTTTAATGGGGAAGAAAAATTCACCAGCCAGATATGGGCCTCACTTGTAGTTTCATTCATAGGATATTAATTACTTCCCATTATAAAATGCAATTCCCTTTAAAATCAAGTCTGCAAAAAAATTTATCTGAAGCAATGGTAGGATGGGCCCTGACTGTCTGATGTTGATATGTTTCTGTATTTTGGTTGTAACTTCAAAGATCCCCTGCCCAACAACAGTGCACAGTATCAGACTGGGCAGCATGAGAAGAAATTCTACCAAGGAAAATCAGGCACAACTGTCAATCCACTTTCAGAAAAAACAAAAGGGTAATGATTTTTATGCTTGTCTGTAGTTGATAAATTACTTTTCTGAAATGTTAACTGTTTCTGTATTTTTCATTAACAGGCCCTCAGATATTAAGGCCAAAACATATCATTAGGTAATTTAATTTTCCATTTGCATAGCATAAGGCTATATTATGTGACCAATTTATTTTGTCATTGAATGTTCTCATATGTGCCTGGATAAAATGCTTATTTTAGAAACAAATTAAACTGACTCAAAAGCATTGAAAATCCTCTACTTTCCCTTATAGTGTGATGCAACATTCAGTCACCCTCCTTTCTAAAATGACGTGTTTTCTATCTCAGAAAGAGTTTTGAGCATCATTAAGAAAGCTATTATGTTCTCTGCATGCATTTGGTCTTTCTTTCTCCTTCCTTGGAAAAAGCTTAATAAATACAGCAAAAATGTGAAGGTCACATTATTATTTATAAAATATATCTTAAAAGTCAGTGCAGCAGGCAACATCTTGCAGAATACCAGGTGGACCTCCTTTTCCATTACCTAGAGAAAACCTTTCATCACATATATATCTGTCACTGATATGAGGGTTTTTCTATATTATTTTTATTTGATATCTCTCTAGCCTGCCGCACATCTTCTAAGCTGAAAAATATGACACTATGTGTCGTGGTTTAAACCAATCCACACAGGTCGTCCACTCACCGCCCCCCACCCGACCCTCCCCACTCCCGGAGGGATGGGGAGGAGAATCAGGAGAATGTAACTCCCATGGGTTGAGATAAGAACAGCCCAGTAACTAAGGTATAACACAAACCACTGCTGCTACCGCCAATGATAATATTGATAAGAGAAAATAACAAGAGAATACGATACCACCGCTGAACGAGTTCGACCCCCCTGAAGAGAGAGAGCCTGCCCTTCCGGGTAACTCCCAGTTACCTCTCCGGGCATGACGTGCTGTGGTATGGAATACCTCTTTGGCTAGTTTGGGTCAGGTGTCCTGTCTCTGCTTCCTCCCGGCCTCCCTCGTCCCCAGCAGAACATGAGACTCACAGAGTCCTTGGCCAGAATAAACATTACTTAGCAACAATTAAAAACAATCGGTGTTATCAGCTCTCTGCCCAGGCTGGAAATCAAAACCCAGAGCTTGCACCAGTTACTAAGAAGGAGCAAAATGGTTCCTGGTAAACCCAGGACACTATGCAAAGAATAGATTTATTTACACCTGTTTCTAGTTTACTTACTAATCTTTCAATACATCCCCATCACTCTCTGTAAGGGAAAAAGTAGGTCTAGAAGATGAAACACTCACCTAAATTTCAACAGTGATCTAACAACAATTACTGTTTGGAGTTTTTAGCACTACATTATGCAGCTTCACAGTGAAAAGGAGCTTCATCTTCCTGTTTGATGAACATGCCTCCTCTGGTAAAACTGCATAACTTCAGTTCTGTTAAGCAGCCAAGGAAAGGCACTCTGTTGCAGAGAAGTCAGCCAGTAGAATGGCTGAGACAGAATGAATTGAAGATTGCATTAGCTGCAGTTTACATTGCTTTGTAGGCAGAACTTTTTCCACTCAGTGGTATGTGTTTTTAATTTTTCTTTGGAAGGCAAAGTTTCATTTGTATCTCCATATAGAATCATAGAATCATAAAATAGTTAGGGTTGGAAAGGACCTCAAGATCATCTAGTTCCAATCCCCCTGCCATAGGCAGGGACACCTCACACTAAACCATCCCACCCAAGGCCTCATCCAACCTGGCTTTGAACACTGCCAGGGATGGAGCACTCACAACCTCCCTGGGCAACCCATTCTAGTGCCTCACCACCCTAACAGGAAAGAATTTCCTCCATATATCCAATCTAAACTTCCCCTGTTTAAGTTTTAACCCATTACCCCTTGTCCTGTCACTACAGTCCCTGATGAAGAGTCCCTCCCCAGCATACCTATAGGCCCCCTTCAGGTACTGGAAGGCTGCTATGAGGTCTCCACGCAGCCTTCTCTTCTCCATGTTCAACAGCCCCAACTTCATCAGCCTATCTTCATACGGGAGGTGCTCCAGTCCCCTGATCATCCTCGTGGCCCTCCTCTGGACTTGTTCCAGCAGTTCCATGTCCTTTTTATGTTGAGGACACCAGAACTGCACACAATATCACAGGTTTGATTTTGTTGAGTTCATCAATTAGGAAATGACATCATGTTAGGGCTTACCTTTGAATCTGTAATCTACATTTTATCCAATGTAGAAAAGCAAATTGAGATCTATAAATTTTTATTGTCTTAATTTTGTATTAATAAACTCATGCTTTTTGATATTTTTGTGTGTGTGTGTCTTATTCCTAACAGCATCATTCCCTTGGTTCATGTGTTCCCAAATAAATGTCACTTCTTGCTGAAACACCTGCTGCTTAGATGTTCAAGCTGTTATATTGCTATTAGCCTGAAAAGATGCTTATTGCAACTGACACTGTTTTTTTTCCTTCCTTAGGAATTAAAACTTTTTTCTTCCTAGAATTTTTATTGATATTATTTTAAAATACATTCACATTGATTTTAAAATGCTGAAACTAAGTCTAGATCTTAGATTTACTAGATCACTTTAGTAATTTTTCAATTTAAATGCCAAACCTAGAGACAGAAAATCTAGTTTCTCCTCTGTGCCATAAGCAGAATGATAATATACTGATGACTATGAAAAAGGTTTTCTTGGGTGTGGGGGGACGAAGAGGGAGGAAGCTTCGTAAATGCTACAGCATAAACTGTCTGATCAGCTTGGATAAAAGGTATGTTTGTTGCCTGAGATGCACAACATTAACAATTTTTTTTTTTCTGGTTACTGGCTTTGAAAAGAAAATCACTGTGAGAAAAGCAAAACAAAATAAACAAAACCTGACCAATGACAGAGATTACAAGTAAAAATGGATGCACAGAGTTCTACACCCACCTGCATCATGAGAAAATTCATGTGTTACCCTCTGCAAGTTCTCCACTCAACTTCAGAAAAAGCTGCACCATTACTAAAATTAGTTCAACTCTATCCTTTAGTAGTAAATGTCACCAATAAAACAGTGGGCAAATTAACAGCTAGCTGACAGCTCATTACAAATAACAACGATTTGGATATGAGGTTAAAAAAACCTAAAACATCCCTCAGCATATGACCTATTTCCTTCTCACCCTCCCTTCATTCTGGCCCTTTTTCCTGCCTTTCTTCACACTTGCTTCTCCATTTAAGTGAAAGTTTTCCGAGTTTTAAGGAAAAAGAATGTGCTTAATTTCTTCAGTAAATCAGAGTCTTTGCAAACCCACACATTCCTAACACAAATGTTGATATGCTTAATGTCAACATATGATAAATATAGATAAAGAGCATTCACAATATTAGGTGTGCTCTCAGCAGGGTTTTGTTGCTTTTGGAGTTTTTTTTAAATCCACTTTTCATATGGATTGAATGAGGAAATTATGAAAATGCAGAGAAACATACTAATACCCAGAGAATATTTCAGGTTTGGGAATAGGATTTTGCTTTGTCTTATCCAGTTATACTTAGCATTCACTCAATGTTTTTAAGATTCTGGGCACATACATCTTCTCCTGAAACCAGCTCATTTATTAACTCACTGACTTCAGTTCCAGATGCTGAAGCTACACGGATTTGCAGTACCTACTCAGTTCTGTTCCATGATTGATCTGTTCATCAGTATAGTAGCTGGAATTGAATAAGGCTTGGAAAGTAAATAAGTACTTCACTTATATGATAAATTTGTATATAGTTCTGCCCAATGTATAGCATGTAGCTGATTTGTATACAGTTCTGCTTTTTATATCTTAAGTTCACATATATTAAGCAAAAAATACAAATATCCATCCACACCTAAAGACTTACTCACTTTCAGTAACATGCTTCCAAAAGCTGTTATAATGACCACAAAGCTAATACTTCTTATTCTGAGAAAATATAACAATATCATCTCATATGGCTCATGTGTGATATATGCAGTTGTGTATGTGAGTGCATGGATACACAGATAATCACAAAAATAATGTAGAATCACAGAATCATAGAATAGTTAGGGTTGGAAAGGACCTTAAGATCATCTAGTTCCAACCCCCCTGCCATGGGCAGAGACACCTCACACTAAACCATCTCACCCAAGGTTTCATCCAACCTGTCCTTGAACACTGCCAGGGATGGAGCATTCACAACTTCCCTGGGCAACCTATTCCAGTGCCTCACCACCCTAACAGGAAAGAACTTCATCCTTATACCCAATGTAAACTTCCCTTGTTTAAGTTTTAACCCATTACCCCTTGTCCTGTCACTACAGTCCCTGACGAAGAGTCCCTCCCCAGCATACCTATAGGCCCCCTTCAGGTACTGGAAGGCTGCTATGAGGTCTCCACGCAGCCTTCTCTTCTCCACACTCAACAGCCCCAACTTTGTCAGCCTATCTTCATATGGGAGGTGCTCCAGTCCCCTGATTGTCCTTGTGGCCCTCCTCTGGACTTGTTCCAGCACTTCCATGTGCTTTTAATGTTGAGGACACGAGAACTACACACAATACTCCAAGTGAAGTCTCATGAGAGCAGAGTAGAGGGGCAGGATCACATCCTTCAACCTGCTGGTCACACTCCTTTTGATGCAGCCCAGGGTACAGTTGGCTTTCTGGGCTGCAATCACGCACTGAAGCTGGCTCATGTTCATTTTCTCATCAACCAACACCCCAGAGTCCTTCTCCACAGGGCTGCTCTGAATCTCTTCTTTGCCCAGTCTGTAGCTGTGCCTGGGATTGCCCTGACACAGGTGTAGGACCTTGCAATCATCATGGTTAAACTTCATAAGGTTGGCATCAGCCAACCTCACAAGCGTGTCGAGATCCCTCTGGATGGCATCCCTTCCCAACAGCGTATCAACTGAACCACACAGCTTGGTGTCATCAGCAGACTTGCTGAGGGTGCACTCAATCCCACTGTCTGTGTCACTGACAAAGATACTGAACAAGACTGGTCCCAACACCAATCACCGAGGGACACCACTTGTTACTGGTCTCCAGCCAGACATCGAGCCACTGACCACAACTCTTTGTGTGCGGCCATCCAGACAGTTCTTTATCCACCGAGTGGTCCATTCATCAAATTGATATCTCTCCAATTTAGAGACAAGGATGTCGTGTGGGACAGTGTTGAACGCTTTGCACAAGTCCAAGTAGATTACACCAACTGCTCTACCCCTGTCCATCAGTTCTGTAGCCCCATCATAGAAGGCCAAAGTGGTCAGGCAGGATTTGCCCTTAGTGAAGCCATGCTGGCTCTCACCAAGCACCTTGTTGTTTTTCATGCGCCTTAGCATGCCTTCCAGGAGAATGTGCTCCAAGATTTTGCCAGGCACAGAGGTGAGGCTGACTGGTCTGTAATTCCCTGGGTCCTCCATTTTTAATTCCCTGGGTCTTCCATTTTCCCCTTCTTGATGGGGGTTATATTTCCCTTTTTCCAGTCGTCGGGAACTTCACCTGACTGCCATGATTTTTCAAATATGATGGCCAGTGGCTTAGCAACGTCATTCGCCAGCTCCTTCAGGACCCTCAAATGGATTTCATCAGGTCCCATGGACTTCTGCACATTCAGATTTTTAAGATGTTCTCAAACCAGATCCTCTCCTACAGTGGGCCTTAGGTCTTCATTCTCACAGTCCCTGCGTCTACCTTCTAAGACTTGGATGGTGCAGTCAGAGCCTTTGCCAGTGAAGACCGAGGCAAAGAAGTCATTCAGAACTAGGCCTTCTCCAAATCCAGGGTAGCCAGCTCTCCCGAGAGCTTCCTCAGGGGGCCTACATTGTCCTTTGTTTTTTATTTGCTACGTACCTGTAGAATACCTTCCTGTTATCCCTAACATCCCTAGCCAAGTTTAATTCTAACTGGGCCTTAGCCTTCCTAACCTGGTCCCTAGGTTCCTGGACAACATCCCTGTACTCTTCCCAGGCCGCCTGTTCTTGCTTCCACTTTTTATAAGCCTCTTTTTTCATTTGAATTTTCCTCAGCAGCTCCTTATCCATCCAAGGAGGTCTCCTGGCCCTCCTGCTGCACTTCCTGTTAGTTGGGATGCAGCTTGTAGCAAGTGATACTTGAATATCAACTAACAGTCTTGGGCCCTCCTGCCCTCCAGAGCTATATCCCATGGAACCTTACTAAGCAGGTTCCTGAAGAGGCCAAAGTGTACTCTCGTGAAGCCCAGGGCAGTGAGCTTGTTGCACACTCTTCTCATTGTCCTCAGGATCTCAAATTCAACCATCTCGTGATCGCTGCATCCAAGGCTACCCTGGAGTACCACATTCTCAACAAGCCCTTCCCTGTTGGTGAGCACAAGGTCAAGCATGGCACGTCTCCTTGTCGGCTCCTCTATTACTTGCAGAAGGAAGTTGTCTTCCACACAATCGAGGAATCTCCTGGATTACTTGTGCCATGCAGTACCATTGTTCCAACAGATGTCAGGGTGGTTGAAATCCCCCATGAGAACAGGGGCCTGTGAGCGTGAGGCTTTTCCTATCTGTCTATAGAGTGCTTCATCCACAGGTTCTCCTTGATCAGGCGGCCTTTAACAGATCCCCACAGTAATGTCTCCCATAGGTGTTTTCCCTTTAACCCTGACCCACAAACTCTATGTTAACTGCTCACCTGTCCCCAGACAGAGTTCCATACTCTCCAGCCTATCCCTAACATAAAGGGCAACTCCCCCTCCCCGCCTGCTGGGCCTGTCTTTTCTAAAGAGCCTGTAATCTTCCATTCCAATACTCCAGTCATAGGAGCCATCCCACCATGTTTCTGTGATGCCTATTATATCATACCCCCGTAGACATGCACACATCTCTAATTCCTCTTGTTTGTTCCCTATGTTACGGGCGTTTGTATAGAGGCGTCTGAGCCGAGCTCCAAATGAAGCTGGTTCATTGGCTGGAGCAGCTGGAATGTATCTACATTGCTCTGAGCATTTATTATAGGTGTTGGCAACTGGCTGGCTGTGTTGGGATGGATTGATGCACCCCATCCCCCAACACATCTATTTAAAGCCTCCTTGACCAGTCTGGCAAGCCTCCTACTAAAACTGCTCTTCCTTTCTTTATCATCAGAGCAGCTCCACCAGCCCTCAGTAGACCTGGCCTACAAACTTCAGTCCTATGTTCAAGACACCCAAACCCCTGACTATGACACCACCCTTTTAACCATTTATTAACCTGGCCAATCCTCCTAGCTTTTTTTAGGTCCTCCCCTGTGTCCTGGAGAATTGATGAAAAGACTATCTGAGTTCCAAAGCCCCTAACCACCTCTCCCAGGGCTCTGTAGTCTTTCTTTATGTTCCTCAGTCTACTACTATCTATATCCCTAGCACCCACATGGATCACTAGGAGTGGGTAATAGTCCATGGAACTTACTAGAGCATGCAGCCTCTCTGTAACATCCCTGATCCGTGCCCCTGTGAGGCAACACACCTCCCCCGAAACTGGGTCAGGCTGACAGACAAGTGCTTCTGTCCCTTTCAAAGTAGAGTCCCCTATTACTACGACTCGCTGCTTTTTCTTGGAAGCACCAGTAGAGATCTTAACCCATGCATAATCCGGCTGTTTCTGGTGCATTTCCTCATTAGCCTACTGCAGGACAGCAAAGCGGTTCTGCATGGGGACAACAGATTTAGGAGGAAGCCCCTTGCTTTTAATTGTCTTTTTCATCTTTTTTTTTTTTTTTTTTTTTGTCACTAATTCCCAGCTTCCCAGGTTAACGGCCTCCTTCTTTCCTTATGAGCTAGAGGGGAAGCTTAAGGCCCCTGCACAGTTTGTGCCTGGAGCCAGCATTCTTGCTCCCTCTCAGCTATCCTGACATCTTGCAGCCTATTAGTAGCATCCCACAGCTCAGCCACCTGCTGCAGGAGGACCTCCACCAGGGAGCACCGAGTGCAGCCCTGCCCATTGTGCACCCTCCCCTCACCAGACCAGTGCAGGCACCCTCTACACCCCGAGCTCTGCACTGCAGCCTCCCCTCTCATCGGCTCTGTCTGGGTGCCTACGCTGTCCACCCCCGGGGCAGCCAGAGCAGAGCTCCCAGACCGGGCCCTGGTCGTACGGCGGGTGCTCACCATCGCGCTCACCGGCCCACACAAATTGCATCACCCCACCCTGATCAGTTGTTGTCCCTGGGGCAGGTTTTTAACCACTCAGGGTTGGTGCCGCTGCTCCTGGCTCCGCCCCCTGTAAGTCAGCGGCTCTCGTCCGCGGAGCTGCCGGCTCCTGGGCAGGTCCTGTCGAGGACTTGAAGCTCCCTCGGTAGCTCTGGCCGCTCTGAGTTGAGGCTCCTGGACGCTGATCTCTCCCCCTGCTCAGGTGTTGAAGGCGTCCTCTCTCAAGCTACTCACCTCAACAATTCAATGTACTTGAAAATTAATTCAGTTTCCCACATGAGCTGAAGTCTGGTGACTTACTATGCTTTCTGTGTTTAGAATTATCTAATTTGACTTCGTGAGAAGGTTTGAGAAGAGAAAATACCCTGAATTCTGGCGAAAAACTACACTGCTTTGCTTCAGAGTTACTCTGGTTCAGCTTAATGTATTTATATTGTAGAATCTACTGATAATCTTTCTGTCTTTGGGCTTTCGTGATTAATTCTTTTTATTCTTTGGTGCATGAATAAAAACCCTAACAGAATAGATAAATGCAGAGTGTGGGTCAAAGTGACTTATTTGAAAAGTATGTTCAAGTCCCAGAAGACACTTTGAAAAGTATCCATCCTCTTTCTCTGGCTACTGATTCACAATGAGATTTGTCCTGATTTTTTTTTGTTTTTCCTCAAAAAATCTTCTCTTTTTTCAAACACAAACTAGTACATTCCAAAAAACTTATGTGGTATTAAATCCTATGAAAAGTGGATTTACAGAGTTAGCTAGGAACAGCCACCTCAAAATACTTCTCTAGCTATTTTTGTCTCACAAGTATTCTATGACTTTCCTTCTTCATCCAAATGTTGTGCAGTGGTTTAACAGAGGAGTATAATATGTGACAATAGCAAGAATTTGTGCTAAGTACTACCTTTCCTCATATTTTAGCAGTCTCAAACAAGATTCTCCAAGTAGTCTATAGGTACCCAAAAAGAAAAAAAACCAAAACAACATACCCAACAGAACACTCAATAAATTTAAAGCTATTAAATCAGGAAAATACATTTACAAAGAACTGGAGCCAGTGGGTTGGCTCTTTTTATATGAGATGTCTCAATTATGTTGGCAATCTAATAATGTGCCTGAGTAGCTAGAGGCTGATACAGGCCTGCAGGAGCCGGTAATGTTGCTGTAACATCTTGTAACATTAAGGACATCATGGAGATAAATGAGACTAATGTAGTCTGAAAATGAATGTCTCCCTTGGTTTAAAAAATAAGTAAACTATAAAAATAAATACTGTGTATTTACTATTTATATCTAGAATCTTGAGTGACATTTATTCATATGGCTCTATACAAGTTACTGAGCTAAATATCATAGTAAAATATTCCTGTCCTTTTTCAAAGCACAAAATGTAATTAGCAGATCTGGAAAACACCATTTTCTCTTGTTATCTTACCACAGATATTACTTTAAGCAAAATCATAAAAGTGACATTATATGGCAGAAGTAATGAAGTGTGGGTGGAAAATCAGCTGAGTTGACATGCAAAATGAGACACTTCAGGACTGTCTGTGCTTGTAAATGAAATGCAGTCAAAATATTGCTCTATGTGGTATCTCAGAAAGCAAGTGAAAAACTTATTTTATCTTTTTTTGGGGCTGTAGCATTTATTAAACTAGATCAATTATTAAGTATTGTCATTCCCTTTTCAATTTGTTTTCTTTTTCCCAGCTACAAAGGAGTTTAATTCCAGGGAAATGTTTACTAGAAATAACTCACAGACTTAGTTATGACACAGAGATTATTTTTTTTTTTTTAATTTTCAAGCAACAAATTATAATTTACAGTTTGTCCGGATTCTGGATAAATGTTAGGATCTAGCTAATAAGATAGAGATTATTTACATAGTGTCAGCTATCCCTTTAAATACAATTATAAATATAATACCATATGCCACATGGTTTATATTTGTTTTCACAGTCTCATGCCAACTATCATGCTTCATTAGGAGAAGAAACAAGAAATAAAAAATAATTAGAGAAGCATAAAATACAGAAGGAGAGCTTGCCAATTTTTAAATGTTCAAGCAAACTGATACTGAATGCAGCATCACAGAGTCACAGAAGTGCTGAGGCTGGAAAGTACCCCCAAAGATCATCCTGTTCAACCCTTCTGCTGAGAGCAGGATCAGTTACAGCAGGCTGGTTAGCACCATGTCCAGCTGGGTTTTGAATATCTCATTAGATGGAAACTCTGCAACCTCCCTAGGTAACCTGCTCCAGTGTTTGACCACCCTCAAAGTGAAAAAGGTTGTTTTGAGGTTTTGTTTTGGTTTGGGTTTTTATTTTTAGTTTTGTTATTTTTTCTCCTGTTTAAACAGAATTTCCTGTATTTACATTTTTGTCCATTGTCTCTTTGTGCTCTAACTGGATACCAATGAGAAGAGTCTGGTTCCATCTTCTTTACAGCTTGTAAACTCCAAATATAGCATGCCTGTTTTCCTACTTATACTCCTCATATTTCACTGAGAATGAGGCTGGGACACAAAGGAAAACAGGGGAAAAAAAATTGTAGCCTAATTATTCATGTTAAAAATAAAGAATAGTGAAAGTCTGAGGATGACCAGTCTGTCCTTATTAGCTTTTTTTGTCTTCAAGATCTTTGAAAAATATGAGAGGATAAGGAAGAAGATCCTCTTACGGTTCCTCTTGATTAATTACTGTTGCATTTTATATTAACAGCTGTCCCAGTGAATGCAAACCTTACGGTACTGGGTCTTGATCAACCAATGCTTCAAGTCAGCATCCTGCTACCTGATGTTGCACCACAAATAATTTCCACTGGGAGCACTAATAAATAAGATTAGAATTGCTTGCGTGAGTGTATGTGTATGTAATTACTTACAGGTACAGTAGTAGAGTCAGTACAGCACTCAAGAGGTGCTTGTATATACTGTTCTTGAAAAAAGAAAGAAATCATTGGGCCAAAATGAAGGCTAAGAAAAGGAATAATGAGATAAATAGCCCTGAGAAGGTGGTTATTGCTGATGAAGCTTGTTGTTGGCTTATGCATCATTTTTACTGCTGTAGAATGAAGTTAAAAAGAAGAGGCATAACACAATGGAGAACAAAAATGGCAAAACTGTATGAATCCTATCAGTATAATGTGGAAGTATTAGTAGGATGTAGTATTGACTATTCAGCTAGAGAGAAAGGAATTGCATATTGGTTTACTGACATGTCCCTAAAATCAGCTGTTTTCCAGCAGCTTGAAGAAAAGAGATAAATGAAGAATAAATCATTGCGGTTAAAAGAAAGTAGCAATACTGTTTGCTTGCCTGAATAAAAAGATAAAAAAGGTTATCATATCCTCCTTCCCATACTTGAGCCAGATTGTATATCTTGTTCTAGTACAGAAATGTATGATGTAAAACATTCATTCTGTGTTAAAATGATATACCCAAACTACAGCCTTTCTAAGATACAAACTCACAGTAAAGGGTTTTGCTAGGGGTTTCAAATACATGACCTCTCATTTTATACTACTGACCTTTCACCCCATCTTTTGCCGTGTTTTAATAATTTCTGTTTTAACAATTATCCCAGAATACAAACCACCAACTAAATTCATTGGCACACACATTTTTTGTGCATCTGTCTCACTGACTAAAAATTAAAAAAAGCTCTAGTTCAACACAGATTGCTAGGGAACTGCAGTCTTTCTCCCTCTTGGTTATTTCCTTTTCCAGCACATTCCAGAAACACTAAAGTTTCTTCTTTAATCAGTTCCCCATCCTTTCTCTAATGCATCTACTAAATCACAGCTTCTTCCATTTCATTTCCCTTGTGACACTCTCTTCGTTGAAACTATGCAAATTCAGAGGTTAAATTCTCCTCCTATCACATTCAGCACTATTTTTATTAGCAACATTTGTTCAGGAATATGTATCTTTAGAAGCTAAAATCTTCCATAACAAAGAAAGCTCTCAGGGCTATTAGTATTTCTCTTAATATTTCAGTTTTCTGTCAGAAATATGAGTTTATAGAATAATTCAACAACTATACTTTACTATACTTCCCTAAAAAGATTTAAAACTGCCTTCTGTTTTATTCATGCTATGTGTTTGGGTTTTATAAATGCTTAATATGTGATAGAATCCTACTACTTTTACCTTCATTTCCATCTACCCTGAGCAGGACATATATATTGCTAGTCTACATTTCATTCTTGGCTTTTTGTTTGGGTGTGGGTTTTACTTTTTTTTTTTTTTTTTAATTCCATTCCTCTGTTATCCTCTAAAATGTCTCAGTGTGATATTTAAAACTGATAATTCAGATTTCAACAGTTTATAGTCTTGGGACACAGACAGAAGAGAGAATTTAGCTGCTGCTCCCTTTTCCTAACTGACTAAAATCTTAAGTCACTGCAGCCTTAAATGCCTTGCCCATACCTCACTGTTTACCTATGCTCTGGTTAAAGTCTAACTAATTGACAGCTTTGAATGGATCTTACAAGTCTATTGCAAAGTATTGTGTTCTAGTAAATACATCAAAGCAATCGCTTTAGAGGAGTACTGGGCAGCTCCCTGAAAGGTGAGGGATAAATTTGTAGGTTTTTTCCTCTCTCAATGAGCAGGAATATGACAACAGATAGGGGATAACATGTCTTCCAGTTTGCGTTATTGCTTCTTTCATAGACACAGATTTCATAGGGGCACAATGGACTTGCTCGCCTTGACAAAAATCGCGCGGCAGGGGGATTGGAACTAGATGATCTTGAGGTCCTTTCCAACCCTAACTATTCTATGATTCTATGATCCTTCTCAAAACCTATATCCCAAGGAAATTTTTGGTGTTATGCAATATGTCTAAGCAATACAGTTACCTCTAAACACACAGTTTAAGGAGAATGACAATTTTAGTTTCCCTATTATATTCGTTTCAAATATGCATCATGTCTGCTTGTAACTTACTAAGAAAGATCTTTACAATCAGCTAAGTTCCTTCCATATATACAAAATTAAATTTGCTTTGGTAGAGGGTTATTATGATAAACAAAACCTTACTTTTTCCATTATTACATTACTAAAATGGCTTTGATATCATTAGGAATGACAGTGTGTGTCAAAAGAAAACACACTATAGTCTACTTCAGAAAAGAAACCAGGCTTATTTCTTGATTACTTGGGGGAGGTTATTTCAAATATAGATATCATGTATTTCCTATGAGTGAAATGAGAAGGCATCACAGAAGTTGTGTTCATTTTACAGGAACAATCTTAGGACAACATGTCTCCACAATAAGTTAATTATGAGTGTTAATTATAAGAACAAAGCAAAAGTTTGAAGAAAAAGTATAAAAATATACCAATGAATGCAGCCATGAAGTGCAGGGATTTACACAGCCTTCAGGACCCTGAAAACATAGAATACAAACACAGAAATATTGTAGGTTTTCAGTTGTTCTGTATAAACTAGATAAAACTGGCTGCAAATAAAAAAAGTATTTGATGAAACAACAACTCAGGAAGATTTTATTTTGCTGTTCAGCATGCTAAAATGAAGTCTTGAAGTGTAAAATCAGAGTATCAAAGAATACTGACGTTAAGGAATTTCTGCCAATTCATAGTAGCTTAGGACCTGGCCCAAAATGCACTTATACCTATTTTTCATGTAATGTCACATTTGGATCATGTTATCCTTCAAATAAAGGCTGATTTTTTTTTTTTTTAACCTGCATGTATTTTTTTCCTACAAAATATTTCATAAACTAAATAAAGGTTTCTGAAGTCAGACCAAATATACTTGCTTCACTGCAATTTGCATATCATTGATATATGTCCCAAACCATACCTACCTGCAAACACTAGAAAACTCTAGGCACAAGGCCAACATGTTGTCTTTTTTAAAACCTAAATCACGCACGTGTTATGTCTGATGGGGCAGCATGCGTGCTGGTATTGGACTCATGGACTTGTAGTCTTGTTCTGATTCTGCCTGACTACAAAATCAACATTTTTGTTTAATCTGTTGCTCTAAGGATGCACAGGATGCTACAGACATCTTAGCTTCTCCAATTTCCATAGCAGCATCACTGTGAAATCCCACACAAGCCAGAGCTAAAAGCTGCACAAAGAATCCTCTAAGTAAGGCTGATCCTTTTTCCAGACATCTCGAAGGAAAACTGATTGGGAACACGCAGAATGGCAGCACTTATCTGTAAGTGGCAGAAGAAAGGTGAAACATGGTTAAAGGAAGTATGTTTAACAACAGACTCACTCTGCCACCCTCTAATCTGTTCCAGACACAAGGTTTTGCAGGTACTGTGGCAGAGATAGCAAACTGGTCAATCTGTGTTGTTTGCACCTGGTCTATGAGCAGAGAGGTTTTCCTTGAGATGTTTTTCAGTTTCTTCACTGATCACCTAGCTGAGAGCCATGCTGAACTGACAGATCTCTTGCTAGCAGAGTCATTCCTAGAGAGACTTGATTTTTTGGGGTGATTTTGGAGGTTGGGTAATGGCAGGTATTCAGACTGCACCATGTATAAAAGAGCTAGGGCCTCCAATCATTGGAGAGACCTTCCTAGTGCCAGCATACCCATGTCTGAGTGTTTTTTACAATAGTAAGGGTTTTTTTTTATAACAAAACAACAACAACAAAAAAAAAATCAAAACCAACAAATAAACCGAAACAAAAAAACCAAACCATACAAAATCAAGTTATTACTTTTATTGTTCTCCTATGCATGGTTCTGACAGAGAGGTGGAGAGAGCTTCCAGGGAAGAGAGGGAAATAGATAATAACTATTGGTTTATAAGGAAAAATGTAAGTAATCTCGGGGGGGGGGGTGAAGGGGGGCGGGGAGGAGACAAAAATGACAAGGCAGAGCGATAAATCTCCAACACTTTGTAGTACTGCTACTGTAATTTGCTACTCCTGCTGATATGCAACTGAAGTTAAAAGTTGCTTTTTGATCAGGTAATTGGGTTCAGAGAACATCCAGTTATGAACATACAATTATTTCTTGTGTTTTTGTCTACCTACACCCCTTGAGAAAAGGCATCCGGCTTAAACGTGTCATTGTGTATGAACTGTGCATTTTTACTGCCTCCCCTGGTGCTTGCTGCTGCAGCTGCTGAATCTTCCTGAACAGAGGCAAACAATCAGCGCTTCCTCTGAGAGGATGTAGAGCACCTGTGGGAGGTCTTTAAAACTATGTAGATTAAAAAGAGGATGTAGATTAAACACAGTGAGGGCTCAAACTGAACAGAAGGGACTCGGCTCCTCTCACCCTGTGCTGAATAAGCAAAGATTGCACTTTGGCCTGCACTGACTCCTTTCAGTCTCTCAGACCCTGGGAGATGCAGCTTTTACAAAGACCTGCAATTAGCTCTTGGACACTGGTGTGAGCATCTGAAAAAGCTCAATTCATATGTCCAAGAGTGAAGAGACAAGTCTGGCTCTGTCATCAAATTTCTCCTTGATAAAGATATGTTAGACCTTTTCCTTCCTAGCAACATGTTGTTAAGCCCTATAAAACAGTAATGCTTTTACTCATTTTAGCTGTTTTTAAAATAAAACTGAGGAGTTTCACATTAATTTTTTGAAAGTTCAATGTGCATTAGCCCACACCAATTTTGTTTATTGTTTTGCACTCTAATACATGACAGGGGTGTATTTAAGTGCCATAATTTAAACACTTTTCTACAGCAAGTACCTTTCCTGCTTATGAAAGACAGTTTTTAAAAAGAATCTTTGTGGTTTAAGAAGTTATCGGAACAGTCAAAAACTGTGTACATGCAGGGGAGATTACTCATAAAATAAGATTATCTGCATAAAATATCTATCTTTACTGAAATGTGTACCGACTAAATAATACCTTTTGGTTAAATCTTTTTCATCATGCTGTGAAAATACCTTCCAGGAAGAAATAAGTGCTAAAGCAAGTAGGAAGAGATAACTCTGTACATGTTGGATAGCTTTCCCAGCTTTTTTCTAATGAGCATGGTCTCCATCCTTCGGGACTTGTGCAGGTTCTGCTGCTAAAAAGGTATAAGATGAAATGTCACAATGTAAACTAATTTTGGCCCTCAGCCCAGATCAAATGAAGGGTTAAGAGGTAAATGATGGCTCTCATATCCCTCCTTGTGGTAGGGAGGCTGCCTCCAGAGTAGAGCTGCTTCTTCTTGCAAAGGAAAATAAAAAGAACCGTATGTCTCTTAGGAAGGAACAAGATTGTTATTGAAAACTAAAAGATACAGAGTCCAAAATTATTTACAAACTACAAATTTCTTACATCTCCATCTACTGTGAAAATATTTTCTCTAAAACTACACACTGCAGGCAATATCAGTTCTAATTATGGATTTCATTAAATCAAAATAATATGGGGAAGAAAAAAATCACATTTGCTCCACACTTCTAGGCTGAGACCCCCAAAATAGTGCAAGCAGTAGCAAAGGATTAATTACTCCTCACCAGTGTGCTTTAGCATCCCCAGATACAAATGCATTTTATTGTGTAATTGCATTAATTTCTTCAGGCTAGTACCTATGATAGGTAAATGATTAGGCTGATCATTGATTTTACCTTTTGCTCTACTTCCCTCAACATTCCTTTTCACCCCTTTATCACTATGTTGAAGAAGCCTTCTGCCTCCATTTCAGTGATGAAAAAAAAATAATTCCTTTGTGTTTGCTTTTTACTAAAAATTTGGATTTTCTATTGAGAAATGAATGGATGGAGAAATGCATGCCATCTCTGTGCAGTAGCCACGATTTGATTGTCAGGCTTCAAAAAAATCTGATGAACAGAATTGACGTTTAGAAGTCACTAATTTCTAATGCATTTGTATAGTGAAACAGATATCTCCTAATCCATGTTATCAGGCATTCTTATGGCAGCTACTTAATCATTGTTTATTCTTTCTATCATGTGTCAAAATTGTTCTAAATTTATTTTACAATTAATCACTTTAGACAGAACTAGAGGATAAATTTCTTAATAACTTGACTTAAAACAAGAGTAAAAACAATTCAGAACAACAATACTGCCACATTTTTTAAGGGATCTCAGGGTTAAGATAAAAAATCACAACCACAACAAAACAAAGCAACACAACAAAAACCAAACCAAACAGAAACCATATAATGACAGCTGACTGTGAGTTTTCCAGACCAATGAAATTATTAATGCAACATATTGGGTGCTTGAAAAAAAAAAAGGAAATAGTATGACAGATAATTCAGTAACAAAATATGTGTTAATATATGCCACTGTATTCATAAATCTTAATAGAACTATTTATCACAGCAAGACCTGTTGCGGAATTCTGTAGGATTTCTGCCACTGGTAAGATGAATGATGAATCTGATACGATGCAGGTTTTTTTAATAATTTATTGGGTCATGAGTTATGGTTTTATTGAATTGAAAATTATTAGATGGGTTTGCCCCAGGCAGTGAGCATGGTATAAGAAAAAAGAAAATAGATTAAGCAAGCACTCGATAAGTTTAAGCATTTCAAACAGGGCAGCGGATAAAGGTACTAACAGATTTGTCATTAATTCAGCAGATGTTTTTATCTCCACACAACATAATCACAAGATGGGAGTCGTCAGTGAAGCCCTGAATGTGTGATTTTCGTAATGAATAGTCTGCATAACCTATTATTTTCACACAGATTATTTATTTTCTTCATGAAAGAGGACAAGGGATGGAACAGAGGGTAGAAGGTCTCTTTGAAGAATGATGGTATAAAAATATTTTTCTTCATCTCAAATTCTGATATCTATTTCTGATTAAACAGTGTCATTCAACATAATTATACTGGGTGGTGATATTCCCTGGTAGGAAATGGAATGAGTCACCACTGCTACAACTTTGTCTACATTCTGATGATGCCTTTTGAGAGACTGTTCATCCAATTTTTATCAACAACCACTATTGCTGGCCTCCCACTCGAAGCTGCATCTGAAACATGCAGCCCAAACTACTTTGCTATAACAAATACTGAGCTTCATTGAGAACAGAGGCAAGACTTGTACTATAGTAGAATAAGCCATATTCCTTCTGTGCTGTTCACACAAAATTATGTTATTTCAGAGAAAATAAGTGTAGGCAGAGGTCAAGCTGGTAAATCTTTTACGTTAAAAGATTGATCTTGACAGCTACAAATAATTTAGAAAGACACTATAAATCTCTACTAGATCATGAAGTTAGCTGCAAGCTCTCTGTTTACCAAAAGAGTGCTCAAAATATAGAAACATGCTATTTTCTTTAATTCTTATTGTTACACGCATACAAATATTATTTTATTTAACTAATGATTATAGAAGATTACAGATTAAAGTCATCAATCCAGTTCTGCACTGAAATGAAAACCATTTCTATTATTATTGTTATGAGAAAAATACCACTCAGAAAACAAGTCAGAACAGGAGTCTTTAGAGTGTGAGATGGTAGCCTAGTCACAAATTCACGCTTTCTTCAACATTCCACTCACAATTCTGTAAGAAAAAGACATTGCCAAGATTGTAAATCAATCGCAAACAAGTTTGGAAGTGCCAAAATGAAGGCTGTCCTCTTCCACATGTGCAATTTCAGTTCCATGTTCTAAGGAGTCAGAAATTGGTGTAGCTTCAACAGAAGTGCCAAAGAGCCATAAAAATTTATAACGCTTGAATAGCTGGTCACAAGTCTTTCTTTAACTGTTCTCAGAAACAGCTTCATGTGTCAAGTGGCCACAGAATGCACATCTTTTCAGCAGTGTATGACTCCACCAGATATAATCTCTTTCATTCCACAGATATGAATTTCTAGGTGAACATTTTGATGTCAGTATCATCATGTTTGAACTTATGACTTTGAATACATGGATCTATTTTGATCATTTGCTTTATTCGTTTATGTGTATGCCACTTCATTTATCATAAAACTGCTTTTCAAAAGTGGGGGAAACAGCCATGGTTGTCTCCAATATATAATTTCCTGTTTCTCTTGATCATTCCCTCAGTCATAGAAATGCTGAGCTTTGTCAACAATTTCATCTGTATCTATAACTGTTAAATGCTTAATAAATAACTATTTTTAACAGTATACATCTGAAATGTCATACTTTTAAAGTATGAAAGAGGCAAACCTACAGTTCATGAAACAACGGTTTGTGTTTCACAGTTTCTTTAGTGTTACACAGGAAGTGTTTAATGGAGCCAAAGTTAATATTCAATTCTCGTATGGACTACTTGGCTACTAAAACTGAAAATCACCATAACTTTTTTCTAAATTTCTTGTGGGAACTTATAACAGCTTTGCTAATACCTCATTTTATGCACAACTCTGACTATTTCTTGATAGTGGTAACTTATAAACCATTCCATGGGTTTCCACACAGCATCCAGACCATCTGAACGGATCATGGAAATAGAAACTCTGTGGACCAGGATGCAAGAACTGGATCACATCTACAACAGGGAAAAAAAGTGGATCTTCTTCGAGGCCAGAAAGATACACTTTTTTCCTGCAAGGAGTGTTGTTGATGAACCCCCAATCCTAAGTGTTTTAGAATCATAGAATCATAGAATAGTTTGGGTTGGAAAGGACCTCAAGATCATCTAGTTCCAATCCCCCTGCCATGTGCAGGAGCACCACACACTATATCATTCCACCCAAGGCTTCATCCAACCTGGCCTTGAACACTGCCAGGGATGGAGCACTCACAACCTCCCTGGGCAACCTATTCCAGTGTCTCACCACCCTAACAGGAAAAAATTTCCCCCTTATATCCAATCTAAACTTTCCCTGTTTAAGTTTTAACCCGTTACCCCTTGTCCTGTCACTACAGTCCCTGACAAAGAGTCACTCCGCACCATCTCTATAGGCCCCATTTAGGTACTGGAAGGCTGCTATGAGGTCTCCACGCAGCCTTCTCTTCTCCGGGCTGAACAGCCCCAACTTTCTCAGCCTATAAGCAAAGAGGAACAAGAGGTTATTATTAGGTCATTCTGGATTAACCTTTATGTATGTTAGGTATTCTGGCTCTTTTTCCAGAATGTTCAAAAAAATGTTAAGATGTTAACTACTTTCATCTCCTCCTCCCATCAGACTAGATGGTAGCTTAGGCAGAGCTATGAATACAGTGTCTGAGCCTCTTTGGGCCTTTAAACTGCCTTTCTGAGGTGTTGCAATAAAAATGGCAAGGAATTTGCAGGCAGAAGATGAGTCACAGGAAAAGGCAATGTCATGGTACTATCCAGCATGAAGATGTATAATTTCCGTACTCTGAGCATCAGAATTGTTAATGAACATTTCAAGAGCATGTTACGGACTTAATGACTCTATAAATCACACCTTCCATTCCACATCAACAGCAATTGCTGCAGCTATGTGTATTAAGAAAGTGAGCATACGAAAGTGAGCATACCTGTCATAATGAGAAAAAAAACCAAAACAAAACCAACAGTATTTGTCTAAATTAAAACAGCTTTGGAGATAACTGTATAATGTATGCTGCTGGAGAAGAAACCATAACAACAATGACAGTATTAACAACAGGAAGAATAATGGCAATAATAGCAATGATTATATGCAAATTTTATTCAGAACTTAAAAATTCTCTTATTTTTCTCTCTTTGTTGAGTTTTTTTTTTTTTTGCTGCTTTTGTTTTCTTTTAAAAAAGTGTTTCCAGAATGACATTTTTGTATCAGTATGTCTGCTTACTTTTTTCAATATTTGATAATATTTTGTTTCATATGAAACTATGTAAATATTAGTCTTCATTCTGTTACCTTTTTGTGTGCATATGTTATTCTAAATCTACTTTTTTGGCTGAAGGAGGAAGGAGGGGAAAAGTGAAAAAATGCCTGGAGCTAATGAGTGGGAGAGTTAGTATGGAATGCAATGTGGCAGCTTAAGTTTGTTGCTGCTGTGAGTATAAAGTAAAATGGTCAATGTTAGTCAGTAAGGAGACTTGCATAAAATAATTAAATGAACTGAAGGAGGCCTGTCAAACTGTCATATACTCACAAGGCGGTCACTGAGTAAAGCTGTCAGTCAGGATTTGACATTCTGAAATCCTTCAAAAAGTGTTAAGCATGCAAAACTCTGTTTGTAATAAACCTGGCAACAGTAAGATAAGCTAGCCTGCCATGGCCTCGGGATTCTTTTGCAAATGACACTGCAATATGACTTGGTACCCTTACATTTGGAAGTTCATTTTTTTATTTGTTCAAGGAAGAATCAAAGACATGCTTTACTTTTCCCTGAAGCAAGCATGCTTATTTTCCAATTTGTAAATAAGCGAATATCGGCTTTCCGTGAACTCCGGTACATATTGACCAGTCTGTGTAAATCAACTTAACAGGTAATTTAAGGCTGTGGTAATTTACATCAGGCAAAGATTTACTTGACACTTTTTTTCCTTTTCTTTTCTGGACAAACAAATGTGATAGCATTAACAGCTGTATAAAACAGTTTTGCCATTGGTGCTGGATGCTTTGTTTTATCAAACCAAGTCCTCATTGGAATTAGGGTCACTTGTACTAATTACCTTAAACATAGATCGAGTAATGATCAGAAAATAGTAATTGCCTAAACTAGCATATTAACACTGTCATTTCTAAAGTGCCTATTAACAGTAGTATCTTTGTGCCAACTGTGCAATTTAGAATTGTTAAATGCATTAAAAAACTACTGCTCCTGGCTCTTAAAGTTATATACATCTACTAAATAGGTTTGGGTTTTTTTTTCCTTTTTCATCTTCCACATTTTCTTTTCTTTTTTCCCTTCTTTATTTTGCCTACCTTCTTTTTCTCTTCACTTTCTCTCCCTTTTCTTTTTCCTTCTTCTTTCCTCCTCTTTCTTTTTTCCTGTCTTCTTTTTCTCTTTCCTTCCTCCTCTCTCTTTTTCCTTCTTTTCCCCTCTCCTTATTTCTCTGTCTCTTTATCCATCTCTTTTTCTTTCTTTGTTCTTTATTCTTCTCCATATGTCCCTTTTTTTTTCTTCTTTCTTTCCATTTCTTTCTCTTGCTGTAGCTCTTCTTTCTAATTTGCTAGATATGTTAATTTGCCAAGGTCCTAAAAGAAATGTGTTATACATTATGCTCTGGGAAAGAAAAACAAACAAACAAACAAAAAACAAACAAACAAACAAACAAACAAAAAAAACAACACAAACCCAACCTTTCCAATTAAACTGTTCTTTTAAATAACAAATTTACAAGAAGGATTTTGTAGGAGACAAAATTCCTTTGGATTTGAAGAAAGCCAAATGTCAGTCCATACCAACACACTTTGTATCAGATGACTTCAAACATCTAAAAGACAAGGGATCAATGTTCAAGTCAGAACATGATGTCTTTTTCATAGTTACTGAGAAAACAGCATCTATAGTGCTTCAATCAACTCACCCTAATCAAGTTGTCTAAAATAGTAAAAGAATCATCTCTGCAAGATGTCTCTTCCTCTCCACTGTGTATGAAAAAGCCTTGGATACGTGGTACAGTTTCAGTTTTCCCAGTATATAGGGTAGATTTTAAACACCTATTGTAACTCCTTTGTGTTCAATGTGTTAGGATAATTAAATCCTTGTTCGTTCCTCATCCTCATGCAGACACTTTCTTACTCTGTTTATATAAAAAAAACCCTGTTGAACTGATTTTCTTCAATCCTTGCTTCTCATAATTTGGGATGGCTTTAGATTTGAGATATCCCTTATTAAAGAAGCTGTATAATTTAATCAGTCATTTGCATTTAATTAATGAAAATGTGTAGCACCCTTTGCATAAAACTCTCAACAGTCTCTGATTAGTGGATTTGTTCTTTTCTGCACATAAGGGTAGTACTTCCAGCATAAAGAACAGTTTGAAAATACTGACAGTCACAATTTTTAATAAAGGGTTTGAGTTAATACTCAGAGTACCAAATTTATTGTTCCCATCTTCACAAATTCTTGTTCGAGGGACCCAATTATTAAAGGTCACTTGCAAAAATCTGTACCCCAGTGACTGCCCAAGATGACAGCAGAACTGTGTCAAAGAAAGATTAGAATCCAGATCTCTTATCTACCAGAAAATCTGAGTATTCATTTACAGGTTATATAACACAAGAGGTATTTGCTTTCAGGTCTTGCTAAGTGAACCCTTTAGAGATGAGCTGAATCAATAAACATTCATATCAAATAGTCTGTGCACTTTTCTATGATATTTACATAGGTATTTCATCTAAACCTACATATAGCAGAGGGAAGAGTGAAGACCTTTATAAGGCAGTTCTAATAAACATAAATTGATCGATGACTGGTGTATTTAATTCCTGCCTATTACTACATAATTCAAGAACATTTCAGGAAATGAAAAGTGAAAGTGAATTAGCACTAGTAGTCAATGTTTCCATCCATGATGTAAGGTTTATTACTGAATGAGAAAAGTGATCATAATCATTCCTCTTGTCTTACTTTCTGAAAACATTTTGGCCATCTAACATTGATGTTTAGCATGCAACCTAAAAAAGGTAGTAAAACCTTTTCTGAAACTCTGCACCTTTAGAAATGTAACTATTTCTATATCAGCAATGTTTCAAGGTAAGTTGTTTGCATTCTTTTGCAATTAAAATGTGTGTTTTAGTTCTTAGTCATCTCCCTATGGGGCTTTAATGACTATCATCACTATAAATCCATGTTTCCTAGCCAGTAAACAAGAACTGCATTGTTTCCTTGCTGAAATAATCACTTTTGGAGAATGGGATTTCAGTTTGTTGTAATTCTTTTAGCCTGTGGCTTTTTTTCCTCAGTCATTATAACTCCAACTTAAGTTTACTTTGAGTAGTTATTTATGCACACGTATCTTTCTAGTCCAATCCATTTCCACACCATTTTTCACCAGCATTCAAGCTTAGCTAGTACAAAACAACGAAAAAGATATTATTTTAAGCACTGGTGAGTTTTCTATTTCATCCCTCATTAAAATAGAATTAAAAATAAATGTATGTTCAAAGCTATATGTATGTTCATATATGTATGTATGTATGTATATAAAGTATGTTCAAAGCTATACAATTATATTTTATAAACATTCAAACTGGTGATTTTTTTATTTCCTTAGCTATCATTAGTTGTCTGAATTTTTAGGGTATGATAATGCCTGACCTCTGCAGTGACCTATTTTTCTAGTTAAATCTGAACATTACAGTGGGACATTTTGGTAAGCTCAAGGTATAATCTGGCACTACAGAATGGTTATGAAGAAGCAAAAAATCAACTACCTGAACAAGCACCATTCTCTGCTATAATATGATGGTCTGCTTGGTAAGTTGTCTTTATAGCCTGCCTTTTGGTCAAGTTCCAAACTTTACAAAACTGAAATAAAAATACAACTCATTATCCTTTTAACCTTGGATAATGAATTGACTTGAATTCTCACTTATCCTCAAGATTATATAACATACACTCAATTTGTATAGTTTGTGTGTGGTTTTTCCCTGAGCAGGAGGAAACGTACCCTGATGAGAGTAGGGTTTTACCCTACAGACACTGAAAAGAGTTTGCCTCTAATCTCAACAGCTGTAAGACTGGGCTTTAAAATCGAGTTCCAAACATGAAGCAGAAACTTGACAAACCCCAGAAAATGTCTGTGGAATAGTATGTACATAAAATGTTAGCCTTATTGTGCAAAATGTACATGAAACAAGGCCAATGAAACCTGAGAAACATGCCAATTGCAATTCTGTATTTTTGCAAGCATGTTTTTTTTTTTTTTTTTTCACAGGTAAAAGGCAGCAAATTAAGTATTTAGATCAATATAATTCTCTGTTTAGTCCCTACTCATACAGACTAAAGCCAGCAGTTGTACAGGGCATTAAGAGAGGATAATGGGTTTGGGTTTCTTTTATTAAAATTTCCATTAAAAACTGCTGCTTCTTTTTTTTTTTTATTTTTTATCACAATTCCTTGTCTACATATTTCTTATTTTTCTCTCACTTAGCATTATTTTGCATGTTTCTTTCATCAGATTCCCTCCATGCTCACCCATCCTGCTCTACATCCTCTCTCTTCCTCTCTCTTTGTCTTTTAGGAATCTGCATGTAGCGAATGAGTTAATTTTCTCCTAGTCTGAACCTAGCTAAAACCCTTGTATGTCACAGATGCAGTCTACTGCACTGAGAAAATGACAAACTAAAATTTTGGAAGGTAGGAGAGCAGAAAAGGCTTTTATGTCATTATTTAGGAAGCTACAAAACCAATAAATTTCAGAAGATTCATCATGACTGCAACAGGTTTTCAGCTCTGTGCCTATATGCTCAGTTTGCTAGAAAATGAAGCCTCTTTTTTTGAAGACATATATTTATTCAGTTGTTGAGTTACACCATCTAATATTTTATCATAATTCTTCATTTTCACTATTTTCTGGAAACCAAATTACTGTTTTGATTAAAAAAAATTAAGTACTTTGAACTTATATGTTACTTTCAGTTTCTAAACACAAAGTTATTGCAAACTGATTGTTTTACTGACATTCATTCTTCAACAATTCAAAACATCTTATGGGTGTACAGACTTCATTTTGTGAGGCCATAATCTTGGAGTTCATTAAGAAGACCTGGAATTAAAATGATGGTACTTTCAACTCTCTCTTGTAATTATTACTCCTTTGAAATTTATACCGTTATAGACTTTCAGCATTTCTGAGAGCTTTTGCTTGGAGATACAGGAACAGGGCTGCTATTTAGATGCTTCCATAAAAGGTCTGTGGAAAGAGGTGGATGACTTCATACCTATGTACATACTAGCCAGTAGATGTGATATCCATGGCAAAAAAACAAAACTGCACTTTTTCAAAAATAGATCTCCTCTAGGAGAGCTAGATAAATGTGGTGTGTTTCAGAGATGACAAATTGATGAAAGATCTGTGACAGAAATGTAAAAATAATGAATAAAACTTTTAAGCAAACAGCAGAAACCCTTTATAGGGGATCCTATAGAAAATGTAAATCCTGTACTTTTGTAGTCTTACATTTGCATCTATACCTTATTGCCTCAGAACTCTTTGTTGAGGTAACAGGGTGCAGTCAGTACATAACAGCTAGAGAGATTACAGATTTTGGTATCCCAGTGATGAAAACCATGCCTTGCAGTCGGTATATTCAAAATTCCATACACAAATACCCTTTATTTTTAGATGTATGATAACAACCCTTCCAAGGCAGAAATTTAATATATTCAAAGGAAATTTACAAACTAATCAGATGAATAATGGTTCTTTATTTTCACAGAAGCTTACAAACATTAACTTCTGAGTTGTCTGCAATAAATGCCTGACAGAAACAAGAGCTGAGAGTTACAAAAGGCCTTTAAGTTAAACTCTTTATCTAGTATGCACAAGTAAATTTTTATTCCTATATATGCATAAAATAACTTTCAGTTTTGGAACCATTTTCATTTTACATGTGGAATGCATAATAAATAATATGAATCACTTCACTAAGAAAAGAAATGTTTAAAAGTAGATTTGTGTCCTGGGTTCAGCAGTAGAAGTCATTTTTTCTCTTTCTTAGTAGCTGGTGTGGCGCTGTGCTTTTGACTTTCGGCCTGGGAACAGAGCTGATAACACCGATGTTTTTAGTTACTGCTCAAATGTTTAGACTGACCGAGGACTTTGTGAGTCTCATGTTCTGCCAGGGAGGAGGGGAAGCTGGGAGGAAGCAGACACAGGACACCTGACCCAAACTAGCCAAAGAGGCATTCCATACCACAGCACGTCATGCCCAGGATGTAACTGAGTGTTACCTGGAAGGGCTAGTTGACTGTGGGGTTGGACTAGGTATCGGTCGGTTCTTGGTCAGGCAGGGTGGTGAGGTGTTGTATTCTCTTCCCTTGCCTTGTTATTTCCTTTATCATTATTATTACTAGTGGTAGCAGTAGTGATTTTTCTTATGCCTTAGTTACTAAACTGTTCTTTTCTCAACCCTTGGGAGTTGCATTCTTTTGATTCTCCTCCCAGTCCCCCAAGGAGCAGGGGGAGGGCAAAAAGGGGTGTGTGTGTGAGAGAGAGAGACTGCACAATTTATGGCCGACAGGACTTAAACCACAATTTGTCTTAGAATTAATGAAATAGCCTAAATAATGAACAAAAAAGAGTGAAAAAGGAAGCGGGAATTGTAAAGCAAAACAAAGAAAGAGACAAAAATGTGATGAAAGATGAGAAATTTACCTACAGTGTTTTAGCAGCCCATGTTAGTAGCATATTAGCTTTCAAAGTGCCAACAATCTTTTTTCAACAGAAAATTATTAGCCTAGGGTTTCCATGACCTGTAAAGTCTGCCAAAGACATGAAATTTAATTTCCTGTAGGGAATAATTTCTGTCTCTATTTGCTATGAAGGCAAAATTGCAGATGAACATATCTGAAATGAATGATAAGGATGGAAAGAGAGAACATTATTCTCAAGAGACTTAATTTAAAACAAGTTAAACTGTGTCTTTAAAATGGAAAGACCTGAACAGATATGACTGATTTCAGTAGTATCTTAAATAATTAAGATTATGGAAAAACAAAACAAAACAAAACAAAATGAATTTTCCTTGCCAGATAAGCCCCAAGATTGAGCTGTAATTTCTGCAATATTTTAGAAAGTACTTATGTTTACTGGGAAACCATCAGGGGAGATCTTTCAGGCTGTCTGTGTGGAGAGTTTAAAGCTTACAATCTAATAACTGTCTGAAGACTTTTGGACATGAAACAATGACTTTTGTCAGCCTTGGAGAAGGGAAAATGATCTGCAAAGTCAAATTTATAAAGTGGGCAAAAAAAATCCTGATTATGAAATTTACTGTTATTGAACCACAGGAATGGTAACAAAATGTGTCCTGAAGAAAGGTAGCTCTTGTCTATGACAGCAAATTTGTTTTCCAAAAAGACAAAAGAACTTAAGACCCAATTTTAACATAGGCAGTGGACACACAAATGAAAATAAGCTGGGAAAACTTTTGTGGTAGTATATACTGGGAAATAAACATTGAAGTTAATAATTGTTTTAGCTCATACCAGAAGAATTAAATAAAAATAGTAACAACTGCTTTTTCTTTTTTTTTTTTTTTTAATTTTTATGTGAGTCTCAAGTAGACAAGAAAAGGGGCAATTTATTCCTTTGATGTACTGAAGGAAGAGAAGTGGAATATCAGAAGCATATAAAATCTAAACTATCACCTCTTAAAGGTAGAATGGCTTTAACCCACTAATTAGCAGAGCTAATAGTGGGTTAGCAGAGCTAATTAGCTCTGCTAATTAGTAAGGAGAAAACATATTCAGCTATGTAGAATATTTTGCATAACCTATTGAAGCATTCTGTCCTCTTGAATTAAAGTGTGATTTCCACAAAACTCAGTAAAAAGAGCCATTGTGATCTCAAAACTTACACTGTGGCAACTCTAAAGACAATGTCAGCCAAACAATGGAAAAACAGATACTTCAACATCAGAACATGTTACAATGCAATAAAAGTGCTGCATTTTAAAAAAACAGCTTTCATTGAATATTTGCTCATTTAATTAACATTCTGCTGGATAGATTTTCTTTCTCTAGAAGCTGAATCTACATATTTAAGCAAATGACTGTTACTACCTGCCATTTCTTCTCAAAAAACAATTGAACATATGTGCACTATTCTAAAATGTTGTATCTGCTAGCAGAATGCTAAAGACATTTGGCTCAATTTGAAGTTTCCAGGAGGAGAAGAAAAATAATTGCTTCTATTTAAACAATAAACACATTTACAAGAATAACAGGAAAGTTTCACAAGTTTCTGGTTGCAGATGGGCTAGATCACAAATACCTTCTGCTTTTTTGTATCCATAGGGAACAAAAAGACTATGTACTTTCTCTGATCCTTTATGTTTTATTGTAAACTATATTAATTAGAGAGAAAAGTGTTAGCCACTTAGAGACAAAGAACTTGGGGAAGGAGCATGGAACTTTATGAACCATGAACTGTTACAAATAGGTCAGCAATTAGGGAATACTCTTAAGTTCTCAAATCTGGATAAAATCTTTTTTTGGCATTTTTTTACCAAAGAGAAGCTCTAGCGCTCCCACACCTTCTCTTGGTTGCCAAACAAACATAACAGTATAGGTAAAAGGCAGAAAGCATTCAAAACCATACCATGACATAGTACAAAAGAAGTGTTGCATTTTTAAAAGAGAAGATTTTCTTTCTCTAGAAGATGAATCTACACATTTAAGCAAGAGATGTTAGTCAAGCTCTGGCCAAGTTCTCAGTGTGAATGGCTGAGAAACTCAGTATGGGCTGTGAAATCTAGAACAGGAATTCAGAAGAAAATAATGATCTGTAAGATAGAAAAGTATTTGAATGCCTTCTTCTCTAATCATATAAAGTCCATTCCTCACTGCGATAGGAGAGATATTTTTCGGCTCCTATCTTTCTACAAATAGAAATTCTTGGAGGTGCCACTAAATCAGGTATTAGTTTTTACTGAGTTCAAGTATCACCAGGCACAAATATGCAAACAACATGAAGTTGTAATATTTTTTTCCCTTCTTTGTATTCATTTCAGAAAAGGAAATATCCTGGGTTCTTCTCAAAGAAAGTTTTTCTCAAAAGACAAGGTTAATGTTTATCACCTTTATCTGCAAAATATTGTAAGGAATGATCAATATACATTTTCAAATTACAAAAGATGTTTTAGTTTCAATTATAAATGCATTTTTTTTCTAACAGTTTCTTCAAGCTTAGTAAGATACGAAACAATGGAAAAAAATAAATCTGTTTAATGTTAATCTCTGCAAAAATGAACGCAAGCAAGTAAATACTTTAACACGTCCTATAAACTCTGTGAACCTGCTTGTTTTCCTAACACTGAAGCCTTTTTCCTTCACCAGGTATTAAGGTGTCTTCATGGTACTAAGGTATTTTATGGGACTATTTCTGACATACATCATGATTCAATCTCAGTATGGGTGTTGCAGCTTGGCCTCAATTTAAGGAATTCATGGTCTGCCATATTCCATTATGATAGATAGGGAAAAAACTCACACATGTAAAAAAGCAGGATAGGGAGTAAATTTTGACTGGTTTTGTTGTTTTCTCAGACAAATAGTCCTCATCTTTAAGACAGTGTACCTTTTCTTTTCTTTTCTTATATGACATTTATGTGTTTTAGACTTCAAAATTCTCTGTTAAGTGGTTTGAGTGTGTCTTCCGATGATCATAAAAAAATTCTTGTAGTTTTCCATCTTAGAGTCTAGTCTTATGTGGAAAACAAGCCAGAGACACAGTAGAAACATTTGGGAATCTCATGTTCTCAGATGTGCATTCCAGATTTTTAAACTTTGACACTCAAAACAACTGTACTGACACTAATTCTGGCTGTTTTTTAATAAGAATAGCATTGAGATTCTTTCAGTGTGAGGTGGGACTGGTGGGACAGAAACAGTTCTGTGAATTGCTCTCATCCTTGTCTGCTGAGCCTGTCAAATGTATCGCTATCAGCATGTACTACATTTAAATTGGCAGAGACATGCAAAGGCATGTTAACTGATCAGGTATGACCTTATCAAGCACAGAATCATGTGTAATTGCAGCTAAAGCATTGTCTCAGTAGGTTTTAAGCTTCACTCAGTAATACAGTAATGAGCAAAACACAAGTACTCTTATGGATTTAGGAGCTAGCAAATTGAGAAGAAACATCAGTCTTTAATCTCCTGTGTATAAACTCTGGTTTATAGATTTTTTTCACTAGCATTTAATGAGAGATACATATTAAGCTTAATTTAAGTAACCATTGTAACTGACAGAAGTTGATATTTATACCATATTTAAAACAAATAGCTTTATTCTCACTGAACATATTTATGTCTCAATCTTCGGGATGTTTCTATAAATCTTAATTAAAACTTTTCTAATAAAAAAAAATTAAACAGCAGAAGCCAGACATCTGGAAATCCAATATTTCTGAAAAGAAACAAGATGATATTAAGACAAAAGGAAAAACCAACATCTGATTTCAGCACTTCATAAGAATTTAGATTCTTCTCCCTTTTTAACTCTTTGCTCAGAAATGGATCTCTTAGAAAATAAATACTTGTAGAAAAACAGTATCCTTCTATGGAAACAATGTTTGTAAACCCCAAGTTTTAACTTATTTACTGTCTAACTTTTTTCTTAAATATCTAAATTATATGATAAAGAAGAGGTTCACTTTGAAGATCTTTTATAAAAACCATGATTTTAGAAAGGAATTAGGTTGAGTGTATTCAGCCTACTTACAAGTTTGAATGTGCCAGACAGATATATTTGTCATTTTGTTTCTATACTTTTTTTTTTTTTCTTTTTTCCTTGAGAAGATCTAAGCACATTTGGGAGAAGTATTCTACTTTTCCTACAGTTCAGAGACAGAAGGTTTGGTACTGGACTTTGGTGGTTTTGTTGGAGGAGGTTGACTTTCTGCAGTGATTACACTTTGTAGGTACCTGTAGAGGTGAGATTTGTTACAAAATATTATCGATTTTTCTTTTTTTTAATTATTTTAAAAGATAAGAAGAAAGAATGAGAGCTGGATGGAGGAGCATGCAATTATGTGCTTGGAAGTCCTAAAATCCTATATGATTCAGCATCATAAACTCAGTCTTCCAAAATAAATACACAGGTGATATGGTTAAAATTTTCAAATGGGAAAGGTTACATGAGTAGGTGAACATTTTTTTTTTGTTGCTGCTGTTAGGTTGGTATGTTTGGCTATTAATCCTGGTAACAATGAGAGTATTAAATTTGATATTTCAAAATATCTTTCTATTATGAAAGTTGTCCCATTATGAAATATTTGAAATTGTAATTCTTATATTCTTCATGATATATTCAGATATGTGTTCCAGGCCTTTTTAAGAACATGTAAAATTAATGTAGATTATTCGCCTAGTATCACTTTATCAATTACTCAATTGTACTCTCTGTTTTAGTTTTTGTTTTTTAATAAAGACCAGATTAATAGGAAGGTTGATAGGCAAGAATTGTAACTTCTGCAAACCTGACTTCTGAAACATGTCTTAAACTAAGAATTTAAACATATTATCGTAGTGTTGTCATAGTCAACACTGGCAAAAGCCTGTAGTTCAGTTCAGAAAATACTTAAAAAGCTGTGCAAAACAGTGAAATACAGGTTGAAGATTCCTGTTTTTTCTTTTCCTCATCAGTATCCAATCTATGAAGATAGCAAAGTGTGAGAAAGGCTTGGAGTTCTAAATGATAAAGCATAACTATATTGGAACTTATCAAATTTTCAGCATTTTTTCCTGGATCTTACATAGGGTGTCTCCTTTTTACTTCTGTGGGATATTCTGACATTATCTAACCGAATGTCCAGACTTAATTAGAAAAGAAATATACTGTTATTTGACAAACTGGTTTGGAATTCTAACAAAAGAAAAAAAAAAAAAAAAGACCAGACTGCAGTAAAATAGTTAAAGTCATGAAGTTTTAATCTTTAAAATATTGATAAAAACTAATTATTTCCAAATTAAGCTTTTTTTTCTTTTTTGTGATTCAGTACTAAAAGGGCACAATAAAAATGTAAATCCAACCAAAATCACACTTTATGCAGATGATATATTTTGAAATTATAAACACAGCACATATGGTAGCTTCAAACCCCACAGTTTTCAGTTTACTGACTTCACAATACTTTTAATTAAAAAGACTAAGCTAGGCAGTAAGAAAATCAGTTTTTAAACTGTGAGATTACAAAGTCCAATCAAAGTCTAAAGTAGACTGAAAGATACTGCATGTATCTCTACTTTGCCTTCAAAGTTCTCCTACTAAAGGAATAGCTGTGAAGGGCTGCATGCAGTGCTAGAAATAACACAATAAAGAATGCCGAGGCAGTTTCAATTGAATGACCTGAACTGAGACATGTGAAAGTGAAATTGCTGCAAAAAACACAACACTGAAAACCACAATTAATAGAATGTAAGTTGCTAATCAACTCTTCTGGGCTCTTAGTTGCTGGGAGGCAGCAATGGAATTTGAATTTGAGGAAAGGTTCCTCTGAAGAGAAATTACACGCTCTAGGGCAAGAAAGACATGCAAGGTGAAGTATTTATCAATAGTAGCCTGGCTATCACACTGAATACACAGTTCTTTGTACCACAGAAAATAACAAATCGCACATGAAGCTCATTTATTTAGACCTTCATCATGACAAGCATTGAATTTCTAGAGAACTGAAACAAATATAAGGTTTTTCCTAAATTTAAACTGTAGTTTTGATCATTCCTGTCTTTTTGTTTATTCTTTATGCAAGATTTTGTCTCCACTCCTACTTACCATCGCCCAGTGGTGTATGGAGTGCATGCTATTAAGATGTGTCAGGAAGTTCTCATCCAGGATTGCTCAAATCAGAATATCAAAGATAAGCAATGAACACTCAAGACTTTTGAGATAGAAGCAATAACTGCTAAACCTGGTAATCATATAGCTATCAATCCAGAATTGTCTTTTGAGTGCATAATGGAACAAAAGCTGTTTCAAGCAGATGTACATATCCCAACAAATCAAATTGGTGATATTCCCTGTGTGTTTTCATATTAAAGAAACAAGGATATTACTGTTCTGATATCAGATTCTGTGAATATCCAGGACAATTACACCTGTCTATCACCTCTCTTCTTGCTGGCTAGACCACAAACCAGCCACGGATTTTACAAAGATCAAATGAGATCAACACTAGGCAGTTCAGCATTTACTACTTTAACTCCAGGATTTCACTGTGATTTTTTTGCCATGACTGCTAGAAATAGCTTCAACTTTTCTACTGACTGTGAAATATTACTTTGTGTATAGTGCTCTCTTGAAAGCTAACATATAAAAGTGATATGATGGAAGAGAGAAGTAACAGGTGGGAGATGTACTCAAGGAATGCATTTCTGTGAAGAATGTAAATGGGTTCAAAAAGCGATAAATGTTAACTTAGAGGACTAAGAAGTAAATGTTAATTTAGATGACTAACACAGGTGCTGAAGTTCTGGGACTATATCTTCTACACAGTCACTGAGGAGAGGTAGCAGTTAGGACCCCAAGAGAGAAACATTAATCTGGGTAAGATTATTTAATCTGGATATGAAATCAGTTTTGCTAGTCTTCTGAATCATGAACACAGTATCACAAAAATAATTTTTTACCTTGCTGCTCTGATGAGAGGGGTTTGCGGGCAGGGGTTGTTTTGGTTTGGGTTTTTTTCCCATGTGCAATTATGAAAAAAGCAGGTTTAATTCACTATGGAGACTTAGAAAAAGAAAATTCTTGCTTCACAGAGTAGGGCAGTCAGACTGTAGTTTAATATGTAACACTGTCTTATCTTTTATATTTGATTCATTCTCCTTACAGTCTTTATTAAGGCTAGGTTAACAAAGAATTTTAAGGCTAGCATAAAGTATGACTTTGTAAAAACAGATTTTTATACATGAATTATTCAAATGTTAACTGACCAGTTTGACTGTTAGGGAAGAATACTTCCAGCCTTGGCCAAAAAGCAAAAAAGTATTTTTATATAAAGCTGAAGAATTTACAGTATGCATATAGATAATCTTTTCTGGAAATTGTCATAAGTGTAGTGAGACTTTAGCAGATGGAGGAAATTTTACATGGGTTGTGTGTGGTATTCTAATATGGTACCTAAATAAAATATGACATTATGTTTAAAGTAATAAGGTATGCTTAAAATTATTAGAGGGCCATTTCTGCGCTTATATTGAGCACCCTCAGGGACATTCTCAGTAAACATCACTTTATCCATTACTAGTAAGTCAAAGGTTTTACCTGAAGATTTCTCATAAAACCTTGTTGTATGAAACCACATTACAAGAAACAACAGGAATCTTGCATAAACTACAGCTGATCCGCTGATGTTATTTGATCTGTTGTTTATGTAATTTAGTTGTCAGCTGTGAATCAATGCCCGAGGGTGGCTGAAGCTCTGTGTTCTATACAGTACCTGGCTGAGTGCTAACATTAGAAAGATTTGTAGTGATGCTCTACTAGAATAACTGTTTTGAATTCCTTGAAGCTGCAAGGAAAAAAACTAATTAATTAAAACTTTGTTGAGTACCTTCTACAAATGAATAAAAACCCATTCACCAGCCAACCAACTAACCAAAACCCTCATGTGGTGAGCTGAGCCTGACCAGCAGCTAAGCCCCTACCTGGTTGCTGGCTCATTCACTCAATGGGGTGAGAGAGTCGGAAGAACAAATGCTGAAAACTCATGGATTCAGATAAAAACAGTTTAATAGGTAAAGCAAAAGCTGTGCACACAAGCAAAGTAAGGAACTCATTCACTAATTCCCATCAGCAGGCAGATATTTCACAACTTCCTGGAAAGCAGAGCTCTATCATGCATAACAGTTACTTGGGTAGGCAAACACCATAACAATGAATATCCCTCCTTTCTCCTCCTTTCCAGCAGCTTTTGTTGATGAGCATGATATCATATGGTAAGACATATCCCTTTGCTCATCTCAGGTCAGCTGTCCTGAGTGTATTCTCTCCAAGCTTCTCGTGCACTCTAAGCTGGCTCCCTGGGGTGACAGAATGAGTCAGATATTGGCACACCCATAACAGCGTGCAGGGGAAAGCAGATTGTTTCTAAAGCAAGTAACCTCAAACTTTGGCTCAGTAGAGGTAGTGAGATAACTGTTGTATCCCCTTTGTGATTTTCAGCACAGTGGTTACAAACTAATGCCACTGACACTAACCATAGTGCCACCAATGCTTCATGATACTGTGGTGCTATTTTGGCAGACTTGTCCACAGAAAGGATCCCAAAAAGTGTTCTTTAAATCATCTATATTTGATATACGCTGAAAATAAATACATCCCTTCTGTAAGTTGTTTGAATATTGTACCCACCAAGTGCAAAACTATGATATACAGTGAAAACATTCATTAAAATAAATTCTGTGTGGGACTGGATAACACCTAAACTGGAAGTTCTCTTGGGTTTTTTGTTTTGTTATGTTTTGTTTTAGATTAATAGTATATTACAAAAGTAAAACATCTTCACTTTCCACCTATCATGAAGTGGGAGATCAGGAGGGGCATAACTTACAGCACACCAAAAACTGCCTCTACCGAAATCCTTTCATACAGAGCACAATATGAACTTCTGTTGTTATGAATCATTTATTGCCATAGGTAGAATTAACAAAGGGAATACCACATTAATGAGTAACAGCTCAAATTCTAGAGTCAGGTCCTTACATTTTTGTGTTGGTAATGCTCCAGGAAGCAGCAGCAGTTTTATTTCACTTTCTATATATAAGTCCATACTTAATTCTAAGATTTGTTGTAAATCCCACCAACTATGCACAGCATTACAGAACAGAGCTGTAAATTACTATCCTCTCTTGTCTTTGAGCTGTAAGATTTACAGACAAGAGAAATACATTTTAGGCGCACTTCCTAAATCCTTTTCTGAAGACATGAAGTCCCTCATGGATCAGACCTGAAGTACCACAACAGCACCTTTATTAAAGGCTTGGTTCATTAGTGGTTATAAATCATCAGCAACTTTGATGGATCCAACAATGCAGTAACATAACAAAGCTTTGCTAGTCTAGTTGGAATATCTGACCTATATCTGTTTTAAAGCCCACTACTCGAGAGACTGTCCAATCAGATAAAACTGCTTTAACATGTGCTGTGTCTTTTAGTCCGAGGAAATTAATGTGGTCTCTTAGAGGCGAAATAGCTGAAAGGTCATGAAACTATATTTTTCAAGTCCTTATATCAAATGACAGGTTTATGATTTCACTATCTTGTAGAACCATCAGAATCAGCAACAGTAAGTTTGCCTGACTGAACAAGTGAGCTCCTGAGTCAACTTTCTGGTTGTGGGCACAGACAAAGCAGTAATGACAGAAAGCCACTCTCCTAATGACCCCTTTGTAGCTGCAGAACAATGTGCAAATATTTAGAGAAAAGATTGACTAAATCATATTAAGGATAATAAATATGCTTTCATTCACCTTTGATAAATTATTAACAGCTTAACTTTTCCAGGTGATGTTCCTGTGCAGAGAAGCTTTACTGTTCTCAAGACTCTGTAGACTCACTTTGGGGCAAATGCCTCCATTTGACATTCCCTTGGTACCTGAGAACTGTAACTCAACTGGATAACTGTCATGGCAGAGGGCTAAAGGATGCTTTAAAATAGGTCATTAATTAATAAGTCCATGTGTGGCACAGTAAAAATACTCTGTGCAATGACTGGAAGAAGAATTTATCTTTTTTAGAATTTATCTTTTTTTCAAGAGCCTTTTGCTGAGTTACAAGGGAATTGAATATCCAGGCCAATCAGACACTTGCATGGACCCTAAAGACTATTATCAGTGTGAAATATATAACTTAGAAGGTCAGAGCAAAGGCTTTACTCATGTAAGTGGATGATTATTTTCTTCTATCTCTCCAAATAGTAACTGCTTATTTGAAACAGCTGATGATTTTATTAGCCAGCAAAATGTTAGAGTAGATGTCCAGAAAAAAAGAATAAATATACAGGAGGCTAGGTATAAAAAGATTTCTGCTTCACTTTCTTTGGTTTTAAAAGTCTGCATTTATATTATCAGAAATCACTACTAATCACAAATACAATGATAAGACAGGAGTAATAAAGCAAAATTTAATGTTTCTAGAAATTATTTACCACAGATCAGGTAGCAGCTTTCTGTTCAATATTCAGCACTATGAAGTTTAACAAATGATAACCATGTTTCTTTTTGACACTCATGTTGACATCAATTAATAAAATAAAAGAGTAAAGCAATTTTCGAAATCCTAGTGTAATGGATCTTATACCCTATAATCATAAAATAAATTTGAAAGAGTTTTTTGTTTCAGTATCAATTAAGCTCTTAATGGGTTTGTGTTCTGTTTGGTGTTTTTATTTTTTCCTTTTTCAGTTATACTTCTTGTGCAATTTCCTAAATTAAACCATGCAATTGCATATTTATGAAATGAATCTTCTTGTGATAATCTTCCATGTGCAACATTTCAACTTTTTATTTTTTTACAGATATGAGTGGCCTTTGGAAGAAATGATGAATGATTTTCACTGACATGATTTCACATTTAAAATCACACTGCTAGGTTAGATTATATGAAGACAGACAGTTGGGTGTCAACAATGTGTTAAATACTCTACAATAGAGTCTCCTAACTGATCTTCTCCAGTAGCCCATTTTTTAAATGAGACAACATGCTACATAGAGCCCTAAAGAATGCTGCTAGATACTATCTTTTGGAAGAAAGGCTAACTGCTTTCAATTTATTCTTTGCAGCCACTGGAGAGGAAGATAAATAAGATCAAGACTAGTAAGGCACTAACTGTGAAAAAAAACCACCTCGCTTAGTGATAAATGAGTGAGATAACCATGATTTCTATTCTTCACAGAAAATATCCTTCAATAAGATGAGCATTTGCCAACAGAGTTAGTGCAGGCAGCATGTCATGCCTATTAATATTTAGGCAACTAAGGTTACAAAAACATGAAATTAAGATGTATATTTCTGAGACATGACAATACAGCTACAGTGTAACCTTAATGAAAACCGGTTATATGCCTCACTGTGAGAGACTTTCTTTTTGATGTGTTTGACTTCTGTAAGATGTGCTTAGCCACTTCTGTCTTGCTCTATCATTTCTGCCTGCAAAGACAAAGCAATCTCAGATACCTTAAGTGCATTTATTGATGCACGTTATTGCTTTATGGAAATCTGAATATGGAAACTTTAGAAAGAAAAGCGTGGCAAAGAGATAAAAAATGTTGTTGGTACTCATCAGTTTCTTTTCTGTTGAAAATTACAGCAAAAAATATTAAAATTTTTAAACGGTGTCTTTTTCAAAACTACCATTATGAGGATAAATTCTTTTCTTTATTAATTTTCTTCAAAATCAATAACTTTCCAAACACTCTGTGTTGATTATATTATCTGTAAGGCATCAGAGAAAGTTAAAAATCTTAAATCAAGAGGGAAGAAATTAACAAAATAGTTTGTGGTTTGACTAGCATCAGGTATTAACAGTTCTTTCTTCTATGGAGATTAAAAAAAAAATCAAAATTATCAATTGTAGCTCTTATTTGAATAAGTAATACATTCAAAACCATATATATTTATTTTGTTTTTTAAATTTTCTTTCTGGAATTGCTGTTGCTTGCTTTCGTAATATCATACCTATGACTTCACAAAATCAGTTTCATGTGTTTTGAAGAAATATTTTTTTTAAATTACTCAAGTCCTATATCTTTATTAAAAGTATACTACTGGAATGTGAGGTTTTACTCCTGTTAAATTGCTGTAACCAAGGTAAAAATAAGTGTATTCAGTCTTGATTTTTTGACAGTTGGAAAACTGTTATAAAGAAGATATCAAATCAGTAGAAAGACTGATATTCACTGTCACTAAGACTTCTCATAAGTAAAGGCATGATAGTTTACTTTTGTCAGAAATATACAAGTGAAATGAAATCATCAGTTTTCGATTAATAGCTAGATGTAGACTTTAAATACTAGTGACCATAAAATGCCAAAAATATCAAAGACCATTAGAAGAAAAGTGATTGAAGCTTTTTTTTTTTTTTTCTAATAAATACACACACAGAACAAAATTATGAATAAGATTTTGATGACAATTACCTTCTATTACTATGACTAGGACAAGAATTCAATATACAATCATAGGCAGATGCCTAAACACTTGTTGAGCTAAGCCATAACAATTGAAAATGTAAATACAGGTGAAGTCTGACCTGCATTTCTGTACATCTTTCTAGGCCATGCAGCATAGTATCACTTTTTAAAAACCAGGCACTGCATTGAAGAATAGTTCTTTTTTATCTGTCTATGTTGGAGCTTGCATCATCTCAGCATAAAATAAAGGTATCAATAAAAATCAGTGGAGAAAATAGCACGTAAATATTTTAATTACCTAAGAAATGCCTTGCAAGTGTAGGATGGAACGTGGCTAATTATTCTCTTTTTTTCTTTTTCTGCAGCACATTATCATTGAAGCTTTGGGTTTTTATTGCAAATGTTCATTATGGGTTATCAGGAAATATTTTGTAGTCTGCAGTTTGTAATATAGATGTACTGTAGCTTTTTGAAAGTACATGCAAACTGCAGAGTTTTGAGCCATTGCAGGGGAGTTCACTGTTTCTTTTCCCTTCTATATTTCTAAATATTAATATTATTCTTATTGCGATAGGCAAGCTTGCATACAAGAGTTAGAAATGTTGTATCCCATTATTCTAGGACTCTATTCCATAAAGATGGTTTGCTATCCCATCTCCGCTTTCTTCACTTGATATAATTCCTTATCCAGTTATGAAACCCAAATAGTTGTTTTTTTTCAAAATGGGCGAAGATGTAAATTAGACACTAATTACATGGAAAATGTTAGTACCATACATTTGCATTCTGATGCAAACCATAGCAATAATATAAAACTGTTTAGAATGTTTTTAGCCTCAGCATGAGAAGAAAATCAACCCTATGGACCTTTAGAAAGAAATTGTGATATTCATTTAACTTTCAGTACTCCCATTCCCTCAGTTTATTAGAAAAGACAGAAGTACTATTAATTTTAAATAATTGTCCTTCTTTAATGATAAAACCAATATTAGTTAACATCAACATAAATTTTAGTAGCACAAACTTCCTGAAGGTCAGACTAAGGAAATATAGTGCAGAAAAATTATCCCAGATACATTTCCTATGAAATTCTGCTCTTTCATACATCTGAAACTAACTCATAGGATTAAACAAACAAATTTTAAAGCCAGAGTGCTGTTTTCTGTTATCTTAGTTGTATGTTGGAATTTCGTGATTAGACTAAACAAATATAAATGAATTAATAAAATACTATTAAGAAATAAGTTCCATTTGCTTATGAAAGATCAAAAACACTCCAGACTCATGTTAAGATTTATATATACTGTTTAAACAAGCTAAACTTAGTTTAACATGACCATTGCAGGAAAATAATCTGGAAATAAAATAGAGATTTTTTGTGTCAGAAAATATTTGGTATGGCTACTGTAGAATGAATCCTGTACACAGAAAATTAGTAGTCCAAGGGAGGTTTACAGTCTGGGGATGATAGGTCTGGGAATAAGTTTATGCAGTACATGTGACAGTTATTTTCTTTAATTGTTTTAATTCTAGAAGTAAAATAAACATTGAATGGATCTTTTTAGTCATAGCATCCATAGCTGTTCATCAGCTTCTGGAAGGAAGTAATGTAAGTATTTGATCTAGTCAATATTTATTAAGAAGCTCTGACTGCAGAGCAAAGTGATCCAAAACACAGTCTAAGAATTAGAAAATATAAATTCTATTTATTGATAAGCAAACGAGAAGGTCTGGCATGGACTAAACCAAGAATGATCCAGAAAGACCAGTGTCTTCTTCATGGTCAGGTAAGAACCTCTGTTTCTGTAGTACTGGGTCTGCTGGAGTTGATAGCAGTCCAAAGGTTTCTACATTTTACAGGATTAAGATTTTTATTACTTATTTAGTGTGATTTAAGCATATTCTGAAGTATATCTCAGGTAATGTAAGTTTTTGTTCAAGAATTTGTTGGATCAGTTTTGCTTACTCGCTAGTTCTTCATCTTCTGCCATCATCAGCAGCACTCTTAACAAGGTTTAAAGAATGTAGGCTGCAGACTAGAGGAAAAATCAATGAACTTGCACTATTTCTGGTGGTGGGCAAGCAGAGCAAAAAATACAAATCCAAACAAAACCCAGTATTCCACAACAACCAAAGGAAGTAAAATAATAGGAAACAAAAGCACTATGCTTCCTAAAGCTTCACAGTTGACTACTTAAAATTTTATTGTTCATTTGCCTGGTGCCATCAAGTGGAGAGGATAAGTTTGTTAGAGGTTCAAACATCCTGAACATTAAATTTGTAAAGACTCTGTAAAAAGGCTTTGAATACACTGCAAACAGTGAATACACATAATTCAAAATCATAATTGAAGGGATAATAGAAACTCCTCACCTACAGGATGCACTTCAGTTGTACGGAGGCTGCATGCATTTTCCAGCATGGTGAATTATTTTAATTGCTTTTGACAAATTAAGATGCACTCTTTCACTGACTGAGTTAGCTAAAGCAGGTTGGCTGAAAATGGCAGAAGACAAGACAATGATAACTAAGAAATGAGGCACATGAGAAAGGTTCTTTAAAAATTCCCCTGTAACCACTTTCTGTAAGAGCAGCCTTTCTTGTCAATGTGAGCTTTATTAATCAACACAGACGCAGAGAAGCATCCTTAATAAATGAAGAGTGTGGAAGCCACCTGTTTCTCCTGGAGCCCTACAGCAATGTTAGAAGGTAAAGGAAGAATCAAATTTATACTTTTCATTTTTAATGACAGCAGACATACTGTATTTTAACACTTTAGCATGCTTAGGAGTCATCTTACTAAAATCTCAGCAATTTGCTTACTACTTCTTCCTTGTTCTAGCTAAAATTAGTCTGGAAATGCTAGTTCTTGCATGTCAAAGCATCCTATGCTCTTGTTATGAACTGAAAAGAGGAATTTCTGATGCATTGATCAACAGGATTCTTTCAGACAAGGCAGAATAAAGTCATAGAAGAAGAAAAGCCTTGGATGCTGTGCAAACTATTTAACATTACTCATCACAAATTAGAACAGAAAGAAATAGGACTATCTATTTGACCTTCCACTGCCCATTGCCTCCCCATCTCTGTTGATATATGTTTAAATATTTTTTATAAATATAATGCATATCGCCACACATTTTCTCTCTAGTATCAGGAAGTTGTTATAGAATATTTATCGTAATCTTATTACTCCATTCAGGAGCTCAAGTCAATTAGTTTGTTGTAGAGAATGTTAAATGAATCAAACACCTTGTAATTGCTCACATAGAAAAATATGAGTTTAATCAAACAGACAAAATAATTTCCATATGTGAAAGCTGATGCTGAAACAGTAATCTCACTTTTGGTTAATAAGAAACTTAACCACAGGAACAGCATACCAAGGGTTGTGAATTTCTCTTAATGACATATCTTTGTCCAGGACTGGTTATCTCACTTAAAGCATTCACACTTAATTTATACACGACTTCAAGTTTTGCTTCTGCAGTGCAAGAATTCCGATTGGTTAAATCAGTTCCTAAAATATAAGAATCCATAAAGTAACCTGAGTACATGAAAATGTGGGAATAAAACCTTTCAAGATGTAAATCTGAACTCACTGTACGGTCACAGTCACACTGTCTAACACAGACATACTCTGGAACAGCGTAACAAATGAATTGTCACAGACATCCATATTACCACTCCACGTGATTTTTATTTTTTTTTCACATAAAATTGGCCTCATGCATATGTATATTGTAAAGTAAGAGACAAACGTATAAAGATATTTTTTATCCATCTTTATATGTCTTTTGAGTAGCAAGATTTACTCTGAAATGTCTCTGACTGGGTGGCATTAGGGTGCCCAGCATTGAGATTCCATGCTGAGTCTGCTGCTGGTAGGGTCATGTCAGGTCTCCTGGCTAACAACTGGAATGAATGGTTAATTTGATGAATTCTATTCGGTTTTAAACCAACTAATCATTCACCATTCTTAGGATAAACTATCAGGATTTCTGTAATAATACTGATTAAAACTTTTATCTTTTGTAAAGATAACTGAGATGCTGCCTGTCTCTGAGCAGCTTCTAAGCACCAGGGGTTGATGCCTGGTTTGATGTCATAGACATCTATGTAATACTTGCTCTTAACACCACCTGCTCTCTTTCTGTTAGGGGAGAATATGACACTCTTTGGATTGCAATAGAAGTCTTCCCGAGCCTTTGTGCTCTGAAAATTCTGAGTGCCAGCTTTGAGCAACTTGAGTGAGGAGAACAAACACCTAATAATAAATACAGACCTTGTTTAAATTAATTCTGTTCAGGCAAGCATTTAACTTGGGTGCTGCTCACATCTATTCTTACTTACTGTTTGTTCTAGTTTTTGTGATGGAAAGAATAGAAAGCGGACACTTAATGCCTCAGAATCTTCCTAAAGATATATGCAAGACCCTGTATCTGCAAAGAATAAAATACTGTTTCATTATCTTTGAAACTCTAGTAGTGTTACAGCAAAAGAGAAAAAACTGGTGATGAATATGCATCTTACACTGGGATAGTATGCACCCTACACTGGGATAGTATCACTACTGTTTGCATGCACATACGGTCTCCTGCAAAGTCATATTGTCAATCCTGCTTTTCAGAAGCAAATGCTGCCGCTGTCTCACTGTTATAGTCACAGGAGCAAGGCATTTGAGACAAGTCTGGTCAGAGCTCTGAGAAAAGACTGGGTGAGGAAGGGGTAAATCCTGCAGATTGCTTGTCCACAGCAAATCAGAAGGCTGAGTATTTAGCAGGTCAACTTACAAGCAGGTCTGCTTGGTTACTTACCAGAGGAGCCTTGTTTAAATCATTTGGAGGCAGTGAGGTAGGTGACACAGCACTCATGGAGCTGCTTAGCCACAAAAAAGCTTCTTAGTGTTAATATTAAATCACTTGTGGTGTGTTTCACTGGGAAGATGAGAATTACTGGGCTACATGTGTAATATATATATATCACATAAAATGTTGGTGTGCTGAGTCACAGAGGCCTGTTATAAATCATGTTTATCAGGCACCTCTGCCCTATTACCTTTGCACTGTAATTTCTTTTCACGTGATCTGTTCTAACATCTTAAATCTCAAAGCAACAAAGACAAAGGGAGCAAGGGACTTTCATCTTGCCAGAGAAATAGGAGTACACAGTTCTTCCATGTTCAGCAAATTCCTTACGAACCATGGAAAACTACCTCAATCCTGTCTACTTGTATATTGGATATATACAAATATATCCAATTAACATTTTATGCTATTATTTCTATAAAAAGAACTCTCAGGAGTACCTTTTCAATGGTACCTAAGTCACAAAAGTCACATAATCTATAGATTTTTCTGAATTATAGCTATTGATATTTGATGCTCCTAATACTTCTAATTTAGCAAAACATTAATGACATTAGGCAACAGCATTCTAATGACACATTGATGCAGCGTAAGATCTAAACTGTGATGAGCAGAACTCACTGAATATGGTTGTGTGGTAGGATTTTTTTAATGCAGTACGGAAATATATCTAGTTCGGAAAGAAGATATATGTTCAACACTGCCCCCTGCTTTGTAGAAGTACCAGAACTCTCCAAAGTATCTTTGTCATTGAGTTACCTTGTGCTATACAAGCGGGTTTAAGTTACTTAGTTCTTTTATGAATGTCAAGCGTTAAATCTTACGCATAAAGAGGTGCACAAAGGAACTATTTTCTGCAAATGTTGTGGGATGGTGTAAACAATAAGGAAGTTTTGATGCAGGTTTGAATGACGCTAAAAAGGTGAGGGCTAGTTTTTATTAGCACCCTTGCTCAAAAAATCACCACACTGTCACTTCATATTTCTGCCTTATATTTCAAGTGAAGAGTCTCAGAGCCCAGCTGGTCTCACCACAACTGCCAGAAAAGGACATGGGTATTTCCCAGCGCAGGGAGAGGACCATACAGTAGCAGCTATGTATTCAGGTTAGGAATAAACCCACAATCTTTCTGCCTTGCCAAGTGCCCCTGGTTTTCATCCCAGAGCAATTAGGAGATGGAGGGGTTCAATCTTTTTTAGCAGTCCAAACTGACTTGTGGGAGAAGTAGAACCTTTTGTTGCTTTGGTTACTGGCCAAAACCAGGCCTCTTCTTTGCTCCTGCTGGTGATTAGCACTCTTGGTTTCATTGCTGCTGCAGCTTTCAGTCTTTCCCTTTCTAGCACTATGCCCCTTTCTTTAGGGGAATGGATAATTCCATCCCCCTCCCCCCACCCCCCATTTTAGGCTTATTTCTTTCAGTTCTGTTACTTCAACACCTGGCCCTGCCTCTTCCTTGGCTGGTGGAACCATAGTACACTGACAACTCAATTCACCCAACCTACTATCTTTTTGAGAAGCAACGTAACTTCTGTAGCCCTCCTTAAGGAACATGAGGTAAAGATGCTTTTCTTCATAAGTATCCAAAAGGTATTTTTGTGTGTATGTAACCTACTTTCTTCAACTTAAAAGTTCTGAATTTCACTACTGTACAAACTCTGCTGTTGTAATGAGTAAAACCACTGAGATTAGATTATTTTAGAATAATACTTTGTAATAGAGATAAATTTCTTCTGTAAAGAGCAAAAAAACCTATACAAACAGGGATTTTGTTTTATCACTTTAATAAGTCTTTATTAAAGACTAATCAAATATTATCAAATATTAGAAGACTAGAATGTAGAACCTAGATAACTACTCTGGTGTGTGAGGTAGTTTAATAACACAGGTGATAAACAATTCACCACACAGTTTTTAATCAACCAAAAGAATATACATACAATATAAAAGAAAGACTTTTCAGGGAAAAGCAAGTCACACAAGATCCCTCGGATAGTCAGTTTTCTGTTGCACCAAATCATAAACACAATAATCATATAAGAAAACCACTCAGAGCAGAAGGCACCTGCCTGAATTTCCAGCCAATGTATTCACTTAGATTTTCTCTCAGAACCAATTTTTTTTTTTTTTATGATGAGCAAGACAATGTTTCTCAACTAAAATTTTATCTAGTTTCTTTAAGTCAACAGCAAAAGTTCCATTCACTTAAGCAATGCAAATATCAGGCTTGATTGTCCTAATTAAATTAAGTCTAAGCACCAGAGTAGCACAATCTGACCTTCACGCATAAAGAGAATGTGTATGGACTTCCCAAAGATAAATTAATTGGAAAAATGATTAAGAGGGAAAATGGACTTACTGTACTAACATCACCCCTGCATTATGCTAATATTACAGCAGCAGGAAGCTTACCTATTGTACTTACATCACCCCTGCATTATGCTAATACTTCTTGCTACAGTAGCATCAATCTGATGGTGCATTAACATACTCTATCTCTGAAGTGATGTACACTAGCAGTGATGATGTGTTAGTTTAAATCATTGTCAAAGTGATACTGCTATAATGTTACCATGTTGATGATTTGATATAATATATTGCTGGAGAGACACCATGCTGATTACATGTCAGTGTAATACATCATTATTTTCCTGTCACCATGAAGATATTGTAGAATAATCTATAGAAAAAGCAGGAAGAAAATCTGACAGAGAGAATCTCTTCGAGAAGCAGAACTTCTCAACATATTCATTAAAATTATATCTATTTATATACTCACAGAGGGTTTGAGGAAAACAATAACATAATTTTGCCATAGTCAAGGATAGACAGATCTCAGTTTATGTTTCCTAAACTCTTTCTGCAAATAAAGCAAGAAAATATTAGAGAAGTGTGCAGAAGTGTGCAGAAGTGTGCTCTGAAATAGCCGTAACTGCCTTTGCTGGTTTACATTTGTACTGGTCTACAAAGCAGCCTGAAAGGAGACTAGAAAACACATAAGCTAGTTTCATAGAAACCAGGGTAGCTAAAAAGTGAGCCCCTAAATACATTGGCTCTTTGGAAAATACAGAGCATATGTCTCTAAGATATCTTAGGTATACAGAAGGATAGCTAAGGACTGGCAAGAGTCATTTATCCTTGCCTCATAACCCAGTATGATTCTACTAAATTCTCTCTCTCTCTAAAGCAAAATATTGCGATTCTTCAGATGCATATGTAAGTGTGCAGGATAGGAATTAGTAGACATTTCTGACTCTACTGGATTGAGGGATTTGGGAACCCTTTGAATTTTCCCAGAAAATTCTGACACCAGAAAACCCTGAAGTTTGGGGGTTCCTATTCTTTGACAAGGAAAGACTAGAGACCTTGAATGTCATTTCTTGACATGATATCCATGAAAGTTTCCAGTTCAGGAAAGTAAAACTCCCTGGAGCATCAAACCTTGGGACTTCCGAAATTCCTGACTTCCCATGTCTGTATTTTAATAAGCAATTACCTGTCATTAACCACTTCAGCAACATCTTTTTGTATACTTTTACCATCACTGTTCTTCAGAAAAATGTAAGAGAAAATAATAATATGTTTTCAAATGTGTCTTCTCCAGCTGATGTCTCTGACATACTGCTGATATCGTAATTTCTAGCAGGGTGCCCCTTAAAATTCAGTGTGTATGCTTTGATCACATTGTAAGGGACAGTATTAAAATAAGAATAAAATTAAGAAAGGTAGCTATGACTGCATTTGCTGTGTACAGCTCATCAGGAGCTAGTCATAACCTCAAGAGCTGCTCAAGGTCTGGGAGGCCACAAGGTTGGACTTCACGATGAGCTAAACTATTCAAAGAAATTGACTTACGTTCCCCATCTTGTAGGCTTCTTTCTTAAATTAAACCCGAATATGAGCACTCTGTAGAAATAAACTGTTTGAAAGAGAAGATTGATAGGCTTTTTTTCTGTTTCCAGGTCTTTTCCTGGTTTAGTGTGTTCAGGTTCCTGCTCCCTGCAGCAGTTTTCAATATAGTTCTATGACTTTACTAAAGCTTTTCTTTTATAGCAATATGTCACTACAGAAAATTTCATTTCAAAATATCAGCAGTCTTTCTAAAGCTTCCGTTCTTACTGCTCTGGTCACTGCCATAGTACCCATTACCCCAGTTAAAACTGTTTAACACTTTCTTGTTCCCTTGATAACCAGAATGAAGTTAAGAGAGCAGAGCATTGTTTGTGAATACCTTTTAACTTCTTCCTTAAATATCTGATTTTCAGTCAGCTATCGTTCTCTGCCATAGAGAAATTTAGACTGCTGTGTCTCAGAGTAATTGTGGAACCTATAGGAAGAAATACTGGAAATTCAGCATGTGACATATTTCTGGTTAGCAAATAATCATCAATCAACTTGCACTGTGCTGCTAGAAATGACATATTCTGTATGAGATGGGAAATTAATGTCTTCATCATTTGGGTATTAAAAATCTCCAGGTGCTTTCACAAAATTAGCAATATTAGTACCTAGTTACTGGCCAGATTTGGGGTAGATAATTATGCCTTTCCAATATAAAATTAATTCTTACATCTCACTTCCTGATCTGCTTAATGCTGCTGTAGTCAAGCGAGCAGTTATTGTGCTCCCCTGCAGAAATGACCATCTGACAGCAGCAGGAAATTGATACTTAATTTAATTCCGTGGTGGTTTTACTTAAAATCTTTCTGCCTCTGAGTCTTACCTAAGATAATCTCAAATACAGAGCTCAATCTAAACACAGTTTTAAAGCTTGAGTGTATTTTGCTTCACAGATTCTTGGCTTTTATATTTCACAGCTTTTACATTGTACAGCTCCAGTACATATATTTCCTGTTTCAGCCAACAGAACATTAAAATCAGTCCAAAATATTAGAAGAAATATAAATAACTGGCACAAGCAATAGGAAATTTGCCATGCGCTATGTATATACTACTATATGTAATAGTAATTTGTAATAAACATAATGCTGTGCAAATCTGAATACATTCTTGAAATATGGCTTCTGCTGTTTAAGAAAAAGAATAAGGAAAAAGCAGCTGACTTTTACCCTGAGTTGCTTCTGTCCAAGATGCTGTTGCTGTCACGAAATTTGACTGCTTGAGTTAGTGGTACACACCAGTCAGTAAGGATCCCAACCCAAAGTCATGAGTTTATTTGATTTCTCCACAATTCCTGCTGCTCACACAGGACGCAGTGACTAGAATAAAGCCTCACAAAAACAGTGCACTGTGGATTAGCTATAAGTATATCACTGTTGCTACTTGTGTATAACTTTCATTAGAACAAAACTGAGCAGACAGCTTGGCAGTCTAGCAATAGTGCATTAGTTTGCTACACAGAAGGTCCATGTGTCATATGTTCCTTACTAGAACAAAGCTATTAATTTCTTCTAAAACCTCACAAGGAATTTTATTAATGGAAAATAATTGCCTTATTTTTTTCACCCTGTGGACACCCTCACACATATTCATTGTGGACTTTTGCCTTGGAACAATTAATACCTTGGTCTGCTTTCCCACTGTAATTCTAAGGAAATAGATGTATCTTCATATCTAAATCTGATACTAAGCTCCTTTGAGTATGGTTTGTAGAAGCTCTGTGTACAACAAGAAGTCAAATGAGAACATCATGGTAGTTACTTCTAACCAAAAAAAATCCTTCAGATAGAGGAGATCAGTGGGAAAAGCATGCTCTGAATGACAAAAATGTGAAATATCTTGTATTATATAGGAAGAACTCTTCAAAGTCTCTAGCTGTATATTCACTCTTCACCAACTACTGATAGTGATTGTCTTGGGAAGAATTGAAGACCAGGAAAAGTATCCTATGATGTTTCCCCAGTGTGTTTTCTGTAATTTCAGAATCTGAAGGCTAGTTTTACACTTCCATGATTCAGACTCAGAAAGGCTTTGTTGAAATCTTAGTGTCTTCCTAGGCCTGAAGGGAAAATGGGGAGTGTGTAGAATGAATAACTACCATAGGAAAAAAAAAAAAAAAAAGAAAGGAGAAAAAACCCCACCCCTCTATTCCCCCCCTCCCCCCCCCCAATAAAAATTTAAGTCCAACACCAAAACACAAACACCCAAGAGCATGTAATAAAAACAGAAAGTTGGCAGGATCAGAGTAAATCTAAATATTGTAACTTTTACTTAAAATAAAAAAGGGCTGTGAGAAGGGTTATCCTGCATCCAGATGCTTCTGAATCCTTTGCAAATTCCGTTTTCAGGGGAGTGTTTGCTATCTACAACACCATTTTCTACAGTAGAAGAAACATCAGTGTCTGTTAATTTGCTTCTTCCCTCATCAAGCAGGCTGAAATAAGGAGCTGCAACAACTGACTGAACTGAAACAGTGTACCAGGAGAAAACCAAGAAGCAGTACTGATTTATTTTGGTAAAAGAGACATTTATTTCAGTCGTTATGAGCTTAAAGACAGTTATTTTACTCTTCAATTATTTTCTTCACGAATGGAATATGATACAAACTTTGCAGTCTTAACAGCTAGTCTTACCCAGAGCTGATAAGAAGAGATTTTTTTTTTTTTTTCTTTTTAATATAGTAAAACACAAATGATACCCAGGACATCTCCAGATAAACAAAACTGAAAAAAAAAAAAATCTGGGAAAATAAATGTATTTTTGTAGCATTTTACTGTATTCCTTTCAAAGAATTCTAAGGAACTGCAAGATTTTCAAGTTGCTGACATGTAACTTAATTCATAAATATACAGGTAAGGAGAAAGGAAGGGGAGTGAAGCAGGGAGGAAAAGGGTGAAAGAGAGAGGGAAGGAAGCAAGCAAGAAAACAAGGAAACAAGCTGTCATAGATTGGGTCTCCAAGGAGAAAAGGTAAAATGTATATTTATCGATAGTTCCCACTAGATGATTCCCAAAGTACAGGTGAGTACACGTACCAGATTAGTTTCACAGCCAGCCATTCTGTCATACCATAGGCCAGTACAGCAAAGAACAGAAATGCTAACCTTAGCCTAGGACTGGTGGATGATAAACATTACCACGGGGAATACATACAGACAGAATGCTGTTAGGTAGGGCACCTGTGAGCACATGCACAGGAATTCTGAGAGTACATGAATCAACACTGTGACTAGCAACTGTTAAACTAATGTAACAAATTTTGTTTAACACACTGCAGTCAGATCTGGCAGTTTCTAAGCCCTTCATGCCCCACCTTGGGTGACAAAAAGGCCTGTTTCGGTTTAACCCAGCTGGCAACTAAGTACCATGCAGCCTCTCCCTCACTTCCTCCCCCACCCCCCCCCCCCCCCAGTGGGATGAGGAAGAGAATCAGAAAAAGGTAAACACCATGAGTTGAGGTAAGAGCAGTTTAATAATTGAAATAAGGTAAAATAATAACAATGACAACAGGAAAAACAGAGAGAAGAATAAATCTCAAGAACAACAAGTGACGCCCAATACAATTGCTCACCACCTGCTGACCAATGCCAAGAAAATACCTGGGCAGCTACCACCCCTCCTAGACAACTTCCCCAGTTTTTATACTGAGCATGATGTTCTACGGCATGGAATATCCCCTTGGCTAGTTTCTGTCAGATGTTCTGTCTCTGCTGTCTCCTGGCTTCTTGCGCAGCTCCCCCCTGACAGAGCATGAGCGTCTGAGAAGTCCTTGATTAGAGTAAACACTATATAGCAAAAGCTAAAACTTCAGTGTGTCATCCATGTTATTCTCATACTAAATTCAAACCACAGCCCTGCACCAGCTGCTAGGAAGAAAATTAACTCTACCCCATCCAAAACCAGGAGGAATCCCAAAACTGATTATGAAAAGCTCTTCTTTTGAGGATCCATAGAGCTAGAAATAGTTGCTAAATCATTGTTTTTGGTAGTGTTAACAGTCCCTCAGCAAATTCAGGCCCAGAACATGCAAATACCTGTATAGATGATCAAGTGCCTGGGAACATTTATTGGTCTTGTTTCTATTACTATTATATATGCACACTGACACTTCTGTGTACTTATTCAGTTACTTAGTGTTGTTCTGTTCTTTTGTCCTTGTTTCATCTCCTGAAACTTTACAACTTTTTTTTTTTTTTTTTCATTATTTCAATATGTCCACAAAGGGAAGCATTTTCAAAATCACAAGAGATGTCTATGGATATTTGTTTCTATATTTATCAACTCCTGTAATGCTAGTTGACCTTAGCATCATTGAAAATGACTGCATGAAGAAATAATCTTTGCAATCATTTAAATAATGATTTTTATGATCAAGAAAATGAGCAAAGTAATAACTCATATGCAGCAAATGACTATTTGCAAATTACCTCTGCTAGATGACTCCAGTTGAGACAGGTTTTGTGGTATGTGCTTTGTGGAATAAACCTTGGAAATCATCATAATTACTTTATTTGGTGCTTCTAGTACTTAACAAAAGGCTAATTACAGAGGAGGAATAAATCCCTTTGGAAAAAAACCCAAGCCAAACAAACAAAAAACAAAAAACAAAAAAAAAAAAAAAGAGGGGGTGGGTGTGGGGTGGGAGCAAAAGTGAAGAAAAAAAACCTCCAGTGAAATAGCAAATAAGCTCAGTCAGATATAAACAGAACATAAACCAAAATATTGATCTAGTATATGCAGTCTTCCAAATAAAATTAGCTCTGATTTTTAGTGAAAGAGACAATATTTTTAAGTTGTCCATGGAAGTGACTTGCCTTTTTTCCTGAAAAGTTGGATTTCTGAAGCAGGAATCCACAAGCAAACATGTTGTTCAAAGCAGTATTCTAGTGTTTATGAATGGAAAGAGTGTCCTGGGTTTAGCAGTAGCAGTCAGTTTTTCTCCTTCTTAGTAGCTGGGGCAGCACTGTGTTTTGACTTTCAGCCTGGGAACAGCACTGATAACACTGATATTTACTCTGGCCAAGGACTTTGTGAGTCTCATGCTCTGCCAGGGAGGAGGGGAGGCCGGGAGGAAGGAGGGACAGGACACCTGACCCAAACTAGCCAAAGAGGTATTCCATACCACAGCACGTCATGCCCAGGGAGGTAACTGGGAGTTACCCGGAAGGGCACGCTCTTCTCAGTCAGGCTCATTTCGGCAGGTGCTATCATATTGTCTTCCCTTGTTATTTCCCTTATCATTATTATTATTGGTGGTAGCAGCAGTGATTTGTGTTATACCTTTGTTACTGGACTGTTCTTATCTCAACCCATGGGAGTTACATTCTTTCAATTCTCCTCCCCATCCCTCCAGGAGTGGGGGGGAGGGGGGAGGTGGGGAGAAAAGAAAGAGCGGGGGGAGTAGAAACTGGGTGGCTGACTGGGTTTAAACCATGACAAAACAGCCAAACTTAATTGCTTTCTTCAAGAAAATAAGCAAAATTCTACCCATAACAAGCAGACATCTAATATGTTTGGGTTTATGCAATGATTTTCTTGCCAAGTTTATTTCCTCCAGGATACAACAAAATAATTGCTGCACATCAACTTTCTAGAGCTGCTCAAACATGAGTATCCCTGCAGCAGACTACTGTCCAAATTATTTTGCAAACATCTGACATATTTTTAATCCTTAAAAAATCCTAATCTATCAAAGGAGAAGATTTTTTGGCTTTGAGTGAGTGTAACTTGGAAATGGTGTTTTTCAATATAAATTTACTGTTCCTATTCTTTAAATATATGTACTTTATATATATATTTACATATAGATTATATTTATATGTATATTTATATTATATTTATATTATATTTATCTATATATATTGTATCCAAAGCAGTATATGCACTTTTGCTTTAATTAAGTAGTACTATGGCTATTTTCTTACATAGCCACAACTGCTGTTGCTTTAAATCTGTTTTTCTGTACAGAGCACCGAGGGCATTTCAGATTTATTGGATGAACAAGTAGGATAGACAGGCATTACAGGCTGATTTCAATGCATCATTTTTACCCTTGTGGGGGAAGACACTGCATAGTGAACCGAATGATGCTGACTTGTCCAGTAACATGCTTTGGACCTTACATTTGTGTCAATAATACCGTTTGGTGCAGGGTGGATAATTTTCAGTTCTGTTTCTAGTTACTGTAATTACTACCTAAAAAAAACAAATGGCTAAGTTCACTCAATCCAATTTTATTAATATCTTCACGTGTCTTGTTGCTGCTGCTCTGCCTCTCCAAGTTTCGTAGTACTCCTCGGCAGACCTAAAAGCTTGTTGGACAGAGACATCTAGCGGCATAAGGACTATATATCTAATTGCAGTCATGTTTTCAGAGCCCGTGATTCCTTCAGGAGACTCAGCGATGCGTGACAAAGCAAAGGGATGTGAATTCTTTCCACTTTCAGGGATTATAAGGGGGAACAGGAGCCAGCTCTACTGTTAGCTGCAGACTCCATTCCACCAAACTACACTTGTCAAGAAAAATTACCAGGGAAGGACCCTGCTAACTTTTAAACCTCTCTTGTCACTCTAGTTTATAGTCTCAGTGAACAACATATGGTGCTGCTGAGGCTGCAGCCCAAGACTTGCTTATTCTAGTAACACGCTTCTGCTTTTCTTTTTATTACACTATGTCCTCATGTACACAGGTTCGTCCCAGCAAAACACCTGGAAACCTTCCCTGAATTCATAATATATATATATATATATACACACACATATATGTGAGTAACCTTTGTTATGTGCTGTTCTTTTTTTTTTTTTTTTTTTGGAGAGAAACAGTGACTGGAATGTCTTTCAAGCAGGCAAAGTTTATTTGTTGAGTCTCTGTTTGGATATATGTGTTACTAAACGATTACACTACATGGAGCATAAAGTGATGAGGCATTTATCCTGAGTTTATGAAGGTGAAAACAAGTGAGTCATTCACTGTTTTGAAGTAGACTTTTAAGAAAAAAGGTGTCTCTTTCAAAGGCAGTATTTGCTTTTAGTGTAGCTAATTTTGTTATGCTGGAAGTACGAAACTGTCGTTTGTGGACTTCAGTGACTGCACGTTTTCTACATCTGTTTGTAGCTTATTGACAAACTGCACTGACATAAGCTATCCCTCTGACTTTAGTGATGACTTGTTTTTAAGTCAAGACAGAACATGTCCTTGAGCATCATATTACAATAACCCCTTTCACCAGGGAAAAATGAAAAAAATATACATAATATATATTTATGCAATCATATCAATGTAAACATATCAAATATTTGGACTAATTTGAAAAAGAATGCTTAACAATGAAATATTTGTTGTAAGCACACATACAGAGAGAGAGAACACAATTTTGTTATGAGCAGCTCCAAATTAGTAAGGGTACATTGAAAAATCTTCACATAGAAATATAAGCAGTTACTACTAAAGATCTGAATTGTTAAAAAATTATAGAAGGTGTTTTATTGAATTAATAACAAATTAAGAAAAAAATCAGTAGTGGAAAATAGTATATTTTCAAATTTGGAAAAATTTCCTTTTTTTTTTTTTTTGCAATTTTCCTTTTTGAAACTTCCTATTGCAAAATGCATTCATCATTGTCCTATAAAGTTTCATCTTTATATTACATAGTAAAAGGTTTCCAATCAAATTGTTTCTGCCACCTCTGATTGTCACATTTTCAAAATATTGATGTTATCAGGTAAGATGTAGCATAAATTATTTTCAAAATTGAATGTGAAAGCAGTCAATGATAAATCTATAATTCATGAAAATCCACAGCCATCTTAGACTTCCAATGTTTTACTGTTGCTGCAACATCCCTACTATTTCCTTCTTGGCTCTGGCTATGAAAAAAAAAAAAATTCATCCTCTAATTTTAGTACAATATTGTATATCCCAGAGCTCCATCTTTTATATTAAACAGCCATCTTTCTCCTTGACAGTTCATGATACAGCTGGCATCAACAGGCAAATGATTTATTCAGACACAGAAGAAATATTTGACAGCTGATTATTCTGTCATATTTTCCCCTGTAACTCAACTTATCAAAACATTAGCTAGCACTCTTGTGAATCACCAAGGCAATATTCACCAGATGCAGTATCTGCAATGAGCTAATTTGGATAATAAACTAGAAAATACTTCTGGCTGGGGAAAAAGGGAAGATTGCGAAGGACTGCCATTTCACACATATGGTGAATAGTCTACATTACCCACAGTCCCGTGAACCATCAGTAAAAAATGGATAATGGCCAAGAATTCCAAATGAATATGATCAAGAACTGTACCTCAGGTAGTTTAGCAAATTACCTAACTACATCCATTAAGTCATCTACACATTTGCAAATGAACAGAAAGCTCAAATCAGTAATTCTCTTGTGATGATTGGAGCTGAGAAACACCACTAACAAACATTACTGGGAAGACAGAAGAACACAGAAAACTTCATTTTTTCGCTTAAAGTTTGTACTTGTGTGGTGACACAAAAGTTTAAGAATAATTTGTAAAAATATGTAATTGAATAACTAAGATCATACGCAATACTCAGATAATCGACAGGTGTTGGGTGAAACTGAGCACTGTTTCAGGAAACATAGCAAGTTGTAAGAAAGGATTCTTCCTCCATACTTGAGAGACGTAAAGCAGTGAGACTGTCAGGGACCTGGCCTGGCAGTCAAGTTCTGCAACAAGTTTTGCAGCCTCCCCACATCCCATCCCATCTCAACCCATCCCTCTCCCTTCACCTCCGGGGTCTGGGGTGAGGGACGCTGGGGCTACCTCTGCTGCCAGGTAGCAGTGTCGTTGCGTAAGTTCTGGGCTTAGCCTCCATGGATCTCTCCTTCTTCTGTGGGAGCTGTGCTAGAGCTCAGACCCTCTGCCTTGGCCCTCTCCTGTGCTGAGTGGTAAGGATTCCCATGCCATGATGTCCCCTTGCTGACTTTTGCTTTGCCAGCTAACCTTCCCCACTTGCCCTCTGACATGCCTTGGGTGGTTATCCTGGGGCAACTCTGACTAGCCCTGCTCTGCTCTCCTTGTTCAGTGTGGAAAGACCACACCCCATATCAGGACTGCAGCATCTACCTGCACCAGTGCATAAACCTGGATGTCCCTGTCAGAGAGAAGGAAGGTGGCACGGAGTTACTGCTTATAGTGCTGCTCTTTCCCTGTCTTCTCTGAGCGGTACTGAACAGATCTGAGTAGCTGGGGGGAACTGTGGCAATTTCAATCAGCAGCTGCTGGGGAAAGTGAGAAATCACTTGTTTTTCTTGTCTCTGTAGAAGCCCATAGGCAAACAGCTAAAAAGCCATAAATGGATAAACTGAGAATGGAAATTTTCAATATTTCCAAAATTAATCTTTTTAATTTTTTCACAAGCTTTTGGCCTTATTAAGAAAAAGTAGTTTACAATTATTTCTTTTCCTATCAAGCAGATTTGTGCACAGCTTTACTCCTTTTTTTTTTTTTTTTCCTGAAAGAACCAAAAAAAACACACAAAAAAAACCCCACACAGGTAAAAACTTGTGAGTCCCTTCCCAATTAATGTAAGCACAAGTTACCTGATTTTCATCTGGGGGTCAAAAATCCACTTTAAAAAGTTTTCTCTCTCATTAATGAAGTCCACGTAACTTTTGCATGAGTCCATAACAGACAAGTATATCATAATATATTTATGATGCTATCCTGAAATCCCAACCCAAACCTCTAAGCAAGGTCTCCATAGCTTTTTCTGTGCTGCTTGATGAAATACATCATGGGTCTGTGCTTCAGTGTGAAGTATGAATAACGAGTATTTGCTTGCTAAACCCATGAGTTATGCAAAATAACTAAGGGTGTGGAAGGTATGGGGGAAGTGTGTCCCAAGTCACTCAGCACTGGCTTCATTTCACTCTGACTGAAACTGGTGAGAATTTCCCAGAGTTTAACCAGAGCATCAGTAAGTTAATATTACTTAGTTTTAAAAATCTTGTCCTTAATTCTTCTAAGCAGCTTTGACAATCTGAAGTGAAAAAAACCTTTAGAAATGCAAAATCCCTGTATTATCATTATATTGAGGCTGGTTTACTTTTCTTAAAAGCTATTTAAAAGGGAACCTGCTTTCAATGAAATGAAAGAGTTAGGGCTTCCTGAAAAGAACAGTCTAAGTAAAGTTTAATTTAAAAGTCATAGTTTAATATTTCTGGGTTTAGAGAAAGGCAGGCTTATACACATCATTGTTTATTTTGCAAACAGAAAAGAAATTTGTAATCTGATATAATCTTTTCAATATAAATAGTTCTCCTTTTTTCTAATCTAAGTAACTGTAATCAGCAATAACAATATTTTTTTCTATGAAAATTTCACCAGTGGCCCAAAAAAGATTTAGAATAAATGTCATGCTGTAATTTCAGAGGTGATCAAAAAGTTAATACATAAAGTTGAAAACACCATTTGGATTTCTGAATATGTTCAAAGAAAGTGTGAGGAAATATTTCTTTCATCTGTAATGAGCCTTAGAGAAAGAATTTGAAGAAATCTAAGAAGATGGTTGAAGTTCAAAAGAAATTAAGCCCAGAGCTTTGAAATAGTGCAGGTTAATATGATTGAATAATAAAACTCTTTCAAATATAAGAAAAATGCTGAACTGAGTTGTATGTTGTTTGGTTTGGTTTTTTTTCAAGTCTTACCTGATGTCCATAACAGTATTTCCAGGCTAAATTGAAATCCACTATTAAATTTGTGTTTGCTAATATGATCACCCATAACCTTAGGGCTGGATGGAAAGGAGGGAAACCACGTCATTGCAGAGCTGCTTCCTTTCACACAAATGGGAACAATTTTACACTAAGTGTTGTGAGAGTGCTGGGGGGGTTTAATTCTCTGTTGAACCACCTGTGTTTGGGCACCCTTAGCTGCACTCACCTGAGGCTGTAGACAGAATTATGCACAATTTACATGAACACATAATTTAATCATGAGCTATCAGACAAAACAAATAGCTTAGACTAGCATGCCACTAAGTTAAATGTGCCACCACTTTTGGTGCAGGCACCCAGTGACAGTCTCTGCAGGCCAAAAAGATAATGAAAATAGAGGCATCTGTATTTCCACAGTATAGACAGATCCTCAGACTTGTTGAGTTCCTGTCTTCCAGTTCTGCTTTTTACTCAGGGTTTTATGTTTCAAAATTAGCATTTTTTTTTTCTCTGAAATTCTTGAGTTATTCTTACTAACTTTGCAATTCCATGTGTGTCGTTTGGTTGGGGTTTCTATTTGGTGGCTTGTTTCTGTTGCTCTTTCTCTTATCTTGAATGTCTTTAACTTCTGTATTGTCAATATGATTGTCTTTAACTTCTGTATTGTTAATTTTTCTTTTAGAATTCAGATCACCCACAATTAAGACACCTGCATCTACACAGATTCCCATGGAAGCAGGGAGAGTGGCAGGAGATGAACATAAGAGTTTTGAAAACCAAAGTCACTTTTTCAGTAGGATAACTTTAATGAAGATTCTAACAAGACTGACAGTAGAAAAAAGAGAGCCACTTCTATGAAGAAGTAGAGTAAGTAGCTGTCCATACTTCCTCAGGGAATCTAGGATCTCCTTCTCAAGTTAGAATATCCATCACCATTTGCAGAGAATGAGAAGTTGCAAAAACAGATAATAGGAGAGGGTTATATCCTTGTTACGACAATCACCGTTACTGCCCTTAATTTTTTATTAGCAGCAACAGAAACCTTTCTGAGTTTCTTTGTCAGCTCTCATCCCTCCTTTTCTGCCTTAGAAGCAAGACCCACAGTTGTCATGCCTCCATAGCAATTTCAGAATACACTAATTTAAAAGGTGGTTGTCTCCTCCCAGCCCTCTTCTGTCACTCACAGCCTTCCCAACTTTTACTCTTTACTTCTTATTTTCCCCTCCTAAATTCTCTAATCACACTGGAAATCAGCTGATCCTCCTCTCACTCAGAGGTATTTTTTGTGAATTGCTCTTCACCTGCATCACTGATCGGCTTTTGTGAGGCACAAACACATAAAATGGAGCAATAAGGCTTTGTGAACATATTTGCAAATTAGAGTTCATCTGTGCAACTTTGTTTCTTTCCAATGTGTCCCCAAACTGTTAAAGATACAGTCTAGATCATTAGGGTAAGCCTTCTCCATAACAAGTGGTGCTTTTTTAGTGTTCCCAGCCCAGTAATGAGATAGAGCTGGGCAAATGTAATCAAGGTCATATTTAAATTTAAATGGTACTTATAGTCTTCACCTCATGGCAGTTCCTGTCTAATTAGTCATCTCTTTAATATGTCTAATTTACCTTCTTGCTCTTCACCCTATGACATAGAGGTGGCAGCAGAATAACTATCATAGGCTTTTTTAAAAAAGAATAAATTCAAACAGCATAGAGAAAGTGTCAAGTTTTCTTCAGATTTAGGAGGGCAATAGGTACACTGAGAATGTGTATTCTCACTGACTGAAAATAGATGTCATCTCTTAAAAAAGTAATAGCACCAAATATTCCCAGGATGAAGGCAACCACAGTGCTCACTCTGCAAAGAGAGGAGTTAAAATATTTTTCCTTAGTTTGTCACAGAAGGAGCAATTATTTGTCCTCCTTTGAGCTCAGGGTCATTAAAAATGTGTCAAAAAGTGATGGATGTCCAGCTATCTCAATCTATTCAAAGTAAAAAGTAATAATGTTCATCAAATACAAAACCCAAAATTATTGAAACATTGCACTATAAAAGCCAGTGAAGAGCCATACTCTTGTAGCTGACTCAGTGTCTTCATACAGGCATACCCTCCATAAGAATGAGAGAAAAGGCCAGCCGTTTATAATCTAATGGGCAGAAAATGAGTGTAATAAGGACAGTATTAGGTGCCAGTCAATCCTTATGTCTGTTAATTTAAAAATATTTATTTCTGTGACTAGCAGTCTTATAATTCTTACCACCATTTCTTCTCCAACCTCGCCCCTATTCACTCAGTTATTATATGCATCATTTTCAATGCTTCTCATTTATCTTGCACTCATGTTAATCAACTAATTTTTTGTTCCTCTTTTTCTTCATTCGTCTTGTCTTTAATAAGTAGAACTGTCTAGTGTAAAGAAAAGAAGGTAGAAAAAATATGTCTGTTGAACTTAAGAAAGAGCACAATGGGCCAAAGTGCGCCCTCAGCAAGTCTGCTGATGACACCAAGCTGTGTGGTTCGGTTGATACGCTGGAGGGAAGGGATGCCATCCAGAGGGACCAGGACATGCTTGTGAGGTGGGCTGATGCCAACCTCATGAAGTTTAACCATGACAAGTGCAGGGTCCTACACCTGGATCAGAGCAATCCAAGGCACAGCTACAGGTTGGACAGAGAAGAGATTCAGAGCAGCCCTGTGGAGAAGGACTTGGGGGTGTTGGTTGATGAGAAAATGAACATGAGCCAGCAGTGTGAGCTCACAGCCCAGAAAGCCAACCATATCCTGGGCTGCATCAAAAGGAGCGTGACCAACAGGTCGAAGGAGGTGATCCTGCCCCTCTGCTCTGCTCTTGTGAGACCTCACTTGGAGTATTGTGTGCAGTTCTGGTGTCCTCAACATAAAAAGGACTTGGAACTGTTGGAACAAGTCTAGAGGAGGGCCACGAGGATGATCAGGGCACTGGAGCACCTCTTGTATGAAGCCAGGCTGAGAAAGTTAGGGCTGTTGAGCCTGGAGAAGAGAAGGCTGCATGGAGACCTCATAGCAGCCTTCCTGTATATGAAGGGGGCTATAGGTGTGCTGGGATGGACTATTCATTAGGGACTGTAGTGACAGGACAAGGGGTAACGGGTTAAAACTTACACAGGGGAAGTTTATATTGGATATAAGGAAGAAATTCTTTCCTGTTAGGGTGGTGAGACACTGGAATGGGTTGCCCAAGGAAGCTGTGAATGCTCTACCCCTGGTGGTCCTGAAAGCCAGGTTGGAAGAAGCCTTGGGTGACATGGTTTAGTGTGCGGTGTCCCTGCCCATGGCAGGGGGGTTGGAACTAGATGATCTTGAGGTCCTTTCCAACCCTAACTATTCTATGATTCTAAGATGAAATTTAATTTTCTTTTGTAAGCATCAGACCTTTCCATATGCATTATTAATTTTGAAATCTTTTCTAGCAAAGGTGATCCCACAATCCTAAAATATCTACAGGGTCTATCTCATATTATTTTTCCTATTTTGAGATTTAAGTCACCTAACTATTATGCTGAGCTCATGTGTGTATTTTCAGGGAGCCAATCCTAACAAATGGAATTCAGTACTTCAAATTAGAAAATCCCAGAGAAGGCAAGCTGAATTTCAAAGTTATGACTGTACTTTTTTTGAGATCAAAATAAATCTCTTGAAAACTCCTATTACTTTCCAATGTTTATAAAGAATATAAGTAATACAGTGACATTTAATGTTTTCTTTTCAAGTTTATAAGTATTCAAGTGTTAAAAAATATGAGTCATGCTACGTTCACACTCCCACATTCAGACTGTATGTGTGTTAAAGTTGATTCATCTACCTTCATTTATTTATGACCACCTGAGAACTTTGACTTCATATGCTTTGAGAGGTTATATAGATAATATATTTATTTTGTAGTCACTAAGTAGTGACTACAAACTCTTTAAAGGACTTTTAAATTAATGATCTGAAGCTGAAATTCTTAGATCCAGGCATTTAAATATTTATTCATACCTTTCATACCATCTTTAATGCAACAGAGCACAATCAAACAGATACCAAGCTTCTAAGCTTCAATGCAAAGCAAGTTGGACTCATTCTCATTGGAAATTAAGAATCCTCATGATGTCCTACTTAATGCACTGCTGTTTCAAAGGTGGTAAATAACACTAATCCACATAAGGATTTACATTTACAAAGAGCATCATGATCTAAAAATGAAGTAAAAACAGCATAAATAATTTTTAGCAAAACATTTTCTTATGCATAATATTTTAGACAGGAAACAAACTAAAATAATGTATGTTTTACATTTATATTCAAGAAAATGTTCAAGAATTAAAATGTTCAGAAATGCAAGGACAGCTTTGCTTAGTTTTTTTTCACATAACAGTTGATTTCCAAAAGAACAATGGAAATAAAGTTGGTAGGCTTAGTTACATACTGAAAGCAGCATAAACTGATACCAGTTCTCCTTTAGAGCTCTGCTGAAGAGAATATTTCAGGGCAGACAGATACACACCAAGCAGCCTAGCTAGATGACTGCGAAGAGTTTCACTGTTCAGAAAATCATTCAAGGTTTATGATCTAGTAAAGGTCTTTGTATAGTAATGGGTTTCAGGTACATAAAATACGATTAAAATGTTCTTTCTATTTTTTTCTCCTAGAGACTCTGAGAAGCAGGTCTTGGGACACCTTTAGATCTTGGAAAGCTTATAGAACAATGAAGAATGAGGTTTCCTACCTTTTTCGCTAATAGGGAATTTTCCAGAACATTTTCTGGACATTGTTATAAAAGGTTTAGATTTAAGAGATAGATTTTTCTTCATTCAAGAATTTCATAAGATTCCAATTCTTCCAGGTAGTGATCTTTACACAGTAACAAATATACTTATTCTTATTTAGTAATTAATTAGCATAGAAATGTCCCTGAGTTGTAAGGAGGTATGTAGTTACAGTCATTTCACAAAGCTGAAAGAAAAAATTATGTCCTAGGATGTACAAGTTCAGTATAGTGTTGAACCAGGAAATTATTTTAGCATTGCACAAACCAACCTAATACCTGCTCACTTTCTAGGTGTGAAAGTTTAACAATGATTTTAAGCAGAAATAGCTTTTTCAGCAATAAAAATACTGCAGATTACTTTGCCTGTGCAACCTTGGCAAGTACTTCAATAGTAAGCTTAGCAGATCAATTAAATGTAAGTGCTACGCTGAACTTGTCCTTTGAGAGGGCAACATCCCATTGAAGAGCAATTTCTCCAATATAATGAAAATGGAAAATTGATTTACAGTCTAAATGTGTCAGTTCTTATAAATAGAGTTATAATGAGGGTCTATAGAATGTCAGATAAAGAAACGGAGGACTGAATGGGGGAACACATAACACCAGTATAAATAAAGTATAATTATTCAATCAATAGTTTATTTTAAAGGTTTAGGTAAGATTTCATTAGACATTGATCAAACATGTATCCCTTTGTACAGAGCTCAATGAACTGCAAGTTTATGGTAGGAAAACACTCAGAAAAGAGTTAACAGGATTAAAAGCTACTAAAATGCATTGAAGCAGATCATGTTAACAAATAGATTTTAACACCAGCTAAATAGCATTCTTTATCTTTCTTTCCCTCTCCCTCTCAATCCCACTTCTGTGTCAATAAAGACAGCCACCAGCATAGGCTGGTTGCTGCAAGGAGCTTTTCAATTCCAGGTGTTGTTGCAACATGACAGGTGCCATTCTTTAAGTATGAAACAACTGCTGTTAACAGTAAAAGGAGTAGCATAGCATTCAGTCTCAAAACACTTCAGACAAACAGACATTTGCCCAAAGGGCCATTCCCCAAGTACTGATATAACAATTTTTAACTTGTTTAAGTAGCCCTCTTGCCTTTAAGAGGTTCAAGAATCTAATCAGCAGCCGCAACACCATGTGATTTACAGCACATTTAAAAAAATGCAAATACCCAAACAAAATAGGGGAACAGACATGATTGGTGTCTATAAATATCTCAGGAGTGGAAGAGAAAAATGGTTAGAAGGAAAAACAGCTATTTAAGCTAAAGGACCATGTTGGCAATTGGCAATGAATAAGTTTAGACTGGAAACTAGAAGATTTCTCTTAGAAGAGTCAGAGTTGGAACAAACTCCCAAAGGGAGTACTGCTGGAAAAATATCTACTAGCTTTCGAGACATATCCAAACAACTTTGTGAAAAGGATTACAGAATAGCAGGAGATTGGGCCAGTTTGCCCAGATCATTTCCAGTCATACCTTAATAAGCATGATAAAGAGATGAACAGCAATTCATAGGAAGATACCAACTTCTGGCTCTTTCAGTTGACTGGAAATGGTATGTTAAATATGAAAAAATACTGTATTCACTGAATAAAATTTGTTGCACATGGTTTGAAAATCTGAAGTGAAGAATAATTTGATTTCATGGGCCTATTTCCCAGGCACACCAAATGCGTATTTGAGAAAAGGATATTTAAATGAACTGAAGCTTATAACTGTTCCTCTGGCTAGGTAGTATGATTTAGTGAGAGCACAGAATAACATAGTCTATTAAGAGCATCTGTAAAGAAAGTACAACATTCCTAAACATTCCTACAATCCCTAGTTTGCCAAAGTTCTGTAAAATGTTCAGTTGCAAAGCATGTATTAAAAATCCCAACACCAACTTAACTCACTGCTGGAATGCCCACACACCTGAATGGGGTTTCCATTCCACTTGGAGCTTCTCAGTGCTTCTATTTAATTGCATATCAATTTTCTCTAGCCATTGAAGCAAGTATTTGTGAACCTTACTCAACAATTGTATAGACTGGGTTAGGTGTACTAGTCTAAAAGCCAAGCCTTTCTTTTTAGTTGACTTATGTTTTGAACCAGACATGTTAAGTAACAACTATTAATGTGAAACTATCTACAGTAACATGCACCAAAACTAAAAAGAAAATATCAGAAGTGTAATGTTTGGTAGCAATGTAGAAAATGCAGTTGAACTGAAAGTGTTAGTCCATCGATAAGTGGTGTTACTCTAGAGCAAATTTAACTAGCAAAGGTACATTCAGTGTGGTAAATTAAAATCAAACACAAATGAAATTATTATTATGTGTTTTACAGAAAATTGCTGATAACTGATCTCAAAGTAATCTCATTGACAAACAATGTAACAAAAAGCATTGATATTTTAATTGCTCATTGGCATTTGATTTAAAAAGTTTTAAGACATAGCAATAACCTTATTAGAAGGACAGTTTATCTAAATCTCTGAAATTACTCCTTGATGGAAGTAAAACTTTATTTATTACCATTTTACCTGAAATGGATAATGCTGTTATTAATTTTTATTAGTGAAATCCATATAGGAATGAAAAACATCAGAATGCCATTGTGTTACATGCAGTACAGACACTTAATTATGCTCAAACAGTTTTGGACACAGCGGAAACAACCCAAAGATTTCTTGCTTTTCCTGCAGCCAAGGAGCTGATTATTATTAGACATCATTAGAAAGTTTAAAGAAAAGTGGAAAAAGGGACAGGTTACTTGGGAGGAATATAAGAATGTCGCCAGAGTATGCAGGGATGTAAAGAGGAAGGTTAAGGTCCATTTGGAATTAAATCTTGCAAAGAATGTGGACAGCAAGAAGGGTTTCTTCAAGTACATCTGTAACAAAAGGATAATTGGGGAAAACATGGGCCCACTGCTGAACTAGGTGGGTGCCCTGATGACAAAGGATGCAGAGAAGGTGGAGTTACTGAATGACTTCTTTGCTTCAGTCTTTACTACTAAGACCAGGCCTCAGGATCCCTAGATCCTGGAGACAAGACAGAAAGTCTGGAGAAAGGAAGACCTTCCCTTGGTAGAGGAGAATCAAGTTAGAGATCATTTAGGCAAATGTGGCACTCAAAAATCTATGTGCCCTGGAAAAGAGCAGTTGATGTTGTCTAGGTAGACTTCAGCAAAGCTTTTGTGACTATCTTGTATAACATCCTTATGGGTAAACTCAGGAAGTGTGGGTTAGGTAAGTCGACAGTGAGATAGATTGAGAACTGGCTGAATGTCAGAGCTCAGAATGTTGTAAACAGTGATGCAGAGGCCTGCTGGAAGCCTGTAGCTGGTGGTGTTCCCCAAGGGTCAGTACTGAGTCTGGTCTTCTTTAACTTACTCATCAATGATCTGGATGAAGAGACAGTTACTCCAGTTATCCTCAGCAAGTTTGTTGATGATACAGAACAAGAGAGCCTCCTTTTATGAAGGAAAAGATGGTGGTGGGAAAAATAAACATTTTGCTTGATCTCTGAAATAAGATTTATATATGCACAACACTCACAGTCCAGAAACACTTCTCACGTTCCAAGTTTTCCTTCACTTGATGAATGAGCTAGCAAAGTTATGGGGCTGTGTTCTTTTTATCCCATCTACTCTAATTCTTATGTTTTACTGCATCATAATAATGTATCAGAAGGATTAAAAAATTGTATTACCTGGAGCAGTCTAGATAGTGTTGCCAAAGATTTCTTCCTGGCCAATGAAAAAAACCTCTGAATTCTGAGGAGACCATTAGGATTGAATCTTTCTCTTTGTTGAATATTTAACCAGCATATAATAACATAAAAGATAGATTATGATAATAATTTAAACCCACTTCAAGGATTTTGTATTGGATTCTTGACAAGTTTATGGCTTGTTTTGTTTTGTTTTGTTTTTTCTAAGCTAGCATCTTGTGAGACATTGTCCTGGGTTCAGCTGGAACAGTTATTTTCCTCCTTAGTAGCTGGTGCAGTGCTGTGTTTTTTACTTCAGTCTAAGAATAATGCTGATAACAGATCAGTGGTTTTAGTTGTTACTAAGTAATACTTACTCTGGTCAAAGACTTTTCAGTCTCATGCTCTGCCAGTGAGGAGAGGCACAGGAAGCCGGAAGGAAACAGATGGGGCACCTGACCCAAACTAGCCAAATGGGTATTCCATACCACAGCACAACATGCCCTGTATATAAACTTGTGGCGACTTACTTGGAATGCCTAGATAGCTGCTCGGGTCAGGCTGGGTATCTGTTAGTGGATGGTGAGCAATTGTATTCTCTCTCCTTGTTATTTCCCTTATCATTATTATTATTGGTGGTAGCAGTTGTAATCTTGTATTATACCTTAGTTACTGGACTGTTTTTATCTCAACTCATGGGATTTACATTCTTTCCATTCTCCTCCCTACCCCTCTGGGAGCAGGATAGATCAAGTGAGTGATCAGCTGAGTGGTTCTGAGTTACCAGCTGGGCTTAAACCAGGACTGCATTCAGTCCTGTACATGATAAGATGCAATCCCTTATAATGTTTACTAAGAGGAACACTGAGTTTCTCTCTCACCACAGAACTAAAATGTTTCTAAGATTCTGAGTAATTTGGGATATATTTGAAAACTCAGAGTAAGAAAAGTTAAAATCGAATAGAAACATGCTTAATCTAGTATAAGTGCAGACAAGGTGGTGAAACAGTACGGCAAAATAGGGTTTAGAGATGACACTTGAATTATTTTTCTTTTATCAACCATAGCTTTAAGATTGGCATGTGAAACTGCTCTTAGATTAGGATTTACAGTTTTTAACTTCTTCCTACAGTTTAGTGTGTAGGCTAGCCTCCCATCTTGTGGTTGCTAAGCTTCTAACTAAATAACAAGGGTAGAAAGAACAGTCAAGATGACTGTGGTTAGAATATTTTCTTAATCAGTAAGTAATACTAGTTTAAATCCCAGGAAAAGTCTAAGCCTTTATTTCCCACAGCCTTGATGAAAACTTAATTTCAAAATTGCTGGGATGTGTTAGGTGTTGTCTGTTCTACCTTTAGCATTTGATGGGTCTTGTCTAGCAAATGTCACTGAAAACACCTATGTCATAATAAACTGCCAAGAAGCTATATAAATCTGTTGACCAGACAAAAAAGAGCAAGCCACGTATTGCTTCCATTGGAGAACTGGAATGCCCTTTTAAAATGTCTGAGACTTTTTCATGGCTAGGTAAGCTGTGAAAAGTATGTACCAGAAATTTTCCTTTGCTCGACAATTGCAACTTGATCCTTACTTGTGTTAAAAGGACGTCTCAGAATTAATTAAAATACATAATTGAAAAAATTGTGCAATTAGTCAATCCTCCAGCTGCTTCTTCCAAACATGGGTGAAATTCCCACCTGTGAAGAATTTCTGAGAACTTGTTAACCAAAATAAAAACAAGTTGTTTTTCTAATTTGGTTATATTTTGCATATGTAAAGATAAACTATAACATTTTAGCAGCTAAAGAAAAGGATTATTTTGGGTATGACATTGCATGTTACTAGGATAGACATCTGTGTTTAATTTGCTGTAATGGGCAATTAATGACTAAAACATAAACCGTCCATTACATTTTGTAATGTAAAGGCTGCCATAATGGAGTTAGTCCACAAATGATCAGGTCTGAGTAAGAACAGTAAATAGCCTATGAAAAGAATGTTCTTTCTTTTAGAAAAACACTTGGTGGACTAAATTTCCTTTTTCATTCTTTTGATTTCTTAATTGTTCTAGATAAAATTATTAGGAAGATTTTGCTTCCAGTAAGGCCATTGTAAATTGAAAATAATTCTATGATATGCACTGAGTTACAGCTGCCAGAGTATTTCTTTCAGAGCTGAATATGACTAATTTATACAGCCAATTATACAGAAAATAACAGTGTTTTGTACCGAATTTCATCCTATCACCATCTGCTACATGTTTCAGAGCAGGTTTTTAATCCAGAAGGTGATTTGAGAGTGGTGATAAATCAATCTATGTCTTTATTACAGGATGCATTAATTGCATTACAGCCTGAATACATTAGAATGCCATATAATGTCCAATTCTTCATTCTTGCTTACATAGAATTCCTACTGACTTTAAGTTCTTTGCAACCAAAATGACTCTGGAAACCACAACCAGATCATAAGTGTTGCTGGTTCTAAAGATTAGTGTTAACATTTTCATATAAAGTTTAAAACATGTGTGAGAGCAATTAAAAAATATTTAAAAGCCCACTGAAAAAAAATGGATCACATGGGGCTACATAGCTGAGAAGAGAGACACAAGAGCCCAAGATTAAGAGAAATGAAACTTCTAAGCACCCTCACAGAAGAGACAAAGAAATGCCTTACAAAAGCTGTGCTTGCTACCTGGGACAGTTGCACTCAGAAGTCAGAGAGTATGTATGCATTGTACTCCCATTTAACTTTAATTTTGCTTTTTATATATCTTTTTCAGAAGTCCATGACCATCTCTGAGGTCTTGCTCAGGCTGGAACTTTCCCCGCTTCAAGCTGAGGAAGATACTGCACTTCTCGGAAAGGGAACCTGACACCCTCTGCCTTGTACCCGAGTTAATTTCCAGCTCAAGGTCTTTTAAAGTGCAGATTTAGAAGGAATGTAGATTATTTTACACATTAAAGATAATGATATTCTGGTTGACTTATGAAGCCAGTTGCTAAAAAAAGTGCTAAAACACTCTTAATTTGAAAGTAGAAGATATAACCCTACTTGAAACTGAAAAAGCTGGAAGTCTTTATCAACTATATTGCTGTTAAAGAATTTTGGGATGGAAATGATTAACTCACCTGCTTCATTTCCAGCAGACTAAGCCTTGCAAAAGAACTCCCTAGAAAGTTTGCTCACATAATTGAGGGTCTAGCACAGTGTAAGTGCTGGATTGTGTCAGCTGTGTCACATCTGTCAGGCATCTGCAGTTTAAGTCCATGCAGGACAGCTAGCATCAAATGGATGCTTGTACAGCTTATATCTCCTAACTTTCTGGTCTAAGCCTCTGCCTAGCATTTCAGGTACATTGGTATTTCATTCTAGAGATATAGGTCTCCTTCTTATTCAAGATAAATTTAAGGAAACATTGGTTTCTGGTCACATATCATTGAAAACAGGGAAGAGTCTCTTCTCTCTTCCCCTCTCTCTCACATGCACATCTATCTGTGTATGCTTGTGAATGTAAGATAAATAGTTAGGCGTACCTTACCCATTAACCTCTGATGAAGCTTTGGAAGAAATTGAATTACTTTGTTCAAGGAGTTCTTCAGGATATATATATATATATATATACACACATATACATATATATTCTTTACATATATATATATTTATATACATATATATACATATATATGTATATTTATATATTTATATTTATATATATAAATATATATATTTACATACATATATATATATTCTTTACATATAAAGAAAAAATACCACAAACCTAAGGTCTGCTCCATTCAATTTCTTTTTCGTCTAAGTAAGGCACTGAGCTGTTTCAGGGATACCTTTCTAATTTTTAGCCATGTTCTTTCCAGCTCTTGTAGTAAATAATAAAACAAATTTATCCTATTCCTGGAGGCTTGTTTCTTTCACCAAGACTCTCTGTAGGAGCATTGATCTGTTTCTGATACTTCCACAAATCTCAAAAAAAGAATGAGAAAAAAAAAGTCCAAGAGGAAAAAAAACCCATATAAAATCGACTAAACATGTTCGTTATTTGCCCATTATTTCTTTCCTTTCTGTGTCTGAATCACACAAGCATTGTGTTATAGAGGAGGCATCCTCCGCAGCAGTTTCCAAGTGAAAATATCAGCTATTTATGATGGATTTCATAGTAAGAGTATTCCCAATATACTCTAAAAAGTTACCCTCCCTCCTTTCCTCATTTCGATCTGTGTATACTTCATCATAGAGTTAAATATTACAGTTAGCTAAGTGTGTTATATTTTTTTCTGCGTGCAACTGAAGTAATTTATCGACATGACCCAAAGCAAATATCCAAGCTACATGTATAATTAAGGTGGTTTTTAATCAGTTTTGATTGCAAGTAATCAAACATTTACTTTGTTGTTTTTTTTTTCTTATTGCTTATAATTATGTAATTTGTTGTGTTTAAATAGGGAAAACAATATGCTTAATGACCACTCTGAGTGGAAGGCACTATGTGACTTTCTAGGCAGTCGTAGAATCATAGAATAGTTAGGGTTGGAAAGGACCTCAAGATCATCTAGTTCCAACCCCCCTGCCATGGGCAGGGACACCTCACACTAAACCATCCCACACAAGGCTTCTTCCAACCTGGCGCTGAACACTGCCAGGGACAGAGCATTCACAACCTCCCTGGGCAATCTATTACAGTGCCTCACCACCCTAACAGGAAAGAACTTCTTCCTTATATCCAATCTAAACTTCCCCTGTTTAAGTTTTAACCCGTTACCCCTTGTCCTGTCACTACAATCCCTAATGAATAGTCCCTCCCCAGCACACCTATAGCTCCCTTCAGATACTGGAAGGCTGCTATGAGGTCTCCATGCAGTCTTCTCTTCTCCAGGCTCAACAACCTCAACTTTCTCAGCCTGGCTTCAAAGGGGAGGTGCTCCAGTGCCCTGATCATCCTCGCGGCCCTCCTCTAGACTTGTTCCAGCAGTTCCATGTCCTTTTTATGTTGAGGACACCAGAACTGCACACAATACTCCAAGTGAGGTCTCACAAGAGCAGAGTAGAGGGGCAGGATCACCTCCTTCGACCTGCTGGTCACAATCCTTTTGATGCAGCCCAGGATATGGTTGGCTTTCTGGGCTGTGAGCTCACACTGCTGGCTCATGTTCATTTTCTCATCAACCAACACCCCCAAGTCCTTCTCCACAGGGGTGCCATGAATCTCATCTTTACCCAACCTGTAGCTGTGCCTTGGATTGCACTGACCCAGGTGTAGGACCCTGCACTTGTCATGGTTAAACTTCATGAGGTTGGCATCAGCCCACCTCACAGGTGTGTCCTGGTCCCTCTGGATAGCATTACTTCCTTCCAGCGTATCAGCTGAGTCATACAGCTTGTTGTCATCAGCAGACTGTTCAACACGTTTGTCACAGACAAAGGTGTTGAAGAAGACCAGTCCCAACACCGATGCCTGAGAGACACCACTCGTTACTGGTCTCCAGCTGGAACACAACTCTTTGTGTGTGGCCATCCAGACAGTTCTTGATCCACCGAGTGGTCCACCTATCAGATTGATGTCTCTCCAGTTTAGAGACAAGGATGTTGTGTGTGACAGTGTGGAACAATTTGCACAAGTCCAGGTAGATGACAACAACTGCTCTACCCCTGTCCATCAGTTCGTAGCCCCATCATAGAAGGCCACCAAATTGGTCAGGCAGGATTTCTCCTTAGTGAAGCCATGCTGGCTGTCACCAACCACCTTGTTGTTTTTCATGTGCCTTAGCATGCCTTCCAGGAGAATCTGCTCCAAGATTTTGCCAGGCATGGAGGGGAGACTGACTGGTCTGTAATTCCCCGGGTCTTCCATTTTCCCCTTCTTGCAAATGGGGGTTATATTTCCCTTTTTCCAGTTGTCAGGAACTTCACCTGACTGACATGATTTTTTAAACATGATGGCCAGTGGCTTAGCATCTTCATTTGCCAGCTCCTTCAGGACCCGCGAATAGATTTCATCGGGTCCCATGGACTTGTGTACATTTAAGTTTTCAAGATGTTCTCGAACCAGATCCTCTCCTACAGTGGGCCTTAGGTCTTCATTCTCACAGACCCTGTGTCTGCCTTCCAGGACGTGGGTGGTGTGGTCAGAGCCTTTGCCAGTGAAGACCGAGGCAAAGAAGTCATTCAGAACCTCAGCCTTCTCCAAATCCTGTGTAGCCAGTTCTCCCAATAGCTTTGGAAGGGGCCTACATTGTCCCTAGTCTGTTTTTTATTTGCTATGTACCTATAGAATCCCTTCCTGTTATCATTAACATCCCTAGCCAAGTTTAGTTCTAACTGGGCCTTAGCTTTCCTAACCTGGTCCCTAGCTTCCCAGACAACATCCCTGTGTTCTTCCCAGGCAATCTGTCCTTGCTTCCATTTTTTATAAGCCTCTTATAAAAAATATGTCGTACCCACTAAATTAAATATGGTTCACAGGACCACTTTCTGTATTCCTGTCTGTACTAAACAAACTCTGAAAGCACTTCTCAACACTTTGCAAACACAAGATCATTATTGAGGTAGAATGAACATGAGAAAAGCAAGAATATTGCCAAAGATTTAAGCTTATGGAGTATCAAGTAATACCTTAGGTATAAACAGCTGAATACTCCTGATAAGCAGACCAGACCCTTGCTAAAGAGAAAAGCAAAAGTTTACAACAATTCTTTTTTCTCTGATTTAAGAGAAAATGCTGTTTTTACCCCAAACCCTAGAGCTGCCTGAATTAGGTGAGAGAGACCAACAAGACATCTCAGAGCTTCTCCAAGGTGTTAAAGACACTGGAATAGCCCCACTGGCCATCCCCTGCTTGGAAGCTTTCGTATAATTTCCTATTATTTCTTTTCTACTTCCAAGACTTTACTATCCTGCTATATGAACTCTTAAAAAAAAAAACCCACAACAACTTAAACCCCCTCCCCCCCAGCAAATGCTCATTCGAAAAAAAAACCACCCTTATATTTACAAAAACTTGTAATTTTAGCTACAAAGGGATATTCTTGGGTGTTGAGAATGAGGAGTTTCTCAATCTGTTCACAATCTGAGGACAAATTGTCATCTGCTTTATAGTCATTAAACAACCTACAGAAAACAAATAATTTACGTAGCTATTTCAATAATAAAAAGTACCCCAGAAACCCACAAACATTTTTTCTGATGCATATATTGTTTAAGCTTTTTTAATCTGCTGAGTAGTTCTACATTAAACTGAATCAACAATATTGTGCTATAACAATTCCAGAAAGTAGATAAATAAATATGAAGAAAATAAGAAATATCACACAACTAGGGCTTAACAATCAAACTCCTACCTGATCAGATGGAGACTGTATCCACACAGTAGCTGAAAGCAGCCCAAAGCAGTTTCATACTTGCCACAGATGGTACCTAGTGTTCATGGTTTCTAAAATTTCTGATTTTATATATGCATATTTTTGTGTTCTAAAAGCTCTGTGAGACATTTTATTATAAAAAGAGAAGCTGAAACTACAAAAAGATCTATGGTTTCACATATTTAGACACTGATCAACTGATCAGCCAAATGGGTTCTAAAGTATTGTGTTTGCTCTGCACTGAAAAACATCACCTAAGAAAATGCATAACATCATAAAACCATCAAAAATTAAAACAATCCATCTAGAATGACTGTGGTTTTAAGGACAATTATTCCTAAAAAAAAAAAAAAAAAGAAATCTGCAAAGAGATATTATTATTATTATCATCATTATTATTATTATTAAGGTCTGGGAATATTTAAATTAAAGAATAGAGAATGCACAAGAATCACAAATTAAAACCACTTCTATCTTGGAATATATAATTAAGAAAATGCAATGTCAGATGATCTCATCCTTATAGCTGCAGAAAACATGCACATTTATTCCATCATATAAGTGTACGTAGGAAGGGTTCTATATGCATGAAACTTAGAAAGTTTCATTCAGTTTTTAAAAATCTGCACTTAGCATATTGTATTGAATGCCTTTCAATGGTGTATTTCATTTATAGTCAAAGAGGGACTTTTTAAGTCTGGGGAACATTTTTTTATGGTTAAGAATATGTGCTATATACACATATTGACTTTATTTTCCCCGTCAGCTATGTTTAACACTATAGTCTTCAACAGAAAAGTTTAATTGAGCAGATCACTAGAGCACATAACTGGACTGTCTGCTTGCATGTACAAGAACTCATTAACTTATTTTTGTGAAGATTGTGCAACACATCTTCTACAGTATAACTACAAAGTGAAAATAACAGACATACCTGATTTTCGTTTTTTACAGAGTAAAGTGAAAGCCAATGTTTATGTGAATATTAAAAAATATTAGTAGTCCACTTTATAGTAGTTTCATCTCCTGTATTGACAAAAATCTTCAGCAAACCATTATGTGCTGTGGGTCTATCTTTCAATACTTTTAATTATTCTTCATATAATGATGCACCTTACTAATGTCACGTGTGTTTTAACATTTTTTCCCCTATCTGTCTGAAACTTCAACAAAGAAAACTTTCAACAGGAAACTACTGAAATTATGCCTTTCAAGATCACTTTTCTGAAGAAAAAAAAAAAAAATGCTGTAAGCTTCTCTTTATTCCACAAGATGGAGCTCAAACACTATAGTACAATTGTGTAACACGAGAGATGGCTGTTGTCCTTCTGACCTTGTCTTGTATGAATAAGCAACAGCCAAGGTTAAAAAGTGTGCTGCGATAGTCCTATACTTACGGATGACAGAAATACCTGCAGAAAACAGTGTTTGGAGCCTACCATGGTGTATCCATAACAAGCATGCAACTTCTAAACTTAGATTTAAAGATCAAATGCTCTTTTAGAACAGTAATAAGATTTTATTACTATATGATATTAAGATCCAGAATCCAGCACTTATGCAATAGAACAACACAATGATTTGCCATACAGTGAGAGTTTTGTGCTGGGTAAATACAATGATTGCATCTTTGACCTGAAAAGGAATAGTCCGGAATCTGAATGAAATGCTCAAAATATGAATCAGCTTGAGTTTTTCTCAGAATATCATGTTTCATCAAGAGTAAAAGTAAGGGTTGCCAGATTATCTTATGACAATTTTCTAACTGATTGGTGCAGGTGTCTGCAAAGGCTCAGCTTTCTCTGTGTGGGTAGTGCGCACACTATCAACATGATTATTCTTAGCAATACCTGAAAATCATAGAATTGCAATTTGCCTGGAAAGAACCTCTGGAGCTTATCTAGTCTGTCCCCTGCACAGAGTCCAAGCAGAGACAACTTCATGTAGGTCTGGTTGTTATTGATAATGTGTCCATATTTCTGAAATGTGATGACAATCTGTAATCCTGACTGTTCAGTTAAAATTATGGGCTATGTATTTCCAGTAGTTGAATGTAACTTTTAGTGGAAAGATTAGTCTTTCAGTTACAGAGTAGAGTGTTACCACACATATATCCTGTGAAATACTGAGCACATGTAAAATCTGTGGAAGGAGATCAAACTGAGATGGAAAGCTTTTAAGTTTCACTAAAGAACACATCCAAAAGCCTACTCAACGATGGATAGGTGCATCTTCCATTGTTCAGTGTTTTTAACCTTGACAGTTATGTCAGTTAAAACAACTTTGGAATCCAGAAGCATCATTCCACTGAGGCACAACTGAAGCAATCTCATTCAGTGTTTCAACTAATTTCACCATGGTTTGATATGCTTTAAGAGAAGTTTCATGCATTTTCAATTGTTGAATTACAATTTACCTTTGTTTCTGTAAGCATAGGGGGCAAGATCTAGCATAATCTGGTTTTGGAAGCATGTGAAAACTCAACCATCCCCTCTTTTCTTTCAATGAAAGGTTTTATTTGCTCACAGATGTTACAGTAATGCCTTTCAGCTTTCTCATGAAGCAATAAAAAAATTAAAAACTCCTAAAACATCACATTTTCATAGCATTTTCCGGCTCTTTTTGTTTTTCAGTCCCATTCCACAGCAATTTTGTAGGTGTCTCACACAGTTCTTATTTGCAGCCATGTTCTGAACAAACATACCACGTAAATTTTTCACACTGTACTACTACACCAATATTTTTTATATTTCTACACACTCAAGATTCTCCCTTTTTCTGTTTTTCTTTGCTGTTCTCCACCCTTTCAAGCAGGTGCAAATCCAGATCTCACACCCATGGTTTTCCAACCATCTCTCATTTGCTGTGGTGCTTTATTTCAGCTCTCTGACTTGCCAAATGTTTGTCCTTTATATTTCATGTTTTCATTAAGCTTCGCTGTCTTTCTCTTGCTGAGTTTTCCTCATTCCAGCTATCAGTTAGTCTTGAATCTCTCTCATCACTGACCACTGAGCTTCACCTTCTCTTGTGACATTGCAGAGAAATTCCTTTTGACAGCACAGGTAAGTGCCTTATGATTACACCCTTTTGTATTTTTTTCTTTGTCAGTGCTTGGGATAGAACTGATGAGTATTCTCTGAATATGCCCTATTAGTTAAGCTTTACAAAATAGTCCCCTTCTCTCAGATGCAAAGATCTGAAATGAGTGTGTTTACTTGCAATACATGAAACATATTTTTCAGTTTCTCCTTTTGGTGTGGATTTTTATGTAGATCACTCTCTTCCCATTGTCTTAACTGATTTGTGGAAAGGGCATTATTTACAATCTAAATGAGAAGGATTTTGCATACAAATATTTGCAGTTTCTAGCCTTGATGTATGCACTATATTAAGGTGAAAATATTATTAGACTAAAGAAATATTTTCCTTCACACCCAGCCTAGTACCATTCTTCCTGGATTACAGAGTATTTTCCCCTCCTTTCCTGGCTTTCTTACATCCACAGTGGGGTATTTAATTACCCAATGCTAAGTGGAACAACCTTGAAAGGTAGATACAGACATTTTCTATAAATAAAACCTAGCACACCACAGAGTGCCTTACTGCGTTACATCATAAAATGCCTAATGAGATAATTAGAACTTTCCCCTAGAAGGTGCAAAATATGGGTATATATTAACTCCAGAGAGAAAGGAAATAAATGAAGAAGGACTCAGAATGTAGTAGGATGAAAGGGAGGCTAAAACTCAGTAATACTTTCCTTAGATTCCTAATTCTCAGTGAATGTTATAGAGTGAGCTAAACTCAGTTTAACTAATTGCTCTAGCAGATGCCAAAATGTTAGGAACTCAAATGCTTTGTGTTGATCTGAGGGTTCACTTTTAAGATGACAAATTTTGTCTGAACAAAGGAATTCTTCAATAGAGATAATTAAGGGTAGTGTCTGATTGAGTGCATATGCACTCACTGAAAGAAAAAAATATATTACAAAACCTGAAAAACAAGATCAGGAATCCATGCTCTTATAGGCAGTATTGGAAGATACTTAACCTGAGTCATCTAGTTAGCAAGTGTTCAAAGTTTTTTACCACTTTCAATGATTTCCCTAAAAAATAATAATAAAAATAAAAATCAAAAATCTTGGTATTGCCAAGTCAAAATTGGGCTGACAGCAGACTGTCTCATAACTGGAGTTAAACCACTAAACTCACAATAAATTTTTGATCCCACAAGGCAAAAACATGAGGTTTTCCACCCTAAGCTGGTCTTTCAGCTCTCAGACAGCCAAACAGCTGAAAACACAAGGCTCCTATACTGTATATTTATAACACCAAGTTAACTTCCTCTATTGTGAATTCCTTCTTCTTAGACTGGATACATTCACACCTATTAAAGGCACATATGCAGCAGTCTGACATAAATATCTGACATAAATGACTTTTCTGCATTCCATTATTTGCCACAAAAGAGTAGATTCTTGGAAGTTACCTGGAAGCCATTAAAAGCCAAAGAGCATTAAAAAAAAAAAAAAAAAAGAAAAAAAAAAAGCTAATCCATTTCATGAATAGATGGAAAAGAACAATAATTAAAATAATCAATATAATAATGTTTTATTAGCATTTTCAGTTCACAAGAGCGAAATACAGACTGGGCGGAGAATGGATTGAGAGCAGCCCTGAGGAGAAGGGCCTGGGCTTTTCCACATGAGAGGGATGTGGATGTGCTTCTGTGAGTCCAGAGGAGGGCCATGAAGATGATCAGAGGGATGGAGTACCTCTCCTATGAAAGTCTGAGAGAGTTGGGCTTGTTCAGCCTGGAGGAGAGAAGGCTCAAGGGAGACCTTAAAGTAGCCTTCTAATACCCAAAGGGGGCCTACAAGAAATCTGGTGAGGGACTTTTTACAAGGGCATGTAGTGATAGTGGTGGCTGTAAACTGAAAGAGGGAAACTTAGGTCAGATCTTAGGAAGAAATTCTTCACTGTGAGGGTGATGAGACACCGGAATAGGTTGCCCAGAGAAGTTGTGACTGACCCATCTCTGGAAACATTCAAGGCCAGGTTGGATGGGGCTTTGAGTAACCTGGTCTAGTGGAGGATGTCTCTGCCCATGGCAGGGGGGTTGGAACTAGATGATCTTCAAGGTCCCTTCCAACCCAAACCGTTCTACTATTCTATGAGTCTACGAAAATGTTGTAAAGCAAAGATGAAATAATTATATACTGCTGTACTTAAAATGTTTTATCTAGAATTCCTTACAAAACCCTGCCAAACACTCACTCTTTCCCTTGTTAAATCCCTTTGAACATACGTGCTTTAGAACAAGAAAAGGAAAAGCTTATGAGAACATTTTTCAAGGAAAAAAGCTCTTTTGGAGCCACAACTAGAGGAAAGTATGTTTAATTGGGATGATCTTTATGAGAAATATTTGCATTGAGAAAAGTGTTTATGAAAAAGTTGTGGAATCTTTGACTTATCCATTACCTGCTGGCATGGCTGTGACCTTTATACAACTTTTAAAATCTGTGCGTACATGATAATTGTCATGGTTTAAACTGAGCCACGCTCCTTCACTCACTCCCCTCCCCTTTCTCCTTCTTTCTTTCCTTCCCCCCCCCCTCCCTCCCCGCTCCCAGAGGGATGGGGAGGAGATTCGAGAGAATATAACTCGCACGGGTTGAGATAAGAACAGCCCAGTAACTAAGGTATAACACAAATCACTACTGCTACCACCAGTGATAAAAATGATAAAATAACAAGGGAAGAGAATACAATACCACTCGCAGAATGAGTTTGATCCACCCCCTGTCCCGAAGAGAGCCTGTACTCTTCCGGGTAACTCCAGTTACCTCCCTGGGCATGACATGTTGTGGTATGGAATACCTCTTTGGCTAGTTTGGGTCAGGTGTCCTGTCTCTGCTTCCTCCCAGCCTCCCCTCGTCCCTGCAGAGCATGAGACTCACAAAGTCCTTAGCCAGAATAAACATTACTTAGCAACAATTAAAAACAATTGGTGTTATCAGCTCTGTTCCCAGACTGAAAGTCAAAACACAGCGCTGCACCAGCTAAGAAAAACTGACTGCTACTGCTAAACCCAGGACATCAGTACATAGTCTTTGATCTTATTACGAGTAGCTTTAAGATTGATCAAAGGGATTGAAGAAGTAAGATGTAACCAAGGCTTCGCATACGCCTCAAGCTCACACCAAATGCATCTAAATCATATCTGATGTGTTTATCTGGATGGATGGAGAGGATTCAAAATTTTAGTATCATTGGTTACATTTTCAAACTTTTACAAGAAGAGCAGTTACTAGAGGAGGCTCTCAGAATGCTGAACATGCATATTAACTCAACATCCTACTTAAGCTTTATGGCAAAACCCTATGCAAACCTATGCACAAGTTCAGAAATAAACCTTTTTTTTTATTATTTTATTATTTTTTTTTTATCTATTTCCATGGCTGGATTTTATCTAACTAAGCTGCTGCAGGAACCTGCTTTTCTGAACAAAGTAATCTTCAATTCATCATAACCGAATCAGTAATGGAAAGACTGGAATGTGCTACTCACTAATCTAAACAAATACTGGAAATTACATAACAGTTACAGTATTACAAGATCAGGATAGCTCCCCATCTCAGAAAAACAGGAGGTAGTTTTTTATCTTCTACTGCCTTCTTTAGCTTCCTGTGAAACTCCTCATTTAACTTCAGCCTTTCATATGACTGTTTCATCCTACTTTGCTGACTTTACATCTGTTTTCCTTCCTACGATTATAACTGAACATATTTTATTCTGAACACTTATGAGTACTTATCATTCAGAATGAAAATTCAATTTTCATCACCAAGATCAGCTAAGAAATGGATAAACATGTTAGCATAAAACAGGGAACACAATGTATTTAAATTTTATTTTTATCCTTTTCTATGTCAGTAATAATTTGTTAAGAAATTATTTAATCTAACAACATAATCTAAGTTTTTGACCTCAGGATAATAATGATAAAATATTTAGCTATTAACCATCAAGTTTATCTTGTAGCATGGTGATGTTTCAGCATAAAAAACTTAAATGCTTTTCCCTGTGGGTATAAGATAGGGTGGGGTGTACAAAACAAAAGAGCAAATAGAAAAAAAAAAATCCTTTTGATATGAAAGAAACAAATAATTTTTTCCCAGTTCTAAAATGTATCTCACAGTTATCTGTTCTTCTGTGGAAGCAGCCTAGTCTTTTAAGTAAAAATACAATTTCCTCCTTTGACAATATTTCTTTCCTTTGATCAGTAGTTTGAATGGCTTTTAACTTTAATTTCCACTGCACCATGTTGTCATTATTCCTTCTTGGAAAAACACTTGATCTTTGTAAGAACATGCTGTGGTTTGAAAATAACGACCCTAGGAAAGGAGAGCCATATCCAAAAGCATGCAGAACAATGATGCTTTTATCTCCAGGCAATGTCATATTAGGGGCTGTCTGCTCAGCAGGAATTGAAGGCTTATCCAACTTATTTGCTTTGAAAATTTCACAGATAACAAGGTACAAAAACATTAATTAAAAAAACTGGTAGTAACTATGCAGTAAGGCAATAACAGAATTACGGTAAATGGCATATTCAGCTAAATGAATAAACATATTTATTAAAATAGATAGTCCTGTTTTTCTCTTCACACTAAGTTACATATTTGGATAGTATGCATCTGTTTTGGCCAGTAATTTACACTGACTTCTGATATTTTTATCTATTCCATGGAGTAAAAGCTTCTTAATTGTTTGGTTTTTTTTCTGTCAGGAAAGTCTTGTTATGTATCTTCTCTATTCTATTGTTCTATGATTCTTGGAACCATTCTAAATTAATATTTCTTCCTTCAAATAACATCTTTCCATTGACTCCAATGTATATCAAAATCTTTAGGATTAATTTTTCATAAACATCAGGGGCATTTATTATACTGACAAAGTGTACTGGAAATTAAATGACAATGCAAATTATGCATGAATCTGAAAAAGTATTACCTGATTTAATATAACAGTCACAGTTCAGAAGGAAAGATATAATTTCAGTTATTCATGAACAAACCACAAAAGAAAAAAGATATTTGAGAAAACTTATAATTTTAATGTGTGATACAGGATCAGTTTGAGAGTCTGAAATTGGTTGAATGAACTATGGGCTGGCAATGTTTATTACAACTACTGTCCAGTAAGAATAGACAGTTCCTTTTCAGACACCTGACAAAATTACTATGCCATGTATTGTATCACAGTTCTTTATACGCCATTTGGCAACACACATCTCACAAAAGGAAGAGTCTCTCTTTTTTATTTTTACTTTGTTAAAGTAGTTTCTGAATTAAGGAATTAAAAAAAAAACTTTAAATAAAATAAAAAAAAAGTTTTCAAGAAACCACTGAATTATTATTTTTTTTTTTAATTTTCTTTTATCAGGGATGTATCATAGAATAGTTAGGGTTGGAAAGGACCTCAAGATCACCTAGTTCCAACCCCCCTGCCATGGGCAGGGACACCTCACACTAAACCATCCCACCCAAGGCTTCATCCAGCCTGGCCTTGAACACTGCCAAGGATGGAGCACTCACAACCCCCCTGGGCAACCCATTCCAGTGCCTCACCACCCTAACAGGAAAGAATTTAGTCCTTATCTCCAATATAAACTTCCCCTGTTTAAGTTTGAACCGTTACCCCTTGTCCTGTCACTACAATCCCTGATGAAGAGTCCCTCCCAGCATCCCTATAGGCCCCCTTCAGGTACTGGAAGGCTGCTGTGAGGTCTCTAAGCAGCCTTTTCTTCTCCAGGCTGAACAGCCACAAGTTTCTCAGCCTATCTTCATACGGGAGGTGCTCCTGCCCCCTGATCATCCTTGTGGCCCTCCTCTGGACTTGTTTGAACAGTTCCATGTCCTTTTTATGTTGAGGACACCAGAACTGCACACAATACTTCAAGTGAGGTCTCACAAGAGCAGAGTAAAGGGGCAGGATCACCTCCTTCGACCTGTTGGTCACTCTCCTTTTGATGCAGCCCAGGATACAGTTGGCTTTCTGGGCTGCAAGCGCACACTGCCGGCTCATGACCATTTTCTCATTGACCAGCACCCCCAAGTCCTTCTCCGCAGGGCTGCTCTGAATCTCTTCTCTGCCCAATCTGTAGCTGTGCCTGGGATTGCTCCAACCCAGGTGTAGGACCTTGCACTTGTCATGGTTGAACTTCATGAGGTTGGCATCAGCCCACCTCACAAGCGTGTCAAGGTCCCTCTCGATGGCATCCCTTCCCTCCAGCATATCAACCGGACCACACAACTTGGTGTCATCAGCAAAGTTGCTGAGGGCACACTCAGTCCCACTGTCCATGTCAGAGATGAAGATGTTAAACAAGACTGGTCCTAACACTGATGCCTGAGGGACACCACTCGTTACCGGTCTCCAGCCGGACATTGAGCCATTGACCACAACTCTTTGTGTGCGGCCACCCAGCCGGTTCTTTATCCACCGAGTGGTCCATCCATCAAATTGATATCTCTCCAATTTAGAGAGAAGGATGTTGTGTGGGACAGTATCAAATGCTTTGCACAAGTCCAGGTAGATGACATCAACTGCTTTACCCTTATCCATTGACGACTGGAAAAAGGGAAATATAACCCCCATTTTCAAGAAGGGGAAAATGGAAGACCCGGGGAATTACAGACCAGTCAGTCTCACCTCTGTGCCTGGTAAAATCTTGGAGCACATTCTCCTGGAAGACATGTTAAGGCACATGAAAAACAACAAGGTGGTTGGTGACAGCCAGCATGGCTTCACTAAAGGAAAATCCTGCCTGACCAATTTGGTGGCCTTCTGTATAATCCAATATTTCTGTAACAATAGGTGTTGATGTTAGCATTGTGTGATGGTATGAGCCAGAGAAGGAGCCTAGCTCATAGTATCTTCTAGGGTCATATTTCCTATTGCAAATGTTGAATGTAGTTAGATAAATGGATGATTGGTCTGACCCAGTAAGACACATCTTTTATTCTGATGTTCTCCTGAACAGTTGCTGCTTAAGTTTCCCGCCCATCTCTATCCTCTACTTACCATTCTATCCGTCTTGTCCAAGACTGTTACAATACATTATAGTAGACATTTCAGAAAGGATTTTATTTCTCAAATCATACTGTTTAAAAAATGTAGCTTTATAAAAAAGACCAATATAAGATGATACTATGTTTGAGAAGCATAGTAATTCTTGCCAGATTGGCAGGATTATGTGAAGAGTAATTCAAAAAGAATTAAAAATGAAGAAAGGTACTTGCAATCTAGCACTACGTGTGCTATCACAGAGATCAGATTATGTTAATTCCTAACATTGGCTCAGTGTTGAACACCGCCTGCACAATTTGTAAAGAAAACATTCAGAAGAAGAATAAATTTTAAAAATTAAGGTAACAGATCAGTCATGTAACTGAACAGAATTTATCAGCAATCCCCAAAATTATACCTTAGTCCACTTAAGTTTTAAAAGAATTTTCCAATAACTTGCAAAGATTTCATTCTTAAATTCTACTGAATATTTTCTTGAAATAAGCATAATGAGGGACACTCAGTTCCATACATTTGTGAGCACCTTGAAAAGCAGCATTCATGTAATCTAAAATTAGATACCTAGTTTAGATACTGTATGAACACAAGCTTATTAAATAATCAGCTTTTTTATTTATCTGTGAAGGAAAGATCAGAAGACTTACAGCGCTTTGCATTTTAATTTATTTTTTTAGAAAGAAAGCTACAATTAAGAAGTTTTTGCTAGAAAAGGGAGAATGGAGGAGGGAGAGATACTCTAAATTTTCTCAGGCTTGGCTGGCTGCCAGGTGCCCACCAACCTGGTTTATGACTCACCTTCCATCAGCAGGCCAGAAGGAGGAAATATGATTTAAAGCTTGTGGGTCAAGGTAAGGTTAAGGATATCTCTTACCAGGTACCATCACAGGCAAAACAGACTCAAATTAAGGAAACTAATGTAATTTGCTGTCAATTAATTATAGCACAGTAGGATAGTGAGAAATAAAACAAAATCAAAAGCACCCTCTCTTCTTCTCCTGCTCAATTTCACTTCTGACTTGTCTACCTCCTCCTGCTGAGTGATATTCGGGAATGGAGAATGGGCGTTGCAGTCAATTTGTAAGAGTTTGTCTCTTCCTCTTCTTCTTCATCACACTCTTCTACTCCTCCAGCATGGGGTCCCATCCACAGGCCACACAAGAACTGCTCCTGGATAGGTCCTTTCTATGAGGTACAATCCTTAACGAACGGACTGTTTCAGCATGGGGTCCTCCCAGGACTGCAGGTGAACATCTGCTCCACTGTGGACCTCCATGGGCTGTAGGGGCACAGCCTGACTCACCATGGTCTTCTCTTCTCTCCTAAATGGCTACAAGGAAGTTACACAGTATGTTTTACCCTTTCTTAAACATATTGTTGTAGAGGTGCTGCCAATGCTGCTGATGGACTCATCTTTGGTGAGGAATGGGTTTATCTTGGAATTGGCTGGCATTTGCTCTGCCTGACATGGGGCAGCTTTTGGTGTCATTTCACAGAGGCCACACCTGCAATCCCTACAACTACCAAAATCTTGGCAATTATACCTATACAATGCTTAAATCAGAGAGTACATTTTTCTCGTATTTCAAGGTATTTTTTCTAATAGATTCATAATACAAAGTTTTTTTTTTTGCAATTTTCACTTCATACTGACTCTTGATCAGTATGAAAATATTAAAAAAAATCTTCGAATTATAAAATTTGTCACTTGTATCTGAATTATAAAAAAGGGAAAAGATTAGCTTAAGGTTTAATTTTGAAAAAAAGGATGATTGAAAATAACATTCAAATAGAAAGCATGAGAAGCAAATGTTGGCCTGAATGTAAAATAAAATTAATCACACATTCAGAAAAACTGTAATAAATATACTGCAAGATTCATAATTCATAATTTTGACTACAAATTGTCAGTACTCAGGGAAAAAGGAAAAATGGGACAGAAACAGAAAATTGGGTCTGCAAGCTAGAAGTTAAACAATGAAAGCATAATGGAGCAAGAATGGGTAACTGAACCAGTGGGAAAACATAAGTGGTAAATAGACAGGGATTAGAAAAAGCAAGCCAGCGTATACTAATCTGGAGGCAGTCCCTAGAAATAGGAAAAAGAATCATATACTTCTCTGTAAAACGTTAGACACTTTTGCAGTCTTGAAGCATTTAGCTATAACATTCTATACTACATATTAGTTTGAGAAACAGAAAGGCAGATTTTAACCTATTACATTTTCTATTTAAAGGTACATATTGGCTTTCCAGTTACCTAGGTCTGAATTCCAAGAGGAAATTCTTCATCTCCATTGCTTAATAAAAATGTGCTTCTGTAGCAAAGTCTCACACTAATAGCCATCAATCCAGTAATACTTAGTGTCTTGAAAGGATTACAATATATTGGAGGACCAGAATTAAGGGAGGATTTCTCATTTAATCGTCCAACTCTGGATAATTCAGAAGGGGGAAACTCCTTCTATTCTGATTTAGTGATTTCTTTCACATTCAACCAAAACTTATCCATGGCTTCCATTAAAACCTTCATTAGGCCCAACTTTGTCTTCCTCATCTCCCTGCCCTCCTCTAATCCCAATAAAATCTTCAGTTTAGGCTGCTTCATTTCTTGATAAAATAAAAAAAAAAAAAACCATGTAAAGCTGTTTGCCATCTGATATGTGGCAAATAAACTGCAAGAAATATAAAACCAGTGCCTTTTACTTGTAAAACAATGCCTAAGAAATGAAATGACAGGCAAAGATTATACCTATTATAAAAATGATTATACCACAAAGAAGCAGAGCTAGATGCAATCCATTATATACTTAGTACCAAGAGGCCTATGGAAAATTACCTATTTTCTTAACAAGTCTTACTAGGCTTGTTACTAGTTACACCAGATCACCATAGGCAGTATAACACATAGAATGTATGCAACCTATGCAATGTATGCAATGTATTTTAACTGTACTGCTTCAGTGACAATTTCCAAAAATAAAGGATGTATTTTAGCCTTATTCATGTATTTATTTTTTTATTTTTGTGAGGTTAAAACCACGATTTTTTTCAGCAGTGACTCAAGAGCTGAATTTGTACTTCTTACCTACATCTGAAATTCCATGCCAATAATGCCAAAACCCTTATACAGTAACAAATTCCATATTAGTGCCTCATTGCACAAAACTGAATAGAAATTGAATTTGAACAAGAAACTGATGGGAGGACTCATGGAAAACTCCCTCTCAAACTGGCTTCACACTAGAGGAAGGTGATGGAATTACCTGTACTGCATTTGTGTGGGATGGAGTTAAATTTCCTGACAGCAGTCCATACAGTTCTGATTTTGGATTTGGGAGCGAAACAGTGTTGATAGCCCACTAATCAATGTTTTGGTGAATGCTCAGCAGTGCTTGCACAGCCTCAATGCCATCTGTGTTTCTCACTCTGCTCCCAAGTGCCTGGCGTTGGACAAAAGGATAGGAGGGTGACCTGTACTGACCGAAGACATATTTCATGCCACATAGCATCACACCTAGAAATAAAAATGAGTGGTTGTGGGGAATCTTCCCAAAGTGGTTGTTGCTCAGGCACTGGGTGGATATTGGTCTGCTGGTGGTGAATGGTTGTTTTTGCATAACTCATTGACTTTTTCCTTTTCATTTTTTCCCTTGTTTATTAAAATGTCTTTAACTTGACCCATGAAGTATTTTTTTTCCCCTTATTTTTGTCCTTTATATTCTCTTCCCCATCCTGCTTGCAGGGACTGAAAAAGTGACTGAGTGGGAATTTAGCTGCCAATCACAGTCAAGCCACCATGTTACATCTAGACAATTACAGAAAGAAGCTAGCCCTTTCATGGGCCTACAAGTCAGGTAGGTTGCATTCACAATGAGTTGTCATTTATGTCAGTACACTTTTGCTTCAGTAAAACACACAGCAGAAGTTAAAATTCAACTCTGATACAAGTTATAGGAAAAAATGTCCACCCAGAGATTTTTGCTCATTTGCATCTGGTTTTATTGCACCCCTGTTTCCATCTCCTAGAATGCCCAACATGTCACAAGAAACAAATAATTTTGATGTGAAGAACCTACTGTTAACATAATACTGCCTATTATGCTAGCTATGAAGATGTGAGAATTTTCACAGATGTATGCCGTGCCATAAATACTGGTGTAGATTGCAGACACCAACTGGTACAACGAAATGTGATTTATGATGTTTAAAACTATTTCAGTAGTTTAACCCAGGACATAAGCTGGGAGTTTCATGCTAAGTACTTGCTTAAGCAGATAATTTTTGCATTGTGGTACTCACTTTGCTGCTAAAATTACCAGTATTAGCAATCTTACTCTTTTCTTGGCTTAAGTTGATACCAAAGCCACATCAATTAAACCAAACTACACTTAGTTGTATAAATCATAGAATCATAGAATAGTTTGGGTTGGAAAGGACCTTAAGATCGTTTAGTTCCAACACCCCTGCCATGGGCAGGGACACCTCACACTAAACCATGTCACCTAAGGCTCTGTCCAACCTGGACTTCAACACTGCCAAGGATGGAGCATTCACAGCTTCTTTGGGCAACCCATTCCAGTGCCTCACCATCCTCATGGTAGAGAATTTCTTTCTTATATCCAATCTAAACTTCCCCTGTTATTTAGCTTTAAATTCACTTTGACTTACAGTGTCAAAACTTACGGTTCTTTAACTTTGAGAGACCCTGTGAGGCTATGCCAGAGACTAAGCTGAGCAGTCCAGCAGAAGTTTTGTACTTCAGAAGCACAGGAACCTTTAAGAAATTTTCTTAGTATTTTTATAGTAGCGATCTCTGGGAACTGAGGGAGGCTTAGCGCCTCTTTGTGGTGAATAACGTGTTGCTGCTTGGGCAAACTACTGCTGGGCAGAGGGAATGTTTTTTTCTGCTGCCCGCCCTGGGGCCGTGAAGATTAACTGCCCAGAGACGTCGGCAAAGACAACGCAGAGTGAGTTAGGGGGCCTGAACTAGGGCTGGGGTTCACCAGAACCCCCTGAGAATGAGCCTCCACCTGTGGGAGGGTTCCAAGAGCCATGTGGTACGTGCCCCTCTTTCTTTCATGAACAGTTAAATATTTATAATACTTAGTATACGTATATTATTTGATGACCAAGAAAAAGGGAAAAATCAACTACAGAAATAAGAACGATTGTGGCTAAAGCAGGTTTCTTTCCTAGCAAACCCGTAAAAGATTCTGTTTTATCACTGTTCACCAAAATTCAATTGTCTGAAATTGTGATAGATTTTGAATTACTAGGAGAACATGTATTCTATTATAATAGCACATTCTTGTTCAATATGTCCATGGAAAGAGTTACTTACTAAAATATAATCATAAAAAGTCAGACATACTATAATGTATGAGAGTAGATACTTCTGTCAATACTGCAGTGATTTATTACAAGATTAGGATGCCAAATAATGTGTGCCAAATAATATAGTTTATGGCATCAGGATTTTCTACTAACATAATTTTTTAGCAGTCTGTGTATTAATAAATCAGACATTATTTTTTCCATACACTTTGATTTAAATACCTTTATTTAGGAAGATTAGGCTATTCAAAGCTACTAAGTCATGTTCACTGAATAGATTTCTAAATGTACTTAGTAGATCTGCACAATGCTGCAACTTCTGTATAAATCATTCCAATAAATCAAAGTAATGAGTGCAGCATTTTCTTTTTCCTTTTTTTTTTTATTTTTTATTTTTCTGCTGAACACTCAATTGCTTTTATCAGAGGGCTCTATACAAAACCACAGGCTGATGATCCACCTGGCTGGTAACATTTCCTGGAAGATTCCTAGAAACCTCTTTTTATTTTGAGGAGTATTCTTTTTTTCAAATTCTTCTCCCCATCCTATTGGGTGCTAGTTGCCAGGTAGACTCAAACAACAACAATGAATCAGGGAGCCTAGAGGAACATCTGATGAAGATGACACACTTTTTTTCTATGTAGCCAACACCAGATCATCTAACACCATTACATACCTCTTGTTATTCTGTATGACATACCAGGGAACAGCCTAGGAAATAGGAAATGTACCCCTAAATTCTGTAAAGGAGAATAAGGAGCTGAAAGTTGGAACTCACACATCATGCACATATGCTGCACCACCTGCTCTTTTGTATAAAAGAGGAGTAGCACAAGCACTAATGTCTCTGGGAAATTAACTTTCTTGGTTTCTTTATACATACTCAACATAAGCAGTGGAACATGCTATGCCGAACATGCTACGGCATGTTTATAACAGTGTGACATGCTTTGCTTCCCTTCTTAACCCCTGCTTTTTCATATATCACTAGAAAATCTGAATACAGATTTGGATTTTGTTGTCAGGGTCTTGAATACACCAAGAGGCTCTGGAGTCTTCAGCCTTGACCCCTCTCTGTGATACAGCATGGGTATCCCTGTACTTTGTTCCCTTATATTGCTGATTGCTGACATGACTTACAGCCTTACACTTGGACCTGCTTGTCACTCCGGACTTTCATGGTGATCATGGGAGTGTTGCCCAAACCTATCTGCTCCCACTGGTCCTGGTTTGTCTTTGCTCAGGTGTTGCCAGCCTCCATCCTTACTGGTAAGGGTATCGGTCCTGTCACCATTGGCTCTTGCTTATATTTCACTTCATGAAGAAGCCCAGCCTTGTTGTTCCCTGGCTTCTGTTTGTTAGGGTTTTTTTTGTTTGGTTTTTGTTGGTTGGTTGGTTTGGTCTTTTTTGCTGAGGTTTATTAACAATTATTATTCAGCAGATAACTTCTCAGCTGGAGTTAAAAGGTCAATTTATGGAGATTGAGTTCCCGTGATTCCCAATTCAGCAACTTAGTAAAAAAGTTATTAGACACTTGTTGAATGAGCACTGCTCAGTGTGGTGTGGGTCTGTATTTAGGATGTTATGAATGATCAGCACTAGGGAAAGATAGAAGGACTTGCTATTTTTCCACAGGAAAGCAAAACTCAGCAACATTCATATTGTTCAAAACTTCTGGGAAATCTACTGATAGAAGTATAAAAAAAAACACAAGGTCAGCAGAAAATAAAACCAACATAGTATAACTTAGGAATCAGTGGACTTCCTCGTGAAAACTTTTCTGGTTTAGGGTGGAAAAAATTGTGCCCACAATGATAAAAATATTTTCATTCTCACAAATGTCCTGTAAAAAATAAGATAGTTTAAGTCTACTATACAGTAGTCATGATATTCACCAAGCCTAACATTTTGCCCTAAATATTCTCAGGGAAAGAATAATCACGCCAAATCAAAATAATAGTTACTCAAAACAAGGGCACTAATGGTATGCTGCTGCTGCTCATAGAATTCAGGCCAACTAACATAATTTTCAAATCAAAAACATATGCCATGTAGATATTATAAGACTTAAATTACAGAGGTATTCCAAATCATAAGTAATTTGCTCAGCTCCTTAGCTAATTGTGCCTTTATAGCTCCTACTTACATTTCATACTTCGACATATACATCGCAAAGAAATATCTATCAGGGTTCGGCACTAGGTGGTGCGGAAGAGCTAATCAGTGTAAAAGCGTAACTGGGGAGATCTTGAATTGACTAATACCAGCGTTTTGTTGCAGGTGATGCAGCAAGAGTTGTTCTTCATAATAACTCATCTGGTTCTCTAGATTTGATCAGGTACTTTGATTTACTTTTCATATTTGTAAATGCATATCAAGATGGTGTTCTAAATTGTACTTCTTTCTACATTGTCTGGAGTTACAAATGTATTCCAGTAAGTGAAAACAGCCTTTTCATGTTGTTTTATCAGTGAAGAACGTCTGCAGCTTTGTTAGCGTAAGAACAAACACATAACCACCGGAATGGTTATATGAGGTGCTTTATTGCAGCGCTGGGAAACCAGGGGTACGCACCCAAATCTGGCTTCCACCTTGTCACATCGCGTCCACAATTTATACCTTAAAAGTTTCACAGTTAATACATATTCATCATAGGTTACAACATTTAACTGATACATATGCATTAGGGATTGCCACATCCATCTATTACGACATCAGCCTCTTCTGCGCTTGCGCGGCCCCCTCTGGTGGTCGTCTGGTGGTCGTTCCGGTGAAGTAAGAGTCTTCCTCAGATGAAGTAAGAAGTCTTCCTCAGGTTGTCCTTTTCACCTTTCCCTTACTTGAGTATATTCCAATCCTTGTGTGGACGTTAGCATTTTCTTATCTTCTTTCTGGTATGCTCTTCTGGCTATCATATACATAGGTTCTACTTGGGTATAGTCTCCAGTACATACTTTTCTAAATTCTGTTATACACCTATTACCATATTCGGTTATGTTATGTTTTGTAACATTGGATACAAGACAGCTGTGATATATTGCAACATTAGAACCGCCGTGATACAAAATTATAAAGTTATACAAAATTATAAAGTTATAAAGCTATAACATTCTATAATATATATATAAAACTTTTATACAAAATTTTGCTGTTTTCCAACATTTCCCCCCTTTGAAAATACTTCACTTATTTAAGTAAGTATTTTCATTCTTTTAGGTGGCTGTTTCCTGATAAGTAGGAGGAGGTGTCAGATATTTTGAGTGGTCTCTGGTCACTGCTCCTATAATTCGATGAGTCCATGCGTTGTTTCTGGCTATTTCTTTTCGGATACACAGATACATTAAGTAGATCATCAGAAATACAATTAATACCATAATTACGGTCTGCACAAGGGAACGAATCCATCCCGTGAGGTGAAGGCCCAAACCATCAAACAGTGTTCCAACCCAATTTTGTTCAATATATTCCTTTTCTTTTTCTATTTCTCGTTCAATGTTGTTTAGTTGGGAAATGTCATGTTCTATATCTGCAGTCACATTAGGAATGTGAATACAGCAGTGATCTACTCTGTCTTTTAAATATCCACAAACACCATGTTCTTTAAGTAACAACATGTCTAGTGCCATTCTGTTCTGCAAGGTCATTTTGGTTGTTGCCTGCAATTGTAAATTCAAATCTCTGAATCCTTTCTTTGTTATTCTGGCTAGCCTTTTTGTTTGCCCAAACAGGTTGTCAATCATTTCTCTGTTTCGATATGCGGCCACTTGGGCAAATAGGGATTCAAAAGCCCACCCTATTTTGACTCCTGTTGAGGGCTCCTGCCAAATGTCTTCATCATCTTCTATATCTCGTTTTGTTCGAATTTGCAGGGTCTCTAATTTGCCTTTGAATGGTGACTTTTTCCAAATTGGACAAAGAGTTGGCAATCCTAAAGTAATTTCTTTGGCTGGACCTTCCATGGATAGGTGGGTAGTCCAGGTTCCATCACTTGCTGCCCAAACAAAATGCCCCATACTACGTACTGTGGAATATTTACAGTCTATATTGTCAACAGGGACATGTATTATTTTTCCTCCAATTTTCAGTCCTCGGCACGCACAGCCTGCCATTAAAGCAATCTTGACTGGCGGTATTGTGATTTCTTCAGGGTCAGTGTCACAATCTAAAATTTTGGTACAATTCCACCAGGGTACATTTTTGATGACATCCTGACTGACCCTATTTATGGACAGTAAATTATTGATGTCTATATGTTCTGTTATATTTTGTTTTCCTGTCCATCTAAGGCACCAAGACATGTTACCAATATATTGGAATTTCTGCAAAATGCTCATTGACCAAACCGTGTTCCAGTTTTGTTTCAAATTATTTGTTTTTTCGCATTCCCATACCTTTTCCTGTCTGGTTATCTTAATTTCTTTCTCATAGACACACTTTCCCCATTCACCTCTTATAGAGATAAATTGAGCATTTTGATATCTTTCACAGACTGGCCTTAGTACCAAAACTGCAGGTTCTCCAAAAACACCTTCTTCTCGATGTTCTGTCACCGTCACATTTTTCATCACCTCTTTCTCCTGACAAGTAATTGTTCCATTAATTTCTGAAAGTGAGAACGTTATTATTCCCCATTCAATTGGCTCTCCTGCCGCTTTGGGTATTGGCAAACATGCTGTTATTTTACTTGTGTTTTTCATTTTTGCAAAGTCTTCAATTAGACCTATCATTAAATTTTCCTCAGGATTTCGATGATATGATTGGATTACCTGCGTCGAATTTATTGATCTCCTAGTCCGTTTTCTCATAGCCTCAATTTTGTTGTGGCCAATTGCAGATCCAATTTTATAAGACCATTTATCTTTTTCTAAACTTTCTTTGTTGGCGTTGGTCCTGTCAGAATGGTATCTGTGAACTTGCAAATCAGAATGGCGTCCTGTTTTAAGTTGTGTCAAAACATCCTTTTGAGGAGTTGCCAGAATATGAACAGTTGTTAGCTGTGCTAATGACCAAATGATAATCAAAGTTTTATAACAAAACCCAGACATTCTATTGGCATTTCAGTTTTAGCTTGGTAGGGCCTAGTACCTGTGTTTCCCAAACTCTTGGAACTTTCTTTACTCGTGTATAATGTATCCAAGAATCTATTCCTTCTACCTTTATTGCTGTGAATGTAGTCAACAATACTTGATATGGTCCGTCCCACCGTTCTTTTAATGGTTCTTCATTCCAGTTCCGGACATATACTTGGTCTCCTGGTTGGATGTCATGTGCTGGATTTTCCAGAGATAGTGGCCTATTCCACACCAAAGTGCTCCGCAGTCGAGTTAAGGTTCTACCAAGAGACAGCACATAATTATAAACATCCTGATTCCCTTTAATATGGGTATTCGGGTTGGGTTCCGGTGCCTCATATGGCTTTCCATAAAGGATTTCATAAGGGCTTACTGACATTTTGCTCCTGGGTTTTATTCTGATTCGTAGCAGAGCTATAGGCAATGCTTGTGGCCACTTTATTTTGGCCTCTTGACATATTTTACTGATTTGTCTTTTTATCGTTTGGTTCATCTTTTCTACCTGTCCACTAGACTGGGGCCTCCAAGGAGTGTGTAGATTCCATGATATTCCTAATAGTTTACTAATTTCTTGTACTACGGTTGCAATAAAATGCGGACCCCTGTCTGATGATATGCCTAAAGGGACTCCAAATCGCGGGATGATTTCTCTAAGCAACCATTTCACTACTTCTTTTGCCTGATTGGTGCGACAGGGAAAGGCCTCTGGCCATCCAGAAAAAGTGTCAACCCCTACTAATAGATATTTGTACCCTTGTACCTTTGGTAGTTCTGCAAAATCAACCTGCCAATAATCTCCTGGTTCCATTCCTATCCTAATTCTTCCCATCTCAATTTGTCTTTTTACTACTGGATTGTTTTTCAAACAGATTTCACATTTTGATCCTACTGATTTTGCCATAGTTAACATCTGTGTGGAAATTATTCCTCGTTTTAGATAAGTTACCAATGCTTCTGCACCCCAATGACATTTTTGATGTTCCGTTTGTAGAATCTTTCGCATTATTGCAGGTGGCACTATTACTTGTCCTGTTGTTGTTACATACCACCCTTCAGAATTCTTTTGGGCCTTTAAGAGTCCTGCCAATTTTTCATCTTCTGTTGAATAGTTAGGGCTTTGTGAAAGATAGGTGTGGAGTGGGCTTACCTTCAAAGGTATTAAAGCCATCATATTCCACACCTCCCGGGCTACTTGGCGAGCTGTTCGATCTGCTAGTGTATTTCCTTCAGATACCTTTGAAGTTCCTCCTTGATGTGCCTTGCAATGCATGATGGCTACTTGTTTAGGTCTTTGCACAGCAATTATTAATTCTAAGATTTCTTTCTGATATTTTATGTTAGTCCCTTGTGAAGACAAAAGTCCTCGTTCTTTCCATAATGCTCCATGAATATGTACTACACCAAATGCATATTTTGAGTCTGTCCATATATTTACCTTTTTGTCGTTGCTCAGCTCCAATGCTCTTGTAAGAGCTATCAATTCTGCTCTTTGGGCTGACGTTCCCGGAGTTAATGCTTTGGCTTCGATTACCTTTTGCTGAGTTGTCACAGCATATCCTGCGTATCGTGTCCCGTTCTCTACAAAATTGCTGCCATCTGTAAAGAGTTCCCAGTCCGGTTGTTCTAGAGGTGCATCCTTCAAGTCTGCTCTGGTTGCATATGTATGTTCAATGATTTCTACACAATTATGTTCAAGGGTTCCTTCTTCTAGGTCTGTTCCTAGAAAAGCTGCTGGGTTTAACAGGTTAGTAGTTTTCAAGCTTATATCATCCTGTTCCATTAGGATTGCCTGATATTTCATCATCCGGCTAGGGGACAACCAATGCCCCCCTTTTTGTTCCAAAACAGTGGTTACCATATGTGGCACAAATACATCAATGTGTTTTCCCAAAGTTAATTTCCTAGCTTCTTGAATTAAAATGACAGTTGCTGCTACTGCTCGCAAGCATGAGGGCCATCCTGCACTCACTGGATCCAGTTGTTTTGAGAAATATCCCACTGGTCTTTTCCAGCTCCCAAGTTTCTGAGTTAGTACCCCCAGTGCCAATTTTTGTCGCTCGTGGACAAATAATTGGAAATCTTTTGTCAAATCTGGGAGTCCCAATGCTGGAGATTTTGTCAGTGCTTCCTTCAATTTCTGGAAGGCTTCTTTCTGTTGTTTTTCCCAAACAAAGGCATGTGATTTTTGGGCCTCATACAGGGGTTTGGCAATTAGTCCATAGTCCATTATCCATAGTCTGCACCACCCTGTCATACCCAAAAATATTCTTAGCTCATGCAAGTTTCGTGGTTCTGGGATAGCACAGATTGCCTCTATGCGATTTATTCCCAGCTTTCGTTGTCCTTGTGAAATTTCACATCCCAGATACAACACAGTCATGCATGCAATTTGTGCCTTTTCTTTTGAGACTTTATAACCGTTCAAGCCTAGCTGATTCAGAATTTCAATTGTCACTCTTATGCACAGAGATTTTTGTTCTGTTGCAATAAAAATGTCGTCTACATATTGTAACAAAAGGTATTGTGATCTCGGTACCTGTATCTTTCCTTGGGTAGTCCATGTTTCCAATTCTTTGGCTAGTTGGTTTCCAAATAGGGTCGGACTGTTTTTGAATCCTTGTGGAAGTCTGGTCCATGTCAGTTGTGTTTTCCGTCCATTCTGTGGATTTTCCCATTCAAATGCAAACAGTTTCCTGCTACTTTTGTCAAGGGGAATGCAGAAGAAGGCATCTTTTAAATCAATCACAGTAAACCATTTATATTTTTCCTTCACAGATGTTAGCAGTGTATATGGGTTTGCCACCACCGGGTGGATATCTTTTGTTATTTCATTTATTGCCCTCAAATCTTGCACCAATCTATACTCACCGTTTGGTTTCTTTATTGGGAAAATTGGCGTGTTATATTCTGATTCGCATTCTTCTAAAATGTTATATTTTAAGAATTTCTCAATCGTTTTTATGATCCCATATCTTGCTTCTAGCTTCAATGGGTATTGTTTAACCCTTACTGGTCTAGCCCCGTCTTTTAACTCCACTATTATTGGTTGAGCTGCTTTTGATTTTCCTGGGATTTCTGTTTCCCAAACTGTTGGTATTACAGCCTGTTCCACCTCCTTTGGGATTTGTGGAATAGGTTTGTCTTTAAGGACTAAAATCTGTCCTGTTTTAGATTCAGGGATTTGCATTATCAATTCACCATTTTCAAAAACAATCGTAGCATCCAATTTACTCAATAAGTCCCGTCCTAATAGAGGAACGGGACATTCAGGCACATACAAAAATTCGTGTGTCAATTCTTTTCCTTGAAATCGTAGATTTAGGGGTTGTAAGAATGGCCGCACTTCTTCTTTCCCTGTGGCCCCCACAATTGTTGTAGCTTTCTTTCCTATTTTTCCATGTAAATCATTCAAAACTGAATAGGTGGCTCCAGTATCTATTAAAAATTTTATTTCTTCCTCTCCTAGTTGGATTTTTACAAGGGGTTCTTTATTTTCTACTTGGCCTAGTCAGCTTTGATTGACAAACTCCCCCAGCACCATTGTCTTAGCCATATCAGATTCTGCAAAAAGGATTTCTTGTTGGCATGAACTGCCCCACCCTGGTTGGACATTCATTTTTCCAATGTCCTTCCTGCTTGCAAAATGCACATTGGTTATATCCTATTCTTTCTGTGCTCATTCCTACCCTTGGATTATAGAATCCTCTGCCTCGTCCTCGCATATTTCCTCGTCCTCTTCCTCTAAGGTTAGAGAATCCTGGCTCCCTTCCCTGCATTATTGCCAGTAAATTTTGTTGTTGTCTTCGAGAGCTTTCTTTTTCTCGATTATTATACACCTTCCAGGCCACTTCTAGCAGCCTATCCAGGTCTCGCAAATCTGCCCCTTCCAGTTTTTGCAGTTTCTTCCTAATATCATCTTGAGACTGTCCCAGGAAAATCAAGGCTAATTGTGCTTTAGCCTGTTCCGTTTCCACATCTAAGTCCGTATATTTCTTTGCTGTTTCTTTTAGTCTCTCTAAAAAGGCAGAGGGTGATTCCGCCTTTTCTTGCCTAACATTATATAATTTTGACCAGTTTATTGTTTTGGGCATAGCATGTTGCACTCCAAAAACTACCCAGTCCTGGTATCTCCGTAAATTTCTCATTCCCTCTTGTGTGTTATAATCCCACATTGGATCTTCCATCGGGAAGTTTTGATCTGTGTTTCCCCCAACTATTCCCTGTCTTATATCTTCCCGAACCCTTTCCCGAGCACTTCGCAACACCATTTCCTTTTCTGTTGAATTCATAAGGGTATCTAGAAGCACTTGTATATCATCCCAGTCTGGGTTTTGAGTTTTCATGATCATTTTCATCACTCGAGCTACCCTATCCGGATTTTCTCTATAAGTTCCCGCCGATTGTTTCCATATAACCAAATCCCCAGGAGAAAAAGGTATTTTAACATACACTGGTCCTTCAACTCCAACTCCCTGTCTTAAAGGGGCAAGGACCGCACTAGCTGCTTTAGCTGCTTGAAGCTGTGTGTTTCCTCCTCGCCCTCCCCTTCGGCGAGTTCTGTATGAGACTGGGGTGACAGGGGAATTTCTCTCTCGACCTCCTCCATTTTCACACTCTTCTTCACTCTCGAGATCGCTATCACTTTCCTCCCCCTCCCCCCTTTCCTCATTTATCACTAGCGGAGCTACTAACAAACCAGGATCTTCCTCGTCCCTTTGATGTCGCCGACTATTTCTCATGGCAAGACATTTCACACATTCCTTTTCTCCAGCACACTCCCTGCATTTTTCAGCATTGCTTGTTTTAACAACCATTATTCCGCAAGATTTTTGCCATTTATCATTGTTTCTTGAGATAAAGAAAAGATCCACATACGGTACTTCATCCCATTTTCCTTCCCTTTTACAATATAACATCAACTGCAAAATAGTATTATATTGTAAGGTTCCATTTTCAGGCCATTTTTCCTGATCTTCTAATTCATATTTCGTCCACCATACATTGCAATAATCAATTAGTTTGCTTTTCCGCATACTCTGCCCAAATCCACCCTCCTTCCAGTGGCTTAAAATACAGCCTAACGGAGACGATTTAGGAATTGGCGGCATCTTGTAATTATAAGGTAATTTCTAGGCAAACCCTTCTCACACACACACACACACACACTGAGAAATTTGTTTTTCAGAGATAACTCCACCACCACAAGGTGATTTCCCAAAACAAACCCCTTTTATACACACACTATATTACAGAACTTTATACAGATAGCTGCAGCACAAATACCAATACCAATACCACGTTTGCCGAACCTGCAGAGCTTTCGCTACTGTCTAACGGACGGCGCCTAGGCTTTTACCCCGAGAGCTCTCTAGCCCCAACCAAGCGCAGCTTTCACCGCGTCTAACAGGCAGGCTTTACTACTAGCCCAGCCAAACGCAGTTTTTCGCTGCGTATAACAGGCAGGCTTTTACCAGACTTTACCAAAGGTCAACACACCATACTTTTACTAGAAACTGGTTCTGTAACTTAAATAAAGCACCTTTCTTACCGTATCAGAGGTCCGTCGTGAGCAGCAGAGGTCGGTCGCGGTCGATAGCTCCCCGAGAATCTCTCGGTGCCGGCTGGAGCGGGATCGAAACGCGATCCGCCTCAGCAATGCCCGCGAGGTCCCACCTGGGTCGCCAAACTGTTAGCGTAAGAACAAACACATAACCACCGGAATGGTTATATGAGGTGCTTTATTGCAGCGCTGGGAAACCAGGGGTACGCACCCAAATCTGGCTTCCACCTTGTCACATCGCGTCCACAATTTATACCTTAAAAGTTTCACAGTTAATACATATTCATCATAGGTTACAACATTTAACTGATACATATGCATTAGGGATTGCCACATCCATCTATTACGACATCAGCCTCTTCTGCGCTTGCGCGGCCCCCTCTGGTGGTCGTCTGGTGGTCGTTCCGGTGAAGTAAGAGTCTTCCTCAGATGAAGAAGTCTTCCTCAGGTTGTCCTTTTCACCTTTCCCTTACTTGAGTATATTCCAATCCTTGTGTGGACGTTAGCATTTTCTTATCTTCTTTCTGGTATGCTCTTCTGGCTATCATATACATAGGTTCTACTTGGGTATAGTCTCCAGTACATACTTTTCTAAATTCTGTTATACACCTATTACCATATTCGGTTATGTTATGTTTTGTAACATTGGATACAAGACAGCTGTGATATATTGCAACATTAGAACCGCCGTGATACAAAATTATAAAGTTATACAAAATTATAAAGTTATAAAGCTATAACATTCTATAATATATATATAAAACTTTTATACAAAATTTTGCTGTTTTCCAACAGCTTCACCTTGTAAAGTCTGAAATAAACATTTTCCAGAGGACTGTATTTAATCTTAGCCTGTTTGGCATAGACTATAGAATGATTATGTTCTCTTTTTCTCTTTTTATTTTTTTTTTTTATTTAATATGACAAGTGCAAGTAAATATGAGAGAATGTCTCGCCGCATCAAACTGTTGTAACTGTGATAAATATACAGCTAGTTTTCCAAATATTAAATATATATGTGAAGTCAAAATTAAATATAAAATATTCAGCTCTATGTTGAGATCTATGATTATTAAAATCCATCCTCTTAGAAAATGAGCAGATGTTGTAAATAAAAAGTGGCCACACTAAGTGAATGATAATATTCTGCTTAAAAAGGAGAGAGTGATATCAGAATTCAAACTCAAGATTTGTAAATCCATACAGTGGTAAATTCAATTGGAAAATTGAAGACTCAGTGTTTTCAGTTTTATTAAAATTAATCTAAAATTATGTACAACTACACTTACACTAAACAGATACTTACTATACTGCACAAAAGAAAGAAAAGTATACTTAACTATCCCTACTAGATTTCCAGGCCAATAACATTTTCTGTGGGTTTTTTGAAGGTAAAATTTACTTCTCTTAATTTTATTTCTAAGGGTAGCTGTTCTTTAGTGGTTTGATCTCAAAACTCGAAGAGATTAATTTCTGGTATTTAAAGCAAGATTTCTCAAGATATGTAATTATTTCCATAACATAGAAATCCATAAGTAAAAATATTGCAGAATCAACCTCTCCCTAGATATCAAGAAGCCAAGTTTCTAGCTTCAGCTGGCTTGTGTGACTTCTTTAGCAGTCATCTGTGACAACAGCGGTCCAATAACTAAACACTTAGAATGTATTGAAAGGATTAAAAACCTATGTGATACTTTCAATTATCTTACAATTTTAAGGCGTCGATACTTGTTAAAAGGAGATTTGGGGTGAATATTGTCTGAACTTGTCACTTATCCCTAATTTAGATCTATATAATAATAAAGACATTTAAGTTATTAACTTCTGCACTAACGTAACATCACAGACACTACTGTTAAAAAAGTAACCATCTTGGCAAGAACTGATACTTGACCCAAGGAAAAGGATTTTAACATAAAACAAGCCCCAGAGCTGTGTGAAGTTGCAGCAGTGGCACTCTGACCATGTATTCACATCCTGTTAGAAGTCTGCGCATCCCATCAGAGTGCTGCCACAGGCACTGATGCAAAGCTGCAACCTAAGTAGGAAAAACAAAACAAAAAAAAAACAACTAGAGGAGAGAGATGGAATGAAATTAAAGCAATGGTGGCAAACACTGCAATAAGTAAGTAAGCAATAAACCACTTTCTTTCACCAAACCACAAAATATACATGGCAAGCCAGAAGAATGTGACCTCCAAAAACTATTTCCATTTAGCTGTGAATACTTAACTCCATTTGATGTATTTAATGTATTTATAAGTCTTTAATTCTCTCCATCTCCTAATAGCATGCCTTTTAATATGCAGGGTATAAACTATAGTACTCTGTGGTAATTGGCTAATCAATCAAAAGAATTCTCATTTATAGCCATGCTCTCATGGTCTAAGGAGGTAATTTTAATAGTGTTCAAATACCTTTAAGCAAACCCTGGAGAAAATTAAGTAAAAAGTGCTATAAATAGCTAATTTCCTATAGCCATGTGCAGTGTTTATACTCTGCTGTTAAACACTGTAGGTTGATTTTATTGAGCCTTTTAAGTATAATGGGCAGAGATGTTACATATACCACCATATGGTTTTTACATATGGACAGGCTTCAAATAATGCTGGAAACTGTAACTGCCTCTTAATTGTGTTATTTATCCATGTGATCAAAGTTAACTCATTCGCACTAAGTATCCGTATATGCAGGGCTATATGCATAACAGCTTCTGTGCTTAACTGCTGGTTGCGCAGAAGGAAGCCTGTATGTGCTATGTGATCAGCAGCAGAATGCAGAAGAAATACTTAATGTCAAAAAAAAAAAAAAAAAAGTGAAGATGCTGTACTATAATACTATTATTTTTCCTTGGCCTTTATTGTAGACAACTACCAGAAAACATAATATTCTAATTAAACAACTTTGATTAAACTGTACCTTATTATCATGCATATATTCACATTTAAGACAGTGGACTGAAGTGGGTTTGCTTTTTCTTAATTAAATATCGTGCTCTGATTTTAATCATTGCATCCTCCTAAAAGGATTTTTAGCAAGAATCCTGTAAATTTAGAACTGGAAAAGTAAGCAACCAATAGTATTTGTGATCTAGAAGTGGATAATTCACAAAACATTTATACAACATCAGGACTGGCAGTGTTGGCAAGCCAAATTGAGATACACAGAGACATGCACACTGAAGTTGTCGTTCTGTTTTGTCTTAGTTTGGAGTACAGCTAGACAGGTGCTGTCTAGCATTTTTCCCCCTTTGTTGCATTTCACAACACAGACTCAGGTTGATGCAGAGACTCGAATCCTCCTTTATTACTACCAAGCCATTTTTATCCCCTTGTTCTGTTCTTTCGAACCTACACATACATACCACGTTCAATCTCATTGGCCCCTGTGAAACTCTTCAGATAAATAGACCAATCACAATGCTGCAGACCCTCTCACAATCCCCACATCCTCTGGCCTACAACTGAGATTCCCGCCACTACTGCATCCTGGCCCATCCTCCCAAGGCTTGCTTTGTTTACCTTCCCTGTCCTTCAACTTCAAACTCATGGCCCCAGTGCTTGTCAAGCACCAAGGCCTCAGAGCTCATTCTCAAACTCTTTTTCATGCAAATCTTATCACCTTCACTCCACACACCCCTTTTCTCAATAAAAGGCATCCTGACATTCAGTACAACTCAATTTGAGATCATTTCATGATGAAGTTCTGTTTCATAACACTCAAAGCACCCAAATCTTACTTTGCTATCTCTTTGTCTAATACTTTTGCATGGAACAATCCTCATGGAAAATTACCACAAAAATAATTTTAGCCAAGATAAAAATATCAAATCCTAAGATGGTAGGCAGCTGACATTTCTCTGGGATCTTTTTTTGACCCAAAGTTGTTTTAAACCAGTATTTCACACTATCAATAATACTCAAACGTAAATGTAAACAGAACTACCTAAGAGAAGTTTTATTTGATAAACTAGATTCTATTGCCTAAATGTCTGTGCTTGCTTAGGTTGTCATTCAACTAATATGATGTTGTGGTATGTCATTAAGCTTTCACAAGTTATTGGTGAAGAAAGTACTGGGTTGATTTTTATCAGAGCAGTTAGTATGTGAAATCTTCTATGTAAAACCTTTTCAGTAAAATATGTACAGAGGAGCAAATGAAGGGCATAATGCATAAGCCAGTGCCAATGCAGAAAAACTGGAGACACATGCACCCCTGGCGCAACTTCCCTGATGTCTGTGGTGAGTTACGCTCACGTTTTTGTAAGATTATTTTAAACAACAAATAGTAGACTGTGGAACACTAAAGTGTAGGTTATCTAAGTGGCAGCTGGGACATACCTGAGGGACAGAGCTCTTCTTTCTATGCCTGCCTTTCTTCCACCATGTCATTTTGTTCAATTTAAAGACAAAAATTTCACTGGCAGTACGCTTCGTTTGGCCATTTTTGTTCAAAGTTTTCATCTAACAAAAAAACAGTTAATATACCTGCACACCCTATTCATTTACTGATTAAACATGCAAGGACTGGAGAGTTGGTTTTTTTTTTCCCAGAAAATTTGAATATTTAAAGACAGTTTTAAAAGTAACTTAAGGATTGAGTGTTGGACAGTGTTTGTAGGCGCATCCAGTCTGTTTCATCATCACTGCTAATTTAAACAAATTTCCTTTTAAAATGAGTTTTCATCCTTACTGGTTTTCTTGTATATGGTTATTTTTAATCTCACAACATGGATAATATTGGTTGTATAAAGTAACAAAACAAAATACCCGTGAGAACCTAGGTCTATATCAATAGACCACCACCACCAAAAAAGAAAAAATAAATAAATGTTTCTCACAGTATATTCACGTTCTTTAAACCTGAATTGTCTCATTTTATATATAAGTTTTATATATTGTCACATATAGTATCTTACTTTCAGCAGCAACCCTGTTTGATGGCTAATTAAATCATATTTAATTTAAAATGAAATGCCAGGGCTGATGGATTTCTAACAATTGCTCCGGCAGAGAGATGTGCAAGTTAGTATCACAAGCAATAGTTTTAGCTTAGTTCCCTGCAGCTTTTAGGTACAGAAAAACACCTCTGCATGGTAACTATATTAACTCTCAGGAATCCCTAGGGAAGCAAGGAAGCAAGCAAGGACTACTTGCAATGTGCACTCCCTCATTTGTTTCTGGCTTGAACAATCGTGGCCCAGAGAAGATATTAAATGAATAGTCAGTTATTTATTTTTTGCTCACTGAACTCCTCCTCAGAAGAATGAGAAAACTAGAAGAAATTTTGAGAAGGAAAACACCTGTCCTTCATATCAACATTCTAGGGAGTTGGGGATTGTTGGCATATTGGAAACTGTCTATCTTCAGATGCAAACTTCACCATGATACTACTCATAGAATCATAGAATAGTTAAGCTTGGAAACGATCTTAAGATCATCCACTTCCAACCCCCCTGCCATGGGCAGGGACGTCTCACACTAGACCATGTTGCCCAAAGCTCTGTCTGACCTGGCTTTGAACACTGACAGGGATGTAACATTAACCACTTCTTTGGGCAACCTGTTACAGTGCCTCACCACCCTTACAGGAAAGAACTTCTTCCTTATATCCAATCCAAATTTCCTCTGTTTAACTTTTAACCTGTTACCCCTTGTCATATCACTACAGTCCCTAATGAAGAGTCCCTCCCCAGCATCCCTATAGGCCCCCTTCAGATACTGGAAGGCTGCTATGAGGTCTCCACGCAGCCTTCTCCAGGCTCAACAGCCCCAACTTTCTCAGCCTAGCTTCAAAGGGGAGGAGCTCCAGTGACCTGATGATCTTCATGGCCCTCTCTGGACCTGCTCGAACAGCTCCATGTCTTTTTTATGTTGAGGACACCAGAACTGTACGCAATACTCCAAGTGAGGTCTCACAAGAGCAGAGCAGAGAGGCAGGATCACCTCCTTCAACCTGCTGGTCACACTCTTTTTGATGCATCCCAGGATACAGTTGGCTTTCTGGGCTATGAGCACACCCTGAAACTGGCTCGTGTTCAATTTCTTATCGACCAACACCCCCAAGTCCTTCTCCACAGGGCTGCTCTGAATCTCTTCTTTGCCCAACCTTTTGCTGTGCCTGGGATTGCCCCAAGCCTGGTGTAGGACTTTTCACTCACCTTGGTTGAACTTCAAGGTTGTCACTGGTCCACCTCACAAGCATGTCAAGGTCCCCCTGGATGGCATCCCTTCCCTCCGTATCCCATCCCTTCCCTCCAGCATATCAACCAAACCACACAGCTTAGTGTTGTCGGCAAACTTGCTGAGTGTGCACTCAATCCCACTGTCCATGTCACTGACAAAGATGTTGAACAGGATTGTTCAGCACCAATCCCTGAGGGACACCACTTGTTACTGGTCTCCAACTGGGCATTGAGCCATTGGCAACAACTCTGAGTGTGGCCATCCAGCCAGTTCTTTATCCACCGAGTGGTTTATCCATCAAATTTATGTCTTTCCAGTTTAAAGACAAGGATGCTGTGTGGGACAGTCTAATAATAATACTAAATACTAATAATAATAAATCAACCAATTGCAGTTGAAAAATTGTTAAATATCCATCTTTGACAAATAACCATAGAGTAAGTTAAAGCTTAGGGTCTGACTGGCTTTGAGTGTGAATATTAATATTAGCTTAACAAGAAGAATATTTTTTTAATCCATTTTTTTTCTTTTTCAGGAACAGGCTTTTTTAAGATGTGCATGTGTGAGAGCAGGGAATTCATAGCAAGCATTGTGCTATCCTCTTAATATATCAGCTCCTGGGAGCACCTCATTTCAGACTGTGATGCCTTATTTTCCCCAAGAGAGAAAGGGTATTTCTAACAGCTCCCTTGCACTTGATTTTATTTTGGATGACAGTAACAGTGTCACATGTTTCAGAGATGTGTCTGACATTTACTGCCACCTTTGTATTATGTGTCTCTGTCATCCAGTTTCAGGCATTGTTGCATCCCAAAACCAAATGTACCAGTGGTATGGCTTTTTATTTCTGCTACCAATTAATATGACTTTTTTTTTTTTTTTTTTTTTTTTGCCTTGAGGTCTTTTGGTTCCCTATAAGCATGCAGTATCTACCTTTGTCACACAGGGTTGTTTACAGGCTACTGGTCATTACTCATAGAAACTCAGCACCTACCCCCTTTTCAGGTGTTTTTCAAAACTGATGTATTTGCTTCAGAATTTTTACAAAGATCTAGAAGCATAGATTATTTCCTTCAGCTTCTCTTTCATTAACATATGTCTCCTCTATGATTTAGGAGAGGTTTTTAATTATACATTAAATATACCACTTGTGGTAAAGGAGAAAATCCTAAATAAAATCCATGCATAAATGTTGCTGACTGCAACTGTTCCCCAAATTTTCAGTTGAATATTTTGAGATATCTACAATAAACAGGGGTTACTCCATTTATTTTTCTAAGGAAGGACATGGAAGTACAATGACACACTAACTTAATTCAAGGGGTCAATACTCATACACCTTGCACAGCACTGCCACAGTAGGGAAGGATGCAGTGTACCAATTAAGAAGGTACAAAAATTTCATTCTTTTTTTTAAAAAGCAATCATTTTGGTTTTCTTTCTTCATAATTGCCAGGGTTGGTCTGTGCTATGAGAGATGTCCTACTGTGCAAGAAGGACATAAGTTTCATCCAAAAGAAAACCAAAGACAAACTTTTCAAAAATAGTCCATTCAAATTTGTAAGTCACGGGGGAAAAAAAAAGAAAAAAGGAAATGAAGGAGAAGAGAGGAGCCTTAGATGTGATGGCTTTGTGTGCAAAAGGAGGAAAATGCAACCAAGTCGTTAACCCATTATTTTTTCCTACACTAAAGAACACAGTAAGTCCAGAAATGTTGACACCTATTCCACTTGTGTTTCTCTCAATACTAAACCTAAGATCATTAACAGATAGGCTCATCAACCTGACAATATAATGTTTCACAGAAGGAGACATGAGAGACCATAAAGATATATATGATCTTCAGTTTTGAAAACTTTGATATTTCTTATTTAAAGGAAGCATAATAAAATGTATATATTTTAATATTGAAAATGTAAAAGGAAAAAAGGTAGAGGAATAATGAGCATTTATCATGTTTTTTGATCAGACCAACCTTTTAAATGCAGGCTTCAAATACGCAGACAGAGGGAGCCCATGCTTTAAACACAGAATCCTTAAGAAACAGTGCTCTGGTTTATAGATATTATACCATTTAATAGGAAAAAAACCCCCACAACCAAACCACACAGACATGATATATGGCTTTTCTAATCAGTCAACATCTGCGAAGAATGTAGCTTATGTAAGAAATACATAAGAAATGCAGTTTCTGAAGAGTAACCTCTTGGCCATTCAAAACTATCCTAATAGTTTTCTGTCTGCCTGGACAATAATAGTTGTGACATGCGCTATTTATAGCCTGACCCTCAAATTACTTATTTCTTACCCTGACTTCTTCAGTCTCATCCTGGATATCTGGCAGTATTTCAAACATTATTCTTAAGCTACCATCTTTCATAGTTAGGAAGAATTTACTGTGTATCTACTTCCACTTGGAATTAATATTCTGAACTAAATCCCTTCAATAGTCTTTTTTTTTTTTTATTTTTTTATTGTTGATTTATAAATTCGTTGCCTCACTAATTCAGGCTTTTTTTTCCAAGCTGTCATTTTAATCACAGTCTAAGAGAAAGTATTTTGGTGCTTAGTTTTTTTCTCTTTAATCTCCATGTATAAAAAAGTATCCATTTTTATTATTTATTTATTTTTGCATAGAAAACATTACAAAAAGTGTATGGATAGAATCCCATTCTTTCACTGAATACATCCTCTCCCCTTACAGAGGTGCCTATAACCTGCCTGGCAAGAGGTTAATTTGTTTTTTTTTTTTTTTCTTTTTTTCCTTTTCTATTTGTTTTGTTTTGTTTTGTTTTTTCTCTGTTGTTGTTGTGTATAACCAATCAAGCTACAGTCACAGTAAACTATCATCTCTTTGCCGTCATTCTTGGGAGCCCCAATGTGATTTCATTAGCACTCTTCACAAATGGTTCCCATTACCGGTTATCAGCAGGAGGAAAATTGATTCCAGACTGTAAACAAGGCAACACTTAAGCTTCATTTTTAAAATGAAATAATGAAGGTTTAAAACATGTTATTTAATTTGCATCGCATGAAAAATGACATGTTCTCCTGCTTTTATGTCAGATATTCAGACACGATTTTGAAGTGTCTTGACAAAATTAATTGTAATGTTAATTGATAGCTGGCTGCAGTAAACAATTCTAGCATTATTAGAGCTGCATATTGTTTTTTTGAAAGCAATTTATGTAAAGAAAATGGATATTTTCTAACTCTATGAATACAGCATTTGTTTAAACAAAAATTGCTGAAGACCAATAGTGAATATTTTTATGCCCTGTAAACACATACATTCTCAAACTCTGAAGTCTGCATTGCATAGATTGTTTGGTGATGCTGTACTTCTTTTCTACACTCAGAATATGAGTAAATTACAGAGATGTTATTGGGAGGAATCCATGCAATACCGGTTATTTTGAATTTTTCATTCTAAAAGAGGTAACATTGCACAAATCACTGTATAAATCATAGAATCATAAAATAGGGTTGGAAAGGACCTCAAGATCATCTAGTTCCAACCCCCCTGCCATGGGCAGGGACACCTCACACTAAACCATCCCACCCAAGGCTTCATCCAACCTGGCCTTGAACACTGCCAGGGATGGAGCATTCACAACTTCCCTGGGCAACCCATTCCAGTGCCGCACCACCCTAACAGGAAAGAATTTCCTCCTTATATCCAATCTAATCTTCCCCTGTTTAAGTTTGAACCCGTTACCCCTTGTCCTGTCACTACAATCCCTGATGAGGAGTCCCTCCCCAGCATCCCTATAGGCCCCCTTCAGGTACTATGAGGTCTCCGAGCAACCTTCTCTTCTCCAGGGTCAACAGCCCCAACTTCCTCAGCCTGTCTTCATACTCCAGGTGCTCCAGTCTCCTGATCATCCTCGTGGCCCTCCTCTAAACTTGTTCCAACAGTTCCATGACCCTTTTATGTTGAGAACACCAGAACTGCACACAATACTCCAAGTGAGGTCTCACAAGAGCAGAGCAGAGGGGCAGGATCACCTCTTTCGACCTGCAGTCCTTCTGATGCATCCCAAGATACAGTTGGCTTTCTGGGCTGTGAGCGCACACTGCTGGCTCATGTTCATTTTCTCATCGACCAGCACCCCAAAGTCCTTCTTCGCAGGGCCGCTCTGAATCTCTTCTTTGCCCAATCTGTAGCTGTGCCTGGGATGAAAATATAAAATATATATAAAATATCTTTAATAAAGTCAAAATACAAATATGTCAATATAGAATTAACATAAACTATGGAAATAGTTCTGTATAAGTTACTGTCGTTTAAATCAAAAATTAAAAAAAAAATTACCTTTTTAGTCTAAAACCCCATGTTATTTCACTGAAAATGCTTCTTCTGAGGGGTTGGAACTTAATGACCTTAAGGTCCTTTCCAACCCTAACCATTCTATGAGTCTGTGACCAAAAAAAAAAAAAAATCAATTTGCTGTTCAGCTAAACCAAAATCACATTGCTTATATAGTAGTTTTTAACATTATATTCTCACATATATGAAACAAAATATTTCCAAGGGATAGAGAATGAATTCTGTCCCAGTACGTAATGATCTTTTAGTCTTGGGCAAAACTCAGCATAACTGTTTTAGTGGTGTAATATTTCTTGGATGGAAATCCAGTAATAAGCAAACCAAGTTAGTTATGAAAGCTGTCTGCCTGGAGACATGCTATTGAACACCATTTGAGCTTTCTGTTTACTCTGGTGGTATTTATAGTTATGGCTATGCATTTTTTTGCTTGCTCTTGCTAAATATTTATCAACTGGAATTGCTGTAATAGATAACAAAACTCAGCATAGCTTCAGCAGTATTGTTTTTTTTATGGAGGAAAACAGACGCAACAGAAGACTTTGTTGTTGTTCACTTTGCTTCTACATCTTACTCTTCAGTGTCTTGTTGCTTTATAAGTGCATTTATAATGCTTTTTATAAAGGTATATGTATTCCCCATTATTACAGTACCTGAACATCCTATGTATGAATGCTTGCATGCTCATAGCTCCATTTAAGGTGAAAAATATAAGTAATCCTGCCAGAGAGCTGTGGGGCATAGTTTGCAGTGGGTGGGTCTACTGTTGATTTAAAAGCAGCCCTACAGCTTGCCTCAAAACTCTCCGTTCCACTTCACTGTTGCCTACCATTGTTGCCTACTATTGAATACCAGCAAAGAAGTGTCCTGGGTTTACCAGTAGCCGTTTTTCTCCTTAGTAGCTGATGCAAGCTCTGTGTTTTGACTTCCAGCCTGGGAAGAGAGCTGATAACACCAATTGTTTTTAATTGTTGCTAAGTAATGTTTATTCTGGCCAAGGACTTTGTGAGTCTCATGCTCTGCCGGGGACGAGGGGAGGCCGGGAGGAAGCAGAGTCAGGACACCTGACCCAAGCTAGCCAAAGAGGTATTCCATACCACAGCATGTCATGCCCAGGGAGGTAACTGGAGTTACCCAGAAGGGCACGGTCTCTCTTCGGGGGGGGGGTCGAACTCTTTCGGCGATGGTGTCGTATTCTCTTCTCTTGTTATTTTCTCTTATCATTATTATCATTGGTAGTAGCAGTAGTGGATTGTGTTATACCTTAGTTACTGGGCTGTTCTTATCTCAACCTGTGGGAGTTACATTCTCTCAATTCTCCTCCCCATCCCTCCGGGAGCAGGGAGGGTTGGGGGGGGTGGGGAGGAAGGAAAGAGGGAGAAAAAAAGGGGTGGGGGGTGGGGGGTGGGGAGTGAGTGAACGAGCTTTGTGGTTTGGTTTAAAACATGACAAGAAGTTAAGAAGAATTCTGCCTATTTTGTTCCATGACAGAGAGGGCACAGATATTTTACAGCTCTGGTGTTGTTCCCTGGTGAAAATCATCTTAGTCCAGAGACTAACGTCTAGTGGCTGCTCAAAGGGATGGATCCATACAAAATGGAAATCTAAAACCTTGTAAAATCTGAGTCTGGATTCCTTAATCAACATGTAGACTAAGCATTTGGGGTACCCAAACACCAAAAAAATATCAGAATTTTTGTATATTTCTCCAAGATAATCCTCCAATTCATTTTCCAAAACAAAATGATACCTTTTAGGGGCAGGATCTAGCTCCTTCTGTATTGCCAGGTCAGCTGAAATAAAAAAAGACTCGGGAAAGTGGGAGAGGGAGAGTCCAATACCTACTCATAAGCTTTACTGAACCCAAAGTTCCAGAATTAAAATATTGCCTAAATATTATAACACTACAGTAAAACACTGTGGCTTTACAACGCTTGCATTTTTTATGACAAAAGATGCAGTTGTCATTCCCCATATATTGGGAGACAGTTTTCTGTATTACTAAGACGTTGATTCTTTATTTTTTCCTCTCTGAAATCCCAATAAAATATTCTTAAATAAGTATTCCTTCTGTGAACACTTGATAATATTGTGTTCAAGGCCAGGTTGGATGAGGCCTTGTGTGGGATGATTTAGTGTGAGGTGTCCCTGCCCATGGCAGGGGTGTTGGAACTAGATGATCTTGAGGTCCTTTCCAACCCTAACTATTCTATGATTCTATGATTCTATATTATGATCAAAATAAATGGCTTGTCTCAGAAACATCTGAACATGAGTGACACTGTAAATAGGCATTGAACATAATTTGAAACATAAAGGCTCTTCTGAGGTTCTAGCTAGAAAGCAGCTACCTCAGTCACAGTTCAAATAATTCTTTGTTTCAAATAAACTGAAGGAGGGAAAGGAAGAGGTCTTCTCAAAAGCTATCTTGCATTCAGTTACCTTGTTCCATATCAGCAACAAGATGGATCCCCTGGGCTGGTATCATATATTCCTCCTTTACCACATAACACTGAGTAGTATCATGGCTCTACACTTTGCCAGGCTTGTATGGAAATGTGCTCAAAAAGTTACTTAAATCCAGATTTGGTGCATGCTCAGGAATGGTCATCTTATGCTCCAGATGCCTTGTATGCTCTAAGTGGGAGACATTGATGGCTGTGGTTTTGGTTTGTGTGTGGTTGTAAAAGAGAGCTAAGTTGGGGAAGTGTTGGTGCCTGCAGCCGCAGTATGATGCCACTCACCTTTTCTCTCTAGGTGTGTTGATCATCAGGGAGTACTTCATGGATCTATGGGTTCCTGTCCTCCCAGGTCACCATAAAAAGCTAATTCTATCACTCAGGAAGAGAACCAGAAGTGTGAACCAGTGGGATTTATGAGGACAAGCCATGTGCCATGGAAGAAGTTCATGTGTCTATTCATCGTATGTCCTTTAATATTTTATAGGTCTAGTGTCAAAAGTACAATATACAAATAATAAAATTATTAGCATATTAATTAATGCAAAATATATCCTAAAATATTAAGCTAAAGTTTATCTATAAGTAATTTAAAATAATAAAAATGTATTAATGTGAAAATGTTTAATGAGAAAGTTCTATAATTGTTCTGCAGGTATGTTTCTGGATTATGTCAACACTTCTTTTCTTCAAGAATTACACCGAGCTTGCATGACCATTTCAGACTTATGTGTATTTTATGAGAATAACACAGATGGATAATACACTATTAACACCCCAAATCTTATCATTGCCACAGAATTCCTGCTGGAGATACGAGGACCCTTTAGGGCTAATGACATGAAAACTAGAAAATAGTCTCTGCCTAGTCCATGTATGGAATCTGACTTCAAACAAGATGTCCTCTATATATCAATCTCTGCTTTTTACTCTAAATGCTAGAGCCAATGTTACTTTCTTCCTCTTATCTTCTATAACAAAGTGCTAAGATCACATCCTGCTATCACTCTTCAAGTAGGGTATTTTAGCTAGATTAAAGGAAACTGAGGAGGCATAGTCCTGAAAAGCAGTGACTTGTTTTGCATTCTGATCCAATAAGGTAAATATTTCTTGTATACTTCAGTGGCTCAGAAAACAAAGTGTATCTGCAATTTGGAAATCTCAAGCAATAAGAAATTTAGACACCTCAGTCTCTGATCTCTCCTGTTAGACAATTTTATATGTGTGTATACCAGGTATTTATAAAATACATGCAGACATACATATATTTCAGAGGCACAATTGCAAACCCAATACACATGCTTTTTATTTCTTCGTCTCATCATCCTTCACATTAATCTTGCTGATTTTTTTGTCAGTTATGTTACTGGCTTCCACTCAGTTTACTCCTCACATAGTGATATCTCAGTGGAGACTTGCTCATCACCCTTCATTCAGATTAAAGAAAAGGAGGAATTAAATCTCTCTTCAGTGCCAATTAAATGCTGAAGCAGTGGGCTGCCACCATCCGCAGCAAGGTAGTGCTTGAAAAGGCTAGTCAGAAGCTAAGCTGAGAGTGTGAAAATGCTAGCTGGAAAAGCAAAGGCAAACATGGGATCCCCATGGTTTGAGTGGCTGCAGCTGTGCAAGTGAAGCAGCAGGCCAACAAGCAGGCAGCGGGTGGTGTGTGGTGAATGGACCTGGGAGAAAGCCAAACAGCACATTTTTCATTGGCCAATATAGTTACAGAAAACTCAGATCTGGAAATCTTAACATGTAAGATGTCCTCCCTACTTGTTCCCAACACACTGGGAGAAAGGCTAGATGATTGAAAAAAACAAACTATTCCCATGAAACATCAGAACCATACAGTAAATTATTTTTATTCTGGCAATCAATGAAAAAGGCTCCACGTACTGGGTAATTGCTTAGGATGGAAGGACTGGTGGTTTATATTGTTTAGTATCATTAGTAGTGAAGTCAGTGGAGTGACAATAAAACTTCCTACTATAGTTTAAAGGGTTTTTCTGGGAGGAAAGCTAACAAATAGATTGCCTCTGAGGTGCTTTTAATAGAATAGGTGGGAATGTATCACAAAAATATTTAAAAAGTGAAAAACAGTGAAACTATCTTCATGTTGCAATTACTATGTTTATATTATTTGAATTTGAAGTTATATAGTTAGAATGGTTTTATTTTATATTGATAATGATGTAATTTACAAATGGTTTCTCACATACTCCCATGATCCTTATATATATTTAATAGAAGTCTTGTGAAATATTTCCTGAATCCACCAGTAACTCATGTCTGCCAAACCCACTATTATCACTAGTGTGAGAATGTGAGATTTGATTTAGCTCAAATTCTTTCAATCAGAAGTCCTCTTTGACTTGCTATAAAGCAGACATTTTGGAGAGGTTGATATGCTCTGATCTGTAATTCTACTTGTTTCCTCCTATTTTAAATTGTCTTTAAATAAACTTAAAGCACAAAACCCACACCTCTCTCATGAACTTCAAATTCACTCTTGTTTCTGAATGTGCCAGTATCCTCTGTTCGAGGAATGAGACCATCTACCAAACACCTCACTAATTTACCCTCTGGAATTTATTAACAAGGCAGGATTTGGTTTTGGGATGACCAAAGCAGTATTCTCTATAATAAGTGTAGGTAGTTTATTAATTTCCATGAGCTCTCATGGGACTGGAAAACTATTTGTCCAAAGCTGATTCATTTTTTTCTGTGATGCAATCAGATATTCATAACTTGAATCAGTTGGTACTGTAAACATTCTGCTTTTCATGCAATTATGTGTGCATGAACTATCATTCTTGAAAGGTTTAGTAAGGATTAAGTTCTCATCAACCTAAGAAATAATTACATATAATGAAACAAGATGAGAATCACAGGGAAAGAGTGACAAACTGCTGTTAAAATGTAGATTCAGGATACTGACATAAAAATCATTTGTATGTAAGTGTATACATATAGTCATAAAAGTCATTTGTACTCATTTTGATTTTGACATAGAGAACTGTGAAAAAAAATCATTCTGTAAGCTTCCAAATTCTTTTTTTCAGTAACAGCAAATGTGAATGACAGCCAGTCTCTTTCTTACAAGAAAAAACATTACTGTATGTTACAGGAGTCTTTAATTCCACTACACAATTTTCTATCACAGTTTTGGCAAACCTGATGGTGACTTGTTTGTTTGCATACCTTTACCACTACCCCAGGGTGGTTTGATGCATAATACCGCAAATGGTTCATGTTGTGACAGGCTCCTTTCATGAGAACAAAGTTATGTAGTCACTTTCATAAGATTTATTATGTATGAACAGTTATTTTTACATATTTTCAGAAAAATCTTCAGAAGTAAATCAGAACCTGTCTAGTAATTCATGAAGAAATCCACAACAGACTTCTTTCTCAATTCTTAGTTTATCCTTCCAAAAGGATAAACTACTTCCAAGCAGAAGATCGATATGAGAGATATCCAAAATGTTTTTCTAGTAAGCAATCACAAACACAATGTCAGGCCCATCTTAGATGAAATACAATAGCAGCATTCAATGTTAATTGTTTCTCTCCTCGTCCCCCAGTCTTTGCACTTTTCCTGTTATTCTGATGAAAAGCCTAACTACATCTCACTCCAGTTGAATATAATGCCATTTTTCTCTCTTCTCTGAAGGGCATGGAGTTCAGGCTAAGTTGAAAGGCAAGTAAAGAGCTGTGGACCTCTTGCAGAACATGCCCAGCTAACTGCTTCTTGGGTATGGTACAAACTCCAGGTCAAGAGCCTCTGCTCATCTCAGACACGGCAAGCCACAGGAAAAAGTGCACACGCTGGCAAGGGAGGCCCTGAAGTGTCCTGGATTCAGCCGTAGCAGTCATATTTCTCCTTCTTAGTAGCTGGTGCAGAGCTGTGTTTTTGACTTTCAGCCTGGGAACAGTGCTGATAGCACCGATAGTTTTAGTTCCTGCTCAGTAATGTTTACTCTGAGCAGGGACTTCCTGAGTCTCATGCTCTGCCAAGGAGGAGCATGTCACCACAGCACGTCATGCCCAGTATATAAACTGGGGGCAGTAACCCAGAAGGGATAGATCACTGCTTGGGTCGGGCTGGGTGTCGGTTGGCGCATGGTGAGTGGTTGTATTCCCTTCCCCTTGTTATTTCCCTTATCATTATTATTATTATTGGTGGTAGCAGCAGTGGTTTGTGTTGCACCTTAGTTACTGGGCTGTTTTATCTCAACCCATGGGAGTTACATTCTTTCGATTCTCCTCCCCATCCCTCTGGGAGCCAGGGGAGGAAGGGGGCAGGGGGAGGAGTGAGCGAACGGCTGCGTGGTTTCTGGGTTTAAACCATGACAGCTCTTTTTGTCACCCAACTTGGGGCATGAAGGGTTGAGATTATGACAGATCTGACCAGAGTGTGTCTAATCGTGTTTGTGATAAGCATTCATTGTTTGGATTAATGGTAACTCATCACAATGCTGATTTGTTGGCTCTCAAAGTTGTTGCTCTTGATCTCACAGTTTCAAGTATGTCGTACCTTACTTACAGCTGGTATCTGCTGTGTTAGTGTTTATCAGCTGGAGGCCTTGGGCTAAGGTTCTTGTTTCATTGTACTTTATGGTAATGATTTGTAATACAAAGGAATCCTTGATCATGAAGCTGATCTGGCTTGCGTTCCCAGTGTGGCCACCACCTTTATACTTTGGGAGGTATATAATAGAACTGTTTAGCAATTACACATCTTTTTTCCCCTCCTCGGGTGGTCAGACCATGAGGGAGACATTTCCACACACCGTAGTGGCAAGCACAGCAGCTACACCAATCCCAGTGACAAGTACAGCAGCTACTCAAACTCTGACTGCAGCAGACAGCACAGCTACTCCGGCTTCAAGCACGGCAGCTGCACCAGCCCCAGTAACAAGTGCAGCAGCATCATTTGAGAGTTCTGAAAGTTTTGAATGGCCTTTGGGTACCCTTGGGACCCGCCTGCTGATTGTGATGGGGATCTGCATGTTGGCATACACACAGAGTGTGTTCTACCCACGAACATTTTGTCTGATCTTGAAAGTTAAGTGGAGTCGTGTTTGGGTCTTGTCTAGGATTAGACAATGATATAGGAGGACAAGAGATTTTCCCCAAGGCTGGACAGACATGAGTGGCAGGGTGTGTGGAACAGTATGAGCAAGTATCTAGTCCACTGGGCCCCTCCAGGGCTTTGGAAGCATCTGAGATGGAAGGCAGCTGTATGGAGTCCCCAGCAACAAGCTGCAGAAACTGCTGAAGGGGACAGTGAATTGTTTTGATCCTGGTGGCCCCATGGCACTTCAGGCCATCAGGGCAGAGATGCAACATAGAGATGGACTCATGATTGAGGGGTGGACTTAGCAATGGACACCATTGCCCAGGTTATCCATGAGTGTGAACACTGCACACAGCCTCAGCTGCTCTGAAAGACTGTTACAAGAGATGGAACCCAACATTATGTGTGGGGAGTGAAGGCGAACAGTTTGGGAGTGAGCTCTGAGGCTTTAGTGCTTAACCAGCCCTGGGGTGACAAGTTGGGGTGTTGAAGGACAGGGAAGGTAGAAGAGCAAGCCTTGGGAGGATGGGCCAGGATGTAGTAGTGGCGGGAATCTCAGTTGGAGGCCAGAAGGTGTGGGGGTTGTGAGAGGGTCTGCAGCATTGTGATTGAACTATTTACCTGGAGAGTTTCACAGTGGCCAATGAGATTGAACATTGTAAGTATGTGCAGAGTCGGAAAGTACCGAACAAGGGGATAAAAATGGCTTGGTAGTAATAAAGGAGGATTTGAGTCTCTGCATTAACTTAAGCCCATGTTGTGAAATGCCACAATCATAGACCAGACAGACTCAGCAGCTTCATAGGGATTGGTCCATGCAGTAAGGAATGATCTCTGTGTGTGCGTGCGTGTGTGTGTGTATGTATATACAGGTATATATATGAAAGTGATGGTATACTGAAAATGTGGGATCTGAGCATGATGTGAATAGTATGGAATAAGGGGTGGATACCGTCCTGGATTCAGCAATAGCAGTCATTTTTCTCCTTCTTAGTACAGTGCTGTGTTTTTGACTTTAGGCCTGGGAACAGCTCTGATAAGACTGATTGTTTTAGTTGCTGCTCAGTAATGTTTACTCTGATCAGGGACTTTGTGAGTCTCATGCTCTGCCAGGGAGGAGGGGAAGCCAGGATGAAGCAGAAACAGGACACTTGACCCAAACTAGCCAAAGAGGTAATCCATACCACAGCACGTCGTGCCCACTATATAAACTGGGGGCAGTTACCCAGAAGGGATAGATCAGTGCTTCGGTCGGGCTGGGTGTCGGTCGGCATGTGGTGAGCGGTTATATTCCCTTCCCTTGTTATTTCCCTTACTATTATTGGTGGTAGCAGCAGTGATTTGTGTTATACCTTAGTTACTGGACTGTTCTTATCTCAGTCCGTGGGAGTTACGTTCTTTCGATTCTCCCCCCCATCTCTCTGGGAGCGAGGGGAGAAAGGGGGTGGGTAGTGAGCGAACGGCCGCGTGGTTTCTGGGTTTAAACCACGCTACGAAGCAATGTAGTATTCCCACAGTGAAAAGAATTTTTTTCATCATATGTTTACTTAGCACAAAGCATCTGATCCCAGCATTTGGTCTTCCAGTCTTGCCAAAATATTAAAGCAGAGTAGGCCTACTTAAGAGCTATATTTAATATTATTTTTTGTATCTCAGAATGGGAATTTAAGCTAGATTAAAATACTAATGACTTTGATATACTTCAAATGAAAATGATCAGAATTAATTCTTCAAAGTTTGCACAGATTGGCAACCAATGAACTGGTAAAGATTTATAGATTTCTCATAAATCTTGTGCAAGAATAATGAACCATTATTCAGACTTCTGGTTTTGAAAGCACTACATTTACATTTCAAGGAAATGAGTATGTATAAATTGATTTGGTTTTATTTGATGTTATTTTTGCATCCCATAGTAAGGACAAAATTAAAAATTACTAATAGCAGGAGGTTTTGTGTGTTAGATTTATTCCAACATAACTTAGCATTCGCAGTGCTTGGGTTTGTATGATAACCTGTTCACTCCAATATAACCAGTAGGTGATCTTTGAAATTGACCTCTAAGCAGTGATAGTCCCTCTGTGTGCTCCGTGCACCATTGGAAAGTGATGAGCTGTCCTGTTCTTGAACATTCATTCAAGGTTACCCTGGCAACCATTTGATAAGATGGTGCCATAATGTCTGTCCATCTTTTTTTGCTATAGCATGAGTTTATAGACCTGATAATTTGAAAAGATGGTTGCCCCCCCAGGGCCTGTAGACTCAGTATAGATTTTTTGTTATCTCAATAACAAGCACACTACTTTACTTGCCAAAAGTCCTATGTTTTTTGTGGTGCCTCTTCCCATGTGTATGCAGGCAACTGCTTTATATTCTACTAAATGCATTTACTAAATACTTATTTTTAACCTAGTTTTTTTTTCATATTTATGTGACCATACTCATAAAGACAGGCTTGTCTCTCTTAATTTTCATTCTAAATTCTTCTTTCCCCTAATATTTAACCATGTAACAATTTTAACTAAATTTAAAGAAAGCCAGATATGTCAAAGGTATTAATTTATATTTTTTGTTATAATAGTATTATTAAATATTATAATTTGACATTAATTTTATTTACTGACATTCAGAAGACAGATTTTAAAGATACCGTTTTCTGACACAATTTCTGAAACTAGGCAGCTGAAGAGAAGAGAGAAAGAGAGACTGCATTATTGCTATCAGTGAAGGAAAGAATGCTCTGTAAGCTCAAACACAGGTGTATACAAGGGACAGGTCATGCATACTGGAACACAGATATATAATTGGAGACTGTACTTTGTTAGATGTCAGAAAATCCATTTCAAGATTTTTCTTCTTTGAGGTTTCTATGGTTGCTGATGAAGGTTCAAGTCACACTGCAGGTGTAGTAGAAGTCCATTGTCAGACACAGAATAAATTCACTGGAAAACTCCCAACTATGCTGCTTCTGTTTTTACATTATGTTTATGGTTTGAAATGCTTCAATATTCAATAAGGTTTAAACCTTGCAAACAAAATGATTCTCATGCTGAATAGCCTGTCACAGAACTTCATGATCAGCTAGGCAAATCCAGCAACAATACTGACCAAAAGTAATCTTCAGAGGCAGTATGCAGCAGCTCTATCAGGGAGATCTGGCATAGCTACTTCAGTTCTTCTTAGAGAAAATGGGATTTTTCAGGGTGGAGGTGGGTGCATCCTCAGAAATGTAAGTCTATGTGGGAGAAAGTAAAATTTCACTTACTTCCCATAGACAGTAAGAGAGGCTATCTACAGTTGCTGTTTTGTGAACTGTTCCTCCCAGTAGCTAGTCAGCCATAAAATTTCGATGGTGAATTATTTTGACCATACCATTTTAAAGTATACTAATTTTAGTTTAAACTGCTTGTGACCTGCATCTACTACACTTCCTATTATGTCTAATCATCTTTTAAGTACCATTGATATAATTTTCTTTCTCCTACCTGATAAAAAGTTAAAAAAGAAGACCAAACGAGACACTTGGTACAATGTGAACTGTGGACATAAAAGCGGGTATCACAGTATTTTTATTATTTTTTTTTTTTTAACTTAGCATCTTGTACATTCTCTTTAGCAGGTAATTTCCAACTCGGAAAATATCTAAAGCAATGTACACTGAGGTCAGTTTGTCAGGACTGAAAACACTGGGTGATGGGTCTAGGAACATGGAGACTGAATGTCCAACTAGAAGAAGTGGAGGAAGAGTAGTCTTTTTTGCCTTATTCATTTCTTGCTTAGAAGAGATTCTGATAACTCTACGTTGCAGTGAAAATTATAGAAGAATAACTTAAAAACCTCAGATTGCTATTTTCTGAGCTCCTAGCCTGATAACTTCCTATTAATGTACTTTTTTTGTTCTACAGGCATCTTGATTCTTACACAATCCTTCCCACTTTGAAGTCAGAAAGGTCCACCAGAATTAATTTTGTTCTCAGAATTCTCTGAAAAATAAGAATTATAATTTTTATTTTTTATTTCTGATACAGAAAGAGAGTAAGGTCATGTTTGTTTTGCATGACAAAGCATAATACAAAATGTATTGAACAAACGTTATTAAGACCTTTCATAGTCACTTGCAAATTTGCATTCATAAAGTCATAGTAAATTTAAGTCACAGAACAGCTTGAATGGACATTATGTTTCACTTTTTAATTATTATAATTCTATATGTGGTGCTGTCGCCCTTTTTAGCAAATAAGTAAAGTGTTCACTATGGTTCTTTTCCTCCATTTTCATTTTTGTTATGTTAATTATTTTCTTCTTTTAACTATTGACATAGAAAAGCTAATTTTCAGCTTCCACTTAACAATAAATAGAACTCTAGGGTTGTATTTATATTTTTCTATTTTAATGCCTTGGTAATCATTTGACAAGTTGTAAAGTGGGAGTTAAGGACTGTTGAGGGTGAGAAAACCTGCTGTAAAATTAAATGTGTAAGAAATTTCAGTGTGTGGTTTGTAAATGAGGATGCCTGTGTACTTGAAATAGACTAGGTGAAGCCTCACCCACTCAAGTACATTAACATGGTACAGTGACCTAAGAAAGCATTCTTTTCTATATGCCAACATAAAAGACTAGCTAGTTTCAGGGAAAGACTAGAAGAATTCAAGCCTATATAAAAAATTCCAGTAGCCTGAACAGAAGACACAATAGAGCTTCAGTTTTGATCTGTGTTATTATTCCAAGTTCAGAACTTTACACAACATGCAGCTTTGTCACAGACTGTTTCTCTGTAAGTTCTGCAAAATGAACGCTGCTGTGTTTTTTGATTTCAGAGCTGACTCAATGTGCAACAGGCTCTGTTGCATTGAACAGACATGTTCTACCTTCATTTTTTTTGAGGTTTACCAGAAATCTGAATTTATAGGAAAAACAGACTTTCAAAGTCAAGACTAGTGTCTGAATTTAAAAATTAAAACCATCCAACCAACCAACCAAAATCCCATAAAAATTTGGTAGGTTCTAGTTAATATTCCCACAGGTAATATGAGCATTTTTAAGTTATTTTTAAATAGCTAGAGAAAATATGTCAGGCTCCATTTACCTAGCATTGCACGTGGAAACTGGAACTGTCAACAGCATCAATTTTAATAAAAATGAATACAATCATGCAAGAAGATAGACTAGTGAACTTCTAAGGTTCTTTTCAACCTTGCTCTTCCATGATTCTATGAATTCAACAAAATCTGACAAATCTACAAGTCTTTGGGCTTCAATCAATCAAGATCAAGATATTTACTATGGAATATAATGAGAAAGACATCTACTGCTGTTAATTTCCTCTTGAAATGTTTTATTGTATTTTTTGTTACCATAACCAAAGGAAATCCCTAGTCAAAACATTCTAAGTTGCTTGTTTTGGGCTTGAAATTTTATCCACAAAGACCCACACAAACTATTTTGGTTTAATCATGTCTCTTTATTTCAGAACACTGGAAATTTACCAGGGTTTTTAACTTGAACAGCTATACACCAGAAGGAGTTCTAAGAATCATAGAATAGTTAGTTGGAAAGGACCTCAAGATCATCTAGTTCCAGCCCTCCTGCCATGGACAGGGACACCTCACACTAAACCACGCAATCCAAGGCTTCGTCCAACCGAGCCTTGAACACTGCCAGGGGTGGAGCACTCACAACCTCCCTGGGCAACTGATTCCAGTGCCTCACCACCCTAACAGGAAAGAATTTCTTTCTTATATCTAATCTAAACTTCCCCTGTTTAACTTTTAACCCATTATCCCTTGTCCTGTCACTACAGTCCCTAATTAATAGTCCATCCCCAGCATCCCTATAGGCCCCCTTCAGATACTGGAAGGCTGCTATGAGGTCTCCATGCAGCCTCCTCTTCTCCAGGCTGAACAGCCACAACTTTCTCAGCCTATCTTTATATGGGAGGTGCTCCAGTCGCCTGATCACCCTCGTGGCCCTCCTCTAGCCTTGTTCCAACAGTTCCATGTCCTTTTTATGTTGAGAACACCAGAACTGCACACAATACTCCAAGTGAGGTCTCACAAGAGCAGAGTAGAGGGGCAGGATCACCTCTTTCGACCTGTTGGTCATATTCCTTTTGTTTCAGCCCAGGATACAGTTGGCTTTCTGGGCTGCGAGCGCACACAGCCGGCTCATGTTCATTTTCACATCGACCAGCATCCCCAAGTCCTCCTCTGCAGGGCCGCTCTGAATCTCTTCTTTGCCCAATCTGTAACTGTGCCTGGGATTGCTCCGACCCAGGCGTAGGACCTTGCACTTGTCGTGGTTGAACTTCATGAGGTTGGCATCAGCCCACTTCACAAGTGTGTCAAGATCCCTCTGGATGGCATTCATTCCTTCCTGTGTATCAACCGGACCACACAGCTTGGTGTCATCAGCAAACTTGCTGAGGGCGCACTCAATCCCATTGCCGATGTCACCGACAAAGATGCTGAACAAGACTGGTCCCAATACCAATCCCTGAGGGACACCTCTCGTTATCGATCTCCAGCTGGACATCGAGCCATTGACCACAACTCTTTGTGTGCGACCATCCAGCCAGTTCTTTATCCACCTAGTGGTCTATCCATCAAATTTATGTCTTTCCAGTTTAGAGACAAGGATGTCGTGTGGGACAGTGTTGAACGCAGACAGAAGAGGAAAAGATCTTTAGCTTGAAAAATATGTTAATATTTTATTAAGAGGTCAAAATGCTTTTAAAATGTATTTCATAGTTAAAAGAAAAAAATGAGATACTTTGCCATTTTTACAGTAAGAGCTATGTTGAGGTTAAGTTATTTTCTAGTAGCGTCAAGAACAAACATGGCATCATAGAATCATAAAATAGTTAGGGTTGGAAAGGACCTGAAGATCATCAAATTACAACCCCACCCCACGTTAAACCATGTCACCCACGGCTCCGCCCAACCCAGCCCCAAACACCGCTGGGGATTGAGCATTCACAGCTTCCCTGGGCAACTCATTTCAGTGCCTCACCACCTTAACAGGAAGGAATTCCTTCCTTATATCTAATCTAAACTTCCCCTGTTTAAGTTTTAACCTTTTACTCCTTGTCCTGTCAGTATAGTCCCTAATGAAGAGTCGCTCCCCAGCATCCTTACATGTTTTGTGTTAGAAAGTCTAGTGAGATATTGACTGGTGGCAACCTTGCCTTCATCTTCTTTTCTGTTTTTTATACTTGGAACATCTTCAGAATTATTTTCCATGCAGAACCCAGAACTCCTTCCTTAATAGAGTTTAACAGAACAAATCTTTAGAAAGGTAGATTTAGATTAAATATTAGGAAGAAATTCTTTACTATGAGGGTGGTGAAGCACTGGCATATGTTACCCAGAGAAATTGTGGCTGCCCCATCCCTGAAAGTGTTCAAGGCCAGCTTCGATGGAGCTTTCAGCAACCCTATCTAGTGGAAGGTGCCCCTGCCCATGGCACTAGATGATCTTTAAGGCCCCTTCTGACTGAAATAGTTCTATGATTCCATGATCCTGTGCTAGTCCATATGGAGCAAGAGTTTATAGATTTCGGAATAAGACCTTTGACAGGATATTTTCTTATCCACCAAAATGAAAGTTATAACTTTGGAAAGTAAAATAAATCCCTGCAGTTTCATACATTTACCCCAGAATTCCCTCGTACTCAAAATTACTCTTCACCTTTCTTATAAAATCACAAATTTGTTCTGCATATTTTCCAGGACAACTCTCTTCCCTTCCTAAATTGGGCAGAAGTCAGAGACGTTATTCCTACTCACGGAAAACTAAGAGTTTGAAATTTCTAAACTGCCTTCAGTATAATTTGTTTGGTTTTGTGTTACCACATTTTCAATTGTAATCCTGAACCTTAGAAAATCTCATGCATCTGTAAAGCTCTTGGTCACAGAGCAGCCTGTCTGGCCAGCTACCCAGGTCAGTAGATGGAAACTGAGGTGCTTCATCACCCCATCTGTGCCACTAAGCTGGCAGAAATTCAAGGACTTTCAGAACTGTCCTCTTCAGATTTCTGTGAAATCAGAATTGGCAAAAGATACGGTCGTAGTAGAAGGCTTTCAGTTCACCAAACTTCCAATTCTAAAATTACCTCAATCATTTATTAATTTTTAATATTTAATTCTTCTCCATCAAAGTTGTCGTTGTTTAAACGCAGTCAGCCATAAATCACGAAGTCGCTCTCTCACTCCCCCACTTCTTGCCCTCCCCCTACTCCCGGAGGGATGGAGAGGAGAATCGAAAAGAATGCAACTCCCACGGGTTGAGATAAGAACAGTTTAGTAACTAAGGTATAACACAAACCACTACTGCTACCACCAATAATAATAATGATAAAGGAAATAACAAGGGAAGAGAATACAACACCTCAGCACCAGGCGACACATAACTTTCCCAACCCCATCCGACAGAGCACTGACCGATACCTTGTCCAGCCCTCCAGTCCTACCGCTTCTGGGTAACTCTCCGTTACATCTTGGGCATGACGTGCTGTGGTATGGAATACCTCTTTGGCTAGTTTGGGTCAGGTGTCCTGTCTCTGCTTCCTCCCGGCTTTCCCTCCTCCCTGGCAGATCATGAGGCTCAGAAAGTCCTTGGTCAGAGTAAACATTTGTGCTATCAGCTCTGTTCCCAGGTCAAAAGTAAAAACATAGTGCTGCACCAGCTACGAAGAAGGAGAAAAATGACTGCTACTGCTGAACCCAGGAGAGTATCCACCCCTTATTCCATACCATTCACGTCATGCTCAGATCCTACATTTTCAATATACCATCACTCTTATCTCAGTGCACTCTTATTTTAGTGCATGGACCAGTCCCTATAAAGCTGCTGAGTCCATCTGGTCCATGATGTCAGGCTCCATCTCTTGTAACTGTCTCTTAGAGCAGCTGAGGCTGTGTGCAGTGTTCACACTCATGGATAACCTGGGCAATGGTGTCCATTGCTAAGTCCACCCCTCAATCATGAGTCCATCTCTATGTTGCATCTCTGCCCTGATGGCCTGAAGTGCCATGGGGCCACCAGGATCAAAACAATTCACTGTCCCCTTCAGCAGTTTCTGCAGCTTGTTGCTGGGGACTCCATACAGCTACCTTCCATCTCAGATGCTTCCAAAGCCCTGGAGGGGCCCAGTGGACTAGATACTTGCTCATACTGTCCCACACATACTGCCACTCATGCCTGTCCAGCCTTGGAGAAAATCTCCTGGTCCTCCTATATCATCATCTAACTCTAGACAAGACCCAAACCTGACTCTTGAGATCAGACAAAATGGTCGTGGGTAGAACACCCTCTGTGTGTGTGCCAACATGCTGATCCCCATCACAATCAGCAGGCAGGTCCCAAGGGTACCCAAAGGCCATTCAGACCCTTCAGAACTCTCCAGTGACGCTGCTGTACTTGTCCCTGGGGCTGGTGCAGCTGCTGTGCTTGCCGGCTCTCCCACCACCAGCTCCTCTTTTCCTGGGTGCAGCTCTTCCTCCTCTGCCGTGCTGGGAAATGCTGCGTGGGCTCCTGCATCCTCCTGGGGCTTGGTAGGCGGCTTCTGGGGGACACTCTCGGCTGCCGAGGGGCGGGGCTCAGCCGCGGGGCTCGGCTCCTCTGTTGCCTCCTCCCCGTCCTCCGGCTCTGCTCCCTCCTGAAGAAGGAGAAAAATGACCGCTACTGCTGAACCCAGGACAAAAGTCCATCAAATTAACTAAGTTCTAGCTATGTGAATTGCATTATTACTAAGCTATCATTTCTATTCAGAAGATTAAGGAGGAAAGATGACTTAGCTTTTTTGCACTTATCTATGTACAATATTCAAAAAGTTGGATGCAAATGCAGAAGTATGGAAGGAGAAAGCGGAGGCTGTATGCATGTGACTTACCTCTTCCTGATGGAGGACTAGCAGGAATTCAGAGTCTGAGTATCTGGAATCACAGTTCTTGCTTCCCTGTGTAATATAATAAATTTCAATTTGTTGAGGGGTGAAAGCCAGCGACGTGCTTTTAGAATAACGGAAGGACCTATGATTTCTATTTCCTTTCAAATAGGTACCTTGAGAAAGCTCATGAATGATACACAGCCCATGATATTTGAGTAACCCTTTGCATTATTCTTACACAAAAGCAATCAATAAAATAGATTGTATTTGGAATATAAACCGAAAATAATTTTGGATAAATTAATTTAAAGTAAGATTAAGATCCAGATGGTTGTACTAACTTTAAAACTTGGGAAAACTGGTGTCCCTTAAATACAATTAGGTGATAGTGTCACAAGAATAAAAGACAAGATATTTTTCCTCTGCCTGTCTAAATCAATTAAAATAGACCCAAGACTAAAAATCAACAAAACCTCAGAGTTATGGGTATTTTACTGTAAAAAATTCCCAGTGTTTTCTGCCATTTCTTGTAACCATTGTAAAAACAGCAAGGTACAGCTACCTGCTGGCTGGCCCACTAGAGATTATTGTAACTTAGAATCAAGAACATCCACCTCTGTTCTGTCCTTGACATTTAGCTTCAGCTAGGTTATTTACCTCTCATGCTTTTGTGCTTTTCAAGCTCTGGCAAAAAGCTGTGGAGTATATTCTATTGTTGTCCTTCTGTCAAGTAGTACCTGGCATTTTGGCCTATTCGAGGCAACTTTCTGATAGAAAAATAGCGTCATGGATCTCTACTGAGCTTGTTTATTTATAGAATATATGCTCTTGAGCAGCAACATGGTAGGTAACAAAGATAGGAAACACACTTCTTCCAGAAGTCTGAGCTTCTTCACCAAGAAACAACAGAGCTCTGAAAATTATCCCTAATGAAATCTTCATGGAAGACCACAATTTCTTCCTCCTTTTGCTAGAATGCACACCAAGAAACTGTGTCACACAAGCAATAACTAAACAGCATTTCCTCATCCAATGCACATTGCTTACATGAATTAAAAAAAAAAAAAAGTCAAATAAGTTGTAAGATTTTCATCTGATGAAAGGCAAGACGCGCTTCACCATCTGCTTATTTGTCTTCACTTAAATGATCTTGTTACCATCCTGACAAACACCTGAGAATATATAAGTTGCTTGTCCAGACAGCACTTGTGGCAGGGAAGTAATGATCAAGAAACACTGACAACAATGCCTGAGCCTCACAGCCCAACTTGCTTCCACTCACAAATACCATTCCAGAACCTACAGCGCCTCCTGCACCTTAAATCAATGGCTGCATTCCCCTACTTTGAATTAAATGTCATATAGTCTAGCAAAGACAGAGGGATGATGAGGTAGGAAGCAGCAGTTAAGAAAGGTATCTTTGTGGTTATTCTCTCCACTATCCTAACAAGAAGCAAAATAGTATTTTTTAATTTCTTTTTTGTAATTTTTTAGCAAGAGATAGGTGTTGATTGATATTCTTTCTTGTGTTTCATACACAAAAAGTATGCACATTGTCGATTCTGAAACCATATTATAAGATTAAATTTTGTAGGACTTTCTAAGCTAATTGTTCTAAGCTTAGCTTTTGAAAAAGAAAAATTTTCTCTTACAATGTTATGTACAGTCTAATAAATAGCAATGTTAGGAGAACACAACTAATTTCTACTGGCTTACCTTCTTCTGTTCATAGTGTAAAACATGGAATATGCAAATTCAGTTCCAATAGAAAGCATTTGCCTTTGCCTGTTTTGACAAGAGAATCAGCATATTCCTATCTACAGCACAGAGCTCTGTCTGCATTAATTTTCGTGAAGGCTTTTTAGTCTTGATTCCACTGAAGAAGCAGGGCTAAGAGCTAAAAGGGTCATTAATGTCACCAAATAGTTTCCATCAGACTCAGTCAAAATTTTGTCAAAATTTTAAGGATTCATGAGAACAAAGGGGTTGGTTTGTTTGTTTTTCTCCTCATAAAGTGAAATTTAGTAATAAAGAGCATATAGTGAGCTATTCAGATTGCTTCCTCTGTGGATAAAGTATAGCAATTATTGTATCCAAACTACTTTTTATCTGAAATGAGGACCAGGGAGAAATGTAGGTGGTTGAAGATGGAGCTTCTATTGCTTCTTGAAGTATCTAATCAGCAGGGATGAGGTTATTGCTGCTTTGTTAGGAACTGACAAACCAGCACATATCTGTGAAATAGTGAACATTTGGAAGTGTTTCTATGCTAAATTCAGGATCTCAAAAAGAAAGCTCTTGTTATGTATCAAGTCTTTCAATTCAACTGGATAATTTTTATTTTAAAATTACAATTACAATTTAAAAAGAGAAAATATAATAATAATTTAAAAAAGAAACTCTGTTTCTGACCAGCTGCATTCTTAAGGTTTTATTTTCAAACATGAGTCATTCACAAATGAACATCTAAGAAGACATTTCTGACAATACACCAGAACAGTTCCACATTGCCATATGTCGTGTAGAAATGGAAAGAGATAAGCAAAAGACTTTGTCAGACAGCTGTAACAGAAAGATTAAAAATGCTCATACTGTATGAAGTTCACATGGAGTCCAGATTTTGCTACAACCAAACTGCGCTTGTAGACCAATGCATTCTGCTTATTTCTAGACCCAGAAAGACTTTCAGTGCAAACAAGCTTCTTACATCCTCGGAAATATTTCTCATGCTATTAAGAATGTTTTCTGGAGTCTGAGATGCTTTGTGATTAATTTTTAGGAGTAAATCAGCATGTAATTTTTGATTAATAGGAATTCTCATTACTTTTTGGTTCTTAACAATTTTAAAGGTTAATTCTCTAACTGTCTGATAAGTAAAGATGGATTCTGGATGCTCTAAACCACTTCTCTCCTGTTACATGTTATTAGGGAAGAACTTGGTCAGAAAGCAAGCACTTTTTGTCCATTATGAAAGAAGACTTTATTCCGAACTAAATATATGTCACAAAGGCAGTCCTTCCCCAGGAATTTTCTAGGCAGGTTAAGGGAGTTGGAAAAGTACTGGTTAATTATTGTCAGACTTCAGCTGTATAGTACTATTTAAATCTTAAAAAAAATCCTTTTTAAGGAGAAGATCTATGATAGGCAGAGAGAGATGGAAAGTTATTGTCAAGTATATTTCACTTAACATATTTGGTGTGAGTCATGAAAAATCTTCTTATATATTCTTACAGTACATATTGATGAATGTGAGTGGCAAAGAAAAAGATCCTCAAGCTGCCAGGTTCAGGAGTTTGACACATCATGCAGTGGCATTCGAGACAAGTGCTTCAAATGGTTAAAATAAAGGCCAGAACACGAAACAGTTTTTTTTCATTATCATAGCAAAAAAACAGTCATACAGCAAAAGTGATCATATTTGGATATTTTCAATACTGTCCATTTTATATTTCACTATATATGACACATTGTACATAGGTTTTTAATGAATTTATGTCTTCCATGAATTAATTATATGCCTATGACATGCATATATCTATGTATAAATATTATATATAATTTTGTTTAAAGTTTTAATCTAAAGTTGTCTTGTTCTTTTACTCACATCTCCAATTTACTAGGGGATCCAGATTATTCTTCCATTTTCATAATCTACTAAAAATGCCTTATTTCCCTATTGTGTTAAAAGTCTCTTGATTTTGCATTGGGAAAGAAAACAGTAATGGTAGAAAAAAAGGAGGAAAGGTAAACACTTCTCACTTTTTGGACAAGAAGCAGGAAAACAGATACAATTGCATGTGAATTCACATTTGATTTTTAGATAAAGCACATCTTATTCTGAAGCTGCAGAAAGTCAGAGAAAGTCTGCTAGTAATAAGCTCTTAATAAAAAGAGGTTTGGAAGGATTGATCACTAGGAAAAGAAGAAATTGGGAAGTATAAGAGCTTTAAGAAAATAACCATTCTGGAAACAGCAAAAATGACATGTATTTTTTGAAAAATGTTTTTTAATTGTAAAGAGATTATTTCATCTGAACTTTCTTTCAGGTACTTTATTGCTGGTATATTTGAAAATATATTGATAGAATTTAAAAACAAGATTGAAATAGCTTTAAATATATATGTGATAAAGGTTTAAAAGCTATTTGAAGCAATTGAAAGTACAATAATTATTGTCTATATAGCTATGTTGTTCTAGAAAGCTCTTTTTGTTAATGTTTGCCTGTCAGGAAGTTGGAGTAGACCTCCCCAGATATTCTTACAGGAGAGATCGCTATATACTTTGTAGACCTTTGTGGAGAATAAAGCAGCAGATAGATCTGCATTTATTGCACTTTCTATTCACTCTCTATTTTCATATTTTAGTTTTCATCCATTTCAGCTCTGGTCTACCAAAGCAAAACTGAAAAAAAAAGTTCATCTAAATTCCAGATATCCCTACATAATAAATAGATAATCTGAATAATTCTTGGGACAACCTAATATTGCCTGAATCTTTATAGAGCTCTACACTCGACACAGTACTGATGTACATCATTTTTATTGCACATTTATATGTAGATATTATATATTTATTTATATGTAGATGAAAAAATACCATTGGTTAGTATCTTCCTTATTCTTAAAACACCTTATTCTGCCTTAAGGTGTTTTGTTTATTAGAAAGATTGCCTCTTACATGCAAAAAGCAATCTGAAATTATTTTAATTAATAGGATAAATAATCAAAAACTATGTAATAACATACTGAGAAAACAGACACCTCGGAAGTACATCTCATTATAAAAAGGAAAAAATTCAACCCATTCCATTTGTGTTACACATACACTAACAAGTATTAATTACTTAAGTATTGTAGTCTTTTTGTTGAACTACATAGAAATGCTTGTAGTACGTGTTGCTGATTGTCCAGGATTCAGCAGTAGCAGCCATTTTTTCTCCTTCTTAGTAGCTGGTGCAGTGCTGGTTTTTTGCCTGGGAACAGTGCTGTTAGCACCGATGTTTTTAGTTACTGCTCAAATGTTTAGTCTGACCAAGGACTTTCTGAGCCTCGTGCTCTGCCAGGGAGAGGGGAAGCCGGGAGGAAGGAGCAACAGGACACCTGACCAAAACTAGCCAAAGAGGTATTCCATACCCCAGCACGTCATGTCCAGGAGGTAAGTGAGGGTTACCCAGAAGGTCTGGCTCACCTCTCGGTTGGGCTGGGTATCGACAGATGGTATTGTATTCTCTTGTTATTTCCCTTATCATTATTATTATTGGTGGTAGCAATAGTGGTTTGTGTTCTACCTTAGTTACTGGACTGCTCTTATCTCAACCCGTGGGAGTTACATTCTTTAGATTCTCCTCCCCATCCCTCCGGGGGCGGTGGGAGGGTGGTGGTGGAAGAAAGAGGGGGAGTGAGCAAGAGGGCTGTGTGGCTGGCTTACAGCCTGGGCTTAAACCGTGACACAGATACAAACCTTCAAACATTTCATATACAGTAAAAGCCAAATGGGATTAGAAAGGAACAGCTCAGCAGTAAGACAGCAGTGATCAATAGCCTACTGTTAAATACTGAAAAATTCTCTTCTGTAAGAAAACAAGAGAAATAGTGTTCACTTTCCTGCATCACGGGCTCAAAATTACCAAATGTCCCCCTGGGCAATCTCTTCAAACATTTTTCTGATGCTCTTCCTTTCACTTAATTTGAAGGGCTAGGCAAGCAAAAGAAACTACAAAAATAATGTCCAACTAAACAAAATATAGTTAAAGGAAGTTGAGGACATTCCAAAGTGAAATGTGAAATGGTTTAAGCAGTACTGCATAGGTGCCCAAAGTTTCTTTTTTCTTGTCTGGTGATCTTACTGATGTCTTTCAAGTTAAATGCAGAGCAATTTTTCTCATCTAGGAAAGGCAAGGAAAGGCAAGGAAAATCTGTGATTCTGTGATTCTGTGAAAATCAAGGAACAGCAAGGAAAAGCAAGGAAAGGAAATCACTGGAGCTCAAGCAATATGTGACTGCAGTTCTGAAATAAGACTGCTCGAGCACATACTTGCACTGAAACAACTTAGAACACGCATTTAAAGAGGCTTATTTATCGTGTCTTCTATTTAATATGTAAGCTAAGGATGAGGGTTTTTTTTTTTTTCTTGCATACATTATATAAGAGAAACCATTATTTCTGTAATTCAAAAAGTCTTGCTTGTACGGAGCATAACCTTAAAATTCTGACCTAAATTAGGAAAATTTCTGAAAATTTTAAAACATTACTGTTTACAAATACATTATAAAAGCGCCCCTTAAATGGACAAGTACTTTATAAATATGCTTACCTGTTTTGTGTTTGAAACCCAGCATTTATACACATGAAAGTGATATATGTATCAATCAACACAGGTAAATAAACTACTTTCAGGATAAGGCAATTTAACTTCTGCTAAGAAAACTGTTATTTGAGACAGCCTGGATAGAAACCTGCCGGGTTTTTGTATTTGTTTTTCCTGCTGCTTTATCTAGCTGTATTTTTGGTAAGTTCACTGCAGCAGTATTGCAAAGGGATCTCTTGACAGAAAAAAACACTGCAAGAAGATCTTGGAAAATAAACGTAGAAGCGCTGTAAGAGAAGTCTTACCATTATACAGTTAGTATACACCTGTGACAAAAGCTCTGTGCCAGCTGTTCACTTCATATAAAAGGACAGATGTTAGGAGAAAAATCTAGCCTTTGTAAAAGGAATACAACAGTCCAACAGTAAAATGATCTGAAATAATTCCTAGGTCTATTTCATGTTGTAAACCCAAAAATCATTTCCGTGAACACATTCCATAGATTTTGAATACTCCTTTATCAAAATAAACACATAATCAGTTTAGAAACATTGTATCTGGCTATTGTGAAACAAAGGGAGAAGTAAGTGATGGGGGAGCAGAGCCAGACCATGCTGTACAGGAAATGCTGCTGAAACTGGAGTATTGACTTGCACTCCCAATGGCACAGAATGGAGAACATCACTGCTGAACAGACTTGCTATTAATTCTGTTGCCTACATGGGTCATGGCTGCTAAATTAACTGTCTTTAGTGATATATTAAGTTCTCAAGGTTACTGACAGATTTTGCTCCTTATCTGCTCTGAAGCTGACAGCAGCCATTGCTGCTGCTTCTGCAAATCGCACTGAAGCTATAGATTTTGTGTGTATGACAGTGACTTTAAGTAGTATTGTGGCTGTCAAGCAGCATTCTTGGTTATTAAAAAAAAAAAGAAAAAACGTCAGTATCCTGTGAGTTATCACACTGCATGAGAGTGTTCATTGTGAGAGTTTAAAATCCTTTTGCTACATCTTAATGGAGCTAATTGAAGATATCTTCAAATTGTTATGAGATTTGTCTTATTTCTGATGGAAATTTATGACCCTGTATAGCTAAACCAAAGGAAAGCACTTCCTTGCTCTTTGGAGTACCTTAATAAACCTGTTCCCACCTTCCTTCCACATATAAATGCATGTTCACATACAGTGTTCTTATGCTGGTTTCCTTAACCCGTTCACATCTGTTTACATGAAAAAAGAGTTAGTCTTTTCAATGCCTGCTCAGTGAAAACATCCCAGTATGTAACAACAAGCACATTTCCAGATGCTATGTAGGTTTATATAATGCAAGAATGCTTGGCTCTGAAGAAAACACACACATTATCTGCACAGTTTACAGCTACAGATATAAAGAACCAGGTCTCTGTCGTGCTCTGGGAGTGGTAATGGAAGAACTAAGTGTTCTTTTAAACAGAAACAGTTAATAAACTTTATTTCTTAAGTCTTACTGCTTTACTGGGCCGATACAATAAATCAACTCCCACCTGTATAAAAACACAGTTAAGCTTGACTTGAATCAAAGAATAGATTTTCTTTTGTATAATCATGGAGTTGGTTTGGAGACAGGAATTTTGAAAACAAGAAGGTATCTAATTATACTGATACAAACAACTGTGTTAAGAGCCGCACTAATGAATACTTTTTAAAGCCATGAACTGAAAAAAGATTTGTGCTGTTAACAAATACCACAAACACAATAAAATTACCTTTGTCTATTCCACTATTTTATATAAATTCAAATGTGGACAGGTTATTCTGAATTTGCTGGGAAAATTAACATACATATTTCCTTACTTTGTAGTACCAATTATTACATAACTCTAAATGTTGGAGGTTTTGCAGACCTAATAAAATCTACTAATATGAGGAAGAGTAGGCTATATAGCGTAAGTGGAAGAAACTAGAAAAGAAGTAAAAAATAAAAACTTTGCTCCTTTAAAAGCTTGAATTTAGAAAGAACACATAAATTCTAAACCATGTTGATCAGTCTGATACCATAACACATTTTGAAAATATACTTCAGTTGATAAGCACAGCTGGAATAACAGAGCAGCAAAGAAACAAGATATAACTTCATTAAAAGTAAAAAAAAACCCTACATGCTTTCCATGAAAGACTGGCCCAGCTTTTCAGTCCAAGGTTTTTATGATCTGAGTACATAATCTTGAGATAAAAATGTGGTTTTAATTATTTATTTGGGATAAAAGGAAAATTATTTTACACAAAAATTTACTGCTCTTAGGAAAGGCAGTCAAGGGGAAAGGCTAATTATTTTCATAAGTAATAATAACTGGATTGGAATACCTAGCCTTTTTTCCCACTTTTGTTTTGTACAGTAGGTTGGAGTTTTTACAGTAAAAAAGGCTAAAGAGTCAATGGATTAAGAAACAACGTGTTTAGTTTGTTTTGTTCAATCTGACTCAGCTCCCAGTGAAACCACAGGGCTCCACAGAAGTCCCTGAGGAACCTGCAACATACAAGAGGCTAGTGGTGTTTCTCTTAAACAAAGTGTGAGACATTTAGTCTTTCATAATTGAAGGGGTCTTGTGGAGAATCCAGCTTTACTAGTTCAGAAAGCACCAGAGGGAAAATAAGTGGGCATTTCTTACTGCAGACAGCACAAACAGAGAATAAAATTTCATTATGATTAATCCCATGAGTTCAAACAAAGCTCTCTCTCAAAAAAAAAAAAAAAAACAAAACAAAACAAAAAAAAACCAAACAAACAAAACCAAACAAACAAATAAACAAACAAACAAAAACTATTCTGGCACTGTAGACAGGATGCATTGTAAACATATCAGCTAACATGATTATTGAATCTATTATTTTCAGGGTGCTGCATAATAGATCATTCTGAAAAAAATAAACAACTCATCTTTCCATAAGTAAAATAATCTCTCTTTAATCCTGGAAGCTCAGGAACTACCAAATGCTGATTTTAATGCAAGAGTTTGAATAAAAAAATTGTTGCAGTTACTAAATATTCTGAATCTACTTCAGCTTCAAAGTTAGAGTGAAAAAGAAATGCTGGAGTTTGTTTATCCTAATGTTACTACACATCAGCAATTTTAAATGGCAGAAAATTGACCAGATTCTATCCTTAATATTATAGCTTTCAAAAATAAATATCTGATCACTTAAATGGAGAGCAATTGCCAGAGACCAACAGTTTCAAAGGAAGTTTCTTAAATATAGGTATTCGAATTCATACCCAGACACATGAGTGAAAGTGACCTGTTTATAAAAACCAGCCACAATTTTTACTGAGCTTTGTGAAGTGCTTAAAACACTTGGGGGCATGGGGAGGGGGGAAGGAGTACGGGGAAAGGAAAAAAAAAAATAAGAAAGAAAAAAGTATTTTAGTTCTGATTTTTTTTGTACATTACTATAGATACATTTACTAAATTTTAATCCACACTGGAAACATGCAATGCCAGATTATTTTAATTATATTAAAAAAATTATATGATATTTATACAACAAATTTAGAGTTAAGCATCTTATATAAACAAAATTATCTAGATTCAAACAATTCTAACATAGCTAATAATGTAAATCAAATTTGAAATCTTTGTAGGGAGGATTATAGCCAGAGGAACAACGTATCATTCAATGCCAGTATTTAATTTCTTGCTTATTCAGAAAAGTGTTTATTTTGATATTTATAAAAAAAGTATTAAAAAGACCACCAAGAAAATACAGATCCACACCCTGCTGTATTTACATGTCTATGGAAACTTAAAATATAAACATTTAATTCTACCTTTGAAAGCATATACATATATATCTCACATAATTAGAAAAATAATTTTTCTGCCTTAGCATAATTCTGAGACAGTGCATGACTCATCTCTGCTAACTCTACTGTGTACACTTAATACATGGACATCTTGTGAAGAGAAAAGATTGTGCTGCTATTTCAAAAAATACTGTCATTATCCTGATGGGACACAGAACTACAGTATCTTAATTCCTATCTGCAAAAATAAGTAACTTCTATTAACATTTTAACTGGTGAGAGATTTTCCATCCATTAGGCAGAATATTGCAAGATGATAGCAAGGGCAGAAGACACCAATAAAACCATTGTTTAGTGTTGAAACTTTGACAACATGCGGTCGATGAGCTGAAGCCATTTATAGCATATGAGATGAGTCATGTTCCCCTTGACTGTATTTGTCAAAGATCAGATTAGTTAGAGGAAACTGATAATGTACATTTGAATCTATGCAATCAGGAAAAATATGGTATGCCTGAATTAAAGGGCAGATCCCTCAGGATGAAACATGCTAAAACCTGCTAAACCTGAAATTTTGGGGTTATCTTGAAATAGTGTGGAAAATCTATCATTTAAATTGTTTGTCAACTTTCAAACATCCTTAATAATGTTTGTTTATTTATTATTTTATTCAGAAATTACACCCTGAGGATAATAGCTGTAGCTGGAATTAATAATATATTCACTTACTGTAGGTTATTAATTTCTGAGAATTGGTTCTTGGACACACTCACTGTAAATGGACTCAGTGTAAATAGCAGAACTGATGGAAAACAGTAAAAAACCTGTTGTCTTTCAGTAGAAAATTGCTAACACAATTAATCAGATCTTCACCAGACACAATAAGAAACTATTAATAAACTAGAAACATAAGGACCAATGCAACAGTGAGAAATAAGTTAGAACATTGATTTAGAAAGTAGGACATGCATGTTCAGTTTTTAGATTCCTTGATTTATGTAAAATATGCACCAGAGACTTGAACCTTGGTCTTTCTAACTGGAATCTCCCAAGAAGTGAGTTACTCCTGGCGTGCTAATGTTGTTTTTCTCAGTGTAAAGTAGAAAATTAATTCACTTCGCTTTTGAGGTGCTTGGTTCTCACAAGAGTGTATTGGTCAAGAAGAGAGGATAGCAAGACTCCTTTTTATTGGAATACTGACATTTAGATAAAACAGGTCTATCAAAAGTCTCAATTTGAATTCAAAGTAAAATGAAAGAAAGTCAACTTCTTTGATATCCAACTACTGTATAATATGAATTGTTAATAACCATTGAAATGTCAACAAACACTTTGCTGTTGTTTTTCTTGCCCTTAAAATAGCCATGGCTTATTTCTGTCACTTTATTCTACCTGTTCAGTAATAACAAGATATCCTACAGGCAAAAAGTGAATTTACAGGAAACTAGAATGGGACAAAATGGAGTGACCTCAAAACAATTACAACTAAACAGGGAAGAAAATGAATGACACATCAAAGCCTCGGCTTCAAAGACACTCTCAGGTGGCTCATTTCAGAATATGTATCATAGGAATTGTACAATAAGGTGTTTGAACTTTTCTATTCAAGCAAAATTTTAAGAATGCTTATCAGGGGAAAAGAAAACCTCCACTAAAATAAATAAATAAAATGACATTGTTCAAGGACAGCTAAAATTCCAAAGTAGTTTGTGTCATTTTAGTTTATTTTGTCATTTCTGAAATCCTTGTCCTCATTGAGAGGAATAGAAATTAATTGGTCGACAGAACCACCACCCATGCCTTGACACTCAGTTTGTATGGTATAATCTCCCAGGTACTGCAAATTTAAGTCTCACTGACTTTCAAAGCAATCTGAAGGTGCATAATTAACTCAAAAATCTGGGACTTCAGCTTTGCAGCACTGAAATACTTTTCAAATTTATACATTCAAATTTTCCTTATGTGGAGAGTACAGATTTTTGTTACAATATCTTAGTGAGGTATAGAACTGTTAGGAGTCTGTTTAAGTTCAGAAGTGGGCTTTGGTTTCCAGCTTGAATTAATCATTCCATCAGCATTTACCTTTATTGTTATGATAAAGTGTTCAAAGTAGAATTTTTATACTGAAATTAAATATTATAAAAGATATTATATTGTATTTTCTTAATCCATATAATATTGGAATTTTGTTACTCATCACAAGCAAAATAAAGATACGCTTAAAAAGTCTAAATTTAGCTGCCAGAATTGGAATCTCTGGTAGAAAAAAGCTAGTCTCAAACTCTCAACTTTCTTTAAATGTTAGCATTTTTAATTATTTAATTATGTTGTTGTTATACTTTATGAAATTGAGTTTGTAGTTATTTCTTGTAAATCAATAAAAAAAGCTAAAACAAAAGCCCTTTTCACAGCTCAGAGTTTTTTCCATTATTTGTTAAATTATTTCAATTGTCCTTATGGAAAAATCAATATCTCATTTTAAAAATGTATTTTGTTAATCTTTTTAGTTAAGTGTTTGCAATAGTAATTTATATTCAAAAGATTAAGGAATTCTGTTCAAAGGCATCCCCTTTCTCTAATCTAAAGGTCATATGAGGACTGGATTGTGTTTGTCACTGTAAATGTTTCTGTAATAGCCTGGTTACACTGCCACTTGATAAGCAAAATGTAGTGGCTGAACTGAAGGTAAACTTTTGCCATTATCTGTGTACATTTCATTATGATCTCAATAAATGAGCTCCTAAAAAGCAACATCAAAAAAGGTAAATTTGTTTCAAAATTTCAGGATACAAGAAAGGATTGGGTCTGTCATATTCAGCTGTGGGCCATGTTTTTGCTACCATGACCATGTAAATCAGGATTAGCTTTCCTTGACAACTAGAAAGTACTTTCCAGAACAACTGAGAAAAATAGTGAGGAAATATTCATGAAGGTCTCATATGCTTTTTTCTTGTCTCGGATAGGATAGATTGTCACAGCGTTCCACATCTATGTATAAACTATATTAATATCAAGGTTACTTAGGACATATTCATTTAAATCAGCGAGTTAAGGTGTGAAACTAATTAAAAATCAAACTAAGTTCTGTAGAAAAACCTCGACACCGCTAATGATTTTAAGAAATCCAGGATTGAATGAGCAATTATTTTATCTCTTAAAAGTCAATAATTTTGAAGTCAAAGAAATAGTAGGGAGGTCTTAATGTTGTAAGTAAGGGATCATTAACCAAATATTTCTCTGAAAGAGAAAACAGTGAAACAAAGTTGGGTAAGGATTCCCGTTCCTTAACATCTGACATAATACAGTCTGTCCTGATAAATTCTCAAGAAAAAGTATTGACCCTTGTGTGTCTCCTACGTGAAACTGCACAATGCTGCAACAGCATCTTCAGGTTCAGAGAGTTGGAACTTGCATCCCTTTCTGCCTGCATGTGCAGGCCTGTTCTTTCATTTCATGTGAGTTTTTCCCCTACAAACTCTGACCGGGAATTTCAGTACATGTTAAATCCTTTTGAAAAACATAAGTACAAAAAAATTGGTGATAGCAGATTAATTTCAATTCAAGACAATTCATTGTTAAGTTCTTGAAAAGACATATCGCCCATACCCTGCATTCTCTGCTCAAGTTTATTGATCTATCAGGTCGAACTCTTAACAGATAATATCTCTGGGGAAAAGATTACCAGAACAGAAGTACTTTCTGATACTTTGAACTTGCAATGTGTGGTACAATATGTGATTAATATCAACCAGGTGAAAGATCAAAAAAAAAGGTGGGTTTTCTGATTAACAATGCCAAACACATTTTCTTCAAGTGAAATTCAAGAGACCGTTGTCATGTTCTTTTCATTTTTTTTTTAGTTTACACACTACATCTGCAACAGTTTGTTGGCAATCTACTGTTTATATGCTCTCACTAATGAGACATTTGGTTCTGCATGAAATCATGGATTTCCCCACTATAAAAATTCTTAATAAAAAACAAAATTTTGCATACATAATATTGTTTCTTTTTTCTCCCCTTGAAGCCCTAACATTCTAACATCATTTGAATGAAGGGACACTTAAGTTGTAACAAGGTATAGTAAATTTAACAAGGATGTATTAAGTAATTGCTTTATCCTAGGCTGTGTTTACAGTTTTAATGACATTTCAAGTAAAATTAGAAACCTATCAGAAAGTCTCAGAGCACTTCACTAAGTTCCCAAAATGCTGATATGTTTTGAAGACTGCATTTTTTGAATCACAGGCACTGTTTTTAATGCTAAGTGCGAATATTCCAGCATTCAAGGCGTGAATGCAAAATAATAGATGACTCTCCCTCTGCAGCCTGTAGAATGAAGTATGATAAATGCAGTGTTAGTGATAGAAGTCATACTGTGTGACATTCAGGAGGAGCAGTCCATTTAAAAAAAATACAAGATAGTTATTTTCTTGTTTATTATCTAATAGTGCTTCATTCATTTTTGGGTTAGATGAGATTAGCATGTTGGATCACATGTGCAACTAAAAAAACTTAACCTTACGGAAAGCCAGTACCATTGTATCAGAAAAAGGTTCAGAAATACTGTTCTAGAGGGTTTATGAAACAAGCTGTCCTCAACATTGTTAAGGTTGCATGCAAAACACCAGATCACTGGTTTTGGTTATACTAACGGAATGGGAATGAAAATCTCTGGACTTGGCATGAGGGATTGCTGGACATGACAGCATTGGAAAAGAGGTAAGGATAGCAGTAAGCAGATAATTGCATCTCACAAGTGGCTACAGGAACCAAGCCTCAAAGGAAGGATAACTCCGAAGGGCCAACTTTGGCCTCTTCAGTCAACTGCTAAGGGAAGTCTCATGGGAAAGTGTACTAGGCGGTAAAGGGGCTCAAGATAGTTGGTTAGCATTCAAGGACCGCTTCTTCCAAGCTCAGGATCAGAGCGTCCCAATGAGTAGGAAGTCAAGTAAGGGATCTAGGAGACCGGCGTGGTTAAACAAGGAGCTGCTGGGCAAACTCAAGTGGAAAAGGAGAATCTATGGATTATGTAAGGAGGGGCTGGCCGCTTGGGAGGAATATAGGACAGTTGTTAGAGGATGTAGGGAGGCAATTAGGACAGCTAAGGCCTCCTTGGAACTCAATCTTGCTAGTCGGGTTAAAGACAATAGAAAGGGCTTCTTCAAATACATAGCAAATAAAACTAAAACAAGAGGCAATATAGGCCCACTGCTGAACGAAGTGGGTACCCTGGAGACAGAGGATATAAAGAAGGCAGAGGTGCTGAATGCCTTCTTTGCCTCTGTCTTTACTCCTGCAGACTCTTCCCAAGGGCCCCGGATTTCTATAGCCCCAGAAGGAGTCAGGACAAAGGAGGAGTTTGCTTTGGTAGATGAGGATTGGGTTAGGGATCAGCTATGCAAACTGGACATCTGTAAATCGATGGGTCCGGATGGAATGCACCCACGGGTGCTGAGGGAGCTGGCGGAGGTCATTGCTAGGCCACTCTCCATCATCTTTGGTAAGTCGTGGGAAACGGGCGAGGTGCCTGAGGATTGGCGGATGGCAAAGGTCACACCAATCTATAAGACGGGCAAAAAGGAGGACCCGGGTAATTATAGACCGGTCAGCCTTACCTCCATCCCTGGAAAGGTGATGGAACAACTTATTCTTGACTCCATCACTAGGCATATCAAGGATGAGGGGGTCATTAAGAACAGCCAACATGGTTTTATGAGGGGGAAGTCATGTATGACCAACCTTATAGCCTTCTATGAGGAAGTGACTAGGTGGAGGGATGATGGTAGAGCGGTAGATGTAGTTTTTCTTGATTTCAGTAAGGCATTTGATACTGTCTCCCACAGCATCCTCATAGATAAGCTAAGGAAGTGTGGGCTTGACGATCAAGTAGTGAGGTGGATCGAGAACTGGTTGAAAGGAAGAAGGCAGAGAGTTGTGGTCAATGGCGCAGAATCTAGCTGGAGGTCTGTGACTAGTGGAGTTCCTCAGGGGTCGGTGCTGGGACCGGTGCTGTTTAATATTTTCATCAATGACCTGGATGAGGGAACTGAGTGCACCCTCAGCAAGTTTGCTGATGACACAAAACTGGGAGGAGTGGCTGACACACCAGAGGACTGTGCTGCCATTCAGCGAGACCTGGACAGGCTGGAGAGTTGGGCGGGGAGAAACTTGATGAAATTTAACAAGGGCAGGTGTAGAGTCTTGCATCTGGGGAAGAACAACCCCATGTACCAGTACAGGTTGGGGGTTGACCTGCTGGAAAGTAGTGAAGGGGAAAGGGACCTGGGGGTCCTGGTGGATAGGAGGATGACCATGAGCCAGCAATGTGCTCTTGTGGCCAAGAAGGCAAATGGCATCTTAGGGTGCATTAGAAAGGGAGTGGTTAGTAGGTCAAGAGAGGTTCTCCTCCCCCTCTACTCAGCCTTGGTGAGGCCGCATCTGGAATATTGCGTCCAGTTCTGGGCCCCTCTGTTCAAGAAGGACAGGGAATTGCTTGAAGGAGTCCAGCGCAGAGCCACAAAGATGATTAAGGGAGTGGAACATCTCCCTTATGAGGAGAAGCTGAGGGAGCTGGGTCTCTTTAGCTTGCAGAAGAGGAGACTGAGGGGTGACCTCATCAATGTTTACAAATATGTAAAGGGTAGGTGTCAGGATGATGGAGCTAGGCTTTTTTCAGTGATATCCAGTGATAGGACAAGGGGCAATGGGTGTAAACTGGAACATAGGAAGTTCCACGTTAACATCAGGAAGAAATTCTTTACTGTAAGAGTGACAGAGCACTGGAACAGGTTGCCCAGGGGGGTTGTGGAGTCTCCTACACTGGAGATATTCAAGGCCCGCCTGGACAAGTTCCTGTGTGATGTACTGTAGGTTACCCTGCTCTTGCAGGGGGGTTGGACTAGATGATCTTTTTAGGTCCCTTCCAACCCTTGGGATTCTGTGATTCTGTGATTCTGTGATTCTGTGATTCTGTGATTCTGTGATAACTGGGGACCCAGCACTAACACTATGTAAGGGCAAGATTATCTAGGTAAAACTATAAAAAATGCCAGATTCATATATAGGTGTGACAAAATAGGAACTGACAGAGAAAAAGTAATTAAGGGCAAGTTACTTACCTGGGAGAAGGTTGGGGCAGAGAAAGGGAGGTAGAAGGGTAGTAAACAGGAAGGTCAAGTGATGGTAAGTGTGAAAAACCTATGATTGAGACAACTGTCAAGCAGCCTTGTGCTTGTTCTGCACTGCTGGAGCTCGCCAATAATTCAGACCTGTTGCTCTGCCTATGCAATAGAAGTTGGTGTACTTCTGTGGACAGCAGGCTGGGGTGGAAGCAGGTTTGGGGACAAGCTGTCCCTGTGTAAGGGAATAGATAGAGTGTCCTAGATACTCTACAACTCCTAGCTAATAGAGTGTCCTGGTACCACCAAGCTAGTCCTCATTCTAGGCCTGCTAGCATTCATAACATACAATGCAATGTATCTGGGTAACACAACAAAACATTGCTAAACTCTGAAGCACGGATGTTTTGGATCTCTTTCAGAAATATTCAGTTTAATTATGATAGTTCCTATGTTCTTGAGAGAGATGTTGATAAGTAATTTTCTAAAGCTTTTTTTATGTTAATTTAATTATGGAAAGCTTAGATTACTTTGGAGTATGGCATCCGTCAGCTTTCTTTACAGAATATCAATGAATTAAGAAGAGTGGCTGCTATTTTTGCTTGGTTTGAGGAAGAATCATCTATGCTATAAAAATTCGTTACTAGGGAAATAATCTTCATTTGGGTGAAAAGGAAATAATGTGACACTGTCTCTTTTTTTTTTCATTCAAAATAAACAGTTCTTATAAGTCAAAGAAATTAATCAAGGCAGCTGGACTGGACTGTTGGAGTATGAATGATTTTTTTTTTTTTAATGAAAAATGTGGAAGCTTATCTGGAACATGCATCTCTTGCAGTGAAATACTTCAGATCTGAATGCTAAATAAGTGTTTCAGGAAATATATTAAGCTTAAGAAGGATATGAAATTAAATTAAACAAACAAATAAGAAAGAGAACTGAAAAGAGAAAGATGGTCTTAGTGGTCAGTAAAACTTCCCAAAGGTCAATCTGGATTTAAAAAGAAATAGGACATTTTCATTAAAGGCAAGCTAGGCATATATACACTTATATATACTTTTCTGTTTTTCCCTCATGGTTTTCCAGTAACAGTGATGCTTACATTGGTTGTACAGAATAAAAAAAAATGCACAAGAGGCTTATACTTGAAAAGAAGTTGTAAAAAGATTGGGACATGTTTATATTGGAAGAACCAGTTAATTAAAAACACTAGGTTGTCAAAACTGATTTATGAAAACATGAGTCATGGCAGTTTTTAGGAGTACGATATAATGATATCATTAGAGGCAATTAAATATACTGTTGTAAAGAGAGGAGAGTATGGATCTCAGCAAAGTCAGGATTTGAGAACTTATATTGAAGAAATATGCAAATAAAGAGAAAAAGAAATAGAAGAATCTACTAAGAAAACAATAGGATTTTTTTTTTTAATTCTTTTCAGATTTATCATAGATAAAAATCCTAACAAAACACCAGAAAATACAATAAACCTTGATATTTCAGGTCATTTGGTACAATGTCATATGGAAAAAATCTTTACTTGGCATAAATATGGGAGTTAACATAAGCATTATAACATTTGAAAAAATTAGGCAAAGATGAAATTACTGCAAATATATTGACATGAAAAATATTGAAGATGATAACTGTGAAAATCATAACGAATATATCAAGACAAAAAAACCACCCCCCAAAAAAAAACCAAAACCAAAACCAAAACAAACCCACAAAAAAAAAAACCTAAAACATTTTATTCAACAAAGTTGCTAATTTGTGACAAGATTTAGCTGAGTAAAAAGAGAGGTTAAGAAAGAATTTGACTGTTCATTTTTTTCTTGTCAGTTTAATATAATTATGTTGAATAAAGTGTCATATACTTTTATACCTAATCATCACAGAAAGCAAATAAATCTAGAAGTACTGAAATAAATAAATTTAATACACAAATTGTCTGATTTATTGTTACTAAAAGAAGCAATCATGTGTATGCATTTTGGGGGGATTTGTTTCTAATCTAGACACCAGCAAACAAGAGACTTTTCAAACAATTTCAGGAGGGAGGGAGGAGATTATGTTTTAGAACCTAATTGTCTCCTTTTCTTAATAGTCTTTCCTTTGAGTGAGTGTTGAAATTACAACAGTGGCAGCACATAATCAACACTTAACTCTCATAATCACAGCTTCTCAACTATTTTCTATAAGTCAAAACCCTATTCTTCCAATTTTTTCTGCAATGGCAGGTGTGAAGGCCTATCACATTTTTATTCCCTCCTGACAACCCTTACAAACCAAACCACAATGGAACATTTCAAAGTATTGCTGTTTTCATAACTGTCCTGAAATTCCAGAACTTCTGTTGAAAGGTTACCACAATTTTGTCTTTCTAAAACATACATATTCCATATTATAATCTATCCCAATGTGATGGGTTGACCTTGGCTAAAAGCCTGAAGCCCATTCAACTGCTCTCTCATTCACACTCCTCAACAGGACAGTGGGACAAAGTAAAATAAAGAGATAAAGATAGGGAGATCACTTACCAATTACTGTAAAATCTGTCTCAACTTTGTGAAAATTATTTTATTACTGATTAAAACACATTCATATGGTAAGAAACAAGGGCAAAACCTGAAATAGATTCCCCCCACCCTCTTCTTTCCAGGCTCAACTTCAACCCTTTGTTCCTGACTCCTTTGCCGCCCCCTGGATCACCTCATTCCCCTCTTTCTTCTCTGCACCCCACTGGCAGCACCTGGGCATCTGTATCCCATACACTTGAAATGGCACTTAAAAATAAAAGTTCAATTGATAAAACAGTTATTTTGAGTTTAGAGCATTAAGAAAGTTGTGGTTTCCTTAATAAGAATAGATTACGTTTCAGTTCTTTTCTATAACCATTGGATTACAGTTAAGGATTTCTAAGTAGTTAAGGAGGTTTTTGGAGTTCTTTAATGTTCTGTGACTTATCTGTGCATTTCAAGCTCCCATCTTCACTTTCGTGACATCTTTTGAAATATTCAGGTCTTAATTTTTCATGCTTCCTTGAATATAGTTCAATGCTGAAAATGAATGTGAAAACAGAATGCAAATGATGAAAAACTATTCCGCACAGTGACACCTTTGCATCAGTTGTGTTAGAGAAAGGCAAAAAAAAAGGAAGTTAGAGGTTTGGTAACATTATACAGACACATACATACAAACACACACAGAGATTTGTGTGTTCCAGTTTTCATGGCTTTCCATGATGGTGACTACTAAGCATGCACAGTCACTGACATCAGTCAGTCTGCCCTTATGAGCAGTAACTGAACTGATGCCCAAGTATCAGTTCAGACCTCATTTATTTTAATTACAGTATACTACTTTGCAGTTAGGTGCTACTGGAGGAAGGAGCATTTAGCTCCTAGAGAATAGCTATCTACAGGCTAAACAAGCACAGTCAAAAGCGACGTTGACAGCCTGTCTAGTATTCCTAGCAGAAAGGCAAGGACTACACAGATCTGAGCAGATGATGAATTATTTTTGTCACTAACAGAGGTCTGAGCTGCACTGTTAACATACCTGTGAAAATCTTGTATTTCAGCAATTCAATGATAAAAATAAACAGAAAATCAATCTGGGTGATATCTTCAATTTATAGTAAAGTGTCTTCCTATCCATTATCAAATTCACCATATTGGCTTTACAAGTCTTTCCTGAATTTGACAGGCTTTGCAGACCCTGTAATTTTAGGTCAGTGTATCTTACCTTGATTATACATATATATAGATATACATATATAATAATATTAGTGGTATCTAGTTTCCCCTGTATCTGTCACCTGTATTCATCCTCCAAATATCACACAATGGCTGAAATCTTGATAATAGTTCTTAGAAGGCACCTGCTTGCACCAGTAACATTTGAAATTCCTGATATTGTAGGTGAGTGCTTATAGCATCTCAACATTAAACTCACATAACCTGTCCCTTGTTTACAGAAAGAAATTGTGACAATTTAGTTAAATCAATTCCTAAATTGATTTAAACTAGTGAAATCCCTTGTGTAGATGCTCTTAAATTGGCTTAAGGGTGGCCAATATTGATATGTCTCATTCATTTTGGTCTAGAATTTAATTCTACCAAATTGGCTTAAATTCTTTGTATACACTGGAGCCTCAAGTATAGCAGTCCAAATTTAATTTCACATTGCAGGGTCAACAGACCTCAATGAAATTAGGACCTATAATGACACAGGATTTTAGAAATGACTGCTGAGGGACCACGAATCAACAACTGCAAAAAATAAACTGAAGTTTTCAACAAATACTAATATCCAGACATTATTCTGAAGATCCTATATAGGGAATCATTTTCTTTAAATTTCATCAACACATAGAAAACGATAGTTTTTCTAATCTTGTATTGTTTGTCCACACTTCCAGCTGCTTAGAAATTATTACACTCAATCAAACCTGTGAATATATACAGCTAAATTTCAAGACTTCTTCAATAATGCAGACTTGCACTGTAAAGGAAAGAAATACCTTGACTAAGATAGGGGATAAGAAGAAAGTATGGAGAAATAATAAACAAGTAGCCTGAAATATGTCTTATTTCAAATATTAGAGCTCCTTCCCATCATCAATTTCAATTTGACAAAATTTGCTAGCTACTCCTCAGTTAATACTGATAAATTTGTAGCTGCTTCTTTCTCTTATTTTAGCTTCAGTGTGTTACTGCTAGATTTGGACTGAGATGAAACGCATAAACCCTCTCTGCCTGACACTGGCTCCTTTGTTTACATTTTCTCAGCAGCTTTGTTTCATTCTTCTGTGTCAATTGAATTTAAAATACAAAAAAATTATTTTGCTACCGGTTACTCTGAAAAGCCCCGTGTAAATCAAGGTGGCTTTTGAATGAATAGAGATATGGTTCCCAAACAATAGCAGTTGCTATGGGAGCAGATCATGGTGCTTTATGCAGATATGCAGGAAGAGGAATGGAGGAGGAGTGTGTGTAGTATGCAAATCCAGTACAGATTGGCCTAGATGCTGATTGGCTCCAAGCACAATCTTAGTTCTCCTAAATATACTGTGGTAAATAATATTTATACATCAGAAGATACAAAAGTTTATATTTAACTGACTTCCATTTCCTTACTTCTCAGAAGTTTTATGGTTAGTGGGAGGCTCATTAACATTGATTTTCACAGTCCCAGTTTAGAAGTAAAATGTCCTTCATATAAGAAATTATCTGGAGTTGATATAAAATGCTAGCTGGAATGATTCCATGTATATTTAGCAGATCTGTATCATCGTGTTGGGGAGACAGACAAAAGTTCCAACTTACCTGACTAATTATTAAAAAATAATACAGGCATATATTAATGCAGTTAATGAGAGTGCCAACTTTGTTTAAAATTCCAAGGTCAAAAAGGGGCGTTTGCTGATCAAGGAGCCAGTCAGACCAAGAAAGATCAAATAGAATTATATTTCCTTCATTAAAACATAAAAGGTCTAGAAATACTTTCATCACTAGCGAGACAGTCTGTAATGTGCACATGTAGCTTTCCAATGTGGCTGAAGCAGAGAGAGGTTTCTTGGACTAGATTAATAGATTTGGAAAGCATTTGGGGATTTACTTATTTGCAGGTTGTCTAAACAATAGTTTAGAAGTGTATGAACTCAGTGGGGAAGAAGGCCTTAAGAAGTTTAACAGCTGGCTTAATTAATGTTCATTTCTTTCAATGAAGTTATCTCCATGGAGAATTCTTTAAAAGTGGTCATTTCCTTCATCCAAACTAATCAGGTATAGCAACCTGGCAGTACAGTTAATTGACCTTGTTATATGTTTTTCCTTTCTGTATTCTTATTTACATCTTCCAGTGAAATTATTCTATTTAGCTCCTATTAATCTTAGAGTTTGCCAATCCACAAAAAATTCAACCGCTCCATCTTCACTTCTCCCACTTTTTCACACTAGTGTCTGTTTGCATGTTAGATTCTTTTTTTTTTTCCCCCACAACATAAATACAGCTGTTGATTAATTTTCTCTGGACCTTTAAACTTTATACAAATTTGCCTTAAAGGTAAGTTTCCTTCAGCAACTGTACCATGAGCATTTTCTTCCTGCCCCAGCATAACAACATGCTGATATTGGACATACCTGGCCCTTCAAGGAAGGCTTCTGAAGGAACATAAAACACTTGTATGAAAAGCATGGACAGGTAGCTGCAAGCAAATGCCATAAGACACTGTTACTTAACAGTTGTGAGCTTTAGCTGCCGCTATTTATTGTATGTCAGGACAGCCTAACAGTGCATGCACAGCCAATTAGCAAGGATGGTATAACTTGTTAGACCACTAGCAACTCCATTGCTTTCAATGCCACCTTCTTAGTCTTAGAGATTATATTCATAGAATCATAGAATAGAATCATAGAATCATAGAATAGTTAGGGTTGGAAAAGACCTCAAGATCGTCTAGTTCCAACCCCCCTGCCATAGGCAGGGACACCTCACACTAAACCATCCCACCCAATGTTTCATCCAACCTGGCCCTGAACACTGCCAGGGATGGAGCATTCACAGGCTCCCTGGGCAACCGATTCCAGTGTCTCACCACCCTAACAGGAAAGAATTTCCTCCTTATCTCCAATCTAAACTTCCCCTGTTTAAGTTTTAACCCGTTACCCCTTGTCCTGTCACTACAGTCCCTGACGAAGAGACCCTCCCCAGCATCCCTATAGGCCCCATTCAGGTACTGGAAGGCTGCTATTAGGTCTCCACGCAGCCTTCTCTTCTCCAGGCTCAACAGCCCCAACTTCCTCAGCCTGTCTTCATATGGGAGGTGCTCCTGCCCCCTGATCATCCTCGTGGCCCTCCTCTGGACTTGTTCCAACAGTTCCATGTCCTTTTTATGTTGAGGACACCAGAACTGCACACAATACTCCAGGTGAGGTCTCACAAGAGCAGAGCAGAGGGGCAGTATCACCTCTTTCGACCTGTTGGTCACGCTGCATTTGATGCAGCCCAGGATACGGTTGGCTTTCTGGGCTGCAAGCGCACACAGCCAGCTCATGTTCATTTTCTCATCAACCAGCACCCCCAAGTCCTTCTCTGCAGGGCCGCTCTGAATCTCTTCTTTGCCCAATCTGTAGCTGTGCCTGGGATTGCTCCGACCCAGGTGTAGGACCTTGCACTTGGCATGGCTGAACTTCATGAGGTTGGCGTCAGCCCACCTTACAAGCGTGTCAAGTTCCCTCTGGATGGCATTCCTTCCCTCCAGCATATTAACCGGACCACACAGCTTGGTGTCATCGGCAAACTTGCTGAGGGCGCACTCAATCCCACTGTCCATGTCAGCGATGAAGATGTTAAACAAGACCACTCCCAACACCGATCCCTGAGGGACACCACTCGTTACTGGTCTCCAGCCGGACATTGAGCCATTGACCACAACTCTTTGTGTGTGGCCGTCCAGCCAGTTCTTTATCCACCAAGTGGTCCATCCATCAAATTGATAACTCTCCAATTTAGAGAGAAGGATGTTGTGTGGGACAGTGTCAAATGCTTTGCACAAGTCCACCAAATTGGTCAGGCAGGATTTTCCCTTAGTGAAGCCATGGTGGCTGTCACCAAGCACCTTGTTGTTTTTCATGTGCCTTAGCATGCCTTTCAGGAGAATGTGCTCCAAGATTTTGCCAGGAACAGAGGTGAGACTGACTGGTCTGTAATTCCCCGGGTCTTCCATTTTCCCCTTCTTGAAAATGGGGGTTATATTTCCCTTTTTCTTGAAATAGTGACAAAAAAATTACATAGTTGTTAAGATTATTTCTCACTCTACTGTCACTGAGTGACACACTGAAGTCATGTGTTTTAGGCAAAGCAGTCACTTTGATCCTGACAGAATTTTCTGGTTTAGTCAGTAGATATTCAGTATTGATAAAGATTGGGGAAATCACAGTGGAGCTAGCTTGACAAAATTTGAGATGTTAGACCTAGAATTAATTAGTCAATAAACTATTAGAATGATTATTTCCGTTTACAGAAACACTTAGTCTTCAACTATGAGACTGAGGTAATCTATACTGCAGTCAGACTTAGTTAACAGCTGTGCAAGAAGAAATAAGCTTCATTTGCTGTTGTTTAGAAAAGAATCCAGACACTGCAAGTGGTGCTGGTGATCAGAGACAAAATGTTTCTCTCCTCCCTCAGTAGATCTCTAGCAGATGATGCACTTTACCAGACAGAATCTTCTTTAGCTTAGAAAATGGTTTTGCACAAAAAATAAACTGGAACAAGACAACTCTACCACCAAAAGCAGAAATCCTTCTTATGGTTTCAGCCTTGACTATCTATCCTAATGTTTGTCATCCCTTCCTTCAAGCACAGTGAGTTTCACAGTAACACAGTGAGCTTCACAGTAACACAGTGAACTAGAGCAAAGAAATAATCTAATCTGAAGTTATTATTTTTTTTTTTTTCCCCTGGTGTGAGTGACAGAAAGATGTATGGGTATGTAAATATATCTATGCTAATTTGTACAGAATCCTCAATTCAAGTCTAACAAATTCTTGGCAGAAATAGTCATCTATTGCAGGTTTAAGGTTTAACAGTTAAATAAAAAAGACCAAAAAAACCCCAAGCCACCAGAAGGTAAGAAAATAAAGAATAAACCAGTGACACCAAAGCTGGAAAGCATCCTTTAAAATTCAGGGGGTTTTTTTATTATTTTATATATATTCTGTACAGTTTTCATTTGTTATATTTGTATTCAGTACCAAATTTGAATTATATTGATATTTAATATTTTAGTAACTTATCCTGGTTTGTGCTTCAAATATGCAGAAAAACCCAAGAACTGTTTTTAAATTCCTTTTTCAGTCTTCTGACCTTCAGAGAGTCACCAGTCTTTTAGCTCCTCTGCTTTTGATGCAGGCCGAAAAAATCCCTTTCTGAGTATGAGCAAGATCCAAGATTTTTGAACTTAGCTATCATAGCTTTCCAAAATACAATGACTAAATTCTTAGGAACAGTAGGAAATAGGCCACTCAGTTGGACTGTTGAAAAGATAGATTCCCTATGTTATCTAGCATCTCCAGTCAAAAAAATGTAATTTTACTGTTTAATGTGTAAAGAAATTTTGAAAGTTTGTATCATATAAAAAAGATTGTAAAGAAATAGTGATATAGATTGTGTAAAGAAATACTAAAAGTACAGCCTGATGTCTCTATTTATTACACGTGGTGTGCTGTGGAGTTATGCTCTCTTTTGAAATTCAGATTTTTAAAATGCAAGAGAGAGATTCAAAGAGTAGCTAAGACAGTAATAGAATAGAATAGGCTAGAACTTTGTCTCAACAGAATAATTAAAATTCAAATCTACCAGTAAAGTTCAATTATTATCCAGACTCTGTGATATAGCAACTCTCCTGTAAATTGAAGACCTCTGCCCTACTGTATTTTATAGACATACGAAAAACTCTAGAGACATTTTCTTGCAATTCCCAAATTGAATTCAATAGAAGCTTACTGACACAAACAATGCAAAACTAGATTAGATAATTTCAGTATTTTAATAATTATCTTTAATATTCTATTTCAGTAACTATAATGAAGTACATTATGCATAAAGAACAAGATTCAGATAAACAAATCAGACTTTAGATTAAAATGCTGGTCATAATAAAGGTTACTTTTTTTGTAGATGAAGTCACAATACATTTAAATTAGAAAGACACTTACAGTGTTACGGCAATGCTGAACCGAACAAATGACCGACACTAGAATAAGACTATCAAGGTTATTTAAAAGTTTTTCTAAAATAACTGCCTGGATGTGTTTAATTTCAAAAGTGTCATAATGCAATTCCCACTGGGAATACAACAAGGTCATATTTTTTTTTAAATTAATTAAACATTCAGCATGTCCCTTTTTCCAAAAATTATGCCATCATAATGCCAGTTTATGATGCCTATCATGGTTTAACTCCTGCTGGTAGCTCAGCTTCACTCACTCCTCCCACCGCAGTGGAATGGGGAATAGAATTATAACAGTAAAAGCGAGAAAACTCATGGGTTAAGATAAAGACACTTTAATAAGTAAAGCAAAATCCATGTGTGAAACCAAAGCAAAACACGGAATTCATTCACCACTTCCCATCGGCAGGCAGGTGTTCAGCCATCTACAGGAAAGCAGGGCTTCATTAAGCATAAGACTACTTGGCAAGACAAATGCCATCACTCCAAACATCCCTCCCCTTTCCTCTCCTCCTTCTTTCCCCAGCTTTTTTATTGCTGAGCATGATGTCATATGGAACGGGATATCCCTTCAGTCGGTTGACCTTTGGTCTGTATGATCCCTGAATCATATAGCTTCCTGGCTGTGCCACCTCCCAGCTTCTTGTGCAGCCCCAGCCTACTCACTGGTGGGGTCATGGGAGAAACAGAAAAGGCCTTGGCTCTGTGCAAGCACTGCTCAGCAGTAATAAAAACATGCCTGTGTTAACAACTCTGTTTTCAGCACAAATCCAAAACATTGTCTTATATAAGCTACTATGGAAGAAAATAATTCTATCCCAGTCAAAATTAGTACAATATCAAGAAATCAGTGATATGTAAATCCAATATTAACTTTAATAAACAAAATAGAGAAACCAATTTTATTGTATCATGTGGTTTCATATGTTCAGCACATTTGTATGATAGATTTATGTAATGACTGTTTTAAACAAAAATAATATTTTGTTTCTTAATTGACAATGAAAACTTTATCATTCATTAAATCTCCCTTGTTTTTATTTTTAGTATCTAAAGTTAACATTCCAACTTGCAAACAGTTGAAAAGTCTTGAGAATATCTGAATATGGATAAATGACTGTGTATAATCTTTAGGAAATAGAGAAGAGGCAGGGAAATATTCAGGCAGGTGCACTTAGGAAGGAGCAGGCAAAGGCCTAATAACGATAATAAGAACTGAGCATCAGATTCCCCCTGATAAAACTGAAAATCAATATATTTTTCTGCTTTCGATTTCAAGTGACACATAATATTATGGTAGTACTTATGTAGGACAGTCTTTTCCTGAAATCTGCAAGAGATAAAAATGTAATATTCAATATTAGAATTCTATGGGATTTCAAATATGTTCTAGAAAGAATTCTGTTCTATTTCAACAAGGTATTGTTGCATGTGCTTAATCTTGAGCTTTTGGGTTGAAGACGATCCTTTAGCTGAGACCTAGTATGAACAGGTGGATGTGGTGAACTTAGAATGCTCAATGCATTTGCTGAAAAAATTGCCATCTCTGAAAAAGTGTGACCAGTTTCCAATCTCAGAAAGTTTCAGACAATCTTTATCAATCACATATACTCAATCCAATATATGTAAACTCAAACACACCATTTAGGTTGAGGCACTTTCCTACATTTCACAAAAGATTAAATTCCATTTTCGAATTTGGCATGTAAAATAATATATAGGAGAGTTACTTAAAAAAAAAAAAAAGGCTGGTAAAGAAATCTTGACAACTACTAAACACATCTGATTTTGATTAACATGCTGGTTTTGCAAAAACAGTCTTTCATCTTACGCAGATAAAGTCAAACTTTTCTTCAGAATACTGGCCAACTAAGCTTAACCACATCCCAGAAAACTAAGGTTCTGTTATTTGCAGGGAATTTATTTAATACATTAATGACCTCATATGCCAGTATAAGTGATGATGCCAGCCAACACAGTTTTTGGCTCGCTCCATATCTACCAAGACACAAGTATTCAGCAGTTTAGTGAAATGGAAGACAATTCGTGAGTTGCTTGTAGACTGCAAGAGATAGCAAGAGAAAAGAATGACAATTAGAAGCAGGGGAAAGCCAAATGGAAATATTAGGGTCATCTCATCTCAAAAAAAAAAAAAAAAATCCTCACAAAAAAAAAAAAAAAGCTGAAAAAAAAAGTCATTGCTCTAAACCAAGAAAATGTGAATTAGCACAAGTACTGGATTTTTTTTCTGTCTTTTGGTCCATCTTGTCCCAGAAATGTTAGTTTTGTCTCTATATGCAGCAGCACATCTATATGTAATTTGTTTAAATGTTTTCTGTAGCTGTCCTTTTTCATAAACACCAGAATCCAAATTTGTAACTGTACTAATATATCTCTTTCTTCCCATGTCTAGAAGAAAATTGTCCTCAATCAGGCATGCCTTTACTTCCTAGCTTTCTGCATACAATTTGGTTTATTTTTAACAGCCAATGATACTTTTGGTTTCTTAGACAGCAGTTCAGGTCAATTTCAATTCTGTTACCTGTAGAGGCAGAGTTCCTATGAGAAACATCTTTCACTTTCTGATGTGTTTTCAAATTACTGTCTTCAGGTTTGACACAGATTGTAAACACATTGGCACTATGGGTGTTCCCAGAACAAGTATCTGTTGCAGCAGCAGGGATATCTTCACAATATTCCCTTTGCCTGTCCATTTATGAGTTTGGATTTTTTCATAGTTTTTAAGTAAAGCTTATTAACTACAAACATTATCACATAGTGTATTATTATTTCAGATCTCTACCCAACTGGTTTTGACCTTTGCTTACTGCAAGAGACACCTTTGTGAATCCAGAATTCATAGGCAATTCATATATTTGGCCAATGTTCATTTAAGTCCAGATGCTATGAATTTTGTCACATGGTATTCATTCCCTAGTAGTCGTATCTAGTTAGCAGTAAAATAAGTGGCCAACGTATGAGTGTGAAAATTGGTATTTACAAGATAGTACCCGTATTTGTAATTCTGCTTCTTAAAAGCTTGGAAGGAATTGGACTTTCAACACCTGAATTACAGCTAGATTGACATGACTGTCTCTTTTAAAGACAGAAAAGAGCAAAAGAAAAGCAAATGAGACTGGTAGCCTTTTAAGACTGAATCAGACACTAGAAGGAATGACATATTGTACCATGAAAACAAATGTCAGATGACATAAAATGAAAAAGTGTTTCTGAAAAAAGCTTGTTTCCTTTGGTATGTGCCTTTGTTGTGCTTTCTTTTCAGGAATTAATTAAAAGTAAAGCCAACTGGATCTTCATGAAAAAAAACCCTCTTTCAAGACTTGAGAAAAATCTGTTTGCAATGAGTCTCTAGAGTTAGACATTGTGTAAAAAGAGGTCATTGTAAACTGACCTTACAAACTATCCACCTGTCTACCCCATCACAGATTGGCTTTTACTAGATGATAACAACAACAAAAAAATTCCCCTAAAGGTTTACATTTCTTCCCTTTCTCTTAGCTCTAAATAAAAACAAGAGTATTATTTGCTACTGTTTAGTAAAGGTGACATAGCAGACATTTTATTGTCTTTCAGACAAAGCATGACAGACAGCAAGGGAATCCTTTTGCTCATGGGGCAGTAGAAAATAAAAATACTGTAGACAAGAAATTTTAGCTTCATTTCTAAATAAATTAATGCTATGAAGTATATTAACATGGTCCAAAAGAATGGAAATAAAAGCTTGCATTTGCTTTTGACATTTTTTGGGTCTGACAAAGTATTAGCTCTTTTTAAATTGTTGCTAGTACTTGGAAAAGAAATAATGAAAAAAGATTAAGTGAAGGAGTCAATTCCTCAGGCTAAAAAAATCTTTCCTTTTGCAAGATGACAATGTACCAGTACTTATATACACACATATGTAAAAAACCCTCTTCAGAGAAAAACTTATTGTGAAAATTTTTAAAATGGTTCTGGGCTTGTGGTCTTCAATATCACAGTTCTGGGTTCTGATGAAGTGTAATTAATTACCTACTCAAACCATAATCCCAGTTATGAGTTCTGTGCAGTAAAGCCAACAATAGTTACCAACACCTAGCAGCACAACATTAGTATTGCTGTAACTATGCATGTTGGGACATTAGTAAATTTGTACATTGTGGAAGAGACTGTCCAGTCTCATTGGCCATCCATCTTAAAGACTGTATATGCTAATTATTTTGCCTTTATTGTGCTACTCAGATGAGACCATTTCAAATACTTAATTGTCCCATTCCACAGCACTTACAAACATCTTTAAGTGAAAATCTAGGAAGAAAGAGGTGGGGAGAGGGGTGTATACATATTTTCCCAGTCTCAGAGAGCTTGTGTAACAGAGATTTATTTTTTTTTTTTATAATGAACATGAAAATACTTGATCTAGACTGCTCTATGCTGAACATTTTTCATACACATTTTCAGAGCTTAAGGTTCCTCTTGTTTTATTGCAAGGAAAAGTTAATTTCAAGACAATTCTAACATACTAAAAAGGGGTGAAGAGTCACTGTACCACTGTCAGCTCTATTTCGTCTAGTGGCGAAAGGTCTTCAGGCATAACTAGGGCAGAATAAGGATTAGGACATTGCTAAATCAAAAGGGAAGGGGAAAAAAGTACCAAAAAGAAATTATAAAGAACAATCTTCTTAGGAGAAATAGCTTCAGGGAAACCAGGTAAAATTGTATTAATCTATTTTTGAAGAAGTAAATGTTAACACTCCAACCTCTTGTTTTCTGTTTTTTTTTTTTTTTGTTTTGGTTTTTTTTTTTTTCCATTATGTACAACCACAGTTTATATTTATGGAAAAAATAAAGGAAAATATGTGTGAGAGGGTATTTGACTTAAAATTTTTATTTGCCTCATAAATACTTGGACAATACACAGAACATAAAATATGTTTGTATGAAGGACCTGCAACATACCTAGGAGATTTTAGTCAAAAAGTGTGTCAAATTTTGTATTAATGCATAAATAAAGATCAAAATATTGAGGGACCTTTACTATGACTTAATACAAATTAATTTTAAAATAAAAATTAAAGTAGGGTTTTTTTGAAGGCCAGATGCATTAAATCATAGAATCATGTAACGGTTTTGATTAGAAGGGACTTTAAATATCATTTAGGTCCTTGGACATGTAAATGCAAAAAATTGTTTTCTGCCAAAACACAGATTATGTATCACTGAATCACATTTTATTTGCCCCATTGCATCTATGATGTTGGAATTTACCAGAGATTTAATTAAGTGGGGAATTTTGGATTTTCACTAACAAGATGTTGAAACAAGATGTGTTTCATCTGTTACACTTCTTACTTAGAGAAAAAAGAAAAAGGTATTTCAAGCTTCTCTGTTTCATCCAAGGTACCCTGCCCCTGTAGTGTCAACATCATGTCCTCACAGTGCTAGATCAGGACAACCCTGATAAGTGTCAAGATTCAGTACATGTTGAGGACATTTGTAACTGCTGCCCTGAGCTCTTTAGATGTGCACCCACTGTGTCACTGACCAGAAGTCACAAGCTGCCACTTACGTATTAAGCTTTTTCTCTTTCCAAATACATAATTAAAATTCATGACCTTAGAGTGACTGCAAGCTAGAAATGAGAGTTGTTTTTCAGAGATCTTGCATTGCAGTTGACTTTAGGTGAAAAATCTTTTCTGACATTAATGACTCAGTTACATAAACAGATCTTTCCAGAGAAATAACATTCTTTATTAAGAAACAAATTAACTATAGATGAAAACAAGCAAACAGAAAACTATTTCAATTACATTAAGGCTGTCACGAGTTTGCACAGGGTCAGACTGCTAACAGATAACTAGGCCTAAAACATAATCCTTCAATCATAGCTATAATGCTGACACTCATACCACAGCAAACCCAAATCACTATGATCATAAGGAAGCTTTTTTATTTTATTTATCAACTATTTAGATGGGCATAGGCATTCTGCATTCCAGGAACACGCTCCTTAGGTGAGTGATCCAATGTTTTTAATGTACTGAACTTAGAAGTCACACTACTTTTCTCAGGTAATTTATTTCTGCAGATTTCTCCAGCCTTTGGTCTTGTTAAAATCAAAATCCTGAACACAGAAATAATATACAACACTGTTATCCAGTTTTGAAATGGAAAAAGAAAGATTTGATTATGCTGCTGCTTACTGTCATAACTCTGCATTTATTATAAACTACTTTTGAAGAGGCGTTGAAAATTTTAGTGGATTTTTATCTTAAATAGCTGTGCTAGCTGAATAGTGTAAAAGAGTAGATCTGACTTGAGATACTGCTTTCCTTCCTACCTTGAAGACTAATGCCTCCAAAAAGATGAAAGCAGGAGGATAGATGTATGATGTTTTTGAAGATAATTGTACTAGTGGCAATCATGATAATTAAATTAAAATAAGTAAGTCATTTTCATTATCATGTGTCCTGAAAGGAAGCAAGATTTACTGTGAAGGAAAATCATAAAAGAGGGGAAATTGAAGGCTTAGAAAAATTAACATTTAACCCAGAGTGCATCTGGACTTTTATTTCCACTGGTCTGCCTCCAAATATCAGCTCATATTCTGAGATGTTTTGAAAGTAGACAATACTGAATTTAATGCAAAATAGACCAGACTTAACCCAATCAAGGGCTTTTCTTATGAAAACAAAAAAGCTTTTGATAACTAAGTGTTCTTGTCACTTCTAGTTCTACTGCCTTGTTGTATGCAAACACACAGGATAGGTGTCATTTAAGCTCTAGGAACAACTTATTTTCCCAGATAATAGAAAGAAAAAGACAAAATTAAAAGATAAAATTAAATTTTCCGTCCTCCTTTTGCCACTGTTAGAAACCAAAGTAAGACACGGCACTTTTGGCCCCGTATAGCAATTTTAATGATAAGAAAGAAAATTAACTAAATTGCAAGAGAGGTAGTAATGCCTTGTCTCACATGTTGTGTTTTGCTCTGTAGTGTCAAAAACAGGGACATGCCACAATGTTGGTACCTACAAAGTATTAAATCAGCCATTGCAAAATTAACAAGATCTTTCTCAGTCATGGGATGTAAAGACTTTTGTGGCCACAAGGAGAGAGCATCTGTCCAAGAAGTCTCCAGTTACTGTTTATATATTATTGACAAAATCTTAGAAAATGGAAAAGAGGCATGGTTTTGTGAGCCCTTAAACTAACATTAAACATAATTGCAGATTCAATTATGAAAGTCTGGAAACTGCTACAGATGTCTGGAGAGCTAACAGATGAGCAAGAGCATATTTTATAGATATTATCTGAAAAATCAGGAAGCTTGTGACAGATGAGGAGTTACTGACCCATTTAATTTGATCTGTTCTTCATTGCAGTTTGGAAAAAAGTCTCATTCAAGAGCAGACACCACACTATATAAGCAGAAGAAGTATTTTTAATATGCCAATTTAAATTTTAGCATGTCTTTTTTTCCTCCCTTCACTGAACTTTTCAAATTTATTTTCAAGCTATTTTGTTGGTTTTCCAATGAATTTACACAAGAAACTTCAACTTTATTCACTGCTTGGGAGATTTTGATGTTCTACCCCACCCTCTCTACATGTACAGGTACATGTTTTTAGATCTTCTGTTTGCAACCAACGAAAAGTTTTTGGTTAATAACCATTCTTGGTCTTGCTATTTATTAGTTACTCACACAGCATTTCTGCATTCAGTTAAAATCAGCCTTTACCAAACTGTACCAGACCAGTTTAAAAATAGACGGAGTTAAGTGCCATTTTTAACTTTTGTATTTGGAATGGCTTTTGCTTAAAATAATGCAATATTATATTTTTTAAAACAGCATGTAAGAATCTACTCTTTGTTTGTCTGAAAATCTTCCCTACTTCTAGTATGACTTCTTTACTTCTTAGTAGTCCTTTAGAAGTACCAAAGAACTTTCCTTAAGAGACGACATAGAGAGACATCCTGAGAGATGTGCCTTCATTTCCTGTGGACCTTAACCACAGTGATGGAGATGTGAATTGGTCTACAAACTATTTATCACAGAACCTTAGCAGCTGTAATTTTGCACAGCCCTACAAACTCCATCAATTTTTTTTTTTTTTTTTTTTTTCCTGGCTGAATAGATAAAGGTCTTCAAGCTCTGCCACTTCAACTTTTTTAAGCTTTATTTTCTGCCTTTCACAAAAAAAATAATAAAAAATAAATGTAACACAAACTTCCTCAAAGAAGGTAGAGCAAGGAAAATTAAACATTGACATTTTATTTTAGTGTCCAAGTCACTTTCAGTTTAAAGTCAGAGTTGACACTTTCATTATATTAAGCATTTTAAAAACACACACACACACAAAATCCAACCCCTCCTCCAATGAGCTTTTTTGGGGGATGAATTTCCCTTTAAAATTTGCCCAATGTTTTTTTGGAAAATAACCATTTTTAAGGACTATAATGAAGAAATATTGTCCTGAGGCTTCAGTCTCCAACTAGTCCACTAGAAGCTTTCACTATGTATCTCAATTTGGAACAGTTGCACAGTGTAGGCTACAATGTCTGATAAACTGCCTATGGAAGTATAACCTGCTTCCAACTAAGCATTGTGCTGTATTTTATAAGAATTTGTGGTTCCGAAGATGATCAATGTGTCAAGAAAATTCCAAAGTATACCCTGTACGCAAGACAACCTAGGGACAGAGAAGACATCCATGATTGAGAAAGTTGCATTACCTAAAAGTAAGAGGCTTCTAGATGTTACAATATAAGCCCGAGTGTTACAAACCCCCCTATTTGAAAGTTTACCCTGTTACACTAATGTAAGCTTATTTATTGCCACGGTATATTACAAGAGTTTGATCATATGTTTTGAATAGCACAAATACTGCATATGCTGCTGCAGATCAGACCATCCCCTCATCTGAATTCCTGTGACACAGTTAATTCCTCTTCTAATACAAGCCAGATAATAAAATTAAAAACCAATCGAAGTGGTCTGGAACAAATTGTTTAAATATAACAACAACATGGCAAACCAGATGCCTTTAAATAAATATATTATCCTTCTGTTGCCTGAAATGTGAAACAAGACTAGATTCAGAATACCTTAAAAAAAACCCAAAACATTGTAGGTCTTGCTGCAATTATAAGGACTTACAGGAAGAAAAGTTTTGAAGGGGGTGAGATGCCTTGAAGGGTTTGTAAAAGTATGATATTTGAGGAATTAAAGAGGGATTTTAATTGAAACATTCATGTTTGATGTATTATTACTATGTTTTTCTACATGTATACAACCTAAAATAAGTCCTTTCCCCATGGAAAGTAGCACTTCTCACTAAAAAAAAAAAAAAAAAAAATTGAAATAAGATTTGATGCTTTTCTTAAGATAATTTATCATATTACAGATATTTTCAATTTCCTTAAAAGTCAGGTAAGCAATTTAGACTACAGCCTCTGGAAGAAAGAATTCTCTATTTTACAAATGACATTTACAGGGCATATGGTGCAGCTGACATTTCGTTTTCTAACATTACTTGCTAATATTTTTGAAGGGATGAATTACTCTTCCACATCTTAACCACTGCGACTGCACAGAGAGATAGATAAGTTTGCTTCTGTTTTGCTTTTCAAGGTGTATGTGTACATGAATATTTTATGTATAATACAGTGCTGTCTGAAAAAAGGCTAAAACTACTGGAGTCTTTTGAATGGTAAAGTGATATGGCTCCATAGTAAGAAGTAATTCTTTACAGTTAAAAGATACTCTGAGGCAAATGCCTTCCTTAATTTGTTACAGGTTCAATTACTGTGCAATATTTTCACACAAAATAAAAAAAAAAAAAAAAAAAAATCTTTTTTTCTATTAATTTTTAAAATTTCAAGCTATAAGCGCCACTAAAATACACATTTACAAAGGGGTCTGTGCAGAATTCAAGATATTGAAAAACTCTATCCAAACTAGAAATCATAGAATAGAACCATAGAACATTAGGGTCGGAAGGGAGTTTAAGATCATCTAGTTCCAACCCCCCTGCCATGAGCACTTGCACTAAACCATATTAACCAAGGCTCTGTCCAACAAATCCTTGAATACCACCAGGGATGAAGCATTCACAACTTCCTTGGGCAACCCATTACAGTGTCTCACCACTTTCACAGGAAAGAAATTTTTCCTTATAGCCAATCTAAACTTCTCTTATATGTTTAAACCTGTTACCCCTTGTCCTACCACTACAGTCCCTAATGAACAGTCCCTCCCCAGCATCCTTGTAAGCCCCCTTCAGATACTGGAAGGTTGCTAGGAGGTCTCCACACAGCCTTCTCTTCTCCAGGCTCAACAGCCACAACTTTCTCAGCCTAGCTTCAAACGGGAGGAGCTCCAGTGACCTGATGATCTTCATGGCCCTCTCTGGACCTGCTCCAACAGCTCCATGTCTTTTTATGTTGAGGACACCAGAACTGCACACAATACTCCAAGTGAGGTCTCACGATAGCAGAGTAGAGGGGTAAGATGACCTCCTTCAACCTGCTGGTCACGCTTCTTTTGATGCAGCCCAGGATATGGCTGGCTTTCTGGGCTGCAAGTGCATACTGCCGGCTCATGTTGTTTCTCATTGACCGACACCCCCAAGTCCTTCCCTGCAGGGCTGCTCTGAATCTCTTCTCTGCCCAACCTGTAGCTGTGCCTGGGATTGCTCCAAACCAGGTGTAGGACCTTGCACTTGGCATAGTTAAACTTCATAAGGTTCGCATCAGCCCACCTCACAAGCGTGCCAAGGTCCCTCTGGATGACATTCCTTCCCTCCAGCGTATCAACCGAAACACACAGCTTGGTGTCATCGGCAAACTTGCTGAGGGTGCACTCAATCCCACTGTTCATGTCACCAACAAAGATGTTGAACAAGACTGGTCCCAACACCAGTGCCTGAGGGACACTACTCGTTACTGGCCTCCAACCGGACATTGAGCCATTGACCACAAGTCTTTGCATGCATCCACTGAGCCAGTTCTTTATCCACTGAGTGGTCCCTCTCTCAAATTGATCTCTCCAATTCAGAGACAAGGATGTCATGCGGGACAGTGTTGAACGCTTTGCACAAGACCAGGTAGATGACATCAACTGCTCTATCCCTGTCCATCAGTTCCATAGCCTCATTGTAGAAGGCCACCAAATTGGTCAGGCAGGATTTCCCCTTAGTGAAGCCATGCTGGCTGTCACCAAGCACCTTGTTGTTTTTCATGTGCCTTAGCATGCCTTCCCAGAGAATCTGCTCCAACATTTTGTCAGGAACAGAGGTGAGACTGACTGTTCTGTAATTCCCTGGGTATTCCATTTTCCCCTTCTTGAAAATGGGGGTTATTCTGACCTTTTTCCAGTTATCAGAAACTTCACCTGACTACCATGTTTTTTTAAATATGATGGACATCAAAATCAAATTAAGTGTCTATTTGTAAAAGTAAAGTTCAGGCATATAAAATCTTAGATGCTTTAAAACTTACCTGCAGTGCCTACAGAATGTCTGAGAAATATTGGGCAACTGAAGTGTTGTCTCTTATCTCCTCTTTCTTCTAAGAAATTCTTCTGTTTATATGCATTTGTGGATGTGATCAAGCTGAAAATTCTGCTGGCTTTATCTTATTAAATTTTAATATATCTCTCACTTGTTTTTTTCTTATGGAATATTATGGTTTATGAACAGTCTTTTTTTTTTAAGAAGAAAATGTGTGAAGATTTCTGCACACCTGTGGGTCTACTATTAGTGTGCACTATTGGGTCAAAAAAAAAAAAAAAAAAAAAAGTGGAACATAAATTTGGAATTTGCTTTTTGTTATTGTGCGAAGAATCTTGTTATTTTGCCTATACTACCTTCTCTGTTATGTATTTCTTTTATATAGAGTAAAGGTAGATGTACACATGCATCTCAGGTCAAAGCTCCATGTACACTTAGGCAAAACTGGATTTATTTCTCAGGAAAAGACTTCCAATTTAAACTTCCTTATAGAAGTCTTGATACTGCAACTCTTAAACTGAGGCATTAAAAACTGAATTTAAACACTTACAGCTAATTTGCAAGCCAGCCATAACCAGGAGTTATTTAGATTTTAAATTCAGTTTCTCATTACCATTCCAACATTTTAAGTTAATTATGCATCTCAGATTGCAAACTTTTACTTTAGGATTACACTTTCAAAACTATTTGTCCCTCAGAGCTAGTTTTCCACCAGACTGAAGATATCAGAAACAAAATCTTTACCTCAGTTCTTGAGGTTAAAATCCCATTTCTGACATAGTTGACAAAGCAGGGGTAAAATCTTTAGCCTTGGGTACTGGGAATACAATTGTTATAATGTATGCATTTATTTTACATTTTCCATTCAATACACCTCTTTAAATACAAATTTGTTCTTCTCCAGCTCAGTCAGCAATGTCAAACAAAGCAACACAGAGCCTCCTGAGCAATTATTGCAGTGTAGCAATATGCTGGTTTTATCACCGGAACTTGGAAAAAAGCAGGTGCCAGTATAATATTCTAGAGTAATGGAAGAACTACTGCTTTTGTTTCTTGCTTTTGCAGCATTTTCCTTGTCTTCCGCAGCATTCTATTAAAGCAAATATAGAAATCCCACATATTAATTGTAGTGTATGGCACACAGAACATGATAGGATAAATTTCATTGCTATTAGCAAAAGTCTATGGAAAGTAACCTTTTCTATCTCTCAGGTAATATTGATTGTCCTGGTTGTAAGCTGAACAACAAGCTGCAGGGGATTAGAGTAACAGAAGAAGAGCAAATGACCTGGACATAGAAGTTTTCAGTAAGCAAATATAAGGAATAGAAAATAGGGACTTGTAACAATTTAATAGGATACAATAAATTTCAGGTTGCAATTGTATAGTGAACTGTAATAATAATAAGTTCTCTGTCATTTTCAGTTAACAATCCTTTTGCTTCATAGATAGTAGTTTTATATTTTGGTAATTAGTATTGACTATTTTGTTATTATTTTCATTATTGTTATTCTTTTTATTAACCCATATTTCCAGTCCTCATTTAAAGCATTTTGTTGGAACACATTTTTAATAGATTTAGAAGGAGCAGACTTTTACACCTCTCAGTCTTGAACTTCATTTTACCTACTAGATGGTAGAAAATGTTGATTGTTGAATGGCCACACAAAGAAAACAGTACATATTATTCTTAACAGTATTTCAGTATTAAGCAGACACATTTGCAGACAACAAGTAGTTACTGAAAACTAAATACAACCGTTTGGTGTTTACAGTAAATAGTAATTTCTCGTTACTCACCATGATGAGGTTCTGGTTGATTCCTATGTATGCTTAATGCCTGACAGAAGTTGCAATGGAAGTTTCAGTGTTTAGAATAAACTATAATTTTGTGTAAACTTTTCCTTCTGCCAACTAATTTATTAAAACCAAGCAAGAACAATTTTTCCCAGTCTGAAAGACTCTTACACATCTCACTATCAAATTTTCATCCATTTAGGAGTGCACATAGTTTAGTTTCCATCTGAGGAACTACCTGTTTTGCCAAACACTACATTTTTCTCTGCTGAAGTGTACTGTCTATTCCTTCTGCAAGTGTGTTATTCTTGATAAACTCACTAATATAGATTATATTCTTCCATCATCCTTTTTTCCACCTTTTTAGCTAATCTGAAATTATGACACATTGTGCTCAGCAGGATGATGTTCTGTCAAGAATAAGAATAAGTGAATTCTTACAAATCATTTTTCACATATTAGTGGAAGCTGAGTGTTGGCTTAAGGACACACATTCAAACCATTTACATCTGTTTATTGACTTTGAATCACTGAAGAATGCTGGCTGTTTTATAGATTATGCATGTTTACACCTCATGTTCTGAAAGCCTGCAATTAAAAAAAGCTTATGCTTCAGTCCTCCAGAACTGAATCAATTTTTATTGTTCCTTGACTTAATACTTAGACAAAAAACTAAAAAATGCAAGTGTTTTTGCAAAGTCGTTAACACACCATCAAAAATGTGGGATGTAGGTACTAGTGAGATGATTCATGGCAACACAGTCCTTATTACATCAGTATGGCCCATAATTTAGTTAGTTAATGCACCATCTGCTCATTTCCAAAGTTTTCCTTCTAATTAGACTATCAGCTCATATATTCAATTTTCGAGAGTTTAATTATGATTTTTTCCTTTTCCCCTACCCTTGCACAAACCTAAATTTGATCTGTACTGTCTATTTCTGCTTATATCCATTACTGCAATAGAATTCTTTTGCATTTGAGGAAATTAACAATTTTGAAAGAGCTGGCTTGGCTGTCTGAACTCTGTCTTGCCAAGTCATAAATGATTCGCTTGTACTGATGAAATGCTGCTACTTAAGGAAGAAAACACTTAGTAATGCTTTCAATTAGAATCCTGTAAAGTGTCAGGTCACAAAAAAAACAAAACCCAAACAAACTTTAACTTGATGGCATTCATTTTCCATGTCATCCCAAAGAAGATGAAGTGGAAAAAAGGAAAAAATGAATAGAACATTGCAGGCTCTTTCACATGGTTGTCATATAATATTCTCCTTTCCCACATCAACTTCAACCACAGCTGACAACAGTATCAGAGCAGTAAGCCCTGAAACTGGAAATGTTAGTAATGATTTCTAACATACTGGGATGAAGGGTAGACTTTCACTGAAAACCACCCCAACAAATTGCAGCTCCTCTCCAGGATGTTCTATCGCATCTCATTCAATGAAAAACTGCTAGAAAAGACCATAAGCAGTCATATTAACCTGCCAAAAACACCTTGATGAGACCTATCTCTATTTTCTCACAAACACCAACAGATTTGGTGGGATTTTTCTTTTTTCTTTTTTACTATGGATATGTTGGCGCAACCAGGAAACATAAAAAAATTATTTACCATCTGCATTTGTTTTTCTATCAAATAGGCTCTTTAACTCACCATAGAATAGACACATAATTATTAATTATGCTTGGAAATATTTTGACCCACTTAATGTTAGAAATAAGACAACAAATGCTCTCAAAAGAATTTTGATTTAAAATATTTGAAATTATGAAGACAAAGAAATTACAGAGTCAAACATACAAAAGACAATATAGAATCATAGAATAGTTAGGGTTGGAAAAGACCTTAAGATCATCTAGTTCCAACATCCCTGCCATGGGCAGGGACATCTCACACTAAATGAAGTCACCCAACCCATCCTTGAACACCACCAGGGATGGAGCATTCAAAACTTCCCTGGGCAACCCATTCCGGTGCCTCACCACCTCTAACAGGAAAGAACTTCTTCCTTATATCCAATCTAAACTTCCCCTCTTTAAGTGTTAAGTTCACTTTGTCCTACCACTACAGTCCCTTATGAAGAGTCCTTCTCCAGTGTCCTTACAGGCCCCCTTCAGATACCGGAAGACTGCTATGAGGCATGCACGCAGCCTTCTCTTTTCAAGCTGAACAGCCCCAACTTTCTCAGCCCATCTTCGTATAGGAGTGTCGTGGTTTAAGCCCAGGCTGTAAATCAGAACCATGCAGCCCTCTCTCTCATTCCCCCCTTTTCCTCCCCACCTCTCCCCCCCACCCCACCCCACCCCGAGGGAGGGGGAGGAGAATTGAAAGAATGTAATTCCACGGGCTGAGATAAGAACAGCCCAGTAACTAAGGTATAACACAAATCACTACTGCTACTACCAATAATAATAATGATAATGGAAATAACAAGGAAAAAGGATACAATACCACCCGTCGACATACAGCCCGATCGAGCAGTGAGCCAGCCCTTCCAGGTAACTCCCAGTTTACCTCCTGGACATGACGTGCTGTGGTATGGAATACCGCTTTGGCTAATTTGGGTCAGGTGTCCTGTCGCTGCTTCCTCCCGACTTCCCCTCCTCCCCAGCAGAGCATGAGACTCACAAAGTCCTTGGCCAGACTAAGCATTTGAGCAGTAACTAAAAACACTGGTGTTATCAGCGCTGTTCCCAAGCTGAATGTCAAAACCACAGCACTGCACCAGCTACTAATAAGGATTAAAAATGACTGCTACTGCTGAACTCAGGACAGGAAGGTGCTCCAGTCCCCTGATCATCCTTGTTGCCCTCCTCTGGACTTGCTCCAACAGTTCCATGTTGTGTTCCATGTTCTGTGTTAAGGACACCAGAACAGTACACAATACTTCAAGTGAGATTTCATGAGAGCAGAGTAGAGGAGCAAGATCACCTCCTTGCTATGTACTTTTATTTCATAGCTTGTCACTTATACCTCTGGTGTTTGAAATAATATTTGAAAATTAAGATACAGTAATAGATCTGTTTCAAGACACACCTAAGACATAAAATCCTGGACAAGGACCTGTTTCAGATGTGTATATATGCTGTACTGCGATTTAATGGTACCTCAATGGTAGCATGATTAATGAAGCCCATAAAAGATCCCAACCCATAAAAGATGGTTTAAGTGTATTTTTCATGAATGACATCTAGCTATTAATTTCATTATGTGCAAAGATACATTCATACACTATGTTCCAAAAGAACTGAGATAAGAAAAACTTCCTCCACTCCCCAATAGCCAAGAACACTTTCTCTGACAACACACAGATTTTAAATGGGTCTACTATGTAGCAGTTACTCACCAGTCTGACACTATGTGACATTTCTGCAATAGCACATCAATAATAAAATGAAAGAGTCAAGTTCCATACAAATTATTGAATCCAATTGGCATTTTATGACATGAAATTTTGCCATTACAAATAGGTTAATACCAATGTTAAAATTTTGCAAGAAATAAAAGCATGGAAGTTTGGACACGGAGGTTTTCTAGGGCTTAATCTTAGAATAATTCTCAAACTGTTAATATGCATTGCATACATGTAATGCATAAGCTATTCCACTTATGAATAAACTTTAAGTAAAACTTTAGTTTGCCGATGACACCAAGCTGTGTGGTCCGGTTGATATGCTGGAGGGAAGGGATGCCATCCAGAGGGACCTTGACATGCTTGTGAGGGGGGCTGATGCCAACCTTATGAAGTTTAACCATAACAAGTGCAAGGTCCTACACCTGGGTCAGAGCAATCCTAGGCACAGCTACAGGTTGGGCAGAGAAGAGATTCAGAGTGGCCCTGCAGAGAAGGACTTGGAGCTGTTGGTTGACGAGAAAATTAATATGAGCTGGCAGTGTGTGCTTGCAGCCCAGAAAGGCAACCGTACCCTGGGCTGCATCAAAAGCAGTGTGACCATCAGGTTGAAGGAGGTGATCCTGCCCCTCTACTCTGCTCTTGTGAGACCTCACCTGGAGTATTGTGTGCAGTTCTGGCGTCCTCAACACAAAAAAAGTCATGGAACTGTTGGAACAAGTCCAGAGGAGGGCCACGAGTATGATCAGAGGGCTGGAGCACCTCCCGTATGAAGACAGGCTGAGAAAGTTGGGGCTGTTGAGCCTGGAGAAGAGAAAGTTGCATGGAGACCTCATAGCAGCCTTCCAGTGTCTGAAGGGAGCCTATAGGGATGCTGGGGAGGGGCTCTTCGTCAGGGACTGTAGTGACAAGGGGTAACAGATTAAAACTGAAACAGGGAAGGTTTAGATTGGATATAAGGAAGAAGTTCTTTCTTGTTAGGGTGGTGAGGCACTGGAATCAGTTGCCCAGGGAGGCTGTGAATGCTCCATCCCTGCAGTGTCCAAGGCCAGTTTGGATGAATCCTTGAGTGGCATGGTTTAGTGTGATGTGCCCCTGCCCATGGCAGAGGGGTTGGAACTGGATGATCTTGAGGTCCTTTCCAACCTTAACTATTCTATGATTCTATGATTCTAAAAACCTTTCCACTTATACCATATTATACATGGATAGAGTATACATGACATTATACAGGGATAGAGTAGATTAATTGAAAATTATAAAGTTATAAAAGTAATTTATAATGGTATATTGGATATTCATGCACATATGGCATATTTAAATGAAGAAAGTGCAAGAAAAGCCATTAGCGCATCCCTGTACATTTTAGGGTATATAACCAAGCATATTTTATTAAAGGCTTGGGAAAATAAACATGAAAATTCATGAAACTAAATGTAAAAAGTGACAGTATTCTCAATTTGTTTTTCACTGAGAATTATTCTTTATAACAAGAAAAAATATTGCAATATGAGAAGGTCACTTGTTTTACTGATACACTTTAAAAAAGCTCTGAACCTTGTAGACATGCTGAAATTAAGGAACATATTTCAAATGGGTACTTAACTGTCTGTACAGTAATAAATATGCTTTTGGCTTTGTTCAGTTGGGTTTGGTCCTGTTTTTGTCCCTGTCCTTCAAGGATAGCAGGAACCATTTTGACAAAGGCAGGGTGTGTGTGTGTCTAAAATAGGTGCATTAAGTAACACTGAAAAATATAACAACTATGAAAATACTGTGCAGCAATACTTGCTTACAAGTTTCTGAGAATAAAATCAATACAATATACATTAAATGAAATAAATTTACATGATCTGCATATTGTACTGGAGTTGTTTCCCTGTGCTACACACACCTTCTTAGTTTCCTTCTGGGCTAAACTGCAAACAGAACCTCCTTGTTACATATTACAAGATCCCACAAAATCCTAATCAGTATGGTATGCATTTTCATAATAAAGGAATATAAATCAGACATTTCTGTAATCTGGTATGGAATATGCCTGCCTCAAACTGCATATTTTATGTTCATTTATTATTTTGCACTCAGAGTTTCTACCTCTGTCAAACCCTGTGTCTAACTAGAGCACTAACGCTGAAGAAATACTGGGCCAGAGTTAAGTGTTAGTCCCCTGGCAACCTGACTACTGCTATAAGGGTTCAAAATTTAACCAGGTTTGGGGTCCTCAACAGGAACATCTCCTGACTGTGCTTTATTCACATAACCAGCCATTATGGGCTAACCCTGGGGGGCAGACAAACACCACACAGTTGCTCGCCCACTTCCTACCATCTCCCCACTGGGATGAGGGAAGAGGAAAGAAAGAATAAAAGCAGGAAAAGTTAGAATTCAAGATTAAAACAAAAATGTTTAATAAGTGAAAGATAACTGGCAGAAGAGAGAAGACAAGAAAACAAAACAAGTGATGCAGTGTTTTGGTTTAACCCAGCCAGCAGCTAAGCACCACACAGGTGTGCACTGCCCACAACAGAATGAGAGAATCATAACATTAAAAGTGAAAAAACTGGTGGGTTGAGACAAAGACATATAACTTGAATTCACAGTCTCTAGCAATGTCATGGAACCTTTTTTTTTAATTAGTCCTCGCTACTTTACAATGTTCTGGAAGTATCTTTGATCCCTTCTGCATTTAAAAGTTTACTACAAAGTACTGACAACAATTTAATATGGACATTCTGTTGTGATGAGAAATGGATTGTTAACATTAGGATGTTATCTGCTGGTGACTCATGGCAGGACATAAGTTTTGGTCACAAATGTGTGATATTTAGCCCCAAAGCTGGAGTTTTTAATGATGGCTACAGTGGAGTCACCCAAGTGATTTGTCAGAATACCTGACACAGTCTGATAAACCAGATGGTAAGAGAAAACATGGAGACAGTAAGCAATTGAGATAGTAACATGGGGCAAGAATTCTGAAAGGAGATCAGGTAAGGCCTATATTACTTAAGGAGGAAGTGATTAGCAGAATACAATGATTAAGAAACACAATTTTGAAGGTCATATAGAAGGCAGGTGCCCTGAGATTGTTTGACAAAGTAATGGGCTGAAAAACAAAAGACACGAACCAGAGCTAAGAAAAGACTGGGCAGCAAGGTGGTTCAGGATAAATTTGTTCGCAGAGAAGGTAATTAATGTGTAGCACTGCAAGCTATTAGGTGGGATAAAACTAACGATCAAATGTTAAACCTACCTGAGAACAGACAAATGGGTAGATGAGCTGAGTGGACTAATTCTCTATATTATCTCTGCTGCAAGAATGGCAAAGGTAAAGCATTACTTGAATTAGTGGGATAATAAGTCATTTTAATGAGACTTACAGTGATAAGAAAACAAAGGCAAGCAGCACTCTTTTCCCTATTTTATTGATAACAAGAAAGTGGCAATTGTGGATGCCTCTCCCATGGAAGTTGTGTATCCATAGTGAGGGACCAAAACGGGGTTTGCCGAAAGTCGCATATCTTTAAGGGAAGCCCAAATCAAGAGCTTTAAAGCCTAGAAGATTTCTCCCACCATTTTGTTAGCTGAATTTCCTGCTTTTAGGTCTAACCACGGGGCAGGCTGAGAATGTGTTCAAGAGATCTGTAGTATAATTTACCAACATGACAGGAGCAGCTGATAGCTCAATCAGAAAAGCAGGCTATGTGCTAGCCCACATGGCTGTTCAGCACTGAGCATTAATAGCTTTGCTCTACCGCTTCCATATGGAAGCCCCAAACAAGGTTTTCTGCCTTTTCTTACTTATCCATGCACTGAACAGCCAAACCAACCCTACCCTCTATCACACTGCATGCATCTCTTCTTTTATCTTTACCATCCACCAACCCCGAACCAATACCCCACTCCACTCTGCCTCTTTTCCTGCAGCATATACTGCAAGCAGCTTAAGACATGCACTCCCTCTCCACTGGCAAGTGTTAGCAGTGACCAGATCAGCCATAGCTGGCACTCTGCAAGCATGTTTCTGGAGACTCCATGCCCACATGCACACAGTGCTTTGCATTCCTAAGAGACAAGCAGCTGCGTACAGCTAGTAGGGACGTCCTTCCACAGGGCAGCTGGTACCAGCACTACACCACCTTGCTAATGGGAAAAAAGCTGAGTCTGTTCTTATATAACTGCCAATTATCAGGCATGGAAATAGCAGTCGCTGTTTTTCCAATGGACAAAAGCCTTCTGTGGGTGAGTGCTGCACCCCTAATGTGTGGGGACACAGATGATGTCTGCCTCTGTGAATTCTCACCATACCCCTCGGTGCTTCCTGCAGCTCCTGAGCAAAGGCAGGACAAGTAAAATGGCACTAGAAGTAGCTTATTTCCTCCTGTGTATAGATATACATGGACTAAATATAGCTCTCTTGGAGTTTAGTTCAGAAGGGTATCAGAACACCATCTATGATATTGAACAATTTCAGCTTTCCCTGGTAGAGGCTGAAATACCTTCAAAATATGCGAGTAAGTAAAACAGTCAAGTTATATGTGTGGATTTTCCTGTAGGCTGAGCAAAATATTGGCTTAAATCAAAAGTCTTAGCTTTCATTTCCTGCAAATGAATTTCTGTGCTAAAAAAATTACTAGCATCAGATGCTTTATGAAAAATATCTAAATAGGAAAATGCTTTGAAAATTTAAATTTTACATCATTCCACTTTTCTTTAGTTTCCCTCCCCACTCAAAAGAAAACAAGCCAAAACAAACTGTCACATTGGATTTTGTATATTTACAATTTCAAAAAGCTTCCAGAAGGCAATTGAAGTGCTACAATAAAATGAATACAATTTATACAACTGTACTCTAAAAATCCAGATTTTATAGAAAACTTTGTTTTCTGCATTTCCATAAAACATATTTAACCAGAATTCAGTTGATCTAATGTTAACAGTAATAATTTTCCAGGTCAAATATATACGTAAACATTTCAAAATTAACATTTTAATCTGGTTAATGTAACTTAAGTTTTCTAACATAGGGAAGAAAAAAGTCTTTCCACATTGCATATCCATAAGTTACTTTTATGCACTAAAAGAATGTGGGTCATTTATAAAAAGCTTTTGAAGAGATTTATATACTAAGACAACAAAATGAGCCATTATGCAATTTAAATGATTGGCCTTTATTACATTTAAGATCATCAGCCAGGTTGATCTATGAGTTTGAATCCTAGACCCTTTCCAGACTGTTACAGAATTCAGCCCAACAGTAATAGAATTTAAGTTGCAGTATAAGAGCAAGAAAAAGCAAAGTGTGAAGTCCATTTACAAAATGGAAGTTCTGCTGAAATCTTACTAGCTATCCTGCTCCAAGTAGCCTAAACCAAAGGTGCATAGCTGTCCTCTAAACTGGTTAGTGGTAGTGAAGCTTATGCTTAAGAAACTTTACTCATGCCAGGTATAGGTCTTCATCCAGACAGCTCATATTACAACAATAAGTAGTTAAGGTGTATTCCCTTATGTGAAAGAAAAGATTAGTGAGGCTGACCTTCTTTGTACAGTGCTACAAAGGAGGAGTGATGTTAGGGGGTATGTTGAGAAATTACTTATTTGGCAAGTGCTTTGTCTGGACATAGAACAGAAAAAGAATTTTTAACAATCCCCAAAACTAAAGTAGCCAGGAAATTGTGTTCATACATTCTTGGTTCTTTCATACAAAGTTCTTCAAATATCAAATTTCCACATATTTCTGAATGCTGTTTTGGCAGAAAATTCCAAATATGTTAAAAGTTTATCACCAGAAAGTGGATATTACAGATATTAAAAGAGCCCAAGACACGGCATCCATTGTAATTTCTATGACGGTTCATCCATTGCATTAAGACATTTTGTGTTGGCAAGGAAAGAGTTTGACCTTTTTTTTTTTTAGGTTAGGAAGCACACACACATCTGAATTCTTATTTTACCACAGGCTGGGGGGGGGGGGGGGGGGAAGGAAATGGGGAAATTAAAAGATTCATTTCAATGTAATTACAGCAGGAGCTTTGCTGCAATATGAGCATAAAGCAAAAAGGGGAAGATTTCATCACCAAGCAAGGACTGAGTCATTTTATAAAATGTGATTCTACAAATGATTTATTGCATTATTCGTCTAACTCACCAACATAATGGAAAATCCTGGAGAAGAATATCTCTAACATGACTACTTCAAGTACTGGGACCAGAGGCTGTTTTAAGTTGCTAATCGCCTCTGAATCTGGCGTTAGGTTCACCCAAGTTTCTTGGCTATGTTGACCTTCCCTTGAGTTCCCTGTGCTAAAAATTGTAGAAGATTAACAATTTGCTGCATAAATGATTTAATCAGAACTGAGCTAATACAGCTTTATTAGATATCAATAACCAAGCAACCACCAACAATATTTATATACATATAGAAGTATAAATATGCATACACACACATATTAGTTCTAGAGAGAAAACTGTAAATCAGTGGAAAATATAAATTAGTGCAAACATAAGAATTAAACAAAAACCTACTTCCAGATTCCTTTGTGTATGTGCAACAATCAAACATATACAATTGTCTTTAGCTTGATTTCTTAATTAAACAAGTATTAGCAATTTGACTGTCAATACATTAGTCTCTCATACCCTACATAAGTTTCAAACCTCTGGACAATTTTAACTGAGTTTTTCAAAAGGGTGAAGAGGACAGACCTTAGAAGATTTTACAAGTGGCAGAGAAGCATTTGATAAAACCAGTGAAGAAAGCAAAGAGCCCTGGATCCACACTGCTTGAATTGCCTCACAACCTGCAAGTCTAATCAGCTGTATGTAATTCTGACCAGCAAATGCAGCATATAAAAACCAGCAGGCCAACCAAAGACAGGGGAAATAGCAGTGGCATTGTTAAATCATATGGAGAGCCAAAGAGAAAGCTGTGGTATGAAAGTTCTGTCTCATTAGTACTACAGTGTTGGAAGGGATGAAGGAAAGATTTTAGCAGAATTAGGGAAATGGGGAAAACAGAGATTTTGAGAGCAAGATGTACATAGGGAATGCAGGAAGAAATTTACAGTATTTTAGGGGGGTAAGAAAGACCTAGTCAACCTACTGAGGTATCTTCCTATGTGAAATATTCTATGAATCTAGGCGAGGAAGACTCCAGTGTGCAAAATGCATTATTCTGTTATAAAAGTATCCTTGCAAATTCTTTTCAACGTTTTTCTCTTCTTTTTGCATTGTACTAGCAGGCAAAAAATATGACCACATTTTAACTGCAAAGCAGGTTGTTTGGCTAGCTGACCGGAAAGGCATCTACAACCCCTAAGGATGAAACAGAGGCAATTTAGAATTTCTGCACTAAAGATCTTGTAACTGATGATTGATGTAGCCTCCATTGAGCAGTCCTCAGGCTTAGATAAACATAATACTACCTTAAATTAGCTCCTGCTCTGACAGCTCCAATGTGGCTTTGTCATTGGGATTTGAAATAGTTGATGCGTGTCCCCTTCAGCTATGCCTTTATTTGCCTCGCAAGAAATTCCTCTGTCTGGCTCACCTATCCATGTCCCACAGAGCACAATACTGTAGAAGGCTTCATATAATGGGAGTAATATTTTCATAGTTAACATAAATATGAGAGTATCTTAAGGACTGTACACAAACAAGTCTATACAGAATGAAGAGCAGGCTCACATGAAGACAAATGCAAAGAAACATTCTAAACACAAAAATAAAACCCAAACCCAACACCCCACCTCCCTTCTAACTAAAAGACTACATTAAAGCTATTTATTGCCAAAAATAGAGAAGTTCATGCCAAACAATAGAAGCATTTAACTACCATTAAACAAAACCTATAACAGTACATTCACTGCTGTCAGGAGTGGAGGATACTGAGGTTAGCACTGATGTTCAACCTCAATTTGGGTGTCAATATTAGATGAAGATGTTATGCTTTTTGTATCATGCAACAGTTTGCACAACTCTGACCCTTCCAATTAATCCTCCACAAAGAAAAATTAGGAAAAAAAAAATATTATTCAGCAAGATTTCTACTGAGTTCTTCTTTTAAGAACCTATACAGATTTCTAAGAACTTAGGTCAAAGATATTTAACCTCAAGTAATGGAAGTTTTAAATGTTTCATAGTTTCATAAACCATAGTTGAGAGGCCTCTTGGGAATGTCATTTTCTTAGTAGCAAACATAGATAAGGTCCTGAAATAATTATTATAAAATATTTTTTTTTTACTTTATACCTTCCTTCAAGTGAAATTAAAATACACTACAAAATGGGTAATTTCCTCCAACAGTATATTTGCATACTATTTTGTAGCTATGCAACACAGCAGCTTGCTAGTTATTTTTGTAGAAAACAAACATAGGGATCTTAATTTTAAGCATTTTAATCAATTTTATAGATGAGAAAACTGATGTGCATTACAATTAATAACTATAGTCATAGAAAAAATAAATTTAAATGTAATTTATAACATTTATGTAAAGTTTTATATAAATTGTCTTTTTAATTTTATAAAATTTATAAAATTAAACATAACATTATAAAATGAAAAATTTCTAAAAAGAAAATCTATCATAAACAATTTATTAATATAACATAGATTTAATTCTGAAAGCTACTTCGGTTTTAGTTTATTTAAACTGATTTTCTCCCTCCAAGCTGTTGGATCCACTGCTTCACTGGTGTCTTTAATACATTTACTGCCGTTTCATGAGTGGATACTTGGCTGTAGTTAAGAAGAATTGGGGATTTACAGAATTATGTGGGTTAATGTTTGATCTTAACAAGAAAGTTGGACAGGAAAAAAGAATATTTCGTCTTCAGAAAATTATTTCTATCAGCATTTCCTCCATTTTGTGTCAGGTTGGAAAAATAATGTTTTGGAAATAAGAAATTATTACTTTTCATAAAAATATGTAGCTGACGTATAGCTACCTATATCCTCTGCTCAACAATGACACCAGATATGTGGATTCATTCTTACTGAATGCTGCAGGAACAATCCCATTTTCTTTCATATCTAAATGAGAATTAATAAATTAGTTCATTCTGTTTCTAACCTCAAGAGGAACTTGTAGGCCTGAAAGCTGGTTCGCTTTCTTTTCATTTCCTTTAGGAATAACAATTACTTCACTCATCAATTTGTCTTTCTTCTTTGGAGCAATTCCAAAGACTCCAAAGCTTATATCCTGCCAGAACTTTCAGTACTACTCTGCTCTTTATGTCAGCATAGAGAGAAGCATTCTAATGTAACAAGATGGTTAGTATTCAATATAATTTATTAAATATTAAAATATGTGTAATCAAGATTGCAATGAACACTCAGTGCCCAGGTTTGTTCTACAAATAATTGTAAGTCCATTAGACACAGGGAAGCTTTATACCAAGCAGCAACATGCTGCATAAGTGCTTTTTTGATAATTACATTAATTAGGAAAACTGGAATTTTCCAGCCTTTTTGTGTGCTCAGCTGTTTATGTTATATGGCTTCCCCAAACTCTAGCTTTTAGGAGTTTGTAGCCTTTGACATGCAAATTTTTTAGAACGCTGATTGCCTTATTAGCAAAGCAGTTTTGCCATTAGTCACAGACTGCATTCATTTAAATTTCAGTTTTAAAGTCTTTTCAGGCCAAAGGAGATTTAAAACAACAAAACCTCAGTGCTATCCAAGTCTGGATCCAAATATCACACATGGAAAATAGAGCCCCGATTTAGCCCAAGAATCCACTGGTAAGTCCCAAGAAGAATTAAGCTTCTCAAATTGGCAATCCAAAATAATCAGCAGAATAAGCAGAGGTCAGTGTAAAGTCAGGTACATTCTGTCTGAATCTGCCTGCATCAGGCCAGGAGAAAACACTGTCTCTGTACCCTTCCTGATGCTAAAGTGACTGGTGCCCACTTCTATTTCAGATATGCAGCTCTGAACCTTCTTCCAACATTAAAAATTTTTCCTAGCAAAGAATAAACCAGAATTTTATCTTTCTCTTGAAAGAAAGCTGGTGCCTATCACTTATAAAATAACAAGTAGCAACAGCTTAAGGACTAGAAGTCTTTTCCCAGACTAAAGGGACAGTCTTTAAAATGGGTGCTTTAACCAAGAAATTACAACTTATTTATTTAAAAGCCTTTTCAGCTGAAGATGTGATGATATGCAGAAAAACCTTAAAGAGTAAGGGAAAATAAAATAAAATAAAAAAAAAAAAAAAAAGAGGAGAAGAGCAAGGATATATTGTAAACTCAGAAGTTAGAGCAGACACTTGGGACGAACTATCACTGGGTACATGTTCCTGCTTCCAGGACTGTATTCATATTTAATTCAAGGTCTTTTTTCACATACAAATAATTCTAAAGTAGAAAACCAAATCCAGAGTACTGAGAGTGGTGAGCATCTCACATACCCTTAGGTGAGCATTCAAGTTGTCGCATTCAAGTTGTCAGACAGCAGCAAGAACAGGGTTATTGCAGAAGGAGCAACAAGCCAAGGGTGACCCCAGAGCAGGCAATGCCCTCATTGACCCAGGTGTAGTCCTGCAGAAGACAAGCAGGGCACTGATGACAGCGACTGTCAACAGCCTAGACAAATCCAGTGGTCAACCAGGTTCAGGGTCCTTTCAAGGGCCCAAGCACGGAGCAGTAACAGGTTGGTCCAGAGATAAAACTGCCTCACAGGCATATGGTGTCCATCTGCAAAACTGGCCAGGAGGAAGGCATACACAGATCACAACCCAGAAAGGCAAAAAGCCTCCAAACTGAGTGGAAATGGGGCTCCTGGATCCATGGAGAGGTGTAGGGGGAAGTACCATGGACAGGCGGTCAGGGACAGTAAAGCCTGGTAGTAGCCTCAGGGCCCTGACACAAAGCATCCACCAAGCTTCAAGATCAAAACCAGGTTTAGGCTTCACAGTAATTCTCAGGACAGCAGTGGCCTTGAGTATTAAAATATTCTGATATAGCTACCATGAGTCTAGGACTCAGATGGTATATTAGTGTATGACCAGCTAAGAAAAGAGAATTACAGTGTGCCTGTCTCCATTTTCATGCAGGCAACCCACTATTTTATTTTTTTTTTCAGGTTTGTCACAGAGTTCAGAATATTGTCTTGAATTGGCTGTTAAGGTTCCACTTGCCACATTCCTAACATTCCACTCTCAGTTCAAGAAAAATAAACAGGACTGAAAATACAGAACAGCATTTCACATTCACTGTGCTTCAGTCACCAAAACAACATAGAACAATCCTGATGTTAATTCCCAGTGATAGGGATTTTGTGGTAATTATGTCATTGCTGCAATTAATTTCACAGTGAACATTGCATTCAGCCTGTGTAATCCTCCCACGGAGTAGCACTGATCTCTCAGCCTGGGCTAATTAGACAGGTTTCAGGATTACATTAGGGTTAGACAGAAGACATTTGCAGGGCATGGGGTCATCAAATGACACATAGGAGGCAGCAGTGGTAGTGGAGTAATACTCATGCCTTCAACAAGTAGAGCGTGGCCTTTTTGATTCTAATGGAAAACTAAACAAACCCTTGAGCTCTTGCCAAGTCTACAAACACTGAGCAGAGAAAACAAAATCAAACAAGGTAGGAATTATAAAGAGTCTCATTGCACACATTCAGTAAAGCCAAGTATAGTCCTGCTTATTGTTATAGCTGAACTATTTTTGACAAAAGCCACATTTTTAATAAAAGCCTAGTCACTGGGCACCAAAATTCCATTCCAAAGTGGAATTTATTCTGCTGGGGATATATAAAGCTATTTTTCTTTACTACTCAAGCCACTCTGCCTCCACAAGCCTACTTCTGCTCCATTGAAATCAATAAAAAGGCTCCTATTGATTTCAAGAAGCATGGGATCAAATCCAGTGCCAAATTCATTCAAGAGGTAAAAAAGGAAATAACAGCTGAATATTGAAATGTCATGATGAATACCTGTCATTTTAGCACTGCTTTTATATATTATTCTAAAAAGAGCAACAGGAAGGTGTTTCTATTTTACTGAAATATTAATGAGAAATAATAGGTGAATCAATGAATAAAAATACCATGGAATTATTACCTTTCTTTGTGCATTGTTAATATAAAAAAGGACAGTGAATCCATAAGCTTCTTTATTTTTTCAAACTGTATCAGAAACTCTAATAAGACACATGATATATCAAAAGATGGTGTATGCGGAAACTGCCTTGCTTTGCAAAAGCCCAGTCCATGAAATTCCATATTTTGGTTATATGTAATGGTTCCACTACTAGCTAGATATCAGAAAATTAGGTTACTGGTTTCAAAGTGTTCACTGCACATAACTTTTCATAGATGTGAAGCCAATTATGCTAGACTTACAGATTCTCAACAAACTACTTTAAAAATGTTTGCATTACTAAACTATAATTAAAGAAAACAAGGACAGCTGAAATTCAGTATATTCAGGAAGTCTTTATTGAAATAAATGCAGAGTTGGTAATAAAAATACAAGCTCATCTACATACATTTACTTATATTTTACATATTCTTCTCGTGTCTAATTACAGTAGCTTTTCTGATCATGCTTAAAATTCATGACAAATGATTTCTGTAGTATACACAATGCCAGGTTGCTTTGAGGTTGCTGAGTAAGCAAGAGCACTTTATAACTTCATTGTTAGAGTTTCCATTATAATAGTTTCCTTCCCTTAGGAAGAAAAAGACAAGTGGGAAAAAAGGGTATGCCTTCGAGAAGTCAAAATGATCATTTGAACCTGGAAAACTCAGAGCACTTGTATAGGTCCCTCTTGCTACCTTGTAGGCCCTGTTTCTTCATCCTTCCTACTGATCACACTGTCTCTCATTGCATATTAGATACTAGGTAATAGTCTCAAAGAGGTGTTTTGCTATAGGGATACAGAATCTCATACAGTAGAACAAACTCCCTTGAATATATCTCAAGGCATAAATGTTAATCTTCCTAAGCATAACTTATTATCAACTTTTGAAGATGACAGAATTTCCTTCGGCAAAGATTGAGAAGTGCGATTTAAACTCAGATTCATTCTGTTTTATTTCAGGGCTCCCTAGAAGCAGCTCTCCTACCTATTTAACAACTGTTGAATTGACATCCTATACATTTGGCATTTATTTATATATATAGAAAAATGCACAAATATGTACTGCTTTTATATATAATATATTTGACATCTGATTTCACAGATCTGGAAAAAGTTAATAATGACTGGCTAAATATAAGCCCTCATTTGCTCTGCCTGATCAATTTTTTTCAATAATTTCTTTTCTAATTTACAATATTTTCCAAAAGCAAAGCAAAGAAATTCCAACTGAAATTATAGTTAGACAACCCTAAACAAACCAAAGCCAAACGGCAACACTGATTTAGCTCTGATGGTAGACTTATTATTAAAGTTTAGGTGATTATATCTGCGGTATTTTCCTCATAGACTCTTTCACTTCATTATACTCAATGCAATTCAACTACAAGAGCAAGAAGCACTATTTCAGCATCCTTTGGAGATAAAGCAGGCCACAAAATTCAAATATTTCATCATGGTCTCTCCACTACGCTCTGGAAAGGCGTAGGGAAAGGTGAGGGAAAGGTGCACGATGGGCAGGGATGCACTCGGTGCTCTCTGGTGGAGGTCCTCCTGCAGCAGGTGGCTGAGCTGCGGAATGCTATTAGCGGGCTTCAAGATGTCAGGGTAGCTGAGAGGAAGCGGGGCTGCTTGCTCCAGCCCAAACTGTGCAGGGACCTCAAGCTTCCCCTCCAGCTCATGAAGGAAAGAAGGAGGCCACCAACCTGGGAAGCTGGGAATTAGTGACAAAGAAAAATAACAAAAGGAGGAAAAGGACAATTAAAGGCAAGGGGCTTCCTCCTAAATATGTTGTCCCCACACAGAACCGCTTTGCTGTCCTGCAGGAGACTAACGAGGAAACTAACTTGCACCACAAACAGACGGATTATGCACGGGTAAAGATCTCTACGGGCACTGCAAAGAAAAAGCGCCGGGTTGTAGTAATAGGGGACTCTACTTTGAAAGGGATGGAAGCACTCGTCTGTCGGCCTGACCCCGTCTTGAGGGAGGTGTGCTGCCTACCAGGGGCACGGATCAGGGATGTTACAGAGAGGCTGCCTGCTCTAGTAAGTTCCACGGACTATTACCCACTCCTGGTGATCCAAGTGGGTGCTAGGGATATAGATAGTAGTAGACTGGGGACCATAAAAAAAGACTACAGAGCCCTGGGAGAGGTGGTTAGGGGCTCCAGTGCTCAGATAGTCTTTTCGTCAATTCTCCAGGACACAGGGGAGGACCAAGAAAAAGCTAGGAGGATTGGCCAGGTTAATAAATGGTTAAAAGGGTGGTGTCATAGTCAGGGGTTTAGGTGTCTTGAATATAGGACTGAAGTTAGTAGGCCAGGTCTACTGGGGGCTGGTGGAGCTGCTCTGGTAAAGGGGAAGAACAGTTTTGGTAGGAGGCTTGCCAGACTGGTCAAGAAGGCGTTAAACTAGATGTGCTGGGGGAGGGGGGCATCATTCCATCCCAACACAGTCAGTCAGTTGCCAGAACCTACAATAACTGCTGGGAACAATGTACATATATACCGGCTGCTCCAGCCAACGACCCGGCTTCAATTGGAGCTCGGCTCAGATGTCTCTATACAAACGCCCGTAGCATGGGGAACAAACAAGAGGAATTAGAGATGTGTGCACATCTACGGGGGTATGATATAATAGGCATCACAGAAACATGGTGGGATGGCTCCTATGACTGGAGTTTTGGAATGGAAGGTTACAGGCTCTTTAGAAAAGACAGGCCCAGCAGGCGGGGAGGGGGTATTGCCCTGTCCTGGGTTTACCAGGAGCCGTTTTGCTCCTTCTTATAACTGGTGCAAGCTCTGTGTTTTGACTTCCAGCCTGGGCAGAGAGCTGATAACACCAACTAGTTTTAATTGTTGCTAAGTAATGTTTATTCTGGCCAAGGACTCTGTGAGTCTCATGCTCTGCCGGGGATGAGGGAGGCCAGGAGGAAGCAGAGACAGGACACCTGACCCAAACTAGCCAAAGAGGTATTCCATACCACAGCACGTCATGCCCGGAGAGGTAACTGGGAGTTACCCGGAAGGGCAGGCTCTCTCTCTTCAGGGGGGTTGAACTCGTTCGGCGGTGGTATCGTATTCTCTTGTTATTTTCTCTTATCAATATTACCATTGGCGGTAGCAGCAGTGATTTGTGTTATACCTTAGTTACTGGGCTGTTCTTATCTCGACCCGCGGGAGTTACATTCTCCTGATTCTCCTCCCCATCCCTCCGGGAGTGGGGAGGGGCGGGGCAGGGGTGAGGGGACAACCTGTGTGGATTGGTTTAAACCACGACATGCCCTTTATGTTAGGGATAGGCTGGAGAGTATGGAACTCTGTCTGGGGAGAGGTGAGCAGTTTACAGAGAGTTTCTGGCTCAGGGTTAAAGGGAAAAAAGCAGTGGGAGACATTACTGTGGGAATCTGTTACAGGCCGCCTGATCAAGGAGAACCTGTGGATGAAGCACTCTACAGACAGATAGGAAAAGCCTCACACTCGCAGGCCCTTGTTCTCATGGGGGATTTCAACCACCCTGACATCTGTTGGAATGATGGCACTGCACAGCACAAGCAATCCAGGAGGTTCCTCGATTGTGTGGAAGACAACTTCCTTCTGCAAGTAATAGAGGAGCCAACAAGGAGAGGTGCCATGCTTGACCTTGTGCTCACCAACAGGGAAGGGCTTGTTGAGAATGTGGTACTCCAGGGCAGCCTTGGATGCAGCGATCACGAGATGGTTGAATTTGAGATCCCCAGGAGAGTGAGAAGAGCGTGTAGCAAGCTCACTGCCCTGGACTTCAAAAGAGCAGACTTTGGCCTCTTCAGGAGCCTGTTTAGTAAGGTTCCATGGAATATAGCCCTGGAGGGCAGGGGGGCCCAAGACTCTTGGTTGATATTCAAGGATCACCTGCTACAAGCTCAGGAGTGCTGCATCCCAACTAGAAGGAAGTGCGGCAAAAGGGCCAGGAGACCTCCTTGGATGGGTAAGGAGCTGCTGAGGATAATTCAAAGGAAAAAAGAGGCTTATAAAAAATGGAAGCAAGGACAGGTGGCCTGGGGAGAGTACAGGGATGTTGTCCGGGAAGCTAGGGACCAGGTTAGGAAGGCTAAGGCCCAGTTAGAATTAAACCTAGCCAGGGATGTTAAGGATAACAGGAAGGGATTCTACAGGTACATAGCAAACAAAAAACAGACTAGGAACAACACAGGCCCCCTGAGGAAGCTTTTGGGAGACCTGGCTACACAGGATTTGGAGAAGGCTGAGGTTCTGAATGACTTCTTTGCCTCGGTCTTCACTGGCAAAGGCTCTGACTGCACCACACAGCTCTTAGAAGGTAGATGCAGGGACTGTGAGAATGAAGACCTTGGGCTCACTGTAGGAGAGGATCTGGTTCGAGACCATCTTCAAAATCTGAACGCACACAAGTCCATGGGAGCTGATGAAATCCATCCGCAGGTCCTGAAGGAGCTGGCGAATGAAGTTACTAAGCCACTGGCCATCATATTTGAAAAATCATGGCAGTCAGGTGAAGTTCCCGACGACTGGAAAAAGGGAAATATAACCCCCATTTTCAAGAAGGGGAAAATGGAAGACCCGGGGAATTACAGACCAGTCAGTCTCACCTCTGTGCCTGGCAAAATCTTGGAGCACATTCTCCTGGAAGGCATGCTAAGGCGCATGAAAAACAAGGTGCTTGGTGACAGCCAGCATGGCTTCACTAAGGGGAAATCCTGCTTGACCAATTTGGTGGCCTTCTATGATGGGGCTACAGAATTGATGGATAAGGGTAAAGCAGTTGACGTCATCTACCTGGACCTGTGCAAAGCGTTTGACACTGTCCCACACCACATCCTTCTCTCTAAATTGGAGAGATATCAATTTGATGGATGGACCATTCGGTGGATAAGGAACTGGCTGGATGCCCGCACACAAAGAGTTGTGGTCAATGGCTCGATGGCCGGCTGGAGACCGGTAACGAGTGGTGTCCCTCAGGGATCGGCGTTGGGACCGGTCTTGTTTAACTTCCTCATCGCTGATATGGACAGTGGGATTGAGTGCGCCCTCAGCAAGTTTGCCGATGACACCAATCTGTGTGGTCTGGTTGATATGCTGGAGGGAAGGGATGCCCTCCAGAGGGACCTTGACACGCTTGTAAGGTGGGCTGATGCCAACCTCATGAAGTTCAACCACAACAAGTGCAAGGTCCTACACCTGGGTCGGGGCAATCCCAGGCACAGCTACAGATTGGGCAAAGAAGAGATTCAGAGCGGCCCTGCAAAGAAGGACGTGGGGGTGCTGGTCAATGAGAAAATGGACATGAGCCGGCAGTGTGCGCTCGCAGCCCAGAAAGCCAACTGTATCCTGGGCTGCATCAAAAGGAACATGACCAGCAGGTCAAAAGAGGTGATCCTGACCCTCTACTCTGCTCTTGTGAGACCTCTCCTGGAGTATTATGTGCAGTTCTGGTGTCCTCAACATAAAAAGGACATGGAACTGCTGGAACAAGTCCAGAGGAGGGCCACGAGGATGATCAGGGGACTGGAGCACCTCCCGTATGAAGATATAATAGAAGTGTTTAGCAATTTTACACATCTATTTTCTCCTTCTCGAGTGTTCAACCTGTGAAGGAGACATTCCCTTCCCCCCACCCCCCGCTGCTGAAGGGATGGGGAGGAGAATTGAAAGAATGTAGCTCCCATGGGCTGAGATAAGAACAGTCCAGTAGCTAAGGTATAACACAAACCACTACTGCTACCACCATTAATGATAATGATAAGGGAAATAACAAGGGTAGAGAATACGATACCACCCCCCGAAACAAGCCCGACCAAGCAGTAAGTGCCCTTCCGGGTAACTCCCAGTTACATCCTGGGCATGACGTGCTGTGGTACGGAATACCTCTTTGGCTAGCTTGGGTCAGGTGTCCTGTCTCTGCTTCCTCCTGGCTTCCCCTCCTCCCTGGCAGAGCATGAGACTCACGAAGTCCTCGCTCAGACTAAACATCAGTGTTATCATCACTGTTCCCAGGCCGAAAGTCAAAAAAAAAAACATCGCCGCACCAGCTACTAAGAAGGAAAAACTGACTGCTACTGCTAAACAAATATAGTCACCATTATGACATTGGGCATCCCCAGTTCCAGGGAAGGAATACATGAGGTAAAGCCAAAAAAAGCTCACAGCTTTTTTCAACATTCTTTTGCTAGTTGATTAGTATTTATACTCTGTATTATACTCCCCCCATGCTGGTATTGCTGACTCAGGGAGACATTCACACTCTTCTAGTAAGTTGAATAACATATTTACACCACCAGGTGATCCACTCAACAGTGAGGTAGTCAGCTGATCCACTCAACTGACATAGCTGAGTAAAACAATGGCCACTCTTAAGTCCCCTATGTTTTGAGATAAAGTCAGTTTCTCTTCAGCAGCTGTAGTCAGTCACACCCTTCATTATTTCCTGACTTCATGGGCACATCACCCTTGCTCATTGCCTCTGAGCCTTATTCTATTGTACAGAGTTATTATTCTGTCACAGTGGTATGACAGTGTGAGTATGTATAAGCAAAAATCAGTTGTTTGAATTTACTTTCTTATTGCATACTTGAAGAATAGGAAAGCATGACGAGCACTGCTGTGTTCAACACACTGTCCTAAGCTTGATCCTCAGTCCTTCTATTATGCTGCTGCTAAATTTGACCAGTGTCAGGAGCACTTCTGTCATGTTATCTTCTAATCAAGTTTGATATGTAGCAGTACTTCTTTCATGCTCTTATTCAGTAAAATATCAGACTCAGAGCAGGAGCTGAAGTGCCCAGGCATCAACCTCAAGCACAACTTCCTGTTAAAACATTGGTGCAGAAACCTTCCTTGTTTAAGTGGAGTCCTATGACTTGAACACCTTTTGTGCTCAATGGTTTGACTTTGTGCTAGTTTCTAACAGCTCTCATACAGCTAAATTGGAAGACTGAGATTAACATCTGTAAGATGCCAGAATTTCCCAGGTACTTCAACTTGTGTTTTGATGTAAGTAAGACATTCAGAACAATGAAAACATGGCCTTTGTGTCAACCAAGACAAGGTGAACAACAGTGTGAAATAGTTGCCTCCGTGAAAACAGAGCAAACTCTCTTACAGAGCTCCTAGTTCACCTCTGCTATTCTAATCTTAAGGTGTACAACTTTAGCGTTGCAAGTGATGGAGAAAGCTGATGCGGAGATAACGTAACAGAAAGGAGTGAAGATTTCAAAGCAGCATTATTATAAACAACAGCAGAGACCACTATATCAAGTATATTAATATAATGACATACTTAAGTTTTTTATGTTTTTTATGTTATGTTGGTAATTCTTCTCATCATAGGAATGTTTAGAATGTTTAGATCAAAATGGAAGTCAGGTCCTATTGTACTAGGTGCTTCATTAAACTAGTGTAAGAAAGAAACCCTGTGAGTTTGCAGTTGAAATAGAGAAAAAAAAAAAGATCAAGTGAAATGATAAAGCAAATATTATTAGCCCCTTTTCTCTAAATGTTATGATTGACAAGGTTCCCTGCACATGCAGATAACTTTCCACTTTAAATAGTCTTACATAAATAGTTTGACCTGCAGGGAGTGATCCACCATGCTAACCCCTTAAATGTGTAGAAAACAAAAATTAAATTTAGTGTCCTATCCCAATGTAGGAAAAGAAATAAAGCACTACTGGCAAATCTACTTTTTTTTCTGAAAATTTTTGTTGGTGCTTCGCAAAATGGATTAGGTTTTCAGTGTTATTGTTGAGAGAATTATGTACATTTTCTCCTGAGGCTGAAAGGATATTTAAGAATTAGGCACTGAGAGACTGTAATTGTCTGTTCTTTGTATTCATAAAGTATGTGCACTGAAATATAATGATACAGTCAATGGTAATTCAAAACAGATTCTTGCTATAGTATACGCAAAAGACATTTAGACTAGAGTAAGCCTTTATGCTGAGACCATTTTATAACAATGTGTATTTTCACAGATACAGGTAAGATTACATAAATATAATGGAATAATGATGGGGCAGTTTCTGTCCTTATACTACATACAGAGAGTGAAATAACTTAGGCACCTTATTCTCAAAATCGAGTCCATGCCTTTGAGTCATGTGGCTAATCATAACACATAGTGTAAAGAAAATGAAGCACCTCTAAGCAGTGCTAACAAAGGCCAAGATGGACCAATACTGTGGTAGCACAACTATTTTAAATATAAGTATTAAAGTATTACAATAATAAACACAAATTAATAAACCATATTAAGTGAATGTAATTATATTAATACTATAATTGCACTATATTATTGAATATTTCATATTAAAATAAAATTGTATATTTCAGAATGTTTTGGCTTGGCTTTATAAGATCTTTTTTGACTTAGTAATTTTTGACTTTATGTTATTTAAAGTTAATATTGTATTCAATGAAAGCCAACCATATCCTGGGCTGCATCAAAAGGAGCGTGACCAGCACGTCGGATCCTGCCCCTCTGCTCTTGTGAGACCTCACCTGGAGTATTGTGTACAGTTCTGGTGTCCTCAACAAAAAAAGGACATGGAACTCCTGGAACAAGTCCAGGGGAGGGCCACAAGGATGATCAGGGAACTGGAGCACCTCCCGTATGAAGACAGGCTGAGGAAGTTGAGGCTGTTGAGCCTGGAGAAGAGAAGGCTGCATGGAGACCTCCTAGCAGCCTTCCAGTACCTGAAGGGGGCCTATAGGGATGCTGGGGAGGGACTCTTCATTAGGGACTGTAGTGACAGGACAAGGGGTAACGGGTTAAAACTTAAAGAGGGGAAGTTTAGACTGGATATAAGGAAGAAGTTCTTTCCTGTTAGGGTGGTGAGGCACTGGTATCGGTTGCCCAGAGTGGTTGTGAGTGCTCCATCCCTGGCAGTGTTCAAGGCCAGGTTGGATGATGCCTTGTGTGGGATGATTTAGTGTGAGTTGTCCCTGCCCATGGCAGGGGGGTTGGAACTAGATGATCTTGAGGTCCTTTCCAACCCTAGCTATTCTATGTTTGTATGATTCTACTTTAATGTTATTCCAGACAGAGAAAAATTGCTGGTTACTTCAGTGTAACTATTTGCTTTTTTTAAAGATAATTTGTTTGGGGAAGGACACACCAAAGAATTCCTGCAACTCTCAAAAATTGATAATTCAAAATTGAAACTGTTCTACAGTTTCTGCAGTTGCAGTAATTTATTTTTTTTTTTTTTTGTAAACCAGAGAGAGAATATAAACACTATAGACCTCAAGTAAATGCACACTTTCTGCTTTCAGGAAGTATCACCAGCTATTTGCTAAGTTCACCATTTCACAAGCAATATTTTTTTCCTCCTTCCTTGTTTTGCAATAGTTAATATTCTTAATTTCTGATCATGTCTGTGTAAATTGGCAAAAGTTGTGAGATCGTAGCCTTGGATTCTTGCCCAGATCACTTAACCGTTCAGCATCTACTGGTGCTGTGGGTGTGTCTGATACCGTCCAGCATTGCTGACTCTCAAATGTGCTGCGAGTGAAATAACAATTATTTTGGTTCTTGGCTGCTTAACTCTATTTTTCAGCTCAAGTAAACAAACATAGCAAGTAAACAGCATACTGAAATGTGTGTATTCACTATTTTATGTGAGCTGAAGATCTAGTCTGAAATGTATCTCTAGTTTTAAGATATGGCATGAAACTTGGAGGTTTTGTGACCTTCATCATCAGGGATATATGTTGTTTATTTTCATAGAATCATAGAATAGTTAGGGTTGGAAAGGACCTTAAGATCATCTAGTTCCAACACCCTTGCCATGGGCAGGGACACCTCACACTAAACCATCCCACACAAGGCTCTGTCCAGCCTGGCCTTGAACACTGCCAGGGATGGAGCACTCACAACCTCTCTGGGCAATGATTCCAGTGTCTCACCACCCTAACAGGAAAGAATTTCCTCCTTATATCCAGTCTAAACTTCCCCTCTTTAAGTTTTAACCCGTTACCTCTTGTCCTATCACTACAGTCCCTAATGAAGAGCCCCTCCCCAGCATCCTTATAGGCCCTCTTCAGATATTGGAAGGCTGCTATGAGGTCTCCACACAGCCTTCTCTTTTCCAGGCTGAACAGCCCCAACAATTTTATTCCTTGGGGAGTAAATAAGGAAAGATCACCCACTAAGAAATGTTATGCTTTTCCAGGAAATGACTGTTCGACAGAGAACATTAAGATTTCTAGTATTACCTCCACAGTTGAAGCACTAGGTATAGAAAATGACAAGGTTCTCCCATGGAACCGAAATGTGAAGATTTACAAAAGGTGTTAAATGTCTTCTGGGCAACATTTATTTCCCTCCAATACACAAGAATTTGTAAATATCAGCCATTGAAAGTAAGTGACTCTTTTCAAGGTTGTCAGTAGTCATACTTTTATTGCTCATCAGAATATTCTTTTAGAATGCTATTTTGTAAAACAAATGTTTTTGTCTAGGTCACTGAATCTGCATGTCCAACTAATGTACAATAACAGCAACAGGTGATGTAAATTAACTTGTTTCACATTCCTGAAAAAATTAGATTTTTTTCTTTCCTAATGAGATAACAAAGATTAATGAGTGTGCCAACAGTTAATTGAAATGTTAATAGGGCCAAAATCATGCTGAAGTAAACTTGAGGTGTAGGTGCACTAGCCAGTTTTTCAGCTATTGTTAGGTTTCCAAAGCAATAAATTATTATCTAAGACCCAAAATCTTGCCACTTGGACTGTAACATATGGTACTGTTTGTCACTCGGGCACAAAATAGGATCTCTGTTTTCATATTCATTCTACCTCTGTTTCACAGATATCTTCTCATAGTTAACAACTGAGCATTCTTGTGTGAGAGTTCTTCATTTGTTTTTGTTCTTTATAATCATTTCACAGATAGCAAGTAAGAAGAAATTATTTTCTGTGATAAAACACTGATTGGAAGACATAATAGGCATAATCAATAATTGCAAAACACATCCGACATCTAAAATATGCTATTATTATAATTGATTGACTTTTTCTTATGCCAGTAAACCTCTATGAAAAAAAATTAGCTAATGAGTTGAAGGATCTTTGAAGAACCTTAACTTTTCTTCTTCGTTTGTCATTTAAATGTCACTTGACAGATACAGTAATAATGAAAAGCTATTTCATGGTATTTTTGCAGTGTTTTTTGTTAAGAGACATTCTCAGAAATCTTACGTGCCTATCTGATTTCCTCTTAGTTTGGAAGAGAAATCTCTTTATACTAACATAGTCTCTTTAGTTACACCATACTATGGAACGAAATATTATCTTTTTTTTTATTTATTTCTGTAGAATGTTTATCATATGAAATAGTTGTTAACAATTACAAAACCATAAAAGTTAACCTAGAAAAATATTATAAATATTAACTGGTCAAACAGCAGTGTTTGTCCGTGGCACTTTATCTTTGTTCTTGCTTGGGTGATCTTTACAAATTGAGACCGTAATTTATCTTCAGCTGGGCTTGAAAAGTAAAGTTCAAGTTTTATTGCTTACTGTTGGTGTCATAAGCTTTAAAGTAAATTTCCTTCTTCAAGATCTTATCTTTTATCATTAACCACCAGGGCGTCTCTTATCCTGTTTTTTCTGGATCAAAAATTGAGATAAGAGAGCAATGTATCTTTGCGGATACTAACTGAACTCTGTGTACTGCTTTCATCTCTGGGGCCCCCAACACAAAAAGGACATAGACCTGCTTGAGTGAGTCCAGAGAGCCATGACGATGGCCAGAGGCCTGGAGCACCCTTCCTGTGAGGAGAGACTGAGAGAGCTGGGCTTGCTCAGCCTGGAGAAGAGAAGGCTCCAAGGAGATCTTAAAGCAGCTTTCCAGTACCTAAAAGGGGCCTACAAGAAATCTGGAGAGGGACCTTTTACAAGAGCATGCAAGGATAGGACAAGGGGGAATGGCTTTAAGATGACAGACGGGAGATTTAGATAAGACATTAGGAAGAGATTCTTAATGAAAGTAGTGAGGCACTGGCACAGGTTGCCCAGAGAAGTTGGCCTGCCCCATCTCTGGCAGTGTTCAAGGACAGGCTGGATGGGGCTTTGAGCAACCTGGTCTCAAGGGCAAGATGCTGCTGACCGTGGCAAGGAGTTTTGGAACTAAATGGTCTTTAAGGTCTCTTCCAACCCAAACCATTCTATGGTTCTATGATTCTAAATTTAATCTTGTAATCATAACTAATATGTTTGCATTTTAGCTAAAGGTGACTTAGAAATATATAGAACATATCTATATGCAAGAACCCTGAAGTTTATCATCCAGCAGAACTGCAGCTTACTTGCTTCAGCTTCGACATTATGCTGAGGCAGTTGCTTATGTTAACAGGCATTTTTAGGATCTCCTTCCAGAACTCTCAAAATATATATAGTAATTTCAAATATCACAAATGCAACCTGTGGAGTTAATAATTCTTTTGAAATGTTTCTAGCACATCAATTATTAATTTAACTTTTTTATTTGTTGGCTTTCTACTGATGGCTTTATAGCTACATGTTGTGGTGAAGAGGATGGAAGGAAGAACAGAGCTATATAGATCAAAGAAAAATCATTAGAAGTACTTAAGTTGGAAATCCTCATATCTTTAGTATATTTCATTCAAAATAACAATCTCTCATCATCAGAAAGGTAAATCTTTTATAAGAAACTAGATGCAGGCTAACATGTAAAATATTCTAACATCTAGTACAAAATCTCAGATACTGACTGCTAGTTTCCAGTAAAGGAAAAGCTATTTCTCACATAAAAGGACTGAGTCATCACTTGAAACTTCTCACTGAGGAATGTCTCATAAACTGTTACTAGGACATTGCATTTTGTAAATACCTTTTCTGGGTAATGGCTTTGGTATTAAAAGCTTTAGCCACAAATACAATGAATTTATTGTCATCTTCCTTGCTTTTCCAGAAATACTGGTCCTTGGTGCATTGTGCTCTAATGCACAGGAATAGATGTGTTTCAACAATGGAATGTGATTCTTGTATGTGAATTTCTCATCTCCAAACAGATATCATATTTTTATTTGTTTTGGGTGAAAAATAACGCAAAATACGTATAAACCAAAGGAACGGGTTTGGTTTTGCACTTTTTTTTCTGAGAATGGGCCTTAACAAAAATGAAGGGCCATTTATTATACCATTGCAAGCTAACTAAGAACTTTTTAGACCATTAATAAAACCATTTTATTTTTTTTTTTATTTTAAGGCAACATTTTATTTTCTCAATGGAAATGTATTTATTTTAAACAAAATCTGCTGTTAACAAAAAAAAAAAGTATTTGGAAACATATTTGCAGGTTTTGTTTATCCGAAAGTGAAAAACACATTGAAATTATTTTACTGTTCAAGGAAAAGATATGAGTTTTCATAGATGATATTCAGAATATGGTGATATTTAATTTTATTTGTCTGTAAAAGAAAAAAATACTAGAAGAGAGCTTGAAAATGAAACAAAAGAAGCACTTTATTTGAAGTCTCTTCAGGGAAGAAAATATCATTCGTCACTAGATATTTGCAGGAAATGTAAACACAGGTCACATTTAAAGAAGATGTAGTCATAAAAACGAAATGAAAGACGCTTGCTTAATTTATGTCAGAGACCCTACACAATAACTTTGAATGTATGTGAGAGAACACAAATATTCATACTGGGAAGGTTCCTTATGTTCCTTTTTACAAATTGAGGAGCAGAAAGGAGACACACAGCATGTTGAAACTCCAGGGACCTGCAAGTAACATGTTCTAGAGAAGAAGTACTAAACCATCCCTTCATATAGTTGTCCTAAAAACCAGTGTAGTTGGAACCTTAAAGTGAGAAGCTGGTACTGAAGATGAAGTATCAGCTGCCTGTCCCTGCTCTGGCAGCCGTTAATGGAAGGATAACTTTTCTTTTGCTCTGTATCTTCTGTAGACATTTTCCCCAGGCAAGGTGGACCTGTTGGAATACCACTGCTGACAGAAAGGCGACACCATAGTTCTCACACTATAAATGCTCATCAAACTTAAGAAAAACAACAAACAACTAACACAGTCTTTGATAACTGCAAAACAGTTCTTCTGCCTTCACGACAGTAGGTAAGCCTTGGGCTGTCATTTTGTACAGCTTGCAAACAGAAGGACAAAACCTGATACTGAAGTTTTAGAATGAATCACATTAACTCCACGGTCTCACTCACTGTTTCTATCTAGACATTTATAACTTGAAGAAACTATGGTTTGAATTTTTTTACTCTAATCCAGAATAATTTTCTGTTATTATTCTTGAACTTTTAAATTACTACAATGGATTACTAACAGTTTGCTAAATACATTTAATCTGCTTGAATACAGCAAAAAAAAAAAAATGCTGGCAATCATCTTTATCAGTATTATGTTAGTAAGATATATTTAATCAAATATATGCATATGCTAATATCAGACACAGAAATAAAAATAAGCTAGTGTTCAGTGGCAGTCTGTATTGTTAACTACTGAAATCTTGAGAGTTCTACTTCACCTCATCTTTACAAAAAAAGAAAGAATTGGTCAGGGATGTGGAAGCTGGGGACAGGCTTGGCTGCAGTAACCATGAGAAGGTAGAGTTCAGTGTTCAGGGAGAAGGGCGCATGACAAAAAGCAAAACGTGACACTGCACCTGACTTGGGATAATCTGCACTCATACTGTATCTTTGTATTTTTGGTTTGTAGAGAGTTAAATACTTTGTTGCACAGTGGACATGTAATATTCACTTAAACCTACCCTCAGGGAGAAAAGCTATTTGAACAATACTGGAATCTTAATTAAATGGGTAAGATTTCAAACTTGGAAATGTGAAAATAGTATGGCTTAGGCTCTGTGAAATAGTTTTACCTTTTATAACAAATGATCTGTCTCCAGTACACTGTAATTATTCATCACTTGCATAGAGTTCTGTCACATTTAAGTTTTTTCCTTAAAATAATATAGAAAACCTAAGTTATTTTTATGCTATATTTGAAGATATAAAAAAATAATGAATTCTTATCTACCAACAATCTAGATACACACATATTATATGATAAATAATTTTAAGCAGATACCATGTCCATTTCTGACATTTAAATGTGGGTTTCTTTTCTGCTTGGGGACAAACAAAACACAATGGTGAGATCTTAAAATTTAAAAACCTCAAAGAAATGCTGAAGTGTACACTATTGGTTTATAACTGGTTTAATGCTCTCAGATGAACAGTGTGATATAAAGGTACTTTTATACCATTTCTCCAACCATACAGTCCAACCTTTACCTGATTCTGGAAATTTTGAACTGTTAAAAATATCTTGATGCTAGGAAGACGTAAATGCAAATGTTTTCTGACTCTTTCACTCTCCCAAAGTAATTGTGTATTGTGAAAATTGAGGAAAACTCATGCTTGTTCAATATCTGATGCAGAAACACCAATCCCCCATAATATCCAGTCACTATTATTAGGAGTTTCATGCAGAAGGAACATAGTGGTTTCTCTCTGCCTACAGGTACAGTCTAAGTGCACAACAAGGAGTGCTTTTAAAAGTTTAATCTCAGCTTCTCAACTTTGTGTGGTAAATGGTGGTAAATTCACTGACCAAGTAGCTACATTACAGTCACTGGAGGATTTCTACCACTCTTACCAATAAATTATGCATTAAACATAATGGTCTTGGTATTATTAGAAACTCGATTATTATGATTGCAATATTATTATACACACAAATGCAGTCTTAAATCTCTACTGTACCCCCCAAAAAGTAGCTGGATTTGATAAAATCTTCAAATCAGAAATGGTTTTCTCTGGTAGTGTTCCAGAAAGATTATTGCTAATTAAATGTCAGATGACAGTGGAGTTCATTAGGCATTAAATGTAGAGAATACTCCAGAATACTCTTGCAGGCAAAACCATGACTACTTGGAAACTCTATTCCCAAATACTGGCAATCCCTAATATAATTTCCATTGTGTTGTAACACACTTAAATTCTTGACTGTGTTTGTTGTTTGGTTTCTGGTTTGGGGTTTGGTTTTGTTTTTTTTTTTTTTTACTACTGAAATTATAAAACTGGCGTACAATAGCCAAACACTTACTGTGGAAAAAATAGCACAGCACATAGTAGATCGTTGTTCTCCATTTATTTATATTCTATTTCTATTTTGACAAATTACAATATTCTTAATTGTAAAGTATTATTTTTGGGGGGTTAGATAAATCATTTCAAAGAATAAAATGTCAGTGAGTATAACCAAGCAGTTTTGAGCTGTTTCTACCAGCTTCCCAGTACAGGATTTGAAGAGTTGCTGATACCCAATATGTAGATAAGAGACTACAGCAAACTTGAAATGCATATGGAACAATTTTGCTCATTGGTTAATGGATTGAGTCCTCATAGTATTATAGGCAATGTTATTTTATAATCCTGATCATAATTCAATTAAGATCAATCTTAAAAACAATTAGGTTTCTTCCAGCTGCTGTTGGTCATATTCTTTTGAAGGTATCAGGTTGCAGTTTTCCTCAACACCTACACTACACAATATATTTGCCTCTACCATGTTTCAAGCACAAAAGAATGTCAGTGCGTTAAAACAAGGGATGATATGCTGGAGAACTTTATTTTTCAAGGAGACACAGAGCGAATGTGTCTGTACACTTCCCTTGCACAAGTCAGGTTTTATTTTTACAAACAGTCTTTCATGTTTATCTATCTCCCCAAAATTACTCTTTCTACTTTCTTCCATCTTATCATCAAACAAGCATTCTTTCTTTGTCTCACACACATACACATCTTTACTTTCCTAGGACTTACCCACCTATATCCAATCGAACATTCGTTGATTACAATTTTAGCAAATAAAAATGACAAGCTATTCAACATCATCTGCAACAGCAGAAGATAGAGGCTGTTTGGGGTTTTCCCCAGTTAAAATAATTAACAATCTAATGGTTTGATCATTAAACCTCCAAATTGCCACTGTTGGAAAGAGTTAGGGAAGATTAAATATCAGTTTTAATTAATGATCACTTTACCAAAGTGACAGGCTGAAAAATTCTCGGGACTTGCTGGCCTCTGTAAGAGAGTACATGAAGGTCTGGTCCTTGTCCTGAAGAGCTTAGCCTCAAAGAAAACTTAATATTTAAAGACAACTAATGTGAGAGAGAATGATTAAGTTGTCTGCCAAAAGGCTCCCTAGGAATCACTTAATATTTAAATACACTTAAATACCCAGAATGGAACGAATGGTTGAAGGCTGCCACGTTCAACTCTCTATTCTTGTCCCTTTAACTTCAATCGACCTAACTTATACATGCCAGCCCCGACTCTTAACAGCTTGCTGCCTATTTCTTTAGGAATTAATATTTCATTAAAACAAAGGTTAGCACCATAGGGTGTTAATGGCATTGCATTTCTATTCACAACACTAAGTGTTACTTGAATCATCAATAGAAGAAACAGACGGAATGACCTTTCTTGAAAGATGCTGCAGGAAGAGAAATGTCAATGGAAGCAAATAGTGTTTTGTATATCACCTTACAAATAGCTATTTCCTGTTTATGCTCTTAAGGGAATAGACTTCTTTTTGAGCTATCAGCTTGGCAGAAGGGATCACTTGCCAACTTGGAAGTGAAATAAGAGCTCACACACATCCCTTGTGGCATCCTGCTGCTCAACTGCAGCAATCAAATATACATGAAGCTCTATGCTCCTTCAAACTGGAAACAAGTTTAGGACCAGCAGATTAGAGAAATCAATTATTTTATCTTCTGCTATCCTGCCCTCTTTAAAGTTCCAAGAGGGCCAAGTAAATGGAGACATGGCCATAATACAAATGCTATAAAATGACCATAATTCCAAAACCATCCAAGACTTTAAGAAGCAAACACTATTAAATGCAGATAATTTTTATACAACTATATTCTTCTGAATAATGCCTCATATCTTCTGGTTCTCTTAAAACTGTTGTAAAGCTTAGTGAAAAGAATTTTGACTTATGCTTAGACTTCCTGGAAGTTCTGTAATTTTATGTTGTTAGCTTGATCTCGGTGATTTTACATGTTAGAAAAAACTGCCAATAACTTATAAAGCAAAACATCACCACCAAACAAATGGGAATCTTCAAGCACATTAATGTGATAGGCATATTTTTCTAAGTCAAGAATTTAGCAACTTGTCCACTCTACAACAGAGAAAGCATTTTGAAAGCAGTTGCTTTTGAAAGCAGCTGATGTTTAAACAATTACATTAAAAAGGCCGCATAACAAATCAGTTTCTTTCTTTTTGCATGCATCTGCAGGAAGGAACTCCAACTAGATTCACCTCTGACCATTTTAAGTCTTTCTTTTTTATCCTCTTTATCCTTCTCTTAAACCTCTAAGAAAAATTATGATCAGAAATTAAGGAAGGCAACAAATAAAGCAAACAAATATATTGGGGAGATAAAATCGTGTAATGTGAGTTATTTGACACAATGTGGGCTAACTACCTGTCCTCACTTGCCAGTCTTAACCAGCACTGGCCTGTCAATAAGTCTCAGGATTCACCTCTGTGCTTGGTTTTAGCCATGTTAATCCAATTTGTGCTCAATATAGATCAGTCCCAGCCTCCAAATTCTAATCAGAATTGGGACTGATGAGTTTATTGAAGCATTGTCAACAGTTCAAGCATTTAACATTGCAGCACTTTACATCTCAAGAAAATAGAACCGTCTGTAACATTTATGGGACAGGGATTCAAGATCTTGGAAAAATAAATCACTTCTGTTTCTACAAATATAATAAATTTAACCATCATTCTGGATGCCTCTTCTATTCTCTCTCTGCCCTCAGCTAGCACATTTTACATTAACTGAAACATAGAATCATGAATCATAGAACAGTTAGGGTTGGAAAGAACCTTCAGATCATCTAGTTCCAAACCCCTTGCCATGGACAGGGACACCTCACAGTAAACCACGCCACACAACGCTCTGTGAGCTTTAACCCGTTCCCCCTTGTCCTGTCACTACAGTCCCCTAGTGAAGAGTCCCTCCCCAGCATCCCTATAGGCCCCCTTCAGGTACTGGAAGGCTGCTAGGAGGTCTCCACGCAGCCTTCTCTTCTCCAGGCTCAACAGCCACAACTTCCTCAGCTTGTCCTCATACGGGAGGTGCTCCAGTCCCCTGATCATCCTCGTGGCCCTCCTCTGGACTTGTTCCAACAGTTTCGTGTCCTTTTTATGTTGAGGACACCAGAACCGCACACAACACTCCAGGTGGGGTCTCACAAGAGCAGAGTAGAGGGGCAGGATCACCTCCTTCGACCTGCTGGTCATGCTCCTTTTGATGCAGCCCAGGATACGGTTGGCTTTCTGGGCTGCAAGTGCACACTGCCTGCTCATGTTCATTTTCTCATCGACCAACACCCCCAAGTCCTTCTCTGCAGGGCTGCTCTGAGTCTTTTCTCTGCTCAACCTGTAGCTGTGCCTGGGATTGCTCTGACACAGATGTAGGACCTTGTACTTGGCATGGTTCAACTTCATGAGTTTGGCATCAGCCCACTTCACACGCATGTCAAGGTCCCTATGGATGGCATCCCTTCCCAACAGCGTATCAACTGGACCACACAGCTTGGTGTCATCAGCAAACTTGCTGAGGGCGCACTCAATCCCACTGTCCATGTCAGCGACAAAGATGTTGAACAATACTGGTCCCAACACCGAACCCTGAGGGACACCACTCGTTACTGGTCTCCAGCCGGACATTGGGTCGTTGACCACAATTCTTTCCCGCAGCCATCCAGCCAGTTCTTTATCCACCGAGTGGTCCCTCTATCAAATTGATGTCTCTCTAATTTAGAGACAAGGATGTCGTGTGGGACAGTGTTGAATGCTTTGCACAAGTCCAGGTAGGTGAGGTTAACTGCTCTATCCCCATCCATCAGCTCCATAGCCTCATCCTGGAAGGCTACCAGATTGGTCAGGCAGGATTTCCCCTTAGTGAAGCCATGCTGGCTGTCACCAAGCACCTTGTTGTTTTTCATGTGCCTTAGCATGCCTTTCAGGAGAATGTGCTCCAAGATTTTGCCAGGCACAGAGGTGAGACTGACTGGTCTGTAGTTCCCCGACTCATCCATATTCCCCTTCTTGAAAATGGGGGTTATTTTGACCTTTTTCCTGTCATCAGGAACTTCATCTGACTTCCATGATTTTTCAAATATGATGAACAGTGACTTCGCAACTTCATTCGCCAGCTCCTTTGGACCTGCGGATGGATTTCATCAGGTCCCATGGACTTGTGCACATTCAGGTTCTCAAGATGGTCTTGAACCAGATCCTCTTCTACAGTGGGACTAAGATCTTCCTTCTCACAGTCCCTGCATCTGCCTTCCAAGGAAAACAAATTGTTTGTATGGATATACCTTAAGCAAAGGACAGATTTCTGAAGGATAAATAGTAAAGATAAATTGCATTTTTTACTTTTCCAAAAAAAACCCTGCTTACAGGGGAAAAGAATTACCCTGTCTGGAATTGAAAAGAGCTATTTTAAATTACTCTCTGGAGAACAATTTGATTGCTTTTATTCACATTTTTCAGGATAGTTTTAATCCACTTTAAAAGTTCATCTGAAAAACAAAAAGAATTCCCAGAGGTGAAAAAAAGGGGGAAAAAAAAAAAAAGGAAGATAAAAACCAGACTAGTAATGGAAAACTTACTGAAGCCTTAATTAAGAGAAGATACTTGATCACTCTGAATATGTGTGAAAAGTGATACTTTTTCACTGCCTTGAATTGAATGTCTCAAGTACAATAACTAAAATGGTACTGTTCAAAGCGATAGAATGGAACAACCTACCCTTTTTTTTCTTGTTTGTTTTAATTCTTGGTTTCCCCAGATCTCTGCTTGTAAGTGTCATTAAAAATGCATATTTATATGGCTTGAAGGCAACCTTTTCCCATGAGCTCAGTCACAAGAATAGAAGTGGCAATTGCTAACATACTTCTTGGATTAAGAATCTCCTATGGGTCCAACATTTTTATATGCAGAGAAACAAGATCTCCGAAGCTCTGAATAATTAGCTTTTCTGCAAGGAAAATTAAACCACTTTCCTTCAAATCAGATTAACCTGGAAGAAAATCTGTCAAAGTTAGGGTTTTGATAACATAGACAAGAAGGAGAAATCAGGCAGATGAAAGGAAAAAAAAGACATTTTATAGGGAAACACTGTAGACTCAAAGAAAAGTTGTTAGAATACAGACAAAACAGAACAGTGAACTAAAACTAAGGAAACAGATCAAAAAATAAAAAAGTGACTTAATTTTAGTTTTTGCAGCCTATGAACTTAAGACACCCCAGTATGCAGGGGATATAATACATACATGCATAATTAAACTATCAAACCTTTATTCTGGGTTCTTACCTTGCAGCAAGTTTAGTGCTAGCGTTTAGGACTTTTTTTGACAACTCCAGTTTCAATACCCTGTTGGATTATTAAGGAAACAGAAACAATGTTGAAAGCTGTTTCATCAGCAGGTTACTTCACTGTAAATTAAAAGGCCTGCAAGCAAGCACATATGGCACATCAGGTATGGGACTGAGACAGTCTTATTAAAAGCCTGAAGAATGTTTCTGACAAGAACTGAAGCAAAATCCAGAAAATTAAATGCAGGAAGTTTCCATATATTCAAAATACCATTAAACTTCTAACATCTTTATTATGTTATGTATATAACATAATATACATTATGTTATGTATAACAAGTAAAATAAATAATAAGGAATGCTTTGGTTTGGTTTGCTTTTTCCTTTGTGCTACTATTTAATGTACTACTAAGCTGTTGTACAGTTGTTTTTATTTAAACCAAATTTACTAAATCCCACTGCTTTCTGATTCAGAGAAATCTCCAGAAACTCACCTCCTTGTCTCATTTCAGAGATAGAAAACTATTTGTTTCCAACCAGCTATCTTTCAGCAGGCTGAGTCTTTACTTTCTGCAATATAAAAAAAAACCCAGACAAACAGAAAACTCTGACTTAACAGTCATAAAGGCCATCGGGAAAACCAAAACAACCCAATGAATCAGCCAAAAAAAAAAACAAAGAAATGTGAAATACAAATTCTCAGAGCTCTTACCAGCTTTCTCCTAGTCGTTGTGAGGGATTGCATTCCCCAAGTATCAAAGGAAGTTAAAGGACTAATTGACTTGCAGACCTTTCTGATTACAAGATCCCATATTAACTTAAATCTCCATGTTGTGTCCTCTTCACACGTTCCTGAGATCACAGTGGCTGCAGAGCTCTTCCTGTAATAGCTGAAACCTGGAAGAAAGATGCTGCAATCCCAGAGAGCCTGCACAGTCCATTTCCCAGATGAGTGGTGGTCAGTGACTCAGTTCTTTCTGAAAAGCTTTTCCCCTGTTGTTAACAAAGCTACCCAAGAAGTAGCTTCCTAGACCACATGACAGAGCTGAGACACCTACAGAAGCCGGAGGCTGCTCTGCAACTCCTGTATTAATGTCTGAAGGATCTTTCCCTGAACTTAAGCCATGTGTTCAGTTCCACTGAACTCAAATGCAATGTGACAAATGGGCAAAGAAATTCATACTGTAATTACACCAGTTAAGCAATTCTTATAATTGCTTATAGCTCTATGATTGTTTACTCATAGCTTTGCCAGCTTAGAAGTATTAAGAGTCTAAATTGAGAGAAGTGCAAATGAAAGTTAAACCAATTACTGATAAAAACTGCTAAAAATGACACAGGAGTAAGTCTAATCAGACATGATAACAACTATGCATTAATTATCTTCATAGGTTTTGGTAGCACTTTATCTTTCTGACATTATTTAAATTAGAGAGCAATGTGTTGCATTACTGGACCTGTGGGAGGCAGGATATCACTAAACAGGGGGAGTCCATGGGCCTGAATAGTAAGCTAGAGGCTATGCCTTATTTAGCACATTTTTTAGTGCCACATGGTGCTCACACTGAACTTCAAACAATATACTTAGTAGACTCCCACATTTGAATTGCATGGCTGAATTTTTTGCTGTGATAGTTCCACTCAAGCTTATAAAAAACTAAGTGGCCTAAGGGGCATATAAGCAGTAACTCAGCAGAATGTTCATCAGCCTGGATTTAATATTGGGGTAGAAATCCATTAACTGAACTGTGAGGGCAGAACATTTTGTATCTCTACAGTACACAGCAGTCAAGTGCAGCCCCTGGCAAGGATACTGCAATAAGAACTGTCCAAGGGTTATTCAACAATATGTCTGAAAGGACATTAAACTCTTTAGTCAGCAAGACATCATAACCAATGCAAACCTATGCCCATCCTCAGAATGGCAGCAACAGGGCATTATACCACTTTTTCTGATTCACCTTCTCAATACACATGGGGACAGGTTTTCAATTTTGATTTTTAATTAGGTTTGTCTTCAGAGTGACATGTCTGAGTGCAAATGAGGAATCTCTTCTCAGCCTGCCACAAGAGGAGAAATTAATTTTCATTCATAAATGTTAAGCATGGTCAAACCTTTGCTGACTTCCTAAGTGAACTATGTGCATTTACCTCGGCTTTCAGCTGGCACTCAGCACCCTAAAGATCTATGTCTTCTACTGAACCAACCAGCAGATTTCCTTCTTTTCTTTATACCAGGTGCATGAAAGAAGTAAATGCACAATGACATCTGTGGGTTTCGCTTTGGAGAGAAAGTTTCCCTTGTAGAATTTTTCAAAGAAAAGGCTCTGGTTCCTTTCCATCACTTTAGTATTCCTATAAGATAGTGGCACAGATGCTTTCTTTAAAGAAAATGTATTCTCATAGGCAAGAACTCAGCAGATTGGCAACGATTACTCTTTCTTGTGTTGGCTGGATCCAGGAAGCAAAGTATTTAATGTGGATTCTACTGATGGTTTTAGGAGCAACTGTTTCTAAAAACTAACACAAAAATTGATGAAAGTATGTCAGCTTTCTTGTGAGTGCTATAAAAAATTCCTTTGAGGCAAAGCACAACAGATCAATTCTCAAAGGGCTTTTTGGACTAGCAGAACACAAAATCTCAGCTTTACAAAATTATTTTTCAAGGCAGAAAGAGAAAACAAACCACCACACACTCTTCTAATTTTAACAACTTAGTAAAGTCAGAAAGGCTCAATATACAACCTTTTTTCATACTGACAGCAATTTTTGTGATATTTACCAAATACAATTTTTGGAAGTGATATTTACCAAATACAATTTTTGTAAGTGATATTTATCAAATACAACAGCATAATATAATAACACCAAGCAATCATATTTCAGACATATATTCTGACATATTTGCAGATAGGGGGAAGGGAATATACATAAATAAGTTACTGTAATAACAACTGAATAATAGTATTTTGTCTGCCTTCTCTAATTTCTTTCAATTACTTTATTGCTATCACCTAGAGATGATACTTCATTTCTTCCTTTTTGGGACCCTTGAATATGTGTTTTACACCTATATTGTTAATTTGGAAAAATATAAGTAACACATGAAGTGTTTAGAACTGCGTTTTCTTCTTTCCCATTGATCTAGCTCCCAGTAAAGTGACTACAGTACGTCACAGCAACCAGAATGAAAACAACACTGTTGTCAGAACCATAAGGCAGAGGGAGAGCTTAACTCCACAGTGTTGATACAAGGAAGACTTATAGCATGTAAGGGAAGTACCAGTAATCTACAGTATTATCTAAATTCACAGTTCAGGTACTGTGGTGGTGGTGCTTCCAAAGACTTGGGTTTACCGGTAGTGAACAAAGAAGATTTAGGCTAATCCCAAAAGTTTTTTTGAAAGTTTAGAAACAAAGACCATTTAGACCTAAATTGTACTTGCAACAAAGCTAAATAAACTAACTCAGAACAATCTAGCTTGAGTAACCCGCATGTTGATAAAATGAAATGCAGCAAAATGAAGTCTTTCTCAGCTTCAACAGTAATAAGGTTCTTCACATAGGGAATAAAAGAAGGTTGAAACATCAGGCCTGGATCGAGTCTCTTTCTATGCTGTCACTCAAAACTATACACTGATTTTTTTTTTTTTTTTTTTTTGCTTTTTCCAGAGACTAAATAAATAAAAAATACTCCAATTTCACCTTAATTTAACTGTTAACTAGCTAAGTAAATAGCACAATGTAACGTAAATTTGGCTAAATGGGGTGGGGTGTGTGTGTGGGGGAGGGTGTTGAGAAGATTGTTTTATAATTATACAAACATTTCCTTCACTCTCTTTTGAAATAGGCACCAGCATCCCCATTAATCTCCATTGTTGTCTACATTAAATGTTTGTCCTCACATTAAAAGCCCTCTCTGATCTGGAAAAAGAGTATAAACAACCAAATAGATAAATACAAAAAACAAAACCCTGGGTTGGAAAGCAAGTCATAAGCACTCAAAACAGTGAGAAAAAGTAGAGAATCACTAAACAGAAATAATTCTTAGAAGGTGAGCTAAGAGCAATGGAATTTTTTCTTTGCTGGCAGGACCAAAGTCACCACACCTGCATACGCCTAGAGGGCCTCTCCTGACTTCTTTCTTCCTGATCCAAAGGATGGTTAGTGGGGGTATGCCAGCAAGATGTTGCAAGCAGCTGTTCCAATTTTTGTAGGTTCAGAGGGCTGTGCAAAAAGAAGATATGATGCAATCTGACCTCTGAATGAGATTCTTGAGGAGACAGGAGTTGCAACCTATGCAAGTTGTGCAGATATGAATCAAACTCTTCTTCTTATAGCAGCGCATAATGCCAACCCAGGATATAAGACCAGCTAGACAGCTGGACAATTCCAGCATCTCTGGTTGTAGGTAACTGTCCAACTAACAGGCAGGGTACACAACAAAACAACCACACACTAGCTGTGTAACATGCACAGTTTATTAAATAAGCACATTAAAGCAAACAAGCAAGGTAATGTGAATCAGATCTATATCTCTCTATATATGGTAAATAAGGACAATAAAGTAAATAATATAGATATATAAGTAAATTACAGATGAAAATTAGTAATGCATCAAATCATTACTTTATAGAGAGAATAGTGATTAAGAAGAAATCGCCACTTACCACCAAGTCATCACCCAAGCCCACACTTTAAGCTGGGAAGCCCTGTTCCAGCCCATGACATGAGTCTTAGGTAACTGGTAAAATCCTTATGCTGTGTATCCACCCATAGGTGAGGCTTTGGATTCAGCCACAGGAGGGTCCCATTTTTATACCCTTAGAAAAGCAACCAGCTTTATGCCAGATCTGTAATTGTTTACTCATGGGGCCATGCAATTTCTCATGATTTCACTGTTGTCCATATCAGGAGCATTGGGCAGGTTCCCTGCTGCAGCCCAGTATGAAGGTCATGGAACAGCTGCACACCCATGTTTTCCTGCCTCTTTCTGACAAACAGTCATGATGAACATAAATATATATACTCTATCAAATACACAGTGGCAAACAACACACTTTGTTATGTCTCTCAGTCATGAGAAGGAATCAAAACTCAGCTAGGTTCCCATACGTTACAGTAACATAGATACCTGAAATAGAATCATAGAATCATAGAATGATAAAATCACAGAATATTTAGGTTTGGAAAGGACCTCAAGATCATCTAGTTCCAACCCCCCTGCCATGGGCAGGGACACATCACACTAAACCATGTCACCCAATGCTCTGTCCAACCCATACCTTGAACACCACCAGGGATGGAGCATTCACAACTTCCCTGGGCAACCAATTCCACTGCCTCACCACCCTAACAATAAAGAAGTTCTTCCTTATATCCAATTTAAACTTTCCCTGTTTAAGTTTTAACCCATTCCCCCTTGTCCTGTCACTACAGTCCCTAATGAAAAGTCCCTCCCCAGCATCCCTATAGGCCCCCTTCAGATACTGGAAGGCTGCTATGAGGTCTCCACGCAGCCTTCTCTTCTCAAGCTGAACAGTCCCAACTTTCTCAGCCTGTCTTCATATGGGAGGTGCTCCAGCACCCTGATCATCCTCATGGCGCTCAGGAGTTGCTCCTTCTTTGTAAACCAGGTGGTGATATAACAAAGAGATGCAAAATCTTAATGTGTGATGGAAGAAAAAACATTTTAAATATATCAAAACCTCAGTTTGATTCCATAACCCAATGCTAGTAATTTCTCTTTTCACTATTTTTTTCCCTCCTATGATGGAAGACATTGATATTTTTAACTTTCAAGTAATCTTTTGAATGGCTAAACTAATATTTTGTTAAACTTAAACTGGATTCTGTCTCTGAGAAGCTACACAGCAAGCAAAACACTTTCTGTGTTCCAAAAGATTACTTTTCTACAAAAAAGAGAATAATTAAAATGTTATATTCCACTTAAGCTTAAATTAATTTGAGATGGCTATTGGACTTTAAAAGCTCCTTTTGCTCTCCTCTTACAGAGTCTTTTCACCTCTAGTAGAAAGCTAAAAATAGACTCACCACAAAACTCAGATGTTGTTTCATGTATTAGAGATGACTGATTGAATTTTTTTAAAACTTCTTGATTTAAAGATCTAAAATAAACTTTAAAAAGAATCTGTATCCCTCCAGCTCAGCACAGTTTGAATCTCAAGTCACCATTTTCCTTTGATAGTCTTTGTAAGTTGCAGGCACAGCCTCAAGCCAAGAAAATTCCAAAAAACTGCTGTAAGGATGCATTTGTCATACTAATAAGCAAGAGAGAAATTTAAAGTCATGTTCCTGCCATGCAAGAAATATAATTATACTTACAAAAATAAAAATAAAAAAAATATTTTAATAAATTAGATAGTATTAGACATTATTTCAAGACAATACTAGTTGAATATTGTTACTATATTCTACACTGCATAGGGAAATAAATGCTACTTAATATTCTTAAATTTGTAATTTAAATTTCTATCCCTGTTGTAGCACTTTATAAAGAACCTTAGGGTTTTTTTCCCATCATAGAAAACTGCAGTGGTATTCTATTCAAAATCTGATCCAGTCCAGCCTTGTTTAATTCAAAAGTTCTCTACAGTTAGAGTTAGTTGCTTACCTCAGAGAAGGATGAACAAATATTTGAAAACAAACAACAATCCCAAACATTGTCATGATTGAACACCTTGAAATGCTAATAGTATGGAACACTAAAGATTTTAAGTCCCAAGGGAAACTTTAACATGAATGTATTATATCTACATATATCTACAAAGCATTGTATTTTCCTGAATATATTTTCTACTAAAAAATTAAAGAGGAGGAAAAGCTTTGTGGCTTTTTCTTCTGTTATGGGCAAATAAGGCCTCCTAAATAGATAAAGATTAATATTACAGATTGCGTGCACAAATCAAAGAACATGACATTTTAAATGCTTGATTCACATTTCACTAATGCTTTGTAAGACTTATCCATCCAAATAAAAAAGAATAACAATGATACTGACAGCTCTTCAGAAATTCTCAAAGTAATCTGTTCACCAATGGAGTCTGTAAGTCATACTAAACAGAAATCTAAAGGGATAGCAAGAGAAAAATAATCCCTTGAGCCTTAGAAATGTTCAGGCTCCTTCCTTCCTGCTTTCCTGCCTTCTTGCTTGCCTGCCCTTATATATATATGTGTGAGTGTATAAAGGTGTTTCATATATACATGTGTGTGCTCTTACTATTGATATGCCACTTAATATTCCAGTGACCAGACAGCAGTGCCCTTCTTGGTCACCACATAGATATATTACACTTGTACAAGTATGAGCAGCACTGAGAGCTCCAGGGTTGAAGTCTGCCAGTGGAACATGTGCACTCATAACTTGTGGGTCTCTCCTGTATGTGGACTTAGACACTTAACCTACACAGCAGCTAACCCCTGGTCTCCCTCTGTTGATGCATTTGGACCTTCAGGCCTCTGAGGTTTGTGGTACTCTAGCTGCTGGCACTCAGACCTCTTATTGTGCTCAAAGGCAAGTCCAGCTTGAAGATCACTTCACCTACACATACACATTCAGAACTGAAAGTGCACGCAGACAGACTCTATTTGAACTAGAATTTCATAAGACCATAGGATAGACTGCAGTGATAAGGCACAGTCAGACAAGTATATTGACCAATTCCTGTTTACACTTGACCAGCCTTTTTTATCCCCATTTCCCTCCATTTTCCTGTGCTTGTCCCTCCTTGTTTCACCTTTGTACCTCCCTATGACCCTTTCTCTAAGGAAGTCTCACATATTGGCACAACACTTTACAAAGTCCCAAAATGCTTTTCCCCCTGCATTCCCGTAGCCCTTTAGGACATAATCCTACACTTACCATTGCTCTTTAGATGACCTTAAAGTCGCAGTGTTTAGGTGGTCAGCCCTAAACTTACAACCACAACCAACAGCACATGTGGACTGACCCTTGTCTAGGTTCATAAGGCTATAACAAACTCCAGAATTCACACAAGCTCTCCTGGTTTTTTTCAGACTTAGGTATGCAGAACTGTTGCAGAACTGTTCACTGACATCTTGTGCTACAGTGCTTTGTATGTCTGCTGTCGCCAAACTTAGTTTCCTGGTGTTTGGCCTAGTACTGAACTCTGGGAGCTTTGTCATGATTTGATACAATACTGCTGTCCAAAAGGCAAGACACAAAATGGGAAAACAGGTCAGAGAAGGGAAATTATTCACGAATGACATTTTCTTTGTAATATTCTTATTGCTGTTCTCAGCCTTCAGGAGCCTGTGTTAGTAAAGTTAGTATTTTATGATGAGCTGATCTGCAGTCTTTACTGACTTCTGAAACAGAATATGCAAGGATCGATAGAAAGCTAAACCTAATAGTTGCCTTCTGATAGGTTACCATCATGGGGCTAAGAAGATGGCATATATCATTCGTGACAGATTCAGCTACAGATTTTTATCATTGGCAGAATGATGTAACCCTCATTACAAAACAGCATTATTTAATTGATCCATTTTCTCCCAGCAGCCCTGGTTTGTTTTTTTTTGCCCCTTGCAACATAACTGCCAAATTGCAGTTCAGCTTCAATCAAGTGAAAACATTATATTGCAGCAGGAATAAGAAATACTCTTTGCACATTTAAATTACCTTGATTCAAACATGAGAAAATCATTATATTATTAATGTTACAGAAGCTGCCAGAGAACATTTTATATATTAGTTAAGCTAGTGCGAAAAAACAATGAAAGGTAGGGTGGGGATTTTTGTTTTATTTATTTATTTATGTGCTGGCCCCCAACCTTTTCCTAGTTCCCAAATCTTTCTTTAGGTTTGCAGAGTTCACTTAGCTTGGCATACGAGCCTTATCATTACTACCTCAAACACATATCAACAAGAGAGATTTTTCATTTTCAATTATAATGAAAGCCTTAAAGCAACAAGTATTACAATTAAGTCCTGCAATTCATAGTACAGAGGTAATAATGATAACCCCCACCATTTTTTGCTAAAGGCTGACTACACTGCATAGAATTTAAACAAAATGCCTATAGGCATGCTAAATGGCTTTAAAAAGGCAATCATTTCAGAAAGGAGGGATAACAACCTTTTCCCTCACCACATGGAATTCTGGTGGAGAAAAACAAAACAAATACTTTTATCTACAAAAGGCAATTGTAAAGAAACAGAAACTACGCAAGGTGCATGCTCTGTAACTGACCAGAAGCCAAACTGAGAAGAAGTTATTCCAAAAGTCTAGGTTCTAGGCCCAGGTGCTGACAAGAATTACATGGTTTCTGCTGTGGCTTATTTCTCACCTCTCATGTTTCAAGTAACAGTATCTGTTGGCTTAAAGACCGAATATCTTTAAGCAGCTTATTTTCAGTTTGCAGCAAGCTCTACCCTTCTACTTCTCACCAGAACAATAAAAAACCCAGAGACTTCTCTTGTTAGAAAGTAATTTCCTCTCCTCTGCAGATCACGCCAAATCAAGCATAGAAAAGGATATACAAGAATATATTGAAGAGCGTGGTTACAGTTCTGTACCTCCCTATCCACTTTCATGAAGACCAAACTTCTTCAAATCCTCAGTGTCCCTACCTTTAGTAAGTGCTTTTATTCCTGTTTGGGATAGGATTTGCTATATTGTTCCTAAATAACATTCACTTTGCTTCATAGCTGGAGGGCCACTTGCTTTGTTTTTGTGTATGTCAAGCTCATATAAGGCAGGGCTATAAGCTCGGAAGTAAAGCAAATGGTTTTCAGCAATGGATGTCTAGCCTCCATTCTGTCCAAAATTGTTTTATAAACTTTTAGGTTATTTGATGAAAATCTTGCCTCCAGGCATATGTGAAACAGCTCAGGGACATGAGGTGAGGGAACCTCAGTAACCTATTCAGAGAAGCAGAACCATGGCCCCAGCACCTCCAGGGGACTGATCAGCCCATAGACTAGGTTGAGACCTAGCACCATCAGTCAAAAAGAGAGGTTCTCCAGACCTTACGGAGGAAGGTGTTGCTGCCAAAGGTGTATGGGACTCATTTTGAGGATTAAGTGAAGTACATTTTGAGATTCCATAATACTTACTATGGGATGCTTAAGCGAGGAACCAGATACAGAGAAAGTGTGGTTTGGAGAGGAACACACAAGGGAAAACAGAGGAGTAAGGAGATAAAAGATGATGGCTGTGTAGGAACAGGTTGCTGGCTTGCACACTTGTTCAACTGTGCCATGCACCTGGTCAGCAGAGTCTGTCCCGTCTTCTCAGTATATTCCATATCTAACTATTTTAATGGCTGGGGTCTCTCTATTTGGCATGTGTGTGTGTGTACAGAGTCAGACCGCAGGTTCTAGGTACTCATGTTTTTGTGCAGCAATTGCGGAGAGGGATATCAGTTGCCAACTGCTAACAAATGCCAAGACAGACTATCTAGGTAGCAGGATAATTGTCCTGTGCTACGTATATTTGTATCCCAGAGGAAGGTACTTGGATGAGTTTGCTACTGGACAACTGCCAGAGAGACTGTAAGGTCTGGGGATTGACTGAGAGATATGTCTGTGTGTGTTTGTCTGGGTGGAAGGCAACTAGGCAGAATGAGGATTCAGGACCAGCTACTGGGAGGATTCTGTGTCTTAGCCAAGTTACCAGAGGGATTGACATTATATATTGCATATATTGTATATATTGCATATAATTCCTGCTAATGGGCTTCTATCCTGATCCAGCAGAAACGGAAATTTCACTCTTCACTATCAAAACAAAACCAGAACAATTAAAAAAAAAAAAAAAGGCAGAAAAAGTAGCAATGTTGGTCTTTTACTTTGAAGTTTCATTAGTTGTCTTTCTCTTTTTATTCTCTAACCTTCTTTGGTCAATGTGAGAATCTCTTGCATATTCAGCTCATCGCTGGCATTTCTCCTTCTTGTCTCTTTCATCTTCAAATTTTAAAGTATTTGAGAATGGAATTTAATTTTAAAACAATTGATTTAGTATTATCTAACATAGACACTTAGAAACTTTTTTGCACTTTAGAAACGTCAGATTATCTGTCTGCATCATATTTAGGATCTCTTATCTAGGAGGAGGAAGTTATGGAGAAATATAGACCTCCATATCAAATGTATAATTTCTAATGGGCTCGAAACTGTATTATCTCCCTTATGCAGAACAATAGTCTTTAAATCCCAAAAGAGAAAGGAAGTGTCTTATAATTTTATCTGTACTGTTTTCAGGTCTAAGACTTTCTTGATTGCTGTCTTTTCATTTGTCTTTTTTTCTCTTTTATTTAGACTTTTCCCCACTGAAGTTATTGCTTCTAAATAGAAATGCCTGCAGAATGAAAGCAGATCTATCTGTTATGTTATAAAAACTTCACATAAAATGTGTCCAACTACTTTAATCATGAGTGTCTCATTCTGGACATTAATGCTTTGTAATTTTCTCCCTGTTGACCAGTGTGAGCTATGACTTAGCTATATTAATATGTTTGTGTGACAGTTTGTGTCAAAGCTCTGCAGAGCAGTACAAATACCTCAGGACAAAAAGAAAGTAACTTTAAAGAATCAGTTAAAAAAAAAAGTTACCATAAAGGCTGGATGCAGCAAGGATTCACACAGTCCTAAAAGCAACTAGAGGAATAGAACAATATGCAATTAGCTCTGTCCTCTCCCAGCATGGTGTTGGTCAGATCACCCACTGTGGTGTATATAATGCAGGTGATTTACTCCTTCCTGTGTTATCTTACTTGGAGGACTGGACTGAATAATGCTTTTGATATGCTTGGGGGTTTTTTTTGTAGCTCGTTTTTCCCTGTTGACTCCTCAGTTTTCGGGCTTTGTTTTCCTTTTCTTGTTCTTATGAACCTTTTCACTTTTAAAGTTGTTTCAAACACTGTATGGAAAAATATTCTAGTTATATTATTCCACATTTAGGAGAAAAATGTGCCTGTGTATTAACTAATAGCATGCTCATAATTTATTTTTACAGTTCGATAATATTAGATAATAATTTCATTTAGGTATTTCATTCATTAATTTCATTCAGGTATACTCAGTTATTTACACAATGAAGTCTATGACTCTCACCCTTTAAGTAGCTCTGTGGATGCTAGAACCCCTTCTAGCACTTCTAGAACAACTGACGTCATGTTCATAGGGTATACAAACAGACTTACAATGGTTTTATTTATCAACTTCAAAATCTGTAGTGGATAATTATTGTGTGTGATTCACTATTAACAAAGATCTATAGGCTAAAATGCTGACTGAAATTTGTAATGCACTGAGTGGAAAAAAGATAATAATAGAAAAAAACCCAAATCATTCACTGACATCTTGCAGTTTCCTCCATTAAAATTACCAAAACCAAACAAAACCCCCAAACTCCTCAAATCAAACCAAACAAACAAAAAAAAACCCAAACAAACTTCCTGTTCTCCCTTCTCTCAACTCCGAGAAATTTGTAATTTTTAGATCAGGTAAAAACTACATCCCAAACAGCTCAAAAGCCCAAAGTGATCAGTAAAAACTTTATCCTGTTCTACAAAACTTAGTCACTGAAAGGGAGAGAACAAATCAAAACCAGATCTTCAGGCAGAATCTATTATTTCAAATGCAAACCCAAACAAAACTGTTCTGGTATTGTGATACCCTAACCCAATCTAATATACCAACAGGAGCCTGCAGGTCTTTGAGTACCTGCAGGTCTTTGAGTACCTGCAGATCTTTGAGTAGTCCTCCTCAGACACTTTCCTGACTAAATGTTTTGCTAAACACTGAAAAGTATGAATGGAAAATACTGTGGGGGTTTTTTTCCTCCATTTTTCATTAATTATATAAAATGAGACAAATAACCCAAGGATTATGTCAGCTTTATCACTGCGCTTGTTACCAACTGTTGGCTTAAGAGAAACCCTGAAAACAATTGTGTGTAGAGTTATTACCATAAAGAATAGTAAGGATTAAGTAGTAAAAAAATGCTGATATATTTTTTCTTTATTTTCTTATATTTTTTTAAAGCCCTGACTGAATCAGGATATGGAAGCACAGAATTGTGGTTAACCAGTGTACTACTGAACCAAACTACAAATTACAGAGATGACATTTCCCTGTTTCTGCAGCCTGCCAAGCATACATAATCAGGCACTGGTTTTGAAAGTGCATCCATTATATCATTACTGGCTACCTGCCTTTGCAAATTCCCTTTGTAGGAGTACAGATAGAGCAACGTACGTCAGAGAAGCATAGTAATATTTTCTTGCCTAAGAAAATTAAAACAGTGGAAATAAAATCTGCATTAAATGTAATCTTAATGGAGACTTAAAAGCGTGTTTAGAAAGGCAAACGTAGTATACCAGGGGCTCTAGCAGCTTAAAAAAACTATAGCTCTTCTGACACTGAAGATTTGCTTCTTGCAGTGCTGCATTTTTTGTGTATTTATATAATTCCAGTACATTTATATAATATCTACTGAAAAGCCTCTCACAGCTTAGAATCATGTCAGTAAATTCATTAAGCTTCCATAGCCATTAAGGTATTTAATATGTGAAATACATTAAAAAATTATATAGCAAGTTGTCAGACTTGATCCCCAGTTAATAAATAATAATAACAAAAAAACCCTGATGAACTATGAATATTGTCACCTCTTAGATTTTCCTATTGATTGAAGAATAGAGATCAAACAATTAACATGAGATTACTGTTCTGTTTGGTTTTATCCTTGCCTTCACTGAGAATTTGCCATCTCAGGTACCAATCCACCCAGATTCAAAAGTTTGAATTTCGGAAAAGAAACAACCAGAAACAAATTATCAACATAGTGTTTAAGTCTTATTTATGAGCAATTCCCCCCCACCCCCCCCCCAAAAAAAACCAAAACAAAAACCAAAGCATAATTTCTACATACTGCTTTCACATTTTTTTCTCTCCAAGTCTTTAGTGAAAGTTGTGCATATATGTGCATTTCCAAATCTGATATGGATACAATTTTAAAGTATTGACTAGTGTTAGCTTAATATGAGTTAATATAACGGATTAATAATTTTTTTCTGGTAGGTTGCATCATGTGTCATAGAAAAAGATAAGAAGTCACAAGAATATTTAGCATTCTAATTTTATGCAGCTTGCAATTAATAGAAACAGATTCTGCACGCAATATTTTTCTGATTCAAAACAATAGCACTGAAATCAGTCAAGAAATTAACTTTCCTCCTGCATAAGAGACATCCAGAACTGCCAAGTATTTGCAGACTGAAATTACACTTCGACTTAATCGTATGACTTTTTTTTTTAGGTGTTTTTTTTCAGTTCAGGATATGTTGATGCCACTTATTGTCTTGTTACTTTTGTAGCAGTAGTCTTACTTTACTGTCTCACTACTAATGTCTTACATTTGCTACTTAAGAGTTTTAGGGTGGTGGTGGATAAATCTTCTTTTGCCTTGTTCTGTAAAGGCTTTGCTGAGACAAATTAGTTTTCTAGGACTTAGAAAACTAATTAATATTTCAACATTGGATTCTTCAAAGGAAAAAACTGCATAAAAAGTATATTATTCATTGCTGATTTTTGCCAGACATGTCACCTGAGTTTCTCAAAGTATGAAACACAGAGAGATAAAGGGAATGCAGTTAAAGACATAATGCTGCTGCACGATTAGCTATGTTTGCATATTTTTCCCCTTTTGAAGAATACTGATTTATTTTTCTTTTCCTACTTGATGGAAAATCTGTTACCACTTTTATCACATTCGTATCAAACCACTCTCCAAACATATGCCTGCCTGTCAGTGTGAGTAATACGCTTTCCCACCAATTATTTTATTCTCTGGGCATGCATGTGTGATTTTTTTTTTCTTTATTTATTGCTGGTTTCAATGTTTCTCATGCCTTTATACTAAAGAAGGTTACTCCTTTTGGAGGTAGCACAAATGCAACTTTTTTCAGTAACCATCTACTTTTATAAATGGATAAGACATTTTATAGGAGTTTTGATTACTCTGTATCTCTATAAAACGTCCTTACACATAATTACTACATATCCTTATTTAACCCTTACATTCATAGAAGATATTGATGATATTTTGAATTCCTTCCTTGCTTGTTCTTTTGGTTTGGTTTGGACATCTGAACTAGTCCAAGTGAAATAGAGAGGGCAAGTAAATTCTGGCGCCACTGAAGGACAGTGTGTAAAATCCCCTTTTATTCTTCAAGTTGAAGTTAACAAGTTTTAATGTTATTGTTTCAATTTTTAAAAACTAACACTTACTTACAGACAAGACTTAAAATGGTCATCTTTTGGCAGTAAGCACAGTTTTTATTGCTGATGAAATTTGGAATCTTCTGTAAAGAAATGTCATCCTCTCAGGAGTTCCACACTTGCTTCTTTACACTGCAACTTATGGAAATCAGTGAAAACAAACTAAAAAAATCATAATATGAGACCATTCTATACGAAATGTGTAAAGTTTTTGTCATAGAATTTCAGTCTATATCTAGATAAAATTCTGTGACTAAACATCAAGTTAACCACAGATATTTAATGGCATACATGACAACAATAAGGGAAAACCTGTTATTGTTCTAAATATTCATGTCACTAAAGTAATAAATAATAAAATTATGTTCTTTTAAAGAAAAATATTATTTCTTGTAAAGAGGAATATGTTACTGAAACTCAAGATATACTTGGAGGTGCAAAAGAGGAACATGCTGTCATAAAATCCAGTATGGAAGGTGGACTCACGATGGAAGATAGATACCCTTAGATACAAGCTGATTATTTTCTCAGTGACTTCGGACGAAACAGGAAGAGATGTGAATGCCTGAATTTGCATCACAAACATAAATGCCTTGACCAAAGTAGCTGAAAGAGAAGCCCCTCCTAGTAACACAAATATTCCATATGGAAGCAATCGATTATCTATAGGAAAGCCCAGGGGAAAAAAAAAATATCTTATTTAGCAGATTTACAACAGGCTAAGGTAATGCTTAAATAAACAAATAAATAAAATTAAGCTATTCTACCGCATTCAATACAATTTGAAAATTTGAAAAACAGTGTACTAGAAATATTCATATGTATAGTCCTTTTAAATGTGCAGTATAAAATGTAAAGATGTCATTGTATGTAAGTAGCAAAGACCTTCAGAATGTTCTTATTCTTGTGAAGATCACAAAATGTATTGATCATATTCCTAGTGAATTTCAGAGACTGTACAAAGCTCTAGTATTAAAAACTCACATTTGCCATTACCATAATATTTGATAATTATATATTTTTTAATACTATTTAGCAGCCTTGTTAGGCAGGAGAGCTATATCCTCCTTCATGTTACCAAAGTAATATTGAGAGACCTTACTCAGTGTAATACTGGAAGCCCATTGCAGACCAAGTAACTGCTTTTCAGATACCAAGATACATCCCTGTTTTAATCATTCATTTATTTGGGGTGAGTATTTAGTTAGACTGGAAACTATTTCATCCTATTTAACTTTACTTGGGCTTTAGATTTACTCCATTAGAGAGAGGAGAGATCACTTCATGCTATATTCTCAGACACACAGAAGACATAAGTCTGTTTTATAGACTTTTTGTTTCAGAATCTACCCTAATTTATACAGCTTTAGCCATCTACAGCTTTAGCCAGAGCTTTCTGGTCCCAGATGTTCTTTTGTTTGTATAAACACAGTAACCATGCACTGTTACGCAGAAAGCGACAGATATCAGTAATACAAGTAAGTATATAACACTAAAGCATTAAAGTGACCTCAGGCAAAGAGATGCAATTGGGGTCTAAATCAATATATTTTTGTGCAAACACAGACTTCAAACATTATTTAATACTGCTTGGGAGGGTTTAACCCAAATGCAATTATGGATGAAGACTCTCTAAATCATTATTAGTTATATGAATTATAATCCTGGCACTTGTCATTCTCAGATTATTAACCATGAAAATCCATTTGAAGCCTTTATATACTTTATTGGTAATCAGAGGTAGTTCTAAACAGGCATCTCCATACCACAGGAAATCCCTGAAAGAGGGAAATACATGAGTTCATTTCTTTTGGAGCCTTGTTATCTACTGTCAATAGACTCTATCTGCAAAAAGATTGCTATATCTTTGACTGGAGGTTGGATAAGTCAATAGGATAAAATCAAACTCTAGTTTTGGAATAATGCTGTTGATTTTTGTCATCTACATGAACCATGTGTCTGTCTTGGGGCTTCCACAAAAATGGAATTTTTGACGTAATGGCAATGGAAGGCATACACGAGTACTTCAGTACTGCTGTGAATTTACTATTGACATGGTGCCTTAGTCTCAATTTCCAAAGCTGCACATTCTGAGTTAGTTGAGATGCACAATCCCCCCACTAACTTTTCCCTTTTTATAGAAAATCTCAATTTTCTTGCTTGACTCATCTGAAAAATGATGGAGAGAAAAAAAAAAAAAAAAGAAAAGTTTAATCTGAGCCAGACAAAAAAATGTGTAGAACCGCCCAGGAATTATAGTTATTTGAAAAGAGTCAACTGTCAATGCAAAGTTATAATTCCAAGTCTCGTTGATAGCAGCTCCTCATTCTCCTCAGAGTGTTTGTCATTCAAGGTAGACCCTGTACTGTGAGCAGCTTCTCTTATCTCTTAAATATGCTCAGGGAACAAGTAAACTACATTACGAGAAATGGGACAGATTCCAAGTATCTTTGTACTGATTTGAACTTCCATATGAAGTAATAATACCAGAGGCTTAGCATCTGTTGATTTATCAATATCAGGTGTTTTTCTGTGCATCAGAAGACAACTTGTGCACAGCGTATTAAGCCATCCCAGGAATTTTTCACTTCCTGCCTTTGGAGCCACTTGTGACAACTTGTATCTCGAATAAATACACCTGAATATGACCATCCACAATCTACTAAAGCTTCTGACTTAGATATGGAAGACCAGTTTATATACTGATGCTCAGTACTTATTTCTTAAGAAGTCTCAGTTACGCATTTGGGCTATTTCTGGCATAAGAAATTAGTACAATCCTTTAATTTACTTAAAAAAAAAAAAAAAACCAAACAACTACTAATACTGTTTTGTAGCTGTAAACTAAATAGTCTACAGACAGTTGAAAATTACAGTTTTGAGAATTTCAGCTCATTCTTGTAAACATAAACTGTGAAGTACAGAGAAAACAACGCTTCACATCTGACAGCTCCAGTTTTGGTGACCTACAGAGCTTAACTGCATACTTTAAATCTTTCCACAATTTTTACTGAAGAACTGTGTGGCATCAAATATTCTGAGGGGTTGTCTAGTTTTACTAAATACTTTATTCAATTAGTTCAGTTTATGGAAAACTAAATCCATAATATTTTCCCCACAAATTTAAGCCATTTCTATTTTACAAAAGCAAAGGTGCCTATGAAACCCACTAATGTATTTTTTACTCTCTAATATACAGTAAAATACCAAATTGTATTGTTATTTTATACATTTTATATATATTTATATATATATATATATAATGCTATATTTTATATACATTTATACCTACTTTATACCAAAACCTATTGGGGGATGTTGTTTTAACATTTGGTTTGGCATGCTGTATCTAAGTTTGTTTGAAGTATTATTTTTAGTATATATTGTTACTGGTCCTGTAAAGAAGACTTTAAAGAAGAAAGAACACCAAATATTTAGGCAACGTAATCATAGAATTATAAAATGATTTGGGTTGGAAGGGACCTTAAAGATAATCTAGTTCCAACCCCCCTGCAGGGATAAGGCACCCACAAAATGTCTGAGCAACCTGTTACAGTGTTTCACCACATATTATTATTACTTATAACAAGTAAATCCAATTACACTAATAGGTCTGCATTGCAAAAGTATTTTAATACACAGGGTTCAGAAGAACCACACTGGAGTAACAGCAGATTCCTTCTCACATTTGAATCTGCAGCCGTTCACACAAAAAGGCTGTAATTCACCAGGTGATGGGAGCACCATACAGTGTCACAGTGTGACATGAAACTTCTCAGTAAATCAATAGGGGAAACTGTTATATAACCATTATAAATATTCCTATAAATATTTCTATAAATATAAATATAATTTCCAGAACAAGAGCAGAAAATATTCCAATTTTTTAAAACTTTGCAATTATTTTCTAGAATTAATTACAACACCATTAAAGGGTTTCTTGTCTATTATAAAAAATATCTAAGCATAAGAAAGACAAGTTAGTAACACCTAGCAAGGATATTCAAAGAAGAGTATACTGATAATAAATGTATAAAAATATAAATGATTCTTTATGTTAACTCTAAGGTATCTATAAGGGAAGGTGCTCCTTATAGAACAATGAAGTTTAAAAATGAGGGCTGTTGAAAGGATCACTGTGATACTCATTGCTATTATTCCGCTTTGCTGATTACCTGAACTTTAAAGCCCTACTTCCAGTGGACTGATCTCTCTGTTTAGTTTTTCAGCTTATGGCATTGTATTTCTTTACTCAACTTCCGACTTCTTTTTCATAAATAATAATAACAGAAATAGATGGTATTCATTCATAAAAATCCTAAAGAATTCAGGTTTGAAACACTACCCTTCACAACCTTGGATATTTTCCTTCTTACCATCCCTGGGTTGGAAGTCTTGCTGTGTAATGAACATATCAATGGTCTGGCTATGAAAGGGAACACTAAACTAACTGTGTGACCCTGAGAAAAAGGCAATGTGCTTTAGTGCTCGTTTCCTTTCCTCTGAATGTATGTCTAATTGTTTCATACAGGAAACAAATTTGTGGGAGCAATTAATTCTTTCTGGATATATATATATATTCAGTGCTGAGAATGAGCTCCAAATTTTACTTGACTGGCTACATATTATAAATACATGCGTGCGTGTGTGTTCGTGTGTGCATGCATGTATTCACACACACTTTTATATATATGTATATATACCATCCAAATACTCCTTAATCTCTCTCCTGTTTTTTATATATGTTAGATGATATACAGAAATATATCCTTATAGTGGCATAATATTATAATGTAAAGTGTTGATCTAGTATAAGTAACTGAGTATAACCCTTGCCCCAGCAGATCACAGATAGCAGAGGATAAATTTTACGTGTGCTTTCAATTCTCTCTATTTTGTACTGCCACAGAGGTATAAAAGCTAGAATAAATGTTTGTCAACATGAAAAACATAATTAATTCTGCAAGTGCTTATGAACAATGTCTTTGAGAATTAGCGCAGATCACAAGGACAGTGCTGAACCCAGAAAACTCCAGTAGTGAATTTGCCCACACAGGAACAGTGCTGGAGTTTCCCATCAAGTACAGCAATTCAGATAGTCAGCAAGCCTACATAATATAATAGCAGATTCTAAAATAAAGAACGATTCTGCATGATTCAGTCTCTAAGAATATCAAACTTACTATAAGTTGCATTTCTACATATAAAGATTTAATGGAATAATATCATTTTGTATCTATTGCTGTCAGAATATTAATATACTCAATATGCAATATTGTTTAGCATAATCAAATAAGCTTATGCAATGTAGGAGCTGATGGCTTCCTTTTTTCATAACATTAACAGCAAATATTATACCTGCATCTTGGTATCCATATTCTATCTTGCAAAAGACTTTTATCCTTGATTTTTGAGAGTTTATAATAGGCTTAGGCTTTTGAAGCCAAGCAACCAGCCAGCATGCTTTCTCTGGTACTGTATTCAGCTGTCTTCTAGACTTCTGCAAAAATCATTTTTTCCGCTCAGTTTGGTAAAGAAGTGGGAAACTTCTGTTTCCTTTTTGAAAAAAGTCACTAAAATCGAAATCTTGCAGAGCAATTAAAGGGGGAAACATTAGTATCTTTAACCATTATGAGAACCATTTTAAACACTGAATAGATACAGTGTTTTTTTTTAAAAACATTTTTCATAATAAACTTTCCCTTAAATTTTCAAAGCAAAACAGGATCAAATGCAGTTAGAATCACATTTTATCATAAGGATAGAGAGAGAGCCAGACTTAGTAAGAAAGTTAAGATAAACAAGTCTTTAATATGCTGTAGAAAAAAAAAAAAAAGCGCCTCACAATCTAATACAAGTATTAATTTAAAGGTCAGACAACTAGAATCATATTTATGGTCTAAACCAATCTTAGAATTATGACACTCAGTTTTTATTTCTAGTCTTTCTCAACAAAAGATGGAGGATGTAGTGTTCCAAACAGTCTGGACAAATTTTTAGGTAGAACTTCAGTCCCATGGACAGCCATTATGTTACATGTATGTACTAGTGTATGTCTTACACCAAATTACTACTACTATTACAAAAACCATGGGAATTATAGGAATACAGTTTTAGCCTTCATTAAGCAGTTTCAGTACTTGTGTCAGAGCTCTCTGCTGATAACAGGGTATAACTGCTCTCAACTTTCATCCAAATAAGAATATTTTTTTGTATTTTCTTTTTCTCTTCAGGTATTAAAATGAAAATTTATTAAGATTTAATATATAGATTTAGATTCATCAGTCCCATATATTCTCCACATACATACCAGAAGTCTGGAGGTTGTTTTACCAATCAAGTTAAAATAAATGCTGTTCAAACTCCAAACATCATAACAATATTTGCCTTTTGTGTTAACAAACAATTCTTAGAATAATTGTGCTTTGTCAAACAGGTCCTAAGATTTGTTCAAAGAATTGGAGAATGCAGCTGAGGCATCGTGATATTTATCTACATGATTCTCAACATCAGCATTTTTAGCTGCCAAATCTTCAACAAAATATAAAATACAGGCAATAAATTATTTGTTTTGTGGTTTCTGCTTTTTTATTGTCCCCTCCCAGGGACAAAATAATATTATTTACTATTTTTAATTCACTAGAGAAAATAACAAAATCCTCCCCAACTGATGTTTTTTAATCAAAGAACACCAGGTTAGAATGGGCTTCAAGGATCATCTGGTCTAAACTTTCATGGTAAAGCACCATCTAGACAAGATGGCCCAGCACCCTGTCCAGCCAAATCTTAAAAATGTGAGGGAGTTCACGTCTGCACAGACCACTCATCAAGACTGTAATGTGTCACTTTCTCTATCAGGAGGCTATGAGATCTCCATGACTTCTCAAAGACTCTGGAGAGTGTCCTCACATTGACATCAGCCAGCTCTCTTAGCACCCTCAAGTGGATATTTTCAGGGCCCATTGATTTGTAGGGTTCAAGTTCCTGCAACAGTTCACATACCAACTCTTCCTTCACTGACAGTGAATCTGTATCTGCATCAACCTGGATTTTTGTTCCCAAAGTCTGTGGCCCAACAGTGCTGGTAAAGACAGAGGTGAAGAAAGTGTTGAAAACCTCTCCCTTTTCAGCATTGTTAATGACTAATTCCCCTCTGTAGCATAACAGAGGGCCAATATTATCCTTCTGGTTTTGCTTGTTTACATATCTGAAGAATCCTTTCTTGTAGTTTTTGATGTCTCTGGCCGATTTCAATTAAAGCTGAGCTTTTGCTTTTCTGTGTCTCTGCATATCCTGGCAATAATTCTCCCACATAATTCTCAATGGCTATTTGTTCACTTTTTCATCTCTGGTACACTCCTCCTTTGGTTTTGAGCAGACTCAGAAACTTGAAGTTAAGCCAAGGGGGTTTCTTCACCTCCTTTCCTTTAAAGGAATTGAACTGTTTTGTGCTTGAGGAGAGCATTCATGAAAATCTCCCAGCACTTGCTAGCTCCTTTGTCCTCCAGGTAAGCTTCCCACAGAATCCCTCCCAGATGAGCTCTGAGTGAGCTGCAGTTTGCTCTTCTAAGATCTAAACCTTTATCTCAGTACTAACCTAGTGCTTGCTCAGCAAGATCCCAAACTCCACAACATTCTGATCACTGCATCCAAGGCTATCACTAACTGAGGAAACCAAGCAGGTTTTATCAGTTTATAGGCAGTAAATCCATGAACATCAGTTTATATTGCAGAACTCCTGTTCCTCTAGCTTTTCTTTTTGCAGCTGCTCTTTAAACTTATTTCTTAAAAGCTGTCTAATATAAACCTAACCTCATATAACAGAAATATAAAAATTATAAAATATAAAATGTGTGTATTCTTTCTCTAAATAGTTATATATATAAGAAATACAATCTAAAGATATCTCTGCAGATTAATAAAATTAAAGAAATACTCTTTGAAACCTAACAAAGTCCAATTAAATGTGTTAGAGTATTTTCAGATTCTTTTTTTCAATACAATACTTTTTGATATTGAGATACAAGTCACTGAAGAAAATTATGTTTTTCAAATATGGATTGTCAAAGAAGTGATAATAGTTTTCCATATTTATGTCCTTCCAGTGAATGACATACAAATTATGGTTCATTTTCTAGTGAAAGAAAAGCTTTTTTGGCCAGCTGTGCTTCTGGGTTTCTGAAATGCAGACTTCTTTTTCAAAAACCACAGATGCCAGAATCAGAAATTTCCTGGCAATTTGTGACTGAATAACTATAAATTTGCTAAATTCTTCCAGTAATTTTTACAGCTTTTTTGTTTTTTAAGATCATATGAAATGTGTAATACATATAATAGAGATATGCACAATATATATGATTATATATAATATTAAAAAAATCCAAAAGGACTTTTTTTTTGTTATTTTTCTGTGTTGTTTTGTTTTGGGTTTTTTTTAAGCAGTCATCACCTTTTGCCTCCATAGGAGTGATAACAGGAGTTTCTTTCTTATTCATACCTTAAAATATCTTTTAAGTAAGTCTTACGTATTGTTATTGTAAAATCAATTCAGAAGTCTATATAGGCATGGAAATTATATTTCTGCCTTAAGTCAGTTAATATGAGCATGTCTGTTAAGATTCTGTGTGTGGTTTTCTATAGAAGCCACGTCTAGAAAAAGCATACAGATTCAAAAATGTACAGAGAATCATACAATATTAGAATCATAGAACTAGAGAGCTGTGTGAATAAGGCCAAGTACTTTAAGCACAATGGCAGGGCCATGAGAAGGGCAATCAAATCCTTTGTTACACACTGTTCAATGAATCAGATGGTTGTGCGTCTGTGACTTACATTAGTGAGAAATGGACTGCAACATTACCAAGCTCAGATACATTATACCGGTGTAAATGGTAATGCAGAGCCAGAATCTGACCAGCAGCACTCTTGCCACTGGCTCACTTGAAATTTAATCTCTTATCTTTACTAAGAAGAACTAACGTAAATATCAGATCTCCCTTGTGTTTCTCTCTATGCTTTCTCCTCCATCAGGATGGACACTGTTCCTGGAATCTAGAGCTTGAATCTGCCAGAGTGCTGAGGCTCACATAACCACCAACAGCAGCTTCTCTGCACTCTATTGGGCATTTTTTTCTACCCTGGAAGTTGTACCTGTTATAACAGAGGCAGCAACATGCAGCATTTTCTCTGCTTTTCTCAGCAATAGCATGACTGACATATTTTATAATCCTGTTCCACAGAGTAGCAGATGGTGCCTACCCTTTCTCATCCTGTACAAGACTTGGTATTTCTTTTCTGTCAGTCATAAGACAGGTTTTTGATTTTTGCTGGCTGCACAAACCATGGAAATTCATATAGAGTCACTTCTCCTGCCAATCTCATATCTCCTGAGGCTGAGACTTAGCAAATGTCCTTAACTCTTGGCACAACTTCAATGCCAAATGTAGCAAGCCCTGAATGATCACTTACTAACACTATTGTTTAGAAGGCCTGACTGTCCAAGTGTGTATGAATTAAAGGCAGAGGCATGCCATAGCAATTCAAAACAAAGATTAATCACCCTCCTTAACACTAGAGCAAATGTATCTATTAGTACATTTAACACCACTTGTGTATGATAAAACTGCAGAGAACATCAGAAGATGTATGCATGGTCATCCACCTTTTCTGCTCCACCGTTACGTGAGATGACAGTCACATAGCTCATTGAAGCACTACAACACTCAAACTAGTACACCATGCTAGTCAATATTCATTTAGGTTCAAAATGATGCTCCAAGAGTTATGCTCAGTGTAACCTTCTTCCCAGCTTTGCATGCATGAAAAAATGTGGCCGAACAACTGTGTATCACTATGTGATCCTGTCCTCTATTTGTCAGGGTGTTAGAGTCTCAGTGACTCATCCATTCACAAGAAATGTCATGAAATTCACCAGGGACCTTTTTTAAGAAACTACACTTACCACATGAGAGCTGACCTTTGGTGAGTGTATAGCAATCTGGAGAAAGGCAGAAATTGATATCGCAAAAAGAGTAAAATCGCTCAGGAGTAGAAAAGTCTAATCATTCATATGTTAACATACCTGTCCAAAATGAATGAAACAAAGCTGAGGAGGCTACACAGTATGTGAAATTTCTTGTGACATTGAATCATAGAATCATAAAATCACAGAATAGTTAGGGTTGGAAAGGACCTTAAGATCATCTAGTTCCAACACCCCTGCCATTGGCAGGGACACCTCACACTAAACCATCCCACACAAGGCTTTGTCCAACCTGGCCTTGAACACTGCCATGTATGGAGCACTCACAACCTCCCTGGGCAACCCATTCCAGTGTCTCACCACCCTAACAGGAAAGAACTTCCTCCTTATATCCAATCTAAACTTCCCGTTTAGATTGGTGGAAGATTCCAGTGCTGATAAACATGCTGCATATCTGACTTACTGCACTCGGCTTTAGCAGCAGTAGTTTCTACTCTCCTCTTTTGCTGTATTTCTTATAGGTATTTTAGAACATAGGGTTTTTCATTTTTTACCTGTAGCCATCAGACTGAAATGTTAAAAATTAATAACAAAAGTAGATTTTGCTTTTTCAATTTATGCAATAATCTATGCTTTTCTCTTATTTCTGAAAAGCCATTTAGTTCACAAATTCTTCTACCTTTCAGGTCTACAGCTTTGAAAAGGGTATTAAAGACAGTGCGAAGAGAGCTTTTCAATTTATGCTGAAGTGGTTTTCTAAACTGATGCCGAACTAATACTCCTGATTTAAAAGAGATTTCACAATGCATGCTGGGAAAAACTACAGATATTCAATAGAACACAGATACTTGGGAAATAACCGGATGAATTATGTTTTTTTGGCAATGTTATTTGTCACGATTACAGATTAGTTATTCATCTGTTCTGTTTCAATGGTATATCTCATGCTTTCAACTTCTACTAGATTTTGGGGTTTAAAAGTGCATATTCAGTAAGTTCCATATGGATTGTCTCATGCTAAGTGGAACCATAAGACTGGTTATTTCAAAGCCAGCAACAAATCCACTTAAGAATCTCTTACAAAAAGCCTTAACAACCATTCATAGACTGTCTTATTCAGATAACACCAAGCATGTTTTATTTCAGCATGTTTCCTCTGAAACATTCTTACACCTTTACAATGGCTACCATAGATAATTTTGCACTTAAGTTTTGAGTCTTGGACTCAACAGGGTTTTTTGTGAATCACACAGGAAATAGGTGAAATCTCTATATGCAGAGGTACAAGCATTATCCTCAAAAACACACGTAAATTTCTTGATAATCATAGAATCATAGAAGAGTTAGGGTTGGAAAGGACCTTAAGATCATCTAGTTCTAACACCCCTGCCATGGGCAGGGACACCTCACACTAAAACATCCCACCCAAGGCTTCCTCCAACCTGGCCTTGAACACCACCAGGGATGGAGTATTCACAACTTCCCTGGGCAACCCATTCCAGTGCCTCACAACCCTAACAGGAAAGAATTTCTTCCTTATATCCAATCTAAACTTCCTCTGTTTAAGTTTTAACCTGTTACCCCTTGTCATATCACTACAGTCCCTAATGAAGAGTCACTCCCCAGCATCCTTACAAGCCCCCTTCAGATACTGGAAGGCTGCTTTGAGGTCTCCACGCAGCCTTCTCTTCCCCAGGCTCAACAGCCCCAACTTTCTCAGCCTGGCTTCATACGGGAGGTGCTCCAGTCCCCTGATCATCCTCGTGGCCCTTCTCTGGACTTGTTCTAACAGTTCCATGTCCTTTTTATGTTGAGGACACCAGAACCGCACACAATACTCCAGGTGGGGTCTCACAAGAGCAGAGTAGAGGGGCAGGATCACCTCCTTTGACCTGCTGGTCATGCTCCTTTTGATGCAGCCCAGGATACGGTTGGCTTTCTGGGCTGCAAGTGCACACTGAAGCTGGCTCATGTTAAGTTTCTCATTGACCGACACCCCCAAGTCCTTCTCTGCAGGGCTGCTCTGAATCTCTTCTCTGTCCAACCTGTAGCTGTGCCTGGGACTGCTCCGACCCAGGTGTAGGACCTTGCACTTGGCATGGTTAAATTTCATAAGGTTGGCATCAGCCCACCTCACAAGCGTGTCGAGGTCCCTCTGGATGGCATCCCTTCCCTCCAGTGTATCAACCAGACCACACAGCTTGGTGTCATCAGCAAACTTGCTGAGGGCGCACTCAATCCCACTGTCTGTGACATCGACAAAGATGTTGAACAAGACCGGTCCCAACACTGATGCCCAAGGGACACCACTCGTTACTGGTCTCCAGCTGGACATTGAGCCATTGACCACAACTCTTTGTGTGTGGCCATCCAGCCAGTTCTTTATCCACCGAGTGGTCCCTCTGTCAAATTGTTGTCTCTCCAATTTAGAGACAAGGATGTCATGTGGGACAGTGTCAAACGCTTTGCACAAATCCAGGTAGATGACATCAACTGTTCTACCCCTGTCCATCAGTTCTGTAGTCCCATCATAGAAGGCCACCAAGTTGGTCAGGCAGGATTTCCCCTTAGTGAAGCCATGCTGGCTGTCACCAAATGCCCTGTTGTTTTTCATGCACTTAAAACTTAAGTCCTGCTTGTCTTTTTACTTCCTATTAATCTCATTGTTATATTCCAGTAACAACCTTATTAAGAAGCACACATTACTTAGAAATTACTTCATGTCAATAATGAGCACTATATTAGCCATCAGTAAAAAGGTTATTAAAAGTCTTGAAAATCTTATAATATTGTACTGTCTCAATACTGAAGAGTGCACAATGAAGAGTGTACATAAAATTGCACAATGGACTGTTGCAAAAAAGTATTAGAGTAATTGCTTAGCTTCTGTTAGCTATAATATTGAGAAATAATGTAAAATGTTACATTAAATTTACATTAAATTCATGTATTAGACTATAAATAAAACTTAGAAAGTAATGTCATTGTTGTGAAAAGGCCAGAAGCAAGTGCCATGTTTTATTCTTCCATCGCTTCATCTTTTTTCTTTCTTTTTTTTGTCTTTTTAGTAACCTAATAGTATACCAAAGAACCCCCAAAAAATGTACAAGTAAAGGATGCTGTATCATTGTTGCTTCAAAACAATACCTTCAGTTGTCCCAAATTTTGAGTTGGTTATCAGAAATTCATGCTATCAAATACTGTACTTGTGCCTGAGGGCTCAGTGTTGATCAGGCAATTGCAAATAGGTAACTGCTAGGGAAGGGTACACCTCTAATATTTGTGGTCCAGCGATCTAACTGAAAGGCATTCAGACATTTTTGTGTTTAAGGTAGCTATTAGTGCAGAAAGAAATGTGACCGCATGAAGTGTTTCCATCCAAGCTTTTTCTGATGAATAACTGTGGGTTGATAAAGCGATGCTCTGAAACACTTTGCCTTTCTCAAAACGGATTTCTCAGTGGAAACCTAGTACCTAACTTGAAGAAAAATGCTGGTTGTATAAAGTTCTCCCTTTCTCTTCTGCAAAAATTTAAGTTATCACAACAGGAGAAAAGCCATTAACAGCAGCATTTATCAAACCAGCCTTTTCACAAACACACACTAACATCCAAATACACAATGTTATTAAAAATATGTTTATTCAAAACATGATAAGTGGAAAAAAGACAAAGCAAACAAGCTAGAGGAATTCAAAAGCTCACCAGTATTTTCTGGGAAAGAAGAAAGTATAAAAAAGGTGGGTTTTTTTTTCACATTGAACAAACAGAAAGGTAGGACTAAAAACAACCTTGCTGAGTGAATTGCTCTATCCTGCCTTCAAAACATGCTAACACCCAGCAGGTATAAGAATGGTATCACCTGCATCCATTTTGTGACAGCACTTAGCTGATGTCACTATAGGTTCATATTTCAGAGGCAGTTTAGTTGTCATTAAACTGTTTGCCTTAAACAATTAAAGAAAGGGTGTGTGAAAGGTTATAAGCCAGTTGTGTTCAATTTATCTAATTTCTTTCTTCTTCTAGCCATGCACAGTGTGCATTTTATAACTAAGTAATGAACCACAACCTTTATGGCAGCTATTCTTGCGGGAGTCAGTCTGGAAAAGGCTGAACAAATAGCACACTTCAATGCATCTGCACTGTATGCTGTGTTGGAATGGGCTATTGGTAAAAGAGTATTATGCATGTGACTGGCAGAAAAAAAAAGCCGTGATCTGAGCAGTAAATGTCACCAAAATTCATTTGGTGTGTTCAGACTTACCAGCATGAAAACAACATCACTGCTCCGCTGTCAGCAAAAATGATGCTCTGCAAACAGTTGCAGATCACACAGGAAAGTTTTCTCTTGTTACATTCTTGCACAGGAGATCTGCTCTTTGTCACCTTCAGTTTGACATATTACAGGGATTAGGAACATAAATCAGAAAGAAAAAAGTATAATGTATTGTTTTGTCCCTGTGGCTGACTCCTGCTTATTTTAGGTCAACAAACGTCAGATTTCAATTTTAGTGAATTAATGCATCACAGACTCAAAAATCAACCTTGGGAGGTTTTATTCTAATTTTTTCATATGCAATCATTTTTCTGAACCTTCCTGACACTTGTTTACAGTAATAGTTCGGAACATCTGGTTGAAGTAATCGGAATTGCCAAGGTATACGAGCTACACAAAGAACTTATTTTTTTTTAAATTTGATTTATTTTATTTTTTGTGAAGGAAGATCCCCTATCATGACTTCAGGCATTTTCTCTCTATAGAAAAGACAAAAGACTGCTCTAGGAATTGACCATATATCACTGAAGGAAATGAAACTCATATGAAATATTTCATTGTGCTGGAGCTTTTTGATGGACACTAATGTGAGCATAAATAAAAGCCAATGACTTCAAGGACATCTGAATTTCAAAGTTATTTAGGAAATACTCTAACAAGAAAAGTATAAAGTAGCTCTGGTCTTTGTGAATTAATGTTTTTTTCTTTTTTCCTAGAATTCTAATGTTAAATACTCTTTACCTTCCACACTTTATCGATGTTACCCTGTATAATAAGGAAATGGCTACTGAATCAAAATAAACATTATTTAATTAAACTACATTATCACTCAACACAATCTGAGCAAAATGTTAAGAAGTTTTAACACTTAACACCACTACTTAATTGTGCTTATAATGTTACTGCCCTCATTATTGTGGATTAAAATCATGATGATTCTTCTTAAAGTACTAGTTTTGAGAATACTTCTTGCCAATATTCAATGTGATCTTCACAGCTTCTCTTGACCTAAAGCCATCTTTAAGATCTCTGAACTAAGTTGTTGCGGTCTTTTTTCCTACACCCAGCACTGTAACTAAAAAGTTAGCATAGGAGAAGAATAGATTTTTAAAGCCTTTAAAAAGCCATGTGCCTTTGCAACTGATTTTGCAAGGATTTCTTCTGCCCCTCTACTCTGCTCTTGTGAGACTTCACTTGGAGTATTGTGTGCAGTTCTGGTGTCCTCAACATAAAAAGGACATGGAACTTTTGGAACAAACCCAGAGGAGGGCCACAAGGGTGATCAGGGGACTGGAGCACCTCCCGTATGAAGATAGGCCGAGAAAGTTGGGGCTGTTGAGCCTGGAGAAGAGAAGGCTGCATGGAGACCTCCTAGCAGTCTTCCAGTGTCTGAAGGGGGCCTATAGGGATGCTGGGGAGGGATTCTTCGTCAGGGACTGTAGTGACAGGACAAGGGGTAACGGGTTCAAACTTAAACAGGGAAAGTTTAGATTGGATATAAGGAAGAAATTCTTTCCTGTTAGTGTGGTGAGGCACTGGAATGGGTTGCCCAGGGAGGTTGTGAGTGCTCCATCCCTGGCAGTGTTCAAGGCCAGGTTGGATAAAGCCTTGTGTGGGATGGTTTAGTGTGAGGTGTCCCTGCCCATGGCAGGGGGGTTGGAACTAGATGATCTTGAGGTCCTTTCCAACCCTAACTATTCTATGATTCTATGATTCTATTCTAAGTCTTGCATTGAGGGGGAAAGTATTTATACTGGAGTCACTTCAGACTGATTCTGAAATGATGTTTTCTCTGAGTTAACACATAGAAACCTTTCACATTAACACCTAGTAGAATCTGTTGCCAAACAAACACACACCACCACAGTATTTATTGAGTAGCTACACATGAAATAAGGTTAAGGAGGTCACTCAGAATTTGTGGGCTACAAAACTTCCAGGGGATTGTTAGGTTCACACTTGGTCAGCCAACGTGACTTGCATATTAAGCTAGAACCTTGTACAACAATTCCAGGGCTTAGTCCAAGTGTTTAGAAGAACATGTAATAGAGTTTCACACAGCAGATCAATATCTGCTTTGGCTTTTGAAACAAACTACCCTAGTTCTCACTGGATAATGAGACTGGGATCTCCTTTCCACCTCCTCATCCAAAGCCTATGGAAGCCCATATAAATGTTACTGTTGAATTCTAGGAGCTTTGCACTGGGCCTTGAAAGATGTAACACAATAAAATCGCTCTTAAGAGCAACAATTAGGGTTTCTCTGAAAACGAATTCATAAGATCAATCTTTATTTTTCCAGGCCAGGATGACACTACATAAAGATGGCACATCTGTGTTTGAATGAAAGCATTTGCTTCCAGCTGCTGCATTTCCTACTTACTTGTAGAAAACCAAACAAAATGGCAATATTTCGTAAGTATAATATACATCTTGCAATAAAATGTGTGTGGTAAATTCACCACTGCCTCACCAGGTAATTATAATGAAGAATCTCATCAACAATGATTCATATGACATTATGCATACACAGTAATAAACAAATAATATAAGAAATTTCTTATACATTCTCAATAGCTCCCAAAAAGGGCACTTTTTAAAAGTTTGGGGTTTTTTACACACGCTAGAATGTACCTTTAATTATACCAATATAAGGCACTTTAAACCCATGAAAGTATATCCACATAAGAGACATTGTATTACTGTAAATATAACAGCATTTAATAACTAGCTTGAGATCAAGTTTTTCATTATGATAGAAAATCCATGAAATAGAATGAAGAAAAAAAGTCTTCCATTAAAAAAAATCATGGAGGGAACACTCAAAAGTTGTGAGAAGCATGAGGTTATAAAACTAGTTTATCTTATACTGCATCACACTTAAATAATTTTAAGAATTTCTCTAATAAAAGTAATCCCGAAATCATATCCTTTCCTTGCCTGAAATGATATCACACTGACATATTTCTAAAAATGCTTTTCTTTTGTCAAAATGGGATTTCCTCACATACAAATGGCATACAAAAATATCCTTAACCTTTTCAATGTCAGAGGTCAAGAAGTATATAGCCTTTCTAAATAGACAAGGAATAGTGACCTTTTATACCTCACACAAGGTATAAGACTGTTCTGCTAGCAGTATTACTTTTTGATTACTTTTACTCTTACCTAAATCCTTACTGTAGAAATGAAAGAATTACCGGCTTAAGTGATACACCTTTTGCTATCATGAATTCCCTTCTTGCTTTTTATTTCAGAATGTTTCAGGGTGTGTGTGTGCGTATGTAGGGATTCGTGCATTTTTTTTTTTTTTTTTAAATGGCTGAGAAAAAAATTGCAAAAGTCTATTGGATAAGGGACAATCTGTAGAGCACATTATTGAGGTGATAAATATATATATAGTTCAATCTTCAAAACAAGATCATTGTAGCATTATGATTGCTGGCATATTATCTCGATTAGAGAGAAAAATGTATTTACCTGCCATAAGGGATTAGTCTTCCGGATGAAATGCTGACCTCGAAAGCAGAGTAAAACTAACAAAAATATTCAATTTACCCTTAAATATTTTTCAGGGGGGGGGAAAAGTTTTACTTGCAGACTTTATTTGCTTACTAGCTTAAGCTATTAAAAGTTAAACTCTGTAAGAACCTTTTATTATTTTTAGGTTCTGTGTCTGCATACATAAGTGTTTCTTCCTTAGTCTTGCATTATATCATGAACATGTGAAGTCTCTGTAGCCATGAACCTGAATTATAGCAGTATAGGATCTCAGGAAGGGAAGAGACTGGGATCACTGCCAGCCATCCATCTAAAGTGCAGCCCACAGTATACATTGATAGCAAAGGCAGTCAAGTGCCCATCTGCTTGCTTCAGAAGTATTTTTCTTTCAGACAGAGTGGAGGAGAAGTACTTTAGTTAAGCTTAGTGATGAACTGATTAGGCGGGTTGTGAAGCCAATAGAAATGAACAGCCTGTCCATTACCAAGATAATCACATGATAAAGCAAACCCATCTGGTCACAATGAGGACTTCAGTTTAAGGAGTGATTTGAAGTGAAGAGTAGCATTATTTCTTGAGGGCTCCTGAACTACTGTAGCAAGTGCACAGCAAAATAAAATCACCAAAGACAAAATAAAGCAAGACAAGAAGCAACACATCTCCTCTCCTCCCCTAAATAATAAACTAAATACACTGCTGTTCTGAGCAAAGGCTGGCAGATAGCATTAGTGCAAGGCCAACATAACTTCCCCTGAAATAAAAAATTGGTACCGAAGATTTCATCTTACAGTTTAACATAACAAGAAAAGATTAAAAAAAATATATCTTTCAAGTATTCCTCCCAGGCCCACAGGAGATAGATAATCAGAGCAAATATGATGATGGGCATTATTCTGTATGAGAGGTGAAGGGAGAGCTGGGCCCATGAAATATAATGGATTTCTATCACAGCCTTTATTTAGGAAACAAAACCTAAAAAGACCATACATCTCAAAATCGGGTATTTTGGTTCCACCTAATTTGCCTAGCATACACACGGCTGCATGAGCTAGCATTTCATGCTCCATGAGGGAGGAGGGTGGCCCCAGCCTTCCTTTCAAAGAGCTCAGTCAGGTGTGCTCAGTTTTCCACCTGCATGGCTTCCACCAACATCCCTAGATGACACTTTGCTGGATGCTGAAATTGCTAAAAATTATATAAGTCACATTTCATTAAGTTGTGAACTGTGAAATGTCTTTGATGTGTGTTAGTACCAAGACTCTATTACACAGATCAGACAGAAACAGTTTGCTGAAAGATATTGACAAAAAAGTATTATAAAAATGCAAACCTTTTTAAGGGATGGTGAAAAAAAATAAAAATCAATAGTTACAGCTCCCTATTAAACACATAATGCTGAATATATTGATGTTCTGTGTTTTTTTACTATTTTCCACCTACTGGTCAGGTATTTTATTGCCTCTCTTTATATCTCTCACCTTTTTTTGTGAACTATATGCAAAATAAGAATTGATTTGGATGGATAATTGCCCACAAAATTTACATGAGTCTAGCTGTTGGAAAACCCAGAAGAACTACCTTCTGAATTACCGGGCTGACCACTGCTCAATTGATGAATTTCAGCAGCAGCTCCCAGTTCACTGCAATGTTAACACCATGTTACTTTATTCTTTCAAATAAATAGAATTGTCAGCTCACAAAATTAAAGATAAATCACTTATACAGACTCCTTAAACTGCCCATAGCCTCCCTACTGGCAGAAGACTATTTAGCAACCAGTGCTTTTTTTTTTTTTTTACTCAGGACTGCACAAGAAATAGAAAAACAACATAAGACAGTGATAGGGAAATTTGACTTACTGTTATGGCTTGCCTTTAAGATGAGAGAGGGGGCACTTCAAGCATTAAGAGTAAATTTCCACCCCAAATTTTTCTGCCCCTCATCCCTTGATTCAAGCAGAATTTAGTCACTTGTATACTGAGAACAGAATAGAGTCTGAAAGTGCTAATGATGAACTGCAGCCACACATTGAAAAAAAACCCAAAACAAACAAAGCAACCACCTCATTATTTTTGGAAACTGAAAACATTATTTTTCAGAGAGCTTAAATAGATACCTATTTGCAAGACAGTATCTCAGGCTGGTAATTTCAAGGGGATGTCTGTGAAGTTCTGACATTCAAGTCTTAAAACCGGCTCTTCATCTCAGCACTTCCCATCACCTAAACCATGTCTAACTAGACCAATGTTGGCTTCTGGCAGCTACCTGCTCATTCTGCTGCCTGGTGTGGACTTTGTTTGAAAGTGCTAATCTCTCCCTGTGCACTGTCCAGAAAGCCTAAAATCTTTTTGCCTTTTTAATGACCCTAAAGTTTTGTAGGGACTTATCTTGCCTTCCCTGAAAACGTTTCTTTGCTATTGATATGCTGTTGTGATGCTGAAGCGTAAGGAGCTATCAATATATCATCTGTCTTCAGTGTCTCTGACACAAATTTTATGCCAGACCTTTGGAAAACACAATATCTTTTAATCCTATCATTCATACCTCTAAATATTTTAAGTAGAATGAAAGATCCCTTAGTTATTTATTTGTTTTTTATATGATTGTGCAAAACAGTAGCTTCATCCCTTGGATGAAGTTGGGACAAGGTCTCTCTCTGACACAAAAATGCATAATATTCTGTCCATTCTGATACACACTTGAGTCTCTCCAGCACTAGTATAAAGTCAGATGTTCACAAGTGAATGGCATCAGCTACGCACTCCTGCAAACCAGAGGTTTGCTTCTCAACAACCAGAAGCTTAAAAATGGGGCTTTTATCCTGCTCATGACATATGCATTCACTGCACATGAAAATATGCACGCAGATACTAAAGCATGAAAAGTTTAATCAGATTAAATAAACTGAAAAAAGAATGAACTTCATTCCTACAGATAGTGACTTGGCTGGGAATTTTAATACAAGTTTGGATTTCATGGAAGCCTTTATTAATAATTGTAATATTGTAATATGGAAGCCTTTATAAATGTCAGAGCAATCCCAGGCACAGCTACAGGTTGGGCAAGGAAGGGATTCAGAGCAGCCCTGTGGAGAAGGACTTGGGGGTGTCGGTCAATGAGAAACTTAACATGAGCCAGCTTCAATGTGCACTTGCAGCCCAGAAAGTCAACCGTATCCTGGGCTGCATCAAAAGGAGTGTGATCAGCAGGTCGAAGGAGGTGATCCTGCTCCTCTACTCTGCTCTTGTGAGACCTCACTTGCAGTATTGTGTGCAGTTCTAGTGTCCTCAACATAAAAAGGACATGGAACTGTTGGAACAAGTCCAGAGGAGGACCACGAGGATGATCAGGGGATGAAGCATCTCCCATATGAAGATAGGCCGAGAAAGTTGGGGCTGTTGAGCCTGGAGAAGAGAAGGCTGCGTGGAGACCAGTATCTGAAAGGGGGCTATAGGGATACTGGGGATGGACTGTAGTGATAGGACAAGGGGTAACAGGTTAAAAGTTAAACAGGGGAAGTTTAGATTGGACATAAGAAAGAAATTCTTTCCTGTTAGGGTGGTGAGGCACTAAAATGGGTTGCCCAGGGAGGTTGTGAATGCTCCATCCCTGGTGGTGTTCAAGGCCAGGTTGGACAGAGCCTTGGATGACATGGTTTAAAGTGAGATGTCCCTGCCCATGGCAGGGGTGTTGGAATTAGATGATCTTAAGGTCCTTTCCAACCCTAACTATTCTATGATTCTAATACAGATAAGTAGCATATTACATCCCTTTCTACACTGTTGGCAACTGCTGCCAACCATCATAGATTCTCTCTAACTCAAATGAACAGCAGCATAACAAATAGCAAAATAAGCAAGACGACACTGGCCAACATGGACCGCCAGAGATTTTTATATATAAATTTGCAAGCATTATCATGGAATAGATTTGCAGATGTCCTTTAAGTTATTTCATTCAGGGAACCACTCTCATCTCACTGTTGATTTTTTGTTTTCTTGCTTTGACAGCTTCTGCAAACTAATGACAGAAGTATCACACCTAATGTAACAGCATAAATTACTCTGACACTTACAGTATCCAGCTAATATTTCTTCATATCCATATAGTCTATCATTAGCTAGTCACCATTAAACTAGCAATTTGAGTGACTTTTTATTCATGAATTGTTCTGTGTTTAATTACTACCTTAAGCAATAACGAAAATAGAACCTGAGTAAAAAGAAGTAAAACCTACATAATGAACATTTAAAAAAAAATTAAAAAAAAATATTTTAAACCAGTAGTTGATGTTAGGAAAATGGGATACTATAATCTTATTTATAACTCTTAGCTCCTATGTAACTGATCATTCATAAACAGATACACTGATATATTACAATGATGTTTACACGCTCATATTCTAAGATTTTAACAATTTTCTTACTAAGCTTTTGCATTAATTTCCCATTTCAACATTTTATTTCTATCTTGGGCCATAAAACATAATTGTTACCACTGAAGTTGCAGCTCTTCTATTCCCAAAAGGCCACTTCATTTTACAAAGCACATACACTGTACAGGTTATTGGACTTCATTTTCCATCATCAAATGTTAACACTACTTGGAGGAAACTTTAAGTTAGGAAAATGCTAATGAATAATAAAGATGGCTCCTATAATGAGGATTTGCTGTTTAGCATAACAAAATAGAGGTTTTATTGGAACACATTTCCCAGAGTTGAGCTATTTGATCTACAACCTATTAAAAAAGGAGGTTATGTTTTCCACAGCACCATGGGTATAGGAGAGTTAATTTCCACACCAAACAATAAAAGGAGATGAAGCAGACTGATGTGAATTGTTCCCAAGCCAGCAAGTACTCCAAGTTCCTATATGTCCTCAACATTTCAACATAAACAGGACATGGAATTGCTGGAACAAGTCCAGAGGAGGGCCACGAGGATGATCAGGGGACTGGAGCACCTCCCGTATGAAGACAGGTTGAGGAAGTTGGGGCTGTTCAGCCTGGAGAAGGCTGCGTGGGGACCTAATAGCAGCCTTCCAGTATCTGAAGGGGGCCTATAGGGATGCTGGGGAGGGACTCTTCACTAGGGACTGTAGTGACAGGACAAGGGGTAACGGGTTAAAACTTAAACAGGGGAAGTTTAGATTGGATATAAGGAGGAAATTCTTTCCTGTTAGGGTGGTGAGACACTGGAATCAGTTGCCCAGGGAGGCTGTGAGTGCTCCATCCCTGGCGGTGTTCAAGGCCAGGTTGGATGAAGCCTTGTGTGGGATGGTTTAGTGTGAGGTGTCCCTGCCCATGGCAGGGGGGGTGGAAGTAGATGAGCCTGAGGTCCTTTCCAACCCTAACTATTCTATGATTCTATGATTCTACACCAGGATCTACTGCAAAAAATAGAAACATAAGAAAATAGTTTGTATATCATAATTTTTTGAAAGTGTACATAGGTTCAAAATAAGTTGGGATAAACATATATTGTAAGATTTAGTCAATTTGATTTTGGGGGAAAAAGTGGTCAAGATCCATTCTTTAATCTTGTTATCAATTGATTGAAAATAGTATCATTTTAACCTTACAGTTGGTGTAAGTTTGCATAACACTGTTGGCTCCAAAGGTCTTCAAGGCTCTACGATCTCAGGAGATGTATATGTTTGTGGAAGTAATACATGAGATCTGATCGTTCAGGGGAAGATTAGGACATGATAGCATTTTCTCACAGCATTTCATAACCTCATACAAAACGTAAGAAAAGGATCTGATCATCATGATGCACAAAGTTCACTATAAATTTTAAAAATAGTCTTCATGGACCACATCAAAAAGAACAAGGAAGTATATATAAAAATATTAGTTAACTTACAAATAGATTTTGAAGATTTTAAAGCTTCTAATTCCAATGCTCACTAAAAGCCACAATGCTCTTGTAATTTCCAACCATGCTTGCTTAATGAATTTGAATAACAAGTATTTTAAACCATAACAAAATATTGGCTTTACATAAAATTTAATTCACAATATGCTTATTTACTTTGCACCGCTATATTGTTAATACTTCGCTGGACAGAATAATTTGTTTAAGGTAATAGGAACTTCCTTCACTGTGATGTAACTCCACTGAATCTTGCAGTTAATTTGACCCTAGGCACTTACTGAGATGCAGTTTTGTTTATTTCCTTTACTAAAGAAGACACCCTAATTTCTTTTAACTCTTTCTATATAAAGAAATTGAACTATTTTTAAAATACTTTGCATAAAGTACAAATTATTTTCTTATTACTCTTTTTGAGATGAGAGAAGAAATAAAGGGAAAAAAATTGACCGAAAAAATTTGACAAATTCAAGATTAATTTGTGAAAAGTCACCAATTCAAATCTGTATTTTGACCATTTTGTTTAAATGAATTATTCTGCCATCAAAATCTGGTTCTACTCCCCCAAATGCTCTACTTATTTCCTACTTTCTGATCCATTAAAAGAACCTTTAACACGTTCTCATTACTCACGTTTTGTGAAATCCCAAAGATTACCTCAGCGTCACACTAGTTCTTTTTTTCTTCTAGGTGAATTTACTAAGCTCCAGCTCAAAATGTATCAAAGGCAGTATTATCTCCCTCTTTTCTGTTCCCAAAGAGCATAATAAGATATGCTTAAAGTAAATAGTTGGCCTAACATACATATATATATATTTATTTATTTTTTTACAGAATCCTTGAAAATCCAAAAATGTGGAAAATATTTTACACATGAAAGAGAAATAGCAAGTGTCTTTCAAAATACAGAATAAAAAAACACTGCAACAAACACTATGGAATCCATAAGTGTGCTGCCCACTTAGCACAGCAACTGTAACTAGTCACAGCCAATAACTGCTTCAGTAGAAGATACAACACTATGTATTAATTATTTATAGACTATTTTTTTTCTCAAGTAACATTTCCTCCTATTTTGCTAATGCTATAGTTTAGTTTATGACTAGAGGGGATTTTCTAACTCTGGATTCTCCCTTTATTTTTAATACTATATGTATACATGTTTGTATAGATAGGGAAGAAAATTGACAGATAGAGATAGAACTACAGATAAATAATTTTAAAGGTCAGATCTAATTTTGTTCCTCATGTAGATCCATTTCACTCCCCTCAGTTCATGATTTCTCATTATATTTCCAGAACGGCATTCACTATGATTTCCAAAATTAATTATTTATTTTTTCTCAGTCACAGCAACTACCACTACTTATACATTAGCCACTACCTTTAATCATCCTAAATTTCACTTTTATTTGTTATTTATTATATTATTTATCTTATTTATTTCTTATTTGTTCTACATATGCTTATTATCCAAACTAGATAGCCTGTGCAACAAATTTGGCTTGTGTTAGAAGGCCACGAGCCAAATGAAATCCTTTAGGTCTATTAAACAGTGGTTTAAATTGAACTGTTCCTATTTTCCCTGCTATAAATTTTGCTACCTATAAAGCTCTTCTCATACTTTTGCTGTCTTTAGTTTTGTTTTTTTTTTCTTCATGATTTCTACTGGAGAATAAAAGCATCCCACAAACTTTGATGTCAGTTCTTTTCTGCATGCCACCTACAAAGAAACCATAGTAGTTGCCCTTTAAGAGTATAAATACTTGTCTGACTTCCCTTTCTACACTCAATTCACAAATTCTTAATGTAACAAATATCCTTTCCTTTTAACTGTTCATCTTCTTGCCTGATGGGCTTATTTTGGGACCTCTGTTTCTTATGAAAATAATATGATGAATGAACATAAAATATAAATGCTTCATAAAGCTAGACTAATTCATCCAGCAAAGTCCAGGAATCCTAAGCACACTGCAAACACTGCTCCCATTACAAAAGCAGTCAGGAATGAAAACTTGAATGATTATAAACCCAACTCAATTAAACATAGCAGATAAGCAAACACTTATTTTCCCCATTAAGAATATATACAAAAGCTTTCCGGCAGTATTTTTCAGTTCCTACTCAGATCACCCTGATGTTGCACATACAAACAGACAGATCTGAACTCCCCCAGTAGCTAAATTCACACTCCTAGGAAGAACAGATTAAAATCTTTCGACACTAGGACTTTGGGCCCAGTCAAGGAGGCATGATCCTCCAACACTAGAAATGAATGCCTTTCACTCAAATATATCAGAGGTTAGTGACGATTTGGTCTCTTTTGTGCTCGTAAATTGGAGAAGAGATCCATTTAGATCAAAAAGCATTGCCAGTTGAGAAACACTGATTTAGTTATTCAGTTATTAAAATCAAACTAGTGTGGTGATTCTCTGTATGCAGTGCGTGCTGTAACACAAACTTTCCTTAAAGAGCTTCAGTTCGGAGATGAAGGAAGCTAACTTTATTGGTCCTATTATTTAAGACCATATTTTTCAGAAGGATTTTTTTAACAGCATCTCCAAAATTTAACACTATCTTTACAATATTAGTAAGCTAGGAAGTTATCATATACTTGCATATACAAGTATACTTGAACATATTTTGCAAGAGCACATATTTCTGATGTTAAATTTTGTGAACGTTTGTTTCCACCCACTAGCCAGTCCATAAAGGAGGGAAGTACTATTTTGTGTTCAAATCAGCACCCTGAAATTACCAGAAAAGGGGGCATGCTTCAGTACTATGGTAAATAACCTGTACTAAAAATCAGTAGCTACTTTTCAGCAAGCAAATGTTATCTTCTGTCCTGCTTTGAATCTGCATAAGTTAAAAATAAATAAATAAAAAAAAAGGAACGCGGTAAACTGGCTCTGAACAAGACACTACATTTCTTTTTTTTCTACCCAATTTAATATAGCAACCATTTCAGATCTAAAAATAATACATGGAACTCCTTAGGATTTTTAATTTTCTGAAATAAACAAAATAGGGACAGTCACAAAATGAACCATAAGGCAATACAGACGACAGAAGAAAGGAGTTCTTAATTGTAAGATCATTAATATTTTGCAAGCATTAGCATAAAATAAAAATAATTAAACTTTTTTCCTAATGCTGCATTTCATCTCACTAAATATATTACAGTAATTGGACATTAGTAGGTCACCTCAAATTGTTACAGTATCATCCAGAATTGTCAATGAAAATTATACATCTACTGTAGCCTCCATTTTTAAATGCTTGCAATTAAAGTATAACAAGTCTAAACTGGAGGAAAAACCCAGCACCTTTATAAATAGGATGCTGGGAAATACAGAGATCATAATGTGTATGACACAACTAGAAGCACCCACCACACTTGTTACATTTATTCAGTGTGGATGACACTGGATCCCACAATACACTAAACACCGTCTCCCTGCTGTTCTTTGATTTTGTCAGTGAGACAATAAATTGCACAGAGAACAGCAGGGAAGGCTGGAGCAGGGCAAGAAGGTGGAGGTAGCTCTACATAGCAGAGAGGAGAATACATCACTGAGGATGTCACAGGGCTCATAAAGGAAAGGTCAGATGGGATGCTGCCTTTGCCTTTGTTGGCAGCCTCACTTTTCCTTCACCTCTCAGCATCCTCCCCTCTTTCTTTAAGAACTTCAACTATGAGATATCTCTCTCCATCCATTTCCTAGGAGTTCATTTCTCCAAAATAAAATCTACTGCTCCAATCATCTCTGGAGAGGACACAAGCTTTTCCTTCAATATCCAAAACAGATAAAACAACATATCCCCACTCTCTCTAAAACACAGGGAAAACTCATTACATCCTGGGAGATGGCTGTCTTATTGCCACTTTGTACTCTGAATATATACTTTCTAACATATTGTGGAAGATACACTTATCGTAGTGAATTTTGCAGTGGACTATCATGCTGGAAAGTCCATATTTAGAGTGATATACCCCTTTTTGATATATGCATGAAACCTCCATTCATTGCAATTTCACTGTAGAAATCTTAGCTCTCAATCTAAGTGGGGAGAAAAGCTGCTCAGTGCCAGACGTAAAGTAGAATCACACTTACCGAGCTTGCCAAGAGAATGCTACCCACATAATACCGTTTCTGCATCCCCTGTTCTTTCTTCTGGTTTTTTGGTTGTTGGTTTGGTTTTGGGTTTTTTTTCACTATTTTCCCTCTGCCCTCACTGAAAACCCCAAATCCTCTTGGTAGCAGCCAAGAATCTGTCTTCTAGAAACAGCAAGTTCTTTGAATCTTTGTTCCTTACACTTAGGAAGTTAGGATCCTGTTTATCACTGCCTGCAATCTGAAAAATGTTGTATAGAGACTGGAAACAAAGTCTATCATTCTCTGTTAAGCAGGAACTCAGCTATATTTTTACACATCTGGCTAAGTGGAAGATGGCATTTGTCACTGTGGTCAAAACCACACACGCAGCTACAATAAACATGATGTAAGAGTTTGCTATGTTAACAACTTTGATGGGGTGAGAAAGCTTATATGACTATCAGTTAAAGCATAACTCTAGCCACTATACCATTTTGATAGCCATGATAGATCCTATGATTTTTTTGAGTTCAGTTACCTTCATTGAAGGATGAAGGTTGCCCAGTACACATAGACTGCTGTAATCATCCAGATGATTTGTAAATTGGGCAACTGCACATCCTGCTTGTGCTTTAGTGCGTTTGTTTCATTTGGGATACAGGCATTTGATGGGAAGGAAAAACAGAGGGGCTTATTTTGTGCTGCCTTGTCAAATATATATTGGAGGGTCAAAGAACTTCAAGCTGATGTGAGTAACTTGGATTACTCAAGCATCCATCTTTTATGGCAATGGCATCATACAGGCCAGACATTTCTGGATCCCTCTCCTAATCAGAAGTCTCTCATGACACACCAAAAGTACATGTGACTGGACTGTACTCAACCAAGGAATGTGGACTAGACATCTAATCTAATTATCTAACAAAAACAAGTGCATCCACTGAACCACTTTGGGACTTAAAAACTTAGTAACATTGAGAAAGCTGTACTTAGGTAACTTAAAAAAGTGAGTCTTGTCAGGTCTGCACCAAAGTCTAACTAGTCACAAAGCAACTTTAGGGAGCATATCCACTCCTTTGTATAATCTTCTCCTTACTATGGACAAACATACAACTACGTGTTCAGAAACTAGACTGATTTCTTTACTTCTTAATATGGGAAGATTACACCAGATGATCATGCAGAAAACAGCACTGAGAGCTCCAGCACTGTATCCTAATCAGAAAATGTTCCTTCACAAAAAAATATTCAGAGAAAGACATGTTTGCATAGACAAAGTATATTAACATTAGTTATATTTTACCTATGTACTTGTGATAAACTTTTTTGTGAAGAGAAAAAGAGAGACCAGGAGTGCACTGTAGTACACCGCATTTCTATATTCTTGAATCGAGCTCTGGAACATTTAAAGTTAGTCTTTCTTGTACCTTTTCTTTTTCTGTGTGTGTGTAATGTCATGCAAAATACAAGGGTGATTCTACTTTCACAAGCAATATCTTGTGCAGATTAACAAACTGGATCAAAAATTTTGTATGTATACAACTGACCTTGAAGCCCAAGCTGCAATAACATTCAGAACAGATTGCTCCATTAGTATTTGTATCCACTTGTTAACTATTAATTCACTACTTTGTCCTGAAAATTTATCCCTTCTTCTCTGTGACAAAAACTACTAGCAAGTTTCAATTCAAAGAAAAAAAATAACTTGATGTTGCTTGAATTTAATTTTTATTTGCTCACTCTTCTTTGTAAACAGAGGCCTTGCTACTGTAGAGCAGTGTCTGATGTTTTTTGCTATGACTTGTAAACACTAAGTTAATATAGTCATAATTTATTTATAACACTTCTGTGCTTAACATGCAAGCTTCAAAATCACTCTAGGAGAATCAAGAGTACAAAACAGAATTGGTTACAGTTGCAGGAAACAGCAAGCATCTTTAAAATGTGACTAGGCAACTTCCACTTCCATCACCAAAAGCAGACTAAGTTAGAGTCATAATGTTACCATCTAAATTTGTGTTTGCCCACATCTTCAACATTACGTTCATCTCAAACTCCCCTAGGAAAGATAATAACAAAAAATCAGATAAGGGAAGCAAAGATGATTAAAGGAGTGGAATGTTTTCCAGTAAAGAATGACTAAGTAAACAATGACTTTTCAGCTTGGAAAAGAGAGGACAGAAGCCAGAGAGAAAACAAATGCTTCTGATGGCACTTAAGGAGTAATAGACCTGTTGAACTCCTTCTAGAGGACATAAGAGGTTCTAAATTTTACATGGGCTCAATGGGAGGTGGGTAAAAAAAAAAAAAAATAAAAATTAAAAACTAATGGAAAAGAAATCTATTTAGATTTGCTAAATATGTCAGAGAAACACTCCTATTCTTATACTGTTCTCACTCTCTGCTAAGTGTTTACGTACGGCAACTACTGGAAACAGCACACTGAGTCGACTGGTTCTTTGCCCTGACCACATACAGCCCTTTTCTTCTTATAATCATAAACTGACTCTTGCTTTGTATTCAGTGGAAAATTTATTTTGTCTTCACTGAATTATGTTAGGTCCATAAACAAACTTATATTTAATTGTGTACAGTTCTGGTGTCCTCAACATAAAAAGGACATGGAACTGTTGGAACAAGTCCCGAGGAGGGCCACGAGGATGATCAGGGGACTGGAGCACCTCCCGTATGAAGACAGGCTGAGAAAGTTGGGGCTGTTGAGCCTTCTGGCTGTGTGGAGACCTCAGAGCAGCCTTCCAGTATCTGAAGGGGGCTTATACGGATGCTGGGGAGGGATTCTTCATTAGGGACTGTAGTGACAGGACAAGGGGCAACGGGTTCAAACCTAAACAGGGGAAGTTTAGATTGAATATAAGGAAGAAGTTCTTTACGGTGAGGGTGGTGAGGCACTGGAATGGGTTGCCCGGGGAAGTTGTGAATGCTCCATCCCTGGTGGTATTCAAGGCCAGGCTGGATGAAGCCTTGTGTGAGATGGTTTAGTGTGAGGTGTCCCTGCCCATGGCAGGGGGGTTGGAACTAGATGAGCTTGAGGTCCTTTCCAACCCTAACTATTCTATGATTCTACAATTCTACTTGAAATCTCATTTCTTCCTAACTAATGTCCTGATGAGGTAATTTAATTTTGAAGAAGTCACTGGCAGAAAAATAGGAATTTCTCTTCTTTTTTTCACTTCTCCAAGGTATTAATTTGGAGGAGTGGGTAAATGGGTAAATGCCAGTGGAAATGTGGTAGCCGTGAGGCTCCAGACTGTCCAGCCCTAATTCATCTGGTTTAGTGTATGTGCCTGGGATAAAAGTGGGCTAAGATCCATGTCCCTCAGACCTGTAATCTCTGCTCTTTTTATCAAATGGGGTAGAATTTATAACTATAGGGATCTCAAGAGTGCTTTTCTCATACCCACTCGTCTTGCTGGTGGCCCAAATTTAGCTTCAGAAAGCTGGAGGCAAGATAGCTGTAAGCTGGCTCATACACATTAAAACAGGCATAAATCAGCTTTTAAGAGCCAGAGTAAAACTCTACTGACTTTAAAAATCACTTACTCATTGAGTCTCTGGGGACTGAGATATAAAAAGCCAATATCAAATTTGGGCATAACAGCAGAACACCTGTAATTCTGTTACACTGTAATTTCTGTAACACCTGCTACAGAAAACTTGCTAGGAACAAGGAAATTTCTCTTAGGACCTTTATCTTGGATGATCAACTCAGTATCCTCTTTATCAGGTGACCCTATCATATAGAGAGCTTGTGACAGGAAACCAATTAAGCATTACAGCCAACATGGCTACAGATTCAAGAGAATATAGAAAAGGTGCCTCCTAGAAAACATCTCAGACTTCACTAAAGAGTACATTTTTTCAATGTAGGCAGGAGACCTGCTGTTTTCCGCAAGGATATGCTTTGCAGTTCTACACAAAGGTTACTCACTCACTTCTTTAACTGGCTTGAAAGATCATTGCTAATTCAGCTGAGGATTTTTGTATTCACTTTTTTTTTTTTTTTGTCTGTTTGACTTACTTAGCTGGTCTTTATATGACTTTTTTAAAATAACTTCTAATCTCACTGCTGATCTTACATAACCACATCTTTTCAGCTGGCCTGTAGTGAAACACAAGCAGCATTGTGCATTCATGCAGCAGAGAAGACAGCCAAGTATTACCATGGACTTTAAAAGGAAATGAACCAACCAGTGAAAACAACAGACTGCTGCTACCTGTCAAATTACCTTGTCTTTACTTTCTAACATGTGGATCAACTTCAGTGATGTCCAATTCAAAACTCTACTTCAATTTCACTTGCATGAGTTTCAAATTCAAGGATATTTAATTCTGAATTTAAATTCAGAGTCTTTAAAGAAAACTGAGCTGAAACTGCTGGGGTTTTAGAGTTTCAGCATTCGAAAGCAGTGCAGGTATCATCCTTTGTTATTGTGCTCTGTAAAACAAAATGCTCTACTGTTGGCAAGTCTCTTCAGGATATGATTACCTTATCATATCTGGGACTCATCCCAGGTTCCAGGATGTGGGCACAGGATGTAGCCATGAGATAAACCTGGATGCGTATATGCAGAGCTCATGTAAAAGTTCCCTGAATAGAAAACAGCCCCAAGAGTATACTGTCAGATGTCCAGCACATACGAATGGACATAGCCTAAGATACCCAATTTCTCACAAAACCATAGCAGGCATGCTAAACAAAAATCCTTTATCATTATGCTTTTAATCAGGTCTTCAAAGAAAGCTGTAAATCAAAGCTTAGCAACCACTTGGCCTATCTTTCAATCTTTTAAATCTCTGTGATCTCTTTTGTTACCAATAGGTTTTTTCACTATTCAGGTACCCAAAGCATGGAAATATGTACCCAGCTAATTCTTACACAGCTTTTAGATAAATATCCAATATCATTCTTCATTTATTATCAGAACAGGGACTGCCATAGTGCCTTGTAAGAGAACAAAGTAGCGTGTAGTTCAAGTGCCAGTCAGTATTTCCCCTTTGTGTTTCTGATTGTAGGCTGATTACACAACATTAATGAGAGCTTTTATTCATTTATCTAAATGAACAGAAGCAAAAGCATTGAAAACAAAAGAGTGTAAATCTTTAAAGAGATCACTTTTCCTGCTCCTAATGGGGCTGTGGACAGTGCTCCTTTTTCAGCTACAGAAGGAAAGCAGGAAAGGAGGGTGGGGGCATGGGGAGGGGACATAATGCATTTCACAGGCTGTTTCACAGTAGCTATCTTCTGGCTCACCTCCCAGATGCTATGCAATCCTGTTATCAAGATGAAATCTCTGTCCCACACTGACAGTTCTTTTGCGGAAGAAGGCTATCTACCCTCAGCTACTGTAATCCTGCTCAGCTTCACTATCTTCAGTGATCCTATGCTAATGTACAGTGTCTGATTTTTGAGGATACAGTGTTTATTCACAGAAAAAAAAAATAAAAACCCCAAAACATAGAAGTTAGATGACAAGACTGAAAACAAAGAATAGAAATTATGAGACACAGTAGGATTTTGCTGCATAAAATTATTTTGCTATAATCTAATTTCATAATACTGGGGCAGGAGAACTAGAGATTTTGCAAATGACATACCAGTTTTAAACTATTTAACTGCTTGGAATCAGCAAAACTCTCATCTCCATCACCTTTTCATACTACTTTTAGTAATTCATGGAGGTGCATATTTTATTCACCTACTTCTGTGGAGAATATAGAAATGGAAACCTGTAATTAAAAAAAAAAAAAAAAACACCCCAAAACCCCAACTGAAACCCAACTCTAAAGACAGTACATTCTGAGATCTAATTTGTCAAACTCGGTGGATAAAGAACTGCCTGGGTGGCCGCACACAAGCAGTTGTGGTCAATGGCTCGATGGCCAGCTGAAGACCAGTAACGAGCGGTGTCCCTCAGGGATCGGTGTTGGGACCGGTCTTGTTTAACTTCTTCATCGCTGACATGGACAGTGGGATTGAGTGCGCCCTCAGTAAGTTTGCCGATGACACCAAGTTGTGTGGTCCGGTTGATATGCTGGAGGGAAGGGATGCCATCCAGAGGGACCTTGACACGCTTGTGAGGTGGGCTGATACCAGCCTTATGAAGTTCAACCACGCGAAGTGCAAGGTCCTACACCTGGGTCGGAGCAATCCCAGGCACAGCTACAGACTGGGCAAAGAAGAGATTCAGAGCGGCCCTGCAGAGAAGGACTTGGGGGTGTTGGTCGATGAGAAAATGAACATGAGCCGGCTTCAGTGTGCGCTCACAGCCCAGAAAACCAACCGTATCCTGGGCTGCATCAAAAGGAGCGTGACCAGCAGGTCGAAAGAGGTGATCCTGCCCCTCTACTCTGCTCTTGTGAGACCTCACGTGGAGTATTGTGTGCAGTTCTGGTGTCTTCAACATAAAAAGGACATGGAACTGCTGGAACAAGTCCAGAGGAGGGCCACGAGGATGATCAGGGGACTGGAGCACCTCCTGTATGAAGACAGGCTGAGAAAGTTGTGGCTGTTCAGCCTGGAGTAGAGAAGGCTGCGTGGGGACCTAATAGCAGCCTTCCAGTATCTGAAGGGGGCCTATAGGGATGCTGGGGAGGGACTCTTTGTCAGGGACTGTAGTGACAGGACAAGGGGTAATGGGTTAAAACTTAATCAGGGGAAGTTTAAATTGGATATAAGGAGGAAATTCTTTCCTGTTAGGGTGGTGAGACACTGGAATCGGTTGCCCAGGGGGGTTGTGAGTGTTCCATCTCTGGCGGTGTTCAAGGCCAGGTTGGATGAGGGGGGTTGGAACTAGATGATCTTGAGGTCCTTTCCAACCCTAACTATTCTATGATTCTATGATTCCATGACCTTAATATTATCTAGCTCCAACCCCCATGCCACGGGCAGGGACATCTCACAGTAGACTATGTTGCCCAAGGCTCTGTCCAACCTTGCCTTGAACACTGCCAGGGATGGAGCATTTACCAAAGAACATCTTAACACTTCATCCTAACAAGATGACCACATGAAGATGAGAAATCCCTTTACTAATGCCTTGATATTCATGATCTGAGAGTTGGAGTTCTCATTTTGATATAAAAAGCACCTACTTTTTAGATACTAATCTCCTGAATAAAGATCTTAGGCCACATTTACAATCATTTTGCAATAAGAATTGAACACCCCAATGTTATTAAACTAGCATATATTCTCTTGGTACTAAAAACAAAATATAAGAAATACTCTTGAGTCCAGAAGTAATGTATAATACTATGGTCTGATGTAAAACCTATATAATGTAATTCTACTATGTCCATCACCCAGGAAATGCTTGTATTTAACAGGATTACAATGAGAGAGACTTAAAGCATTACTATGGATTTCTTTGTGGAGAAGTACACTCGTAAATGAGAGTAAAAAAGAGGTGTAAAAGAGGTGTAACCAGTACAGGCCATATCCTAAAGACATTCAAAATAGTTTAACTTCTTATTTAAATTCAATAGTCTCTGGCCTATTAACCAAATTTAAACTTCACTGGAAAAAAAGTAGCCCTACTAGAAGTCAGTCAGTCTGCAAATTTTGGAGGGATATAGGTAAGCTAACTTACAGGTGAATTTACTTACATGACTGCATCTCTCTAGCAAAATGAAAGAAGAGTATTCAAAATTTGCCAGAATAAAATATGATCGAATACTGTTATTTTTTCATTATGTGTTTGGCAATGTTTTAAGTGCTATGGACAGTTTCTGCCTTAGAGCAAGAAACCTATTAAGTTCTTGGCCACTTTTGTCACAGCTGAAATCACAAAGGGTGCAAGAGATGTTGATTATTTAGTCTGCAACACAATGCCACTTAGATTATAATAATAATAACAACAACAATAATAATAGCAAACTGTATGTATTTGTTTTAATGATGGTAATGTTTGTTTTTATTTTAAATTAAAATGTGTATAATTTCAACATAAATTATATGATTATATAAATAAAGTTGCTGTAAAGAAAATAAGGTTAAATTCTCATGCTTCATTTTGTTGTTGTAAGATGATATTGTGAAGCATTTGTTGTAGTTTGCAACCAAGCTATATTCTGACTTTTCTCTAATTTGTGAGAAATTCTGACAGATTCCTTCACAAAATGCATGCAAGTATGGTTTCCCATTTTAAAGGAACAGAAGGACAAAGTAATGAACGAGTTCATCAAATTCACTCTGGATAAAAAAATCTATCTTTCTG